>NC_065591.1:16273023-17540523 GCF_024542745.1 Macaca thibetana thibetana
ATAAAAATTAAAAGGAAAATAAAGAATCCCTCCTGTCCAAAAATATATGTAGATTGTGGACTCTTTGAAAAATCACACTCTTTCTCACTCCTACTGTCTCTTGCTTCCATTGTCTATATTTATTCATGGATAATTGCCAGAAAGTGTGCACAGCAAATTCAAGTACAGTTATTCATGGATGTGGGATTAGGTGAAAAAGAACATTATTTTCCAAACTTATAAACTTCTGAACTTCTACTTTCACTTTTACAATGGGAATTTATGACCATTATTTTTCTAAAAATGAAGAAAACAATGTATGTTTTCTTGATATGCTACAGTTGCCTTCCATTTTTAAAATTAACTGTTCTTTTTCTTTCTTGTTTCTCTTTTTTTTCCCTGCATTTCTGTGCGTCACTTAAACTTTTTCTTATAATCCCATTTTGATGCATCTATAGTGATATTTTTTTGTGGTGTTTTTATTAGATATCTTTGTATAGCATTTTTAGTGGCTTCTTTAGGTGTTGCATTATATGGGCATACCTTGTTTTATTGTGCTTTACCTGTATTGTTGTATTTTTTAAATAAATTAAAGGTTTGTGGCAATCCTGCATTAAGCAAGTCTATTAGCACCATTTTCCAGCAGCATGCACCCATTTAGTGTTGTTGTGTCAGCATTTTTAGCAATAAAGTATTTTTTAGTTAAGCCATATAGTTTTTTTAGACATAATGCTATTGCACATTTAATAGACTACAGTATAGTGTAAACTTTTATATGCACTGGGAAACCAAAAAATTTGTATGACTTGCTTTATTGTGATAGTCACCTAATTGAGGTGGTCTGGAACTGAACCTATAATATCTCTGAGGTATGCCTGTAAATCATAATTGCAGTCCATTTTATCAGTTTGAGTGAAGCGTGGAAACCTTACGTCCTTTTTAACATCTTTACCCTTTCACACTTATAATTGTCTTAAATAATTCTTCTGCATACACTGAGTACCACATTAGATAGTGTTATAATTTTTGCTTCAACTCTCAAACATAATTTTAAAAACTCAAAAGAGAAGAAAAGTTTGTTATATTTTACTCTTTAAACCTTTCTTACTTTCTGATGTTTCATGTATCTTTCATTTAATAACAAATAAAAGAAAGAGTATGGCAGAATGGAAAGAAAAATGACACAATTATATTCTGTGTACTAAAAAACTCACCTCAAATATAGTAACACATGTAGCTTTGAAATAAAAAGAAGGAAAGAATATATCATGCAAACACAAATTAAGAGAATGAAAGTGTGGCTATATAAATGTTAGACAAAGTATATTTCACAGCAAAAAATATTACCAGGACAAAGACAGACATTACTTAATAAAAATGTTAATCCATCATGAAGAAATAGCAATCCTAAATGTGTAGGCACCAAAAAAGTGGGCTACAATATATATAAAGGAAAAAATAATAAACTGAGTTGAGGTAAAGACAAATATACAATTATAGTTGAAGAATTTAATATTTCTTTCTCAGCAATTTATGGAACAACTAGACAGAAAATCAGCAAGGATATAGAAGAACCCAGCACCCACCATCAACCAACAGGATGTCATTGAAAAAAAAAAAGAATTACCTTTAAAAAAATTAGTTATACAACAGTCCACCTCACATGAGTAGAATACATGTTTTTTCCAGCACTTGCAGAATGTGTATCAAGAGAGATTGTATATAATCTATATAATTTTAGAAGAATAGAATTCACAGTGTGTGTTCCTGACTACAAAGAAATTGAAGGAGATATAAACCACAGAAATGTAACAGGAAATTCTCCAGGCATTTGGAAACAGAATAACACATTTATAAACAATCTTTGGGTCAAAGAGGCAGTCACAAGGGAAATACAAAATATTGAACTTAATAAAAATACAGTACTTAAAATTTATGGGGTACGGTTAAATCAATGTTTAGTGGACAACATAGAATACTAGATGCTTATATTTTAAAAAAGAAAAAGGCTGAAATCAATAATCTAAGCCTCTACTTCAAAAATGTAGAAAAAGAAGAACAAAACAAATCCAAAGCAAGCGGAAGAAGGAGAATAGTAAGGCTAAGATCAGAATTCAATGAATTAGACACAGAAAAGCAATGGAAAGAAAACTGTGAGACGAGAGAGAGGCTCGTTTTAAAGACAATAAAACTGACAAACCTCCAGAAAGTTTACATCATTATACCTGATGTAAATGACAAGCTGATGGGTGCTGACGAGTTGATGGGTGCAGCACGCCAACATGGCACAAGTATACATATGTAACAAACCTGCATGTTATGCACATGTACCCTAGAACTTAAAGTATATATATAAAAAAAAAGATAAAAGAGAAAAGATGCAAATTACGAAGTCCAGAAAAACAGGGATATCACTACAGACCCTGCAGACACAAAAAGAGAATAAGAGAATACTACAAACATCTATACACATATTAATTTGACAACTGAAATGACATAAATAAATTGAAAAGTATAAGCTAACCCATATGAAATTGATAATTTGAGTAACCCTACAGCCATGAAGAAAATAGAATTTATAACGTAAAAACTTCCTTTTAACAATATCACAGCATAATTCACTAAATGTTTAAAAAAGAATTAACTTCAATTCTATACAATTTCTTTCAGAAAACAGATGTGGAAAGAACAGTTCTTAACTTATTCTATGAATCCAGTATTACCCTGTTAGCAAAAGCAGACAAAGTGGCACACACAAAAAACAAGACCATAGCCCAATATTTTTAATGACTATAGATGCAAAAATCTTTAACAAAATATTAGCAAATAGAATTCAGTGATATGTAAAAAATTATACGCAGTGACCAAGTTGGGTATATTACAGGTCCAAAGGAGAAAAATCACAGGTTCATATAAATAGATGAACATTATGAATTTGATGAAATTCAACATCTACTCATGATTTAAAAAATGCAGAACACTAGGAAAATAGGGCAACTTCCTCAACTTGATGAATAATATCTACAGGAAAACCTATAGCTAACATCCTACTTTATAATAGTTGCTAACTGAATGCTTGCCCCTAAAACTGGGAACAGATGGGAGAGAATATTCACTTTCCCCAGTGCTGTTCAACATAGTTGGGGAAGTTCTACTTAGTGAAGGAAGAATAGGCATAAAAGTCATACAGATCAGAAAGGAAGAAATAAAACTGTCATTTGTAGATGACATGATGGTATATGTAGAATATTCCAATAATATACCAAAAACTTCTGGAAGTAACAAGTGAGTTCAGAAAAGTTACAGAATACAAGATAGTTATAAAAAAGCAATAGTATTTCCATATTAGCATTAAACATGTGGGAACTGGAATAAACACAGTACCACTGATAATGTTCAAAAAATGAAATACTTAAGTATAAATCTAACAGAACCAATATAGTACTTGATGATGAACATTACAATGTGCTGATGGAAGAAATCAAAGAAGATCTAAATAAAGATATATTGCATGTTCTCACTCATAGGTGGGAACTGAACAATGAGATCACTTGGACTCAGGAAGGGAAACATCACACACCGGGGCCTATCATGGGGAGGGGGGAGGGGGGAGGGATTGCATTGGGAGTTATACCTGATGTAAATGACGAGTTGATGGGTGCTGACGAGTTGATGGGTGCAGCACACCAACATGGCACAAGTATACATATGTAACAAACCTGCACGTTATGCACATGTACCCTAGAACTTAAAGTATAATAATAATAAATAAATTTTTAAAAAAAAAAAGGTTACTAAAAGAAACAGGAAAAAAAAATATGTAGACTTTCAGATTATTTATTAAATTCAACATGGCCAAATTCAGCAGGAGCAACAATAGGTATACTATACCCAAGAATCTTCTGAATACTGGAATTTAGTACCTTTCAAATCTGCAATTAAAGATAATCTCTGTTGTGATCTAAAAAAAAAAAAAAAAAAAAAAGATATATTGCATTTGGGAATTATAAGACTCAATATAATGGTGTCTGTTCTCCCCATATTGATGTACAGGTTTAACAAAAGTGCAATCAATATCTGAGCATAGTTATTTTCAGTATGTGGAAAAGAATATTCTAAATTTATAGGGAAGAGCAAAGAAGTTAGAATAGCTGACAGAGTTCTAAAAAAGAAGAAAAAAATGAGATGAATCACTTTACCTAACATTGAGAGTTTTTATATATCAACAGTAATTAACACTGTGGTTTTGGTGGAATGATAAATACAAAGATGGAACAAAATAGTGAACTGACAAATAGATCCACACGAGTGCAGCCGTTTGATTTTTGAGCAGGTTGAAAAACAATTCAATGGAGGAAGCCTTTTTTCAGTAAGTAGTGCTGAGACAATTGGATATTCATAGGCAAAAAAATGAACCCCAACCTAAACCCCATGCCTTATATAAAAATTAACTCAAAATGAATCATAGCTTTAAATGTAAAATATAAAACTTTAAAACTCTTTAGACAGCAATGTAAGACAAAATCTTCAGGGCAAAATTTTTAGGATAGGTCTCGTGAAGAGTTCTTAGCTATGACACCAAAAGAACAATCCCTCTCCCCCACAACAAAAACCTCAGTAATTGAATCTCATTAAAATTAAGCTTTTGCTCTGTTAAAGAGGACGAAAAAGCACACTACAGACTATCTGATAAAGGAAATGCATTTAGAGAATATATAAAGAACTCTCAAACTGAAAAAAAATCAAATTAGAAAACGAATGAATGACATGAGTGACATTTTACCAAAAAGTGCTATATGGATGGTAAATAAGCACATGAAAAGGTGTCCAACATCATTAGCCATTAGGGAAATGCAAAGTAAAAACAAAATGAGATATCACTACACTGCAAGTGAGGTATCACTGCAGAATGGCTAAAATGAAAAAGCAAAGACAATAGCAAATGCTGGCAAAGACATAGTAACTAGGTCTCTTATACATTGCTGGTGAAAATGGTGGTCATTCTGGAAAATAGTTTGGCAGTTGCATAGATAGCTAGACATACACTTACTATACAACCCAGTCCTTGGACTTGTGGGCAATTATATTTGCATAAAACTTATATTCACACAAAATCCTGTACAAAATTTTTTGTAACATTTATATTGGTAGTAGCCAAAAACTATCAACAATCAAATGCCCTGTGATAAGCGAACGGTTTAGCATATTGTGGCACATCCATACTATGGAATATTACTCAAAATAAAAGAGGAATAAACTATTGATAAATGCAGAAACTGGGATGAATCTCAAGGGCATTATTGTGAGTGTAAAAAGTCAACATCAAAAGGTCGTATACTATGTAATTCGAGTTACAAATATTATCAAAATGACAAAATTATAGAAATACAGAACAGATTGGTGATTGCTAGAGGTTGGGGTGGTTAGTGGAGGGGTGTGGTATGACCAGAAGGGGTAGCACAAAGGAGATATGTAGAATCTGAGATCTGTGATCGAACAAGTCTGTATCTAAACTGCAGTGGTAGCTACACAAATCTACACACATATGAAATGGCATAGAGCTATACATACAATTGTCTCAGCATCAAAATCCTGTTTTGATGTCATATTATAATTATGTAAGATTGAACCATTGAGGGAAAAGTGAGTGAAGGATATATGAGACTTCTCCCTATTATCTTTGAAACTTCCTGTGAATCTATATTTCCTAATAAAAAGTTTAAAAATGAAGGCCAAAAAATAGGGTCTGTTGTGCAGTGATGTGAGGTTTAAGTGAGGAAATTTATGTAAATTCCCAACACGGGGCTGAGAATGGAAGGTATGCCCAGCAAATGACTTTAAAAACAATGCAAATAATACGTTAAAGGCATATTGTATTGGTTACTTCATTGATCAGTCGATTGATGGATTCATTCAATTGTTTGTTCATTCATATTCTTTCCCAGGTAATACTCAGCTGAATCAAACTACCAGGGATGAAATAATTCCTCCTGGTTTTGAGGTGAAACATGCTGGGGATGTGATTAACCTTTTGCTCCAAAATTTCCACCATGCACTGGCATGATACATGGCAGACTTTGAACAAAATGCTATTTGCTTTGTTTTACTTACGTTGAGGTTGCCTACACATTCTCTTTTGGCAGCTGGCACTGATTGCTCACCAAGGTCTGTCTTTTCAGTTCGTCCTCATCAGCGAGAATATAGCCAGGGCATGAGAGATCAATACCCACTCCCTGGAGAACCTGAGGTTCCAGGAGCTCAGATGTAATTTGGAAAAACAATGTTTGCTAGTTATTTTCTGCTGAAGCAAAGTTAAGCTCTCCAGGGGGAACAAAATTCTTGTTTTAATGCCATCAGGGACTTTTTGCCTTCATTTTTGAGAACTGCCCTGCTACTGACAATTTATTTTTAACCTTCTTCCTCCCTTTTATTCTTCTCTTTCTTCATTCTTTTTTCTTTCTTCCTGCTTTTATGTCTTACCCTCACCTTCTCTTTTTTTGAGTGTGAGGGATAAATAACAAACCATCTACATGGTAAAAAACTCAGAAATATGAAAGTGTATGGAGTATAAACCATGTCCCCACCTATCCCTTGATTTCTGATCTTCATTTTCCTTCCCTGGGGATCACCACTGTTACAAGCTCTTGTTGTTCTTCCGGACATACAAGACTTGCCTTGCATTTGAAAACATATTTTGTTCATATACTTTACTCCACCTGCAACAAAGACAATGTATGTCTTATTCACACGTATTATTCACATTTTTGGGGGTGATTTGTCTCCATCAGTATGAAGAGAGAAGCCTCACTCTTTTTATTGGTTATATTATATTTTATTGAACAGTTGCATTCATTACTCTGTTTAATTAGACTCTTTCCCCCACCTGTTGGTGACATTTAGGTTGTTTTCAATATTTTACTAATATAAACAATGTTACTGTAAATTATTGTGAATATATCTGTAGGTTTAAAAGGTATTTTGGAGAGAAAACTGAGTAAAGGGTATAATAATGATAACTTTTGATACTTATTGCTCAGCTACCCTCCAGAGGCTGTACCAATTTATACTACTTCTACCAAATCTAGTGACTATTTCCTTAAATTTTAATAGACAATTAGAAAACTTTTATTAAAATTTGTTATTTTTATAAGTGAAAAATAATATATTTTGTTTGCCCTTTTCTCATATGAAACAGGTTGATATCGTTTTATATTTCTCAGAATAATTTTTTTTATTTTATGTGAATTATCTGTTATATATGTTGCCATCTAAAAAAGTATTTTGTTTTAAAATTGGTATTTTCAGTTAAGTACCCTCCTTTATAAGAGTTGATATTTGGTTTATTTATATCTCAATATTAATTTTTTTACTTTACTTTTGCTGTGCAGAAAAGTTTGATTTTTATGTGGACAAACACACACACACACACACACACACACATAAATGTATGTATTTACACTGATATGGTTTGGCTCTATGTACCCACCCAAATTTCAACTCAAATTGTAATCCCCTTGTGTCAAGTGAAGGACCTTGTGGGAGGTGATGGGATTATGGGCGAAGTTTCCCCCATGCTGTTCTCGTGGTAGTGGGTGATACGTTTGGCTTTGTCCCCACCCAAATATCATCTTGAATTCCCATGTCTTGGGGGAGGGACCTGGTGGGAGGTAATTGAATCATGGGGGCAGGTCTTTCCCATGCTGTTCTCGTGATAGTGAATGCATCTTATGAGAGCTGATGGTTGTAAAAATGGGAGTTTCCCTGGACAAGCTCTCTCTCTTTGCTTGCTGCCATCCATGTAAGACGTGACTTACTCCTACTTGCCTTCTGCCATGATTGTGAGGCCTCCCCAGCCACGTGGAACTTCAGGTCCATTAAACCTCTTTCTTTTAAAAATTGCCAAGTCTAGGGTATGTCTTTATCAGTGGTGTGAAAACAGACTAATACAGTGAGTGAGTTCTCTTGCAATCTGATGGTTTAAAAAAGTGTTTGGCAGTTTTCCCCTGCACTCTTCTCTCTTGCCTGCTGCCATGTAAGACATGCCTCACTTTCCCTTTGTTTTCTGCTATGATAGTAAGTTTCCTGAGGTCTCCCCAGTCATGAGAAGCTGTGAGTCAATTAAACCTCTTTACTTTATAGATTACCCAGTCTTGGGTAGTTTCTTGATAGCAGTGTGAAAATGGATTAATTCATACATACATTCACACACACATGCACACACACAAACACATATAATTTTTTAAAAATTTCAACTTTTATTTTAAATACAGGAGGTACATGTGCAGGTTTGTTACATGAATATATTGTACTCAAGTAGTGAGCATACAACCCAATAGGTAGTTTTTCAACCCATACCCTCTTCCCTTCCTGTCCCCTAGTAGTCTCCAGAGTCTATTATTTCCACATTTATGTCCATATGTGATCAATGTTTAGTTCCCACTTATAAATGAGAACATGCAGTATTTGGTTTTCTGTTCTAGCATTAATTCACTTAGGATTATGGCCTCCGGCTCCATCCATGGTGCTAAAAAAGACATAATTTCATTATTTTTAATGGCTGCATAGTATTCCATAGTTTATTTGTACCACGTTTTCTTTATTCAATTCACCACTGATGGGCGTGAAGGTTGATTTCATGTCTTTGCTATTGAGAATAGCATGGTGATGAACATATGAGTGCCTGTGTCTTTTTGGTATACACCAGTAGTGGGATTGCTGGGTCAAATGGTAGCTCTGTTTTATGTTGTTGGAAATCACCAGACTGCTTTCCACAGTGGCTGAACTAATTTACATTTCCAACAGTCTATAAGCATTTCCTTTTCTCCACAACCTGGCAAGCATCTGTTGTCTTTTGACTTTTTAATAGTAGCCGTTCTAACTGGTTTGAGATTTTATCTCATTGTGGTTTTGATTTACATTTCTCTGATGATTAGTGATATTGAAAATTTTTATTCATGTTTGTGGGCTGCATATTTTTTTTTTCTTTTGAGAAGAGTCTGTTCATGTTCTTTGCCCACTTTTTAATGAGGTTGTTTATTTTTTGCGTATAAATTTGTTTAAATTCCTTACAGATTGTTGATATAGACCTTTGTTGGATGTATCGTTTGTGAATATTTTCTCCCATCCTGTAGGTTGTCTGTTTACTCTATTGATAGTTTATTTTGCTGTGAAGAAGATTTTTAATTGGGTCTCACTCGTCAGTTTTTGTTTTTTTTTCAGTTGCTTTTGAAGACTTTGCCAAAATTTTTTTGCCAAGTCTGATGTTGAGAAAGGGTATTTTCTAGGTTTTCTTTAAGGATATTCATAGTTTGAGGTCTTACATTTAAATATTTAATCAATTTTGAGTAATTTTTGTATATGGTGAAATCAATCTTCTGTATTTGGCTAGCCAGTTATTCTAGTACCACTTATTGAATAGGAAGTTCTTTCTGCATTGCTTATTTTTGTTGGCCTTGCCAAAAAACAGATGGTTGTAGGTGGGCAGCTTTATTTCTGAGTTTTCTGTTCTGTTCCATTGATCTATGTATCTGTGATTGTGTCAAAACAGTACCATGCTGTTTTGGTTATTGTAGCCTTATAATATAGTTTGAAGTCAGATAGTGTAATACCTTCACCTTTGTTCTTTAAAGGCTGAGTACTATTTCAGAGAGAGAGAGAGAGAGAGAGAGAGAGAGAGAGAGAGAGAGAGAGAGTGTGTGTGTGTGTGTGTGTACTACCTTTTCGTTATTCATTCATTGATGGACATTTAGGTTGTTTTAATATTGTGGCTATTGTGAATAATGTTGCAAAAATATGGGCATGAAGATATCTTCTGGATATCCTGATTTAAATTCCTTTGGATAATAACCAGAAGTAGTGACTTTCTGAGGAACCTCTATACTGTTTTCCATAATGGCTGTACCAAATTACATTGCCACCAACAGTATACAAGGGTTTCCTTTACTCCACATCCCTGTAACACTTATCTTTTGTGTTTTTAATAGCAGCCATACTAACAAGCATGAAGAAGTATCTCATTGTAGTTTGACTTGCATTTCCCTGATAAGTAGTCATGTTGAGCATGGTCCCACCTTCAAATTTATTAAGGGTTCCTGGTGAGACCTACTCAGAAGGAACCCCTGACCCTTCTAGTCTTCATCAGTAGTCATGAGAGGGATAACCTTTTCTTCTTTCTTCCATTCAGGACATTCTCTGTTAAGATGTCCTGGCTTTTCACAGTTGTAACATCCACTTTGTCTTAGGAGTTTTCCCTGAATTTCTCTTCTTTCTCTGTGTCAAAACCTTATCTCCTTTGAGGGAGATCTTGGTCTAACCTTTTCCTGACTACCTCTTCCACAGTGGAAACTATGATTTTGGCTTTTTGTTTCTGCTTCTTTTCTTTTCTTACGAAGACCTTCTCAGCTTCACTCAGTAATTCCTCAATCGGTTTCTCATTCCATTCATCAGTGTTTTTGTATAGGCCAGCTCTTAGTTACAAAGTTAATCTTCAAAAGGCCTTGCCCTACTAGGTCCTCTGGATCTGATCTGGAGTATTTTCTCATTTGATCTCTGAGCCTCTATAGGAATGCAGAGGGAGTTACCTCTTTTTCTTGTTAAATCTTGAATGCCTTTGAGACATTTTGTGTGCCAGGAGTGGACTCTTTGATCCCTTTAATTATAGTTTCCTGAGGTCTTGCTTTTGGGCCCGGTCCCTGGGATCATTATTAACATTTGGGATCGACATTTGAAAATTTTTGTTCATCTGGCAAAACTTCTTGCCCGAGAGGGTGTTGCCTCTCTTAAATGGTCATGCCCCATCTCCTAATCATTCTGTTTTCTTCTCTTGTGAACAGGATATTCATGACAGATATCATTTCATCCCAGGTGTAAAATCCAGGTCCTAGGAATTGGTCCAGCTGGTCTGCTAAAATGAGGGGATCTTCTAGGAGTGAATTTATTTCCTTCTTGAAATTCTTAACTTCAGTAGTTGTAAGAGGAGCATTTACAAAGCCAATCTCTCCCTGTCCCATGAGAACTTCCCTAAGAGGGAACATGCTCGATGCCTGTTGTGTGGAAGGAATAGGGAAGTTCACAATATTCCTCTTACACTGTTCTAATTATTTTCTTAAATTTGGATTAAGGATTTAAAGGAGGAGTTGGTTCGTCTTCCCCATGGTCTCCAGGTCTCTCTTTCTCTGACCCACCTGCTGCTCCTTGATCTTCCTGTCCCCTATGTTGTGAGATATATGGAGGGGGCAAGCATGATAGGGGGTCCAGGGCTTTTTGCTGGGCAAGGGCTTTTTACTAGGTTCTTTTTCTTCTTCTTTGAGGGGGAACATGGGGACTAATTCCTTGATTCAGCTAAGAGCATACCCTGCCTTTTCTTGTGAGGATGGGGTCTTATCATTCACATAGAGAATTAAAGCTTGGCACACCCAATGCTCATCTGAGCCAAATTTAGGCCACAACACCGAAGGCTTATGAATGGGGTCTTTGGGCCAGATAAAACAGGAATACTTTATCATCTTTTGCTTTTCCTTGTCCCTGGTTAGAGGGTTGTCTCTCCAAACCTGCAGCATTCTCCCCAAAGGACTATCCAGGAAAATGTCAAAGGGATTCTCTTTGGCTCCCTCTTTCCTTTGTCCTCTAGGCCTAGAATTTCTGTTTCCCATTTTTGGTCAGTCTCTGTGTCTGAACATTTCCTTGTGTACTCAACCTCCACTACTGGAGATTTTTTTGCACACCCCGAGAATCGCTTCATCCATCCCCGGCCATTTCCCTCGCGGGAGAATGGAACTCTGCACTCACTTCGTATCTAGGACACTTCTCAGTTACACACACTTGACCTCCAAAAATGCCCAACCACTAGGGCAGTCCATATAGTCCAATTTTCCTACCTTGGCTCATGAATGAGGTTGCCTGGTTGCTGTGGTGCCTACTTTTATCCCTGTGTCTCCTCTGCTGCCTTCTGAATAACAGTCTCTGGTTTGTCTATGGCCTCTGTGGGGAGCTGGGACATCTGGAAAAAGCGGGCTGCCTAAATCAGGTGGGAGGCATCTCCCCTCTCAACTGGAGTCCCACTCCACACAGGCACAGAGATCCCAGATGAGCCCCCAAGTTTGTGAAACACATTCATCCATCCAAACCGAAGAATGGACTCGGAGACACAAACAACAGCAGAAACGAGTCTTTTAACGGTGGCCTTGGAAGATTGGGTGTCTGGTAGGCAGGCACACCTGGGGCAGTTCCAACAGGTAATTTATCTCCTAGCACACAAGTCCCTCCCCCAGTATGTCACTGGTTGAGTACTACGGGGTTACAATCTTACTGGACGTTGCCTAAGTTTCATTATCCCCCTTATTAGGTTATACCTTGGTCTCCTTCCCCACATAAGTTTCAGTTTCCCAATAATGAAACTTCTCTTTTCTGGGCTGACCCATTCTCTATATTCTGTTTGCTTATTGTGACTTTTTAGGTGCATGAACTGTGTGGTTTGTCACATCTGCAGGCTGGCTGCCAGTACTTAGATTTATCATACCTTGAAAATGGACCATTTAAAATGTTTTTTTCACAGATGTGTTTATTAGGACTTACATACAGGACACTCTTGGACAGCAGCAGGAGAGCTCTAGAGATCCATGCTTCTTTCCATCTCTAAACTGCTTTTTTTTTTTTTTTTTTTTTTTTTTTTTTTGAGGCGGAGTCTCGCTCTGTCGCCCAGGATGGAGTGCAGTGGCGCGATCTTGGCTCACTGCAAGCTCCGCCTCCCGGGTTCCCGCCATTCTCCTGCCTCAGCCTCCCGAGTAGCTGGGACTACAGGCGCCGCCACCACGCCCGGCTAATTTTTTCGTATTTTTAGTGGAGACGGGGTTTCATTGTGTTAGCCAGGATGGTCTCGATCTCCTGACCTCGTGATCCGCCCGCCTCGGCCTCCCAAAGTGCTGGGATTACAGGCTTGAGCCACCGCGCCCGGCCTCTAAACTGCTTTTAAGCTAATTTTTTTGACTTTTTTGTGTACTGTGTGCATGCAATGAGACTGCTTTTCTAGGTAAGTTCTCAGATACTCTCTGGGATGTTTAGATTTTCAGGGACACCTGCTCCTTCACTGGGCACCATGGCCTTAGCTCACCACCCAGCCTTCAGGGTTCAGGAAGTAGGCATATATATACCCTTAAGTAACCTTATGGGGGACCTGTAACGCAATAGTCCTCAGAGTTGTGTTACTCTCTTGCCATTAACTGTGGCAATATGCATGGAGTACTGTTAACCCAAGAAGCTCACCTGAAACTTTGGTGTCCAGAGTTTTTATTGGGACTTGATTATTTACTGACCACATGACTGATCTTTAAGATTCAAGGTACTCCTGGAGGTTCAGAATAATACCTCAGTCTCCAGTGCCTCTGGAGGTTTAAATCCAGAATATCCTAAAGACCCCATCACAAATCACATTGTTAGACTGTCCAGTGGCCAAAGCTTCCAAGCAAATAAAGACATTCTTATTAGGCAGTACATTCCAGTGATTTAGAGATTGTCTCCCAGTAGCTGAGGGCAAAGGTGAGATTTGTCTTTAGGCAAGCTTCATTCTTCACTACATTTTCTCCCGCAGTACGTAACCTTTACTCACAGCCATATCTCAGGAATGCAAACTAAGACAAGTGCCACCATAGCTACAGTGGAAGCTTAGACATAAGGTCTTTATTTATGCGGCTGCATCACCTTCCACACAAAATAATAGTCCTTTCAGGAAGAAATAAAGGAGAATGAGTAGTGGATAGACAATCAATTATATTTTACTACAACAATGGAATACACATACAGAATAATAAATAAATTCTTTGTCTTTCAGCTTGTGTAGTATTGTCTTCCCCGTATTATTTCTGTCCAAAAATGCTCTCTGTATGATGCCATATTTCTTCCATCAGAGTCTAGACTAATATTTTAAAAAAATGAAGTTAGCTGAGGCCAGGCACAGTGGCTCATGCCTGTAATCCCAGCATTTTGGGAGGCCAAGGTGGGTGGATCTCCTGAGGTCAGGAGTTTGAGACCAGCCTGGCCAACATGGTGAAACCCTGTCTCTACTGAAAATACAAAAATTAGCCAGATGCGGTGGTGCGCGCCTGTAATCCCAGCTACCTGGGAGGCTGAGGCTGAAGAATTGCTTGAACCTGTGAGGCAGAGGTTGCAGTGAGCCGAGATCGCACCATTGCACTCCAGCCTAGGTGACAGGGCAAGACTCCGTCTCAAAAAAATAAAATACAATGAATAAAATAAAATAAATAAATAAAGTTAGCAATCTTTGCTAATCACTGACTTCAAGTTTTGGTTGGAGATTTGAACTTCTGTTGTAATGTTTTGGATACAGTTACTGGACCCAGGAAGTCCTTATAGAACATGGACTGCTGTAATGGAATGTAGCTAGTAAGTTTTGTCATTAGTAGATACATTCGAATTTTCTATGTGTAGTCCTTGTTCATGAATTAAACAGCTATTTTAATTACCACCTAATACATTTCTGACACTTAACAGATGCTGGGAATACAATAATTAGCAGAAAAGTCATCCTTCTCTTAACAGAGATTTCATTTGAGTGTTTTTCATTTACACAGCTATGGTAGAATGAATTATATCCTGATCTGGGTGTCAGTTGAAAAACAATTTACTCTGAGCAGAAATCTACCATGGTATGGTAGATTATAAAAATGACCACAGATTGTTTTCTTTATTGCATTCACAGCATTAGGATGCGACGTACAACCTGCGTACTAAAGCTTTTCTGCAAACAATTTCTCTTCTTGACTCAAAGGTTTCATGACCTCCCTTTGAATTCCCGTTGAGCTTCTGTAGTTTAAAGTATTCATCTGAACAAAACGAATAGTATGTCTTTTGTAAATAAATGATCACTGGCTAGGCTTTTAGGTCCACCTATTGCTAGATTATCTTTATCGAAGATAGAAATAGAAAATAATTGCAAAAAGGAGTTAGATGCAGTATAAAGAGGGTAGCTAATGATAGAAATAAGTGTTTTTTTAAGTGCCATAAAATGTAACAAATATGGGAATATAGGGTAGAAAAAATAGCCTGAATCGTAACAGGCTTTTTAAGGCAATGCATTTATTTATTTTACGTTCATATTTTTGCAATAATTTGGACAGAATTTATAAAGGGCCTAATATGTATTGTTTTTGTCACTATCTTGTGACATATTGTGGCTTTGATTGTTTTTCTTAATTGGGAGGTTTAAAATAGGCCATGTTGAGGTAGTCAAGCTCAACTCATTTGAAGCCTGGAGTTTGAATTTTGTTTTGGACAGCATATTTATCTTCTGTGAATAAGCTTTTTTCTTACTTTGTAAATAAGCTATTTCTTTCTTTGTAAATAAGCCTTTCAACTACCACCCACCCCCATTTGGTCGCAGGCTGGGGTGAGGGTCAGGGCCTCTTGGCAAAAGGAGTAGGTTGGCAGGAATTGTAGGATTTAGCATAGTGGCTATTTACTGGCTAACATGATAGTGTCTTATATTTTAATATAAAGCTAAATACTATCTTTATATTTTAGTAAATATATTATCCTTATGTATTTAGTAAAATATTAGTAATATTTTAACAACTGATGCAGGTTAACTGGCTGAATATTATCTGTGCCTGTAGGATTAGTAGGAAAATCTGGACATGTGCTCTATCAGTGGTATAGACCAGAACTTTCCAACCCACATGCTGGGACATCTTAATTTGCTGAAATATTGATCCCCTCCTCTCTCAGTTTAGTCAGGTGGGGACTGGGCCAGCCATAGTTTCCAGGTGGCCATTAGGGAGAATGAGGATCCTATTCCACTTACCCTTAATGTTTCACATAAACTTTACAATTTTATGTTTGTGGTATTTCAGAAAACTTGTTTTTCGCAGTATGCAAATATAAGATCTCTCTCTTGTGTTTTTTAAAACGATGAGAAGCTTTCAAACATTAGCAAAATAATCCTTTTAGGATACAGTGGCAACATATCCACTATACATTCGTCAGCCTGGATGTTTAGTTTCTTTTCGGTATGAACCCAACTCAATTTTTTCAATC
This sequence comes from Macaca thibetana thibetana, assembly GCF_024542745.1. Lineage (NCBI taxonomy): Eukaryota > Metazoa > Chordata > Mammalia > Primates > Cercopithecidae > Macaca > Macaca thibetana. The sequence goes on from NC_065591.1 coordinate 16,289,050, forward strand.
TGAACAAAGTTGGTCAAACATGAAATTAAATGGGCTTGCATCTGTAATGCCTTCTCTCAGGATATGTCTTTGTTTATCAGCCATACCTCTAAACCACCTCCTCTCCCACCTTCTGCATCATACACTGTCTTATGCTTCCTGCTAGGTCTCGGCTAATCCTTTTTTATCACTACTGATCCCACTTTCTTATCTCTCTTCTGCAGTGAAAACAGCTTTAAGATTCTCTGTCAAATCAAGTCTCCTTCTCTACTATTTTCCTCAGTGAACTCTCTGGGGTACTGATCCCGTTTTCTTCTCTCTCTTCTGCAGTGAAAACAGCTTTAAGATTCTCTGTCAAATCAAGTCTCCTTCTCTGCTATTTTCCTCAGTGAACTCTCTGGGGAGTATGCTCAAGTTGGTATCTTTTGTCCTTATTTTTCTTTTAGGATCCAGAAGGACATTTTCTCCAATTGTCTGCTATGCGTCTTCATTTAGGTTTTCTTTTCATACCACAGACTCAAGATGCTTAAAAGCAGCCCTTCGCTTTTGCTTTACCTTCTACTTTTCTTCATCCTCTACTTTGCTGCCACCTACAATCCAAACTTTGGGGTGTCTTTGGGTTCCCCTGAATGTTTAATTCCTTACCGTGTTCTATGGATTCAGGATCCACAGTGTGTCTCTATGTATTCCCTTACGTTGCATATTTTTACCATCAGCCAAGCTCCTTATCTCTCACCCAGGTTTCGCAATAGCAACTTCATTGATCTTCCCACCTCCACGCTATTCACTCTTCCAGTCTTTCCTTTCTGTGGTTTTAAGTTAGGTCTTCCCAGAGCTCAATTCCAATTAAACTATGCCCTGGCTCACAGGCCTTTGTACTTGCCTCTCATGATCTTGCCCATCAGGATCTCATGGCAGGTTTCTTTGTATTCTTCTCTATGGAACCTTCTGGTCTACCAAGCCAAGCACAAATTTTCAGCTAGAATTTGATTTTTTTTTTCCCCAATATGAGCTCAATTCAATTCTAGGCTTATCTATCAGTGCTCTAATTAACTAACAAACTAATTATTACTAAAATATTCATTGAACACCCACTCTATGTCTCTATGCCAAACAATGGACCCCAGTTCATTGTTAGGGTAAAATGCTAAGGATTTTATAGTTAGGGGTACATTGCTAGGGATAAAATGGTGAATATCAGTATACAGAGTCACTGTTCTCGTGGAGTTTTCAGTCTCGTGGGTGGCACAGGCAGAGATCATTTGTATCAGTGAGGTGCACAGGGCATGAGAGCTTATAAAGGGAATATTAATTGGTAATTTAAATCTGGGATGAGTGTCCAGAGAAAACAATGCTTGTATAAGTAATAGAAGATTATTTCAAATGCTGTCAAAAAGCCAAGGCCAACCATACTTATGGAGGAATGAAATTTAAGTAATAGTGAGGAAACCACCTTGCAAACGGTTCTACAGTCACGCAGGCCTCCTACTCTGCTGTCTGAACACAAATTTGTTCCTGCCTCAGGGCCTTTGCACTTGCCTTTGATGATTCTGCTTCTCAGGATGTCATGGCAGTCTCCTTCAATATTCTCAGATTCCCCTCTCCCTGACCTCCAGAACTAATCTAGTCCCCTGCTTATCATTCTCTCTCACATCATCCTATTTATTTTCTTCAAATGTAATCATCTTGGTTTTGCTTCCATTTACTTGCTTATTGACTGCCTTCTGCACTAGACTATAAACTCCTAGAGGTGTGGCTTCTGACTCTTCATTCATATCACCTAGGTCAATGCCTGATATATGGTAAGTGCTCAATTAATGTTACAAATGAAAGAGAATAATAAAGATATATATGAAGGATCATGAAGATATCTATATATATCTCATATATATCTCTGTTATACCTCTTTCTCTCTATTTTTATATATAGACATCTATTTATCTACTTATCTATCTCTCTAGATAGCTACATAGATATTTCTCTCTAGATCTCTCTCTGATATGAGAGGTAAGTAGATATATATGAGAATATAGGTATCTACATATATCTATATATGATATCTCTATATGAGAAGGTTTAATCTGTGGGGAGTTAATAATTGATTTTTCAGAAATGATAACTACATTATGTTTTCTTAGAGATGTGACTGCTACACAATTTTTCCCAATTTGTTTTTCAACGTTTATTTTAGATTCTGGGGTACATGTACAGGTTTGTTATAAAAGTGTATTGCGTGATGCTGTGGTTGTTGAATGGAGTATTCTGTAGATGTCTATGAGGTCCGGTTGGTCAAGTGTCAAGTCTAAGTCTAGAATTTCCTTGTTAGTTTTCTGAATTTGTACCAATTCTTTATTGAAGAGGAAAAAGATACTTTGTTGTCTAAATTATTTGACGTTCAGTTTTAAAAGCACTCTCAGGACATTTACTTGAAGTACATACAAAATAAAATGGATTAATGGATATATTGAGAGATGAATAGATGAATAGACATGGGATGGAGGAAATTTAATGAAATAGTAATGTTGAAATCACGTGATGGCCATATAGATATTCACTATAAAATTATTTCAACATTGCTGTATTTTCAAACTTTCTTTTTTTTTTTTTTTTTTTTGAGACGGAGTCTTTGCTCTGTCACCCAGGCTGGAGTACAGTGGCGCGATCTTGGCTCACTACAAGCTCTGCCTCCTGGGTTCACACCATTCTTCTGCCAAAGCTTCCCGAGTAGCTGGGACTACAGGTGCCCGCTACCACGCCTGGCTAATTTTTTTGTATTTTTAGTAGAGATGGGGTTTCACTGTGTTAGCCAGGATGGTCTTGATCTCCTGACCTTGTGATCCGCCCATCTCAGCCTCCCAAAGTGCTGGGATTACAAGCGTGAGCCACCGCGCCCGGCCTCAAACTTTCATAAACAGTTCTGGGAAAGAAAACATAACCGAGTATATCTCTGCCTTCAATAGAGCTCGAGTTTAATTTCCTATGCATTGTGCACTTTTAGGATTGTACCAGAAGTGTCTCTGACTAGCAAGAAAGCAGACAAGATCATCCTTTATTTACACCGACTAGGCAACAAATATTATATTATACACCATTGGTAAGATTGCCAACAATAAGAATTGTGCACTCACATGGTTAATCAGAAGTTTGGATAACCAGAATCTCGGCTTTCTACTACCTGCCCCACAGCCTCTGAGATCTGCAGGCGGGTACCAGGGGATTAATTACAGTCAAAGGTGCAAGATGACTCATGGATGTTACTTGTTGCAACAGGAGAAATCATTTTTTCATTTGTGACTCATACGCCTCTCATAAGCCTCTGGGGAAAGGTACTCTGTCATTGTTAAAATGATTCAGTGTCTTTCCATCCCATAGGTCTCGGTGACTCTGTGGCCTTTCATGCTTTTTGTGGATTTAGGATGGGAAGAACTCTCATTATAGAACATCAGTAACTATAATGTGAATGGGTGTTGCCAGCTTATAAAACCATTCCATTTGTCTTACTTCACATAATTGTCACAATCATCCTATGATGCACATACGCCAGGAAATATTGTGCATCACACCTATACAAATGTGGGGATTGAGGTACAGAGCGTGTAAGTGACATGGCCAAGTTCACTGTAGGATACTAAGTTAATAAACTGAAATTAGAGTCTAGACTTCTGACTTCGAATCCAGGCACTCTTACTTGATGTCCAACTAAAAATGCTGGCAAATTCTCACTACCTAATTCTGTCAAGAAGAGTAAAGTTTTAGAGAAAACAGGATCAGGGAAAGTCATATGAAGATAGCTATAAAGAAGATGAATTTTTCCTGGCTTGAATTTATGCCACTTCCTTGTGATAGCTGTAAAGAAGATGAATTTTCCCTGGCTTGAATATATGCCACTTTCTTGTCTTTTACTTTGGATTTCCTGGCATGGGAATTAAAGAGCATTGACTGTGGAGTCAGATATTCCTGGGTCTGAAACTCTACTCTACCAGTTTCTACCTGCAACTTCAGGCAAATTGCTTGGCTTCCTTAAGCCTCAGGTTTTATATCTAAAAAAATGAAGTTAATTACAGTACCTATGCCCAATGGGCCTGTTTTGAAGATTAAATGGAATAATGCCCATGAAGGGTATATATCAGTACTTATTGATGGTAGATCCTTATAAATATTGGTGAGAATTTTATCTAGCAATCCTACTTCTGGATATTTATCAAAAAAATTGAAATCAGAATCTCAGAGATATATTAGCATTCTCATGTTCATTGCAACATCATTCACGATAGGCACAGTGAGGAGAGAATCTAAACGTCCATCAATGGGTAAATGAATTAAAGATGTGGTATATACATACAATGGGATATTATTCAGCTTTAAGAAAAAAGGAAATCTTATAATAGCAACAATATAAATTAACCTTAAAGGCTGTATGACTCTCTTTACATGAGGTATCTAAAATAGTCAAACTCACAGAAAGAAAAAATAGAATGGTGGTTGCTAGGGACTGGAGGAAGGGGAAATGGGAAGTGCCAATCAACAGGTATAAAATTTCAGTTATGCAAGAGGAATAATTTCTAGAGATCGACTTCGCAATATTGTGCCTATAGAAAACAATATTGTATTGTACACTTAAAAATGTTAATAGGATAGATGTCATAATAAGTGTTTTTACCATGATAAAATTAAAAAAAATCAAAATTAGAATATGGAATTATTCTCATATATTTAATTAAATTTATCTATCTAATTGGAAGAAATTACATAAACATATTTTTGGAATCAGAAAATTCTTGCAATAAGAAAACGTTAAATGGTTTTCTAGGTAAACAGTATAAGCTTAAGGTACAGACATAAAAATGAAGGAGCAGGAGAAGTTTCTTTTGGTGAGCTGTTAAACAAAAAAAAGGATAGATTTCCATGAGAGAGGCCAAGGAGGACATTTTTTTCTGTAGCCTCTTAGAATTAGCATCCATCCATCCATTCATTTCTTTCTCCATTTAGCATATCTTTACTGAGTGTCTCTAACATGTCAAGAAATCCTTGCTTCATGGATATTGCAGGCTAGAAAGGGAGACAAACAAATTAACACACCACATAAATTAATGTAAAATTATATCCACTGTAATTGCTACAGAGTATATCACAGGAAGCCTTGACTTAGTGAGGAAGCACTCTGGGATAGTGGGTATAGCTATACTGAGACGTGAGATCTGAAAGTGAGTGGCAGATTGACCAAGTGAGATGGAGTGAGAGCAAGAGAGTTGACAAAATGGTTCAGCCATTGGGATCAGGAGCAAAGAGCCTGTGGCAGAAAAGAGTGTGAAGACCTGAAGAGAGCCAGTGGGCTGAAACAGAGATAGCAAGAGCCAGAGTGGTACAAGGTGGGTAGTGGCCATGGGGCAGTCTTGGGGTTTGGACTTTATTCCAAGAGTCATAGGAATCCATTGAAGAGTTTCAGATAGGGCTATAACATAACTGCCAGGAGTCACTTAGTGGAAAGAGACATGAGCCTGGTTGATGAAGCCACTTTCATTCCTATGCCCATAAAGTGGAGCCCTATAGCCTGAAGGTTAGAAATAAAATGACCTGCAGGATCAGTCATCTGAATTAACTCAGTGCTCAGTGGTATTCAAAGCTGTGAAAGCAGTAGGCTTTGGTTCTCCTCCTCTGGAAAGTGTATTGAATAAACAATAAAAATATGGCTAATGCTTCACCAAGTGTAAATGCCAGTCACCACAGGGTGAGAGAGAGACAACAGTTGAGATAGTGAATTCAGAAAAATGATGATTTTAATTAACTAACAACCTACTAAGCAAATTAAAATTTACCTTACTGATACATTGTCATTCTTACCTAGCACCTTTCCCCTACTGTGATCCTCCTTTTGGTGTTTACTATTCTCTTTCTTCTCTTTATCACGTTACTACATATTTATGAATCCTTAAACAACACATGGTTGAGTTTGTACATTTTTGTAAACCATAGAAATACAAAGGATCATAAGAGCCTACTGTGAACAACTATGCACAAACGAATTGAGTAACCTAGAATATATGGATAAATTCCTAGAAACATACAACCTACCAAGACTGAATCATGAAGAAAGAAAACCTGAACAGGTCAATAATGATTACAGTAAAGCAGTAATCAAAAACCTCCCAGCAAAGAAGAGCCCAGAATAGGATAGTCTAGCACCTTTTTTGAATTTTGAATTTTATTTATTTATTTATTTGAGAGACAGAATCTCTTAAAAAAAAAAAAAAACTCTAGTTGCTCAAAAAAATCTCTATGTTGCCCAAGTTGGTATTGAACATCTGGACTCAAGAGATCCTCCTGCCTTGGCCTCCCAAATGTTGAGATTACAAATGTGAGTCTGACCCAAGCACCTTTTTTCATTTCATGTTTCCTTATATAATCTGTCTAAATATCCCAACTTTCTTCAAAATACACAGTAATCAAGTATGTTTGGAGATTTACAAAGTGGGCTATTTTTAACACTGAGTGGGGAACACGTTTGAGATAGTAAATTTGCCCAAGGAGAGTCGAGTTGCTATTTCTAAGTAATCAGGAGAACAAGCAGTGCTTAAGAGTCTCTGGTTTGGACCAGGGGAGACAGAAAAAGCCAACCACTGAGCCCACTCCCACTTGTAACCCTGAACTGAGGCAGGAGAAATCATCTGAAATCCACCAGCAGGAGGAATATGGGCACTTGCCTGCCTATTATGAAGAGCCATGAAGTCAAAATAGCTTTTTATTCTTTTCGTCTCCTCCCCAACTTTCCTATTTGATATTAGCCATTATCATTTTAATAATGCCTCTTCCTCCCAGACAACCAGTTTTTGTTTTCCTAACTTTGACATGTGTGGCTAAGTCCCCAGGAGCTATGAGTGATTTAATGTGTTATTTTCTAGTAGGGATTTAATTGAGAAACAAACAAAGCTAAAAGAGTATTTTGCAGAGCTTGGAGTAAGGGAATGAATATATACTGGTAGAATTTCAGGCAACAGCTAATCCAGTAGCACCGACTTGCTTGGAGCTGGGGAAGCAAGCTTGCATTATTGTGCTTTCTGCAGCTAAGGTAACCTGTAATAAAAGTTTAGACACTACAGATCAGCATGTTACTAAGAGTGTCCACTTATCCTTCTAGCACTAAAACCCTCTCTTGTGAGAGAGAAAGCCCTCTTGTTCTAAGACATGCTTACTTTGGTGTCAAACTTGAAAACTGCCTTATCAATGCCTGGAGTTTCCTTTAGAGAAAACAGAACTCTTTCTTTCATCCGGGTAACTCAATTACAAAGTACAGTAGTTCTGCATGGTGGGTAGGGAGTAGGCAACAAAATCTTATACTTAAAACACAGTCTATTCTTTAGTGAAACACAACACGTCTTTAAATACAGAACATTAACCTGCTTGATCTGTTGCTATTAGGACTAGATGTAGGAAGTTCTTTTAAGATATTTCATAGATATTTTAATTTGTCTACTTGGAAAGAAAATGTATATATACATTAATGACACATATGCAGTTACAATAATGAAGATCTGAAGTCAATATTGAAATATTTGAAGAAATTTTAATGTTAATTATATTCAGTTTTTAAAGAAAAAGAAGTTCACACATATGAAAAGAAATAAGTAAAAAACGTTTGTGCTTCAAGAGGAACTTCTTACACATATGATTCTTTTCTAAGAGCAATTGCACTAATTTCCAAAGTACCCTGTTAGATGGCTCTCTTGGCCAACTTCTCCCTTTGTCCACTTCATCCATAAAACTTTTGCCTGGTTCTTGTACTTCTGACCCTTGACTGAGATGATCTGACTAAGGTCTATTGGGAGGACTGAGTTTAAGGTTCTAGTGAAAAAACAAAAATTTTGGGCTCTGTTTCCCTTTTATAACCCTGGTCAATGTCATCTTGTGTTTCCTAGGTTGTTACTTGCAAAGAAGACTTTTAGGGAAGGGGTTATCACATGTGCTTGGGATTCATATTCCTAGAACAGCACAGTCAGGTATACCAATGGTGATAACTAATTCCCAGTTAAGCAGGGAAGAGCTCCTACACATGCACCAACCCTCATCAGAGATGCAATTACATGTGTATCAAGGCTACATTTGGCATCATGTTTCATAGTAAGCATCCACCCAGAGGGCTGCAGATTTCTTCAAGGCTCTGTGGAAGGAATAAACAAGATCATCAGGAGGTGAGACTGTAATGTTAAGAAAGCTCTTAAATGGAATTTGCTCCTCTGCCTGGTTCAGAACAATGTTGTCATTTTCAGCTACATCTGATAAATGTCATCCTCTGTTGACCAATTCTGTTGACTGAATTGTTTTTAGCAGGTAAATTCACCTTTCCTTTATGGAGAACATTGAGATTTTCTTTTTTTTTTTCTTTTTTTTTTTTTTTTTTTGAGACAGAGTCTTGCTCTGTCGCCCAGGCTGGGGTGCAGTGGCCGGATCTCAGCTCACTGCAAGCTCCGCCTCCCGGGTTTAGACCATTCTCCTGCCTCAGCCTCCCGAGTAGCTGGGACTACAGGCGCCCGCCACCTCGCCCGGCTAGTTTTTTGTATTTTTTAGTAGAGACGGGGTTTCACCGTGTTAGCCAGGATGGTCTCGATCTCCTGACCTCGTGATCCGCCCGTCTCGGCCTCCCAAAGTGCTGGGATTACAGGCTTGAGCCACTGCGCCCGGCCGAACATTGAGATTTTCTTTCATTTTATTCTTTTCTGAGCCTATATACCTGTAAATCCACCCATCCTATATTTATCTATCAACCCTATTTTATAATATGGAGGACATTTTTCTAGGCTCTGGTGGTACAGCAATGAGTAGGGTAGATGTGAGTCCTGTCCACATGAAATTCCTGGTCTAGCTTGGGAGATACATATTAAATAATTTATTACCCAATATGTTATTTGAATACAATTGTGATAAACTTCACAAATGAAGAGAACCAGGTGCTGCAAGAGCAGGCGACTAATTTAGTTTTGGGGTCAGAGGAGATGGACATGAGGAAAAGGCATTTGAATTGAGCCTTGGAGAAAGAATGGCAATTGACAAGATGATGTCAAGGGAGGTGGAGGTTTGGGGGAACATTCCAGGCAGAAGAAAAAGTGGCAAAAGGATAAGACAACTAGGGAAGGGAGTTTCACGGCAACTTAAGGTAGGCCAATTGCACTAATTTCTGGAGGAAATTATCTGGGGGACAGAGAAAGAGGAGTGTGGTGGAGAGTCTGAAGCTGGAGCACTGGTCAGGGATCAGATCAGATCAGGCCTGGCCTTGTTGGCCTCATTTGAGATGTTTTTTTTTTTTTTTTTTCAATCCTAAACAAGAGAAAGTTATTAAACCCAGATTACTGGTTGTTAATTTAACCAGCACAACATTCTTTAGGAAATTGTATGTGAATGCCTAAGGATAAGTATGGATTTTCAGTTTCTGCATGCCTCACTACTCTTAATTAATCACCCCAGCCTGAGCTGCACATTTATACCCCACTGGACCCTGCAGGCTTCTAAATTTGCAACACTGGACCAGATGATCTGACAGTTCCTCCCACTACTTAAATTCTAACACATGTAGGAAGCTCTGTGGGGGATAGAAAGGCAAATAATATACAGCCTTGATTTTAAGAAATTTGAAATTTAGTAGGACAGTAAAGCATTTTCACTAAGCTGTACCTATAGGTAAAAGGTCAGCATTATCATTATTTTGTTGTTGTTGATACGGTTCCCTATGGTGCCGCGTATCCACACTGAGCACACAGGTGACCCTTAATAAATGATTGTTAAATGAATGATTCATAAGCCACTGAATAGTCTGGGGAGTGGCAGTAAAGACAAATGAGAGCTGTGAGCCAAGAGAAATTATGTTATTACCTGACAATATCTCCAAACGCCCTCAACATGGGTTTATTCACATACTGCAATCCATGCTTGGCACACAGTGACCTCACCAGAGGCGCCACTTTGTGATAATTATGGCGTGGCATTGTGGGGAACAGACTGGAGAAAGATACAAGGGATATAAAATTTAGACCTAAAGAAAAACTCTGAGATTTCTTCCTTCTGTTACCAAATAAAATTATATCAGCAATGCAGACCCAACCTTGACCTTGCACAATACGGCTGTTCTGGGAAGTTAAAAACCTGCTGCCAAAATATCCTTATCTCTTAACACCTTGCAAGCCAAGTGGGTGGTGAATGTTTGGGAAATGCTAACAAAGTAAATGTTATCTTCATTGAATATGTTTATATTTTGCCATGTCAAATGAAGGTATGGATTGTCTATCACTTTGAATTACCTAGGGGAGCTGAAGATACCCCTGTCCCCCATCTCTGTCTCTGTCTTTGTCTCTCTCTTTCTCTCTATCCATCTGATATGGTTTGACTGTACCCCCACCCAAATCTCAACTTGAATTGTATCTCCCATATTCCCACGTGTTGTGGGAGGGACCCAGGGGAAGGTAATTGAGTCATGGGGACCAGTCTTTCCCCTGCTATTCTCATGATAGTGAATAAGTCTCGTGAGACCTGATGGGTTTATCAGGGGTTCCTGCTTTTCTTCTTCCTCATTTTCTCCTGCTTCTTCCTCATTTTCTCTTGCCACTGCCATGTAAGAAGTGCCTTTTGCCTCCCGCCATGATTCTGAGTCCTCCCCAGCCATTTGGAACTGTAATTCCAATTAAACGTCATTTTCTTCCCAGTCTCGGGTATGACTTTATCAGCAGTGTGAAAACAGACTAATACAGTAAATTGGAACCGGAAGTGGGATGTTGCTGAAAAGATACCTCAAAATGTGGAAATGACTTTGGAACTGGGTAACAGGCAGAGGTTGGAACGGTTTGGATGGCTCAGAATAAGACAGGAAAATGTGGGAAAGTTTGGAACTTCCTAGAGACTTATCGAATGGCTTTGCCCAAAATGCTGATAATGGGTTTTATCATTGATTATTTTATAACTTCAGATCTAAAGAGATAGATATTTAAATTAAATTTCAACACAACTTGGTTACCCACTTCTCAAGCCTGCAGGTATCTGAAAATGGAATCACAGGCACTTTTCCAAGATTTCACTCTATTTACTCACAAGGTCCTTCCTTCCTTCCTTCCTTCCAAAAAGGTCCAGGCTGAGGTGGTCTCAGATGAAGATGAGGAACTTATTGGGAACTGGAGTAAAGGTGACTCTTGTTATGTTTTAGCAAAGAGACTAGGCGGAGGTTCCCAAACACCATCTAACTCCTATCCCATGAATAGATGAATATTCAATAAGTTCTAGTCATGGCATATAGCAAAAAGTCCTGGGATAGGAATAAGGAGTGAGGAGATATGGATTTTTATTTAAGATTTTCCACTAATCACCCAGGTGACTTTCCTGGGTTTTAACTTAATCTTTGATAAAATGTGAATAATAGTCCTTCCTTGTTTTGCTGAGACTTTAAAGAACTAACATGAAGGAAAGGATGAGAAAATTAAATGAGCAGGTGTAAGAGCTCTTTCCTTCTCTGACTATCCAAAATATGGCTTAGGTAAAGAGGATGTGGACAGTCTCTCCCTTGAATATTCTGGAGATCAACTCTCCAAGTGTTACCATTTTCTCTTTATTTTATGGCCACCTAACTGACTCATTGGCAAAGTATTGCCAATACCATTTGAATATTGCGTCAGGGAATGGGTTTTATCATTGATTATTTTATAACTTCAGATCTAAAGAGATAGATATTTAAATTAAATTTCAACACAACTTGGTTACCCACTTCTCAAGCCTGCAGGTATCTGAAAATGGAATCACAGGCACTTTTCCAAGATTTCACTCTATTTACTCACAATCTTTCCTTCCTTCCTTCCTTCCTTCCTTCCTTCCTTCCTTCCTTCCTTCCTTCCTTCCTTCCTTCCTTCCTTCCTTCCTTCCTTTCTTTCTTCCTTCCTTCCTTTTTCTTTCTTTCTTTCTTTCTTTCTTTCCTTTCTTTCCTTCCTTCCTTTCTCTCTCTCTTGTTTTCTTTCTCTCTCCTTCCTTCCTTCCTTCCTTCCTTCCTTCCTTCCTTCCTTCCTTCCTTCCTTCCTTCCTTCCTTCCTTCCTTCTTTCTTTCCTTCCTTCCTTCCATCCTTCCTTCCCTTTCTTCCCCATCATTGCTAATAGAAAGATAGCAGCCTGTAGAAAATGCTGGTTCTCTGAGACCTTGAGCCTAGGGCCTGATCTGGATTATATATGGGGATGTTATAAGTGACTGCACTTGCCCTACTAAGGACTATTCTTGTTACTCACTGGTGCTCAATTTGGAAGTTCAGGTGCCCAGTGAACCAGTCATTGAAAAAGGACTGTTCAATATTACAGGTGGCCAAGACCTGCAAAGAAAAAGCTTATATTAGTTATAAATGAGCCCAAGTGTCAAACAAAGAAAATATTTGAGACCACCTTTGCAAAATTATGACAGTAAGATAAATCTGACATAGTTGACTACATCTTGCTTCTGATCTCCAAGCTGTCCTTTGTAATTCCTGGGTGTAGGCTAAGCTGACTTTGGGAGGAACTTATTTTGTAGTTTAACCTTAAAGCAAGGATGATAGTAGCCCTTCCCAAAACTAAACTGCTTTTGTATAACTAATAAAAGGCCATAACGTTAGGATTGTGAGAGGGGCCTGAATTCTGATAAGATGGAGGCATAGTTTCTATAATTCTTTACTGCTCAGGAGTCATGCGGCCAGAGGTGACAGGATTTGTGACTTTCCCAATTGTGCTTGTCGATAACATCACTATTATAGAACCTAAGATTAATTTTTTGAGATGTTTTTCAGACTGTCCCCACTTGGACCCATGCATGACTCATGACTTGATGGGTTCTGTGGCCCCACCCAAAGGTGGACTGGGAACATTCTCCACACCCCTATAATTTCTTCCCCAACTGTCAACTAGCACCCATTTCCTAGCCCTCTTCCCATCAAATTGTCCATTGATACAGTTTGCCTGTGTCCGCACTCAAATCTCATCTTGAATTGTAATCCCCATAATCCCCGTGTGTCAAGGGAGGGACCGGGTTCTAAATCAGTGTGGTTAGAAAGATTCTCCCCGAGGAACTCCATCATTACCTGAGTGCTGAGCCAGTCTCGGTTCTCCTCTGTGCTCATTCTCATTGGTATGTGGCTCATCTGGGTAACATATGCAATCCAAGGACTTTCAAGAAACCTTTTGGAGGAATAAAAGGAGGAAGTGATGACTGTTTAGGGTGTTTCAGTAGCAAGCACTGGGCTTGCATAACCCCTGGTAGAGCTGGTTGAGCACTGGAGGAAATGAAAGAGACTCAAAGTTTCCAGTAAAATGGTGATCTTTTTCTTCTCTGAAAGACCTTTATATCAAGAGATGACACACTAAGCATTCAGCCACATGACTGCCAAATGTATGGGAGCAGAACCTCTAAAGTTTTCTGTAGCTCTAGTGCAAAGATCAAAACCACTAGGGAAATTTAAGGGCACATGCAAACTGGTTGACAGCCTGGGCTTTGTCGTCAGATAAGAGCTGGATTCAAGTTCTGTTTCGGCACTGGCCTTGGCTCTTACTTGCTCTTACATGCCCTTGGGCCTATGATTTAATCTCCTTAAACTTCAGTTCCTTTAGCAGAAAAATGAGCATGATACTATCTACACTGCAGCATTGTGTGAGGATTACATCAAATAAGATAAAGCATGTAAAGCCTTTAACAAAGTGTCTGATGCATAGTAGCTATCATTATTCTTATAATTATTTAGGACTTAGAATAACTTGACAACAGAATGAGGGAGGATTACATTGGAAAATTGGGAGGACTATTCAAACAAAAAATGCATTGGGAAAACCTCTAGTCATAAAATAACTTAAAAAAAAATTCCTTCCCTGTCATTCTTTGGTAGGGATTACTATGTCTACCTAGATTACAGTTTTAAGGATTTAGGATTCAATTGAAATGCTTCCTTTAAGAATCCAGGACGTGGGTAAAAATGGGGATTGGGCAAATTTTTTTTTGCAAAGGGCTCGTCTTATTCAACTATTTGAACTAATTTTTTTCACATTTGCTTAAAAACACCTCAGCTGCAAGAAATGGGGCATGATGTCATAATCTAATCTGTTTTAAAACTGATGACAAATAGCTCTGATGGGGAAGGATCTGACGAGGATCATTTGGATTACCGAAATAAAATAGTATTCTTACTTGACCAAATAGATGAGCAACACAGTCCCAAAGATTCCATAGTATGGGCCAAATGTGATGAAATATCGGATGTAAAAGCTGCTAACCCAGGCGATGTCCTGCAGAGAAAAGCACTTGAAAGTTACACACCCTGAACATGATTTCATTTCTGCTTCATTGGCTTGGGGTCCCTTCACGTTCTGGCTGAATCTTATGCCTTGTTATTCAAGGAAGCTATATCTGGAGAGGACACAGCATTTTCATTTTCCCTCTTCTACTTGGTCTAGTTTCAGAGAATGAGCCACATTACTCACCACCCAATATCTTCGAAGGTACATCACTTGCATAGATTGCAGGTTGAAATATACTGGCATAAGGAGTGGGAGCCCAACTGAAATAGAACAAAAAATGATGCTGAATAAATAAACAGAATGTGTTCATGTGTATTTAATGTTTAGCTCCCACGTAGAAGTGAGAACATGCAGTGTTGGGTTTTCTGTTCCTGCGTTAGTTCACCTAGGATAATGGCCTCCATCTCCATCCATATTGCTGCAAAGGACATTATCTTATTCTTTTGAATGGATGTGTAGTATTCCATGGTGTATACGTACCACATTTTATCTAAGCAGTCTACCATTGATGTGCCTTTAGGCTGATTCCGTGTCTTAGCTATTGTGAGTAGTGATGCCTCCTGAGACACACAATTTATCTGTATAACAAACGTGCACATGTACCCTTGAAACTAAAATAAAAGTAAAAAGAGGAAAATCACCTGTAATCTTACTACCCAAATATTACCATAAACATTTTGAATATAGATATATTAATATATGTTCTAAAAATTGCTATTACGCTACCTATAGTACTGTTTGGTACACTACCTTTAAAAATAAAGCATATCCTGACCATCTTCCCATTTCTCTAAATATTTTCCAGCATCCTTTTTTTTTTTATTATACTTTAAGTTCTGGAATACATGTGCAGAACGTGCAGGTTTGTTACATAGGTCTACACGTGCCTTGGTGGTTTGCTGCACCCATCAACCCATCATCTATCTACATTAGGTTGTTCTCCTAATGTTATCCCTCCTCTAACCCCCAACCCACCAACAGCCCCTGGTGTGTGATGTTCCCCTTCCTGTGTCCGTGTGTTCTCATTGTTTAACTCCCACGTATGAGTGAGAACATGCGGTGTTTGGTTTTCTGTTCCTGTGTTAGTTTGCTGAGAATGATGGTTTCCCGCTTCATCCATGTCCCTGCAAAGGACATGAACTCATCCATTTTTATGACTGCATAGCTTTCCACGGTATATATGTGCCACATTTTCTTTATTCAGTCTAACATTAATGGGCATTTGGGTTGGTTCCAAGTCTTTGCTATTGTGAATAGTGTTGCAGTAAACATATGTGTGCATGTGTCTTTATAGCAGAATGATTTATAATCCTTTGGGTATATCCCCAGTAATGGGATTGCTGGGTCAAATGGTATTTCTGGTTCTACATCCTTGAGGAATCACCACACTGTCTTCCACAATGATTGAGCTAATTTACACTCCCACCAACAGTATAAAAGCATTTCTATTTCTCCACATCCTCTCCAGCATCTGTTTTTTCCTGCCTTTTTAATGATCACCATTCTAACTGGCATGAGATGGTATCATATTGTGGTTTTCATTTACATTTCTCTAATGACCAGTGATTATGAGTTTTTTTTCATATGTTTGTTGGCTGCATAAATGTCTTCTTTTGAGAAGTGTCTGTTCATATCCTTTGCCCACTTTTTGATGGGGTTGCTTGTTTTTTTCTTGTAAATTTGTTTAAGTTCCTTATAGATTCTGGATATTAGCCCCTTGTCAGATGGCTAGATTAAATAAATTTTCTCCCATTCTGTAGGTTGCCTGTTCACTCTGATGATAGTTTCTTTTGCTCTGCAGATGCTCTTTAGTTTAATTAGATCCCATTTGTCTATTTTGGCTTTTGTTGCCATAGCTTTTGGTGTTTTAGTCATGAAGTCTTTGCCCATGCCTATGTCCTGAATTGTTTTGCCTAGGTTTTCCTCTAGGGTATTTATGGTTTTAGGTCTTATGTTTAAGTCTTTAGTCCATCTTGAGTTAATTTTTTATAAGGTATAAGGAAGGGGTCTAGTTTCAGTTTTCTGCATATGGCTAGTCAGTTTTCCCAACACCATTTATCAAATAGGGAATCCTTTCCCCACTGCTTGTTTTTGTCAGGTTTGTCAAAGATCAGAAGGTTGTAGATGTGTGGCATTATTTCTTAGGCCTCTATTCTGTTCCATTGGTCTATATATCTGTTTTGGTACCAGTACCACACTGTTTTGGTTACTGTAGTATAGTTTGGTATACTTGTAGTATAGTTTGAAGTCAGGTAGCATGATACCTTCAGTTTTGTTCTTTTTGCTTAGGATTGTCTTGGCTATATGGGCTTTTTTTTTTGGTTCCGTATGAAATTTAAAGTAGTTTTTTCTAATTCTGTGAAGAAAGTCAATGGTACCTTGATGGGGATAGCATTGAATCTACACATTACTTTGGGCAATATGGCCATTTTTATGATATTGATTCTTCCTATTCTTGAGCATGGTATATTTTTACATTTGTTTGTGTCCTTCTTTATTTCCTTGAGCAGTGCTTTGTAGTTCTACTTGAAATGATCCTTTATGTTCCTTGTAAGTTGTATTCCTAGGTATTTTCTTATCTTTGTAACAGTTGTGAATGAGAGTTCACTCATGATTTGGCTTTCTGTTTGTCTATTATTGGTGTATAGGAATGCTTGTGGTTTTTGTATATTGATTTTGTATCCTGAGACTTTGCTGAAGTTGCTTATTAGTTTAAGGAGATTTTGGGCTGAGATGATGGGGTTTTCTAAATATACAATCATGTCATCTGCAAACAGAGACAATTTGACTTCCTCTGTTCCTATTTGAATATGCTTTATTTCTTTCTCTTGCTTGAATGCCCTGGCCAGAAACTTCCAATACTATGTTAAATAGGAGTGGTGAGAGAGGTTGTCTTGTGCCAGTTTTCAAAGGGAATGCTTCCAGCTTTTGCCCATTCAGTATGATATTGGCTGTGTGTTTGTTGTTAATATCTCTTATTATTTTGAGATACTTTCCATTAATACCTAGATTATTGAGAGTTTTTTTTAGCATAAAGGGGTGTTGAATTTTACTGAAGACCTTTTCTGCATCAATTGAGACAGTCATGTGGTTTTTGTCATTGGTTCTGCTTATGTGATGGATTACATTTATTTATTTGTGTATGTTGAACCAGCCTTGAATTCCAACTTAATTGTGGTGAATAAGCTTTTTGATGTGCTGCTGGATTTGGTTTGCCAGTATTTTAGTAAGGATTTTTGCATTGATGTTCATCAGGGGTACTGGCCTAAAATCTCATTTTGTTGTTCTGTCTCTCCCTGTTTTTGGTATTAGGATGATCCAGCATCTGTTTTGTGATTACTGTGTTGTATTTTTATAACGTACTTAATACATTTATTTAATAAATCCAGTAAATGTATTTAATTTAAAAATGTGACCCCAGTGCAAGTGAGCAGGAGTCTATCTCCTTAATGCAGCATTCCTGGAATGCTGGCCCCAAGGAAAGATGCAAGTGGAGATCCACAGCCCCATCCTGGACTGCAATGGACATTTCAAGTCTAAAAGACGGGGCTAAGAATTAGATCAGTAGCTCCAGGTTCAAGCTGCCTCAAAGAAGCTAGGAAAGCTTGGGAGATTTGAGTCATTTTTGAGGAAGGCATCCCTGAACAGCTTCTGCTACCAGCTTTCAAGTGTTTTCAAGTTCCTTGGAGTCCTTCAGTCTCCCTGGATCTTTGGGATTTAGCCCCATTATAGTGTGTTGAGGTGTCAGAGATGAAGAAGGTATACTCGTTTCCTGGTCAGAGTTATTTACCTGCCTTTCCCCCAGCATCACTGAGGCTTCCCAGGCACAGAGGATCCTTAAGGAGATCCTCTGGCTTTTGACAAAGGCTGTCTGCCTGGTCAAACTTTGGTTAGGATCCTTTGAGCCCTCTTCTCAACTAGGCCTCATCCTTGGCCTACGAGAATTGCAGACTCCCAGCACAAATGATTTCATCCACTCTCCACACGAAGAAACTTGAACAAACGCTAGCATAGTTCCTCAAAGCTCAAGGCTATCTCTCTGGGATAATCCCAGCATCCTTGAAGTTTTTACCTGAGAAAGCTCAGGGCTGCCAAAATAATTTACTGTTTATTCTGGCCAGTGTCTGACTATAGGCACCTGACACCCCTTTTTATAGAGCATTTACTTTAGGACACTGACAATTATAAATCCTTTGTGTCTTCTTTTGAGATGTAGCTTCTACACTCCAGAAATGGATTTCTCAAGGGCCTGGTAACAATCCCTTTGAAATGTAGTCATCAAGAAGGATGGGGCTCTTATCCGTCAGTCTGTTTGGGAGGATAGGCGCCTACCTTTAATAAGTACCAGTTAGCAGACACAGACAGTCTGGACAAATCTTACCAACCAGCTCCTCCACCCCCACCCCATCTCCCAGTGTCTTTCAGTACTTTTCCTTTAGCATGCTCCAGCATTTAAAAAGCCTCTCTCTCACTTTTGCGTCAGGAGAATTAAGCTCGGTTTACGGTGAAGTCTCTCTCTCCTAGTGCGATAGCCTGAATAGGACTTGTCTTGCTGCCTTTAACAACTGCCTGGTTTTGTTTCTTTTTGACAGTTTGAGTACGACTCATTTGTACCCGAGATGTTAAGCTAGCATTTGCTGGGAAAGGCCACAATAAAGCAGCTCTTGGTGGTGGTAGGGTGGTTTGTGAAGTGGGCATTTTGCAGTGAATTCACACCATTCCCTCATTTCTCATAAGGTAAGGGCATATTGTCCCACTTCAGACAGGGGAGGTAAACACATGTTTCTCAGGAGAGTTCAGAGAAGAAACTCCAACAGGGTTTTCTTTTGCAGACACACATCTAGTCAGGCTGGGAATCAGCTACCTTTTAAAAATGGGGCACCAATGTCCTCATTCCTCTTTTAGGTTTTGCAAGAGCAGCGGGGCAGGTGACGAGTGCAGGATGGGGAAGGCTGAATTCCCACTGTAGAGGATCCAGCAGTGATGGTCGACCTCACACTTCAAAAAATTTGCCCCCTGCTATCTTCCTCTGGCATGATAGGGGTGGCCATTTGTGGCCTACATGTGGGCAAGTCAGATCATCGCAACTATGTTTCTCAAGCCCAGCACTGCTGACAATTTGGGTGAGATGATTATTTTTATGAGGGGCTTCCTTTGCATCGCAGAATGTTTAGCAGCATCCCTGGCTTCTATCCACTGACTGCCAATACCTTCCCTCCTCCTCTGTTGCGATAACCCAAAAAATGTCTTTTGACATTGCCCCTGGGAGGCAAAATTGCTCTGGTTGAGAACA
The DNA here is from genome assembly GCF_024542745.1 of Macaca thibetana thibetana. Classification (NCBI taxonomy): domain Eukaryota; kingdom Metazoa; phylum Chordata; class Mammalia; order Primates; family Cercopithecidae; genus Macaca; species Macaca thibetana. Next base: position 16,308,596 of record NC_065591.1, read on the forward strand.
ACTGGACTACAGGAAATGTTTGGTTCTTTCCCTGATTTTGGTTTATTCCCCAGATACATGTTTTAGTTGGGCAGATTTGGGGGTTTCTTGAAAGCTTTTTTTGTGAGCTGCTATGAGTTTGATATTGGTTAAGAGCAGTCTTTGCTTATGATGTTCTTTTACTGGTATCAGATTTACGCAGCTACCTGTATTTTCCTTCAAACTTGACCCACATGCCCACACTCAGATATATATGTCTCATGCCTTCCCACAGCTATATGCAGGTCATGGGAGCAGACAGCTTTCTTCCACACAAGAGCACTGCAGGTGCCCTTTGTTCCCCGGCCTCTCCATTTCTGGTGTCACACTGTCAATGCTTCAGATTTATCTCCCCATCTCTACTTCCTCCCTACCCAAACACCATTATTCTTTTCTCTTGATAGATGTTTGGTCTTTCCAGAATGACAGTCCTAGATGCAGGTCCCTTGACTGGGAGCCTGGCTTCCCTCCCTCATTGGGTATCTCCCTCCTTCCCCATCCAACTCTCAGAGTGATGAGGTGCTGTTTAAAAAGGCTGTTTATTTTTCCATCTCCCTTTGCAGCTTTCCACCCCAGGGAGTCTGAAATAAGACATGCTGCTTTGCTCAATAGCAATAGGACGTGGGCTGGTCTCTGTGAGAGCATTCCAATTATGACTTCTGCCTTGACAAGTACTTGCTTCAAGGAAATGGGATATAAGGAATGTGGCTCTGGGAGACTCACCCATGTAGAAGTACAGGTGCTGCTTTTCATAGTTGATGTATTTGATTTTCTTCTTGCCGTACTGAATGGAGAGAGAATAAAACAAAAATAAGAGACCATACTTCTGGTCATCACACTCAAGGATGCATGTGTATGTGTGTGTGTGTATGTGTGTGTGTGCACATGCTTGTGTGTGTGTGTGTCTAAAATCATTATGGAAAGAGCCATCTGATCAGTGTTCATTAGCTTTCAAGTCTGAGGCACTAGAAGAACCAGAACCAGGATGGGAGGAAGAAATATTGTGGCGTCGTCTTGCTTTCATTATATGTGGGTAATTCTATCACAAATGGAATATTCCATTGGACTGTGGGAATCGTATCATTTTTTTTGTTCCTGTGGGAATCATTTTGAATTTTTTTTCTCTTTATGTGAGGTGGAATGCTCACTGAAATGGGACATTTCTGAGTTTTTCTTGTGCTTCTTCAACTATGGCATTTAGGATTCTGCTCCATATTCATTCATTCATCCAACAGATGTGTGATTGATTCATCACAGTCAAGAATTTTCTTTTAAATTCATTCATCCAAAAGATACTAAATGGTAATATGATAAAATATATAGTCATGGCCCCTCCTATCTGTCTCATCTTTCTTCTTTTATGTTCTCATCATGGAAGTCACACTATCATTTATTATTTTAGCCCATGATGATAGTACATATAATATTTATTATACATTATATAATTACTATATAATAATATAATTATAATATTACATTCACTACTGAGAATTTGATTCATTTTCTAGGAGTCTCCTTAGTTAATCTGGCATATATTCAGGGCACAAAGGCAGCAAACGCTTTGAAAGGAGGATAGAAGTAATGGTTCTATCTCTAGTATCTAGCAGACACTCAATAAATGTTTATTAAAGGAATTAATGAATAAATGATAATTCACACTCACTCTGTATTTTTGCCTATGTTCATTCAGTTAAAACTCTGGGCAGTGTTTGACTCTTACTTTCTCCTTTCCTTTGATATCTTTCCTCCTATGTATAGATTTCTTGTATTTGGATTGTATAGTTGGTCCTTCCTTCTCTTATTGTCCAAAATTATAAGAAATATCATAGTGATAAGGTAGTAATAGCTATTTGCAGTTATTCCTAAACCTTTAAACATTTTAGTAGCAGGAAACATGGTAAACGGACTAGTTGGAAGTGTGTGGGAGTGAACAAACCGTAATGGACAGATTGTGAGTATCACCTCAAAGTAGGATTCTGTCTTCCAGGATATAAGCACAGGACATAGAAGTATTAATAAATGCTTGCTGAAGAAACTTAACATTTGAATAAAGTGTTAGAAAGGCAGACAGTAAAGAAGGAAGAAAGGAAAAGCCCAGGGCTGATTAGAAATGCTTTTGATGTGAAAGTACTGAATTTTAGAGTTTAAATAAATAATTTTAAATAACGTCTTGTGCAGTAGCTTTGAAATTATATTACATAGAACTCTAAGGTTTTAGGGATATCCCAGGAGCAGCTTGAGAACTTGGAGAGTAACCTCTATTGTTTGTGAAGAGGTAGCCTGTGTACTGAAAATAGCTCTACAGAAGGCATGTCTGAACTCAAGCTGCTTCACGAACTTCCCTGAGACAAACTCCCTTGCTCTGTAGGAGGAAGGGGAGATATGAGGGGACAATTGGAGAAATGAATACTTTACAATTCTAATGATGATCATAGAAATCCACAAACATCAGGGAAGTCCAATGTGTTTGCGCAATCATTGTCAAAAGCAACTGATTTGTGATCACATCACCAAGAATTTTTTCAAAGCAAGAGACCTTGTTTTCTCTTTCAGCTAGGGAAAAGTGTGAGTCTCCCAAATATGAAAAAAACTACTTTCAAAAAGTTGCACAATTTTTGGTTAATGGACCAGACAGGCAACAACTGAGGAGGCTACACCGTTTTATTTTTATAAAACTCCTAGTTTTTCTAGGAGATAGCAACCTCTTCCCAAGTATCTGACTCTCAGGTACTTCACTTGAAGGGAGGCACTTTTCTTTGGTTATCCTTATACCTCCTTTGCTTAAGAAAGACTCCCTCCTCACTTTGAGAGGCTGAGGCGGGCGGATCACAAGGTCAGGAGATCAAGACCATCCTGGCTAACACGGTGAAATCTCACCTCTACTAAAAAAAGAATATAAAAAATTAGCTGGGAGTGGTGGCGGGCACCTGTAGTCCCAGTTACTCGGGAGGCTGAGGTAGGAGAATGGCATGAACTCAGGAGGTGGAGCTTGCAGTGAGCCGAGATTGTGCCACTGTACTCCAGCCTGGGTGACAGAGCGAAACTCTGTCTCAAAAAAAAAAAAAAAAAAAAAAAAAAAAAAGAAAGACTCCCTCCTAAAAATCTTGGTAATTGATGTTGTCCTTTACATGATGGTTTCAAGTTGAAGTTTTCACAAGTAATCATTAACTGAGAAATTCTGAAGATGACTTCCCCCCACTTTTTCTGTTGTTTAAGAAGCTCAAATTAAAGGTGAGACCTCTAGCTCTCTTCCATGGCATTTGGGCTGTAGTTCATGTATAAATGCACCAAAATGGACATGAAGGAAATATAACAGTGTAAAGTTTTCTAACTGGGCTAGAATTAGTTGAGATAACTAGGTACGTGAATGTACGTGACCTAGTGCTTATTGAATATATTGACCTATATTCGCTCAGTGAATGTTTCTCCACGTCCTGTTTAAACCTCAGACGGTCATTGCAACCTCAGTCATCTGGTTCCATGATCTAACACTGGCTTGTATTGCCTCAGAGAAAATGACAGGCACTGGGCAGGGACCCATCTGTCACTGAGATTGCTCAAACAGAGTAATGTGGATTCCCATATTTCCTGCTGTGGGAGGTTGGACTGGATGATCTTTAAGGTCATAGACTTAAAGGTTACGACTCTAAATGCCCTCGTATTCTTACAGCCCCAGATTCAGTTATTTCAAATCTATATTTTGAGCCTAAAAGAAGGAGAAATGTTCTCAGATTGTGTGTGAAGCCAGAATTTCTGGCTTGATTTTTCCAAGGCAAGGCTGTAAGCCTTTCCAGGAACCACTTCCAGGAACATTTCCCCAGTGCTCAAGATTTCTAAGTGTACCTTGACAGGCTGTGAATCTCCGAGCAGAAAAAGTGGGCCCATGTCAATATCCGGGTCTTTGGGGTAGATGTTTGGCTTTACGTGATGTTGAAAGTGCCGGTAATTCCACCAGTTTGCTGACAGGCCCTGAGGAGAAGAGAGGGCTCGTTACTTGAAATAATTCTTTCCTGAAATACCCTTCACTCTCAGAGTTTTCTGCATGCATCCCCAAAGTCAAAATAAGACATCTGAGTTTCTCTAGCTTGCCTCCACTGCTGAGCCACAGCATGACTCATCGGACAGAGGCACTCATAGCTTACAAAGAAATAAATCTCTGATCCAGAAACTCAACTTTAGGCTAAAAGTCTTGGTAATGAAAATCATAAAAGCTGGTTGAAAAGAAATGTTTTCCCATCCTTCTCTTATTTGATCTTCATTTAAAAAAAAAAAAAGCTGAAGGTAGGTGGGGCAGAGAGAATTGTTTCTATTTTATATATAAAGAAGACTTAGCTCCGAGACTTTAATTAGTTCTGGGGAAAAAGAAGCGGCCCCAGGTATCTTACTTCAATGAGTGTTTCAAAGAATCAAGGATCTGAAGTGATCTCCTTGGGGGGCTTGGCTCAGATCCTTGCATGTCTCGGTTTCAATGCTCTCATACAAAAATAAATGAGAATAAAAAGACTTTAGCTGATGCCAAGCTTGAGTCACCTCTGATTAGGTTGTTTGTGATTTTTTTTTTTTTTTTTTTTTTACCATAGAAAGTCTGAAATTTTAATAGAGCAAATAATTTGGAGGCACATCAACCTGGTTACATATACTGGATGTATAAATACTGCTGCATGTTTTGGGCAAGTCACCCAACCTCTTTGAGGCTCAGTTCTATCTCCGGTAAATAACATAAGCACATTTACTTCCGTGGGTGGTCTGGGGAGTTATGAGATGACGTATGTAAAATGTTGGCATGCTGGGATATTCAGTTTTTCCTCCTTTATGTTAATCATTTACAGAAGAATGAGCAGCAGTAGTAGTTTTTTATTGCATATTTGACATAGCTTAGCAAGCAGTCTATGCATGTTCTAGTCCGCTCTGTCCAATGCAGTAGCCATTAGCACATGTGGCTATTGAGCAACTGAGCACTTGAAAAGCGACCGAATAAAGACAAGCCGTAAGCATAAAACACCTACTGGATTTTGAAGATTCAGTATGAAAAAAGGAATGTAAAATAGTTCATCAATAATTTTTACATTGATTACATGTTGAAATAATACTATTTTGAATATATGTGGAGTAATAAAGTTACCTTTTAAATATGACTATTAGAAAATTGAAATGCAAGTGTCATTTTAACGTGGTGCATTGTATTTCTGTAGGAGCATGCTGGTCTGGACACCAAACATCTGTAGTAGAAGGGGATGGCTCTTTATTTGAATATCTGTGAGCATTAGCATTGTGTTTCCATAGTCTTCTTTGCAGTTGTTTCTTAGCAACCCCCATCTCATTCCCAATTAACATTCCCTAACCTTCTTGCAACCCTCCAGCCTGAGTCTATATCCTGAATCATATGCCTGAATGGGGACTTTCCAAATATATATATATATGTGTGTGTGTGTGTGTGTGTGTGTGTGTGTATACGTGTGTGTGTGTATATATATGTGTGTGTGTGTACATATATATATATATGGATCTCTCTCTCTCCTCCCCACCCAGAAGGGGGGGGGACAGAAATTGTTAAGTATAGTTTGTGACACGTTGAGCTTGAGTATCATGAAATATCATATATACATGATATATATGTGATATATATATATATTTTATATATATATATGGATAGTTCATGATGCTTAAGCCTCAACATGTCACAAACTATACTTAACAATTTCTGTCCCCCCTTCTAGGGCCCCATCAGTGCTCTGTGTTTTTTCCATCAAATTGCATACGATGGGTACAAAGTTACAGCTAGACAGGAAAAATGAGTTTGGCATTCTATTACACATTAGGGCAAGGGTCCTCAACCCCCGGGCCACGGACCGGTACCAGTCTGTGGCCTGTTAGAAACTGGGCTGCATAGCAGAAGGTGAGTGGCAGGCAAGCAAGGGAAGCTTCATCTGTATTTACAGCTGCTCCCCGTCATTCTCATTACAGCCTGAGCTCTGCCTCCTGTGAGATCAGCTGCAGCATTAGATTCTCACAGGAGCACGAAGCCTGTTGTAAACTGCACATGTGAGGGATCTAGGTTACATGCTCCTTATGAGAATCTAATGCCTGATGATCTGTCACTGTCTCCCATCACCCCAGATGGGACCCAGTAGTTGCAGGAAAACAAGCTCAGGGCTCCCGCTGATTCTACATTATGGTAAATTGTATAATTATTTCATTATTACAATCTAATAATAATAGAAATAAAGTGCACAATAAATGTAATGTGTTTGAATCATCCTGAAACCACCCCCCACCCACTGGTCCATGGGAAAATTGTCTTCCATGAAACTGGTCCCTGGTGCCAGAAAGATTGAGGACCACTGCAGTAGGGTGACTGTAGCTAACAATCAGGTATTATCAGGTATTATATATTTCAAGATAGCTAGAAGAGAGGATATTGAATGTTACAACAAAGAAATGATAAATGTTTAAAGTGATGAATATGCTAACAACCTTGACTTGATCATTATACAACGTACATATGCATTGAAACATCACACTGTACCTCATAAATACATACAATTACTATGTGTCGATTATAAATAAAAATAAAATAAAATGATAAAAGAGTTTTTAAATTGCATATGAGCCACTTACTCTTATAATTGTGTATTTATTCACACATTCATTATTTATTTTGAATTATGTCCTAGGTGTCAGATAGTTACTGAGCTAGGCATTTGGAACATAAAGATAAACATGATAAAATGAGGTTTCCACACTTAGGAAACATATAATCCAATGGAAGTAGTAGATAACTGAACAAGGACAATGTGATGAGATATTCTCCTTTTCAACTAAGTCTCCTGAGAACCCACATTTGGTCTCTTCCGCCAGCTGACTATATTTAATCCCTACTTGGCTATCTATTTAGGTGTGTGACCTTGGGCAATTTCCTCATCTATAAAATGGATGAGGCTTCTAAGAGGATTGCAGAAAAAAACATGCTTGACGCTTTCCTTACCAAAATAAAATTTTTTTTTTTTTTTGAGATGGAGTCTCACTCTGTCGCCCAGGCTGGAGTGCAGTGACCGGATCTCAGCTCACTGCAAGCTCCGCCTCCCGGGTTTACGCCATTTTCCTGCCTCAGCCTCCCGAGTAACTGGGACTACAGGCGGCCCGCCACCTCGCCTGGCTAGTTTTTTGTATTTTTTAGTAGAGACGGGGTTTCACTGTGTTCGCCAGGATGGTCTCGATCTCCTGACCTCGTGATCCGCCCGTCTCGGCCTCCCAAAGTGCTGGGATTACAGGCCACCGCGCCCGGCCCCAAAATAAAATGTTTTAGGATGTCATCATGGAATCAGTATAGGCTAGATTTTCTAGGAAGATCTTAATTTCAAATGTTCTGTCCCACTATCCCTGTAATGAGACTTGATTCTTAGTTTATTTATATGTGCATACTGATGAATATGAAAAATATGCTACAAGGAGTCCATTTTGATTTTAGTATTTCACAGTAGTCCAAAATGTATGCAAACATTTCACGGTTTATTTTGGGAAGTGCTCTTTTATTGTGCAAACACTGGAAAGACCAGAGCATATATATTTTTTCTCAGTTGGTGAATAAAAATTCTAAAGAATCTCCATATTGGTGCCTTTTGCAGGAGGTGGTGGGGGGAGGCAATTGACATGAGGTTAAGTTTTAAACTTTAAAATTGTATGCATGTCTAAGGCGGGGATGTTGCTGTTTACATTATAATTTTCTTTGTTACATCCTCCCTGCCCACCTTTCCTCTCCACAGGTAGTTTTCTCTCCTGCACATAGTTGAAGCCAATGTTCATTTTGCTCATGAGTCACTGTTTTTGCCTGCAAAAAAGGCAGAGTACACTTGATTTGCTTTTAGAGCCATTTCCAATTTTCTTACTCAGTTCACAAGTCATCGAGGTTATATTCATTTCGACTAGTGCAAAATTGTGTCTGGAGACACAGCTTAGGTAGAAATAGCTGTGTACAAATCTGGATCAATGGGAAACCAGTGATTTATTTTTTAAAGTGCCAGCGTGGGTGGGGCTGATCTGAAGTATTTCACATACTGGCACTGAATCCACTGCCAGCTACCTCCAGGGCAGATGAGTCTTACCTTTCCTCTGACTCCTCAGAACAGAGGAGGAAAAATGGGCTGGCCTATTACCTGAAACTCACAATAGCGTAAGAAACCACCTCTGCTTTTATTCTGTGGTAAGTATCTCTGAGTGAATTCAGAAACAGCCTCATCTATCTTACGATGGTGAAGAGAGGGTGGAATAGAATGCCCTTAGGAATTTTCTGGTCAAATGTGACCTGTCACATGAAATAACAACCTATTAGTCATTCTATTTTGGGGGACACGTCTCAAAATCCAACTCTGTGTTATCCGATTGACTTAAGGCTCAAACTGATCAGTGGGAGAGAGGGTAGGTAAAAGTAGGTGATTCCAGGTACCTTGCAACTCAGTGATGATGTGATTTATCTCCATCTTCTTAATACTTCAATGATTAAACATTTTTCTTATTGATGCTGAGTCTTCATTTTGATTATAGAAAGACTGTTCCTAGGTTAGTAACAACTAACCATTATTAAGCATTTCCTGTATGCCAGACACTTGGTTGAGCATGCCACATGAGCATTGAGTATAATCCTAACAACATCCTAATCAGGTTGAAGCCATCATCTATCCTCATTTTTCAGCTGAAGAAACTGAGGTTCAAAATCATTAAGTAATTTGTTCAAAGTGACCCAGCTCATGAGTGCATGAATTCCCACAGAAGGCGGGTTCGTTTTTGCAGGTTCGAATCACCTGGGGAACTTTCAAAAAACACTGATGTGTAGACTCTACGGGAGATGAATTTAGAATATCTAGAGATGGTGCTTAGGCATCAGGGCTTTAAAAAATAAGTTCTTGAGGTGGCTCCAAATGATAGCCAGCATTGAGCAGCTCTGCTCCACTGCCTGCAATATTTAGTGCTGTGCGATGAATTCTCCAGTGACCAGTTTATGGCCATTGGCTTAAATACTTAACCCCTCTGAACATGAATTTCAACTGAAAACTAGGAGTACTATGTCCTCACGTCATTAGAATTACTTGAGAAAGTAGCCTAACGGGACTAGTTCTGAACCCGGCACTTGTCAGGCTCACACAATGTGAGTCCCCATCTGTGTTTCCTTATCATTTGCTGTGAGTAGTTACTGCTCACTACTCTCTGTGGGCCTGACTCCAGCATTGTCTTCACTCTTTCATTAGTTGGCTACTTCCAAGCCACTATGGGCTGGGGAAGCAGATAACCAGAATGAGATATATGTATAAAATCACTGTGTTAGGGAAGAACTAATAGGCTCTGAGTCAGTGCCCGTGGGTTTTTCCTAAGGGGTTCTGGTTTGAACACAAGGATTTGGTTTAGTGGAAGGCTCAGAGGCATTTGCTTCCCTTCTAGGCCAGAGTACATAGTCACCAAAATCTAGAAAGTTCTAGAAAAGCAGAGATCTAGTTTAACTCCTAGTACTACTGATGGGAACACTGAGGGCCAGAGATAGAATGTGATTTACTAAAGATCACACAATGAGTACAGTCAGAGCCAGGGCTGGAAGCCATGCTTGGAAGTCCTGCACTGTTAACTGGTTCATTCATTCATTCATTCATTCACTCACTCACTCATTCTTTCTTTTTTTCATTCCTTCATTCAACAAATGCTTATTGAGGCGCTCCATGCGCCAGGCACTCTCCTAGGTGCTGCCTTGCAGTGGTGCATAGGACAGTGTACCTGCTTCCTGGAGCCCAAGTAAGCGGGGATAAGACCAGCTGTCATATCACTACCTGCTTTTTCCAGCAGTCTGGATTTTGCAATCCTCCACTCTTGAACAGAGCCACCTGGCTTTTCCTGACTAGTCTTTCTGTTCACTAGTATCTGTTTTGCATCTTTTCCTTTATTTCTTCATAGCTGCCCCCTCCTTGCCCCCACCCCTAGGACTAATCAGGCTTGCTGGTCTCCCCTAGCTTCCCAACAATAAACCTTCAAATCCCTTCTAAGAATATTCCCACTTATGATTCCACAATGCACATCGTCATTTTTCGAGGCACACACTTTCTTCTATGAGGTGACTCCTTAGGGCAGGGGGATGCCAGGGATTCAGCCAAAGAGTCTACCAGGGCAATACAAAATATAAGAGTTTCTTAAATAGAACTAAATGAATCCTCACAAAAAATTTAAAATTCTCATTTCAACACATATTTTATGATGTTGTATTATATATGAGTATATATTATCTACCTTGTCAGTACACTTACATTTATTTGTGGGGTATCACAAACATTTTTTACTGATATCCATGCACAAACATGGGAACTACTCCTTAGGGACTCATGTTCAGGAATCCCCCTCATGCTCCCTGATGTCCCATACCTTGAGATGGCACATCACAAATTTATGCATCACGTGATTCCACTTGGACTTCTTAAATATGGAAAGGTGCCCCACGTCATGCTGCAAAAATGAGCTCTGGGCCTAGGAGAGATGAAGTTACTGTTAGAGAAATTGGGACCCTGACAAGAAATCAATCAATGAGTCCCATATTAGATTCACAACCTTATTTGAGAACAGTGGGTGGTCTTGTTTGACCTCCAGCCAAAATTAGTTTCTATCTCCCATACATATCCTGCCTGATCTTTCCAACTTTTATGCCTTTGTTGTCTCAGCCTGCAATGCTCTCCTTGTCACTTTCAAAGGTTTCCAGGATGGAGTGCAAAGACCATGGTCTTTGGTGTCAGACAGATTTGAATTCTAAACTGTTCTTCACCATTAACGAGCTTCACGACTCTGGGCAAGTTACTCGGTAGCTCTCACCTTCAGTTCTTCATCTGATAAAAGGGGCCACTAATACCTGACTCACGGGGTTGTTGTACTACTTACGTATATGTAAAGTGTCCAGCTTATGCTATGCACTAAACAAATATTTGTTTCCTTTCTTGTTTCCAAAAGTCACTTTTCAAGAAATAAAACAAGATGATTTAAGAAAAAGAATTAACATCCAGAATTCTGGAACCTGGAAACACATTGCAGTTAATTCTCTACAAAACCCTTTCCAATGATTCTAATGAGAATTAAATGATGCTCTTTTCTGCTCCAACAGTACATGCTTGTTCCTTTCCTTGGGATTAATAACATTGAATTGTGCCAGGCAGTGTGTTTAGCTGTTTGTGAAGGACTATTTCCTCCACTAGATGAGTTCTCTCAGGAGCAGGGAGCATGTTGACTTTTCCTTTGTATTGACAACATGGTATCATGCTCATAGAAGGCTATGTTCAGAGATTCATACTTTATTCAACAAAGATTTATCAAATGCCCTGCTAAGTGTCAGTTGCTATTTGTCATTTATGAAGGAACTCACACGTTCTTATTCTCTATAGGATATAACCTCTGCCCTTGAAGAATTCGTGGTCTGATGCATTGATAAATGTTGATTGGTTAAAGAATGAAAGATAAATATGCGTGTTGCATGGCAAAGGACAGAACTTAAATCACTGAGATGGTGGGGATAAAACAGGGCAAAAAGCAGCAATTGTCATTAATTAAACATTTACCATAGGCCAGACACTGTGCTTTATATTTTACACATTTGCCTGATCAGTCCTTCTTAGAATAATTCCACATTCATTATTATCCTCACTTTAGAGCGGAGAGAACCAAAGCCCAGTGAAGCTTGGTCACTTGCTGGTAAGTGCCTGACATTGATGAGTACCTTGCCAAGAAGTGTCAGGCAGCAGCTGGCACCAATCTAAAGAGAGAAGAAATTCTGAGCCTTTTTATGACGACGCTGCCTGGGCTTAGTATACCTGCTTACCTGAGAAATTGTGAGAAGAAAGGAAATGAATATAGTAACAGGCCAGCCACTGCCAAAATGATACAGTATTAGCCACGCCAGCATTTCCAACATTAAGATCTGGGTGAAGTGAAGAAAGAAGAACCCCAGGTTGGCGTGGAACATGTTCATAGACTCTATGATCCTCCGCAATTCTTGGAAATCTTTCACCAACTGTGACTATGAAACAAATATTTAAAGAGTAAATTAGCTCCTTCAGGGGAAAGGGAATACAGATGAACATAATTAATAATTTATTTTATTAATTTTGTATACATCTCTTTTATTAATAGAATTTTATTAATACATTTAATTGTCCAGAATTAAAACCCCAAAACAATGAACCAGCAAATAAAACCTTCAAAAAAATTTATGAAAAATTTTTGTTGTTTTCTGCAGAAGTGAAAGATGAATAATGACTTGTAAACTGTCCTAAACCTGTTATGGAATTCAAAATTAGATTTTTTCAGGGGAGGGGGAAGGAGAGGAGAGTGCGGTAAAGAGATACGTACGCCTAACAGTCGCCTTTTAAACCATCAGGATTATTTCAGGTGTTGAGTGAGCTCTGGTTCTGTTTGGGGGAACTTGGTCATCTATATGGATCTGTGTTACCGTAGTTACTGGTATAGTTTAGAAAGTACTTTCCAGGCCATCAGTTGCTTAATGTGTAGAAAGGGTTATTTCATGGAAGATGGAGATCGTAGAACAATATAGTTCACTTAGATTAGCTCTCAGGATGAATTTTCTGAGAGCTGCTTAGTGGATCCCCCAAAACAAGGCAGGGCTTATTAGTGTGTGTGTACTCAGTTGGAGAGGCCTCGTTTAAGGGCCCTGTGTGTATGTGCATGTGTGAGTGTGCATGCACAACATCACCATTGGTTTACAAACTTGCACAACATATTGGGAGGCACACAAGGTTGGAAAGAAATATCTCTTGGCTTATTGACTATCATGGACTCGAAACTAGGACAGCTGGGAAAGTGACCAGGTTATGAGAAAGGTAACAGGGTTGTACAGATGTAAGAAAGGAGAAACGTTAGAAACAAAATAGAAAGAGCTATGAAAAGAATTCTAGAAGCCAAAAGTTTCAAAATTCACAGACACAACTTTTAAAGGACCCATTGCCTGGCAAAAGTTCTGGATAGGCTCATCTCCCGAGCCCCATCAATCTTACAATTCTTGTGGCCACAGATTATTTTAATAATTAATATTAACTTGTTATCTCTAGGGTGCCTCCAGCCTGGTCATCTTTTGCAAAACATTTATTGCAGAGTTGAGGGAGATCAGTAAAACCCAGAAGAGTGACTGACTTGAAGTTATCACAAGTCAGTGACAGGTGGTGAACTTAAACCTACACCTGACACCGAATTTTATGCTCAAATACTAATTTTCTATATACAGCAACTCAAATATCCCCACAAATGTATTAAAGAAAACTTATGGTAGACCTTTATCTCTGGAGACCAACACTCTTTTAGATAATGATTATCTGATAGGTCTCAGTCCTTAGTGGGATTTTATTTTTCTTAACAGAAAAAATTTAGGAAAAACAATAAAGATTTGCATCACCTTCAATTTTTAACCTAGAGCTACCTGACCCAAATGATGGGGACATATCTGAAAGTTTTAAAATTACTAGTACCATAATCAGTTCATGATTATGATAATAAGTAAAATTTACTGAGCATTTACTGTGTTCCAGGCGCTCTTCTAAGCACTTTCAATGATGACTTTAATTCTTTCAATTGTTTTCCCAATAACTCTCATAAGGTTGGTGCCATTGTTTTTGGTATCTTATGGGGGAGAAACTGAGCCAAAAGAGGTTTGGGAACTTGCCTAGACTCACACAATTTGAGAATGGCAGGGTTGGGGCGTGAGTGCAGGCTGTCCATCCTACCAACCCACTCTTTAGAACAGAGCTGTGCTGTGGGATGAACATGGGCCTAAAGAGTGAGCTTAAGTATTAGTCTCAGATTTGCCCGTAACCAGTTCTGTGTCCTCAGATTAGTCCTGCTCCCTTTGTGAGTCTGTTTCTTCATTTTTCAAAGAGGGAAAAAATCCTTGCTCCCGCTGCTTCACAGTGGTTTATGGATCCACACATTGTACAAATTATTTCAAAGGGCTTAAGAGTCAGGCAAATGTAAGCTATTACAAAAAATAAATTTCAAAAAATGGAATTAATCAATATTAAGTAAAATTCCTCTCAGCGTTATGTAAAACCATCCCAACGAGTTTTTAGTCCTATGGAGACTCTGTTCTTTAGAAGACAGTATTCGTGTAGTCAAAATATTAAAGGAAGAATGGCATTTATCCTTGGGAATACCTAAGGGATTGGAGCCAGAGAGAAGTGATTTGGAGTCTCAGCTCTTTGATACACCAGCTGTCAGACTTTTAGAAAGTTATTTATTTTCCCTGAATGATAATCTCCCCAAATTTACAAAGGCTGTGGTTAGGATACAGCGACATCTTTCAATCAGTAGCTGTTTTTGGAGTTTCTACTACATGTTGATCCTGTGAAAGGAGGTCTTCAGGACACAGGGATAAGAAAAGTGGACATAGTTTCAGCTCTCATGCAACTTAGTTGGGCTGGGAACATAGACATAGACATAAAGCATAATTACAAGCAGTCAATGAAAAGGAAATTATATCCATAAGTTCCCTGGCATGAAGTAGGTGCTTAGAGACATGAAATTACTGTTTGATGAAGGGCCAACAACTTCCTTCTTTTGCTTCACAAAGGTTTAAGAGTTCTGATGATCTAAAGAAAAAGGCATTGTTTGGAAATACGTGGACTCCACCCATTGACTCTACTGTGGTCCCAGGCTTCACAGAAAACTGTTAACTGGCTTTAAAATATGCCTTGTCTCCATCCTTCTACACCCCTGGATCCTGACATCTCACTCACATTTTTGTGTCTTTCCTGGCTATGCTCTCCTGGGGCAAGTTCTCCAATGAGCAGTGGCTTCAGGTACAACTGCACAATGTCAGGCTCTGGATGCATGGCCCTGAAGACATCCTGTAAATCAGAGATACCTGTTAGAGGCTTCGAAGAGACATGCTTATCCACAGATTAGTTCCTTTACTTATCTTGTCCTGTGCTCAATCTGGGAATCAGCACAGATCTCATTGCAGAGGATTTGCTTGTAACTCCAAGTTGATGTTTCAAGTTGATTGATCAAAATTATCCCTGAAAACCACCTCTGCGAAAGCTTCCTGCTGGAGACCCACCTACTATGTGTACTGCTTCTCTAGGTATGACCCACACAGTCAGGGGATCCTGGAGCATTAATGAGATCATGATTTTATTTATCACCAGAAGAAATAATGGAGTTTATGGGTTGGGATAAATCTTTACAAAAGTCCAGCATCAGTGTAAATGTGAAATTTGCTCATACTATCTGAGACAGTGCAGCAACTAAGATTGGCTATGCAAATTATATCTTCCATTGAGGGCTCTCTCTGGGTTCTTGGCCAAAGCCCAGGGGAATAAGGCCCCTTGAATTAGTTAATTCTAGAGAAGGACAGGTTACAGTTGATGATGGCTTAAGGCAAAGGCATGAGAGATTATAAGAACGCAGCCCTAGAGCCCTGGGTGGTCTAAAATAGTACATCTTTGGCTAAGCTTGTCACTGAAGGAGTCTCCTCACTCTCTATTAAAAAGATGCTGTGTTGGCCTGTGCAGAGACTCGGTGACAGCCAGAAGCAGAATAGAAGTGACAAACTATATTTTTCTATCTCAGGTGCATGTTAAGTAGCAATTCCATATGGCTATGAGAAGCAGTGATGATGCCTATATCCTACTTATGTTTGGAAGAAAGAGAGTCTTCTCTTCCAGGGATTTAAATTGTTTTCGGAAAGAAGAAAGATTTTCCAAGAGGGAGATGCTAGACTTGTTGCTATTATGGTTTGGAGATGGCAGCAATTAAAAATGAAGAAATATAACCAAAGTTGTAAATTGTATACATGAAGCCATACAAATTACTCTGCAGTGGTGGTGTTGCATTATACTGATTACGAAAGTGGACCCTGGAGCCAGCTTTCCTACATGCAAATTCTGGCATTGCTACTTACTAGTTAAGTAATTGTAGGCAAGTCTCTTGAATTGCCTGTGATGCTTCTATATTCTCTTCCCTAAATAGGGGCGATAATAATAGCCGGCCAATTCATAAAGTTATTATGAGGATTAAGTAAATTAATAATAATGCCAATGGCATTTACTGTGTGTTAAATACACATCAGATATATTTCTTATGTGTATACCTCCACTGATAAGAACCCACTACCTACCTTCTCTTCAATATTCAGAGGTTTCCTCCCTTTACCTCAATGCCTAATGTGGAGTGAGCTTTGAATTATATTAGAGAATATAATGAGTGCTACATTTTCAAATACTAAATCAACTTTAGATATATCCAAGAATTACATAGGAGCCTACTTATTATTGTAGTATTATAATAATGCTGTACTATAATATAATTACTTATGGAAGAAGAAGTTATTTTTATAATTAACAAGGTTAATTAGAAGGATACAATATCAACTCTTTAGACTTATTTCACCTATGGGTCTCCAGATGCAATGATGTGAAATGGGCTTTTATCTGTTAGAATCAGTCCAGGCAGTGAGGTTCCATTGCTTCTTTTGTACAGATAATGCCACCAGTGTCCGTTTTGCTCCTGTACACTCCTCCTGAGTGCCTTGGGAAATGCTGGACTAAATAATTTCAAAGGGGTTTAAATTTTTCACATTTATGATACAAAAGCTTAGGTTCCCTAACCAGGAAGAGTGATTCAGTGATTAAGAGGGTGATTAAAATATCTCACTGTGACCCATACTGAAAAATGAAGTGCTGCTTACTGTTTCAGAGCAGGTTAGAATGGAAGACATCCTGATGGATCAAGATCAAAGTGTAGAATGTCATCTATCGCAATTTCATTGTACTCTGAGCAGCTATCTAGAGTCCTGGAACCGTGTGCTGACAATAATATTCTTCTGGGTTCATTGTTTCTTCAAAGGTTTGTAGGGGACAAACCATATGGGACAAACTGTGACAAAACATACGGGAACGCCGCAGAGATTTTCAGAATAATAGATACTGGCCTGCTCTGTGGAACTCTCCTGCATCAGTGGGGCAGTACAACGAAGGAGTTTAGGTAGCCTTAGACTATTCGATTTGAAAGAATTTTCAAACAGAATCTAGATACTAAGTTGTGAAATTCCCTTCGTGAAAAGTCTGCAATAATGCAAGTCCTGTTACCAACATTCTTGGGCCAAATGTGTTCCAGCTGAAAGAAGGAGAGGGGATAAAATTAAGAGGAGAAGGGGTAGTGTCAGTGTTTATGAAGTGTGTCCTGTGTACAAGGTATTCTACGGCCCAACTCATAGGCACCATTTTGTTTCTGTGAGGTTCTATCACTTTCATTGTACAGATCAAGACACTAAGTTTCAGAGGGGAGACGTATCTTGCCCCAAATGCCACACTCAGTAGCAGAGCCAGGATTGGAATTTGGGGTTATGCAATTCTAAAGCCTTAAAGCCCTAAAGGTCCATTCCAGCCTTAACACATACAGTTTGTTTTCTTAAAGTCCTCCCAAGAAAGGAGTGATGCCAGATTGTGGATGATGCTAAAATCAGTATGTATCTGCTTGGCAGATGGTAATGGCATGTCCCCACCATAGGTTTGAGTCATGTAAAACACTTTGCGTCTGGCTCCAACCTGCCTCCCTAGACTCACCTTCTCTATACCCTTCATGCATCATCTTCTCTACTGGAGCCTCCCCATTCAGTATACATTCCACGGCTTTCTGTAGTTCTGAGGCTTTACACTTACTGCTCTCTTGGTCTTGACTACCTCCTTCGTTTTCTCTAAAAGCTCCTCTCACTCTTCAAGGCCCAGATTAAACATTGCTTCCCCCAATCACTCAGGAAAATGATTCACGATTGCTCCTGGGTTCACAGGACACTTTGTTCCTAGAACTTTTCAAATTTATACTATCCTATCCTATCCTATCCTATCCTATCCTATCCTATCCTATCCTATCCTATCCTATCCTACATTGTACTGTACTACAGTATACTGTGCTATATTGTACTGTACTATACTATACTATACTACAGTACACTGTACCATACTCTACTCTACTACTATACTGTACTTTTATACTATAATGAATCTTTGTATTCACCCCTTTTTTTAGTGGTTTGTGAGTTTTTTAAAGACGGGGACCATGTACTATTATTGGGCAATGTATACCTAAAGTTGATCACTGTGCCTGAAGCATATCATGTGATCAATACACACCTGACAAATAAGGGAAAGGGTGAATGAATGAATGGATATAGCATTTCTATAACAAGGTATTAGGATAATCAAAGTGTGGCACTCAAAGTAGACAGGTGTTAAGCACAAAGTGTGGCACTCAAAGTAGACAGGTGTTAAGCACTGCTGTCTCTTTCTATCCATGGCGTCTCTATTTTCTAACATTTTTGTGACTTCAACATCTCACATTTTCATCTGTTAGTCTTTTGACTTCCTTCTCAATCATCATCTTTGCTATTTAAATTATTCATAAATTTATACCATAGCTCATCTCATAACTGATTATTTCCAAAATAGTAACAGCATGGAGATGTGATTACTACTTTGCTTTCACAAATACCTTGGATAAACTGCTAATATTTTTGCTGTTATTTGGTGGGAGATGGAGTCGTGTGCTTTCCTGTAAAAGCAGCATGATCCCTAGTGGAAGAGAAAAGTATATAAAGTCAGAGGGTGTGAGACAAAATTCTGTTTTTAAAACTTAAATGCTGTGTACAGGCTGTGCCCTGTACAAAGGCACTTGGCCAAGATGGCAAGTGTGGCCTGACTTCCAGTGGACACTCCATTTGCTGAACCTTCTGCTTACAGGGCTGCAATCACCCAAAGAGTGTGCCTTTCCTAATTCACACTAAGGCATGGTATAGGGTAGCAGAGGTGTAGGCTGTTTCACACACAGAAATTACTTAATTTCTCCTAAATGTAGGTAATACTACCTAATCTTCTCTATGAGCTCCTTAATTCCTTCATTCATTTATTCAGTCATTCTAAAACCTATGGAGGACCCAGCCTAGAGGTTAAGAGCTTAGATTTTGGAGTCAGACATCAAGAAGTGGCCATGATTCTATATGATTATGACTTAGTTCATGGGAGGTGGGTTGAAATTTCCCAAAAGAAGTTCACTGAGGAACAAGCATAAATTTAGAAACCATCCATGGAGAATGTTGTATGTGTAGTCATAAAACCAGATAACTAGAACATAGACTTTGGTGTACTCACTGCAAAAAAAGCTCATGAGACTGTTCTATATCCAGCCACAGATGAAGGCCTCTGTTCCCGCACCTTTGGGTAATTCCTCTTCTGCTTCCTTCTCAGATTTCACCTGCCCTAAGGCAATGGCTAGAACAAGTCTCTACAAATTTCGGATGGACAGTGAGTTCTGAACAGGCCAGTTTTGTGTGGAGAAAGCATCTTTGCCCTTGTCCTGGGAGACAGCTGCTTTGGAGTGGGAATGATCACAGAAAGTCACCAGATTCCTCTTTACCCATAGGGATAAGCAGAGGGTTATTTTCCCACTGCAACTCATTCTATCGTTTGAACACTTTCGTTTCTTGAAAACCCTTCCTTATATTGATTTTTTTTTTTTTCTGTAATGCGTTCAGCTGAGCTCCAGCCGAAAGGAACTTAACTCTCCCCTCCCCTTCCTCTTCCTTTCAAACCTGTGCATTCTCCTGGGTTTCCTTGTAATAGATATCACCACTTAGTTGCCCAAGCCAGATATCTTAAGTCAGCTTAGACTCCTCCATCCTGTTAGTTTATCAAGTCACTCATCAAATACTATAAATTACGTCTTCTAAATATCCTTCCCACCCATCTCCTTTTCTCCATTCCTGTAGCCAACACCTTGCTTGGGCCTTCAACATGTTCCTTGGACTCCACCCTGGTCTTCCTTCATTTCAGGAGGCTTTTCTGGATTTCATCCTTCACTTAACTGCCAGACTCACCTTCCAGAAAGGCAGTGTCTTCTCATGGCCTATTTTCATCTCTTAGCGCTTGAACTTCTTTCTCTCTCCTCTCCTCCATCTATTTTACAA
This sequence comes from Macaca thibetana thibetana, assembly GCF_024542745.1. Taxonomy (NCBI): domain Eukaryota; kingdom Metazoa; phylum Chordata; class Mammalia; order Primates; family Cercopithecidae; genus Macaca; species Macaca thibetana. The sequence continues at coordinate 16,328,598 of NC_065591.1, forward strand.
CTAGAACTATCATTTCCATGAGAATCAGATAATTTTAATAATTGCAGGAAAGATGCAATTATCACTGATTATTACTTTTCTTTTACCAACAGCTTAGAAATGCCAGGGAGTTGTGTTGTGAGAATGAAGGTGGGAGGGATGCTGTGCTAGGGATACATTCTCACATATAGTAGGAAGAGAGGCAGCCCTGCAGTAAGGGTAAAATGCAAACTCCTTAGCTCAGCACACAAGATCCTTTCCCTCCCTCTTCTTTCTCTTTTCTCTTCCCCTATCTCTTCATCTTCTCTCTGTCTTCTCCTCTTCTCATAGCCAGTGAATTCCTCTGTGATAACCACTAACATTAGTTAGCATGTAGTTTTGGCCAATATTATGCTAAGTAAAGGAAGTGTCCAGGCTGGGATGCCCATTCTGGTGGGGTGCTTACTCACACCATGAATCATGTTTGTACTCCATTTCTGTATACACCTTCCCTTTCCCCTGCCCCAGTCTTGCCTCTGCTGGCTCTACTCATCTGAAACCATTCAGAATGCCCTCTTTTGGTGCTGCACACAACTCTTCCTTCTTCCACATACCAGTCCTCCAAATAGTTGAAATGGACCCTGCCATATTTCCTGTAAGCTTTTGTTATTCTTTCCCATCCTGTTGGACTCTGACTCTCATGAGAAAGAACTTTAGTTTCTTAGTCTCTCTACTGGAGTGTTGTGTCCAGAAATAAGGAGTGTGCTAACCAGCGCACAAGATAATAAAACTGCTTTCTTTGTTCTGAGTATGCTGTCCCTCTGAATGCATCATAAGATTGCAATTATGTTTTTCGTGGAGCTCAGAACACACTGTTGTTTTATACAAAATTTGTGGCCAGATATTTATTCATATATATTTACTGTCATCAAAGTGTTTTATAGGCCAGGTGCAGTGGTTCACACCTGTAATCCCAGCACTTTGGGAGGCCGAGGCAGGAGGATGTTTTGAGGCCAGGCATTTGAAACCAGCCTGGGCAACATAGTGATATCCTATCTCTACAAAAAAATTAAAAAACCTGGCTGTGATGGCATACACCTCTGGTCTCAGCTATTTGGAAAGCTGTGGCTGAAGGATTGCTTGAATCCAAGAGTTGGAGGTTGTAGTGGGCTATGATCATGCCACTGCACTCCATCCTAGGCAACAGAGTAAGACCTTTCTCTAAGAAGAAAAATATGTTAACTGCTTTAAAGTTCATATGGAACCAATAAAGACCCCGCATTGCCAAGACGATCCTAAGCCAAAAGAACAAAGCTGGAGGCATCACGCTACCTGACTTCAAACTATACTACAAGGCTACAGTAACCAAAACAGCATGGTACTGGTACCAAAACAGAGATATAGACCAATGGAACAGAACAGAGCCCTCAGAAATAATACCACACATCTACAGCCATCTGATCTTTGACAAACCTGACAAAAACAAGAAATGGGGAAAGGATTCCCTATTTAATAAATGGTGCTGGGAAAATTGGCTAGCCATAAGTAGAAAGCTGAAACTGGATCCTTTCCTTACTCCTTATATGAAAATTAATTCAAGATGGATTAGAGCCTTAAATGTTAGACTTAAAACCATAAAAACCCTAGAAGAAAACCTAAGTAATACCATTCAGGATATAGGCATGGGCAAACACTTCATGTCTAAAACACCAAAAGCAACAGCAACAAAAACCAAAATTGACAAATGGGATCTAATTGAACTAAAGAGCTTCTGCACAGCAAAAGAAACTACTATCAGAGTGAACAGACAACCTACAGAATGGGAGAAAATTTTTGCAATCTACTCATCTGACAAAGGGCTAATACTCAGAACCTATAAAGAACTCAAACAAATTTACAAGAAAAAAAAAACAACCCCATCAAAAAGTGGGCAAAGGATATGAACAGACTCTTCTCAAAAGAAGACATTTATACAGCCAATAGACACATGAAAAAATGCTCATCATCACTTGCCATCAGAAAAATGCAAATCAAAACCACAATGAGATACCATCTCACACCTGTTAGAATGGCAATCATTAAAAAATCAGGAAACAACAGGTGCTGGAGAGGATGTGGAGAAATAGGAACACTTTTACACTGTTGGTGGGACCATAAACTAGTTCAACCATTGTGGAAAACAGTGTGGCGATTCCTCAAGGATCTAGAACTAGAAATACCATTTGACCCAGCCATCCCATTACTGGGGATATGCCCAAAGGATTATAAATCATGCTGCTATAAAGACACATGTACACATATGTTTATTGCGGCACTATTCACAATAACAAAGACTTGGAATCAACCCAAATGTCCATCAGTGACAGACTGGATTAAGAATATGTGGCACATATACACCATGGAATACTATGCAGTCATAAAAATAGATGCGTTCGTGTCTTTTGTTGGGACGTGGATGCAGCTGGAAACCATCATTCTCAGCAAACTATCGCAAGAACAGAAAACCAAACACTGCATGTTCTCACTCATAGGTGGGAACTGAACAATGAGATCACTTGGACACAGGAAGGGGAGCATCACACACCGGGTCCTATTGTAGGGAGGGGGTGGGGGAAGGGATAGCATTAGGAGATATACGTAACGTAAATGTTAATGGGTGCAGCACACCAACATGGCACATGTATACATAAGTAACAAACTTGCACGTTGTGCACATGTACCCTAGACCTTAAAGTGTAATAAAAAACAACAACAAAAAAGAAAAATGTTTTATAATCCTCATGTTATTGCAAAATAGCTTATTGTATTATAATTATAATCTATAGAATCAATCCTCCTTGTTGTACTTACAGGTTGTTTCTGGATTTTCCTAGGTGAGCTCTTACAGATAAAAAGACTGTGGCCATAACTCTAGTTATTAGCATAGTGACATTAGTTTTAAATCATATCATTTGAAAATACCAGATACCTCATATGTGCAATAACAGGAGCTTATGTACCACTTTTGTTTTATAGATTTATTTTTCTTAGTAAAGTTCCTTGGAGAAAATGGAAACCCACCTCAGAAGAGTGAAGTAATAACAAAATGCAAGAGCTGCTATCTTTTGAGCGTCTAATCTGTACCAAGCACCACGGTGAGCACTTCATTTGATCTCTGCTGACTTTTATGGCAATGCTAAGGTGAAGGTATTATTATCCTCATTTTCTAGATAAGGGAGCTGAGACTTCAAGAGCCTCAGGACATTCCTAGTAAATGTAGAGCCCAGATGCAAAGCAGACCTGTTTCATTCCCATGAGGGTGGAACCCTAACAAGAGTTCTGGAACAACTGACTGCGTGAATGAATGAATGAAGGACGCTGTGGGATAGATTACGTAGATACCATCATTCACCTTTTATGAGGACGATGGAGACCTAGAGAAGAGTTACTATGTATATAAGAAAAGGGTGCTTTCTCTGGGCAGGTGCAGCCATGGGCCCGGGGTTGGCACACAGTGAGAGTACTTTGGCTCACACTTGCCACTCAGAGGCTTGACCTGCAAACGACTCTTAAGTTATGGGGTAAGCATTTGATATCAGGCCTTCTGACTTTATGATCTTCCCTCCTTCACTGGGAGGCCGAGGAGGGCGGATCACCAGGTCAGGAGATCGAGATCATCCTGGCTAACACAGTGAAATCCCGTCTCTACTGAAAATACAAAGACATTCAAAAAATTAGCCGGACCTGGTGGCGGGAGCTTGTAGTTCCAGCTACTCGGGAGGCTGAGGCAGGAGAATGGTGTAAACCCGGAAGGCGGAGCTTGCAGTGAGCCGACACTGCACAGCTGCACTCCAGCCTGGGCGACAGAACGAGACTCCGTCTCAAATTAAAAAAAAGAAAAGAAAAAAAAGAAAGCATGATGCTTCATTATATAGTCCCTCCGTTCCCAATCAGATGACACAAAATATAAACAGGATTTCTAAGCTGGTGGTGAACAAACAGGAAATACTAATTATATTTCTGAGGATAAAGATGCTGGTGATAAGACTGATAATGGCTATGACTGAATGAACTTTTACTAAGTATCTGGCACTAATGCCAAACACTTTACATGCGTTGGTTCTATTTGCCATAAATCACTCAGATGGGTAATGTCAGCCTCATTTTGCAGATGAGGAAGCTGAGACTCAGAACATCCTAATAACATTCCTAGGTTCACATAACCTATTCCAAAGCTCAGGCTCCCTGTACTCTGAGTCATGGGTACTGTGGATTGTTCTGGCACTCCCCGTTTCTTCTTAAGCCATTTTCTCTAGGAGAATCTTTTCTCTGGACATTTTTTATTTATTTTCCTAAAGTCTAAGGTACATGACTGACCAACTTATGATTTTCTTCTTTGACATACGTAAATCCTAAGGTGGCATGGGTATTTTCCCCCAAGATTCTGATGGTTTCTATTATATTAATTAATTCCTCCTTGTTGGCTATAATTGGACACAAACTCAGGGTCTTTTCCTGACTTCCAGGAGGTAAAAATCATTAGCAAATTAAAACTTTATCATCTATCTTGGCTGCCTCCAGCTGAGTGAGGCTATCAGTTATTTTTAAGGTGGTTGAACGCTCATGTCTTTGCAAACACATCCTCTGAGCCAATTCTGTGACTTGTGTTAGCAAAGCCTCATCTGTATTTTCTATGAGTTGTGGAAATGAGGGGATGGGATAGATAGGCATCTGTAGTATGTTTTACATTTTCTTCTTCTTCTTCTTTTTTTTTCTCCTGTTGTTCTTACACAAATGCTCTTCTTCTTGCTGCTTCTACCCTCTGCTCTCTGATTTCTGGGCACTGTGTATAAGCTCATGCTTATTTTCCAAGGAAAGTTTGAAATTTGTTTAAAAAAATATATCTGAGAGAAGTGGTGGGGCTGTAGCAGGGCATACTCAGAAAGGTATTATTCTGACTGTAGAAATAAGATAGGAAGGTGGCAGAAGAACAAGAGCCTACACAGAGAAGAGGGATGAGAAATTGGGGGAAGAATAAGAATTGAGGAAGAGATGTTGATGGCATCAAAAGATGAAATCTTGCAGGTATTTGTGAATTTTGTTAGGATTAGTACGGTACCATTTGTAGACTGGTACTTAGCAAAATAATGTTTTCAATCCAATCTTTAAAACCAGTTAAAGAAGTTATATGCTAAACTGTAAAACCAACAGGAGCCACATAATTTTTAAAAGCCTGTATTTAAATTTCGATTCTGTCATATATTAATTTCTGACCTTGAGTTAGTTGCTTAGTTCCTCTAATTCTGTTTCTTCGTCTGTACAGTGTGGGAAATAAAAGTCCCAATTGAGAGAAAACTGACTTCTTTATGGAATATTTTAAAAGAGATTCCTTAAGGCATTTAAGATTTTGAGACACCATTTTATCAAATAAGTAGAAATTTTATTGTATTCTTTTACAATCCAGATATTTAGGGCTTTAGGATCAAACCGACCTGATTTCAAAATTTGGCACCATTACTTGCTGGCTGTGTGACATGTTTTTTACATCTTTGAATGTCAACTTTCTCATCTGTGATACGGAAATAATAGTCACCTTCCTTGTAGGTTTAAGTGAGGTGATGCATTTCAATGTGTCAATAAAAGTGGGGTTGCATTACCTGTATGATACTGAATGAACTACAGGAAGCCAAAGAGCTCTTCAAGCTCTTAAAGCCTAGGTAATTGTAGGCTTTCATCATTATTCACAACATTTTCATGCCCACTGCGTGACTTTCTTTCTTTCTTTTATGCACTCCAATTATTTGAAATTTATAAGAGTCTTATAAATTTCTATTTGGGTTCAGATGCCTTTTTTTTTTTTTTTTTTTTTTTTTCCCAGATTTTACTCACATATTTGTCATTTTCTTCTTGTAAGACAGTGACTCAGCTTCAAAACAAAGCAAAACAAACCACCAAGAACAAAAGAAAACGCAGAATATGCAAACATAGTATTCACTGGCAGTATCTGAACTCATCCCAAACCAGGTACAGCTCATAGTTAGACCTTGAGGCTTAATTTACTACTAAAATTTTGCTAGAGAGGAATCCTGAAAAGTTGGTTTGGGAAGAGATGAATGATTGTGCAATGCTTTTGGGAAGACAGCCAAGATCTCAGCCACCCAGCAGCTGGGGGAAAGATGGAGAGGGTTGTGGGGGAAAGCCTGGAGTTTCTTACCGTGGCATCTTCCCCAGCATAGTGGTTGAGGACCCGGCGCCCACCTGGATGCCTGTCTGCCCAGCTGGAGACATTGTAAACCTTGCGATTGATGACCAGCCATTGGTCGGCCTCCTGATTATGCCTCTGGATCTCCTGCCAGGTGTACATGTTGAGGCTTTTCTTGGGCACGCTGCATTTCCCATTTGCCTCCTGCTTTGCATAGAACTCAGCTTCCCCATTTGTTATGGGTTTTCCTTTTGGCTGATGCTTCTCACCTGGGTATGACTGATTCCTTCCTACAAGGCTCCCATTGTCCCCACACTTTTCTTCAAATTTCATTGTCATTGAATCCCTAGGATTTCTGGGTTAATGCTTGAAATTTCTAATCCTCACCTCTGATTGAACCATAAAATGACTGCCTTTCTCCCTTTTCATTCCATTGCAGTATGACACCTACACTGAAAACTTCTGAGCCTAGTTGTCTTTTCACAAACCTGATAGTGAGCACCTTCCCAGCTTCTCACTTCTTTGCCTGTCCTGAATCTTTTCTGCCTCGATGAAGGCTAGGCCACCTTCCTTCCTTCTTTCTCTCTTCACTTGTCCTCTCTCTGCTGTCTAGCCTCTTGGAAGCATCCTCCTTCATCATTAAATGCTCTTTAGTAAAGAGCCTAGGCCAATCACACTCTGGCTTCATGCTGTGGCCCTCCCTGAGGGAGGAGGGACTAAGCTGTGGTCCTGGTGATTCTCCTGCACAGCATCAAGGCGTGTTGGGTTCATTAACTCTCGGACGTGCCTGTGATCAGAGACTTTTAGATGTGCTAATCCAACATATGAGCAAAAGCTTTCAAAATCTCCAGGATGACACGAATTGGACTTGGGAAATGTTCTTTTGACAGCTGTTATTTATCCCGAGGGCCTTTCAATTCTTTCAAACTTTTGTAAAAGAAAGGTTTGAATTACAATACATTAAATAAGCCAGGAACAGAAAGGGAAACATCGCATGTTCTCCCTTATTTGTGGGATCTAAAAACCAAAACAATTGAACTCATGGACATAGATTGTAGAAGGTTGGTTACCAGAGGGTGGGAGGGGCAGTGGGGGTTTGGGGGAGTGAAGTGGAATGGTTAATAGGTACAAAAAAAAAATAGGAAGAATGATTAAGACCTACTATTTGATAGCACAACAGGGTAACTATAGTCAATAATAACTTAATTGTACATTTTAAAATAACTTAAAGAGGATAACTAGATTGTTTGTAACTCAAAGGATAAATGCTTGCGAGGATGGATACCCCATTCTCCGTGATGTGCTTATTTAATATTGCATGCCTCTATGAAAATATCTCATGTACCCATAAATATACACACCTACTATGTACCCAAAAGCATTACAAATACAAAAAAATAAAGAAAGGTTTGAGTTTCATTTTACCAAAAAGCACATCAACATAAACTGGTTTTCTCTCTTGTGATTTCCCTTTGAAAGCTGTTTAAATCTGTCAGCACACATAAAGGTAATCACAACTGACGTTTACAAAGCCGTTGTCACATGTTTGATCTGATTTAAGCCTCAGTTCAATCTTTTGAGGGAGGTGCTATTACTGCCCCATTTTCCAGGTGAGAAAACATGGACGGAAAGCCTCTCAGGTAACATTCCAGGATCACCTTGTGAGTGAGAAGTGAACTGGTGCATTGATCTAGATTTTCTGATTCCAAATCTCCAGCTCTTTCCCTCTGTTTCCCACACCTCAATCTAGACATTTGTAATAATAACTCTGTGGTTTATAAACAAAGTGGAAGAAATAATTTCAGGGTGGTGGTGGGGGGAAGGGTCTTAATTTTAAGGAAAGAGGCTACATAAAATAGAAAAAATATATTCTCACATTTGGGAATCTGTGCTAACTTAATTATCAGTGTTTCAGTTCAAGATTTATGTAGAAGGAGATTTATTTCAATATTATTTATAATTGTTAAAATCAGAAATGATCTAAATAGTTAGCAATAAAGACTGTGTTACTATATAATAAAGTGTATATATACTCAATATTATGTAGATATTAAAATAAAGTATAAAGTATGTATACACTGAATATTATATAGATACTAAATAGGAAGTTTTTAATGGCATGGACTCCTGCTTGCCATATAAAAAAATTTGTCAATAAATTGTATTTACTAGATGCTATATGATTGGAAGGAAATATGCCAAAATATTGCATTATTTCTCTTTGCATTGAAATATTATTCAATATTATTTTCTTTATTTTTTGTGATACTTTCTAAGTTTTCTACAAATTAGTATGCTACTTTTATAATGTAAAAGGCAGTTTCTTTAATAAAAATAGGGAATCAAAGAAAGAAACTGATTTTGAAGCTCGGATCATATTTTGGCTTCCCCATCATTAGCCGTGGAAGGTCAGGCAAATGACTTATGTAGGCTTTAGTTTCCCATCTGCAAAATGAAAGAATGAGCCCAGATTTCAGCATTGCATTAAATTAACTTAGGTGCTGTGGTATTGACAGAAATCCCCTGTACTATGATTTCTGAATGGGAATTTTATAAATCCGACATATGCACACTGAATATTTGTAATTCCCAGGCGTAAATTCAAGACAGCTCCAGAGTTCCAGTATAAGTGAGGTTTTAGGGCAAGAATCTGGTTGGAAGTTTGGTGAGGGCACGTCAGGGGCTTGTCCAGAGGAGTCGCCTGGTACTTTAAGTACACTTAAGAGAATGTCGTTTTGCCGTATCGTGATGATACGGTTTGAATGTTTGTCCCCTCCAAGGGTGATGTTGAAATTTAATTGCCATGGTAACAGTATTTAGAGGTGGGGTCTTTAAGAGGTGATTAGGCTATGAGGGCTCCATCTCATGGGTGAGATTGGTGCTTTTATAAAAGGGCAAGTTCAGTCCCCTCAAGCCCTCTCTGTCATCCTATTGCCTTCTGCCCGGTAATGACATGGCAAGAAGGCCCTCACCAGATGCTGGCACTTTGATATTGGATTTTTCAGCCTCCAGAACTGTGAGCCAATAAGTTTCTATTCATTGTAAATTACCCAGTCTCAGGTATTTGCATGCAAAGTGTTTGGAAGACTCAGAAAATATTGGTAATGAGAGCTTTCCTAGCAAAAGCCCTCTGTATGCTTGGCAACCTTAAAATATTCCTTTTCATATTGGATGCAGTCAGTTAGAATATGGGGATATGTTAGCTATGTTCAATTTTTCCCCAAAGCCAAAAACAAATGTCCTAGCATCACAGAGAACTGACCCCTTCTCAGTAACCACTCCCCACCCCCTTCCCCTGACTTCTTTCATTATATTTTAATGCTTCCTGGTGGAAAATTTGGTCAATTCCTTGCCTCAGATGTAATGCTGAAGATTATAATGGTTACAAAAAGAAGTGTTTAAACCAAAGTTCTTTTAAGGAGAAGATTCTGAGACGTGAATCCCACACTGAGCTTTTTGAAAAGCAGGCATCTTTTGCTGATTGAAGGTGAATCATTCATTCATTCATTTATGAATCCATCCACCAAACCCGCCTGGAGTGGCTTCCATGGGCTAGCATTGTGCCTCCAGGACTTCTCACCATCTTTAAAACTATTGGGCCATTTTCCTATCATCTCATACAGGACAGCAGAGTAGGGGTTACTGTGACTCAAATCTGTGTATTCGATTACTTAAGATACTCAAGGCAGTATCCCTTGGCCAAAGCAGTTTGACCCTCAAAATCCCAGTGCCCCTACTTCTCAGCCTGAAACTGGTCAGAGGTATTATAGAAGTTTTTCCTGCTGCTGAGAGCCATCTTGCCTTCATATAATTTATTACGTTTTCACAAGAACTCATTATTTTTCTGATGGCTACACTAGATAACTTGGAGATGAGAGATGAACAAAACTTTCTTTTCTCTGTACCAGGAGCCGCTGAAATGAAACAAAACAAATAAAGAAAACCCATTGCCCAACTCCCTCCATTCCTAAGCACGTGGTTTCTTTGTAGAGAGCTAGATTTCCAGGATTCAAAATCCAGGACCGCTGCTTCTAGTGCTGTGAACTGGGACAAGGGCCTTAACCTTCCTGTGCCTCAGTTTCACATTTCTAAGAGATGAAGCCAATAATACTAATGCCTAAGAGACCTTCCTTTGTAGAGATTAAATATGTTAATTCATGTATCATGCTTAGGAGAATACCTAGATGTCCTAGAGGTAAATGTTAGCTACTGATACCATTTATTTATCTCCGAGTCAGCATATTACTCAACCTCAGCAATGTTCAGTGGGCACATGCAGTTGCCGGGCAATGAACTCTGAATTTAATAATTCAGTGCTCCTAAAGGGAGTGGGAATACAGTCAGTCAATGGGCAAGAAAAAGAGACAAACATGTATTAGTCCAATAAAAGAAGTGGGAGAAAAAATATCAAAGCGTTCAACACAGACTGAAGAAGCACACTGGTCTTTCCTTCTCCCACGGACAAGGGCTTGATTTTTGGAATCACAGTTGTCCCACTTTGAATCTTTCTCCTTGAGGCTCCTTGACTCCTTTTAAATTAATAAATGAACATTCTCCAGCTCTGCAACGTCATGAATCAACCAAAAGATCAAGTTAAGTTTATGGACAATTCTATAGTAACGCCCTCAAAATCAAAGCATTGTTCTTTCTGGTAAAAAATGGAAATCATTAAAAAGAATTCCACAACAAGCTCAGATGCCAGCCTGTGCCATTTGAGGTTCTGAGGATTCAAACTCTGTAATCAACAGAGAAAGATCTTTTTTGAAGATAGCAAAGAGAGCAAGAAAGCACCAGTGTTAGCATAAGAACTGTTCATGTCTCTTTTATGCTACTTCCTTCTAAAAAGCTGTGCCTCTTTATGTGAGGCACTTACCCTCTCTGAACTTCAGTTTCTTTCTCTGTTCAACAAGGTATGATACCTATTCTGCTTATCTTAAAGGGCCGTTGTGAGGCTCAAAAGAGACAACGAATGTAGAAGTATGGTTTTAATGCAGAATTCTGTTATTAAGTTAATAATAGTGTTAATGCCATTAAAAGCAAAGGCAAAAACAGCAGTTACTTTTGCACCAAGCTAATATTATTATGATAACTGTGATTTTACAATGAGTACAAGATTTTCTACGTTCTCCATAGGAACTATTCCAGCTGGATCCACTGTGTCACACAGAGAAAAACATAAGCTTTCTTCTTAGCTACAGAACCAGATAGAATGTTGGACTGAACAGAAAAGGATTCTTCTGTTGGCTCACTATTTACCTATCTTTTTATAATGTGCTTTGAGCTCCTTGAGATCTACTTTGGATAAAATAGCTGCATGTGAGTGCAGCTATTTTTATCAGGGGTTGATTTGCTCATTATGATCAGGGCCGATCTGCTCCCCAGATGGATTCATTTAACTCGGGGCACACCCTGGCTCTGTGTGTATGAACACTGTAAACTGCACTCCCATTTCTTCCCAGGGCAGCTGTTCCGAAGTGCTGCTTTATAATTTCAACAAAGTTTGTTTGAAAAACACTCCAATTAGCTACTGGTGCCTTGGCTTAAAAGAGTCTCATTGTCTCAAAGCAGACATTCAGGAAGGACTGCTTTAGCTGTGCTGACAGCCTGCTATTGGCTGGCCCTGGTCCTGCCATGGGCAGGATTCAAGTGGGGCAGTGTGGCCTTGTTTTCACACAAACTTAAAGCAATCATTTACTTCCGTGGTCTCAGCTGCTGCCTTATCTCATGGGGGAAAAGGAGAAACAGAGGCCTATTCTCAGGAACACCCAAAACAGTGCTCAACTAGTCAAGTAAGAGACAGGGAGGGGTAGAGGAAAGAGAAGGGGATTAAATTCCAACATCCAGGAGGGCAGGGACTTTGCCTGTTTTGTTCATCACTGTTTGCAGAGTCTGGCATAAAATTAGGTCCTCACTAAATATTTGCTAAGTAAATGATTAATGCATGAATGAATATCATAGTTTCAGGTTTGCCAATGACCTTTAGCTGGTCTCTTAGGTACACAATTGGTAGAAAGAAAGTGAAGAGAAGAGACATTTGTCATGCATTTGCCATGCATCCCTCATGTTTACTTACCTCTTAATTTTACTTAATTCTCACAATAGTGGTATGTGATAAGTGGTGTGTGACATGTTACTTAATTCTCACAATAGTAGTGGGTGATAAGCGTGAATGCCATTTCTCTCAAAGGACAAATCAGGTTCAAAGAGATGAAATCTCCTGCAAGGAGTTAGTTAGCTTAAAAGGTGTGGAGATGAAGATGACGTCTTAAAATTTTTCCCTGAATACTCTCTAATATTTAAGGAAAATAAATGTACACTCTAGGGTTCAAGCTTCAAGTGGCTTCAAGTGATTGGTTGATGCAGTTTTACTTTAAAACTTCATGGCTATTTTGCTTCCTGCTCAATAATATCCAGTTTAGCCTCACTTCAATTTTGGGAAATGCTGTAGACTCATCCTATAGTTTCATGAGGTCTTCGGCCCATGGTCTCTCAGTCATTTAAGAACAAAGTAATTTGGTTTAATTTTCCCCAACATTTTATTTTTTAAAATTTCAAACCTAAAGCTGCAAGAATAGGGAAATGAATACTTACCTTTCCATCATCTAGATTTACGAGTTGTCAGAATTTTACCATATTTGCTTTATTTATTTCACATTGCATGTGCTATCAGTCAATCAATCAATCATTTATCTGTGTCATTATTCATTTCTGTCCATTCATCCTATGCTCTCTACCCATCCATCTATTTTCATTCAGTTCAACTATCCACCCATTTTTTTTTTTCTGATTCATCTGAGAGTTAGTTACTGACATTGTGACACCTCGTCCCTAAGCACTGTACAGTGTATTATTTTTCACAGATAATTAATATCCATGATATTCACTGCTTGGATATCTAGGACATGTATCTGCAGGGTAAATTTCTAATGTGAAATTGCTGAGTCAAAAGGTGAAAATATAGGCAGTTTTTTATATGGCCTTCCATAGGGGTTGTATCATCTTATACTGTCAGTAGCAATGTATGAATTTCCTGTGATGAGGCTTTGAGCTTCCTCTGAGGCAGAGCCCAGTGTTGTCGGATTGAAGCTGGGTATATATTGTGTTGCATGGTATCTTTAGGGCGCAGGGATGCTTGCCACTTGGCACTGTGGCCTTGGATGCTTTGGGGAAGTTTGCTCTGCTGAATCAGCAGTCCTGGAATAGACTGCTGGAAGTAGCAGCACATATGGTTGAAGATTGCCACTTAAAAATAATTTTGTTAAAGCCAGTGATAAAAATCATCCTTTCTACCAGGGTAGACTGCTCCTATCACCCTGTCCTTGGAATGCCACTGCCCGTGTTACACCATGTCCTGGCTGTATCCCTGCCAGATCCCAGAAAAATCCTGCCTAGCCTCAGACTTCTTTTATGTGCTCAGAAATCAAGCTCTTGAATTCTTCCAGGGACCAGATGGTCTCCAAGAACTTTAAATGTGTCTGTGTATTCAGGATTTCTTGTAGTCTCAATCTGTTCTGAGTATACTGAACAAGAAATAAAGTTACTCGCCAGGCGCCGTGGCTTGCGCCTATAATCCCAGCACTTTGGAAGGCTGAGGCGGACTGATCACGAGGTCAGGAGATAGCCCATCCTGGCCACCATGGTGAAATCCCCTCTCTACTGAAAATACAAAAATTAGCTGGGCGTGGTGGCGGGCACCTGCAGTCCCAGCTACTCGGGAGGCTGAGGCAGGAGAATGGCGTAAACCCAGGAGGTGGAGCTTGCAGTGAGCCGAGATCATGCCACTGCACTCCAATCTGGGCGACAGAGCGAGACTCCGTCTCAAAAAAAAAAAAAAAAAAAAAAAAAAAAAAAAAGGAAAGAAAGTTACTTTAGGCCAGTAAATGTTCATATAGGTCCAGTCTATAAAAATGAGCCCAATTTTAGTGTGTAATCCACCTTTCTTCTTTCTTATGGCACCTTATTTGGCATTGGTATATATAGTAAATAAAGAAAAAAACCAATGTCAGAGTTTGAAGAGCCACCTAGTTTTACAGCTCGCTTTACAAGAGACAACTGGTGAGCAGAGAAGGTAAGTGACTAGCCCTAACTAAGACGGCAAGTGAGTGGGAAAAGGGGGTGCTGTGTGTCTTTCTTATGGGGTTGTTATGAGGAGTAAGAAAATGCATGGCTTAATGCTTGGCACAATGAAAGAATTACTGAATGCTAAGTGGTTAAAAAAAAAATAGCCTTGTGTAGCAGAACGATCAACAGTGATAAGGATGACCACCACAGAATGAAGATGAGGCATCTTCTTTAATTTCTTTTCTTCTGGTACCCTGAAATCCTTAAACAATGAAAGGGCAGTGGTTAATACCAAAAATACCTGATTCGAGAACTTCTTGCTAACATTTGGAGTCTGGAATTGGATTTAATGTTTTAGAAAAAATAGAGAATCTATTTGCTTATGGCTGTTGGTAGAAGGTAAAATTTTCAAGGAATTTAGAATAAAGGGATGTAGCAACAGGGAAGGAATTTGGAAGAAGTGGGATCAAGAAAGAATAAGGGTGCTTTAGAGAGTTGATGCTGTCGAGTTCTGAAAATACATGAAAAAAGCCTGAACTACTTTAAAAACTGGTTTTTAGTTGTACTGTTTTGCTGTCTGCTTTGAGACTGGACTACGTCGTCACTTTATTTTTAAACTAGCTTTATTGAGGTGTAATTTATATCAAGGTATAACTGTATAACAATTCCACAAATGCTAAATTGCATGTATGTAAGGTGCAAAATTTGACATATGTATACATCCATGAAGCCATTAGCACCCAAGACAGTGATTATCTCATTGCCTTCTAAAGTCCTCTCATTCCCCTGTAATTACACTCTCAACCTTCCTCCTCACCTTCTCCCCATTGCTAGGCAACCACTGATCTGCTTTCTGTCACTTTTTTTTCTAGAATGTTATATACATGGAATCATATACTATGCATTTTTCCTTTTTGGTCTGGTTTCTTTCCCTCAACATAATTATTTTGAGATTTATCCATGTTGCAGCATGGGCATTAAGAAACATCCTGACATTTTAAGTGCCACAATTAGACATATTTTTAAAAAGTCCACCAGACAACGTATGGAGGATAAATCAGTGTGGAAAACTGAAGACCAGGAGATTAGTGAGTTTCCCTGGGAAGAGATTACAGGAGGAAAAGGATGAAGAGGGTGCCAATTTTATACTTGTATTAGATATAACTCTCACACTAATTATTTTTCTGGAAGGATGATTTTCAACAGGTCACACCCTTACTAAAATTCTCTAATGGATATTTCATTGCTTATAGAATAATTTCCAAACCCATTAGCCTGATAATTACAATGTTGGCCCCAGTCCATCAGTTCCTGCTTCCCAACACAAAGTCTCTCCTTCAGTAAAAGCATCTTACCAAACACCTGACATTTTTACCTCTATAAATTCCAGCTTTTCTTCTGGTCATACTCTCTCTTTTGTTCCAAGGTCCAGCTCAGATTGCTTCCTTTCTGAGAAGCCTTTCCCAGTTATCAGACTGGAAGTGACCTCTTTCTTCCCTGATTCAGTAACTCGTACTATGTCTTTGAAAGATGTGTTTATGTCAATAATGACCCTGTGAGTTGAAAGACAAGTAACATAGATCAAATTGATTTAAGGGAAAATGGAATTTACTGTCTGACAAAATGAAAATAACGAAGGTATTTATTGGCTCACAAAACAGAAAAGTTCAGGATTACATATGACTTCAAGCATGGCTGGTTCTATTGGGCAAAAATTGCTTTTTTTCAGGATATTGTCCTAATGTCTCTTTTTCTCAATGTTCAACTTGGTTCTTCTCCAGGTTGGCTTCATTCTCAGATATATTACTTTCTTGGTCAATGCTAGAAGTTTGGGCTTCAAATTCATACAAAGAGCTTCTCTTTTCTAAAGTGTAAAAATTGCATCCAGATGGACTCTCATTCTGTGGCCCAACAAAGAGTGATACCAGGTGAGCTAGCCTGGATCATGGACCCCACTTGTGACTGAGCCCAAGAAGTTGCAAGTCAGGGTGATGAGGTTGCCTTACTAGAGACACAATCACATTGAAGGAGAGGTAATTCCCCAAAGGAGGACCACAAGATGAGACAGCAGAAGTCTAGTTCCCATATTCTGTTGTATATATATATATATTTTTAAATTTATTTATTATTATTATACTTTAAGTTGTAGGGTACATGTGCATAACGTGCAGGTTTGTTACATATGTATACTTGTGCCATGTTGGTGTGCTGCACCCATCAACTCGTCATTTACATCAGGTATAACTCCCAATGCAATCCCTCCCCCCCCCTCCCCCCTCCCCATGATAGGCCCCGGTGTGTGATGTTCCCCTTCCTGAGTCCAAGTGATCTCATTGTTCAGTTCCCACCTATGAGTGAGAACATGCGGTGTTTGGTTTTCTGTTCTTGTGATAGTTTGCTAAGAATGATGGTTTCCAGCTGCATCCATGTCCCTACAAAGGACACAAACTCATCCATTTTTATGGCTGCATAGTATTCCATGGTGTATATGTGCCACATTTTCTTAATCCAATCTGTCACTGATGGACATTTGGGTTGATTCCAAGTCTTTGCTCTGTTGTATATTTTTTATTATGCCATGTGTTAATTATATCTTTTCTGCTGGGATGTCAACTCTTTTTGAGGATAGAAACCTATTAGTCATCTTTCTATATTTTTCTGACTCTATAGGACATATAAAGATTTTTTTTAATGACCTGCACATACTGATGGCCTTGTCCCTTTTAGGGAGATCATTAGACACACACACACACACACACACACACACACACAAATATACACACATTTATTCATATCTTTGAAATACAACTGTACACATTTAATAGTATTGCTGTTTTGTATCCTGCTTTTATCCACTTAACATCTTTTTTCTTAATATTTTCCCTATGTAAAATATTCTTTTTAAAAAACACAATTTTAAATGGCTACATAATTTTCCAAATTGAGAATGTACCATCCTTTATTTAGAAATGCCATTGTTATTGGTTATGTGAATCTCCAATTGTTTCCATTATTAGTAATGCTGTAATGAAACCCTTTTTGATAGTATTTATTTGCATTATTTCTGTAGGATAAATGCCTTGAGTAGGCAATGCTGCGTTAAAGGGTTTGACTGTTTTTAAAGTTATTGACACCTTTTATCAAATTACCTTTCAGAATTTATGCTAAAGTTATTGACACCTCTTATCAAATTACCTCTCAGCATTTATACTGCCATTAAAAGTTTCATTAAAGGCTTAATAACTGCAAAGCCAAAGGAGTGCATCTTTCTAAGTTTCTTGATTTATATTGCCATAAATATATATTGCCATCTACTCTGAGGTTACTTTCCAGAATGTACTATCTTACTAGCAGATTCAATGACTGATGACTATACTCCTTCCCAGAGTTGGGGTTGGTGCTGAGCTTCTAATAGGTGCTTATGAGATGCTTGTGGATTTATTTCTGTTGATACTGCGTAAATTGCTTGGACCAGAGCAGAACTTAAAGAAATAAACAAAGAGAGCTTACATGTTTGGTGTGTAGGAAACAACACTCCTACACAACACTTCTACACATTCAGGAGGAGAAATGTTAAATGTTGAATGAACACATCCAGCAGAAATGCTGTATCTCCTGAACAACATTTCCAATAGTATACAAATCAATATGATTCAACATTTATATATATAAAAATATATATAAATATATATAATATGTATAATTATATAATATATATAAATTATATATAATATATAAATTATATATATTATATATATAAGTATATATATAAACATACACAAATATATACATATGGTGACTATGGAGAAGAATAATAAAAGTGCTTTTAATGGTGAAATGGTTCAGGCCTATCCTCTCCAAAAAGCCTTCTCCACCTACCAAAGCCCTGGGAAATCTCTTCCCTTCAACTCCCTCTAAAATCTGTAGTGTGCTTCTATTCATTTGGCAGATAGCCAAGGTGACTTGGACTGTTAATTACCTAATAAACGATTACCTAATAAACTATTATACCAGCAAGAACGAAGACCATATAATGTTAGATGAACCCAAAGAGAATGAACTTGAGAGATCCTAGATATATGAATGTAAATATAAGAAACTGTGAGTGGGTCTTGAGTATTTATGGGGAACAGTGTCATTTTAATCACAATAATTAAATTAAATTACAACCAAAAAACTTGGAAAGCATGATGATCAGCCCATCTGAAATCTTTATGGTCTTCAAAGGACAAATAATTCAAAGGCATTGAGGAAAGAACCAGGCAAATTTTAAACTGGCCCCTTTCCACCACTCCCTTTTAATTGGTTACTGTGTGTACCTCCTGGAGTAAACACTCAAGGTGGCAAATATATTCAGCTCACATTTATCGTGTTTCTACTGCTGGTTACATGCTTCACATTTGCTATTTTATTCTTCATCATAATAGACAGATAGGTATTTTCATTCCATCTCATAGACTGAACTAAGTATTCACTATGCCTCAGATATGTGTTAAATGTCTTGCATACCTTATCAAATTTTAAAAAGTATATGAGATAAGAACTGTTATTTGCTATAATTTATGATGGATTGGGAAGGTTAAGTCCCTTACTGGATATTATAGCCATATCATTAACTGACAGATCCAGTTGCTTCCAGGTTTATTAAAAGTACTAATTTCTCATATTAGGTCAACTAGTCTCACTAGGAAGTTTGGTTCTTTGCACTTGGCTGGAATTAGTTTATCTCAGGGTAATGCTATGTGTTATCACATGGTAATCAGCAGCTCCAAATAACCGTGACTTATATCCTTTAGAAGTAAAAGCTGGAAACAGAAATTTACCTTTCAAAGAAAATGATATTTAATGACAGAATATGTTTGATTGAGGAGACTCTGCTTGATGTACAATAATTGTTATTTTCCTTAATAACTACCTCTTGTGCACTTTGAAACCTCCCTTTCCAGGTTAGCAGTGGATTCCTTTAATATTATTGTAGTCAGATGTCTTAGCTGTGAAGTCATTTTAGTTATTAAAACAATCTCATTTGGGTTATTTTCACAAAGTGCTTCTATTTTAAAACATCAGCCTTGTAAATGGATCTCTCATGAATTGTTAATGGGAAGGTAAAATGGTACAGTCTCATTATAAAACAGTTTGGTGTTTTTTTTTATAAAGGCAAATATGCACTTACCATATGAATGATCCAGCAATCACATTCCTGGGTATTTCTCTGAAAGAAATGAAAACTTATGTTCACACAAAAAGATGAACACAAAAGCTCATAGCAGCTTTATTTATAACAGCCAAGAAATGGAAACAATCCAGACATCCTTCAACAAGTAAATCATTAAATAAACTTTGGTACATCCATACAATGGGCTATTATTCATCAGTTATAAGGAATAAACTATTGATACATACAACAACTTAAGATGACTGAAGTGCATTATGCTGAATGAAAAATAAAACAATAAACAAAACCTCAAAGGGCAATATACTATATAATTATATTTATATACAATTATTGGAATGACTAAATTATAGGAATAAAGAATAGATCAGTGTTTATTAGAGACTGGGGTTGAAGGAAAGGTGTGCCTATTAAGGCGTAACACATGAGAGAGTTTCTTTGTGGATTTGGAGCAGTTCTGTATCTTGATTATGGTGATGGCTGCTTGAGTCTACCCATGTGGTAAAATGTCACAGAACTCTATACCAAAGCAAATAAACAGACGAAAAGAGTGCATGTATATCCTGGTGAAATCCAAACAATATCTGCACCTGAGTTAACAGTATTATTGCATCACAGTCACTTTTCCAGTTTTGGCCATATACTATGGTTATATAACATTATTATTGGAAGAAGTTAGCTGAAGAGTATATGGGGACTTTATACTATAATTTTTGCAACTCTTGTGAGTCTTAAACTATTTCAAAATAAAAAGTTATTTTAAAAATCAATCTCATGTTCAGTTTAAAGCTCCACCCACACTACCCCAAAACCTTCCACAAGCTGGCCTGGGGATTCCAAGTGCTTTCCTTTCTATTCCCTTTATTGCTAGGGAGGAGAGGAGAGAGTAAAAATAAAATGTTTCTATTTCCAGCCGCTCTTGGTGAGTTGGCTTTCTTTTTCTTTGTTGTAACTGCTGTTCCCTTGTATCAGAGTTTCTCAGCCTCAGCACTATGGAAAGTTTGGACCAGATAATTCTCCGTTGCTGGGAATGGAGGGTGGGGAGCCTGTCCTAAGTATTCCTGGCCTCTTACCACTAGATATCAGTAGCAAGCCTCCCACTTCCTCCCCAGCCAAGTCATGGCATTTAGTCTGTCTTCAGATATCGCCTATGGTTCATAAGGGACAAAGTCACTTCTGGTTGAGAATCACTGCCTTATATGCCATTCCCATAACGGCAAGGATGTGGAGGCAAGGAAAGCATGGATGAATGAGGCTCCCATATGCTTCATCAAAGAAAAGACTCAACTCCTAACAACGCTTGAACATTTGGCTTCAACTTTTAGCTGACTCACAGCTGATGACAAAATACTGTTCTTATACCATGCTGGTCTGCAGTAAGCATGCAGCCACTAATTTTGTCTTCCTGCCTGACTCTTTCTAGGGCTTACAGGATTTCTCTTCTTTCCTGGGGGGGCTGCAGATGCTGTCTTTTGCCAGACCATGCCACAACGTTAAGTAAAAATAAAATCTTTGTAAATATAGTGACTATGGAGAAAAATAATAAAAGTGCTTTTAATGGTGAAATGGTTCAGGCCTATCCTCTCCAAAAAGCCTTCTCCACCTGCCAAAGCCCTTGGAAATCTCTTCCCTTCAATTGCCTCTAATATCTGTAGTGTGCTTCTCTTCTATTCATTTGGCAGATAGCCAAGGTGACTTGGACTGTTAATTACCTAATAAATAATTACCAGTAAACTATTGTACCAACAAGAATGAAGACCATATGATGTTAGATGAACCCAGAGCAAATGAACTTGAGAGATCCTAGAGTTCAACTCCCTCATTTAACAGATGAGGGACAGAGAAGTTAAGACTTACCCAGCATTATACATTGAGTAAGTTACAGACCCAGACTGTACCCAGGATCTGCAACTCAGTGTCAGTGACCTGTAAATAAAAGTCTTTCCCAAAGATAAGGGAGCTATATTGACCATATAATATGGTAGTTAAGAGTTTTAACTATGGAGCCAGATAGATTTAGGTTAAAATTTCAGTTCCACCATTAAACCGACTGTGTGATATTGGGCAAAATTTGTCACCTCTCTGAACCTCATCTGTAAAATTAAGATTATGATAGAATCTAATTTGCAGACTTATTGGTGAGGATTAATTAACATAATGTATTTAAAAGTGTTAGGACAGTGGTTTGCCCACAGCAGACACTCCTTCCTCCTCATTATCACCTTCACCATCATCACAGCAAGCGTTTAGGAGTTTGGAGAACACTTTCACATACACTGAATCCTCCTAACCTACATGTGGCTTTTCAAAGTGGGTGTTAGTGACATTTTATAGATGAGGAAATAGGTTCAGAAGATGAAGATACTTGACGAAATCCACACATCCTGTCAGCATGAAAACACAAGCGTAGGTCTCCTGACACCAAGACAAGTGCTTTTCCTTCAGAGCTTCCCACTTCCCAGTGAAGATTTTTGTCCTTGATGGCTATCTCAGGGTTTTGCATGTGCTAGATTTAGAATAAATATATGCTGGGGTCAATTCTTATACTGTTTCTTCCTTCTCCCTTGCTAACATATTAGCTAAGAAATCTTAGGTGACAAGTCCTTATTTCATATACCTTAATAGGCCACACATATGTGGTTGCAGCTGAATCCACAACTTGTTTTCCGTAAATACTTATTGTTGTACATGAAGTCGTGGTAGCCATGGGAGATGTATTGTGAGCTCTGATGTTGTGGAACTTGTTATCTAGAGAACATATTATCTAGGGAGCTTATTAGCTTGGGAGCTTATTATCTAGAGAGCTTTGCAAAGGTCAGAAGCAGAAGCCCAAATTAGAGCAAATGTCAGGCCGTGGTGTGGGGCAGGAAAAGATCACCAGGCCAGGGCTCATTAAATGCTCTTTGTCACATCAATTATGGACACACAAAACAACACAACCAAAAACAAAGGAGGAAAGAGAAGAATACGTGGGGGAGAGAGTGGAAGTATTTTCAATAATTCAAAATGCCTGAAGGAAAATGGTCTCTTACCATAGGATTAATAAAAAGGCCACGTTTCTTTGCTTTTTATTTGTGCAGTATAAATAATGAAAGTTGTGCTTAATAAGGTTTTAACACGGAGTTGAGAGTTATATGACTTTCTCACTATTCTCTAAATGAAGAAACCTTCCTCTGAGGCTTAAGCCACAGATATAAAAATTCTTTTTGGAGAAGTTGAAAATGAAGGCCTGTAAACCTGGAGCTTTTGAATGAGAGAGAGAGAGCAGTGGTGTGGAAAGAGTAGGAGAGGTAACGAATACAGGATCATGTTTGTACCTTGGTACCTTGATAGGATTTGGATTTTACTTGAAGTACAACTGGTCATCATTGAAAGGTTTTAAGTAGCTGAAGGACATGATCTGATTTAAGATTTTCAAGGATCATTCATTCTGGATACTGTGTAGAAAGAGGATGGAGAAGAATGTAAGTGACAAGTTAGGAAACCCTTGCACTAGTCCAGGCAAGAGATGATGGTAGATTGTGTAAGAAGAGTGGCAATGGAAATGGAGAGCTGTCCAACTGAATTCATCCTTCAAGATTCTTCCGTAATTTATTGCTTTTCTAACCAGGAAGAAAACCCTAAAGTTGAATTTTAAAAAGGCAGTTCCTGGGTCCATATAACTATTCCACTATATTTCTATAATACCTAATGCTTAATCCTATCAGAACCTGTATTACATTGAATCATATATAATTGCCATTTTTTTGCATGTCAAACTGCTCAAATATTGTTAGTTTCATATGGTTCAGTGTACCAGTGGAAGATATTCTTGTGGCATGTCTATTTTATGCTAGCCTTAGCTGGTTTCTACTACACCGTAAGTGTCTCTTTAATTGTCTAGCTTTGCTACTACACAGGTAACCCCCTTCCCAGTGTTACTGGTGGGTCTATGTTCTGAGAGCTCCCAAGATGGCGGCAAGCCTTTTTGTTCTCTGACCTGAGGTTCTTGGCTTCATGGATTTCAAGGAATGGAACCTTGGGCCATGTGGTGAGTGTTATAGCTCTATTAGAAGCCATGGGTCATGGAAGAGAACCGTGGAACCCAGCGACTAGTGTTCAGCTCAATTAGAATGAACCTGGACACTCAGCCATGCAGGAACAACGGCGAGCCTCTAGCCCTATTGGGAGCAGCAATGGGTGCCTCGCTGGATCAGAAGTATAGTGGTTGCCCTGCTTGATCTGGAGGGGTGGAAGTCAGCTGTGGGTCTGCAACGGTGATGATCAATAGTGGTGGATGGTGAGCAAAAGCTCAGCTTGAGCCGGAACAAACACAGACCAGAAGAGAGTGCAGTTGCAAGATTTTAATAGAGTGAAAACAGAGCTCGCCTACAATGGGAGGGGACCTGAAGGGGGTGGCCACTGCTGGCTCTAATGCCTGGGCTTACAGCCTGATCATGGTCCCTCTCCCTGTGCTCTCAGGTGATAGATGACTGACTATTTCTTTACCTCCTGCTTTTAGCCTAGTTGGTACTTTAGTGAGCTCTCTTTACTACCTGATTGGTTGGGTGTGAGCTGAGTTACAAGCCCCGTGTTTAAAGGTGGGTGCAGTCACCTTCCCCAGCTAGACTTAGGAATTCTTAGTCAGCCTAGGAAATCCAGCTAGTCCTGTCTCTCACCAGTACCCTGCCCCCACTCCTGCCACACATACACAATTAAGGGCAGAGACCATGACTTTCCTATTTCCATTTTCAACCACCTGTACAGTGACTGGAAGATTTTAGCAGGAAGAACATTATTATATAGCATTATATATAGCAAGAAGAAGTTGGCCCAAAAAGGTTGGTGTCTGGTTAAATCATGGGGAAGATGAATAGAATCAGAATAGTTTCAGAATCAAATACTCTGGTTCAAATGTTACTGTCCTCATTTTTGTTAATTGGTTGAAAAGATAAAGAAGAAGAAGGGGTAAGAAGAATTCTGTGATCTGCACCAAAACCTAAAAGGGCACTGATACCATCACTTGAGCCAAACTCCCAAGAATATATGTAGGAAATCATTCTAAAGTTGAAATCTAGCTCCTTGTGGAGCATGGTGTGTTTTACAAAATTAATTTGTTCTTTGGAACATTCCCCCCAATGGTTCAAATAGAAATGGTTGGATTTGAAAGAAAATGGTTGGCTTTTGGTTTATAGTCTCCACTGGGGGAATGGGCTGAATGGTGCACCCAGTAACAGTCTTTTACCAGAGAAAGTGGAATTGGCAACTTGAGATCAGGGTATGCAACTATGCAAAAGCAGTATGTGTTCTCAGCTGGGCCTGCTGCTGTGTGGGATTGCATTTCATGAGGAGGGAGGTTACACTGCAGTGGAATTTCCTCTGCTAATCCTGTGAGATCCACCATGACCTTGTCAGCACCCTAGTGCATGTGATCTCTGAACTTACTGCTGTGAAACCTGAATATCTGAGACTGCTCTCAGTCAATTAGGAAGTTTATTTTGCCAAAGTTAAGGACACACCTATGACACAGCCTCAGGAGGTCCTGAAGACGTGTATCTAAGGTTGTGGAGTTACAGCTTGCTTTTATACATATTAGGGAGACATCAATTAATATGTGTAAGATGTACATTAATTTGGTCCAATAAGGCAGGACAACTCAAAGTAGGGGTTTCCATGTTAGAAGTAGATAAAGACAGAAGGTTACATTCGTTTGAGTCCTTGATCAGCCTTCCACTATATACACAATTTAGTCTAGCTAGGCGAATCTGCATTTTTACATAAGCAGTAGGGAAGAGGAAACAGATATGAATTTGCCTCAGGTGAGTGTCAGAATGATGACTTTTGAGTTCTGTCTGTCCTTTGTCCACAAGGGATTTCTCTGTGGGCAAATTGTGAGGGAGGAATGTAGCTTCTTATCTTTGTAGCTATCTTATTTAGGAATAAAATGGGGGGCAGGCTTTTGCCCTAAGCAGTTTCCAGCTTGACTTTTCCCTTTGACTTAGCAATTTGGGGCATCCAGTTCTGCCCCCGCCGCCCACCCCACTTTTCTTTTTAAAATCTTTTGGAGAAAGAATTTGAGAAGAAAATGAGTCTCTGGTCTCAGGTTTTGCCTAATCTCTCATGGCTAGGATGATTTTATCCCCAGATGAGTAAGTCCCACTGTATTAGGAAAGCTCATTTTTAGCAGGTTGTGAAGTCTCACGTTCTATGAAGAGAACATAAGAGAAGAAGGGAGAAAAACAACAGCAAACAAAAAAGAAACAATCCTGGAAAATTGTAATAGGTCATATTACTCTGAAGTCCATGCATCAGTAGGCAGGTATGAAAGTGGCTATGTATGTAAATAGGTTGTTGTTATTTTCTTCTGAAGTTTAAGTTGTCCAGCTTCAGTTTGCAGGACTTTAAGAAATCACAGCTTAGTTTTCAGTGATTCTAAATTAGGAAAAATGGGGGTGGGGAGTGAGAGAAACAGAAATAAGGAAAAAGATTGAAAACATTATTTTGGAGACCTATAGCCACGAAATATTAGAATTCAGTCCAAACTGTGGAAAATAATAAAAATTGAAAACCATTAGGCAAGACTAGAATCTAGTAATAGGTATACTATACTTTTTAAAACATAATTTTTCTCTCTCAAGAGAGAGAGAAAAAGTTTTACTAAAGACAAATCATGGTAGGACCAATTTGGTTTATCATATGTGGCCTGATTATCTGTATAAAGTGCAGCAAGAATAATTATTTTTTCATATAGGCCTTTTTAATTGGCTTTCATGGAACTTTGTTCCATAGAAAGAATCTCAGATAAGACTTCTTTAAAGCCAAACCCAGCCATGGCTTTGTACCATCAAATAACTATGAGTTGGGTAAATTCCTCTCCTTTTGAGGTCCCAAGATAACTTGGGACTCCTAAGTCTGTCAAAAAGTGATGTTCTTTACTTACCACAGGTCAGGAGCTCTGTCCAGAGACTGTGCAGACAAGGTAAGAGGCCAATTTTCCTAAGGGGCTTTTATTAGCTCCAAAAGTCAAGTTTGATTCCTTAAAGGAAAGCACACCATTCCAGTCAAAGCCTTGGTAAAATACCCAGTTTCTGCAATAGTGTCCTGTTGCAAAAGAAAACAGGCATATTGCACTTGTGCAAATAAATCTACTGTCATAAGTTAAGAATACTCACAAATAGTTTCCAAATTCTGGAAAGTTCAGGCAGAGAGAAATAAATATGCTCCAAATTTTGTTCACAGGAGTATACTTTACTCAATTCCTACAAGCTGTAAATAGCTCAAAAAGTTTTCTTTCTTTTTTTTTCTTTTTTTTTTTTTTGAGACAGAGTCTCACTCTGCCCCCTAGGTTTGAGTTCAGTGGTGCAATCTTGGCTCACTGAAAACTCTGCCTCCTGGATTCAAGTGATTCTTTCATTTCATTTCAGCCTCCCCAGTAGCTGAAACTATAGGTGTGCACCACCATGCCTGGCTAATTTTTGTATTTTCTGGTAGAGATGGGGTTTCACCATGTTGGCCAGGCTGGTCTCAAACTTCTGACCTCAGATGATCTACCTACCTCAGCCTCCCAAAGTGCTGAGATTACAGGTGTGAGCCACCACACCCTGCCCAAATGTTTTCTTGACTCTGAAAAACAAAACAAAGGATCAGCAATGTCTTAAGCAAAAAAGGTCAAAACAGATTATTTCAGTCTTCTATTAGTTCAGTCCATGCAGTAAACTCCTGTTCTACGTGATATTCGTGAACATTCCATCTCTCCATGAGAGTACTGAAAGTGTTTTCCCCTATTCTTATGTCACAAGCTCAAAGGTATCAGAACCCTGCATTCAAGAACACCTGTTAGAGTTTTATAGCTGGTTATAAAACTACCGTCTAAAGAAGACCAAAACAACAATTGTCTGTGGATGACAAAATGCTTTAAAGGTGCCATAGTCAAAGACACAATTGACATGGAAATTTGTTACCTCTGTGGCCACAATGTTTTAACATAACAATTATAATTATTACTGATAAAGTATACTAAATCATATCAGAATAATAGGAGTTTCCCATAATTTTGAAAGACATACTAATAATGTATTTATACAAATACAGTCCAAATACAGTCCAAAGGAAGCCAAACACCATTTCATATTTGACAATGCTTCCTGTATGATTTTTATACTAAATAAGTCAAATATGTCACTTTTGGACTTTAGGTAACCTAGTATCTTAAAGGATTAATTAGATCAGAAAAAAAAATTTATAATTTGGTTTTGAAAAGTTTGTCAAATATCAAAGATTTAAAATGCTTGATATCACAAAATAACATCACAGATCATTGTAAAATAAGTTATTCATTTAACCAAAGTGGTAACTCAAGGATTTCAAAAAAAAGGTGTAAAACCTTTTGTTCTTTAAGAGAGGAGATTTAATACTTCAAACAATAAGCCCAAATAAAAACAGCATGAGGCAAATTAAATTTTTCAAAATTTTATAAACAATCTATAAAATTGTAATAATCTTGATCAAAAGATAAAATTTCCATAAACCTTTCATAACCTTAATTAAGGAGTGTGTTAATGCTTCAAGAAAACTCTGTTACTCTGACACAGGGGCCCATATGCTGGTCTTGCATCAGTGTGCCTTTGATATTAATAGTTGATTTATGGAGAAACTGAAATTATTTTCTCTTTCAAAATTGGTCCTTACAATTTTACATGCCCACCTCTTCTGTGATAGTTCCCAGGCCATGAGAAGTGGAATATCTTTAATTTCTGGCCTGGTGTCTTGTGAACACAATTTACTGTGATTTGCATCTTTGACTGGGTCTGAAGATGAGGGTTTAAGTGCCGTCAGTGTTAAGATTTAGCAAGACTTGGTGTCTTTTTTAGACCCAGGCATCAAAGCCCTGTAACTTAATGGCACAAAGACTTAAAAGCACATACAGAAAGTTGCATGTATGTAATAACCTGAATTAATTTTTTTAAAATCTCAGTTTTTCATAAGCAAACCAAACTTAGGAATAATGACATAGGAATTATTTCAATAAAGCATAAGATCTGTTTATTAGTCCAGTTCCCTAAAGGCAAAAGAAAAGACCTTTTGTAGTGTGATTGCTCTTCCCTATGAGGACTATTACATTGGAAGGAAACATTTCCTTTAGATCTTTAAGATATAACTTTTTTTTTTTTAAAGCATCAAACCACAACAGTTAGAACTCGAAGTGGGGAGAAAAAACTGACAGGAACTGAAAATGAGTTGAAGGATAGAGTTATTATTTCAGGACTTTTAAAGGGGGAGAGAAAGCTGAAAACAGCAAGATGCAATAAAAGTTGAACTTTGCAGAAAAAATTATAATGTCTTGTAATTTATTAATCATGTAAAGCAATATCTTAAGAAAATTTTGTAGTTTGAACCAGTTATTTAGTGTATAATTTTTTTAATCAAAAGCAAATCTTCAGAAAAATGATTGTTACTTCCCTTTAATTATAGAAAACTTGATCGTATAAAAGATTTTTAAAATAAGTCCTCTTATTATGATTTACACAGAGCATTCATGGCATACTTGAACTTTCTGGTTTGTCTCAAACATCTCTTTTTCTTAACCAGTCATTTTATTCTAGGATAAAATTTACTCTACAAGATTCTGTCTCATATAAAATTATTTTTGTGTAAGCATTCTTACCAAAAATACCTCTTTAGTTCTGTAACTTTCTTCATATCTCTTTTATTTTCTGGTTCCTTTTACTTTGTTTTATATATAACCTTTTAAATAAGCTATGAATTAGAACAAGACATTTACCTTTTAATAAGAACATCTTTTTAAAGTTTTTAAAATAATTTTTAAATTTGAAAATTTCTCAAACATTTGGTATCTATTAATAATTTTAGATCCTAAATTATATGACAAATTTGTTTACATGCATTTAATCTGCTACATTTGCCTAATTAACTTATTTAATAGTTTACCGAGATTACTGTGATAGTCATTATTTAAAGTTATTTCCCTGTTAACCATTTTTATAGCTGTGAATTTCAAGTGTTACTTAAGTAAGAACCTTAAGGTTAAATATAAGGGTACATTTTTAAACAATAATTTAGGATTTAGTTGCTTTCATTACACCAACAATATTCCATGTCTTATTTATCAAAAATTTACACAAGCAAAGATCATTCTGTCTTGGGCTGTGTTTTATAGTTTTGTAACCCTTAAGGTCAATCTCATAGTATTCTGCAGGAATAAGCAAAAAAACTACTTGATCAATAAATGCAAATAAAATTGTGACATCAATTATGCAAATAAATGCAAATAAAAATGCTAACAGTTCTTAAGACATTTCTAATGTTATTTTACCAATAATTTTAAAGCCAGCTTATTTATTAAAAGCTTACTTAAGTCATGTGATCTTGGAAAACCATTTGACTTTTCTTTAAGAAGTATTTGATTTAAGTGCTTTTATTTTTCTTTAAGCCAATTAATTAGAGGTATTTTACATATTTTCAATAGTGAAACATTGTATGCACAACAAATGAATACATAAACGTATTAGGCATGCCAATAGAAGTACATCTTACAGGTTCATAAGACCTCTTCTTTTTCTTGTCTTAAACTTAAAATACAAATTATTGATAACCTATTTCATTACCCTAGGCAATTGTCAGCTGAAAAGCTCTGAATTTTCAGGGTAAAGGAAACCACTCTTAGGTGAAAATCAGATAGCAAAATTTACATCTCAAACTATAGAGAGAAAAAATCTGGTGTGCTAAAGGGAAATGAAAATCAATTCAATTGCCAGTAAAGCATAAAACACAGAATTATAGAAGTCTTTTAAATATATATATATATGCACGCACACACATACACACACACACAAAAGATTCTATAGCTTTTACTTTAGAACTCTAGCCATGAGATAGATAAAATTCACTGGTTTCCAAAAAAAAAAAAAAAAAAAAAAAAAAAAAGTCTTGGATTCAAATAGTGGTTTTTATCTCAGTAGAAAAGTAACAGCAGATTTGAAGCAGGCAGAAAAGACATTAGAGGAAAAGAGAACTTAGGAATTCCAGAGATCTTGGGGGTATTTTTCCTTGATGCCATAGACCATAATATTTCCATTTTACACAAACTCTATCTAGCAAGTAGAGGTGCCATAAAACCAATGGAGTACCTGAAAGGGGGTCATTTTCTTCTCATTGGTAGATTATTTGTTTCCCACTTCTTTTTTTATTAAAAGGAGGAACTGAGCTGTGGACTAGGGTTTTGTAGAGTGGGTGAAAGTGGGCTGCTTGCAGGCAGGACTCCACAGTGTGCCACTACTGAGTCCTTGTCACCGTCTTATGTGTCTCAGTTTCTCTCTAAAGGTCTAGCACCTCCAGGAGGGCTCTAGTGCAGAATGATCAGCTCCTTTATGTGCTTCCTGTATGAGTCTTTCTTTAAACTAATTTTGTTGGGGGTTCCCTGTAGGGCCTCTGCCTGTCACAGGGGGTCAGGACCCCCAGACACTCCCACAAGGTCCCCAGTCACCCAAAGGGTGCCTTTTGGTTGGGAGGAGCAAAATGCCCTTTCTCTTCTTAGCCGAGGAAACTCAGTCTCTCATTTACCTGTGTAAACAACCGTTCAGTTCCTCACAAAAATGTACACAGGCAAGCCAAATCAAGATTAATTTTGGGAGAAAAAGCAATGGAAAAGACCCTTTAGAATGCACTTCCGAATTAAAAGTAGGATCCTTAACTTCCTTGGAAAGAAAATAAACAACAAAACAACCAAGACCACATTCTGTAAAGTGTCCTTATCCACCCCTAAATTTGTAGCTCCCATCTGCCATTACACAAGCCAAGGTTGAATCATCTCACAGTACAAGGTCATCCCTGGTAACCTTAAAGCCAAAGAGGTCAGGTAATGCAGTACAGAAGAGCAGACTATTAGACCTAAGAAGAATCTTCCCATGACTGTTGAAACTCCACAAAGAAAACAGAACACCTCAAAATAGGTGAGTGGCACCTACCCCCATGATTCAACCATCTCCCACCAGGTCCCTCCCACAACATGTGGGAATTACGGGAGCTACACGATGAGATTTGGGTGGGGACACAGAGCCAAATCACATCATTCTGTCCCTGCCCCTCCCAAATCTCATGTCTTCATATATCAAAACCTATCATGCCTTTCCAAAAGTCGCCCAAAATCTTAACTCATTTCAGCACTAGCTCAAACGTCCAAAGTCCAAAATCTCATCTGAGACAAGGCAAGCCCCTTCCGCCTATAAGACTGTAAGATCAAAAGTAAGCTAGTTACTTCCTAGATACAATGGGATACAGGTATTGGGTAAATACAGCTGTTCCAAGCGGGAGAAATTGGCCAAAACAAAGGTGTTACAGGCCCCATGCAAGTCTGAAACGCAGCATCACAGTCAAATCTTAAAGCTCCAAATGGTCTCCTTTGACTCCATGTCTCACATCCAGGTCATGCTGACGTAAGAGGTGGCTTCCCATGGTCTTGGGCACTGCACTTGATGGATCAGCTGGTGCCACCCAGATTGATTAAGTAGCACATCTGATCTTGTGGTCCCCACCCAGGAACTGACTCAGTGCAAGAGGACAGCTTCAATTCCCTATGATTCATCTCCTACCTAACCAATCAGCACTCCTGGCTCACTGGCTTTCCCCCATCCACCAAGTTGTCCTTACAAACTCTGATCCCCAAATGCTCAGGGAGACTGATTTGAGTAATAATAAAACTCCGTTCTGCATGAATGACTCTTTCTATTACAGCTGCCCTGTCTTGATAAATCAGCTCTGTCTAGGGAGTGGGCAGAGTGAAACCATTGTATGGTTACAGTTTGAGCCATAAAGATAGCTCGAGTTAGTACCAAGCACTAACAGGAAATTTGTCAAAGGTCAAGGGTATCTGCACTCAGAATCCCTTCATGGTTACCAAAATGTGAGCCCCAAATATCTGAGACAGGTCTCAGTCAATTTAGGAAGTATATTTTGCCAAAGTTAGGGATGTGCCTGTGACAGCCTCAGGAGGTCCTGAGGTCATGTGCCCAAGGTGGTTGGGGTACAGCTTGCTTTTATACATTTTAGGGAGACATGAGACATTAATCGATATGTGTAAGATGTACATTGGTTTGGTCTGGTAAGGTGGGACAAGTCGAAGTGGGGGCTCCCACATTAGAAGTAGATAAGAGACAAAAGGTTTTATTCTTTGGAGTCCTTGATCAGCCCTCTTCTGAATACACAATGTAGTCTGGATCAGTGAATCTGCATTTTTACATAAACAGTAGGGCAGAGGAAACAATCAGGTCTACATTTGTCTCAGGTAAGCTCAGAAGGATGACTGAATTCTGTCTGTCCTTTGTCCACAAGAAATTTCCTTCTGGGAAAAGAGTAAGAAATGAATGTAGCTTCTAAATAGCTATGTTATTGAGGAATAATATGGGAGGGAAGTTTGCGCTAAGCAGTTTCCAGCTTGACTTTTCCCTCTGGCTTAGTGATTTTGGGGTCCCAAGATTTATTTTCCTTTTACACTACTTTGTACCCTGGGCCAAGTTCAAATCACAATCTCTATGATATGATGATAAGCAAAATCCACTCTCCTCTCACAAGGAAAATTTTAGAAGCATACCTTGGAACAGCATATTTGTTTTAAATAATGATAATGATCATGATAACAATAATAAAACATTATTAAATATAGTAACAAAACATTAATACCTAAAAAATTATTAAGAATTCGAGACATTCCAGCACTACTTTAAAAATTAACTTCACCTCCACTAGCAAGTTAATTCTCACCACCATTTTATGAGGTAAATATAGAAAGTTTTAGTAACTTGCTCAAGTTTACATAGCTAGCCAATGATACGGCTGGGAAGTCACTTACATAGTGACTTTTTTTTCTATTATTCCATCTATAGTCACTGCTTCACCTCTCATCCATGAAACTTCCTTCTGCTATACATTCCTTAACTTCATTATCATAATATACTTTGGGAGCCTCCTCCCTCTAGCCAATCTAGACAACTCCCTTGTATTCATTAAGACTCATTTAGGGATATCTGTAAACTTGGTTAAATTTCCCCTGGGTTTCCTTAGTACTTAGTACATGCCTCTGTCACAGTAAATAATCATTATGTGTCTATACATTTGCCTCCTTCGGTAAACTGTGAACTACAAGAGAAGCAACATGGCACTTCTTTTTTTCTTTTTCTTATTCCCAAGATGTGGACCAGGTCAATGTCTTATAAATGTTTTATGAATGACTAACGAAAGAATGAAAAAATAATTCAATTACCTGAACAGAGCCAAAATTCAGACAGTAAGCAGAAGAAAACTCTGAGCAGCCCAAATGAATGGCATAGGATTCATGCTGTGAAGTGCACGCGTTGTCCTCAGAGAAGTGCAGTTGGAATGTATCAGATTGTCTGTTCATCTCTTTCCAATGGAATTGCCCTAACCTCTTTCCAAGGACATGGGTCCATTGGAGCATCATGTCCTTATAATGGAACTCTTTCCTCCAGGCCACTGGCTGGCCCAGGAGACCTACTAAACCCATGTCAAGCCAGTGAATTTCTTTTGGAAGTGATTACCATCATGAACGGAGGAGATGTGAATCTGAGAGCTGTTGGCAGTGGTTACTTTCCACCACTTGGACCAGGAAGCCAAGAAGCTTGTCTGCAGCAAGTGTGAAAAGTGAGATGCCAGGAAAAAGAAGTCAAGTTTATAAATTCAGAAAAAACTTCCTGGATAGAACTCTCATAGTACTCCAGTGACTGAGGTATATAGGTTCCCTGATAAAATGGCCATATATGTTATATTCACAATTATATCCCCAGCAGTAGTACAGTAGGCATTTTATAATTATTTGTTCCATGAATAAATAGGGTCTCAAGTGGAAGACACAGTTAAATGAAAAAAAGGGGCAGCTGTTCTGAATTATTTTGATCTTGGAAGGTTTTATATTTCATGTAGGATTATAATTGACTGACATTGTTGATTTCATCATTTCGACTTGGAAACTTTTGCTCTGAAAAATATGGCAGGAGTTCATTTGGGTGGATTAGATAATCATCAAAGTTACTTGAAAAGCTTGTGTAAATGTCAGGTTCTGGATACCAGCCTGTGGAAATTCTGATTCAGTTAGTCTGGGGTTGGGTTCCAGAGACTGCATTTTTCAAAGTGTTTCCTGGGTGATTCTGCCGAATAGCCATGTTCTTAGAGTTCCACAAATCCCCATACCCTGTGGCTCACTCATCTCCCAGTTCTAAGCTATTTATTGCATTGAGTATTTAGGTAACATCAATTTGTCATTTATTCAGTGACTATTTGTTATCAAATATATGTAAAATACATCACAAATTGATGGCTTGTTCTGCTTTCAAAA
Source organism: Macaca thibetana thibetana (assembly GCF_024542745.1). Taxonomy (NCBI): domain Eukaryota; kingdom Metazoa; phylum Chordata; class Mammalia; order Primates; family Cercopithecidae; genus Macaca; species Macaca thibetana. The sequence goes on from NC_065591.1 coordinate 16,363,314, forward strand.
ATTCCTAATAGAAAAGCAGTGACTACCTTTCTTAAATTAACAATAAAGCAATGTTTTCTTCATAGTCGGAAGTTTTATGGTATCATCTCTTCACAATGTAAGTAAAGTATGTGTGAAGTCACAAATTCTATACAATGAGAGAACAACTTGGTTTTATAAAAAAGCTATTCTTATCACCCTAAATAGGAGTCATTTAACCTGACCTATTTTGTCTGCTTCTCAGAGAGGTGGGGCATGGATTTAGTCCAAGATAAACCAGAAACTGTAACTTTTATCATAAAGGTCAAATGCACCACTGTGAATTGTGAGCTGAATTTCAAATTTCGATTTGTGTCTGGAGATCTTGGAGGCGATGGTACTGTTGACTGCCTTTTCAGAGTGGTGATGACTGTATTGGGATATGGCAGACATTGATCTAAACACCTTGAGTTCTAGTCTCCTTACTGAGCAGCTGGATGCCCTACAAAGTTATTTCTCCTTTCTGGGTCTCCATATCTTTATCTTCCATTGAGACATTGATTCCAATGAAGTTGTTCACAAGCTAGAGGACTTGGAAATTAAAAAAAAAATACTGAATTAGAAGTCAAAAGCAGTCACTTTGGATGCTCATTTGGAGTCAAGATATTCGAAACAACAAACACAAAAATTGAGTATGAAAATTGCATGTCAGAACTTGATAACAAGGATGATAATCTTAATAGACACTTTATTTTTATAATTTCAATGAAAATGGATTTTTTTCTTAGAGTTGTTGAGATGCTAAGTTAAGAAACAATATATCTGAAGTTTCTTCCAGCCATGTTTGATTTTCCAGCTATGTCAAGTTCTTCAGAATGGGGCCAGGAGCCTGGCTGCTACCAGATCATCTTCAGGCAATCGGTCTCCTCCTGTTGACTATAGATAAAGTATACTTCTGAATTCTCCGTACTAGATATAAAGATTAGGTCTACAGATAACATGATGTTTAAGAACTCCGATCTCCTGAGAACATATAATGTGCCAAATATCCTGCTAGGAATTATGGGGAGGTATACAAGAAAGGGAGAGTGTGTGGTCTCTGCCCACCTGTGGTTTGCCATCTGCCACCCTCTTGCATTTTCCAGGTTCCTACAACTTGCCAGGAACTAGACTACGTGTAGAGTCATACAGAGTCCACTCCTTTTGCCTGGACTGCCCCACACACCTGGCCTTCTTGGAAACCCCCTGGTCATTTTTCAAAACTCAGTTTTACATATCACTTTTATCTTATAATGATCACTCTTGGTAGGGCTAGAACTCCTTTGTACTCTTACGGTACCTGGGTATGGTGCAACTATAGCTCTTGTCATACCTCATTTGCCTCTTTCCTCCACTAGACCATGAATTCCTTATTTCTCAGTTTCCCAAATCTGCCACTAACTAGTGCTCAATACTTCATTATAGAGGGAATCAATGTGTCAATGGCTAACTAAAACCCAAAGATGTTCAAATTCTATTCTGTCATCGATTCTCTGAGATGGAGGAGGCTGGGTGGGTGGGTGCAAGTTTCAGTTAAAATAACTCCTAGCTTCCCTTCCCTTTCATTTTAGCAATGCCAGGCCTGATGTCTCCTTTCAGCATCATCCCTGATTATTCTCTCCTTCCCTAATTAGAAGCATCCTTAAGTATTTCATTCTAGGTGCATACTTTTTTATTTTTTGGATGTGCTGTTTTCAGTCTTGTGTCATCAGCATCATCTGATGTTGATGATCTGATGATAATTGCAGAGCCTGCAAAACAAATTCTCACAGAAGGGAAAAGGTGCTTTCTGAAGGTCTAATGAACCCTTCAGGTGACAAGATAAAGTCACAAACCTCCCTTTCACGCCCCTGCACACTGAGGCTCAATAACACATTCGGCTCTGTGGTTGATTTGCTGATTCTTGTAGTTGTTGTTTTTACTGCATAACCTATAGTTCTAAAATGTTAAATGCAATTTCTGCAGCTGTCTTCATAGCGGACCTGTAGCCTCGTTTTACAAACGAGATTCAGAATGCACAGGGACCCGTTCAAAGTTCCACAGCTGGAAAGTGACTGGCAATCTGACATATTTGGATGTAGCTTTTTGACTGATGTTCTTTCTAATTTGGCACAGTGTCACTCAGCTATGACTAGCTTTATTGGATGTTTATTTGTTGTCAAGCTGCATCCAAATGAGCCTTTCCTCTCTGTTTGGATATTTCGTAAGGAAATCTCTTTTCAATTCCTGACCTGTTCTCTATGGTCTGGATCTAAAATGGAGGAGTTGAACACTAAGGATCACTCAGCCCCTTCCTTTCATCAAATATGGAAACTAAACGCTTACTGTGCCCCCAGAGATGTATTAGGCCCTTTAGGAGATATAAAGTTAAATAGGCTAGTTTTGCTTTCAGAGAGCTCATACTCTATAATGGGAACAAAATAACTTCAGAATTCACGATGATTATACAAAGCAGCATGTTAACATTGCCATAAGAATGTCTATGTGATCCAAAACAGGGAGTTGAAGGCAGAAGAATGGTCATTTGCTTGACATGGTCAATGAAGGCTTCATAAAGGAGATAACAATGAATTAGACCATGAAAGATTGAGAAACTTTCCAATGACATTGGTCAGGGGAAGACGTGTGGGCAGAGGTAACAAGATAAACAAAGACCTCCATTTGCGAAGATACAGAGCATGAACAGGAATGAGAAATGTTTCGAATTTCTGGATTACAGCATGAATTAAAGCTGTAATTGGAAATAAAGTGAGAATTATAATGTTAGCACTGGATTGCAGAAAGCTTTGAATGCCAAGTTTAGGTAATTGGATTTTAATATTCTTAGAGATTTTGTAACCTCTTTCTTTTCCTTCCTTCCTTCCTTCCTTCCTTCCTTCCTTCCTTCCTTCCTTCCTTCCTTCCTTCCTTCTTCCTTTCCTTTCCTTTCTTCTTTCCTTTCCTTTCTTCTTTCCTTTCCTTCTTTCCTTTTCTTTCCTCTCTCTCTTTCTTTTCTTGACAGAGTTTCGCTCTTGTTGCCCAGGCTGGAGTGCAATGGTGTGATCTTGGCTCACCACAACCTCCGCCTCCCAGGTTCAAGCAGTTCTCCCACCTCACCTCCCGAGTTGCTGGGACTACAGGCATGCGCCACCACACCCTGCTAATTTTGTATTTTTAGTAGAGATGGGGTTTCTCCTTGTTGGTCAGGCTGGTCTCAAACTCCCAACCGCTAGTGATCCATCCACCTCGGCCTCCCAAAGTGCTGTAATCCCAAAGTGCTGGGATTACAAGCGTGAGCCACCACGCCTGGTGAGATTTTGAGATTTCTACAGTTTTATTTGGCAAGAGAGCCCCAGACTGTGGAGTGTTTTTAATGAGTGTTACGTGAAAGGTGGATGAATTGGGCAAGACTGTGGAGGGCAGATTGGAATGGGGGAAGAACTGGAGGCAGAGAGAACAGTCAGAGGTTTGTGCAATGGATTAAGGTGAGAGGTGATGAGGACTTGAAAAAGAATGGGGGTGGTGCAAATGGAGAAGAGAGGTGCTTGACATCTACTTTTATCACTCCAACCACAAGCATCTTTCCTTAACTCTGTTGTGGAGTTTCCAATAAGTAATATTTCTTTTTCTCTCTTTCTTCCTTCCTTCCTTTCTTTTCCTTTTCTTTCTCTCTCTCTCTTTCTTTCTTTCTTTCTTTCTTTCTCTCTCTCTTTTTTTCTCTCTCTTTCTCTTTCCTTTCCTTTTTTTTCTTTTTTGACAGACTGTCACTCTGTCACCCAGGCTGCAGTGCAGTGGCACAGTCTTGGCTCACTGCAACTTCTGTCTCCTAGGTTCAAACAATTCTCCTGCCTCAGCCCCCCGAGTAGCTGGAACTACAGGCGTGTATCACCACATTCAGCTAATTTTTTGTGTGTTTTTAGTAGAGATGGGGTCTAACCATGTTGGCCAGGCTGGTCTCAAACTTCTGACTTCAAGTGATCCATCTGCCTCGACCTCCCAAAGTGCTGGGATTACAGGTGTGAGCCACCACACCTGGCCTCAGTAAGTAATATTTCTAGTGGAAGCTTCATTTGGTACAATTATACCTGCAAAATATTCACTTATTCCTTTCCAGCTTCCACTGAGGCAAACAGAGAATGCCTTACCCTGAGAAAGTTGTGCAGATCCCTATCTCTTTGTCTTATAGATGGTTAGAGAATATAAATGGATGGAAATCATCTACCAACCACCCTGTTTTTTAACAGAATAGCACCTGCATGAAAGAAAATGTATTGGAGACTAGGCTTGGGCGTGATTAGGGTTGGGAATGCTAGAAAGAGCCTCTGATTGAGAGTCATAGGATGGAAGTTTTGTAATGGCTGTGTCTCTACCTAACTGTGGCTTTGGCAAGACATTCATCCTTTCTAAGCTTCAGTATCCACCCAGATCCAGTGATGGAGTTCAGGGGTTCAGGGGTTTTTAACTTTTCTCAATGATGGAGTTTTTGGTTTAAATAAATTCTTATGAAGATTCCAAGGTATGAAACAGATACATGAAAAATGTAGTGAAGAGGCTGCAGTGAGGAGCGTGAATCCTGCTTACTCAGCCTCTGTATAAATGCTTCTGCCCCTAGTCTCTGGGGATCCATGCAGCATTGTAAGAAATTCAGCGATCATTATTAGTTGAGCTCACGTGTTCCTTTAAGGTCATTGCGGTTATACATGAGTCTCCAGGCAAAAATTACACATTGAGTTTCTAACACCTTTGTGTTCTTGAGTTTGTTCAGAAGGTGAAGTAGCTAGTGAAGCTATTTTCCTTACACAATGGCTTTCTTTTAATGCCTCAAACATCTCCAATTCGTTCACTGATAAGTCACTCCTCCAAAACATCCTTTCTCTATATTTTTACACAACTTACTGCTTTCTCATTATTTAAATCTCAAAACAAATATCTTTCCTAAGAGTCCTTCCTTTAGAAGCAGACTTGCTGGGAAGCCCCTTACTTGGATTACTGCCTTCCAAGACCCTGGAAGAGACCCCAGCAATGTGCTCACATGAACATATGTTTTTGTAAAATTTGTAAAAGAAAGACATTTTATTCCAATTGAGTATATTGCTGTGTTTTTCTTTTCTTGCTTTTTCTTCCATCATCCTTTCTCTCATGTCGGCTGGGTTTTGAAAACTTTGTACCTGACTGTCCCATCAACAAAATGAGGGTAACAACAGTATCCACCTCCTAGTATTGTTGTAAGGGTTAAATATGTTTATACATGAAAGGTGCTTATAACATTGACTGGTATTCAGTAAATGGTTATGCTATTATTGTTATTATTATAGCTAAAAATGGATAAAATAGTAGACCTATCTCTGGATTCAAGTTCTGGCTGGATCATCGTAGACCATAAGTAACCACCAGTGCTAAGAATATCAAAACGATATCAAAACAGAAAGGATCTAAACTCTTTCCCACTAGAGTTGGTGTGACTAAGGCCTATGGGAATGGGGTGGCTTGTCAAAATCTCACAGCTAGTAAGGTCCTAAGACATGACCAAAGGACAGATTTTCTGTTGGAAGGTGGGCCTTTCAAGCACACCATTGCATGCTTTATCGGGAAGAAGGATGCTTGGACTAGTTACTTAGTCCCTTCTTCATTGGCGTCCCTTCTTCACTGGCCTCTAATACACACCCCAGTCTTGTGGGTTCCTATCCCTTAGGGCAGGCTAGAGAAGAATGAAGGTTTCCCAAAACAACCTGCCAAGAACAGCCTGCCAAGAAACCTCTGATACTTAGTGCTACCAAGCTGACTTTGAATAGGTTAGATACATATGTTAGAATTCGGGTGGATTTCTTTTTGAGGCTACTGCCTGACTTTAGGGTATAGCCAGACAGCACAGGCAGATCTGAATTCATACTGCAGTTATTGGAAGTTATATCTATACTTCATTACTGTACACAAAGACAAACTCCAGGCTGGGCATGGTGGCTCACTCCTGTAATTCCAGCATCTTGGGAGGTCAAGGTGGGTGGATCACTTGAGGTCAGGAGTTCGAGACCAGTCTGGCCAACATGGTGAAACCCCATCTCTACTAAAAATACACACACACACACACACACACACACACAAAATAGCCAGGTGTGGTGACAGGCACCCGTAATCCCAGCTACTTGGGAGACTGAGACGAGAGAATTGCTTGAACCCTGGAGGCGGAGGTTGCAGTCAACTGAGATTGTGCCACTGTACTCCAGCCTGGGCCACAGAATGAGACTCCATCTCAGAAAAAATATTGCTTGGATAATACATAGGTAAGTTTCTTATAATCTTGAGTTGAAGAGAGACTTTGTAACTATAACACAAAAAATCAACATGCTATAAAAGGATTGATTAATTCATCACGTTAAAGAACAAAAACATAATGAAATGCAAAAGAAAGTCTTCTACGTCATACAAAACAAAACAAAAGAACAAAATCTCCCCATACTATACATAAAACGAAATCACAAATATCAAATTGAGGGAAAAAATTGCAATTCATATCCTAGACAAAAGGTTAATTTTCTTAATATAAAAAGAGCCACTGGCGTGGTAGCTCACACCCTGTAATCACCTTTGGGAGGCCAAGGTGGGCAGATTGCTTGAGCCCAGGAATTTGAGACCAGCTTGGGCAACATGGTGAAACCTTGCCTCTACCAAAATACAAATAATTAGCTGAACATGGTGGCATGTGCCTGCAGTTCCAGCTACTGGAGGCTGAGGTGGAAGGATCACTTGAGCCTGGGAGGCAGAGGTTGCGGTGAGCCAAGGAGTCTGTCTCAAAAAATAAAAATAAAAGTAAATAAAATATATATATATAAATATAATAAATAAATAAATAGAAAGGAGCTGCCACAATTAAGACCAACACAGAGACACCATTTCGAACCAATCACATGGGCAAAAATCCAAAAGTTTATAAAACACTTTTCTGATGAGTTTTTGAGGAAATACCTCATGAAGGACTAGTAGGAATAAAAGTTTACTACCACAAAGGGAGAGAATAAAGCAAATTTTATCAGTTCCTCTGAGGCACTGAGCTTTCCAATGCAAAATGGAATACGTACAAGGTTACCCATTGTTTATACTAGCAAACACCTAGAAACCAGCTAGATTTCCATCAGTACAGGATTGATCGTGTAAACTATTGTTCACTTCAACAGGAAAGTAGTATGTGGTAAAATGAGAAACTCTGGACACTGTCATGGAAATGTGTCTAGGATATATTTTTAAATAAAACAAATAAAATTCAGTACAGTATATATAGTATACTGTATTTGGCTAAGGAAGGGGGGATATAGTATAATACTGTATTTGCTTGTATTTGTGTAAGCATTTGAATGATACCCAAGCAGCTAAAGCTAAGCCATTTTTAGTTCATGCGAGGAAAGGGTGATGAGAGATTGAATGGTGTGGACAGGAACAAAGGAGAAGTGAGGAGACTTCCCAATGAGTAACACATTACAGTGCTTTGGTGAATATGTAAATAATTTACTTTTCCAAAAAGTAAAAGAAATCTCAGCAGTGCCACATACTTTTAAAGTAACTTTGAGTAAGTTATTTAAACTTCTTGAACCTCAACTTTCCTGTCTGTGAAATGGGGAAAACAGCATCTACACAGAACTTTCTTTCAATTATTCACACAAATCAAGCTCTTTCTTGATTCCAGTCATTTTCAGGTCTGTGCCTTCTGTGTGGAATGGGCTATGCCTGGGTTCTGGAGAACTTCTGCATCTCATCATTTGACACTCCACTCTAATACGTAATATAGCATCTGTCCCACTCATTTGTCTCTGGTCTATTTCTCTTTCATTTTCTTCATAGCGTCTTATCATTAGCTGAACTTCTCTCTCTCTCTCTCTAAATTTTTTAGAACCATGCTTCATGTCCAAGACATTTTTTTAATGAATGAATAAATGTTATACTCAATGCAAACTGTGTAGAAGAGGCTCCGTTACTTTTAGCTATTTCTATCATTGGCTACATAGCAGAGGTCATACTGTACCGGGCATTATTTGCACACTTCAGTTATCCATGTTACTAGCTTGTAAGAATGTATTCATTTCTTTTTGTAATCTCAAAGTAAGACTTAATTTAGATGGATAGCATTTGGAGTAAGAATTAAAGAAATTTAAAAGACTTTCTAAAAGGAAGGCCACTATCTCGCTCCCTGAATCAACCTTTTACATTTAATTAGAGCTCTGGTGTTCTCTCAGACTCATTATTGTCTTATTTTGACTTTGGTGTGAAACCAAAGAACCATGCCCTCTCTAAGATATAGGCTCAGAATAGAAACAGCCCCACAGCTTCTCCTACCTTGGCATCAGATCATGGCCCCTAATTGTTTGCATGTCTTATATAGAGAAGCAGCTCAATTATCTCCTCCTCCTGCAGAGGCTTGGGAAACTCCTTGTCTGTTTCCTCTTCTTTTATCCCTTCAAGAAAGGTAGTATCTTTGAACTTGATTTCACCTTAGGAATGGAAGGAGGAGAGAAAAACGATGCACATGTGCGCATGCGTGCACACACACATTTAAAAATTTTTGCAAATATTTTTTAACAGCTTTTTTTCTGGTTTTCTAGATGAATATTTAGAATGACATAAGGGAGTTAGACCCTTGAACATAACATGTTTCAAGTGTGCAGTGATGCAAGTTAGGTTCTCCCTAATTCACATATTACTTCCTTTGAACTCCCTGTCTCTATGCCCAAGCACAATGGGGCCCTGAGAGGCATGTTCTCATGCTTAATTTAAAATGTATATTATAATAATCTACAATTATATATAAATACGTGTGTGTGTGTGTGTGTGTGTGTGTGTGTGTGTATTTTTCAACAAAATGAGGTGGAGAGATGAACTATTTTCTATTCATTTTGCCTAATGTCAGTAGCTTCTCTACATGATTCCAGGCCCCTCAGTAGCAAATTTTGAAGTGTTCATTATTTGTTTGATTACTTCAATTTCCCACTAGACATACATAGAGTGGGATAATGAGGTAAACGAGCTGGGAGATTTATGTACAATATTAAAAACACTGTACAAGGGAATTTTAAAAGATTCTGCTTTGCACTTTGGAGCATACTAGAAATTTCTAAGGTGTGAGTTTGGAGAGGCACATGCTCTCTGCAAGATTCATTTCATCCCTAACCTTGTCTGGCAGTGTGTGTGTCTATCTGTGTTCTATTTCTTGTTTACCTGGAACATGAGGAAATAGCTCTGTGCAGGTGCTGCTTTCATGGATCAGGGAATTGTACATGATCAAGTGACTCATTTCAGGAGAAGATATTGGAGCCAAACCTTATGATTTTCCTGCCTAAACTTTCCCAGCATGAAATCAACTGATTTCTGATCAGCCAGAGCAGAACCCAGACAGAAAATCAGTTGCGCCTGAGGCACTACTGCACTGGATTATAAAGAGTTCAAGGCAGGGAATGTGTCTTGTTCAAGTCTGCACGCTACTGTGGCATGTAGTGATCAATGAGTTGGTGGTTCTTTTTTAGTATTTATAGTAACAATGCCTTAACTTTACAAAGGTCTTTGAAATGGATGCAGATCTTTCTTTCTCTCTCTTTCTTTCCTCTCTCCCTCCTTTCCCTTCCCCTTTCCTCTCTCCTTTCTTTCCTTCCTTCCCTCCCTCCCTGTCTCCCTCTCTTTCTTTCTTCTTTTCTTTTTTCTTTTCTTTCTTTCTTTCTTTCTTTCTTTCTCTTTCTTCTTTCTTCTTCTTCTTCTTCTTCTTCTTCTTCTTCTTCTTCTTCTTCTTCTTCTTCTTCTTCTTCTCCTCCTCCTCCTCCTCCTTCTTCTTCTTCTCTTCCTCCTCCTCCTCCTCTTCTTCTTCTTCTTTTCTTTTCTCTCTTTTTCTTTCTCTCTCTTCTCTTTTTATAGAGACAGGGGCCTCACCATGTTGCCCAGGCTTATCTCAAACTAGAATTTTTCATATTTATTATCTTATTTAAAACAAATGCCAGTACTTTGAGGCTGGTTATATTATCTCTGTTTCACAGATAAGGGACTTCTCAAAGTCACAGAACAGGTAACAGTTGGTGGTTGTGAGGGCTGGCACCAGCACTTCTGTCTCTAAGTGGACACTTCTGACTTTGTCTCAATTTTAATAATTGGAAGAAAAATGAATGAATAAGATTGGATGAGTAAAAGAACTATAGCCAGGACAATTCATCAACCCTCAGGGACGGAGAAGCTAGCCTGGCAAAGTAGACCCAGACAGAAGATCCATCAGGATCCCTCTGAGAAATACAGGCTGTTGGTATTAGACTGTAAATTACAAATGTAACAGGGAGGGAAACTCATGCGTATTACACTTAGATATGCAAATAATCTGTACTTTTAATTTTTTTCTATAATTAATTTCATCTTTATTATGAGCCCACATAATGCTGAGTAGCAGGGGCTACTACACTGAGTTCAATTTGTTAAATGCAATTGCACTGTTGATCTCAAAAACTCTGTATTTCAGATACCTCTTCTCCATACACCTCTCCAGATTGGCCTCTAGAGATATGAGGAAGGGGCTTTATGAGAATTTATGATGAATGGAATGGGAGAAGTCTCTTGGATTTACATGATAGCCCTCTGGCTTCCCTGTCTGTTATGGTAACTTTGTTGTCAACTTAATTGGGTCTCACCTTACTGGCTTCCTTAGCTGGTGATGTCCTGGCCTCTTCTTTAAGCACAGTCAGGAGAACAAGAACTGTGTCCTTCCCTGTCTCCAAGGTCTCACTTTGGTTCAGCTGGTGATGATAGCGTGTGTTACAAGAAGAGGTGCAGAAAGTTTTGAAAGGATCAGATATCTGCCAAGTCAGTTTATAGACAGGTCAATATAGCTAGCTGTTTAAAGCAAGCTAGACCTCAGAGTTTTCCTACTGTTAGGCTTAAGAGAGTACCTTCTATCCACCACTCCACCTTATAATATCTCTTTCCAAATTAGCTTATACTGAGTTGAGAGTTGGAAGGGAGAAGAAGTGATGAAAATTCTTTTGATTAGTCAATGAATTTAGCAGGAACGGCCAGGAGTTCTGCTAGGAAGATTTGATTAACATCATTAACAGGAATCTTGAGGAGACTTCAAAGATCAGGGACTCAGACTCCTGAAAAAAAATACCATAACTGTTCTCTCCTACCCACCATCCAACTTTGCAGGATGTTCTCTTTATAGGTGAAGTGACCTCTCTGAGTTAGACAAGCCATGAGGTACTCTGGCTCCTGGACAGTGAATAGATACTGATTGGAAAGGAACATTTGGGTTTGACTCAGAGTTATGAATCTCAGTCTTTTAACCTATCCCAGCAAAATTTATTCCAAGCCCAGAGGAAGAACGAGTGCACTATAAGAAATTAGTTAAAGCAATTAAAAATATAAATGAATATTTATTGAATACCAACCATGTGCCAGGCACTATTCTAGGTACTGAGGGAAAAACAGTGGGGCTGGAGGGAGGAGTGAGAAGGAAAAAAACCAATAGACAAAATTGTCCAATTTTCTGGAGTTTCTATTCAGGAAGGGACGTCAGATAATAAATAACATAACTAAGTAAACTACACAGCACATTAACTAGTGATAAATTTAGAAAGAAATAAAGGAGGAAGGAGGATACAGGTAGAGTGGGGAGTAAAATTTAAGTTGGTTTGAACAGAGAATGTCTCACTGAGATGATATTTGAGCAAAAACTAAGAAGGTAAAGAAGTGAGCCATGTGGTTGGATATCTGAAAGAAGAGAATTCCAGTGAGAAGGTAGTACTGTTTCTGGTATATATTAGAAGCACAGGACGGAGATCACTAGAGTTGGAAGGTACTGTCTGGTGAGGAGAAAATCTGTAAATGAGGCTAAAGAAATAAAGGAGTAGGGGCCTTGATCTTGGAAAAGGATCTTGGTTTTTTCCCTTGAGCCCTTGAGCCCTTGAGCACAGGAGCTACCTGGTCTGATTTCAAGAATCATTTGTTTGCTGTGCTGAGAATCGACTCTCTCTACTATTCTAGGAGAAAAGTAGAAGCAGATAAACCAGTTAGGATACTGTCACAATAATTCTAGTGAGAGAGATATTAGTAGCTTGGGATTGGGTATCAGCAAGAGAGAGAGGGAGAAATAATTAGATATGGATATATTTTATAGTAGAACCACTAAATAGCATGGATTGGATATGGGGTAGAAGAAAAAAAGGAAAATTAAAGATGTCTTCAAAATTTTTGGATTAACCAGAAAAATGGAATCACTATTAAGATGTGGAAGGCTTTAGGTGCACTGGGTTGAGGGGAAGATTAGAAGTTGGTTTTTGCACATATTAATTTTGAGATGCCTATAAAACATCTAATAATTATTTGTTGAGTAGGTATTTGGAGTCTGACTTTAAGGATAGGTCTGAGCTGGACATATCAATTTGTGAATCATCAGCACATAGGTGATTTTGAAAGACATGAAACTAGATGAGGTCATCAAGAGAGTGACTGTAGACAAAACAAAAATGTAATAACATGGCAGAGCACTTTTTAGCATCCCAGGCCTTTAAATCCAGCTCTCAGTTGGATATCTCCACTTAGGTATCTCCAGGCACCTCAAATTTAACAGGTCCAAAACTCAATGTATTATCTGACCTCTTTCAAAACTTGCTGTGTGAGCACAGTACTGATATTAAGTTGAATGATTATAGTAGGCACTATTTTTTGAGTGCGTATTACATGTCTGGCATTTTGCTAAGCACTTTACATGCATTATTTAGTTTAATCCTTACAGTATCATGTGAAGTAGATATTACTATTTTCTTTCTATCACAGATAAGAAAAGGAAGGCTAGAAAGTTTGAATAAATTGCCCAGGGACACACGACTAGTAAGTGATGAAGTTTGATGGTAATCCCAGGTCTCCTGAATCCAGACCTTATATTTATAACAACTGTCATAAAGTATCTTGATATTCATGAAGAGTAAGTCTAGAGACTTTCTTAAATTTTTAATTTTGTAACTTGTTTTGCATTATGGGGTTCTTTGATAATCTGATGAGAGCTATAGATAATTCCCCTGGAAATATGCACATATGGAAAGAGATCTAACACTTTGTGTTCAATTCCAAGGTTCAATAGATGCCTTCAGATCCATCCATGGACCTTGTCCACTTAAATATCAGTGGGACCTCCACAAAAACTTTCTGCCTTATGTTCCCCATAATTTCTCTCATAAATGGCACTTTCTCTTTTAGTAACTTACGGAAAAATTTAAGTGACCTTTTTTAGGCTTTCATTTATTTATTTTAAAAGATATATATTCAGACAGGTAAATACTATAGACTTGTAGAAACCTCATTTCTATCTCTATTCTTATCTACTTCATCCCATCCCCCAAACCTCATATTGAAAATGATGTAGGACTTTTCCTTAGTTCAGCTAAAGATGGGGTCCTTGTCCCATGGCCAAGAAAATTTAGGCTTGCGGACAATTTTAACGGTGAGTAAGGCAGGATTTTCCTGGGGAAAAGGAAAAAAACGGGGAACAGAGAATCTCTGCAAGGCCAGAGTTACTGCTAGCGTGCTTTCTGCCTGTCAGCTTGAATCCCCGGTTCCACACAGGAAGGGGTGGGGCTGCAAATGGCACAAACTTCTGTGACTGTATCCAGTGCTTATTCCTCCTAGTGCGCAGGCTGATTGGAAGCTCTGCCAGGGAGCCCTTCTCACCTGGCTGTCCCAGCAACAACTTCTGTTACTTCCTTTAGTATCTGTCCAGTGTTTATTTAATGTAAATATAAGCATGAATTTAGTTGTTGGTCCCGGCCCCATCTCTTTCTTATATAAAGGCAACACACTATGCTCATAATCCTTTGCTTTGCTTTTATTAATATACCCTGGGCATCTTTCCAGATCAATATGCAGAGAGCTTCTTCATTCATTTTTAATTGCAATCCATCTATCAGTCTCTTATGAATGCACATTTGGGAGCCTTCTAATTTTTTCTCCTTTAAACAATGCTGCAGTGGATAACTAACAAAAGTCATTTTGAACATATGCAGGAATATCTATCAGATAAAGTCCCAGTAGTGAGACACTAAAGTCAAAATGTAAATTCATTTGTATTTTTTAAACCATTTCTCAAGGCATTATTGCCATATAGAAAGCTGTGTATATTTAATGTATTCATCTCAATAAAGCTTGGAATAAAAGCGCACACCCATGAAACCATCACAATCATCGAGGCCATAATTATATCCATCACCTCCCAAAGTTTCCTTCTGCTCTCTTTATTATTATTTTGTGGTAAGATAAAATAATAACAACGTAAAATCTACCCCCTTTTCATTTTAAAGTATATAGTACAGCGTTGTTTGCTATAGGCACTGTGCTACACATTGGATCTCCAGTATTAAATTCTCCTGCATAACTGAAACTTTGTCCCTTTAACCATCACTCCTCATTCTCCCCTCTCCCCAGCTCTTGGCAACCACCATTCTACCCTCTGCTTCTGTGAATTTGACTATTTTAGATTCCACATATAAGTGAAATCATACAGTGTCTTTCTGTATCTGACTCATTTTGCTTAATGTATAACCATGTTGCCACAAATGGCAGGATTTCTTTCTTTCTTAAGGCTAATATTCTGTTGTATGTATATACCGTATTTTCTTTATCCATTCATCTGTCAATGGATAAAGAAGAACGGATATTTTGCGTTTATAATTTTGATAGCTATTATACAATTGCATTCCTTAGAAGTTAAACATACTGCACATTCATTAGCAATGTGAGAGAGTGCCTGTTTCTCTAGTTTCCCTAGAAGCTGGTGTACTATTCAACTTTTGAATTTTTACCAAAGAGGTGAGAAATGTTATTTCTGTGTAGTCTTAATTTTCTTTGTATGAAAGGGATGAGTATCTTTTCATAAGTTTAGAGCTGCAGTTACATTTCTTTTTCTGAGAACTTTCTGTTCTCTATTTTTCAGTTTGTTCTTTCAGTCTATAAATATATGACTAAAGTAATGGATAAAGCTACTACAATAAATACTACTACTAAAATGTATTTCATGTGGCATTGTTGAAGCATTTTTATTTAATTTTATTTATTTATTTTACTTTAAATTATGGGATACATGTTTTTATCTCGGATACATGTTTTAATACATGAAAAAAATACTGGCATTATTATTCTTTCCTTTTTTTTTATGCTGCCAATATACCCTCAGTAAGTTCTTGTTCTCTCTTGGTATCATGGGGGTTTTCCTAAATGGTGAAACAAGTTCAGCTTACAATGAAGACTTCAGCATTGTCCTAAAGAAGATGAGTCAGTTTTTACCTGCTTTATCCCAGCAGCTCATCTCTCCTGGGCATGTTTGTGTGCCAAAGCACTTTCATCTACTGTAGACATATGCTGTCTGTGTTGAGCATTTATTTTGGTTTCTAATCTCCTCTGCTATGAGCCCCTTTGGTTTTTCAGTTCAGGAAAAACATAAAAACAAAAATTTCTGATAAATCGGGAAAGTCAGTCAATGTTCTTTGTTTGATTACAATTATATTAAGCAGGGGAAAAGAGCCCTGAAAATTATCTTACCAACTCAGTGGTAAACTTCTACTCAATAGTGAACTTGGATTGGGCAAGCTCACTAGAACATTTTACTATTTATAATTTAAGAATGTGTATTGCCAAGTTTCTGACTTTGTCCTGAAGTACATTTCTACTAAGAAGCATTTGTTTTCCTGTACTAATCCTGGCATGAAAAGTAAACCACCTTTTCAGATTTCACTACTGTTGTATCTTTCTCACTTGACAAGTAGCTTTTTCAGCGTTGGCAATGCTCCTGAAATAGTTCCATTAAATTCTTCTCCTATTTCTGTGTAGGCAGCATTTGAACTTGTTCAACTTGTAGATACAAGCTTTTGCTAAATTTGATTTTCTATTTTTATATTATAGCAAATCTTTTGTTCTCAAGATGAGAACCATTACTTTTACTCTTTATTATACTTTGTTTCCATCTCCAATACCAGAAGTTGGCTTTCTTTTTAAGGCCATTTAAAAAATAATCCCCCTACCCAAAAAGAGAAAAAGAGAGGTTCATAAGAGAGGTTATATGAGTTATCATATTTGCACTGAATATAAAGCAACAAAGCCTCATACTTATGGGCAAATGGTTAGGCTCACTCACCAGCTCAGTGATTCCCCCTTGTATAGAATGTAAGATAAAAATTTATGATACAAGAAAATTAAAGATGCCTGTAGAGCAAGTCTGGCAAGATTGCCCCCGGGTCCTCAGTATTCTAAGGGAGTATGTGTCTAAAGACCCTAAACCTTAAAATATGATGTGCTTATCCTCACAAACTGCCAAATGACAAGGGCCTTTTATTCCTATAAACTTCCATTATCCTGCCACTGATGTAAAGATGAATTTCGTGTTAATCATTTAGTATCTGTATTTGTGTCAGGAGCCTCCCTGTCTAGACATTTTTAGCTGGAGGGATAGAGGCTGCAAATTAGCCACGCAGTCACGCAGCACAGAAGTTCTGTTAGCGTAAGGAACCTCTTAGGACTGGGGTTGAGAACCGCAGGGACGGCAGCATCTCTATCGGTCCCCTGCTGCCACTCGCCATTTTGGTAGACTCAAACATGATGCCTTTTAAATCATCATTTTGTTGCAACACATTTTGATCTGTTAATGGGCATCCATATGTCTTTGGTGAGTATCTTGCTTTTCTAAAAACATTTTCAAAGGAAGAAACTGTTTTTTACAATTTACCAAAAGCCTATTAAATTCAAATTCGAAGTGCCTATTTTCCACCTGTCCTCTGTTATTTTCTAGCACTCGCAACTTACAGGAGACACTCACTTTTCCACTTAAGAAAATTTTTTCTTCTCATTTCTGCCATATCTTCCCTGATCTGGCTTGTCTTTTGGTATTTCTCCCCTCCATTTGATGAGCAGCTTAGATGTCGTACATTTTCCGGTTTCAACTCCCCGGAGAGGGCAGTTTATTTTCCACTCTGATTTTCTTGCACGGGTCTGTTCATCCCACTTCTGACCTTTCTCTTTGGAGAGAGAAAAAGAAGGCATAGCACTAAATTGACCATGGCTAAATGTTTTGCCTGGACTCGGGAGCTGAAGAGAGAAAGCTGTATGTCTAGATATGAGGACTGTTTTTGTTCATCACAGTCTTAACATGATCAATCTTTGTGTATTCCTGTGGAGTGACACCCATGCCTAGTTTGCTTCTGTAGCTTTTTATTGAATTGTGAGTTTATCCCTGATGATTCTGGAATTGCTGCTGGGCAGAGCCTGGCTGAATACATTATCGTCCCTGCAAAAACCCTGGGCTGGGAAAGAGTTTTGTTTAAGAGTAAATTTATTAGAATTAGAATTTAGCTTCCCTCTCCATGACCAGATTCTTTGCTATGAACAGGAAATGAAATAAAGAGGAAAGCAGCCACTAGATCTTAATCTCTGCCTCCACTGTATTGGGATTTAGTCCATGTTTTCTGGGCTTCCCGATTAGAGGGTGAATGTACATCACTGCGTGACTCTGACTCCTTTTTGTGCTGTGTGGGAGGAAACCTGGGTCATGCGGTCTCTAACACGCACCCAGGTTGGCTGTGGTGGGGATGGCATTCACTCATTAATACTTTCAGGGCCCTCCTTGAGGTTTGCGTCTCAGTCCTGCATCCTGTTGTACATGAGATTCACTTTCTGTGTTCCCAAGTCACGTTTACATTCGAGTAGTATTTGGCTTCTTGGCATAGGGATAATTCCCAATCTTGTTTAATGAGTCCTGACTATATTGCTCAATCAAAAACTCAGCTTACTTGCTTATGAGCTTCCAAGCATTATTGTTTTTGTGGTTGGAAAATGGCATGCTGGAGAAGGGCATGCTATAGTGGCTTTTCAAGTCAGGACCTGAATTGTTAAACTGTCATCCAAATCCTAGTTGTAGTCCACCCTGATATACATTGTTTCTAGGACAGTGAGTCAGTCTTTTAGAGAAGCAGCAATTTTAATGGATTCAAGTCCATCAAAAGCCCTAAGGAGAAGGCTTGCAAAATATCCCAGAGATACCTCTGGATCTGTGTGTCTTTGTGCTGCCTGCTCTATGTTCCTTCCTTGACTCAAAGTCCTTTCCATTTCTACTGCTGGAGAGTTCACCATGCAAATCCTGCAATCTGGGTAGAAAGCAATTTATGCAAGTAGGCTCCAAAGCTTGATATGAGGCCAATGCCACATGAGTAGCCAAGGCTTAGAGTGTCCAGTCTTAACCACTGCAGAAGGTCAAAAGCTTTCATCTGCGGCAGGGACAGAAACAGTTACATCCCTTATGCACCTGAGAGCAGCACAGTTACTGAGGCTGGAGAGAGAACTCACTAACTCCAGCAGCAGACATGAGAGTAGTCAGCCATGAGTTGGGTATCGTTGATTCTCACAACTAACTCTGGCTCCAGGAGAAAGAGCAGGAATCAGTCTCAATTGAAGCTGGAGTTCAAGAAGATTTCAGACACCTGAGTCCTGATAAGGGCTGAAAGGGAAATATTTGAATGGGGGGGAAGGTACAGATGAGGAGTGGAAATGGAGCCAGATATACTGTTTCTATCATTGTTTTAACTGTTTAATTCTTAATTGTCTTCTGGTTTGAGGAAGTGCTGTTATATACATAAATACAAGATTAATCTCAGCTGATCTATTGCAATCCTATGTTTATTTCCAGGGATGCCTGTAGCCATTGTTGTCTATAGGGAGGACTGACTTATTTCCACAGATTCCTGGAGATACTGCTGGAGCCTTAGCCAAATCAGAATAAACTCAACTAACTGGTGATAAATATTCCTGTACTAGGACCTGAGACAGGCCAAGTGAGCGATCTGTAGTAGTTTATTAGCTGTGTTCATTAAAACAGCAACAACAACAACAAAAATCCAGATTGGTGTTTTTTATCCAGTTTCTACTATTTTCTCTTCGTTTCTTCTGTTCAGTTTTGTCATGCAGCCCAATTTTGGTTATGAGACCAGACACATATAAAAGACCACTCCTTGGACAAGACTGTGATTCTCCAGAGCTCAAGTATCTTGGTGGTTCATGATTCAGATTAAAATTACATCCTAATCAATTGAGAAATGATCCTGGAAGCTGGGTCTGAAAGTCTTGGACCTTTCTGTGGTTTTCTGTGCTTTTTTCCCCTGGCTTAATAATATCCTTTACCTTTATTAAGACTGTACTCTGTGGAGTCTCACGAGTCATTTCAGTTGTTCAACCCTTTGTATTGATGCATTATGTTAGTTTTGTATTCACTCTAGAATGTGATACAGTAAAAAGTCTATATATATATTTTTCAACTTATCTAAAGTGTCTTAGATCTAGCTGGACTAGATCAAATGGCAGTTGAGAAAGTCAGGCTTTAAGCAAGTCAGATATCTGGCTTTTGATTCTCCTCTTTCTCACTCTCTTCTCCTCATTCCCCTTAGATATAGAATACCTGCATATTTTTCTAATATTCTCCCATCAATGCCTTCTGTGGATTGCTCTAAGAAACTTTCCTAATTCTTTTCTACCCCATTTTCATTAAATTTAGTTTGCAGCCCTCTGCAGCCACAAGACCATGTTTTTACAAAACTGCTATGACACATCACATCCTATTAAATCATTCTCTCACCTGATACACTGTGAAATCTGTGAAAACAGAAGTCCTGTCTTATTCATTTCTAATTATTAGCACAGTCTCTTATAAGAGCAGGAACTCTTTAGATGCATTATCAAAGAAGTCAACGAAGTCACAAATAGCTCTTTAGAGATAAAGAAGTTCTTTTACTTTGAAGAGTTATTCAAGTGTTGACCGACTGGCAACATATCTCACAGGTGTATTTGCATTCCAAATGTAACAGGTGGATAAAACCTTAAGCTAAAGTAATGCTATTTTAATCGTGGCGTGTCACATGTTGACAGACTCTAGCTGACTCAAGTGTTTGCGTATGTTTTTCAGTGGGAGCACCAGGGACTTTCACAGAAACTTCAAATGGAGACACATAGATTCTTTTGACCATAAATCCACTTTGGAACCTGGAAATGTCAGTGGATTTTCATCTAGTTTAAGTTGGGGTCAATTCTACCCTAAATAAAATCTCAATATTATTTTTATTGAGGTTATTTTTATCATGGCACCAGTGGCCACCATGGCATGGCACTCAATCTAAAGCTCTGCCACCAAATAGCTGCATGACCATGAGTCAGGTCACTTGTGTGAAATTTTCATTTCCCTATTTGCAAAATAAAAGGTTGGATTCCATAATCTCTGGTGTGTCTGTCAGCTGAATATTTCATGTGACCATGAATACATCAATCACCCAGGTATACTTAAGTAGAAAGAAGTGCTTTGTGTGAAATCAGTGAGATCAGTCACCTTTCACTGTCTTGGCAAATGGAAGGAAGGAGTTGTACATGAAAGATTAGCAAGTCACATTTGAACTGGGGAAAAAAAGCGTGACATTTTCATTTGTCATTGTATTTGGCTTAAAACAATATTACAGCAAATTTTTTTCCGAACATACTTACCCAATTGACTTTGATATTCTTTCTGATATCATCCAACTGTCTGATTGCCCATAAGGCTGAGAAAGAGACTAGATGGCAAATTAGCAGCCATCATAAAGTCTATGAAGTAGGTGAGTGACCTTTATTTCCATCCTGGCAGAGGACAAAAATAAGAGCATATTTGTAAGAAAACTGAATATGCCCAAAGCAGATAAGTTGATGTGTGAAAGGTAAGTCCCATAGACTTTAGGTGTCATGCGAGGAAGTGTCGCGGTTGCCAAGAGATCTGAAAAAAATTTATGTTGGAGAAATCTGGTCCAGGATCGAGTTAGGTTTTCAAGTACAGAATCTTGGTCTCAAGGGCAATTGGATATATGGGTACTGAATTCAGCCAAAGAATATCCAAAATGATACCTAAAAGTCCCTCAAAGCTCTCAAGAGAATGATACTTAAAAGTGGAGTGCCAGGTATCATTAGAAACGTATTTTTCTTAGGCAGGGACACTCACATGGGCCTGATTCATTCTGGCTTCCTGGGGAGAGGTTTTATGGTGGGGGTGCCATATGCTTATTTGAAGCTTGGTTGGTGAACATAACATGGGTAGGGAATATTAGTGGCATCTGGCTTGGCTGCCATAAGATTGACACTGCAGAGTTCCCTACTCCACTACTCCATTTTCTGCTTACTCCTTACTGTGTTTTCAGAGTGTGTGGTTTTTTTTTTTTTTTTTTTTTTTTGTGGTTCCATTTAGCAAACTCCTCTTCTAATGGATCTGCTCTAATTTAGATAAGGAAATAATTGACTCTTATTGCCATCCGGTGTAATAAAACAGATCTTTCAAAAGCAACTTTGTGTATTGTTGTTCCCAATTATTTTACACTCACTTGTGGTACTAACTTCAGAATGAGCAATCCTAATTTGCTTTTATTTCAAAGATTTGTTTTGGGTGGGAGGAGGCTGTCAGGGTGGAGATGAGACATCTTAACTTTCCCTTGCGAACTACCTACAAAACATAAGGTAACATTTGCTACTTGATAAACACTAGAATGATTTAATCGGTAAATGTTAGGTGCAATGATGCTTTTTAAATTTGTCAAGGTTGTTTTTGGTTCTGCAAATCAACTAACAAGGATTTCAGGAGCAAAGCTGTTGTGAGACATTGTGTTCTGAGTTGGTAACAAAGTTCGTAATTAGGATATTGGAAGATCACACACGAAAAGGAGATACTGTGGCTTGGTCAAGATATTAATGGCTGAGTGTCAGGTTTTGTGTTACATTTCAGCAGGAAGAGGAAATAATTTGCGGACAGGAAATCAATACAGCTGACTTCTTTGCATGTGGACGTGCTGCCACCTGTTGGTCTTTTCTTGTCATTGATGAGGTTTCAAAGACAGCTGAATCTAGACTTTATTCCAGTTTTCTGCTCCTGGGATCTTAGAAAGTTTCCAGACTTTTTTGCACTAGGACGGGAATCAGAAGGAATGGGTTCTAGTTCCAAAAATGCGAGTAACTTGCTCTGTGATTTTGGGCTACTCATAACTACTCTGGGTGGTGGTTTTCTCATTTGCAAATAAGCCAAAAATATTGATCATGATAGCCGAATTTTTTTATGATTAAAATATATTTTTTAAATACTTCAGATGTGTTATATGACTTAAACAAAACAATTATATCCACTTGCAATTAAGGAAAATGTGGCAAAGAGAGAGCAAGGAATTTGTTTGTTAAATGGCAGAGCCAGGATTTGACCATGATGCTAAACATGTTTTGCAAAGTTTCTTCCAGCTCTGGTTTTTCTACTTCTTTTCTAATTGAATTAACTTTAATGATCGCTAACACATATTGGAAACTTGCTATTTGGCAACAAACTAGGATTTTTACATAAGTTCCCTCTTTTAATTATTGTTATTATAGTATAACACAGATACTATTATCCTTTCTATTTTATAGAACAAGAAAACTAAGGCTTAGATTAACTGATAGCTGACCACTTTAACTGGTGTGTCCCATTCTTTGTTTATCTTCCTGATTCAGCAGACAATAATATGCTACAAAACTTTTAAAAACTGGTATTTGGAAAAACTATATATATAATTAGTTTTTTTTCTGTTTGTACAAAAAATTATGACAGTCAGTGTAGGGAGGGGAGAATACACAGTTTACTCTAATAAAGATCCAATCCTCAGAAAGAATTATGACTGAGACCTGTGTCATATGATTTATTGTGTATATTTGTGAGGTCCACAATGAAAAGGGTTCAGCTAAAATATCAGGGATTCCAGTGTTCAGGGAGATGACAGCAGTCATATGCACATGCATTCACACTTAGACATATGTACAAACAAAACTTAGTTCCATTGTAAATGTCAGTGAGAGGAAGTTTATCCTATCTTTGGTGTTTCTGAAGAGAGATTTAGGAAATAAAATATGTAGAACATACAGGAAAACAGTGTACTGATCATGCTAGGTGTCATCTGCAAAGTGTACTCTAGCACCACTCACAAGGCCATTCCAACATTCAGTTGGCTAGTAGCTTCTAGGTAATGTGGCATGAAGGAAGCCATGTTGATTTTATGGTCATATTCTTATTGCTCTTTTCTCATCATAAACTATATCCCTTGGTCTGAGATAATGTTAGATGGAATCCTATGATAATATATTAGACACTCTGTGAGATTTCAAAGTATAATATAGACAAAGCATCTGACATAGTTTGGCTGTGTCCCCACCCAAATCTCATCTTGAATGGTAGTTCCAATAATCCCCACATGTCATGGGAAGGACCCAGTGGGAGGTAGCTGAATCACGGGAGCAGTTACTCTCATGATGTTCTCATGACAGTGAGTGAGTTCTCACAAGATTGATGGCTTTATAAGGGGCATTTTCCCCTTTGCTTGGCACTTTTCTCTCCTGCCACCATGGGAAGAAGGACGTGTTATCTTTCCTTTATACATTACTCAGTCTTGGGTATGTCTTTATTAGCAGTGTGAGAATAAATGAATACAGTAATTTGCTACTAGTAGAGTGGGGTGCTGCTATAAGGATACCTGAACTATGGAAGCAACTTTGAAACTGGTAACAGGCAGAGGTTGGAACAGGTTGGAGGGCTCAGAAGAAGACAGGAAAATGTGGGAAAGTTTGGAACTTCCTAGAGACTTGTTGAATGACTTTAACCAGAATGCTGATAGTGATATGAACAATGCAGTCCACACTAAGGTGACAAGGAACTTCTTGGGAACTGTAGCGAAGGTGACTCTTGGTATGCTTCAGCAAAGAGACCAGCGGCATTTTGTCCCTGACTTAGAGATCTGTGGAACTTTGAATTTTTTTTTTTTTTTTTTTGAGACGGAGTCTGGCTCTGTCGCCCAGGCTGGAGTGTAGTGGCTGGATCTCAGCTCACTGCAAGCTCCGCCTCCCGGGTTTACGCCATTCTCCTGCCTCAGCCTCCCGAGTAGCTGGGACTACAGGCGCCCGCCACCTCGCCCTGCTAGTTTTTTGTATTTTTTTTTTTTTTAGTAGAGACGGGGTTTCACCGTGTTAGCCAGGATGGTCTCGATCTCCTGACCTCGTGATCCGCCCGTCTTGGCCTCCCAAAGTGCTGGGATTACAGGCTTGAGCCACCGCGCCCGGCCGGAACTTTGATTTTAAGAGAGATGATTTAGGGTATCTGGTGGAAGAAATTTGTAAGCAGCAAAGCGTTCAAGAGGGAGCAAAGCATACAAGTTTTGAAAATTTGCAGCCCAACAATGCAATAGAAAAGAAAAGCCCATTTTCTGAGGGGAAATTTAAGCCCACTGCAGAAATTTGCATAAGTAACATGGAGCCAAGTATTAATTGCCAAGACAATAGGGAAAATGTCTCCAGGTCATATCAGAGACCTTTATGGCAGCCCCTCCCATCACTGGCCAGGAGACTTAAGAGGGAAAAATGGTTTCATGGGTTGGGTCCCAGGACGCCCTGCTCTGGGCAGCCTCAGGACATGATGTCCTGCATTACAACTGCTCCAACCATGGCCAAAAGGGGCCAATATACAGCTCAGACCATTGCTTCAGAGGGTGCAAGCCCCAAGCCTTGGTGGTTTACACATGGTATTGGGCCTGCAGACACACACAAGTCAAGAATTGAGGTTTGGGAACCACTTGCCTAGATTTCAGAGGATGAATGGAAATGCCTGGATGTCCAGATAGACGTTTGCTGTAAGGACAGAGCCCTCATGGAGAAGCTCTGTTAGGGCAATGAGGAAGGGAAACATGGGGATGGAGCCCCCACACAGAATCCTCACTGGTGCACTGCCTAGTGGAGCTGTGAGAAGAGGGCCACCATCCTCCAGATGCCAGAATAGTAGATTCACTGACGGCTTGCACCATGTGGCTGGAAAAGCTGCAGACATGAAATGCCAGCCCATGAAAGCAGCCAAGAGGGGAGCTATACCCTGCAAAGCCCCAGAGGCAGAGCTGCCTAAATCATGAGAGCCCACCTCTTGCATCAGCATGACCTGGATGTGAGATATGGAATCAAAGGATCATTTTGAAACTTTAAGGTTTAATGACGGGCCTATTGCAATTCAGACATGCATGGGGCCTGTAGCCCATTTGCTTTGTACAATTTATCCTCTTTTGACTGGGTGTATTTACCGGATGCCTGTACCCCCATTGTATCTAGGAAGTAACTAATTTGCTTTTGATTTTACAGGCTCATAGGTGGAAGAGGCTTGCCTTGTCTCAGATGAGACTTTAGACTTGGACTTTTGGGTTAAGGCTGGAATGAGTTAAGACTTTGGAGGACTGTTGGAAGGGCATGATTATGTTTTGAAATGTGAGGCCATGAGATTTGGGAAGGGCCAGGGCTAAAATGATGTAGTTTGGCCTTGTCCCCACCCAAATATCATCTTGAATTGTAGTTTCCATAATCCCCATATGTAGTGAGAGGAACCTGGTGGGAGGTAATTGAATCTTGGGGGTTCTTACTCTCATGATGTTCCTGTGATAGTGATTGAGTTCTCACGAGATCTAATGGTTTCATAAGGAGCTTTTCCCCCTTTGCTCAGCACTTCTCTCTTCTGCCACCATGTGAAGAAGGGCCTGTTTGCTTCCTTTTTCGCCATGGTTGTAAGTTCCCTGACGCCTCCTCAGCCATGCCGAGCTGAGTTAATAAATTACCCAGTTTTAGGCAGTTCTTTATAGCAGTGTGAAAGTGGACTTACACAGCATCATACACTGGAAGGGCAAATTCATATCTAAAAATTTTGTTCCCAGTGAGATCCAAACATTGCTTCTTGCGATGTGGAAGGAGTCTGATATGATCAACTTAACACCTGTGGCTCAGGGGATGGGGTAGTCAAGGGATGGGATTATATTGATGGCCCAGAATCAATCATTTCTATTACAAGATGAACGTTCAGCAACAGTAACATAAACAGCATTAGTGAGGTTGTTTGATCAACCTTGGCAGGGGACAGCCCACGCTGTTGTGTTTCTGTATAGCTTCTATCCCTGCCAATATAGTTATGCTGTTCATGAATCCACTGTGTTAGCACTGAGGTGGTTGAGGAAAAAGGGTGGTTGCCATCAACTGGTTAAGTCATCTTGTCTAGGTGTTCAATGACTTCCACAGGGGGGTGATATTTATTGACATTGAGATGAGACAAAACAGTCTGCACCCATTGTGCGCATACCCATAGTTATATCCACATACTTCTTATCCAGGTTTTTTGTCTCATATCTTCCAGTCATTTTTTCCAGATATTTGAGTAACCAGCTGAACTATTTGCAACATCTCAGAAGTTGGAGTGTATTTTTAGTTCAGGCAACTTTTCATTTCACTAGCATGATGATTTCTTGCAGAATGCCCAGAAAATCAAGTGTGTTTCAAAGTGTACTATATACGAGAAGAGGAAATTTAAAATATCCCTGCAGCAAAACTTAATGTATACTACTATCCTTTCCAGGTGAACATAATATACTTCTATACTGTACCTGATAGAGATTGAAAATAAGTTGAAAAGGAGGGAATACTTGTAAAACATTTTATGAAGCCAGCACTATCTTAATACAAAGCCAGACAGAGGCACTACAAGAAAAGAAAATTACAGGCCGACATTCCTGATGAAGATAGAGGCAAAAACCCTTGACAAACTACTAGCAAACTAAATTCACAGCACATTAAAAAATCATTAAGGTTAAGTCGGCTTTATTCCTGGGGTGCAAGAATGGTTCAATATATACAAATCCATAAATGTAATATATTAAAGTAGAAGTAAAACACCATTTGATTATCTCAATAGATGCAGTAAAGGCATTTGACAAAATTCAACATATTTTCATGACAAGAACTCTGAACAAATCAGATATGGAAGAAATTTACCTCAAAACAATAAAGGCCATACATGAAAAACCCAGAACAAATATCATACTTAATGGTTGAAAATTAAGTTTTTCTCTAAGATCAGGAGCAGGATGAGGATGCCCCTTTCATCTCTTTATTCAACATAATACTAGAGTCCTAGCCAAAAATGTAGGGAAGAAAAGGAAATGAGGCATGAATAAAGGAAAGGAAGAAGTGAAATTGTTTCTGTTTGCTGACAACATTATCTTGTTTATAGAAAATCCTAAAGACCTCACCAAAAACTGTTGAACTAGTAAATAAATTCAGTAAAGTTGGAGGATACAAAACCAGTATGCAAAAATCAAGAATGTTTCTATACACTAGCAATGAACTATCTGAAAAATAAACTAAGAAAATAATCCCATTTACAATAGCATCAAAAAATACTGAGGAGTAAATTTACCCAAGGAGGTGTAAGATCTCTACAATGAAAATGGAAATACACTGATGAAATAAATTAAAAGAGATGCAAGTAAATAGAAAGATACCTATGTTTTTAAATTGGAAGAATGAATAGTGTTAAAATATCTATACTACACAAATCAGTCTACAGATTCAATGCAATGCTCCTCAAATTTTCAATGGCATTTTTCAGATCCATGGAAAAAAGTTCTAAAGTTCATATGAAATCACAAAAGATGCCAAATGGACAAAGCAATCTGGAGTAGAGAGAATGAAAGTGGAGGCATCACACTACCTGACTTCAAAATGACAAAGATATAGAAATCAAAATAACATGGTTCTCGAATAAAAATAGACACATAGACGAGTGAAACAGAATAGAGAGCTCAGAAATAAATCCACACATTTATGACCAATTGATTTTTGACAAAGATGCCAGGAACACGCAATGGGGAAAGGAGAGTCTCTTTGATAAATGTTTTTGGGGAAATTGGATATCCATACACAGAAGAAAGAAATTGGACCTTATCTCATACCATATACAAAAATAATTTAAAGTGGATTAAAACTTAAATGTAAGACCTGAAACTGTAAAACTAATAGAATAAAACACAGGGAAAAACATCCACGACATCGATCTTAACAATGATGTCTTTAGATGTGACCTCAGAAACATAGCAACAGTAGCCACAGCAAAAATAGACAAATGAGATTGCATAAAACTAAAAGCTTCTGCATAGTAAAGCAAATAATTAACAGAGTGAAGACACAACCCACAGATTGAGAAAGAATATTTGCACATCATACATTTGATAAGCAAATAATATCCAAAATGTATAAGGAACTCGACTCCATGGCAAGAAAACACATATCCCCATTAAAGATGGCCAAAAACCTGACTAAACATTTTTCGAAAGAAGATGTACACGTGGCTAACAGATATATGAAAAATTGTTCAACATCACTAATCATCTTGGAAATGCAACTAAAAACTACAAACAAATATCATCTTGTCACTGTTAGAATGACTAGTATCAAAAGATAAAAGACAACACCTGTTAGAATAACAATTATCAAAAAGATGAAATGTAACAAGTGTTGGCCAAGATGTGGAGCAGAGAGATCAATTGTACACTGTTGGTGAGAATATTAATTAGTACGGCCATTATGGAAGACAGTATGGAAGTTTCTCAAAACACTAAAAATATAATTACCATATGATCTAGCAATCCTACTTCTGGTATAAATCTCAAGCAACTGAAATCAGTGTATTGAAGAGGTATCTGCACTCCCAGGTTCACTGCAGCATTATTCACAATAGCTAAGATATGGAATCAACCTAGGTGTCCATCAGTGTTTGAATGAAGAAAGAAAATGTGACACGTATACACAATACAATACATACAGAATTTGAAAGGAGGAAAATTCTGTCATTTGTGATAACATGAATGTTTGGAAGACATTATGATAAGTATATTTAGCCAGTCACAGAAAGACCAAAACTGTATAATCTTATTTATATGTGAAATTTTAATTAAGTCCAACTCACAGAAGCAAAGTACAACTGTGGTTTCTGGGCACCAGGTGTAGAAAAAATGAGGAGATGTTTGTCCAAGTTCAAACTTTAAGTTACAATATGACTAAGTTGTGGGGATCTCATGTACAGCCTGGGTGTGATGGATAGGTTCATTAATTTGATTGCAGTAATTGTTACACAACGTATACATATATTAAATCATTGCATTACACATCTTGAATAGATACAATATTTATTTGCCAATTAAATATCTTAAAATAGAAAATAATCTTCATACTTAAAAAGTTCACCCAGTGTTTAAAAAAAGAGAAAAGAATAAAGAAAACCTGCAGTTCAAAATACCATTTGCTTTGTTCAAGGCAAAACATGCTGCAGAAATTTAGAAGAAGGATGGATGACTGTCTGCTACAGTGGTGGGTAAAAATTTCATGCAAGAAGTTAGTGATTATTGACAGTTAACAGAAAGACATTCCAGGCTGGAGTAAGAAGAGGTACAGAGGCAAAGAGAAAGGAACAGTGCAGTTGGTTGGAACGAAGTTTCACTTAGGAGAGAACAAAGTGTGGTATCTGTCATATTCTTTTCATGGAACGTCTTTGTATGATTTTGGCATCAGAGTAATTCTGGCCGAGAGTCATTTAAGAAATATTCCTTTTCTAATGGTGGTGGTTAGTGTTACAAACTTCCCTCTAAGTGCCGCTTTACTGGGTCTCCACTAATTTTTGATTCGTTGTGTTTTCATCTTCCATCCATTAAAAATAATTTATCTAGTTATTTTTGCTCCTTTTTTTCACTCAGATTATTTAGAATTATTTTATTGATTTTCAGACTATTTAGGAATTTTCGAGAGAGCTTTCTATTTATCTTTGGTCTCTCATTCAGTTACATTGAGTTAGAGAACATACTTTCCATGGCTTGGATTCTTTTAAATTTATTGAGGCTTTTTATTGAGATCAAATATAATCTATTTTGGCTAGTATTCTAAGTGTATTTAAAAACAATTATGTTTTCTGCTACTCATTGAAGTGTTCTACAAATGATAATGTTTGTTTTGATAGTGTTGTCTAAGTCTTGTATATCAATACTGATATTTTATTGACTTGTTCTATTAATTTTTTAGAGAACAATGTTGAGATTTCCATCTCTAATTGTGGATTTATTCATTTCTCCGAACATTTCTGTCAGTATTTGCTTCATATATTTTGAAGCTCTGCTATTAGGTGCATAAATGCCTAGGATTGTTGTGTCTTCTTGATAAATTGGTTCCTCTGTTAATATGGATTACCATTGTTATCCCTGGTCATTTTCTTTGTTGTAGCATTTAATTAGTCTGATGTTAAGGCAGCTGTGCCAGCTCTCCTTTGCTTAGTTTTAGTAAGGCTTATATTTTCCCAGCCTTTTAACTTTAACCTATTTGTCCCTTAATATTTAAAGTAAGTTTCTTTTAGAAGGTATGTTTTTTATCTTGCTTTATTCATAATAATATAAATTTTACATTTTAATTGGGGGTATTTAGAACACTTACATTTAGAGTGATTATTGATATGCTTGCACATAAATCTACAGTCTTTCTTTTGTTTCCTTTTATCCCACTAGTTATTTTCACTTTTGCTTCATTTTCTCATTTTTTGAGTAAGTTTTTAGTTGAAAGTTGCTCTTTGGGAGTGTTAAATTTTTTAACACTTTTGGCTTGCTGGGTGTTGGAAAAGTAGTGGGAAGATAATCCTCCAATAAAGAAATGTAGATGGCATCAAGAAAGTTGGCTAGTGTGCACTGAAATGATAAGGGTGAGGCACAGGGTTTGCCACATTAACTGTTGTAAAAAAGGGAAGTAGTATGTAGACTACACTTTCAGAAGTTCCTGAAATGTAACTAATATCTGACTTTCTTTTTATTTTGTCTATTACGTGTTTCACTTTAGATTCCTGGGGATACATGTGCAGGTTTGTTAAAAGGTACATTGCATGATGCTGAGGTTTGGAAGATGATTGAAACTGTCAGCCGATGATATAATTTGGGTGTCCATCTCCTCCAAATCTGATGATGAATATGAATCCCCATGTTGGAGGTGGGGCCTTGCAGGGGATACTTGGGTCACAGGGGTGGATCCCTCATGAATGGCTTGGGTCTGTCCTCATGATAGTTAAAGAGTGAGTTTTCACAAGATCTGATTGTTTAAAAGTGTGTGACTCTTCCCCCACATCTCCTGCTCCTACTTATGCTATGTGACATTGCCTACTTTTCCTTCACCTTCTGCCATGATTGTGAGCTCCCGGGTCCTCACCAGAATCAGATGCTGGTGCCATGCTTCTTGTACAGCCTGCAGAACTGTGAGACAATTAAACCTCTTTTTATGTTTATAACTTATCTAGCCTCAGGTATTTATAGCAGTGCAAAAATGGACTAACATAACCAAGAAGTGAAGACAGTACCCAACAGGTAATTTTTCAGCCCTTGACCCTCTCCCTTCCTCCTCCTTCTTCTATTTTCCAGTGTCTATTTTTCCCATCTTTATGTCAATGTGTACCCAAAGTTTAGGTCGCACTTATAAGTGGGAACATATGGTATTTGTTTTTCTATTATTTTCTTTTTTTTTTTTTTAATTTTTTATTTTTAAAATTTATTATTATTATACTTTAAGTTGTAGGGTACATGTGCATAACGTGCAGGTTTGTTACATATGTATACTTGTGCCATGTTGGTGTGCTGCACCCATCAACTCGTCATTTACATCAGGTATAACTCCCAATGCAATCCCTCCCCCCGCCCCCCTCCCCATGATAGGCCCCGGTGTGTGATGTTCCCCTTCCTGAGTCCAAGTGATCTCATTGTTCAGTTCCCACCTATGAGTGGAACATGCGGTGTTTGGTTTTCTGTTCTTGTGATAGTTTGCTAAGAATGATGGTTTCCAGCTGCATCCATGTCCCTACAAAGGACACAAACTCATCCTTTTTGATGGCTGCATAGTATTCCATGGTGCATATGTGCCACATTTTCTTAATCCAATCTGTCACTGATGGACATTTGGGTTGATTCCAAGTCTTTGCTATTGTGAATAGTGCTGCAATAAACATACGTGTGCATGTGTCTTTGTAGCAGCATAATTTATAATCCTTTGGGTATATACCCAGTAATGGGATGGCTGGGTCATATGGTACATCTAGTTCTAGATCCTTGAGGAATCGCCATACTGTTTTCCATAATGGTTGAACTAGTTTACAATCCCACCAACAGTGTAAAAGTGTTCCTATTTCTCCACATCCTCTCCAGCACCTGTTGTTTCCTGACTTTTTAATGATCGCCATTCTAACTGGTGTGAGATGGTATCTCATTGTGGTTTTGATTTGCATTTCTCTGATGGCCAGTGATGATGAGCATTTTTTCATGTGTCTGTTGGCTGTATGAATGTCTTCTTTTGAGAAATGTCTGTTAATATCCTTTGCCCACTTTTTGATGGGGTTGTTTGTTTTTTTCTTGTAAATTTGTTTGAGTTCTTTGTAGGTTCTGGATATTAGCCCTTTGTCAGATGAGTAGATTGCAAAAATTTTCTCCCATTCTGTAGGTTGCCTGTTCACTCTGATGGTAGTTTCTTTTGCTGTGCAGAAGCTCTTTAGTTTAATGAGATCCCATTTGTCAATTTTGGCTTTTGCTGCTGTTGCTTTTGGTGTTTTAGACATGAAGTCTTTGCCCATGCCTATGTCCTGAATGGTACTACCTAGGTTTTCCTCTAGGATTTTTATGGTATTAGGTCTAACATTTAAGTCTCTAATCCATCTTGAATTAATTTTCGTATAAGGAGTAAGGAAAGGATCCAGTTTCAGCTTTCTACTTATGGCTAGCCAATTTTCCCAGCACCATTTATTAAATAGGGAATCCTTTCCCCATTTCTTGTTTCTCTCAGGTTTGTCAAAGATCAGATGGCTGTAGATGTGTGGTATTATTTCTGAGGACTCTGTTCTGTTCCATTGGTCTATATCTCTGTTTTGGTACCAGTACCATGCTGTTTTGGTTACTGTAGCCTTGTAGTATAGTTTGAAGTCAGGTAGCGTGATGCCTCCAGCTTTGTCCTTTTGACTTAGGATTGTCTTGGAGATGCAGGCTCTTTTTTGGTTCCATATGAACTTTAAAGCAGTTTTTTCCAATTCTGTGAAGAAACTCATTGGTAGCTTGATGGGGATGGCATTGAATCTATAAATGACCTTGGGCAGTATGGCCATTTTCACGATATTGATTCTTCCTATCCATGAGCATGGTATGTTCTTCCATTTGTTTGTGTCCTCTTTGATTTCACTGAGCAGTGGTTTGTAGTTCTCCTTGAAGAGGTCCTTTACATCCCTTGTAAGTTGGATTCCTAGGTATTTGATTCTCTTTGAAGCAATTGTGAATGGAAGTTCATTCCTGATTTGGCTCTCTGTTTGTCTGTTACTGGTGTATAAGAATGCTTGTGATTTTTGCACATTCATTTTGTATCCTGAGACTTTGCTGAAGTTGCTTATCAGCTTAAGGAGATTTTGGGCTGAGACAATGGGGTTTTCTAAATATACAATCATGTCATCTGCAAACAGGGACAATTTGACTTCTTCTTTTCCTAACTGAATACCCTTGATTTCTTTCTCTTGCCTAATTGCCCTAGCCAGAACTTCCAACACTATGTTGAATAGGAGTGGTGAGAGAGGGCATCCCTGTCTTGTGCCAGTTTTCAAAGGGAATTTTTCCCGTTTTTACCCATTCAGTATGATATTGGCTGTGGGTTTGTCATTAATAGCTCTTATTATTTTGAGGTACGTTCCATCAATACCGAATTGAGCGTTTTTAGCATGAAGGGCTGTTGAATTTTGTCAAAAGCCTTTTCTGCATCTATTGAGATAATCATGTGGTTCTTGTCTTTGGTTCTGTTTATATGCTGGATTATGTTTATTGATTTGCGAATGTTGAACCAGCCTTGCATCCCAGGGATGAAGCCCACTTGATCATGGTGGATAAGCTTTTTGATGTGTTGCTGAATCCGGTTTGCCAGTATTTTATTGAGGATTTTTGCATCGATGTTCATCAGGGATCTTGGTCTAAAATTTTCTTTTTTTGTTGTGTCTCTGCCAGGCTTTTGTATCAGGATGATGTTGGCCTCATAAAATGAGTTAGGGAGGATTCCCTCTTTTTCTATTGATTGGAATAGTTTCAGAAGGAATGGTACCAACTCCTCCTTATACCTCTGGTAGAATTCAGCTGTGAATCCATCTGGTCCTGGACTTTTTTTGGTTGGTAGGCTATTAATTATTGCCTCAATTTCAGAGCCTGCTATTGGTCTATTCAGGGATTCAACTTCTTCCTGGTTTAGTCTTGGAAGAGTGTAAGTGTCCAGGAAATTATCCATTTCTTCTAGATTTTCCAGTTTATTTGCATAGAGGTGTTTACAGTATTCTCTGATGGTACTTTGTATTTCTGTGGGGTCGGTGGTGATATCCCCTTTATCATTTTTAATTGCGTCGATTTGATTCTTCTCTCTTTTCTTCTTTATTAGTCTTGCTAGTGGTCTGTCAATTTTGTTGATCTTTTCAAAAAACCAACTCCTGGATTCATTTTTCTATTATTTTCTTTAGGAAAACGGCCTCCTGCTGCATCTGTGTTACTGCAAAGAACATAATTTTATTCTTTTTTTTTTTTTTGAAACATATTCTAGCTCTGTCACCCAGGCTGGAGTGCAGTGGCGCATCTCAGCTCACTACAAGCTCCACCTCCCAGGTTCACGCCATTCTCCTGCCTCAGCCTCCGGAGTAGCTGGGTCTACAGGCGCCCGCCACCACGCCTGGCTAATTTTTTGTGTTTTCAGTAGAGACAGGGTTTCACCGTGTTAGCCAGGATGGTCTGGATCTCCTGACCTCGTGATCTGCCCGTCTCGGCCTCCCAAAGTGCTGGGATTACAGGCATGAGCCACCGCGCCTGGCTGGTAATTTTATTCTTATTTATGGATGGATAATATTTAATGGTGCATATATATCATATTTTCTTTATCCAATCACCTATTGATGGACACCTAGGTTTATTCCATATTTTTGCACTTGTGAATAGTGCTGTGATGAACATACAGGTGGAGGTATCTGTTTGGTAGAAAAATTTATATTCCTTCAGGTATATACCTGCTAATGGGATAGCTGGTTCAACTCAGTCCTTTGAGAAATTGCCAAACTGCTCTCCACAGTGAAGGAACTAATTTACATTCCCACCAATAGCACATAAGCATTTTCTTTTCTCTACGGCTTGGCCAACACCTGTTTTTGTTTTTTTTTTTTTTTTTTTTGACTTTTTAGCAAAAGCTATTCTGACTGGTGTGAGATGGTGTCTCATGTAGTTTTGATTTTGCATTTCTTTGATGACTGGTGATGATAAGCATTTTTTTTCATAGGTTTGTTGGCTGCATGGTTTTCTTCTTGTGAGAAGTGTCTGTTCATGTTCTTTGCCCACTTTGTAATGAGATTTATTTTTTGCTTGTTGATTTTTAAAAGTTGCTTATACATTCTGGACATTAGGTCTTTGTCAGATGCATAGTTTGTAAATATTTTCTCCCATTCTGTAGGTTGCCTGTTTACTCTGTTGATAGTTTCTTTTGCTGTGCAGAAGCTGTTTAGTTTAGTTGGGTCCCACTTGTTAACTATTGTTTTTGTTGCAATTGCTTTTGGGGGCTTAGTCAAACATTCTTTGCCAAGGTTCATGTCAAGAAGAGCACTTTCTAGGTTTTCTTCTAAGATTTTAATAGTTTGAGGTTTTAAACTGAAGTCTTTCATCCATCTAATATTAATTTTTGTATATCGTTAAAGATAGGGACCCAATTTTATTCTTTTGTGTATAGCTAGCCAGTTATCCCATCCTCATTTGTTGAACAAAGAGTTCTTTCTCTATTGCTTTTTTGTTGTTGTTGTTACTTTGTTGAAGATCAGATGGGTGTAGCTGTGCAGCTTTATTTCTAGCTTCTCCATTCTGTTCCATTGGTCTATGTGACTATTTTTATATAAGCACCATGCTATTTTGGTTATTGTAGCTTTGGGGTATGATTTGAAGTCAGATAATATCGTGCCCCTAGCTTTGTTCTCTTTGCTTAGGACTGCTTTGGCTATTTGGGTTGTTTTATGATTCCATATTTAATTTTTTTTCAAATTCTGTGAAAAATGTCATTGGTAGTTGATAGAAAGAGCGTTGAAGTTGTAAACTGCTTCAGACAATATGATAATTTTAATAATATTGATTCTTCCAATTCATGAGCATGGAATTTTTTCCATTTGTTTGTGTCATCTCTGATTTCTTTGTGCAGTGTTTTTTATTTCTTCTTGTAGACATCTTTCATCTTTTGGTTAGATCTATTCCTAAGTATGTCATTCTTTTTGTGGATATTGTTTAAAAGGTATTATGCTCTTGATTTGGTTCTTAGTTTGAACATTATTAGTGTATAGAAATGCTACTGATTTTTGTATATTGATTTTGTATGCCGAAAGTTTACTAAAGTGGTTTATCAGTTTAAGGAGCCTCTTGGCAGAGTCTTTAGGGCTTTCTATGGATTGAATCATATCACCCATGAAAAGAGGTAGTTGATTTCTTATTTTCCTATTTGAATGCCTTTTCTTTCTTTCTCTTGCCTCATTGCTTTGACTAGGATGTATAGTACAATGTTGCATAGGATGGTAAGAGTGGGCATCTTTGTCCTATTCCAGTTCTCAAAGGAATGCTTCCAGCTTTTGTTCATTCTGTGTGATATGGACTAAGGGTTTATCATAGGTGGTTCTTAAGAGATGTTCTTTTGATGCCTAGTCTCTTGAGAGTTCTTATCACGAAGAGTTTTGATTTTATGGAAAGCTTTTTCTGCATCTATTGAGATGATCATATAGTTTATTTTTAATTCTGTTTATGTGGTGCATCACTCTTTTTCATTTACACATTTAACCAACTTTGCATTCCAGAAATAAAGCCTACTTGGTCATGGTGAATTAACTTTTTAATGCGTTGGTGGATTTGGTTTGCTAATGTTTTGTTGAGGAACTTTTTTGCCTATGTTCATCATGAATATAAGCCTGTAGTTCTTTTTCTTTATTGTGTCTATCAGATTTTGGTATTGGGTGATGTTGTCTTCTTAGAATAACTAAGAGAAGAATCCCTGTTTCTCAGTTTTTTGCAATAGTTTCAGTAGGATTGATATCAGCTCTTCTTTGCATGTCAGGTAGAAATTGGCTGTGAATCCTTCTCATCCAGGGCTTTTTTTGGTTGCTAGTTTTTTTTAAAATTGTAATTGATTCATTTTGGAACTTGTTATTGGTCTGTTTAGGGATTCAATTACTACTTGGTTTAAGCTTGGGAATTTGTGCATTTCTAGAAATTCTTTCATTTCCTCTAGATTTTCTAATTTGTGTACATAGAGGTGTTCATAGTAGTCTCTGAGGAGTTTTGTATTTCTGTGAGGTTGGCTATAATGTCATCTTTGTCATTTCTGATTGTGCTTTTTCAGATGTTCCTTTTTTCCCTTTGTTAGTAGTTTATCAGTGTTGTTTATTCTTTCAAAAAGCCAACTTTTGGTTTCACTGGTCTTTTCTATGGATTTTTGCATATCAGTTTTGTAGATTTCTGTTTTGACTTCAGTTATTTGTTTTCTTCTGCTATCTTTGGGGTTTGATTTTTCTTGTTTTTCTAGTTCCTACAAGTATCATGTTAAATTATTAATTTGATATCTTTCTAACTTCTTGAGGTAGGCATTTAGCACTATAAACTTTCCTCTTAACACTGCTTTAACTGCATCCCAGAGATTTTGGTATATTGTGTCTCTTTTCATTAATTTCAAATGATTTTTTAATATCTATATCATTTTTTTTGTTTACCCCAAAGTCATTGAGGAGTAAGTTGTTTAATTTACATGTAATTGTGTGGTGTTGAGAAATCTTCTTGGTATTGATTTATGTTTTTATTGCACTGTGGTCCAAGAGTATGATTGGTGTGATTTTGAATCTTTTGGAATTTATTGAGACTTGCTTTAGGGCTGAGCATGTGGTTAATCTTACAGTACATTCCATGTGAAGTTGAGAAGAATGTATATTCTGTGGTTGTTAGGTGTTGTATTGTGTGGTTTTCTGTTAGATCCAATGATTCAAGTGTTTAATTTAAGCTCAGGGTTTCTTTGTTAGGTTTCTGCCTCAGACATCTGTTTAACACTGTTAGTGAGGTGTTAAAGATCTCATTTTTATTTTG
The DNA here is from genome assembly GCF_024542745.1 of Macaca thibetana thibetana. Classification (NCBI taxonomy): domain Eukaryota; kingdom Metazoa; phylum Chordata; class Mammalia; order Primates; family Cercopithecidae; genus Macaca; species Macaca thibetana. The sequence goes on from NC_065591.1 coordinate 16,401,329, forward strand.
TAGCTAAGTTCTTCAAAGGTCTACAAGTACTTATTTTATGAATCTGGGTGCTCCAATGTTGGGTGTATATATATTTATGATACTTAAATCTTCTTGTTGAATTGAACCCTTTATCTTTATATAATGTCTTTCTTTGTCCTTTGTTGTTGGAAGTCAGGGACCCCGAATGGAGGGATCAGCTGACACCTCACCAGAAGAACACAAATTGTGAAGATTTCATGGACATTTATTAGTTCCCCAAATTAACACTTTTATAATTTCTTTCACCTGTCTTTACTGCAATCTCTGAACATTGTGAAGATTTCATGGACATTTATCACTTCCCCAATCAATACTCTTATAATTTCCTATGCCTGTCTTTAATCTCTTAATCCCATCATCTTTGTAAGCTGAGTATGTATGTTGCCTCAGGACCCTGTGATGATTGCATTATTTGTACAAATTGTTTGTAAAACATGTGTGTTTGAACGATATGAAATCTGGGCATCCTGAAAAAGAATAGGATAACAGCGATTTTCAGGGAACAAGGGAGATAACCATAAGGTCTGACTGCCTGTGGGGCTGGGCAGAACAGTCATATTTCTCTTTTTGCAGAAAGCGAATAGGAGAAATATCACTGAATTCTTTTCCTAGCAAGGAATAACCCTGGGAAAGGAATGCATTCCCAGGAGTGGATCTATTGACGGCTGCTCTGGGAGTGTCTGTCTTATGCGGTTGAAGATAAGGGATGAAATACACCCTGGTCTCCTGCAGTGCCCTCAGGCATACTAGGATTGGGAAATTCCATCCTGGTAAATTCTAGTCAGACCGGTTGTCTGCTCTCAAACCCTGTTTCCTGTTAAGATGTTTATCAAGACAATATGTGCTCAGTGGGACATGGAACCTCATCAGTAATTCTAATTTTGCCCTGGTCTTGTGGTCTTGCTCTGCCCTTCTGCCCTAGTGATCTTTTATTGCTTTTCGCAGCATGTGATCTTTGTGACTTACTTCCTGTTTATAGCCCCCTCCCCTTTTGAAATCCCTAATAAAGACTTGCTGGTTTTGTGGCTCAAGGGGCATGATGGAAACTGCCAATATATGATGTCACCCCTGGAGGCCCAGCTGTAAAATTTCTCTCTTTGTGCTCTTTCTCCTTATTTCTCAGACCAGCTGATACTTAGGGAAAATAGAAAAGAACCTATGTTGAAATACTCGGGGCTGGTTCCCCCGATAGTCCTTTTACACTGTTGTTGATTTAAAGACTCCTTTAAGTGGTTTAAGAAGAGTAATCTCTGCTCTTTTTTGCTTTCTATTTGCATGATAGATCTTTTTCCATCCCTTTACTTTGAGCCTGTCAGTGTCATTACATATGAGCTGGGTCTCTTAAAAACTGTTCATGGTTAGGTTTTATTTTTTCTAACTTGTCCCTCTGCCAAGCAGTGCATTTCAATCATTTACATTCAAGGTTAATATTGATATGTGAGATTTTAATCATATCATTGTGTTGTTAGCTGTCAGAGTTCTGTGGCTCTAAAGAGGCTTTCAATTTAGCTTTTTTTATTATTACTTCTTGCAATCTGATACAAGATGTATAACATCTATAATATACAAATCTGAGTTCTCATGCAGTCTGGGTTGAGTTTTCATGCAGTCCAGTTTCTAATTGCAGATGAAGGCTTTTTGAACATTGCCTTTCCGACTTTGACACCATGCCTGAATTGAAAATTGTCCTATGTGAGTCTATTTTCATCATTGAGCATATTAATGGCATTTACCATAAATTAATTTCATAGTTTAATTATAATGGCTCCCCATATTTCTCATGTTGCATAAGTCAACACACATCTCTCACATCTCATCTTTCATTCTCCTTTTGTTCAGTGGAAGCCCCATTTTTAGCTGGGCACATTGCAACCAAGATAGAACACTACATTTTCCAGTCTCCTTTGTAGGTCGCTATTGCCATGTGATAACGTACTGAAATGTAAGAGGAAAATTTGTGAGGTTATGCTGTGAAGTCTCCTTAGATGTTCAGGTTAGCATTCTTCCTGTCACCCGTCTCCTTTTTGTGACCTAAATGTAGATTGATTGGTAGTCATTTTCTACCATGGGGAAACGTTTGGGCTCCTGACACTGTATAGCAGCCATATCTGCCCTACATTGGCTATTTACTTACTCATTTTATGAGAAAGAAAAATAAAGTTTAAACCACTTGTTTAAGTTACTGCTATTTTAAATTTCCTATCACATGTAGTCAAACCTAATCTGAATGGATCAAATCCCTCTTTTGGGGGTAAGTAGGGAAAGAACATCCACATAACACCTTTGGTTGACTATTGGTTTGGCTTTTAAGTTTTAGTGCATTAAAGGAAAATAAAATTGGGACAATGTAGTTGGGAGAAGTTTTCTACTCATTTTCTTTCTTGTCACTATTTGACACCATTCAAAAGAAATAAAAACTGTCTTTGATTGACTTTTTTTTTTTTTTTTTTTTACTTACCTGGTAGCTGTGTCCAGAGTACTGGTGTCCTCCAACTGACTTATTATCCTGGATCAGGGGCTTACCTCTGTGGTTTTGAAGATTCAGGGCCTCATGGCTGACAATCACACCAGGTGTGGGAGGCACAAGTTATCTTAGAACCACTGAAAGACTAATTCTGTTGCCAAAAGAAGAGAAAAGGGACATCTGATTGGGAAGACAAACATATTTAAAATGGAACTTTGAGGAAAGAAAGAAAAAAATTTAAAGATGTTTTGAAGAAAGAGGAAAAGATTATTTTTAACACTATTAGATTCAGGGATGTGTGTGCATGGTGTGAGTGTGTGAGAGAGAGAAAGAGAGGGGGGTTGTGATGGTCAATTGTAGGTGTCAAGTTGGTTGGATTAAGGGATGCCTAGATAGCTGGTAAAGAATTATTTCTGGGTGTGTCTGAGAGGGTGTTTCCAGAAGAGATTGGCATGTGAGTAGGTAGACTGAGGTGGGAAAATCGTCCCTCACTCAATGGAGGCAGGCACCATCCAATCGTCTTAGGGCCTGGATGAAACAAAAAGACAGAAGAAAGGCAAATTCTATTTTTGTCTCTCTCTCATAGTGTTGGGACATTCTTCTTTTCTTGTCCTTGGACATCAGAACTCCAGACTCTCCAGCTTTTGGACTCCAGGACTTGCACCAGTGGTCCCAGGTTCTCAGTCTTCAAGCCTCAGATTTAGGGTTGTATCATCAGCTTCCCTGTTTTGGAGGCCTTTAGGCTTGGACTGAGCCATGCTACTGGCATCCTAAGGCCTCTAGTTTGCAGATTATCTGTCTGGGACTTAACCTCCATAATCATGAACCAATTCCACTCATAAATCCCCTCTTATGCATCTATATCTCTGTCTGTGTCTACATCTATCTATCTCTGATAGGTTCTGTCTCTCTGGAGAACCTAATATATTGTATTACAATATATTATATTACATATAAATTTAAATATGAATGGCATAACTATGTTAAGGTTATGTAAGTGAGGCTACATAGTGCAAAATTCAAAATAAAATCAGTATCCAAAATTACACAAAATTTAGAGAAATTTTTTTGTATTCTTAGCTATAAAATGGGGATAACATTATCTAAGGCATTGTATTACTATCAAAATTAAATAAAATGTTGCAGGTGAGTACTCAGAAGCATTGGCTGATGTTTCTATTATTGTTATTATTGATATTCTTTTTCTTATTATTATTGATATTCATATAGTCATCTTTATGGATATTAGAAAGGCATGGGACATTATCTGCTCCTGATTAAAACACAATTTTATTTACCTAGAAATAGAGGAATTCTTCCTAATCGTATGTCCCGAGGAGCTACTACTTGTTTATCATGAGAGACTTGTACAGTGTCTGGCACAGAGCAGTTACTCAGTAAAAGGTTGTTAAACCCAACTGAGCATAACAGGCTTTTGTTTTCTTCAGATCCATTTGGAAAGAAATGCAAGGAAGGATTAACTATTAATGTTGATTCGTCTTTCTCCAATTTCTCTGTTAGTAAAGATTTCCTCAAAATGACCTTACATCCTGAGTTTTCAAAACCTAGTTGCAAATATTAGTTCAATTTCCCAGTGTGAGGATTAAATTTTGCTTTTATAATGTCTGCTTTCAGTACTCATGAAATATAAAATTTCATATTCTTCATGAAACATCCTTTTCCCCTTCCTTTTAGTAGTATTAGGTAAGAAATTGTGAAGGGAAAGAAATAGCTAATTCAATTAACTCCAGTGACACAACTTTCTACAGAACTTTTTTCCTGAGAAATTATCAGATTTGTACAAGGGATATTTTTCAAAACTAACTTTTAATTAAAAATTACTCTGTTTATATAAAATATTTCACTAAGAAATATATTGTATATCTTTAACTCTTAAGTCAACTCTTGTTAACACGGCCTCAGCGAATACAGAATACGTTTAAAGGTAAACAGCATTCCTAGTGAAATAACACGGTCGTGGTTTCTTCTTAAGTTGTTAAGCATTGCCACTAGATGGCAGCATCAACTTATCAATTAAGATAACAACATTGTCTCATGTTTCGTTTATTAATTGAAAGCATCGCTGTTAGGCTTGGAATTTTGGAGGGCCGTGAAGTCCAAAGTTTGTGTGTTAAGGTCTATGCACATTTATTCCACAGGAAAGGACCGGAGTTTTCATTACATTCTCCAAGTTAAGGGCACATCAGTCTTTAAAATCGCTGATATACTTTCACATTCGTATCTTTTGATTTGTGAAACTAAAATATAAAAGGAGAAAATAACTTCCCTATGATATGTAACAGAATTATGGCATATCTTTTCTAGACACACATAGTTAAGAGCTTTTGACCCCATCATTGAACATTCTTAATAGCTCCTTATGGCATCATAACGATCATAAATAAAAAGGCATAACATTAGCTGAAAACACTTTCTAGTCTGTCATTTGCTACTTCGCAAATAAATGAAAGTGAGTAAAATATATATACTTTTAAAATTACTGCTTCCACCTTTTAACATCAACCACAGACTAGAATGTTTGGCAAGTATTTATTTGTATGTTCCTGTAGTAACGTATTTGTATTTTACTCTAATTATTCAATAATTTAAAAATATTTAAAAAGTGATCTCCTTCCTTTTCATGGGGTAGTACCTACATATGAATAATAATGGTAATTGTAAAATGCTAATGTTAATTGGGCTACTGCAACACTCTTTAAGAGCAAATAATATAAAACTTTTTAGCAAAAGGTGATGTAAGCCCTTTAAAAATTATTTTGTTAAAAAAAAAACTCTGTAAAGTGGAAATTATTCTCATTCCAGAGATAAGAAATCCCGAGGTTCATAGGAGTGGAGTGACTTTCCTGAAGCTACATGGGAGGAATGGCAGATGTCAAATTAAATTCTGCTTGGTTCCCAAGCTCTTCTTGCTCTTTATTGAAATGCTCACAGCTTTCCTGGCTAGGGGAGGGAGTTCCCCAACCCCTTTCGCTTCCCAGGTGAGACGACACCCCACCCTGTTTCTGATCGCCCTCCCCGGGCTGCACCTACTGTCTAACCAGTCCCAGTGAGACGAGCCAGCTACTTCAGTTGGAAATGCAGAAATCACCCGCCTTCTGCATTGGTCTTGCTGGGAGCTGCAGACCAGAGCTGTTCCTATTCGTCCATCTTGCCCGGGAATCTAGTGCTTCTTAATTGTCAGCTTATATTTACGATTGGGGCAACTTAAGGCTGTTTAGAAAGAATGGGTATCTGAGTGAAGATTGGACATTTTAGTTTTCACGGTGGAGTGACTCACTGGGCCACTTCGATGAGGAACGCTCAAAGTCAGCATCCTAGTTCCTCTTTACACTTGCATTGAAATCTATAATCAAATATAGGCAAATGTTTAAAAACTAGAGCTTTCATGTAATGAAAGGTATACCTTTCTTTAATATCAGTATTTTCAAAATGGACTCTTGAGGTGAAGCATTTTCAGTGAGTTCAGATTTAGATATTGTTTCCATAACATTTTCAAAATATCTGTTATCTGTTGGAATATTCTAGGTTATTCTGTAATGACCAACCATCTTCCAATTTCTGAGCCTTTAGCTAATTAAGAAATACATTTATTTTCTTCCTTGAAGTACTTTCTCATTTCATGTTGGTGTATTCCGTGCGCAAACTCTTCAGGTAGTTGTACACTCCACCGTCTGGAACTTTCCTCCTCTGTTTGGGAGGAAAGAGAGTACAGGGGCTCTTCTTTGCATCTTCCCAAGAGTAACACATGCCTCTTCTGTTCAAATTGCAATGATCAAAGGAAGTTTTACGGCTGTGCCTACTTCCAGTGGAGTGAGGAAAAGCAATACTTTGTAATGCTGTGATATCAAGGGGATAGGCATATCACATATTCAGTTAGCATTATGAATGATTTGTCTTCATTAATTTGTTTGGGACATATTTGCAGCTCAAGCCTTTACCTTCATGGAGAGTAACTAGAGCTATTAACTCTTCTGTGTTATTAATGTCTATAGATTCCTCAACTACTGTAAGGAAGCAATTTTGATGTAATAATCTTTTGAATTAGTGTTATCTCCATCTTAGCAGGTATATTGTCAATTTGTCTGTTCATATTATTTTCTGCTTGTTTTATCTTATTGATTCTTAAGTATAATGTTGATGATAAAATATAAAATCTGCTATTATATAAAGCATTTTTGCTTTAGCTATTGATTGCATGAATTTGCAACACAGGTTTCAGAATCAATCTGATACTACCACAAAAAACTAATAACATAACTTTTTAAAAAATATTTTATCCTCATTTTCAACCAAAAATGTGCAAATCTTTGATGGCATAAGGTGAATGTTCTGTGGTAAGACCTGGAGTACTTTGTACCTTTCCTTCTTTTGCCAGCTGTTTCTTGCCCAGTGATATGGTTTGGCTGTGTCCCCACCCAAATCTGATATTGAATTGTAGCTCCCATAATTCCCATATGTTGTGGGAGAGACCCAGTGGGAGGTGATTGGATCATGGGGCAATTTCCCCCATACGGTTCTCATGGTAGTGAATAAGTCTCGCAAGATCTGATGGTTTTATAAGGCATTTTCCTTTTCATTTGTCTCTCATTTGCTCTCTTGCCTGCTGCCATGTAGCCTTTTGTCTTCTACCATAATTGTGAGGCCTCCCCAGTCACGTGGAACTGTGAGTCCATTAAACCTCTTTTTCTTTATAAATCACCCAGTCTTGGGTATGTCTTTATCAGCAGTGTGAAAACTAACTGATACAACCAGTAAATCATTCAGGTAAAGGAAGAAAATACCTTTTAAAAGCACAGACATATACATTGAAAATAAAGCCAATCATCTGTCTTTTCTTTGACATATGGATTTGTTTTGTAAGTTTAACATCTTAACTTTAATCACGAGTAATTATCCCATTATGGCTAGAAAAGCACTATCTAGAAATTGTCTTTGTGGCTACAGAAAATACATTTTTACGAAAACTTAGATATATAGATTCTAAAGATTATTCAGCACAGATATACATAAAGAAATTTAAAATAATTATGTGATATGTAACGTAGGAAGAATTAAAATATTAATATTGATTCTTATTTAAATCAGTAAATACAATTTCAAAACAATTAGAAAATACAAATACCCTCATGCAATAATAAGGGACAGAGATAACTGATAGAATAATGAGGGACAGAGATAACTGAGGTCCTCTGGTGGCCCTCCCTCTCCTGTGCTATGGCAATTTAAAAAAGATACCTTGTAAATGGAGTTTCCTTGCTTAGCATGGAACTAGACAGAATTGGAGCCACTATATCCTGTTAGAAACAAAACACAAAATTATCAAGAAACAGCTCTCACTGGACTTATTTAGAATAGCAAACAACATTAATTCCACTTTCCCTTAAGCAGCCTCATTCCCAAGATATGGCACACTCTGGGGACAGAGTGCCTTCAATAACAACAGCAAGAAAAAAATGATGCAACTAGGTCAGGGAACTTTTATCTAATTGAAAACGAATCTGATTATGTTTTATGCTGATGTCTTCCACATTTATTTGGAATAAGATAAAGAATAAAATTAAATGGCTAAAGTAAATTCTGACCCATTCTCTATGTCAAGGTAGTCATGTGAAGGGGAGGGATGAAACTTGAGACAGGGCTTAGTTCCTTTTGTTGTTGAAATAGAGGGAACCCATTAGAATGTAAGTGGAGAAATTTTAAATAATTTCTTTTCGTCGTTATTAAAGAAGGAGCAACTCGTGCTTGCTTCGGCAGCACATATACTAAAATTGGAACAATACAGAGAAGATTAGCATTGCCCCTGTGCAAGGATGACATGCAAATTCGTGAAGCATTCCATATTTTTGTACCAGCCATTGCAACAACATGCCAAAATGTAAAGACCATCGATGCTAAGAAGAAACTGCATCAACTAACGAGCAAAATGACCAGCTAATATCACAATGATAAGATCAAGTTCACACATAACAATATTAACCTTAAATGTAAATGGACTAAATGGTCCAATTAAAAGACACAGACTGGCAAATTGGATAAAGAGTCAAGACCCATCAGTTTGCTGTATTCAGGAGACCCATCTCACATGCAGAGACACACATAGGCTCAAAATAAAGGGATGGAGGAAGATCTACCAAGCAAATAGAAAACAAAAAAAAGCAGGGGTTGCAATCCTAGTCTCCGATAAAACAGACTTTAAACCATCAAAGATTAAAAGAGACAAAGAAAGCCATTACATAATGGTAAAGGGATCAATTCAACAGAAAGAGCTAACTATCCTAAATATATATGCACCCAATACAGGAGTACCCAGATTCATAAAGCAAGTCCTTTTGAGACTTACAAAGGGACTTAGACTCCCATACAATAATAACGGGAGACTTCAACACCCCACTGTCAACATTAGACAGATCAACGAGACGGAAAGTTAATAAGGATATCCAGGAACTGAACTCAACTCTGCACCAAGCAGACCTAATAGACATCTACAGAACTCTCCACCCCAAATCAACAGAATATACATTCTTCTCAGCACCACATCACACTTATTTCAAAATTGACCGCATAGTTGGAAGTAAAGCACTCCTCAGCAAATGTAAAAGAACAGAAATTATAACAAATTGTCTCTCAGACCACAGTGCAATCAAACTAGAACTCAGGACTAAGAAACTCAATCAAAACCACTCAACTACATGGAAATTGAACAACCTGCTCCTGAATGACGACTGGGTACATAATGAAATGAAGGCAGAAATAAAGATTTTCTTTGAAACCAATGAGAACAAAGACACAAAATACCAGAATCTCTGGGACACATTTAAAGCAGTGTGTTGAGGGAAATTTATAGCACTAAATGCCCACAAGAGAAAGCTGGAAAGATCTAAAATTGACACTCTAACATCACAATTAAAAGAACTAGAGAAGCAAGAGCAAACACATTCAAAAGCTAGCAGAAGGCAAGAAATAACTAAGATCAGAGCAGAACTGAAGGAGATAGAGACACAAAAAACCCTCCAAAAAATCAATGAATCCAGGAGCTGGTTTTTCAAAAAGATCAACAAAATTGATAGACTGCTAGCAAGACTAATAAAGAAGAAAAGAGAGAAGGATCAAATAGATGCAATAAAAAATGATAAAGGGGATATCACCACCGACCCCACAGAAATACAAACTACCATCAGAGAATACTGTAAACACCTCTATGCAAATAAAGTAGAAAACCTAGAAGAAATGGATAATTTCCTGGACACTTACAGTCTCCCAAGACTAAACCAGGAAAAAGTTGAATCCCTGAATAGACCAATAGCAGGTTCTGAAATTGAGGCAATAATTAATAGCCTACCAACCAAAAAAAGTCCAGGACCAGATGGGTTCACAGCTGAATTCTACCAGAGGTACTAGGAGGAGTTGGTACCATTCCTTCTGAAACTATTCCAATCAATAGAAAAAGAGGGAATCCTTTCTAACTCATTTTATGAGGCCAACATCATCCTGATACCAAAGCCTAGCAGAGACACAACAAAAAAAGAGAATTTTAGACCAATATTCCTGATGAACATCGATGCAAAAATCCTCAATAAAAGACTGGCAAACCGAATCCAGCAGCACATTAAAAAGCTTATCCACCATGATCAAGTGGGCCTCATCCCTGGGATACAAGGCTGGTTCAACATACACCAATCAATAAACGTAATCCAGCATATAAACAGAACCAAAGACAAACACCACATGATTATCTCAATAGATGCAGAAAAGGCCTTTGACAAAATTCAACAGCCCTTCATGCTAAAAACTCAATAAATTCGGTATTGACGGAACGTATCTCAAAATAATAAGAGCTATTTATGACAAACCCACAGCCAATATCATACTGAATGGATAAAAACTGAACAAAAGTATTCTATTATGAGTTAGATCCATTAAGAGAGTCAACTTTTAATGACATACTACTCATTTCATCATATGCTAATTTATTTAACGTCCCCAAACTCCAGATGAACTCTAATTGAGTCTTTGGAGACAGAAGTATGGATTTCTGTGCTGGTGTGAGAGAGGTGTCTCAAAGGGCTGTTGAGGAAATACATACATTGAGTGCAACGAGGACACATTACACACCAGAAGAGAGGGAAAGGTGTCACTTCCAAGAGCTGGTCTTCCAAACCAAGGGTAAGTACCTGGGATCAGGGGCAACTAGGAAGTCTGGCCGCTCTCTGACCTCAGCTGCAAATCAGAAGGGGGATACAGAATCTGGCATGACTGTCAAAGGATTTACTGCTGCACCACACATGCACACAGGTGCACGTGCAGACTCCCTAGTACATCAAATTCCATTCAGTGATACATCCTGCTCTCACCTAGAATTTGAAACTCAGTCTTATATCTATGCTGGACCATCATATATTCACTTACACGGTGAAGAAATCAAGAGAGCAAAAAAAATGTGACTTGCTTTTCTGACTCCAGTGATTGTGCTACTCTAAACTACTAGTGTATGGCATTTTCACTTCTTGGTAGTAATTTTCAGGTGCCAGGAAGGCACATTCCTACCAAAGAGTTTTTCTTGCTCCAGTGAAGGGAGCAGAGACCTGGGCTGCTGCAGGGGAAGGTACATCTTGATAGGCCATTCTATAGGAGATTCTTTAGCATGATTGGATTAGATATTTTCTGTGCCTTTTATTTCACATTCACAGATACTTGGTAACTTGTTTCAAATTCAAGATGGACTTGAGGTCTTGGAAGTGAGCCTTCTCTTTCATTTACTCTTCTTTCTTATTTTGATACAGTACACTGTGCTGGGAAAGTCCACTTGAGGATAGATCTTGTTCTGAATATTTTGAACCAGGTTAGAAATAGACAGTAGTGGCTGGGCATGGTGGTTCAAGCCTGTGATCTTAGCACTTTGGGAGGCCGAGGAGGGCAGATCACGGAGGTGAGGAGTTCAAGAGCAGCCTGGCCAACATAGTGAAACCCTGTCTCTACTAAAAATACAAAATATTAGCTAGGCATGGTGGTGGGTGTCTGTAATCCCAGCTACTTGGGAGGCTGAGGCAGGAGAATCACATGAACCCGGGAGGCGGAGGTTGTAGTGAGCAGAGACTGTGCCACTGTACTCCAGCCTGAGTGACAGTATCTCTATCTCAAAGAAAAAAAAAAAGAAATACACAGTACTTTATTAAACCAGCTTCAAGATATGATGGTAATTAACCAATTACTCACTCTAGAAATATTTACTGAGTGTCAATTCATTAATAGGAGCTGTTCCTCATGCTGGGATATAGCAATAAACAAGACAGAGGAATATTTTGCCCTATAGATGTTGCATTCTGGTGAGGAGAAGCAGGCAACAGATTTAATAAACAGGAGTTAGAGGATGACAACAGATGAGGGGGATAACACAGTAGAATCGGAGTAGAGTAATAAGGATAAAGATTGTTGGAGGGAAAGGGGCATGGAATTTAAAAGGAGTGGTTAGCATGTACCTTTGTCAGAAAATGACATTTGAAAGGAACTTAAAGAAGATGAATGAATGATCCATGCTAACATCTGGAGAATAGTGTTCCAGGCAGAGGGAACAGACAGTCAAAAATCTTTGATGCTGGGACAGAGACGGCACATTTGAGAAAAAGTGAGAAAGCCATCAAGACTGGGGCAGAAGGAAGGAGGAGGTCAGTGAGGTGACTGTTAGGAGATAAGGTTCTTTAGGTAAGGGAGAGACAGATTATGGGTTTTAACTTCAAATAAATTGGGAGCCTTTACAGGGTTTTAAAAACAGAAGCAAGTTATTTATGTGTTTAATGGCCTACTCTGGCTGTTGTATTGAAAATATACCACAGGGAACAAGGGTGCAGATGAGTTAGAAGGTGGTGGCACTATTTTTGACAGTAGATCATAGTGGTTTGAACAAGAGTGGTAGCAGTGGAAGTGGGGAGAAGTGGTCAGATTCAGGATACATTTTGAAGGCAGGAAAATCACAACTTTCTGAAAGATGGAAAAGTAGATAAGAAAGAAACAGGGTAGATTGATTCCAAATTTTTGACTTCAGATACTGGAAGAGTGGAATCTTATTAACCAATATGGGGAATGAACAAATCAATTTTTGGAACTGAAGATTAGGAATTCAACTTTAAACATAGTTATTTTAAAATATCTATTACTATTCTCTTATTACAGCATATTAGCACCTGAGCAAACTTAGTAATCTTCCAGTAGCAGATTTTTAAAATCTGAACTCATAACCAGCAAGTTAATAGATTTTTGGAAATTTGTGAACCCATTAAAATTTTGCATGTTTTTACATATGTACATATTCATATTTGAGAATTATCATTGCTGAGTTTATCAAGTTCTCAAAGAGGTTCATGAGTCCAAAAATTTAAGAACATTAATTATTTGCAGATAAAGAAATTAAGAAATGCAGTGTTTAGAAAATATGCACAACTTCATAGGACTGTATTTTAAGGACACAAGAACATGTATGCAAATCTTGAGATGAAAAGAAGGGTGCAGTCATCTTCAGCAAATTTAATTTCTCACTTCAACCAAGACAGCGGTAATATCCTGTATATCCCAAGATATGTGTGTATATAAGGACTGTTAATCTGCTCTGCCACACTGTATTGCAATAAGTGAGGCTATCTATTGTCTCATGAAAGTTTTTCTTTTTTTTTCTTTTTTTTTGTTTTGAGACACAGCATCTCTCTGTCACCCATGCTGGAGTGCAATGGTACAATCTCAGCTCACTGCAACCTCTGCCTCTTGGGTTCAAGCAATTCTCCTGCCTCAGCCTCCTGAGTAGTTGGGATTACACCCGTGTACCACCATGCCTGGCTAATTTTTAGTAGATACACGATTTTGCTGTGTTGGTCAGGCTGCTCCTGAACTCCTGGCCTCAACAGATATGCCTGCCTCAGCCTCCCAAAGTGCTGGGATTTACAGGTGTGAGCCACCGCGCCTGGCCCATGATAATTTCTATAAGAGATTTTACCAAATTGGAATCATAGAAGTTTGGCGCTGGGAATAGGATCAACCAAAATTTTCAGATGGGTGAATTGTGTTCCTGGGATGCAGAATTACTTTCCTAAGTTATACAGGTGATTAGTGTCAGGGATATGTACCAAATATTGGAACCCGCAATCCTAAACCCTGTAACTCCTTTGTCTAATTACATGGGAGTAGTTGACAAAAATGTTAACTTCTAGGATTTTAGCAAGATTCTGAATGATACCACCATTCTGGCTGAAATTGCTTATTTGTAGAAACTTGGCCTTATTTATTTATGTTTTACAAGCTCAGAGTTTATAATTAAGTCAGATAATTACCCTCCCACTCAGAATAATGGTAGTTAAAAATTTGTAGATTGATTTTCTGTCCAGAAAATGGGCTGTTTTCTTAACATTGATGTTTTCTTACCTTTTTCTAGGTAAAAACCTGTAGGTTAGGAATTGTTACAATACTTCTCCAAGATTACAGAACCACCAAGTAAGAAGATCTGGTTTTGAACTCAGACACCATATCCCTTGGGCAATTCTACCTATGCCAGGCCTGTCTTTTCTCACCTGGGCTTGCTCATGTCTGTGGGTAGCTCTTAGCATCACCGTAGACTGGATCATATAGAAGGGCCCCACTCGCATGTTTGGGGGACAGCTTGCAGTTAGCTGGGGTGACAGAGTGAGCACAGCCAGATGTCTTATCCAGCAAACTAACCCAGGCTTATTTACATGGTGGTGGTAGGTAGGATTCTAAAAGTGAGAAGAGAAACATAAAAAGCCTCTTGAAATCCAGGCTTTGAATCCACATGGAGCTGCCTATCTTTCAATCTATTGGCCAAAGCAAACCACCAAGCCATCCAAGACTCAAGAAGTATAAGAATTAGAAATAGTAACTGGTACATGGTCAAAATGTATCTATATTTGTAATATAAATAGCAGTTCTAATAATCTAATACTTAATGTAAATACTTGACACATAAGAAGTTTTCAATAACTTATGGAAAGATAGTGAAATTTTTTGAGTGCCCACTAATGGACCCAATATTGGGCTGTGTTATTTTTATGTATGTTTTCTTTATTCAATCAGACAGTCTATCAAGAAGTTATTAGCCAGGTACGATGGCTCATGCCTGTAATCCCAGCACTTTGGGAGGCTGAGGTAGGTGGATGACCTGAGGTGAGCAATTTGAGACCAGCCTGGCCAACATGGTGAAACGCCGTCTCTACCAAAAATAAAAAAATTAGTCGGGTGTGGTGGTGGGCGCCCGTAATCCCAACTACTCAGGAGGCTGAGGCAGGAGAATTGCTTAAACCCAGGAGGCAGAGGTTGTAGTGAATGGAGATCATGCCACTGCACTCTAGCCTGGGTGACAGAGTGAGATTCTGTCTCAAAAAAAAAAAAAGAAGAAGAAGAAGAAGTAATTAGTTATCTTTGTGAGTTTCATTTTTTCATGTTTTGTGAGCATATGGGACTTGCCCTGCATAAAATAGTTAATAAGCAAAATTCCTAATTTTCAAATTATTTTTTACTCCAATTCCAGTAATTTTTCCAAATCATGGACTGAAGTCCTATAATTCTAGATAGTAAGGGAGAAAAATGTACAAGCTTCTTAGTAATTGTTGCTTTGTAAATTAGTAATAATTGATACCCTTGTTAACTTGTGTCAATACAAAAATCACTAAGTGATGCTTTTCCCTTCTCGTGATAGTCAGGCTTTCACCTCTGTGGACATGGACGTGGGAAATCGCACCATCCTGACTGAATTCATCTTGTTGGGTTTCTCAGCAGACCCCCAGTGGCAGCCGATTCTATTTGGAATGTTTCTGATGCTCTATTTGATAACCTTATCGGGAAACATGACCTTGGTTGTCTTAATCCGAATTGATTCCCACTTGCATACGCCTATGTACTTTTTCATTGGTAATCTGTCTTTTTTGGATTTCTGGTATACCTCTGTGTATACCCCCAAAATCCTGGCCAGTTGTGTCTCAGAAGATAAGCGCATTTCCTTGGCTGGATGTGGGGCTCAGCTGTTTTTTTCCTGTGTTGTAGCCTACACTGAATGCTATCTCCTGGCAGCCATGGCTTATGACCACCATGCAGCAATTTGTAACCCATTGCTTTACTCAGGTACCATGTCCACTGCCCTCTGTACTGGGCTTGTTGCTGGCTCCTACATAGGAGGATTTTTGAATGCCATAGCCCATACTGCCAATACATTCCGCCTGCGTTTTTGTGGTAAAAATATCATTGACCACTTTTTCTGTGATGCACCACCATTGGTAAAAATGTCCTGTACAGACACCAGGGTCTATGAAAAAGTTCTCCTTGGTGTGGTGGGCTTCACAGTCCTCTCCAGCATTCTTGCTATCCTGATTTCCTATGTCAACATCCTCTCGGCTATCCTGAGAATCCACTCAGCTTCAGGAAGACGCAAGGCATTCTCCACCTGTGCTTCCCACCTCATCTCAGTCATGCTCTTCTATGGATCATTGTTGTTTATGTATTCAAGGCCTAGTTCCACCTACTCCCTAGAGAGGGACAAAGTAGCTGCTCTGTTCTACACTGTGATCAACCCACTGCTCAACCCTCTCATCTATAGCCTGAGAAACAAAGATATCAAAGAGGCCTTCAGGAAAGCAATACAGACTATACGACCACAAACGTGAAGGTTATTCTCTTTGCAAATGCTGTTATTGAATTTTCCAGATTATTGGCTTATAAATATGTTCGTTTGCATTTCTGTAGTTCATTTAAATTCAATAAGTCATATTTAAGACATTAAAAGATTGACCACATGAGTCTTTAATTGTTATTAGTTTGTTGTGATGTAAGCAAAACAAAGCAATATTTAAAACTTATAGTATTGGGTTGTTTGACATTCTGCAATACGGTATTTTGCCTCGGCAGTATTCAATCTTTCATAGATTTCATTGTGTTTGCTGCCTTTGGGAGATCTTGGGGAACAAAAGAAATTATGTGGTTTAATGAGTATAGTTTGACTTTGAAGCTTGGTAAGCAATCTTTACTAGGTGACAAGAATATCTTAAAGGGTGAGATTTCTGGAAATATGCTCAAGATTTTACAAATATTTATTTTAAGAAAATCATTTCCTCAAAATTTCTTCAGAAAGCTCTAATTGAGCATAGAGGAAGTATCTTTGTAAACCTCATGCCTTCTACGTAAAGAGAATATTAGGAAGACGTTTAAGAGTTGTTCAGGTTACAAACAACAATGACAACAGCAAAACTCTCTCTACATTAATGAATAAATATGTGTCTTTAGAATTGCATATCATCCTAAAAGAGTGTTCTCTCTTACAAGGAGTGAGTACTCCATAGTACTCTCTCTCAGATCACACAGCGATCTAACAACATCAAACAAAATGAAACAAATGAACAACAGTAACCACCGCTCCCTAGTTACCTTTCTTTTTCCTTTGTCCTGACCAAAAGACATAAGCTGCATGTTTGCCCCTGGCCTGAACCCAGCCTGGGCCTTGAACATTCCTAAGAACTGATAAACTTGTTGAGGTCGATGCCTGAAATCCTGAAAAATCAAACGTGTTGCTAACCACGTGGAAATGAGGCTTGGCCTTGAGCCCAGTTCCCTAAACCCTGATATAAACTCCGTAACCGAACCCCCTTGTGATGGCAGGTTGAGTTGATATTTCACTCAGTAGCCTTTAGAAGACGGCAAGTTAAGGATTATTGGTTACAGTTTTCAAATCAGAAGCTTGCGGCTCAGAGGTTAGCACTTTGTTAATGAAAGGTTATAGCATTTGCTGGAATGAGCACATTTACAAAATTAATTAAAATTTAAAAATCTGGGACATATAGTTGTAGCCATTTCATTCGTCTTTGCTGTGACATTTCTCATCTTTCTCTTCGGCTGCATTTATTTTCCAACACATCCTGCCTCTTTCCATCAAAATAATCATAACATTCTTATTCCTCTATCACAAAGGAAGCTGTTTGTGTACTTAACTATAAGGATTTTGGGTGTATCCCACAAATATCAATGATCCATATTATGATTTCTTTTCATCTCCATAATACTCACTATGTAGGAAAAATAATTGGGTCAGTATTAGGGGAAACAACAAAGTAAAATTTAGTTTTACTTTAGGATGTCAGAAGTATTACTCTTCCATTTTGCATTAATCGGAGATACTGAATTTTAAAAACTGTAGCAATATTCAATTGAACCTACCATTCTGTAGTATATATTATAGTCTGATATCAAAACCATAAAAAACACACAAGCAAACAAACAAAAATACAAAGAAACAAAATTTTTCCCGTTGAATTTTGTTCAATGGTAAAAAAGAAAAATCTAGTTCTGTAACCTCTCTGAGCGGTTTGTTATCACTTAGCACTGATTTGGGAACTTTATGTCAATTCAGACTTTGGATTATGCTGACTTGAAGAATTTTTTCAGAGCTTCTTTCACGTCTTTATTCCTCAGACTGTAGATCATAGGGTTCAACATGGGGAACAGCACAGTATAAAAGGTAGAAACACTTTTGTCCCTCTCAAGGGAGTAGCTGGAACGTGGCCGAGAGTAGATGTAGAGAATGGAGCCATAGTATAAGGTAACAGAGATCAGGTGGGAGGAGCATGTGGAGAAGGCTTTGAGGCGGCCCTGGGTGGAGCGGATCCTCAGGATGGTGGCGATGATGGAGAGGTAAGAGGCCAGGATGAGCACAGTAGGGGAGATGACATTGGAGGCCAGCAGGAAGTGCAGTACAGCCTGGTAGCTCTCTCTCACCCTGCATGCCAGCTTCACCAGGGGTGGGACATCACAGAAAAAGTCATCAATGACATTGTCACCACAAAAATCCAGTGTGAATGTGTTGCTGGTTAATATTATCGCATTGACAAAACCTCCAGTATAGGAATATAAAACCAAACAGATGCACAATCTCCCTGGCATAGCCTGGGCATAAAGCAGGGGCTTGGAGATGGCCACATAGCGGTCATAAGCCATGGCAGCCAGCAGGTAGCACTCACTATAGGCCAGTCCGGCAGAGAAGAAGAACTGACACAGGCAGCCAGCAAAAGAGATGCTTTTGTCTTCAGAGATGCAGATCACTAGGATCTTTGGGGTGTAGACAGAGGAATACCAGAGATCTAGAAATGACAGATTTCCAGTGAAAAAATACATGGGTGTGTGGAGGCGGGAGTCATTACAGATCAACATGATGAAGGTGCTATTTCCTACCACAGTCAGAGGGTACACGCCCAGGAACACCACAAACAGGCCCAGCTGCATCCATGGATCTGTGGTGAAGCCCAGCAGGATGAACTCAGTCACTGTGTGATTGCTCCTCTGCGTGGCTTACGGATACCGCACCTACAAATAGAGTAGAAGAGAGTTTAATTGCCTCAACCAACACCAAATGACAGCATTTTCTATACTAAGCACCTGCAATAATATAATCAACACTAAGCAGGAATTTTGGCTGCCTTGGGCAGGTGATGGAAGTTTTCTGAGCTTCAATATAGTTATTGTAATAAAATGCATTTAATAACAGAAAAGCCTTCATGCTATTGAGAGGTTTATTAATTTTTTCTTGAAAAACAAAATATTTGTTGAGCCCTATCTGCTGTTCCAGACAGTGGGATATAGCAGCGAAGATGATAGGGCTGACTCCTATCCTACTGAGCTTTTATTCTAGAAGGGAGAGATACATAAAAAACAAGTAAGTACAGTGTCAATTAATGTTAAATGCTAATAAGAAAATAAAACTAGATGATGGGATAAAAACCAACTAGGAAAGAGCTCGTCTAATTTAGACACTGAGAGAAAAAAAAATTCTTTTCCTGTTCCCAGCAATGGATGGACAAATTGTTCAGAGCCTATGAAAACTGAAACCTTCTAAATACTATGGTTTAGAGGGTGATAACAATGTATTTTTCCACAATCACAGAAAAAATTATCTGCTTAGTTACTCCGCAGGAGTCTTTGGTACATTTATCATGAATTCCAGGGAAGGAATTCAGTTGAGAATTAGGGTGAAGCTTGGGTAAAGACCAATGAGTTTATCTGTTTCTGCCAAGTAAAAAAATGTGTGATTTCTTTATGGGTATTTGGGGTATAAAATGTTGAGACTCAGCATTACTTGTCAGTCTCTATAAGCAGCCCTGGACATGGTTCTTAAAAGGACAAGTTGATATTGTCTAGAGCAATAGTTCTGAATGCCATAATATTGGAAAAACCTTCTTGTCAAACAAACATTTAGAAATGCTTCCTTTAGATTCTTGAAATAATATGTATAATTGATGTAACCTAAGTATAAACCTGTATGTATGTGTATGCAAACTATCCTAAGTCTAATGTAAATAGATGTAAAAGAAAAATAATTCACAATAGAAATAATGAAATAATTATAATATAGGTTGTGTTATAAAATAATTTGAATTTCAATACATAAATGCTGGATCACTTGGTGAGATATAAATAGTAAAATCGACACATGTAGAATCATCATTAATGTGTTGGTGACTCAAATATCAGGAGTCACGTTGATATTGGTGATATTTTCCTGATAAGTTCATCAAGTCTTGACAAAGTTCCAAAAAAAATAAACCACAATCTTTCCTTGGTTTTATTAAATTGTTATATAGGAGGACCTTGCAAAATATAAGTTTTCTTTGTCTGTAGAGCAGAGTAGACTTCAAACTGATGTAATTATAACAATATTTTCTAATGCACAAATATGCATTGTGAGTCTGGGTGTAGGGAATGGAACATTTTTCTTTGCATAGGGCTGTCCCTATGCATGCAGGATGTGTTCATACTTGTCTACTACATACTAAACATCCAGTAGTCCTCTTATCTTTGTGATAATAATAAATCCAACCACACACTTAAGAAATGCCCATCAATGATAGACTGGATAAAGAAAATGTGACACATATACACCATGGAATACTATGCATCCATAAAAAAGAATGAGTTCGTGTTCTTTGCAGGGACATGGATGAAGCTGGAAGCCATCATTGTCAGTAAACTAACACAGGAACAGAAAACCAAACACCACATGTTCTCACTCATAAGTGGGAGTTGAACAATGAGAACACATGGACACAGGAAGGGGAATATCACACGCTGGGGCCTATTGGGGGCTGGAGGGCAAGAGGAGGGAGAGCACTAGAACAAATACCTAATGCATGCAGGGCTTAAAACCTAGATGATGGGTTGATAGGTGCAGAAAACCACCACGGCACACGTATTCCTAGGTAAGACAAATCCGCACGTTCTGCACATGTATCTCAGAACTTAAAGTAAAATAAAGAAAAAAAGAAAAGAAAAAGAAAACCCAGCAGCTATGAGCACACACAAAGCACAAGTTTTGGTAGCTAAATACCATTTTTCCACTGAAGGGATCCCAGAACTCCTTAAACCTCCCAAGTTTTGGTCAAGGATTGCATAAGATGAGTCTGGGACATCTTGTGGCAGAAACTAAGAAAATATTCAAAGATTATAGGGACATGTTAAAACGACCCAGAGGCTAGTTTGAAGAAGTTTCCCATGGATGCATTTTAGACAATTTCATATTAAAAGTATAATTACCATAATTGAATAAAACATATTGAATATAAAATAAAAAAAGAAACACTCTTTAAAGGATGTTTTCATTTATTGAGACTCCACTCCTCCAAAACTTTGCATTTTACTTTGTGAAGCTTCATAGGCTTTTCTAGCAACTGTGTAAAGAAATACAAAATAACTGGAAAATGTTCCTAAGTGATCAAATTACCTGTGGCAGTACGGCTCTCCATTTACTTTTTTTACTGGGTCACTGGGGTAAAGTGGAGATAGAAGCCCACAGGATAGAGCAAGGATTTTTGTTTCTTTTGCATGTTACATATCCCCACTGCCTAGAATAGTACCTGGCATATAATAGATATACAATAAATATTTATGGAATAAACAAATGGGTAACCCTGACTCAGAAGAGAAACAAGTCAAGAGAATTGATGTTCTGGGTGTCCTCTAATGATGTCATTATACCCTAAAACCACTACAGAATTGTTTGATATTCCACATGCATTTCCTGGCACCAGTAATCCCAGGTCATTTGTGTTTTTTGCAGACAAGTGCAGGGACAAAGAAATCAGTCCACAATATAGCCAGCCTAAACAAGTATTTGTTTTCCCAAATGGCGTGTCTGTGAAGAAATTGTTTTTCATCTGAGCAACAGATTGCCTGTCATTATGTGTCATGACGTTTAGGAAGCGTGCCTAAGAAATCAGAGCTGACTGCTCACACTAGAGACAGATGGGATATCCTCGAAAAAGCATTTGTCTTTCAACAACTGAGAAAGATTCAAGTTCTTCATCACTAGTCAACAATGTAAAGCCTCAGTTTCTTCATATGTAAGATAGGGATAATTCATCTCTTCTTAGGGTTGTTGTAAAGGTGTTTACTCAAGTAAGGACCACATACAGTGACTAGCATGTCATAAACACTCAAGTAACAAATGGTTCTCAAATTCTTTGCACCTAAGACTGCCCTAGTATTTCTAACTTAGGACGTTGCAGGCGAGCCCCCAGGAAACTGCAGGTGAGCCCTCAGGAAACTGCTTTCATTAAAGCAGCCCAAGTGCTTGTAATGTGGGTTGCCTGTTGGGGGGTCATGTTGAGAAACACTAAAATGAATATCAGTTGTATTTATAAAAGTTTCCAGAATCAAAATGAAGTTACTAGTGTTAAATAAAAACAAGTGACAAATATGGCTGGGCATGGTGATTCATGCTTTTAATCCTAGAAGTTTGGGAGGCTGAGTTGGGAGGGTCTCTGGAGCCCAGGAGTTCAAAAACAGTGTGGGCAACACAGTGGGACTATGTTTCTATAATACATACATACATACATAAAAATAATTTAAAAAGCGACAAAAAGAGCCAGAGAAGGCAATTATGAGAGGTTTCTCATGCTTGTATGCCTGATAAAACTATCACAAAGACTGCAAAAACCACACTCTTGCACAAAGATCATCACAACTTTACACAAAAAGAGTACTTCTGCAAGGACATCTGCCCAGAAACTGCCCGTCCAACTAGGCATTGACCAGGCCACGCACCGCCTGCCACTGCTGGGTGCTGGAGAATCTGGTAAAAGCACCATTGTGAAGCAGATGAGGATCCTACATGTTAATAGGTTTAATGGAGAGGGCGCTGAAGAGGACCCGCAGGCTGCAAGGAGCAACAGAGATGGAATATATTACCCCCAGATGATGGCTACAGTTGCTCATCTTCCCGGCTCTGTCCTATCACAATTCACATGCTGGAATTGCTCCGTGTTAGGAACTTCTAATAAGAACACTATTCTGTTGTCTGGAAGGGATGGGGGATGGGGCCCCTACTACCTGACCTTGAACTATGATTGAAAAAAATAACCAAAAATGGCCTGAAATACTTAATTGGTAAAAATGTAGTATGACAACTATCCAAAAAGGCATCTATATAAGAAATGACTAATTGACAACCTACGGTACCAAAAGTTGGCATTTGAGCAAAATATGGCAAGTCCTTAGTAAGCAACCTACTGTGTGAAACCCTTGAACCCTACTAATACCTGTCTGCATATCTCTCTGTGACTCTGTTCTGCAAGTAAATATAAGTATTAACATTTGTGATAAATAAAAATTCTCTGCATGTTTCAGCAAAACCAACAAACAACAAAACAACAACAAAACAGGCATCACCCTTGTCATCAATCTTTGTAGCCAAAGATTATTATTCCAAAATAATCACACAATTCTCATTAAAAAAAAAAAATCTTTGTCTTCCATTACCTCCCCGAATATGCATATACTTGACTGTGGCATTTGTATTCCCATGGCAACACTGTATTCTCAAATAAACCTATTTTTCTTTTAGATAGCCTCTCTGTGTTTGTTATTTAGGTTGACACATATGGTGTCAGAAATAGAACCTGAGAAAGATAATGATCCAAAGAAACTGGTGATTCTTGAACTGATAGCGGTGCTCACTTGAGCCCTTTGTGCTTTCCTCCACTTCCTTGGCTCACCTTTCTGCCCTGATGAGTCTTCTCTTAGGCTGAGCCTGCCTCTTTTAGTATAGGCTTTTGTATATTAGTCAGGATCTGTTTTTTTTTTTTTTTTTATAAAGTCACCTAATAAGGGACTATACATCCCTCCTGGGGTGATAAAAGACTTCATCTTTTGTGGTAAATCTTTTCTGGTGTAAAGACATGTGTCTTTCTGGATTGAGTACTCGGTTTCTACAGAATTTGCATTCTATCTAGGAGGCATGTCTTTTGTAGAGAATTCACTTTTGGTCTCTGTGCCTAGTTTAATATTTTGTTTGATCTTTATGCCGAGGTTGAAATTTTTATGAACACTCTTATCTTGGTTTCTTTTGATTTGGTTTGATTCTTTCCCGTTGATTTTTAAAAAAATTATTCTGAAAGCAAAAATATATTCTAAATGGTGGGTGCAGAAAGGCTAATTAAAAGCCATTAGTGCAATTGCTACCATCTAAAACACTGATCTAAACTACTGACATTTCCTGATAAGAATGATAGTATTTTCTTTGCTCTCAAGAGGTGACTAAGAAACAGAATGGGTTTTTTAAAACATAAAGGCATGACAAGTTTTTGGGATTCCAGCTAGCCACATTTTATGGTCCATGCTTATGCATATTTTAAAATTGACAAGCAATGTTACATCAAGAAAAATTCAGAGCTCAAATGTTCATTATTTAAACTCTTTTTAAAGACCTGCAACTATCATGCTAACATGTAGAGACTTCTAAGTTCTCTCTCTTTCTTGTTTTTTCTTACTGCCTACTTTGAATCTGCTGACTTTTCTACTGGGGATGACATAAAACTCGCTGCTTACGGCATTCTAGTCAAGATTCTTTTAAAAGTATTAAAGTGCTTTTAAATTAATAGTTTCACAAATTACAAGAGCTCCATGGTAACGAACAACCTAGACACCATTAGAAAATGTAAATTTAGGTTTACCTGACTAAAATTTGTTTATGGTGATGAAATAACTTATTGAAAAATTAATAATCTATAAAAAGAACTAGGTAAATATATATAAATATTAGGATCTCAGGTCTAACAGGTCAAAATCTTTAACTCAAAACAATATAAGTCATCTCTGTCTGGCATAAAAAAATTTGCTTTTTCTGCCACACAAAGACCAACCCCCAAGTCCCTGCCAAAAACACAACACATCCTGCTAAAATTCTTTCTTGCCTGCATTTGTTAATCAAACAAAACAGACCTGCAAAAAAAAAAAAAAGTTAGATTTGTTACTAGTTCACCACTGTTTGGAGATTTTGTTTTTCTAATACAATTCAACCAGTCCTAGCTAAAATGTAAACAATTGAAAATTTAAATCTAAACTCACTTGAGACAGAATAAACAAAATAGAAATGTTAAAGAGGCTAAGAAAAACAGACAAACAAACAAACAAACAATAAAATCCAAGCTACTATATAAATTGCTTCACCCAAAATTTTGATCTGCAGCCTTCATTAGATTACCTATTGATGGTTATCACATTTTTGTGTCTGCATATATGTGTTTAGGTGTGTATATGTGTATGAACATGTATTATGTTGCATGTTGTTTCTACATGGTAAAATCTGGCAAAAAATTTTGTATTTTTGTATTTTTTTGAGATGGAGTCTTACTCTGTCACCCAGACTGGACTGCAGTGGCACTATCTCGGCTCACTGCAACCTCTGCCTCCCGGGTTCAAGCGATTCTTCTGACTCAGCCTCCTGAGTAACCCTCCTGGGATTACAGCACGTGCTGCCACCACTCCTGGCTAAGTTTTGTATTTTTAGTAGAGATGGGGTTTCACCATGCCAATTGGTCAGGCTGGTCTCGAACTCCTGACCCCACGATCTGCCTTCCTCGGCCTCCCAAAGTTCCTGGATAACAGGCGTGAGCCACTGTGCCCTATGGCAAAAAATTTCCTGAGGAATTCTATTTACATAGCTTAGACAAATGAGCACTCATATAAAATGTATAATAACCCGAATGCTTTTTCGTTCATGTGACTTAAGTATATCTTTAATAAAAAAGCTGGTTTTAAAATTATCAGCAAATTGTCAACTTATCTTTTTGCCCAGCTGTAGTGGTAGAGTTTTATATTTGTCTTTGCTGGATGTTTTAGGGTGTTGGGGTTTGACCCAAAGGTTATAAAACTGAAAACCCAGCCTAAAATAGAATAATCTTTGTCAACTCTTTGATAATTAAGGCTAGTTTAATAATGTTTGTTTAGTAAAAATAGCTATCTCTTCTAAGTTATAATTAAAATATTCATACAATTAACTTTAAGATTTCTACTTAGGTGTACACCTGATACTCATAAGTTATAAAAATAGGAAAATAACTAGAAATGACTAGCTTTATTTCATATCTCAATTTTCATAACTAATCTATGTAAACTATAAAAAATTGAATAAATTAGATAATAGAAATGAGGTAAATGTCTGTAAATATAGTTTTCATGTAATTTGAAATCTTAAAGTTATGTTATATTGATTTAAATGATAGATATTCATTAAATGTCTGAGTCATTTCCAAATAAGATCAAAAGATAAAACAAAATTCTGACCATAAATGTTTCTTTTCTTGGATTCTAAAATAATATAGAAAGACTAAATAGATTTGGTTCTATGAATATATATAAAATTATGTTACAGAAAAACATGTTTTTAAAATTATACAAATTTTCATATATAAAATACGGGATATGACAGATAATTCAAGATTTCTGGCTTCCTAGGTTTTCACTAAAATTTAAGGTTATTAAATTAAAAATACTAATTAATATCTCGAACTATAATATAAAATCTCTCAAAAAAGTAAGATGTGTTTTAATAAAAAATTGTAAGAAAGGCATAAAAGCCTATTCTTTATCAAGCAAAAAGAATAATTTTGTCTAATTTAGAGGTTATTTAAAGATTTTTTTGCAAAATACAAATTTAACAAGTATAACACAATAAGCTACAATGTGACGGAAAAGTACCAGTAAGCAGGAGAGAGACAGAGATAGGAAAAAAGTTATGGGTATGAAAATATATTTTCACAAAAAAAGTCAATAACAACTTAATTGTATATTTTAAAATAACTTAAAGAATGTAACTGGATTATTTGTAACTCAAAGGATAAATGCTTGAGGAGATGGATACGCCATTCTTCATGACGTGCTTATTTCACATTGTATGCCTGTATCAAAACATCTCATGTATGCCATAAATACGTACACCTACTATGTACCCACAACAATTAAAAATAAATACAAAATTAAAATAATAATTTAAAATAAATAAAATGAGGGTAATGTCTGTTTCAAATGATTATTGTGTGAATTTAATAAGATTTAAAGTGGTTTGTTTATTGCATGAGTACAGGAAATGAGAAAAGGTGACCCTGCAGCCACAAGGTCACTGATTAAAGATTTAGCAATGGGATTCTAAGATTCCTGATTCTAAGGCAACTTAAATTCTAAGTATACGTTCAATTCTGATTCTAAGTATATGCTCAATTATAACATATACTTCATTTGTAGTTAATGGGATAGGAAAACACTTTTTTCTTATATTTCACAGAGGACACCTGATTTTCACAATGGTGAAAAAAAGAAACTGAAGGCTAGATCTGGACTGTTTCTGAACTGTCAACTCTGTATCTGTGCATTAGCTACAGGTGGTTCTTTCCCCAAAATGAGTTGTGATGTGACTAATTTTAAACTAGATCAATTACAACTTGTGTACAGATAATCCCCAGTGAGTCCTAGGTTTTTTATGTTAAAAACTCTTCAGTGCCTTTCATGATGAATATGGCAGCTCTATACTTTAAGGCAACCATTGTGTTCCCCTGACTTTTAACTATGTTGCACTGGAGGAAGGGTTGAAAGAGAACGATGATTGATTATAAGTATTCAAAACTGTTATTATGACAATTTCAGCACATCTGGGAAAATGTTAGCTTTTCCAAGATCTCAGTCTGCTGCTGATACCTGGCATTCTTGTTTTCAACTGAGTATTTTGTAGCCTTTAGAACATGTGAATAAAAATTATATAATTTTTTCTTGTCAGTCATTCACACATCAGGGTTAATGAGACTGTTCTTTGAAGAGGGCCTGGGGATGCTGGTGGAGGGCATGGAGACCCACGGCACCCAAGGGAAGCGGGGGTCTAATTAAGATACAAGACAGGACTAATTTTAGATGGGAACAGGTAAGCTAATCTTGTAGACATCACAATCTTGCTAAAATTAAGCCTTAGAGATTGCACCCAACTTTATCTTTCTTAGAGTCCCAGAGTTCTTGGATTTTCTGAGGGCCAAGAAGATGTCAATATATAAAATTGACAAAACTTTGATGCCTACTCCCTTTTAACATTAGGCAGAGAAGGTAAAGAAATCCCGTGGTTATTAGTTGAACTCAACCACTTAACCCACTAAAGGGAAAACTGAGGACAGAAAAAGAAGACAATTTTATTCCTTAATTACAGCTAGTTACCAGCAGAACTTAAATCCCCACTCTTATCCTTGGACTTTGCAGAGTTACTGATTTAGTTACTGGCGGCAGCAGATTCAGAAAGTCAATACAGTCACTGAAAGCACAGCAAACTCCTTGTTGGCAAAAAAGCCTTGTGTTTATACCCTCTAGAACCTGGCACATACATAACATTAAAATATTCTGCTAAATATATGAATGGATAGATCTCAGATTGGGTTAAATTGTCCCTCACACCAGCCCCATTCTCCATGTTTTTAACTACAATTTCTCTGACTTCTTTTGAGAGTAAAAAAAAATTCAACATTTGGACCTGGCATTCCTCATGACCCCAGGGGAAAAAAAAATGCTTCAGAGTGATTGGTTATTTCTTTCTCCTACTGAGTCCTGTCCCAATTTCTAATTAATATGTAAACCGACTTTGAATAAGAAATGAATGCATCTTGCCCAGTATGTCTTTCAAAAATTCTAATTTAGTTTATATTTCTTTCAGATTGGAGAGTTAAGGATTAGAGCCCACCTATCAGAATTTAATATTCACTTAGCAAGGAGATGGTAACTTGGGTAGTGTTTATCAAAAAGTTATTTGCATTTTCTATCTCCTTCCACTACTATTATTTACCTATGACAGAAACAGATTTTCATTTTGTGTTATTATTGAGGTTTTTTCGAATTAGTTTTTTGAAAGCAGCTTTCACATCTTTGTTCCGCAAACTGTAGATCAAGGGATTCAACATGGGGATGATAATCGTGTAGAACACAGAGGCCCACTTCTCTTGGTCCAGAGAGTAGCTGGATGTTGGCCTCAGGTACATAAACATGACTGTGCCATAGAAGAGGGTGACGCCAGTAAGGTGAGACCCACAGGTGGAGAAAGCCTTAAGGCGGCCTTCGGCTGAACGCATTCTGATGATTGCAACGAGGATAAAGGTATAGGAGATGAAGATGATGAGGATGGTGCTGAATTCAATGAAGCCACACAGACTGAAGAGCAAGATCTCACTGATGTAGGTGTCAGAACAAGAGAGGGCCAAGAGTGGTGGGATTTCGCAGAAGAAATGGTTGATGATATTGGAACCACAGTAACTCAGGCTGAAGGTGAGGGTAGTGTGGGATACTAAACTTACTAGACCAGCCAGGTAAGAGCCCAGCATGAGAGCCAAGCAGACCTGCTTGGACATGAGGGTGCTATAGTGGAGGGGTTGACAGATAGCCACAAAACGATCATAGGCCATGGCTGCCAGGACATAGCACTCAGCATCCACAAAACCTACAAAGAAGGCAAACTGGGTGGCACAGCTGGAGAAGGAGATAACTTTGTGCTTTGTTAGGAAGTCAGCCAGCATCCTGGGAGCAATGGCTGAGGAGTAGCCCAGGTCAACAAAGGAGAGGTTGCAGAGGAAAAAATACATGGGTGTGTGAAGCTGAGTGTCTGTTATAATCAGGATAATCATACCAACGTTCCCCACTACATTAACCAGGTAAACTATGAGGAAAACCACGAAGAAGATGATCTGCATCTGAGGGTCCTGGGTGATGCCCATGAAGATAAACTCAGTCACCATTGAGTGGTTTTCTGTATCCATTGCTTCAAGGTTGTATGTGCCTGGATTTAGTTTACTGATGGATGTAGTAAATTTCCTGTCACTGAAAATATTCAAACTAAAGACAAGCAATCATATGCCATATATATATATATATAGTGTGTGTATATATATATATATATATAGTGTATATGTGTATACATATAGTTCTACAGTAAATGAAGGCTTTGTTTAGGATGATTCATAAAAATCTTTCCAGTAATTAGATTCTACGACTGATAGAATAACCCAAACGCTTTGTTAAAAGTGGTGATGTGTCCTCTCCATGTGCCCATTCACAACAGAAGGAAGTGTTAACTTCTTGGGAATGGCAACTTCTGCTTCTCCAATGACCTTGGTGTTCTGGGGTAATTCATCACATGGTACTAGATGTTTGACTCAGTCTACACAATTGTGTGTCTTATTAATGAGTAAAGAAGAACAGCATTGGGTATTTCTTCTTTCTAAAACAAAGCAAATATAAATGCAGATAATGAATAAACTTTAATTTTCATTACAGGTAGACACAGAAAGGAAAATAAGTGACACAAGGACCTCAAAGTACAACACATCACACATATACAGAAAATGAAAAACTTGGAGCAGAAGGTCAGAAATATAAGACAAGACAGTAAAAGATAATTTTCTTAAAAGCCGGAGTTACTGAGTAGCCCAAGAGAAATAAAAAGAAACATATTTCTGATTTAAAAAAGTTGTATCCGTAACATACAAAGACATTTTAATACCTAATAATAAGAAATCCAACAATCCAGTAAGAATCGGCCAAAAATTTCAATAAATATTTACTCATCAAAGGAGATAGCCAAATAACAAATAAATGCATAAAAGTGCTCAAATATTCATTAGGGGAATGCAAGTTAAAAACACAATAAAATAATGTTACATACTAATGATTACAATTTTAAAAAACTGACTATACCAAGTGTTGACAAGGAAGTAGAATAATTGGAAATTTCATCATTATTGGTGGAAATGGAAAGTAGTACAACCACTTTGGAAAACACCTTTGCAGTTTCTTATAAACTCAAACATATGCATACCAACTCTATGATCCAGCCATTAAACAACTGTACATAGGTGACAGGGTGAGTAAATTAGGGTATGTCCATAAAATGAAATGCTACTTAATGATTAAAAGAATCAGATTATTCACACATGCAATGTGGTGAATGAATCTCAAAATAATTAGACTGAGAGAAAACAGCCAGATAAAAAAAGAGTATACCTTGTATGATTCCATTTAGAAAAATCCAGAAAGTGTAAGATAATTAATATTGATAGGAGGCAGATCAGTGGTCACCAGGATAGAGGTGTGTGTGAGGTGGAACAGAGGGGAGGGAGTATCAAGAGGCATGAGGAAACTTTTGGGGGTAATGGATTTATTTACTATCTTGACAGTGATAATGGGTTTGTGAGTGTGTGTGTATATATATATACACACACACACATATATGCATACACACTTTTTATATATATATATAAAAAGACATATCAAATTTTATACTTTAAACATATTTAATTTGTTGTACATCAGTTATACCTGAATAAAGCTGCTACAAAAAAGAGGAAAATACTTGTCCCTACTCCAGTTCAGCTATTTCTCACTACATGTGAATGCAGACATGGTTTCAGAGATGAAATTGATGAGGAAATAAAAACCTAGGTTGAGGGGGCTGGCAAAGTCACTTGATGATTTTCTGAGTTGCAGAATCAGCCACTGAATTCGGGACTACCAATTGCCTATGTAGTGCTGTAATTATTGGATTCATTTTTCCCTTTATTTCTTCATGCAGGGATTTTAAAATAACCCACCAGGAAAAAACAAAACAAACAAAAAAACAGCAAAGAATGACATATTATTTGTCTGCATGTTCTTCAACTTTAGCAAGAGAAAAAATAATCCTAGTGTTGAAAATGAACCCATCTAGCCAACCTTATACTTATTCTGTATGTATGTATGTATGTATGTATGTATATATTATTAAGATGGAGTTTTGCTGTGTCTCCCAGACTGAAGTACAGTGGTGTGTTCTCAGCTCACTGCAGCAACCTCCGCCTCCTAGGTTCAAGCAATTATCTTGCCTCAGCCTCCCGAGTAGCTGGGACTACAGGTGCTCACCACCACACCTGGCTAATTTTTCTATTTTTAGTAGAGGTGGGGTTTCACCATGTAGGCCAAGCTGATCTTGAACTCCTGACCTCCCAAAGTGCTAGGACTACAGGCATGCACCACCGTGCCTGGCCTATACTTGTACCTTTATAGGTGAGGAAACAGACACTAATTAAAATGCAGATACCAGATTGCAGTATTTAAAGGAGTAAGAGATAACCTTGTAAGAAGCACTAGGAGTCAGTACTGTAATCCACAGCTGAGTATGTGCCAGTCAATCCATTTCATTTGATTGGAAATGTAATTATAAAATAATTCCTCCTCCCTTATAGATTCAAGGCTCTGATTAAATAAAGCAGTGCATTAGAAGGTGCTTCAGCAGCCATAAAGTACCCTGCCTGTTCTCATTTATAGTGGACAGACAATTTCAGGTTTTACCATCTGCTACTCCTGATTTTCAACATAATGCTCAGCTTCTTGGAGTCATAATTTTTCATTTGTTCATTGGTGCTAATAATGCCTCCCTTAAAAACTTTCTGTAAGAATTGATTACAATATATACAAAGGGTTGAATTTAGTGACATCCTGTGCTAGGTGTTTAATGCAATTGGCCATTGTGTGCAAGTATAGATGTTTTAATTCATTAGATGAGTATGCACTCATAATTCCTAGAAAAAATGCTTCATGCTTATTCCCTAGAGAGGATGTATCACAAACTGCCTGAGCTTTTAGGAAGACACAAATTTAATTCTGTAGCAATTCCATTAAATGATATTTAGAGACAAGGATGTAATATTCAAAATTGAGCTTGACTAAGGCAAAAGGAAAGAAAACCTCTACACTTTTCTTTTTGGTCTCATATAGCCAACGTTCAGCCCATTAGATTCAAAGAAATGGTAGAATATTCAGCAAATAAGCATATTCCATTGTTAATAATAAACTCAAATATTTAGCAAAAGACCAGCACAAGTATTCTGTTATGGAAGTAAATAAAGGAAGAAATGTATTTTAGATTTTTATGTATCACTTGCTTTTTCAAGTTCATATGAAAAGAATAGTGCAGCAAGAGTCTGGAGATCCTGGTTATAGTCCTACGGTTTTTAAAGAATAAATTGTTTGACCTCAGTAAATTGCTACATTAGATGCACCTTTCCTATCTGTGATACAGATGGGGTGGCGAATACAAATTCTGTAGAATCTTCCATTCCTAGCATTTTTTGAATTTATGCTTGTAACAAGATATCCTAAAAACCAAACCCATGATCTTTGTCTTTTTTTAAATATTAAAATGGCAGGGAATTTGTGCCAAACAGAACCCATGCTCAAAGGGCACTGGGAAGCATAACACTCCACCCCAGCAGGTCACATCGCTTTCTACATTCTGCCCTATGACCTGGCCTGCTTTCTACCTGTTGGTGAGAGGTTGAGTGTTCCTCTTCTTTGATGGATTAAACCAAAGATATATTCTGAGAAGAACTGAAACACGGTGAATTAATCTGGTCGTTGTCTGAGCTACTTGCTCATCCCACCCTCGCTCCTGTGTGCAGGAGGTATTTAAGTGTCACAAACAATTCCCAGAAGAAATGTGATGAAATGCTTTATGCACTCACAGGAAACACAAAGGTTTGATGAACTGTGATCCTCCAAGGAATTTCACTCTCTTCTCCTTCAAATGTAATGATAAAAGAAGGAAACACAGGGGAATTTTTTTAAAGACATTGTACTGATGATTGAGTTAGTAAGAAGCACTGCATGGAGTGTTTGTGCAACCCAAAGATGCCTACATAAAGAGAATTAGGGAGTAGTTGAGAAAAGTCTTTTTGCTGATGCCTGAAAGTCTTCTGAAAGAGGTTGTTACTTTCTGTGTGTTGTGAACTGGCATATATGCATTGCTGTAATGCTTAGAAAGAAATAAATATGAAGTTATTTCTAATTAAAAACAAAAATAAAGGAACACAGGGAAATCCTGGGTAGTGTAGATATTTCTGTTACCTTGATTGTGATGTTGATATCATGGGTGTTTTCTTATGTCTAAACTCATCAAACTATACACATTAAATATGTGTAGTTATCTGTGTATCTTTATAACTCAGTAAAGCTTTTTAAAACTAATTTTAAGTGGCATAAAAGAGCTACCACGAACAAAGTCTTATAGAAGTTTCTTGGAGAAACCAACATTTGTCAATGAAGAAAATGAAGAAGCATAAATTAAAAAGCAGTAATTCAGAGTTCTGTATACTTGCCACCATGAACTATCTGATGTGTCTGGTCATTTTTCATAAACTAGAGGCCATTATCCTTAGCAAACTAAGGCAGGGACAGAAAACCAAATACCACATGTTCTCACTTATAAGTGGGAGCTAAATGATGAGAACACATTAACCCATAGAGGGGAACAACACACCCTGATGGAGGGTGGAGGGTGGGAGAAGGGAGAAGATCAAGAAAAATAAGGATACTTGGCTTATTAGCTGCCTGATGAAATAATCTGTATGATAAATCCTTGTGATGCAAGTTTACCTACGTAACAAACCTGAACATGTACCCTGACCTTAAACATTACAAAAAAAGGAATTAGTTTACATTTTCTTTAAATTTTACATGAAAGAAACTTCAGGTGCTTCCTTTGGCAAAAAGGGATTTTTGATTTCATTCACTAGCAGATTGAAGAACTTTCTTCTGTTTCTAATCAAAATGAAAAAGGATCATTGAAATTTCACTCAGGCTCATCTTTTTGCTGAGGCACTGACAGGGTTCTTTGAAAATAGTTAAGAAACAGGTAGAGGCCCAGTGCAGTGGCTCACATCTGTAATCCTAGCACTTAGGGAGGCTGAGATGCAAGGATCCCTTGAACGCAGGATTCAAGACCAGTGTAGGCAGCATGGTGAAACCCTGACTCTACCAGAAAAATACAAAAATTAGCTGGGCATAGTGGTGTGCACCTGTGGTCTCCAGCTACTCAGGAGGCTGAGATGGGAGGATCACTTGAGTCCAGGAGGTCAAGGCTGCAGTCAACTGAGATTGTGCCTTTGCATTTCAGCCTGGGTTACAGAGTCAGACCTTGTCACAAACAAACAAACAAACAAACACTAGAAAAGTGTCAACCAGAAAAGCTGTAGGTATACAAAGCATACACTAAAGCGGGGATTTGTTAGTAATGTCAGTAATAATTGCTATAGACAACTAAGCATTGATGTTTCTCCAGGGAGAACTGGTGGGACAAGACAATGCCAGCTGCTTCCGGCTATCAACTTTTTTTCTTAGAGTCTCAGTTTTTACTAAGAGAATATTGAGTATAGGGACATTGGAGGAGATGTTCTATATTGTTCATTGCCAGGAAAGCACTAATCATCTTTCTACAAATGAAGGGAACTGTAGAATCCACTCTTTTTCAATCAGATGGACAAGAGAACAATGTGAGTGTTTGCATGAGAAATTGATGTATTGAAAGTTTTAGCTACTTAACAGTGTGGAGGCATCTAGAAATATAACATATTTAATGAAGATCTATAATAACCACTCTAGGGAACTTGAAACAAATTTACAGTCTTTCTTACTCCTTGGTCATTAACAAAAATTTGTGGAAAATGACTTATTAATTTGTGGAAGAGTACTCTATCCTATCACATGTGAGGCTGTTCTAATATCCAGTAACATCCTCTTTAGTAACATGAAAAAAGTATGAATAACTTACTTCCCCACATAATTTCTAAAACATTATGTATTGCTATAATTATTAAAGAATATCTAAAAAGTTATTTCTAATTAAAAACTGTACATGAATCTGGCATAAGGGACACATATCTGGAATTGAACATTGCAAGACAAATTAATCAGATTTAATCTTGTTTGAGAGCATATTTTGGTGGACAGGGAAAGGAAATTAATATTTTTGAAGAACTTTTATTCACTAGAGATGCTGCAGGATTCCTTCACACATGTGATCAATTTAATCTTCTGAGGCTAATGTTGTCTCTGTTTTCAGATAAAATGAGTGAATTTCTTCTTTATAGATAAAGCGAGTGACTGAGAGTAAATTCACATTTCTAGGGTCACACAACTTAGTGAGGTAGATAGAACAAAAACACCCATCTGTCTGTGTATCATGTTCATGTTTTACTCCTTTTATAAGAAGGGTGAGAAGATCAATGTCCATAGGGCTAAGATTCTCACCCAAGGAAAGGATTTAGGGCACCTTGATAAAAGTTTTCATTTTTGATCTCATTGTATACATTCTTGAGGAAAATAGAATGAAGGAAATATAAGATTCAAATATTAAACCAAAAAATGGGATTGAGTAAAAATTTTTATGCTTTTTTTTGGGTACATTTCAAGAAATAACACACGAATTTGTTCCAGATTTCCATTGTGAAGCAAACACACACAAAAGAACAAAAACACTAGAATAAAGAGCAGTTTTAAGATTCTCACTGCCTGTACAATTGAAAACCACTTAGGAAATGCTATTGGACCTGAGAGGCATTTCTTCTACGGTCCTCATACAGAGTTCACTGCGTGGTGTTGGGAAAAATATCCTCAATTAATTTCCCAGAGAAAATACAATCAAGAGTTTGCTTAGTTTTGTTTTTCCCTCATAAGATCCTTCAACGTACACTTACAGACATAAAGGAAAAACACTTCAATTATTGAATTTCACTATTTCAAGTGAATAACAGTCTAGATTAGAATGAAAGAAAATGGAACGGACCTTTTCAGTGGACAGAGGTAGGGAATACTTACATGTGTATGTGTGTGCATGATGTGCATATACATACACACATGAATTACACATGTATGTAGCACATGGGTTCATACTGTTGTTTCTAAGCACATTTAAAAAATTTTTTTAATTTTTAATTTTTATTTTTTGAGACAGAGTCTCGCTCTGTCGCCCAGGCTGAAGTGCCGTGGCCAGATCTCCGCTCACTGCAAGCTCCGCCCCACCGGGTTTATGCCATTCTCCTGCCTCAGCCTCCCGAGTAGCTGGGACTACAGGCGCCCGCCACCTCGCCCGGCTAGTTTTTTTTTGTATTTTTTTGTAGAGACGGGGTTTCACCGTGTTAGCCAGGATGGTCTCGATTTCCCGACCTAGTGATCTGCCCACCTCGGCCTCCCAAAGTGCTGGAATTACAGGCGTGAGCCACCGCGCCCGGCTAAACACAAATTTTAAACCTACAAAGTTGTTTATTAGTTTTTGTTTTTATTCCTGAATCTTTGTTTCTGATACTTAATTCCTAATAACATTGACATAATCACGTATTTTTAGATATTAGTTTTCAAATCAACTTTTGGGTCTTTTTGTTTTTTACTTTTTAAGTAAACATTTACATGTTTTCCAAGTCAAAATTTTACAATAGTGACACATAGAGAAGTCTTATTTATATCCCTGTTTTCTTTATTCCATAACTTCTCTCAGTCTATGGGTAGCCATTTCATCTTTTTCTATTCATATATGTATTATTTACTTCTGAAGTATAAGTAATGCATATATATATTTGTATTTTCCACTTCTTATATACATGTTGTCATTTATACTATATTGCACATTGATTTTTAAATTTTTCACATATTCTATAACTTACTCTATGTCAGCATATACAGATTATTCTTTCATTTATCCAGCTTCATAATAATCCATTGTGTGGATATACCACTGTCTATCAGGTATCTGTTCACAGACATTTGAGTTAGTTTTGAGATCTTGCTATTAGGAAAAAATGTAGTGATAAATAGCTAACTGCATATGCTTTTCCCTACTTTGCCCAGTATATCACTGGGTTGGTTTCTGAGAAGAGGAATTGTTGGGTGAAAGGAAACTGTAATAGGCAGTTTTGCTAAATGTTGCCAAATGTTCCTCAAGCAATGCATGTGTGCTTCTTTCCCCTGGTCTTTCCAATAAAGTTTATTGTCTAGGTTTGTATTTCCCATCTAAATTTACCTCTATCTATCATTTCTCTCTCTCTCTCTCTCTCATATCTATCTGTCTGTCTATCCTCTATCTCTGTTTTTGCTGATCTTAAGGTGGAAAATGTTCTTATAAGCTAGTTGTGATTTGCATTTTCTCTTGTTAGGAATAAATATTGTTCCACTCCTAACTTTTTGTGTCTCTCAACTCCAAACTTACCCATCTTTGCCCCGCTTTGGTCTTACGGCACCTGGACATGGTAAATTAATCCTACTGGGTGGTTTCTTGCTTGCTAGGCCTGGCCAGGGAATGTCCCTGCCATGGAGCAGAACACAGCAGCACCCAGTACAACCACATCAAAAGGAGCCATAAAGGAGGGGTGGGGGTCTTTTATTTTATTTTTTCCTGCTGTGGATGCTCCCCTCAGCTCTAGAGGCAGTGGCTGCTCTGTGTCTATTCTTCCTGTTTACTTTAGACTTTTCTCAATCACTTGATAATTTACTGTTACCAGGTGATAATTCTCTATATTAAATTTTGTCTGTTAGAATTACCATGTGGTTTTCTGTCTCCTGACTGGATCCTGGCTGTTACAAAGACTGAACTTTTGAAAATATTAAAGTGTAATTTATTTGCATTTCTATTTTTGTGTGTCTAATTTTATCGGTGCACATTTCTTCTGTCTTTTGGATGTCTTTATTAATCTTTCTCTTCATAGCTTTTAGGTATTCTTTATATATTGGAGACATTTGTTTGGCCTGGTGTATAAGGTATACCTTTTCTCCACTTTATCATTTATCTTCTGATTTTTGTTAAGATATTTATTACCATTCAACAGGTCTTTTTTCTTTCCTTCCTTTCTGTTTCCTTCATGTTACCAAATTTATCAATTTTTAATTTGATCATATCTGGATTTTGAGTTCTATTTATATTCAAATTCACATCAATTGTTAAATAATTCATCATGTTTATTTTAGTTCTAGTATGGCTTAATTTTTCTGTATTTATAATTTGATTTGTTAATATTTTGATAGTGTATGGTAAAAGAAATTTATATTTCTCCATAAGGCTATCCAATTGCCTAAATGGCATTTATTTAAAAATTTACTTTTCCTTTAATGTTTTGGAGGTGTTGTTATTACATCTTGAATTTTACTTTCATCTCATTGGGTCTTTATCTTTATTTTCCCTATTTTCTGTTTATTTGCTATGTCTACCCAAATCATTTATCAATAATACATGGTTTTAATTATACAAGCTTCCTGATGTATTTTATACCAGTAGGTAGGTCTAACCCCATTTTCATTTGTTCTCTTTTTCAAGGGTTTTCATTGCTATATTAGAATTTTTTAAAAAAACCTTCCATATAAACTTTATAGTCAACATATTTAAGGAAGGTATTCTGATTAGAACAATGTAAAATTTATGAATTAACTTTTGGACAACTGCCACCTTTATGCACTCCAATCTTGCTATCTAAGAGCACATATGTCCTCATATGTGCTCAAGTCTACTTTTGTATCTTTCTGGAGTTTTACAGTTTTTCTCACAGATGTTTTTGCACATTTCTCATTTGGTTAATAGTTAGGTATTTTATGTTTGAAAATCATAAGTGGGAATCTTCTCTTCCATTTACATTTTCTAATTGGAAATTTGCTGGCTTATATGAAGGCTATTACATCAATTTCACATTTTGCTAATTTACTAAGCTCTTTCTCCTGTAGTAGTAGTGGCAGTAACAGTAGTAGTATTTAATGTTTGGTGTATTGGAATATAGCCATACTTTTTTTTTTTTAAAGATTTTACTTTAAGTTCTGGGGTACATGTACAGAACGTGCAGTTTTGTTACATAGGTATACATGTGCCATGTTGGTTTGCTGCACCCATCAACCTGTCGTCTAGGTTTTAAGCCCTGAATGCATCAGGTATTTGTCCTGATGTTTTCCCTCCCCTTGCCCCCAAGCCCCCAACAGGCCCTGGTGTGTGATATTCCCCTCCCTGTGTCCATGTGTCCTCATTGTTCAACTCCCACTTATGAGTTGGAACATGCGGTGTTTGGTTTTCTGTTCTTTGCTAGTTTGCTGAGAGCAATGGTTTCCAGCTTCATCCATGTCCCTGCAAAGGACATTAACTCATTCTTTTTGATGGCTGCATAGTGGAATGTAGCCATACTTTATACAAGACAAATAAAGCTTTCTTTAAGATAAAATAAATTTATAAGGCCTAAGAAGGGAATTCCTCTTCTTGGTTTGGCCAGGTGATATAAAATCTATATGGATGAAATCCTGTTAATGGTTGGTGACTGGCACATAAACTTCCTCTGCAACAGTGGTCCTATACCCTTTTTGACCCAATGCCATCTTTTTATAGCAAGTATTTTAGCTTGCCCCTTCTGTGCTCCTGAAAGAGAGCTGTGACATTCCCAGAGACTATTATTTCCCTACATGCCTAATTTAAAGAGGAAAAATAAAAGGAAAGTAATTGATAATAAACAATTTAATGCTTATTTTAGTTACTAATTGGTCAGGCATAACTACATAATGCAAAGGCAGATGCTTGTATGTATATGTAATCCCCATAAATGTGACTATAAATGCAGGCTGGTACAGGTTTGTCCTATAAGCACCTCAAGCAGTTTTGCTACCTTATAACTGAGGACATACATTTCTGAAACGATGAACAGCTCTTGGTAAAGCTCCAAACCATTTTTCCCCTAGAGTTACTTAATAGATACATTTATGGCAAATTTGTTACATAAAAAGTCATGCAGCAATATTCATATTTATATATAAAATGTATTTACATGTAAAATGGAGGTAGATCTATCTAAAAGGCTTAGACAATTCTATCAAGTGCATAACTAGCAGGATACTTAAAAATTCCAGAGGGAATGGGCAATTTTTGTGCTTTGGGACTGTCTTATAGCTTGCAGTCTTTCTGTATTTTTGCCTCCCACTCACTAGATTCTACAGTATATCCCTCTGTCACTATGACAGCCAAAAATTTCCATAATGTCTCTAAAAGAGAAAAAAATCACCTCCACTGAGATTGCCTTTAAGTTGTAGGCATCTGATATTAAAGTAATTCTTAACTAAGGGATGATAAAATTCACTGTTAGAAGTTTAGCCCCTCCACCTTTCCACTCCTAATACCTATAATTCACTCCTTCTCTCAGCAACTACTGTCATCAAGACACTACTCCAGAGGTTTCCAATATTGCCCAGAGCACATAAAATAAGCCATTAGTCGTTATTGTAGTTTATGTGTTATCCATATTTAAAACAGAAGGATTTTTTTTTCCCACAAACTCTTTGCTACTTTTGAACTGCAGAAACACAAAATGGCTAGCAATACACATTCTGGAGTATGAAAAAAACTGTTTGAATCCCATTTCTGATCTGAATTAACTATTTAGACAGGTTCCTTTTGAAGATCCAACTTATCTGTGATGGAGGATGCATGCATCAGAAAACACGTGTATTTAAGGGGGCATTTGGCAAGCA
Source organism: Macaca thibetana thibetana (assembly GCF_024542745.1). Lineage (NCBI taxonomy): Eukaryota > Metazoa > Chordata > Mammalia > Primates > Cercopithecidae > Macaca > Macaca thibetana. The sequence goes on from NC_065591.1 coordinate 16,442,454, forward strand.
GTACATGCCCAGGAAATGTTAGCTGCTATTATCACTTGGCCCAGTCTTTTATCCTATGACTAAGGAAAGGGCTGGCTGAACAGGTTCTCACCATTATTCATGATATGCATTAATGTGTAAGCTCTCTGGAGTGGAGGTCACATCTTTATTAGTCATGATTTCTTCTATTAGTTGCCCAATAAATGCTTGTTGCTTGGTTATTGGCCTGTGGGGATCCCTTGGTTCTTTATAAAATATTCATTGCAACTTAACTGTCAGTGATTCATTCTTTACAATACTGAGCTCAAAATTCTGTCACCAGTGTGAATTCTCCAAATTCTTCATGGAGATTTCATTTCATCCTGACTTCTGATCGGTTCACATCCTAGTGGCAGGGAGACATGCCATCATCTGGTGCCTCCTTAATGACACTTGTTGAATTCTCTTCTTGTTTTGAAGCTCTTTATAGCCTGGGGCTGATTAGGTCCTACAACCTATCCTGTCCAGGTCCTAATTACTCCCTCATGCCTACAAGTCTCATTCCACCACTCCATTATTACCTGAAATCTTGATATTCTATGTCCCTTACCACTGACCTCCTTGTGCCATACGATCTTTCTTCCCACCTCCATCCATACTCCAATTGCGCAAACCTTAATCTCACTTAAATCATCACACTTTGTTCTCATGTAGCAACTAATTTACACTTATTGAGATTATTTACTTATTTATTGAATAAAGAGTCTCATTTACTAGTTCTGTTTGAGGCCGTGAATTGATAGGAACCGTACTGCATTTTTCCTTCAAGGTATTAATTTAAAAAGCAAGAAGGTCAAGACTTAATCAAAGTAATGCAAATATTTCTTGTCTGAATTGCTTGACATAAAACAAAACAGTTGTAAAGTCTTTATGTCTCTCAGCAATTCATGCAAATTGCACTGACTAAATAATACAGAGAGATGGATTAATTAAAGTGCCTTCTCAAAGCAGCATAAATAATGTGAATGATGATTAGGTATTGATGAATTTGTTTCAGATTCTATGTCTTTTATATGGAAGATATCTTTGGACAATAGGGCACCCCATATGTCTCAATGTAGGCTACATAGGCTGATAACTATTTCCTTTGTTGTTGGCTTTTGTTTTCTATTTTTTTTTTAACGTAGTCTCGCTCTGTCGCTCAGGCTGGAGTGCAGGGGCAGCATCTCAGCTCAGTGCAATGTCTGCCTCCCGAGTTCAAGTGATTCTCCTGCCTCAGCCTCCCAAGTAGCTGGGATTACAGATGCACACCACTATGCCAGGCTAATTTTATATTTTTAGTAGAGACAGGGTTTTGCCATATTGGCCAGGCTGGTCTTGAACTCCTGACCTCAGGTGATCCACCAGCCTTGGCCTCCCAAAGTGTTGGGATTACAGACATAAGCCACTGTGCCTGACTACTGATAACTATTTCTTACTCTGGAGAGTGGGGAAGAATGTAAGGGTAAGGGAAACTCATTTATTAATTATTATATGTATTGGATGCAGCAATTCACATTTGTTAAATTATTTTCTCTCCAGAGTCACCCTATAAGGTAGATATTAGAAAGGAAAAAGCTAAGACACAAAGATTTAGTGAAACGCCCAAAGTCATACAATCAGATTTCCAAGCCAAGACCTTCCTCTTTTGTGTACCTCCGTCACCACTATCCAGGTAGCCTAACTGCTAACATGTACACTTATAGAAGATGGGGCCCCAGGTAGAGCTCATCTGCTCTTTTGTGGATTCTTTTGATTCTCCCAAGGGCAAACCTCTAGCTATCAGGGGAGACAGAAGAAGGATGGTTCATGGTGGTTAGGAATATGGGGCTCAAATTCATTCTCTGCTGGGCCCAGGTGTCCCAAGAGTAAAGTAGAGAAAATGAAAAAGACCTGTGATTTTCTTAATTTCAGAGGTGACAAATAAGCAGATTACGATGAGGTGACATGAGAGACACAGTCCCTGAAGACCAACTAACAAGAAATATATTTTACTTAAGTTAGGATGCTTATTGGAGTGTCAATTCTAGAGACTCCACAACTGAAATTAACTGCAATTGATATGACAGCTGCACTGCGTGATACACTCTGTATACTGAAATGTATTTTACTCTGATATAAAAAATTGCGATATTATCTTTAAAGAAAAGTAAAGGAACAAAAGACTCAATCTCTGCTGAATGCAGAGTAACATCACAAGGAAGAGGTAAACAGTTTCAGTTGTCCTACTTCTTTTACAGGTGTTCTACAGAATCTGTTCCAGCTATATCTCCTGCTTACCCTGGGAGAATTAGCGTGAATGCTTCCTCTAAGAAGAAAGATTTCTCTCTCTTTTTTTTAATCTGCTTTCTTTTCAGTGAATTTAAGCATTGGACAGGAGCAAGCAAAGGGATCAAGTAGAAATCAAACAGTTACTAAAGGTAAGACAAGAGATATAAAGGTTTCTGTCTATTTAACTTACTATCCTGAAGAAAAATTCACAATCCTGTTAATTTCCTCAATCGCTTATCAACACAAAATTCCAAGAGCATTGAGTCGCTAAGAAAAGAATGTAAAATAAATGTTGTATGTGTTATTTTTTGCAAAATATATAGCCATTAGGAAAAATATAAGCAGCAATAAGTATTATTTTAAAGATCTTTTAAATAAAAGAAATATATCATGAAACTTTAGTATTATTTTTAGAAACTCTTAGAAATTGGGAGCCCAGATCTCTGGCTAAGGAATCTCTGGGCTAAAGAATTGACTGAAAAATCTCAGCAGAGCCTGGGGAAATCCTGCACTGAAGCAGGAAAAATACTTATCAGAATAGAGGGGGAGACAGAAGTGTGTTATTTATACCAGCAGATGGAAAACAAATAATATTTTGCTATCTTGCTGATTAATATATGTGAGTCCTAAGAAAGACAATTTTCATCAACTGTAATTATATTTTCTCTTTAGGATATACGACATTTTTATTTAACCAAATGTATTTTAAAGTATTAATAAATCTCTGAGAATCACAATATCAATCTCTTTGTCTATCAGTGCTCATATCTGTTATTGACAGAGCTTTTCTAAACGACCTCAAATGTTAAAAGAATGAAAGGTACATTGGCTGGACATACATTTAGACGTTGTTAGGCTAACTTTGAGAGCCCCGAGAGACTTTGGGTAAGTTAACCTTTCATACCTTACATTTCCTATCTACAAAAGGGGGGTGATAAATGCCTTTTACATAGAATTTAAATAAACAAGCGAAACAGTTAATAAAGTGCTTGTAGAGCATAAGAAATCATCAACAGATTTTCGCACATGTCAATACTTACATTTTACTCATCATTACTTATGTCGCATGTTTAGCACATCTAAGACATTTTATTCTGTGCAATATTTCTGTTAATGCTCTCAGAGAAACTTTGTTTGAGAAGGACAGAAGAAAGATGTTCCTTTTTTTTTTTTTTCCATTTCTTCTAAAGATGCTGTTCTTTGAAGTTCAAACAGCAAGTTTACTTCAAGAAAGAGGACCTAGGCTGTGTATCTATGCCAGTGAAATACAGATGGAGGCAATGTGGTGCTGAAGAACAGCAAATAATTTAGCATCAAGAGACCTACGTTCTAGCTCAGGATTCACCACTGGTTGGCTCAGAACCCCCACACTTTGCTGGCCTCATCTAACAAAAGACGATATTACGTATACTCTTGGGATATTACCTGATAATTTATTTCACTGATTTGTGGTAAGGCTTATATAAGATAGTGGGTGCAATGACACTTTTTGAAATTGTTATGGAATTCTTTCAAAATGTCAGTTTTAATTATTGATTAGGGTATTGAGCCTCTATCTCAATGACAATTAGGTGGAGCCCAGCATAAATAGGTGCTTCTGTTTATGGCACTGTCTGTGATAATAGAACCAGTTCCTTCCCGCTCTATCACTGTTTTTAGAAACTTCTTTATCTTCAATGCTAAGCAAGGGTACTGGGTCACTTTGACCGCATGTTTTTCATTTAGGCAGTATCAAATAACCTCTTTCTGTGAGTAGTAAAAGATTTACCTCTGTCTTATCTTCTGAGATAGATTTTAACAATTAGCTTGGTAAAGTTTAAACTTTTGTTCAATAATCTGAGATCATGGAAGGGGTGGGGATTTGAGTTAAAGTGGAGAATAATTCCACTGGTGGTGTTTAAACTTTGATTTGGAAGATCTAGGCATCTATTCTGAATTTTCTTTTTTATTTGTTTTACTTGTCATGTCCTCTATTTATCTTCATTACACCTTGCAAAGGGTGACTCTTATCTCCATTTTGATTACTTGGTATTCAATTATTCCCCTGATTCAGTATGATGGCTGAAAAATTACATGTGCTACTTCTGATGTTTTCTGGTTCTCTTGAGAACTTGTGACTCTGAGTATTAGAGATTTTCACTGCCTTGGCTACTTCTGTCATTTTTTTCAGGGATGCCTACTCATTCTTATAATCGGATTCTCTAAATATTAGAGTGAATTATGGAAAATTACTAGTTAACTGAACGTCTTCTGTTCTCTGTAGATGTTTATCCTGGGAAATCAGAGGGGGGTTCGAACTGTACTGGCTGTGTGGGAATATTCTCTATTTGTTTTCTTCTTTGGCCAGACATTTTTAAAGTTCTTCCTGTATCCTAAGAGTTATTTTTATCCTTCCTTCCTTCCTTCCTTCCTTCCGTCTCTTCTTTTCTTTTCTTTCTTTCCTTTTTCTTTTTTTTTTCTTTCTTTCTTTCTCTTTCTTTCCTTCTTTCTTTCTCTCCCTCTCTTTCTTTCCTTCTTTCTTTCTCTCCCTCTCTTTCTTTCTTCCCCCCCCCTCTTTTTCTTTTTCTTTTTTTTGACACGGTCTCATTCTATTGCACAGGCTGGACTGGTGTAGTGGCACAAACCCAGCTCACTGCAGTCTCGAACTCCCAGGGTCAAGCAATCCTCCCACCTCAGTCTCCTGAGTAGCTGAGACCACAAGCATGAGCCACCACCCACAGCTATTTAAAAAATTTTTTTTTGTAGAGATGAGATTTTGCCACATTGCTCAGGCTGGTCTTGAACTTCTGAGCTCAAGTGATCAGCCTTGCTTTTGTCTCTCAAAGTGCTGAGATTACAGGTGTGAGCCACCATGCCCAGCCCAACTATTTTTCTTGTCTGGCACTATTGATTAATTTTGTTAACTTTCAAGATTTTTCTTCATTCTATTAGTACTGAGGAGGAATTGTCAGTGGCCTGAATTCATTCTATTATCCTTCTCCAGTAGTTCCGTCTGGAGGGTATGTCAATATATAAATTAATATATTTATCACAAGTAATTATGGCAATAACATCTTAAGAATAAGTTATTTTAATTATTCAATAAATAGTTAAATCTAGGAATGACTGTAGTTAATAGATACTAAACCACTTGCTTCAGTCATTTGTTAGTAGGCAGCACACCTAGTACTATGCTACAAGTCTTTTGATTTGACATCAAATCCAACATACCTTTTACTATGCTTTTCACTTTTTGCTCTTCTGTTGGAATTTATGTTTCACTAAAAATATATTATAGCTCCATCATGTATTCATCTGACTAAATTCCACTGTGGATCTTCTTTCTTATTGCAGCTCAAAGGATGAGACTTATGAAAGAGGTTCGAGGCAGAAATCAAACAGAATTGACAGAATTTCTCCTCTTAGGACTTTCTGACAATCCAGATCTACAAGGGGTCCTCTTTGCATTATTTCTGTTAATCTATATGGCAACCATGGTGGGCAATTTGGGGATGATTGTATTGATTAAGATTGATCTCTGTCTCCACACTCCCATGTACTTCTTTCTCAGTAGCCTCTCTTTTGTGGATGCCTCTTACTCTTCTTCCGTCACTCCCAAGATGCTGGTGAACCTCATGGCTGAGAATAAGGCCATTTCTTTTCATGAATGTGCTGCCCAGTTCTACTTCTTTGGCTCCTTCCTGGGGACTGAGTGCTTCCTGTTGGCAATGATGGCATACGACCGCTACGCAGCCATTTGGAATCCCCTGCTCTACCCAGTACTCATGTCTGGGAGAATTTGCTTTTGGCTAATAGCTACCTCCTTCCTAGCAGGTTTTGGAAATGCAGCCATACACACAGGGATGACTTTTAGATTGTCCTTTTGTGGCTCTAATAGGATCAACCATTTCTACTGTGATACTCCACCGCTGCTCAAACTCTCTTGCTCTGATACCCATGTCAATGGCATTGTGATCATGGCTTTCTCAAGTTTTAATGTCATCTGCTGTGTTATGATTGTCCTCATTTCCTACCTGTGTATCTTCATTGCCATCTTGAAGATGCCTTCGTTAGAGGGCAGGCACAAAGCCTTCTCCACCTGTGCCTCTCACCTCATGGCTGTCACCATATTCTTTGGAACAATCCTCTTCATGTATTTGCGCCCTACATCTAGCTACTCAATGGAGCAGGACAAGGTTGTCTCTGTCTTTTATACAGTAATAATCCCTATGCTAAATCCCCTCATCTATAGTTTAAAAAATAAGGATGTAAAAAACGCCCTAAAGAAGATCTTACAGAAACACATCTTGTAAAGCCATGTCACGCATCATTTGTTATGAAGAAGAAAACACATTTTCATGTTAATTGTATTCTCTGATTGTTTAAGCTGTTTCTCTGTGTTAAAGTAGATAATTTAAGATGAAGTATACTTTTTAATACCCTAGTATCATATATATACACACACACACACACACACAGAGACTCCATCTCAAAAATAAATAAATAAATAAATAAATAAATGAATAATAAATAAAATATTCGTTAGAGACCACAAAGGAAGAACTATTTCCTCCTAACCACCTGAAGAGCCCTCTCATGTCATATCCCAATAACTTCCACTTTCAATTGTTAACTAAGGTTTCTCTCAAACACATCCGAAACTGTATCAGAACTTGCATTCTCCTTCATATTTATTTTTATTCTGGTTCATCTGCTATCATATTTATCCCTTAATTTTTCTCTTAAATCACCGCTCTAAGGACATTTGTACTTTATCATTATTCATCACTGTCTTATGTCTGCATTTCACTCATTGCCCAGTTGAGATTCCACGGTCTATCACATCATGATGCGCTATCAGTTATGTTCAGTTCCATGGTTCCACCCTCCCTCCACTTTGCTCATCTGTCTAAATACCCATTTAATTAAATTTAGTTGTTTCTTCTATGTGTCCCCCATTTAAACTGCTTAATACAATTAGAGAGAATTCATCATCACTTTACTCTGTGCTACTGAACTTTCCTCATACTTCGTCCTGAGGGCGGAGGGCGGCGGGGGTGGGGGAAGATATGATCATCCTCACCTTACCACCTCTAAATCTTTATAAATGCTCTCTTTCTCCCCTCACGTCATTATGGATAATGTATCTCTGCTTCTACCTAAGACCAGCTCTTTCATGTCTTTGGAGTTTTCCACGGATTTTACTTCTGAAATTATACCTCTACTCTCCCCAAGCATTAGTATCTCAAACTCTATCATAATATCCTCATTTATATACAAATATTTTCTAGTGCCACCTTCTTCACAGTGTCCGTGACAGTAAGTCCCATCCAGTCACCAACTTATTAATTTATCCCTACTCCCTTCTATAATTAATCTTTCCAAAAGAACTACCTCTACTCATTGCCCTGACTTCCTCCTATCTTATTAACACTATATCATGGTCCAGTTGTATTTCTGTAACATATATCCATTGAGGCTAATCTTATCGAGGACACATGACAACTCAATGCTACTTTATCCAAAGATCACTTCTCTGTCTCACTTTTACTTGATATCTCAGGATTTGTGGCAATTAATTCCTCCACCTGCCTTGATATACCCCTATATAGGTTTCTATATCACCTCACTCTTCTGTTTTTCCTTCTTTCACTCCTACCTCTTCCCAGTGAGCATTTGTCTTTTTTCCTCCATCTCATGCTGACCTTTATATCTTGGAGCAAAAGTCATAGTTTTGACGTTTGGTTCTCAGCCTGCACTTAATTCTTGGGTGACCTAAGAACTGTGCCATGATTCCAAAACCTGTATCTCTAGCCTTGATCTCTCACCCAAGTTCTGAATTCATGTATTTAATTAACAACCTGGCATGTAGGGACTTTGGATACATTAAAGGATTAAGAAATTAGTTTTCTCTTCTTGGTTATGATAGTCAGACATATGTAAAACAATCCCACCTTTTGTACTACTAGACGAGACTATACCTGCAAATCATACTTATGTCTTTGGACTTAAAATTATCTCAATATTAAGTCACAGATTGTATTTTCTATTAGGTTGCTGCAAAAGTAGTTGCAGTTTTTTGCAATACTTAAAAAAATAGCAAAAACCGTAATATTTTTGTACCAACTTACTATTATATTTCTTTAGTTTGTGCTGGAGCAAGAAAATTGGCAACTTTTATACCTTTACTCATAATCCTTTAAATATTTGTTGAATAACTTGCATGTAACTTATACTGGAGATATAACAGGTAAGAAAACCAAGTTTCTTATCTCAATAAACTTATATTTAAGTGAGAGAGATTGTATTGTCTCTGTCAAATGTATTATGCATGTGCGAATGTGTGTGTGCATTTCACATAAACATAAATGGCGTTTTGAAGAAAAACAAAGAGGGCAATAAAATGGAGTGAGAAAACAGCTCTCTGTTGAGGAACACCTGAGCAATGCCTGGATAGGGATGATACCATGTGAATGTCTGTGGAACAGCTTTCTGTGTACACATGCATTAAACACAAAGGCTCCAAGGCAAGATCCTTTTTGGTTTGTCAAAAGAATTGCAAAGAGACAAATATACAAATATATGTGAACCAAAGAGAGAAAACTAAAGGAGGTAAAGAACAGCAATCAGGAAGATTCTGAGAAAGGAAGGCAGATCACATAAGGCATAGTAGCTCATAAAGAGGTTTTGTGTTTTAGTTTTTCAAATTACTTTGTAATAGTTGTCTCCTACCAATGCCACATGGTAAGATGCAAGAGGGAATGGGCAAGATTAATTTTCTTGGCTATTTTAGTAGTACCAAGGGTGGTGTCTGCTTCATGAAACAAACTTATTAATATTTTTTGAGTGAATAAAGAAGTTTATGAAATGAAAGCCATATTCTAGTAGAAATGAATAAGAATTGTATTTTAAGTGGAATTCTGAGGGTTGGAGGCAGGATCTGATCAATCCTATAGATTTAATTCAATGCTGTGTTCAGTGGAGCCTCTGGATCATGAAATACTTTTTGTTCTTCTCTAAATTCCTAAGATACTCTTTCAGGTATAAATGATGCACTGGGGAAAAATTAGTTCAATTACCTCAGTGAAAAATGAATTCACTTTTTAATTATGGATTGGCATATTTCAGACTTTAGACTTTTTAGTGTTTAACAGAGACTAATCTCCAGAGAATGATGACAGCCTTAATAAGACTTGATCTTGGGCCTTGGATTCAAAAGCAGTGCATTTTATCCTTTAATTAAACAAAGTTTAATTAAAGGATAAAATTAAAAAGAATTCTGCCATAGTTGATTCCCTTATGTCATTTGCACAGTTTTTCAAAGCCATAAATCTGACTGTTGGAAACAGAAAACCTGTATTCCTACAAAACAAAAGTAAATTAATAAGAACCACTATTTTCAGTGAATATTACTTAAGGACAGAAGGTAAGATCATGTAATTTATCATAACTTGTTCCAATGTAGAAAGTTTCAAGAGGGCTTAAAAAAATTTAAGAAATTTGGATTAAACATCTTAAATTAAATATGTCTGAAATACAAAATTTAATATTGTCAACTAAACTGTGAACATAAATTGTTTTAAAATAGGGAGATTTAGAATCACTAGAAACAATTTCATAGAATATTCAACATATATATACCCATACATACAGGAATGTATGTATACATGTATATATACACAAATGTGTGTGATGTAAAACTATGAAAATTTAATTAATTTTTTATATAAAGGGAGCCAAAACCCAAAGACATATTTAATTCTCTAGGAAAAACCTTAAATTGAATACTTTTATGCCATTAAATACATAAATTGATAAACTGATAACAATTTTCAAGCTTTTTCTTGAATTTTAGTTGCGCTTGCTCTGTGACATCAAACAAGTTAATATTCCTTAGTTCAAATTTATGTTTAATACAAGGATAATTCTATCTTGATTAAGTTTGTTGCAATCCATATGTCCATGAGGGATGATATATCCAATGCTCTTTTGTAATAAATGGACTGTAAGCCACTCCACATATATTTTTCTAAATATGAATCTATATTATGTACACATGGTGGGAAAACAGTTACAAAAGCTAAACAAGTTTCTTCCCTCATATATATTTATATGTATGTGTGTGTGTTTATACACATATATATATAAATATGTACACAGACACACATAACATACCCATACACTCAGAGGACCATATATATCAGAGAAAATATAGCTTTTACATCACCTTATACATTTATTACATATATAATGTGATTGATCATATGTATGTACATATATATTTATGCAAAAATAAGAGACTTAAAGAATGGCTGCAACTTTTTAAAGAGGTTATAGAATAGAATTTTAGCTATTTTAGAGATAGGAGAATCAGTTTAAAAGACTACTGTAACAATGTAAGTAAAAGACAGCTTGGTATTTAGTGGCAATGAAAGTGGCAGAGATAGCTGGCTTAGGATACAAATCTTTTAAAGGAAAATCCAATGGGATAATCTGATCGACTGGCTATCCAACATGTAAGAAAGAGAAAATATCATTTAGCCAACATTTTTGTCTATTTATTTAATTTTATCTGTGCAAATGAAAGCATGGAGCCGTCATTGACTTGAGATGGGGAGTGCTATGTTTGGAGCAAATAAGAGGAGGATATGAGGAATTCAGTTTTGGTCATGTTAAGTTGCCGTTTCATAGGCATATGGAGATGTAAGCAGTTAAATTATAAGCCTGGAGTTTGGAAAAGAGGACAGGACTAGAGATGTGGCTCAGAAGGTACAAGTACACAGACAATATTTAAAACCATCAGACAACAAGAGCACCTGGGTATAGTGGAAATAGAGAAGGAGGAGGCTCTGAGACACTCCCACACAAAGAGGGAGAAGAGGAGGAACAAGGAACGGAGACAGAAGGAGCAAGCCATGTAGCAGGAAGAAAAAACAGAGAGCTTGATGTTCTGGAAGAGTACAGAAAGAAGCGTTTTAGAGTGGTAGGTAATTAATTATGTTAATGTTATTGATACATCTAGAAAAATGAGGCCTGAGAATTCACCATTAGATTTAGCAATCAAGACCAATGATGTCTTGAACAAAAGCAATTTCCAGGGAGTGATGGAGGGAAAGGCCTGAATAGCACGGGCTAACATGGCAATGAGGTTGTCATTTTTGCCTTTGCCAGTTTTAATGAATTGAGCTGTTTCCTACTGATTCTTGTTTCCTGTCTCTACATCCTTGCTGCTATCTTGAGGATCTACTCTGCAGAAGGGATGCACAAGGCCTTCTCCACCTGTGCTTCCCACTTGACGGTGGTCACCATCTTCTTTGGGACAATCCTGTTCATGTATCTGCATCCCAGTTCCAGCTACTCAATGGATCAAGACAAAGTGCTATCTGTCTTTTACACAGTAGTCATCCCCATGTTGAATCCTCTCATCTACAGTTTGAGAAACAAGGAAGTCAAAGCTTCTTTAAGTAAAATTTTTAGAACAGTCTCTTATGTCTCTACTTAGAATCATCAAATCATGAGATGTCAGGACTCTAAGGAAACTTACAAATGACCAAATCTACTTCCATTTACCCTAACTCTATTTCATTCTGCCATGAGGCTTTTTCCCAACAGTTAGTTGGACTAACTGTTCCAAGCTTCCTGGAGACTATGGCCACTGTATGTAAATCCCACTTATTCTACATAACCTAAATCTCAAAAATAACCAACTACCACAGTTTAACAGACAATGAGAATGGGAGGGAACAGCTATATGAACACAGGAACATTATTTATTGCCATATCCCCAGAACCTGGACAAATGTTTGAATCATAGTAGCTGTAAAGTAACCATTAGTGTATGAATTAATGATGTTACTTTGCCAACTCACATCAGCTGGCATTTCATGGTATGCAGATCTCTTACCTTTCAGATGTTATCAGTAGAGACCAAGTTACTACAAAAAATTCCAGCTACCATGTGAAGAATGTATGGAAGGAAGTGCAATTTGAGGTAGAGAGATCATTAGGGGCTTGTTTTAGTAACAAAGCTAGTGATAATGGTGCCAGAGCTAAAATTTAACATATTAATAGCTAAAACGTTCAGTTTGCACTGTTGGAAATTAGGTGGGAGTTGACTCAGGGCTACAAAAATGAGTTGTCCTTATTTACCATAGAAAATTTTGCAAGGGTGAGAGGACACGGAATGTTCATACCTTTTAAAGAAAAACTATATTGCTTTATTTAGTTTATGTATCACATATTCACAAATCTGACATTGGTTCAGTGGTTATCAGCCCTGGCTGATAACATGAGAATCAAGTTAGAGTTTTTAAAAACACTGATGCCTAGGCTGTAGGCCAACCCAGGTGGGACACACATACACACACACACACACATATAATATTTTAAGTTCCGAGATATATGTGCAGGATATACATGTTTGTTACATAGGTAAACGTGTGCCAGGGCGGTTTGCTGCACCTAAATATCATATGATATTTTAAACAAACTTTCATACTATTGTAATGCACAGACAACATTGAAAGCACTGAACTAGACAACTGAAATGGCCTATTTGTATTAAATAAGTTTTTTTTTTCACATGGTTTATTCCCAATAGCTTACACTTTCCCCTTACAGTAGATTCTGAGATATTGTCACACGAAGTCTTTTTCCAGCCCCCAAATATAGAACTTGCCATCATTAATGCATATAAAACTTTCCTCCATTGGTTTGGAATAAAGTATTCCATTTTCTGATATTAGCTCTTACAGTATTCTGTTGGTGCTGGAAAGCTTAAAAAAAGAAAACCTTTCTGAGAGCCTTCATGATCCTATCTCAAGTCTTCTCGCACCCAAGAAACAGAGGGCAAAGGATGAGATCATAGAAGGTCACACCATCCAACTGTTGACTACATATAGCTCAGGGTTTGATTTATGGGATACATACGAAAAGAGTGTGTTCTATATATCACCAGTTGTGAAAGTAGACCTTGACATGGTCATGTTTCAAGTTATGAGCTAATGAGGGGAGTGGGAAAAAAAGGAATATAATTCCCACCAACATGTTCACACTTTTAAAAATGCCATTGCAGATGGTTTGTGGTGAATGACGTCTAAGAATTTTTCAGTCACACATCATAGACCATAACCCACAAAAACATGGGCCAACACCAGGTGGATACATCTCATATTGTTGAAAATTCCAACAGCTTTCACCTTTCATTCAGTGGTGTTCTCTCACGTCAAGATGGAGATGAGTAAGAAAATGGGAAGAATGAGGAGAATAATCATTAAATATATAAAATTATTCTATTTTAAATAATGGAACTATTGGAAAGAAACCAAACTATGCTTAGGACAGGGAAGAGTTAAAGCTCTGTGTACAATGTAGGAGGAAAAAACACAACTTCAAGCCACGTAGAGTATTTTCTGAAAAATTCTGCCAAGTGGGACACGTCAGGTGAAAGCTCCGTAAATCCATAGCAGTGTTGGCAAAGGACAGAAACACAATAGAGAAAAATGTATTCCCTTTGAACAAGACAATACAAACATGTTTTTGTTTGTTTGTTTGTTTTGTGTTTTTCTAAGATGGAGTTTTTTTCTTGTTGCCTAGGCTGGAATGCAACGGTACCATCTTAGCTCACTGCAACCTCCGCCTCCCGGGTTCAAGTGATTCTCCTGCCTCAGTCTCCCAAGTAGCTGGGATTACAGGCGCCCACCACCATTCCCAGCTAACTTTTTGTATTTTTAGTACAGACGGGGTTTCACTATATTGGCCAGGCTGGTCTCGAACTCCTGACCTCAGGTTATCCACCCACCTCGGCCTCACAAAGTGCTGGGATTACAGGTGTGAACCACCATGCCCAGCCAGCCCGGACACAGCATTGCCATCATATTCCAATGCAAAACCGAACTGAAGAACCCTGAGAAAAGCCCCTAGAAATGACAATGGAAAGGTGTTCACTGTTTTTTTTTTTTTCCCTTCTCACTGTTAAACTTACCCTCATTTCTATCCAATTCTCTTGACACTCTCCTCTTAGTAATAATTGTATTAAGTAATTAAAGACATAGAAGAATATGTTTTATTGTGTCAAATTCTAAGGCTCTAGTTTTGGAGAAGGTAAACAAGTTAGTGGAGAAATGTATGTTTTTGAATTCCAAGATTTGACTAAAGCTCAACTTGTAAGCCTACTCTAAGTCTCAGCTGTGTCGTGAATAATGGATCTGTAACTAATGTCAGGGGTATTTGCAGAGTCTGCTTGACCTCCTTGTATATCACTAGTTAACTGTTGTCTTCATCAGAGAGTCTGAGGCCTGTCTGCCTATGATTTTGTTTTACCATGACAATTCTTACAGCCACTACTAATTTCATTTTATGTTCAAAAGAGGAAATAAGAAATCACAGAAATTTCTTACGAGTTCTTGATTTTCAGAACTGTTAGACTTACCTGTGAAGGAATAGTAATTTCTTATCCTACTCCAAAGTCCCCGGTGTGGGAGGATTTATACCTGAATGACTAATCTTTGGAGACTCATTCCTGAAGCATTAGATAAGAAACCACACAGCATATCATTAGGGCTCCCTCTGGAGGTGTTTACAAAAGTCACATCATAATGGATAAAACCCTAATTGAGATGTACATAGTGTCTTTCAGTAAATGCAAAAACACTTGGTACAGATTTTGATATTGGGATTCATTCTAGAGCAGATAGAAAGGTCTTCCATTCTTGGTAATCAAAAGACCTTTGCGTGTGACACTGCACATTATATCCTCAGTTAAAATAGTCTTTGGCTTTTCTGAAAACCTTTGTTGATTTTCTCTGCCTTTCTTGCAATATTTGCTTTCTTTTATTCTATTACTTCTACGGATTGGAAATGCTCTGAGGATAAAGCTAACATCAATTTCATCTTGATATTCCCTATGGAGATCTGCACAACGTTTTGGGTGTACAGTTAATATTTAGTGAAGAGTTTATTGAATAAATAACCAAACACTGGTAATTAGTTTAAACAAAATTAGTTCAAGTACACTTACTGCCATGAGCCACTTATACAAAGGTATGTGTAATTTATGACTACAGAGATATGCTAATTCATGTAATGTTTAATATTTGGGTCTCAAGTACATCAACATTTGAAATCAAAGTAAAGTCCTACTACTTCGGGTCAGATTCATAATAATCCTATTATAAATAAAAATAAAATAATATAAAAGTATTATATCTTTCATTAGGGCTAAAACAATCTTTCTCTCACATACTCTATTCACTAGTAATTATTGACATTAAAAATGTAGATTATGACAAGAGAAAATAAAAACCTAAGGCCTAGCTCTTCAGCATGGGCACACTAATGAGTGGAGAGGAAAAACAACAAAAAAGTTAGACGATCTTTCTGAGTCAGGCTGTCTCAATCTCTCTTGCCTAGGCTTAGGCCCTGAATCAACTTGTTGAGTAGCTAAAGCAAAGTCAACACTGGGATTAGCTTATTTGAGCAGCTATGATCACAGCTATTTCCACAGTTTCTTCAGTTTCCATGTGGCATAGACAGTACTTAAATTTCCAAACTTCCAGCATGTCCCTAATAGGGGAACATGCAAATAGCTAAGATTTGATGAACAGGATGTGTTGCACAAGTGAAGCTGGGTCCTACATAGCTGACTTCCCAGGCCATTTCTGAATAGATAATAAGTGGCAGACCTCAGGGAGGTCTGTAATTCCTGTGAAAACCGAGGTGCAACTGGGTCTCCAGGGAAGATAAGAAGGCTATGGCTATGTCCAGCCAAGAGAGAGAAATGACTCTGAGGTACATTTGTCATGGTGGATGACAGCAGAGCAAACTGTCACCAGGTGGATTAGAGGTCAAGAAAGACCAGAGAGCAGCACCAGATTCATTTCTAGGCCTCCCTTCCTTACTGACAGAGGCCTCACAAGTCACAGAAGGGAAAAAGGATTAAAATTGTAATGACTGGGTATTTATCTAAAGAGGAAGACAAGCCAAAAGAGTTATTTCAATCACTGACCATTTTAAATCCAACGCTACTCTTTAAAAGAAAGCCATAGATCACAAGTCCATGTAACATGTAATTGTGTCCTGATATATAGACACAAGAATTTGCAACAATTAAAGGTTTGTTCATTATAAGTCTTTTTGGAAAAGAGAGAGAAATATGCAAATCATTTACATACCAGTTTCCATGATGATGCAAAGCATAAACAAAACACTTTTCAAGGTGAACACATTTCCTGCTAGAGTTATAAAATCCTGCATATACTCTACTTTGTGATTCTGCAAAACATAGCTCTACTTGGCTTATTGAAATGGGTGAAAGCTCTAATGTAATGTTATTTTTTACATTTTGTAACACTTAGTCCAAGCTACTCTCAAATCTTGATTAAACATGTTAGAAGAAATTATGTTTTAGTGTTTGGGAAAAAAATTATGTTTTGTCGCTTAAGGTGATAAATTGTGCTCAGTAAAGAACTTTAAAAGTTCATGCACAGCCAACGGGTTAAAATGCACTAATTTAGGTTCCCAATTCTCACAAAGGCCAGTTATCCTGGACCATTCAATCGCCAAGGAGAAAAACTGGGAGCGTTCCCATCCCAGGATATAGGAAGTCCCTGAGCTTCCAGCCTGGTCCTTGCGGGAAAAAAATGGCATGCTTTTGCTTTTGGATCCTGTTCGTGCTGCCAAAAATATTCTGTGCAGGGAACGCGTGAGGGGAGAGAAAAGACACACACATAATACCTTTAAGGGTTAACAACCTTTATCCCATGTAAGTGGCAATGCAGATGTAATAAGCAAATGATATAATAACAAGCAAATGATATAACAAGCAGATTTATATAATAAGCAGATTGATATAATAAGCAAATTGCAGTAGGAAGGGGGGAAGGGAAAAGATATTTACACTCACTAGATTATGGAGGATTCACCACCAGACTGGGAAGCAACAGCCTGGGCTCCAGAGTCAGACAGCTAGGCAAAGAGATCCTAGTTCTATAGAGATAGGTACCATGGAGCAGTTCCACTTTCCTAAGCACATTCAGTTATGATAAAAATAGATGAGTTTCAAGGGCTGATACATTACATGCCACACTCGAAGGTGTGTTGTTAAACAAAGAAATTATAGGTTCAAAGAAAGGCAATGTTTACACCCGTGGGTTCAAGAAAAGTCTAAACACATACAATAAAGACTTGCAAAAATATAAAAGATAAGGCTCTTTATCTATCAAAAGACTTGCAGAAAAGAACTACCGAAAACCACTGTAAATATAACTGCCTTTGTATATAAGAAATTCTACATCATTTTAGATGTTAAAACATCAATCTCATGCTCACTAGGCTATTTCTCAGTGACATACGTATTTAAAAATTTGAGAGAAGAGGAAGAAATATCAGATGATACCACTGGATTAATGCATAAATGACAAGCCTAAATGCATTTTAATTTCCTTTTCTTTAGACCTCATTTGAAGCCAAGCAAACATAATGTTAAAAAAAATAAACAAACAAACCAACAAAACTATAAATCCATGATTGAGTTTGTTCTCCTGGGACTGACAGATTGAGCCGAGCTGCAACCCCTTCTTTTTGTGGTATTCTTAGTCATCTACCTTATCACAGTAATCACAATGTGAGCATGATCTTCTTTTTTTTTAAGTGCACAGTATTTTTAATTGTTAACAATATAGCTATTGTTACCTATAGGCACAATGTTACACAGCATATCTCTAGAATTTATTCTTGCATAACTATAACTTTATACCTGCTGAACAGCAAAGCCCTATTTCTCCCTCTCCTCCAGCCCCTGCAACCACCTTCTACTCTCTGTTTCTATGAGTTTGACTATTTTAGATTCCTTGTATAAATTTGTTCATGCAATATTTGTCCTTCTGTGCCTGGCTTATTTCACTTAACATAATGTCCTCCAGGTTCATCCATGTTGTTGCATATGACAGGATTTCAGTTTCTTAATGAAGAATAACATTCCGTTATATGTATATACTGCATTTTCTTCATCCTTCAATGGACATTTAGATTGTTTCTATATCTAGACTATTGTAAATAATGGTGCAATGAGCATAAGAGTACCTATGTCTCTTCAAGATCTTGATTTAAGTTCTTCTGGATATATGCCCAGAAGTGAGATTGCTGGTTTATATGATAATTCCATTTTTAATTTTTTGAAAACTCATCATACTGTTTTTTATAGTGGCTGCACAATTTCATATTCCCACCAATGGTGTACAAGGGTTCCAATTTCTTCATATGTCACCAATATTTGTGATCTTTTGTATTTTTTTAAATAAAATAACAGCCATCATAACAAATGTGATGTGATATCATGCTTTTGTTTCATATGCATTTCCTGATGATTAGTGATGTTGAGCACCTTTTCAATTTTATTTATTTTATTACACTTTAAGTTCTGGGATACATTTGCAGAACATGCAGGTTTGTTACATAGGTATATGCGTGCCATGGTGGTTTGCTGCACCCATTAGCTTGTCATCTACATTAGGTATTTCTCCTAATTCTATCCTTCCCTAGCCCCTCCCCACCTTGACAGGCCCTGGTGTGTGACATTCCCCTCTCTGCGTCCATGTGTGTGAGCACGATCTACTTAATCAGAAACGATTCGATACTATGCACTCCAATGTACTTTTTCCTCAGTCATCTCTCCTTTGTAGATCTCTGTTATGCCACCAACGTCACTCCTCAGATGCTGGTTAATTTTTTCTTCCAAAAGAAAAACCATTTCCTTTATTGGTTGCTTTATCCAATTTCACCTTTTCATTGCAATGGTGATCACAGATTATCTTATGCTCATAGTGATGCTGTATGACCGCTACCTGGGCATCTGCAAGCCTTCATTATATGGAAGCAAAATGTCCAGGTGTGTCTGCCTCTGTTTCGCTGCTGCTCCCTATATTTATGGCTCTGCAAATGGTCAGGTACAGGTCTTCCTGATGCTTTGTCTGTCCTTCTATGAACCTATTGGGTGAAATTCCACCCCCAATATTTCACAGGAGTTCTTTTCTATTTCCCGAAATGTTGACTGGTCTGAGAAATAAAGGGAAAAAGTATAAAAGAGAGAAATTTTAAAGCTGGGCGTCCGGGGGAGACATCACATGTTGGCCAGTTCCATGATGCCCCCGAGCCATAAAACCAGCACGTTTTTATTAGTGATTTTCAAAAGGGGAGGGAGTGCATGAATACAGTATGGGTTACAGAGATCGCATGCTTCAAGGGCAACAAAGATCACGAGGCAGAAGGTCAGGGCAAAACTAGAATCACTAATGAACTCCCATGTCCTGCTGTGCATGCATTGTCAGCGTTCAAGAGGAGAGAACTGGTCTGACTAGAATTCCCCAGGCTGGAATTTCCTAATCCTAGCAAGCCTGGGGACACTGCAGGAGACTAAGGCATGTTTCATCCTTATCTACATCTGCATAAAGGCAGACACTCCCAGGGCGGCCATTTTAGAGGCCTCGCCCTAGGAATGCATTCTTTTCCCAGGGCTGTTAATTATTAATATTCCTTACTGGGGAAAGAATTCAGCGATATTTATCTTACCCGTTTTTCGGTAGTAAGAGAAATATAGCTCTGTTCCACTTGGCCCACAGACAGTCAGACTTTAAAATTATCTCCCTTTTTCCCTGAAAATTGCTGTTACCCTATTCTTAAGGTGCCCAGATTTCATATTGTTCAAATACACATGCTCTACAAACAATTTGTGCAGTTAATGCAATCATCACAGGGTCCTGAGGCGACATTCATCCTCAGCTTACAACGATGACGGGATAAAGAGATTAAAGTAGAGACAGGCTTAGGAAATTATAAGAGTATTGATTGGGGAAATGATAAATGGCCACGAAATCTTCACAGTTTAGTTTCAGAGATTGCAGTAAAGACAGGCGTAAGAAATTTAAAAAGTATTAATTTGGGGAACTAATAAATGTCCATGAAATCTTCACAATTTATGTTCTTTTGCCGCTGTTTCAGCCAGTCCCTCCGTTGGGGGTCCCTGACTTCCTGCAACAGAACCCAATGAGATCAACCACTTTTTTTTTTTTTTTGGAGAAAGTACATTATATGCACATTTAATTCCACTATAAATTTTTGAGTGGAGGGATGGAGAGGAAGGGAGAAATACATATTACATTAATGGAGAGAATATGACTCAGAAAGTATATACAATGGGAGAAAGGAACCCATTGTTCCAAGTTTCCATATTCTTATTATGGCATATACGGTTGTGATGATTTTCTTAGTATGAAGTATCTCCCAGGGCTGAGTTTGATGTAAAACTGGAGATCAACCACTTTTATTGTGCAGACCCACCCCTCTTAGTCCTTGTCTGCTTGGATACTATGTCAAAGAAACTGCCATGTTCGTGGTGGCTGGTTCCAACCTCATCTGCCCTCCCACTCTCATCTTCATTTCGTACACTTTCATCTTCACAGACATTCGGCATATCCACACTGCTGAGAGAAGGCACAATGCCTTCTTCACCTGCAGGTCCCATGTGACTGCTGTCACTGTCTTTTATGGAATGCTGTTTTGCATGTGCCTAAGGCCCCCTTCTGAGGCATGTGTAGAACAGGGGAAAATTGTACCTGTTTTTTATATCTTTATGAGTCCTATGTTAAACCCATTGATCTACAGCCTGAGGAATAAAGATGTTAAAAGAATAATAAGGGAAGTTATCCGAAAGAAACTATTTGCCAAGTAAGGCAGATATTTTAGTTACAGGTTATATAATACATTCTTATTATCTTACCAATGAATGAGCATTATAAACTAACAAATCACTTTCTGTCATTGATTGTTTTTTGTCTTTTGTAATTTGCACATGGGAATTGAAAGTGTATGCCAAATTATTAGCTAGAGTTGATAGTGCCATCTCAGTGAATTTAAGAAAAAATCATAGAAATTTAAATAGAAGACTGTTATGGCTTGTAAAAGTCAACAAAGAGCAGTGATTCCTTATTTAGTACTCATACTGGTAGCAAACGATAAAAGAGAGAATGCTAAGGAAATGACAGTCATTACATTTTTATAGTACTTAATAACTTCCAAACTATCTTCGAGACACCTTTCAAACATAGTATATGAGGTTTTCTCCTTTCTTTTATATGGATAATGTGACAATAAAGACATTGAAGTATATCTCAGAATACTACTTTAAGATACAGTCTTATATTTTGAGCCAATGAAATCTTTTTTCATAAAGCCTTTGAAGTAATGCCAAATTTCCTTTAGTAGGCTTTATAAATTGTTTGCATTGCCAGGAGGCATTCACATCAGTATGTGACCTCACTTCTCCACTCTGTCATTACCATTCTTATTCTTGCCATTGAAGCAGATACTTTCAAGTGTGTCTTAATAAATTGATTTTTATGTTCTCATTGGGGGAACATGGGAAGTGTCCCATGTGGGATTACACAGTAATTTGGGTGTTTATAGTCTTAACATTTTCATGAAGCTTCGCATGGGCCTCCATTTCTCCAGAACAATCAGATGTATTAGTTTTTTATCCTTCACAGAAACACATGCTTAGGCAGATGAATCAGTGCAGCAGCATTTAGACACATTTGTGATTCAGGGATATATGGCTCTTCAGCCAGATGGTGTGAATTTTGGGATAATGGCACATATTTAAAACAGAACTACCTTTTGACCCAGCAATCCCATTACTGGGTATATACACAAAGGAATATAAATCATTCTACCATAAAGACACATGCATGTGTGTGTTCATCACAACAGTATTCACAATAGCAAAGACATGTAATCAACCTCAATGCCCTTCAACAGTAGATCAATACAAAAAAAATGTGGTACATGTATCTTATGGAATGCTAAGCAGCTGTAAAAAAAAAAATGAGATTATGTCCTTTGTAGCAACACGGAAAAACCTGGAAGACAATATCCAAAGCAAACCAATGCAGGAACAGGAAACCATATACTGCATGTTCTCACTTACATGTGGAAGCTAAACATTGAATACACATGGACACAAAAAAGGGAACAACAGACACTAGGGCCTACTTGAGGGTGAAGGGTGGAAGGAGGGTAAGGATTGAAACTCTCTGCCTGTCGGGTACTATGTTTATCAACTGGGTGATGAAATAACCTGTATACCAAAACCCTGTGACATTCAATTTACCTTTATATCAAAGCTGCACATGGACACCCAAAATAAAATTTAAAAAAAGAAATCTGTCCCAAGGAGATGGTTTTCTCTTAATGGGCTGCATCCTACTTAATGAATTATGGATTTCATGCATTCTTTTTCAGGATTATACTGCCTACCTGATTGTAGACAGTTTGATGCATTTTACATAGTATCAGTTTGATATTAAACATAATTAAGAGCATTTGGCTTCAAAACAATAGTAAATGCATAGAATTTATTATGGTTATAGTACTATTTATACAAATAATAATACAACATCAGGGCGGAGCAAGATGGCCGAATAGGAACAGCTCCAGTCTCCAACTCCCAGCGCGAGTGACACAGAAGACCGGTGATTTCTGCATTTTCAACTGAGGTACTGGGTTCATCTCACTGGGGAGTGCCGGACGATCTGTGCTGGTCAGCTGCTGCAGCCCGACCAGCGAGAGCTGAAGCAGGATGAGGCATCGCCTCACCTGGGAAGCGCAAGGGGAAAGGGAATCCCTTTTCCTAGCCAGGGGAACTGAGACACACAACACCTGGAAAATCGGGTAACTCCCACCCCAATACTGCGCTTTAAGCAAACAGGCACACCAGGAGATCATATCCCACACCTGGCCGGGAGGGTCCCACGCCCACGGAGCCTCCCTCATTGCTAGCACAGCAGTCTGTGATCTACCGGTAAGGCAGCAGCGAGGCTGGGGAAGGGGCGCCCGCCATTGCTGAGGCTTAAGTAGGTAAACAAAGCTGCTGGGAAGCTCGAACTGGGTGGAGCTCACAGCAGCTCAAGGAAACCTGCCTGTCTCCGTAGACTCCACCTCTGGGGACAGGGCACAGTAAACAATAACAAACGCAGCAGAAACCTCTGCAGACGCAAACGACTCTGTCTGACAGCCTTGAAGAGAGCAGTGGATCTCCCAACACGGAGGTTGAGATCTGAGAAGGGACAGACTCCCTGCTCAAGTGGGTCCCTGACCCCTGAGTAGCCTAACTGGGAGACATCCCCCACTAGGGGCAGTCTGACACCCCTCACCTCACAGGGTGGAGTACACCCCTGAGAGGAAGCTTCCAAAGCAAGAATCAGACAGGTACACTCGCTGTTCAGAAATATTCTATCTTCTGCAGCCTCTGCTGCTGATACCCAGGCAAACAGGGTCTGGAGTGGACCTCAAGCAATCTCCAACAGACCTACAGCTGAGGGTCCTGACTGTTAGAAGGAAAACTATCAAACAGGAAGGACACCTACACCAAAACCCCATCAGTACATCACCATCATCAAAGACCAGAGGCAGATAAAACCACAAAGATGGGGAAAAAGCAGGGCAGAAAAGCTGGAAATTCAAAAAATAAGAGCGCATCTCCCCCGGCAAAGGAGCGTAGCTCATCACCAGCAACAAATCAAAGCTGGACGGAGAATGACTTTGACGAGATGAGAGAAGAAGGCTTCAGTCCATCAAATTTCTCAGAGCTAAAGGAGGAATTACGTACCCAGCGCAAAGAAACTAAAAATCTTCAAAAAAAAAGTGGAAGAATTGATGGCTAGAGTAATTAATGCAGAGAAGGTCATAAACAAAATGAAAGAGATGAAAACCATGACACGAGAAATACGTGACAAATGCACAAGCTTCAGTAACCGACTCGATCAACTGGAAGAAAGAGTATCAGCGATTGAGGATCAAATGAACGAAATGAAGCGAGAAGAGAAACCAAAAGAAAAAAGAAGAAAAAGAAATGAACAAAGCCTGCAAGAAGTATGGGATTATGTAAAAAGACCAAATCTACGTCTGATTGGGGTGCCTGAAAGTGAGGGGGAAAATGGAACCAAGTTGGAAAACACTTTTCAGGATATCATCCAGGAGAACTTCCCCAACCTAGTAGGGCAGGCCAACATTCAAATCCAGGAAATACAGAGAACGCCACAAAGATACTCCTCGAGAAGAGCAACTCCAAGACACATAATTGCCAGATTCACCAAAGTTGAAATGAAGGAAAAAATCTTAAGGGCAGCCAGAGAGAAAGGTCGGGTTACCCACAAAGGGAAGCCCATCAGACTAACAGCAGATCTCTCGGCAGAAACTCTCCAAGCCAGAAGAGAGTGGGGGCCAATATTCAACATTCTTAAAGAAAAGAATTTTAAACCCAGAATTTCATATCCAGCCAAACTAAGTTTCATAAGTGAAGGAGAAATAAAATCCTTTACAGATAAGCAAATGCTTAGAGATTTTGTCACCACTAGGCCTGCCTTACAAGAGACCCTGCAGGAAGCACTAAACATGCAAAGGAACAACCGGTACCAGCCATTGCAAAAACATGCCAAAATGTAAAGACCATCGAGGCTAGGAAGAAACTGCATCAACTAACGAGCAAAATAACCAGTTAATATCATAATGGCAGGATCAAGTTCACACATAACAATCTTAACCTTAAATGTAAATGGACTAAATGCTCCAATTAAAAGACACAGACTGGCAAACTGGATAGAGAGTCAAGACCCATCAGTCTGCTGTATTCAGGAGACCCATCTCACATGCAGAGACATACATAGGCTCAAAATAAAGGAATGGAGGAAGATTTACCAAGCAAATGGAGAACAAAAAAAAGCGGGGGTTGCAATACTAGTCTCTGATAAAACAGACTTTAAACCATCAAAGATCAAAAGAGACAAAGAAGGCCATTACATAATGGTAAAGGGATCAATTCAACAGAAAGAGCTAACTATCCTAAATATATATGCACCCAATACAGGAGCACCCAGATTCATAAAGCAAGTCCTTAGAGACTTACAAAGAGACTTAGACTCCCATACAATAATAATGGGAGACTTCAACACTCCACTGTCAACATTAGACAGATAAACGAGACAGAAAGTTAACAAGGATATCCAGGAATTGAACTCATCTCTGCAGCAAGCAGACCTAATAGACATCTATAGAACTCTCCACCCCAAATCAACAGAATATACATTCTTCTCAGCACCACATCGTACTTACTCCAAAATTGACCATGTAATTGGAAGTGAAGCACTCCTCAGCAAATGTACAAGAACAGAAATTATAACAAACTGTCTCTCAGACCACAGTGCAATCAAACTAGAACTCAGGACTAAGAAACTCAATCAAAACCACTCAACTACATGGAAACTGAACAACCTGCTCCTGAATGACTACTGGGTACATAACGAAATGAAGGCAGAAATAAAGATGTTCTTTGAAACCAATGAGAACAAAGATACAACATACCAGAATCTCTGGGACACATTTAAAGCAGTGTGTAGAGGGAAATTTATAGCACTAAATGCCCACAAGAGAAAGCTGGAAAGATCTAAAATTGACACGCTAACATCACAATTAAAAGAACTAGAGAAGCAAGAGCAAACACATTCGAAAGCTAGCAGAAGGCAAGAAATAACTAAGATCAGAGCAGAACTGAAGGAGATAAGAGACACAAAAAACCCTCCAAAAAATCAATGAATCCAGGAGTTGGTTTTTTGAAAAGATCAACAAAATTGACAGACCACTAGCCAGACTAATAAAGAAGAAAAGAGAGAAGAATCAAATCGACACAATTAAAAATGATAAAGGGGATATCACCACCGACCCCACAGAAATACAAACTACCATCAGAGAATACTATAAACACCTCTACGCAAATCAACTGGAAAATCTAGAAGAAATGGATAATTTCCTGGACACTTACACTCTTCCAAGACTAAACCAGGAAGAAGTTGAATCCCTGAATAGACCAATAGCAGGCTCTGAAATTGAGGCAATAATTAATAGCCTACCAACCAAAAAAAGTCCAGGACCAGATGGATTCACAGCAGAATTCTACCAGAGGTACAAGGAGGAGTTGGTACCATTCCTTCTGAAACTATTCCAATCAATAGAAAAAGAGGGAATCCTCCCTAACTCATTTTATGAGGCCAACATCATCCTGATACCAAAGCCTGGCAGAGACACAACAAAAAAAGAGAATTTTAGACCAATATCCCTGATGAACATTGATGCAAAAATCCTCAATAAAATACTGGCAAACCGGATTCAGCAACACATCAAAAAGCTTATCCACCATGATCAAGTGGGCTTCATCCTTGGGATGCAAGGCTGGTTCAACATTCGCAAATCAATAAACATAATTCAGCATATAAACAGAACCAAAGACAAGAACCACATGATTATCTCAATAGATGCAGAAAAGGCTTTTGACAAAATTCAACAGCCCTTCATGCCAAAAACGCTCAATAAATTCGGTATTGATGGAACGTACCTCAAAATAATAAGAGCTATTTATGACAAACCCACAGCCAATATCATACTGAATGGGCAAAAACTGGAAAAATTCCCTTTGAAAACTGGCACAAGACAGGGATGCCCTCTCTCACCACTCCTATTCAACATAGTGTTGGAAGTTCTGGCTAGGGCAATCAGGCAAGAGAAAGAAATCAAGGGTATTCAGTTAGGAAAAGAAGAAGTCAAATTGTCCCTGTTTGCAGATGACATGATTGTATATTTAGAAAACCCCATTGTCTCAGCCCAAAATCTCCTTAAGCTGATAAGCAACTTCAGCAAAGTCTCAGGATACAAAATGAATGTGCAAAAATCACAAGCATTCTTATACACCAGTAACAGACAAACAGAGAGCCAAATCAGGAATGAACTTCCATTCACAATTGCTTCAAAGAGAATCAAATACCTAGGAATCCAACTTACAAGGGATGTAAAGGACCTCTTCAAGGAGAACTACAAACCACTGCTCAGTGAAATCAAAGAGGACACAAACAAATGGAAGAACATACCATGCTCATGGATAGGAAGAATCAATATCGTGAAAATGGCCATACTGCCCAAGGTCATTTATAGATTCAATGCCATCACCATCAAGCTACCAACGAGTTTCTTCACAGAATTGAAAAAAACTGCTTTAAAGTTCATATGGAACCAAAAAAGAGCCCGCATCTCCAAGACAATCCTAAGTCAAAAGAACAAAGCTGGAGGCATCATGCTACCTGACTTCAAACTATACTACAAGGCTACAGTAACCAAAACAGCATGGTACTGGTACCAAAACAGAGATATAGACCAATGGAACAGAACAGAGTCCTCAGAAATAATACCACACATCTACAGCCATCTGATCTTTGACAAACCTGAGAGAAACAAGAAATGGGGAAAGGATTCCCTATTTAATAAATGGTGCTGGGATAATTGGCTAGCCATAAGTAGAAAGCTGAAACTGGATCCTTTCCTTACTCCTTATACGAAAATTAATTCAAGATGCATTAGAGACTTAAATGTTAGACCTAATACCATAAAAATCCTAGAGGAAAACCTAGGTAGTACCATTCAGGACATAGGCATGGGCAAAGACTTCATGTCTAAAACACCAAAAGCAACGGCAGCAAAAGCCAAAATTGACAAATGGGATCTCATTAAACTAAAGAGCTTCTGCACAGCAAAAGAAACTACCATCAGAGTGAACAGGCAACCTACAGAATGGGAGAAAATTTTTGCAATCTACTCATCTGACAAAGGGCTAATATCCAGAACCTACAAAGAACTCAAACAAATTTACAAGAAAAAAACAAACAACCCCATCAAAAAGTGGGCAAAGGATATGAACAGACATTTCTCAAAAGAAGACATTCATACAGCCAACAGACACATGAAAAAATGCTCATCATCACTGGCCATCAGAGAAATGCAAATCAAAACCACAATGAGATACCATCTCACACCAGTTAGAATGGCGATCATTAAAAAGTCAGGAAACAACAGGTGCTGGAGAGGATGTGGAGAAATAGGAACACTTTTACACTGTTGGTGGGATTGTAAACTAGTTCAACCATTATGGAAAACAGTATGGCGATTCCTCAAGGATCTAGAACTAGATGTACCATATGACCCAGCCATCCCATTACTGGGTATATACCCAAAGGATTATAAATTATGCTGCTATAAAGACACATGCACACGTATGTTTATTGCAGCACTATTCACAATAGCAAAGACTTGGAATCAACCCAAATGTCCATCAGTGACAGATTGGATTAAGAAAATGTGGCATATATACACCATGGAATACTATGCAGCCATAAAAAAGGATGAGTTTGTGTCCTTTGTAGGGACATGGATGCAGCTGGAAACCATCATTCTTAGCAAACTATCACAAGAACAGAAAACCAAACACCGCATGTTCTCACTCATAGGTGGGAACTGAACAATGAGATCACTTGGACTCAGGAAGGGGAACATCACACACCGGGGCCTATCATGGGGAGGGGGAGGGGGGAGGGATTGCATTGGGAGTTATACCTGATGTAAATGATGAGTTGATGGGTGCAGCACACCAACATGGCACAAGTATACATATGTAACAAACCTGCACGTTATGCACATGTACCCTACAACTTAAAGTATAATAATAGGCCGGGCGCGGTGGCTCAAGCCTGTAATCCCAGCACTTTGGGAGGCCGAGACGGGCAGATCACGAGGCCAGGAGATCGAGAGACGATCCGGCTAACACGGTGAAACCCCGTCTCTACTAAAATATACAAAAAAACTAGCCGGGCGAGGTGGCGGGCGCCTGTAGTCCCAGCTACTCGGGAGGCTGAGGCAGGAGAATGGCGTAAACCCGGGAGGCGGAGCTTGCAGTGAGCTGAGATCCGGCCACTGCACTCCAGCCTGGGTGACAGAGCAAGACTCCGTCTCAAAAAAAAAAAAAAAAAAAAAAAAAAAGTATAATAATAATAAATAAATTAAATAATAATAATAATAATAATAATACATCAGTGACGTTGTGTCTAGTGAGCATGACGCCATTTTAGAACATTTCTTAGCTAGGATTTTGATGATAATAGCATGCTATAACTTTTGAATAAAAATAGTAAATTGAATAATCACAAACAAGTAACAGTCTAAAGGGCTAGTAGGATGTGTTTAGCTGCCTGACCATTGTATCATTTGTGCAGCTAAATCCATTAGCTGTCCCTCTAGCAGGCACACATACTAGTTATTGCAGTGGAAGAAAAATGACATGAACTAAGGAATTAATGCCTTTGAGTAATATAAACAGAGCCTTCTGAAGGTTTTCTATGAAAAATAATGTAAGTATGTGTAAAACTCTTCTTTGGGTAAGTATCATACACATAGCTAAATTTTGTATTTTCTATTCATTGCTGTATAAATAAATTAACATTGCCTTCTTTCGTGTGGACATCTGATCATGTGATTGCACACTTAAAATTATAAATACTTTGCTCTTTCTAAATGAAAACAGCCCATTCATTACTTTTCATCTAACCATTCAGTTATTATAGAGCCAGTTTTATTTCTGTCAGAAAATTCACTTTGTAAATCTTATGTTTTATTACATAACCATTGTATACCAACACATAAAAGAAAATATATACATACATACACACATACATTAGGACATTTTTTTCTTCAAAGTGAAAGCTTTCTACCTAAAAGTGAGCCAAATCTTCAACATTTTTATGCAAAACAAGGTACTTCTACATTAAGGGAGGAGGAAATGAGGAACACCAGTTTTATAATCTTATAATACCTTATATTCCATCATAATTTTTTTTTTTTTTTTTTTTTTTTTAGATGAAGTCTCACTCTGTCACCCAGGCTGAGGTACAGTGGTGTAATCTTGGTTCACTGCAACCTCTGCCTCCTGGGTTCAAGCAATTCTTCCTGCCTCAGCTTCCTGAGTAGCTGGGATTACAGGCACGCACCACCACATCTGGCTAAGTTTTGTATTTTTAGTAGAGACGGGGTTTCGCCATGTTGGCCAGGCTGGTCTCAAACTCCTTACCTTAGGTGATCCAGTGGCCTTGGCCTCCCAAAGTGCTGGGATTACAGAGCCACCGTGCCCGGCCTCCAAAATATTTAAGCAATATTACTGTATTTTACAATGTTAGTAATGGAAGGAACCAAAATGAAACACAGAATAATTGAGATAGAGAAGACTTTACACATCAATTTGAAATAAACATATAGCAAAGCTCTATATTCTCAAATTTCATGGGATGTAATAAATCTACATTTTGATTTTGATATATAGCTATGTTTTATTAAATGATTTCTCAGAGTATAACCTACCACCAACAACTCTAAGAAAATTAGGGATGCTTCTCCTGTCTCGGTCAGAGTGCACTTTGATCCATTTGTACTAACCTGGAACTATGTGTGCACTGGAAAATACAGACTAATGAACGCATCTCTAGTCCCTTTGTCCTCTAACAAATACAGTGCTACACAATTTTCAAATATTCTCCATTCTATTTCAACTCCCTTTCTAAATAATTTTATGCATCATAAATTTTATAAATAGTCCTGAATCTAAGACCTTTGATTGTTAGCATGTTAATATTAACCTCGATGGGGCAGACTAGTTCCAACATAAATCCATAACATCCATTCTCCAAAGGATCCTGGGCCCTGACCAATACTTCTGCCTCCTACTGATTATGCCACTCTTCTGCTCTCACAGTCTTTCAAATCTTTCCTCTCCTCAAATGTCTCACCTGTCTCAACTTCCTACCCCTTACTCTCTTTAGATGACGTCACTGCAGTGTTTATAGGCAAAAGCTGAAGAGTTCTGATGAGCATCTCCTTGTTTTCATTATACTAAAAAGGCAAAAGTTATCTACCCATGTTTTCCTCTTCCATGTTATTGAAAGGGATGGCTAATTTCTCTATTTGTGCTAAGGATCTCATACACACTTGTACCGAAACTTTACATAAATGTAACATAGGGATTTCATCCTCACAGGAAAGTCTAGCTCCAGGAAGCATCAAATTAAGGTTATGCTCTTGAGGAACAAAGCATATTTTAATGGACTCTTTAGAATTAGTTTAAAAATACTCTAGGGAAGATGCCTAATAAATATGTTGTAAATCTTGCTACCTTGTTTTCATAAGATATGGTCTGTTAACATTAACAGGTAGGTCATTTTTTACATTTGTTCACTAAAAATACAACTTGTGTGTGTGTGTGTGTGTAGAGATAAGTATTCCATCAATGGGGAAAACAAATATTTTTTCCAATTTCGCTTGACTTTTCTATCCATATGTTAGAATTGCATTGATTCTCTCAAATAAATTGTATGCAAACTCTTCTGATGTATATGTGAGAACTAAATAAACAATGGCTTTAAGGTGCAGTTTTTGGAGTGGAAATTTTTACAATCCTATGTTACTTTCAAAGAGAACTGAGAGAGAGTGGCTCGAGTTGGAAGTTAAGGCCGCTTTTATACATTATCTGTGCATACCTAAACAATATTATCATGAGTGGGTTAGTGGTACAAAAATGGGAACCAAAAAAATATCCACACTTTTCCCAAACAGTAGAGTTGTATATCTATGGTTCAAATGCTGCATTCTTAGGAAGATCTTCTCTGAATGGTCATCCAAAAGCATCCCACATTCATTTTTTCTTCACATAAAATGGTATTGCCTGAAATTATATGTACCTTTTCCTGTGTGTTTAATATCTGCTCCCTCTATTATAATGTGTGCTCCATGAGCTGAAATACTTATTTACTGTAGTAACCCAAGGAACTGGAACAGAAAGAAATTAAGCTATACAGTATACATGAGTAAACAGGCAGCTGACATTACAAAGTGGAAAAAACAAGTCTTCTTTTTGTACCCTCTTAGCCATACATCAGATAGCAATTCATTTCTCTAAGTTAATGGTTCCTGAATAAAGGTAAGGCACACAGCTACAGGTTTTAATTGAAAATTCTTTGCTTTTCTTTCTTCATTTTGTGTCTGAAACAATATAATATCAGAGCTGAAGCGATACTAAAGATCAGACTTCCTTTATTTATCCAATTGCAAATAACCTACCATTGTCATACTTAATTTTCATTACTTTGGGCTTTTTGTTTCCTGACAAAGTTTGAATAAAATTACTAAATATGGAGTACACCAAGAAGACAGGTATAAATGTATGAATGAAGAAAATTATGTATGTATGGCAGAGAGAAATAGAGAATATGTATGTTTGTGTATGTATGTGGGTTTGATGTATAGAAAGACACAGATTAAAAAAGACATATAGGAAGAAAATGTTATATAAAATTTCTGATGTGATTATTGAAACAAAAGAAGTAATTGTCACCTAAATAGATGAATCAGTGAATGATAAATGGATGAAACAAATGCCAAATCTGAATCAGACAGAAATCCTCACATTCTTTGTCACTTTAAGTTTTCAGGAGATAAGAAGATGTTCTCCTCAAACCACACAATACTGACAGAATTCATTCTCTTGGGACTGACAGATGACCCAGTGCTAGAGAAGATCCTGTTTGGGGTGTTCCTGGTCATCTACCTAATCACGCTGGCAGGCAACCTGTGCATGATCCTGCTGATCAGGACCAATTCCCACCTGCAAACCCCCATGTATTTCTTCCTTGGCCACCTCTCCTTTGTAGACATTTGTTATTCTTCCAATGTTACTCCAAATATGCTGCACAATTTCCTCTCAGAACAGAAGACCATCTCCTACGCTGGATGCTTCACACAGTGTCTTCTCTTCATCGCCCTGGTGATCACTGAGTTTTACATCCTTGCTTCAATGGCACTGGATCGCTATGTAGCCATTTGCAGCCCTTTACATTACAGTTCCAGGATGTCCAAGAACATCTGTATCTGTCTGGTCATTGTCCCTTACATGTATGGGTTTCTGAGTGGGTTCTCTCAGTCACTGTTGACCTTTCACTTATCTTTCTGTGGCTCCCTTGAAATCAATCATTTCTACTGTGCTGATCCTCCTCTTATAATGCTGGCCTGCTCTGACACCCACGTCAAAAAGATGGCAATGTTTGTAGTTGCAGGCTTTACTCTCTCAAGCTCTCTATTCATCATTCTTCTGTCCTATCTTTTCATTTTTACAACGATCTTGAGGATCCATTCTGCTGAAGGCAGGCACAAAGCCTTTTCTACATGTGCTTCCCACCTGACAATAGTTACTTTGTTTTATGGAACCCTATTCTGCATGTACATAAGGCCTCCAGCAGAGAAGTCTGTAGAGGAGTCCAAAATAATTGCAGTCTTTTATAGTTTTTTGAGCCCAATGCTGAACCCATTGATCTACAGCCTAAGGAACAAAGATGTAATTCTTGCCATGCAACAAATGATTAGGGGAAAATCCTTTCGTAAAGTTGCAGGTTAGGCCTGTGTTTATTTGTAATCCCTAAGTGCCTGTGGGGTAACAAACTGAAATGGAAAAACCTAGTGTAGTCATGATTTAACATTATGGGCTGTTGGTAACCACTTTAGTTTATTCTCAAAATTAACACTTTGAAGATTTAGTTTTTAAAAATAAAAGCCTTCAAATTAAAAATGTTTTATTTGTCAGAGATTCTATGAATATAAATTGTTTGGTATCTAATAATTCTGTATGAAAATACTGTGTTTACTTACTTGGGGGTAAATTTTTAACCAACAGCCTGAGAGAAGCTCTGAAAATCCAAACCCTTTGAGTATTACTGTCCATAGAGCCATAGTGAGGTTCAAGATAGGGTGGATAATTTTATATTTTTAAAAAAATGATGCCGGGTGTGGTGGCTCACATCTGTAATCCTAGCAATTTGGGAGCCCGAGGCGGGTGGATCACCTGAGGTCAGGAGTTTGAGACCAGCCTAGCTAACATGGTGAAACCCTGTCTCTACTAAAATTACAAAATTAGCCAGGTGTGGTGGCACATACTGTAATCCCAGCTACTTGGGAGGCTGAGGCAGGAGAACAGCTTGAACCCTGGAGGAGGAGGTTGCGGTGAGTCAAGATTACACCATTCCATTCCACTTGGGCGACAAGAGCGAAACTCCATCTCCAAAAGTTAAAAAAAGAAAAAAAAAAAAAAGGAAAAAATAAAAAGAAAGAAATTATTTCTACTTCAATGTGGTGTCTTGAACAATAGCTCTGAAACCTGTGAACTTATTGTAATCACTGTGCAAAAAATGTAAATATATGAATCACCTATATGTTAAATTTTCTGTTAGTATTCTCAAAACCCACACTGTAAACATCTTGAGAAGCTTCTTTTTAGTCCATGTGGTAATACCGGTTATGGTCCTCGATTCTGAAAATCAACTCTCAACACCTTTTTTTTTTTTGAGTTTTCAAATGTATGGATCCATTTCTATCATCAAAATACTTCAATTGCATTCCACGTATGTTTTCCAGTGCAGTACCTCTGACTTAGGAATAATTTAGTTGCAGTCAATAGGGTCTATCAATTGATATTTGCATATGCATAAATGACTTTGTTACTGGAAAAAAGGGTCTTGATCCAGACCCCAGGAGGGGGTTCTTGGATCTACAGAGCAAAGATTTCAAGAGAAGCTGCAAAGTGCAGTGAGAAGAGATAGTTTATTAAAGGCTACTGCATTACAGAGTAAGGTGTTCTCAGAAAGCAAGTGGAGGAATGCACCCTCTTTAAGTATTTTTTATATACTAGTAGGTTGTGCCTACATGTGGGTAGGCTGACAGCATGATAAAATTTATCATTATGTTGATCTAAAGAAAACGATCCTTGATATTTTAGTGTGTGCATAACTATTATTATCATGATAGAAGCATATACTCTTATGAGAATTGGGACACCTAGACTCTCGCTGCATGAGACAATGGAAATGTCCAATCCTTGAAAAAGTACATTCTTGTGCATCAGTTTTTCCATAGCCAGCTGTCCCAAGATTTATGCCACCTAATAAGCTGATAATAAAACATTCTCTTCAAGTTGAAACAGAATGCTGTTGTGGAAAAATATTTGGCCTTGTAATTATTCAGAACTGAGCCTGAATTCTAGTTTTATTACTGTTTTGTTAGCTGGGTAAACTTAGAGAAGTTCCCTCTCCATATCAGTTTATTCAAATGCAAAACCCCATTTCATGGAGTTGTTGTGAATATCAAACATTATTTTTAATGTACATTTTCCTCAATTGCATTTTGAGGCAAGTATGCTGAGTTCCAGTGTGGACTCAATTCCATGAAAGTTTTTTTAACATGGGAAACATGATAGAAACAATAAATTAAATATGTTAGTTTTTTACTTATTTAACATATGATTATTATCCCTGTCAGGCACTTTCCTCATTGGCAGTCACCAGTCTCTTCTACCTGTTTGTTTCTTCATCAGTCTCTTACTGTTTCATTGTTTCATCTATCTATTTCTAAAACATTTCATGTTTTTTTCCAGAAATTATTTGTACCTAGTATTATTTGTTTACATGTCTTAGGCATCCTATCAAAATGCAAATCCCTTTATCAAAGAAATACTTTTAAAATATTTTTATTATTTAGATTAAACAATATTGAAGTTTGTACTTAGTACATATTCTTGTGTGAACTTGATAAAGGGCAAACAGTGGAGGAAATTCAGTAGTGCTCTTGAGATGGGAAGGACAATTACCTGAATTCAGGTTTCATCAGAAGTTAAGTGTCCTCAGACTATTTTAAATTTGTTTTTCAGTTTTGTATAAAGTGCTACCCTAGTTGGATAACAGGTGATTGCTTTGAGCTCTACTGAAGTATAAAATATAGATTTTTTTTCTAACATCTTGATTCAAGATAACATAGTACAACCAATGAGTATTTCTTCCCTTGAGAATGTTCTCCACTGTGATTTCACTTCTAATTACCTCTTCTTACTCATGTGGGGATTCTCCTGAGATACGTGCTGATACCAGTGATGTGGGTATATATCTTCCAGCACTGGCCAGAATTTGACCTTTGGGGTCATGAAAAAGACACCCTTGTTTTTACAGGTAAGAAAGGAAATGTTTTTGCATATTATTTTTCAGTATCTAATAATCTCTGTATTCACTTTGTTAAATTGTGTACGTTTTAGACAGCAATGTGTTTAGGCAGTTTTGAGGCAAATTTGCACAGACAATGCATTTTCCATGAAAGAAAATCTGTAGGGAGCTTACTTAGCTTCGTCTTTCACTTTTTTTTATAGTCCCAGTGTTACGGAAACATCCTGGTAGAATTTCATAGTATGACTATTTCAGCAGATGTTTTCACTGTTATTAGTTTCAAGTAATATTATTTTTGTGTTTTCCATTTGCCTAATGTCTTGGTGCCTACTGTCACCAATCTCCACAAGAAAAAGGCAAATTGAAAATAATTTAGGTCTACATAGCTTAATTAATCATATAAAATTTTTCTGACGTCTAAGTAAAATAAATGCTAAAACAGACTTTTTGTTGTGACCATTAAACATATGTGAAACTGGTCCATTAGCTTCAGTATGTGAAGCTCACAAAATTGGGTGAGTAGATATTATGTCCTCTTGGGTTCTCTTAATTTATAAGATTCTGGGTTCTTTTCCAATGCCCTATTTTTGTCTAGAGACCTAGATTTTTACAAGCAATACTTGTACCTCAGTGAGACTTTAGTTTTCAGACTATTATTTTATTTTTTTCAACAAAATACTTGAAACATAAATCAGCTGGATTATAATCAAATCAGTCTGATCATAATCAAATAACTAACTTGTGTCAAGGACCTTAAACAGTAAGTTGATGAATGAAATTCTCACGCCTATTTTTTTAGGCTGCACAAGTAGTCACAGAATCATGCATTATCAAATTCATCATCATCAAAGTTACTGTCTGCATTTGAATGTTTGTTTTGAGTGTTTCTTGCCTCTCAGTACCAGTGGAAAGATTTCTCATGGGCTCTATATCTGTATATTAGTTATTATATATTAGTCTATTAGTTAGCTCTGATTGCCATTGTCTCTACAATGCTAGAATTAAAATATGGTTAATGATAACGGTCTCCACTAAAAGTGTGTGTCCAGATGACCAGTGAGATCTGAGCAAATTTGCAAAGCTCCTTAGTCAGGTCTAAAACCAAGATCTTGTACTGAAGAAGTTGCTCATCACCTGAGAGTTAAAAGAAGCCCTTGTGTCTTCCTTCTTGCCAATTAGGTTACAATTCATAGGCATTATTCTAGATTCTTGGCCCAGATTTTTTCATATTCTTTACAGTTAGGGCACTGATACCTTGGTTGGCTGGCTTTCTTCTTCCTCATCCATCTCTTACCTTTGTTAGAGTGCCTGTCACTATCATCTGTAACTCAAAGAAAACTCTAAC
This sequence comes from Macaca thibetana thibetana, assembly GCF_024542745.1. Classification (NCBI taxonomy): domain Eukaryota; kingdom Metazoa; phylum Chordata; class Mammalia; order Primates; family Cercopithecidae; genus Macaca; species Macaca thibetana. The sequence continues at coordinate 16,479,990 of NC_065591.1, forward strand.
TCAAGATCCTTATTTATTCATATATGTTTCCTGGGGCAGAATAAGGAGACAACAATATTAGATACATTGAATTTTAACATTTTGGAAACAATATCCATCATTACTCAACCAGTCAATGGAACTGAAGGAAGAGATAGACTTTCCTGGGAAAGTAAAATATTATAGAAGGAGAGCACCGCTCCGAGAATTATATGATTCCTCTTCTGATTCTTCTGCTTCTGAGTTGTAAGCCGGAACCAGAATGTCAAATTTTATGAGACTGGTTACTCACTTAACTAAATTTATTTCCTCTATATTGTCCAGTGCTCCCCTTCTAGCATCCAGCACCATGTCTGGAACTTGAAAAATGCTCAATAATTATTTGCTATAAGCATGCATGCATACATAAATGCATGGTTGACAACGTATTACAAAGTGAATTAGTATTTTTTTAACTATAAAATTTCACTTTAGGCAAGATGGCCGAATAGGAACAGCTCCAGTCTCCAACTCACAGCGCGAGCGACACAGAAGACCGGTGATTTCTGCATTTTCAACTGAGGTACTGGGTTCATCTCACTGGGGAGTGCCGGACGATCGGTGCTGGTCAGCTGCTGCAGCCCGACCAGCGAGAGCTGAAGCAGGGCGAGGCATTGCCTCACCTGGGAAGCGCAAGGGGAAAGGGAATCCCTTTTCCTAGCCAGGGGAACTGAGACACACAACACCTGGAAAATCGGGTAACTCCCACCCCAATACTGCGCTTTAAGCAAACAGGCACACCAGGAGATCATATCCCACGCCTGGCCGGGAGGGTCCCACACCCACGGAGCCTCCCTCATTGCTAGCACAGCAGTCTGTGATCTACCGGCAAGGCAGCAGCGAGGCTGGGGGAGGGGCGCCCGCCATTGCTGAGGCTTAAGTAGGTAAACATAGCCGCTGGGAAGCTCGAACTGGGTGGAGCTCACAGCAGCTCAAGGAAACCTGCCTGTCTCTGTAGACTCCACCTCTGGGGACAGGGCACAACTATACAACAACAAAAGCAGCAGAAAACTCTGCAGACCCAAACGACTCTGTCTGACAGCTTTGAAGAGAGCAGTGGATCTCCCAACATGGAGGTTGAGATCTGAGAAGGGACAGACTCCCTGCTCAAGTGGGTCCCTGACCCCTGAGCAGCCTAACTGGGAGACATCCCCCACTAGGGGCAGTCTGATACCCCACACCTCACAGGGTGGAGTACACCCCTGAGAGGAAGCTTCCAAAGCAAGAATCAGACAGGTACACTCGCTGTTCAGAAATATTCTATCTTCTGCAGCCTCTGCTGCTGATACCCAGGCAAACAGGGTCTGGAGTGGACCTCAAGCAATCTCCAACAGACCTACAGCTGAGGGTCCTGACTGTTAGAAGGAAAACTATCAAACAGGAAGGACACCTACACCAAAACCCCATCAGTACATCACCATCATCAAAGACCAGAGGCAGATAAAACCACAAAGATGGGGAAAAAGCAGGGCAGAAAAGCTGGAAATTCAAAAAATAACAGTGCATCTCCCCCGGCAAAGGAGCGCAGCTCATCACCAGCAAAGGATCAAAGCTGGACGGAGAATGACATTGACGAGATGAGAGAAGAAGGCTTCAGTCCATCAAATTTCTCAGAGCTAAAGGAGGAATTACGTACCCAGCGCAAAGAAACTAAAAATCTTGAAAAAAAAGGGGAAGAATTGATGGCTAGAGTAATTAATGCAGAGAAGGTCCTAAACAAAATGAAAGAGATGAAAACCATGACACGAGAAATACGTGACAAATGCACAAGCTTCAGTAACCGACTCGATCAACTGGAAGAAAGAGTATCTGCGATTGAGGATCAAATGAATGAAATGAAGCGAGAAGAGAAACCAAAAGAAAAAAGAAGAAAAAGAAATGAACAAAGCCTGCAAGAAGTATGGGATTATGTAAAAAGACCAAATCTACGTCTGATTGGGGTGCCTGAAAGTGAGGGGGAAAATGGAACCAAGTTGGAAAACACTCTTCAGGATATCATCCAGGAGAACTTCCCCAACCTAGTAGGGCAGGCCAACATTCAAATCCAGGAAATACAGAGAACGCCACAAAGATACTCCTCGAGAAGAGCAACTCCAAGACACATAATTGCCAGATTCACCAAAGTTGAAATGAAGGAAAAAATCTTAAGGGCAGCCAGAGAGAAAGGTCGGGTTACCCACAAAGGGAAGCCCATCAGACTAACAGCAGATCTCTCGGCAGAAACTCTACAAGCCAGAAGAGAGTGGGGGCCAATATTCAACATTCTTAAAGAAAAGAATTTTCAACCCAGAATTTCATATCCAGCCAAACTAAGTTTCATAAGTGAAGGAGAAATAAAATCCTTTACAGATAAGCAAATGCTTAGAGATTTTGTCACCACTAGGCCTGCCTTACAAGAGACCCTGAAGGAAGCACTCAACATGGAAAGGAACAACCGATACCAGCCATTGCAAAAACATGCCAAAATGTAAAGACCATTGAGGCTAGGAAGAAACTGCATCAACTAACGAGCAAAATAACCAGTTAATATCATAATGGCAGGATCAAGTTCACACATAACAATCTTAACCTTAAATGTAAATGGACTAAATGCTCCAATTAAAAGACACAGACTGGCAAACTGGATAAAGAGTCAAGACCCATCAGTCTGCTGTATTCAGGAGACCCATCTCACACGCAGAGACATACATAGGCCCAAAATAAAGGGATGGAGGAAGATTTACCAAGCAAATGGAGAACAAAAAAAAGCGGGGGTTGCAATACTAGTCTCTGATAAAACAGACTTTAAACCATCAAAGATCAAAAGAGACAAAGAAGGCCATTACATAATGGTAAACGGATCAATTCAACAGGAAGAGCTAACCTAAATATATATGCACCCAATACAGGAGCACCCAGATTCATCAAGCAAGTCCTTAGAGACTTACAAAGAGACTTAGACTCCCATACAATAATAATGGGAGACTTCAACACTCCACTGTCAACATTAGACAGATCAACAAGACAGAAAGTTAACAAGGATATCCAGGAATTGAACTCATCTCTGCAGCAAGCAGACCTAATAGACATCTATAGAACTCTCCACCCCAAATCAACAGAATATACATTCTTCTCAGCACCACATCGTACTTACTCCAAAATCGACCACGTAATTGGAAGTAAAGCACTCCTCAGCAAATGTACAAGAACAGAAATTATAACAAACTGTCTCTCAGACCACAGTGCAATCAAACTAGAACTCAGGACTAAGAAACTCAATCAAAACCACTCAACTACATGGAAACTGAACAACCTGCTCCTGAATGACTACTGGGTACATAACGAAATGAAGGCAGAAATAAAGATGTTCTTTGAAACCAATGAGAACAAAGATACAACATACCAGAATCTCTGGGACACATTTAAAGCAGTGTGTAGAGGGAAATTTATAGCACTAAATGCCCACAAGAGAAAGCAGGAAAGATCTAAAATTGACACTCTAACATCGCAATTAAAAGAACTAGAGAAGCAAGAGCAAACACATTCGAAAGCTAGCAGAAGGCTAGAAATAACTAAGATCAGAGCAGAACTGAAGGAGATAGAGACACAAAAAACTCTCCAAAAAATCAATGAATCCAGGAGTTGGTTTTTTGAAAAGATCAACAAAATTGACAGACCACTAGCAAGACTAATAAAGAAGAAAAGAGAGAAGAATCAAATCGACGCAATTAAAAATGATAAAGGGGATATCACCACCGACCCCACAGAAATACAAACTACCATCAGAGAATACTATAAACACCTCTACGCAAATAAACTGGAAAATCTAGAAGAAATGGATAATTTCCTGGACACTTACACTCTTCCAAGACTAAACCAGGAAGAAGTTGAATCCCTGAATAGACCAATAGCAGGCTCTGAAATTGAGGCAATAATTAATAGCCTACCAACCAAAAAAAGTCCAGGACCAGATGGATTCACAGCTGAATTCTACCAGAGGTACAAGGAGGAGTTGGTACCATTCCTTCTGAAACTATTCCAATCAATAGAAAAAGAGGGAATCCTCCCTAACTCATTTTATGAGGCCAACATCATCCTGATACCAAAGCCTGGCAGAGACACAACAAAAAAAGAGAATTTTAGACCAATATCCCTGATGAACATCGATGCAAAAATCTTCAATAAAATACTGGCAAACCGGATTCAGCAACACATCAAAAAGCTTATCCACCATGATCAAGTGGGCTTCATCCCTGGGATGCAAGGCTGGTTCAACATTCGCAAATCAATAAACATAATCCAGCATATAAACAGAACCAAAGACAAGAACCACATGATTATCTCAATAGATGCAGAAAAGGCTTTTGACAAAATTCAACAGCCCTTCATGCTAAAAACGCTCAATAAATTCGGTATTGATGGAACGTACCTCAAAATAATAAGAGCTATTTATGACAAACCCACAGCCAATATCATACTGAATGGGCAAAAACTGGAAAAATTCCCTTTGAAAACTGGCACAAGACAGGGATGCCCTCTCTCACCACTCCTATTCAACATAGTGTTGGAAGTTCTGGCTAGGGCAATTAGGCAAGAGAAAGAAATCAAGGGTATTCAGTTAGGAAAAGAAGAAGTCAAATTGTCCCTCTTTGCAGATGACATGATTGTATATTTAGAAAACCCCATTGTCTCAGCCCAAAATCTCCTTAAGCTGATAAGCAACTTCAGCAAAGTCTCAGGATACAAAATTAATGTGCAAAAATCACAAGCATTCTTATACACCAGTAACAGACAAACAGAGAGCCAAATCAGGAATGAACTTCCATTCACAATTGCTTCAAAGAGAATCAAATACCTAGGAATCCAACTGACAAGGGATGTAAAGGACCTCTTCAAGGAGAACTACAAACCACTGCTCAGTGAAATCAAAGAGGACACAAACAAATGGAAGAACATACCATGCTCATGGATAGGAAGAATCAATATCGTGAAAATGGCCATACTGCCCAAGGTCATTTATAGATTCAATGCCATCCCCATCAAGCTACCAACGAGTTTCTTCACAGAATTGGAAAAAACTGCTTTAAAGTTCATATGGAACCAAAAAAGAGCCCGCATCTCCAAGACAATCCTAAGTCAAAAGAACAAAGCTGGAGGCATCACGCTACCTGACTTCAAACTATACTACAAAGCTACAGTAACCAAAACAGCATGGTACTGGTACCAAAACAGAGATATAGACCAATGGAACAGAACAGAGTCCTCAGAAATAATACCACACATCTACAGCCATCTGATCTTTGACAAACCTGAGAGAAACAAGAAATGGGGAAAGGATTCCCTATTTAATAAATGGTGCTGGGAAAATTGGCTAGCCGTAAGTAGAAAGCTGAAACTGGATCCTTTCCTTACTCCTTATACGAAAATTAATTCAAGATGGATTAGAGACTTAAATGTTAGACCTAATACCATAAAAATCCTAGAGGAAAACCTAGGTAGTACCATTCAGGACATAGGCATGGGCAAAGACTTCATGTCTAAAACACCAAAAGCAACAGCAGCAAAAGCCAAAATTGACAAATGGGATCTCATTAAACTAAAGAGCTTCTGCACAGCAAAAGAAACTACCATCAGAGTGAACAGGCAACCTACAGAATGGGAGAAAATTTTTGCAATCTACTCATCTGACAAAGGGCTAATATCCAGAACCTACAAAGAACTCAAACAAATTTACAAGAAAAAAACAAACAACCCCATCAAAAAGTGGGCAAAGGATATGAACAGACATTTCTCAAAAGAAGACATTCATACAGCCAACAGACACATGAAAAAATGCTCATCATCACTGGCCATCAGAGAAATGCAAATCAAAACCACAATGAGATACCATCTCACACCAGTTAGAATGGCGATCATTAAAAAGTCAGGAAACAACAGGTGTTGGAGAGGATGTGGAGAAATAGGAACACTTTTACACTGTTGGTGGGATTGTAAACTAGTTCAACCATTATGGAAAACAGTATGGCGATTCCTTAAGGATCTAGAACTAGATGTACCATATGACCCAGCCATCCCATTACTGGGTATATACCCAAAGGATTATAAATTATGCTGCTATAAAGACACATGCACACGTATGTTTATTGCGGCACTATTCACAATAGCAAAGACTTGGAATCAACCCAAATGTCCATCAGTGACAGATTGGATTAAGAAAATGTGGCACATATACACCATGGAATACTATGCAGCCATAAAAAAGGATGAGTTTGGGTCCTTTGTAGGGACATGGATGCAGCTGGAAAGCATCATTCTTAGCAAACTATCACAAGAACAGAAAACCAAACACCGCATGTTCTCACTCATAGGTGGGAACTGAACAATGAGATCACTCGGACTCAGGAAGGGGAACATCACACACCCGGGCCTATCATGGGGAGGGGGGAGGGGGGAGGGGGGAGGGATTGCATTGGGAGTTATACCTGATGTAAATGACGAGTTGATGGGTGCAGCACACCAACATGGCACAAGTATACATATGTAACAAACCTGCACGTTATGCACATGTACCCTACAACTTAAAGTATAATAATAATAAATAAATGAAAATAAAATAAAACAAAATAAAACAAAATTTGGGAAAAATTAAGAGGTCTCAAAGTTTGGAATACAGAAAACTCAGCAGTGATCAAATAAGAATAAGAATGCATCACTAGAATATAAAATCCATGAGCATAGACACAAGTTTTTGAACTATGTTTCCAGGCACACAGTAAATGCATAAATGAATAAATAAATGAATACTGATGTCTATAGATGATGACATCAAGATCAAGAACTGCGTTTTTTCACCAGGTGCAATGACTCATACCTGTAATACCAGCACTTTGGGAGGCTGAGGCAGGAGCCCCCGAGTTTGAGACTAGCCTAGGCAACATAGCAAGACCTCATCTCTACAAAAAGTACAAAAAAATTCGCTGGGCATAGTGGCATCAGCTTGTAGTTCCAGTTACCGGGAGGCTGAAGTGGGAGGATGGCTTGAGCCCAGGAGGTTGAGGCTGCAGTGAGCCAAGATTGTACCACTGCACTTCAGCCTGGGTGACAGAGCAAGACCCTATCTCAGAAACCACCACCACCACCACCACCACAATGACAACTAACAATTGTTTTTCAATGCTTTGGAGTATATTCATCTGCTAGCACTCAGATGCAGCCTGAGGAAAGCAGTAAGAGAAACCGATCAAGTTAGTATTTTCCAACGTGAAAAATAGAACCTCTCTCTCTCTCTCTCCCCCTTCTCTCTCTCTTTCTATATATATACACACACACACACATATATATACACACATATACATATATATATTTTTGTTGTTGTTGTTGTTGTTTGTTTTTGTTTTGAGACAGAGTCTCGCTCTGTTGCCCAGGCTGGAATGCAGTGGCGCAGTCTCGGCTCACTGCAAGCTCTGCCTCCCGGGTTCATGCCATTCTCCTGCCTCAGCCTCCGGAGTAGCTGGGACTACAGGCGCCCACCACCATGCCCAGCTAATTTTTTGTGGAACCTCAAAATATTAATCAAGCTCAATTAGAGAAATAGAGTTGCATGCTTTATGACATAGAGATTGTGAACTGAAAGTATATCCACTACATTTTCTAACAATTATCTTTGTCAATATAAATTTAAATCATATTTATTAAGCACATTAATTTATTTTTCTCTCCTAAATTGGTGGAAACTATAAACATGAAGAAAATAGCGATTAGAAATCAGTTTTATCAATGAAAACAATACATCAAGGAATATATTTTTAAATATTAAAAAGAACAAAACAACATAAACAACAATGGGAAATGATCAACCCTAACCTTGGAATTAAGTTGGTTTTAGAGAATTATATTTCTCGTTTCAGAAAAGAGAAGCCCATTTAGGGTTCATCAATGACTATTCATAGGAAATGTATCCTCCTTTATTCTCTCATTTTTTACTAACTTTCTTACTCAAAAAGGGAAGAAACTTTCTTCATTAATACAGAAAAAGTGCTAGTGTGCCTATTGTGAAGTATAAGTTATTCCAAATATATTTTGTGACTGATGTGATATTGACATGATTCTTATCACATGGGAAAACAAGACCATTTTTCCCCTCCAAACAAATGCAATACAGTCCCTAGGATACATAGAAAACATTTTAAACAGGAAGAAAGCAAAACCTCAAATTTTTCAAGCCCTTGTTTTTAAAAGGTCTAGTTCTGTTTAGAGACATTTTGCTCTTGAGATTCACTTTACATTACAGATGATGCAATAGGTGACATTTTAATTACTTCAGGGTTCTATCTGTATTCCCCACCGAGAAAGCCCCATAGTGGTTAATCCGACGCTTATAAATCCTTCTGAATTATTCATTGATCATGGCAGAAGGGATGCCTCCAAGAAGATTTTTTTCTTATGCACAGGTAGGTATATGCACAGGGAAAATCAATGTGTTTTTATAAAATCTGTCTAAAGTGTCAATTCTCTAAGCTGTCCTCATTCCTAGCAGGAAGGTTTCTTATTCTATGGAAGGTGCGTAGGAAGTGGAATTAGAAAGACTCGTCTGTGGCAATAGAAGTTAGATGTGGATGGTGCTTTGGACTCGAAGCCCCCAGTGCAAGAGCTATAATTCAATTAGTGAAAGAAATCTATATTACTTTACCTGAACAACAGAAATCCTTCTCATCAAGTGTCACTAAGTGGTAACCCAAAAAATAATGGTTTCTGTTTCATTTACTGAAGGTATTGTCTTGGTAATACAAGTGATATCAATTTCTCTATTTCTTTGTGTCTCTGTCTCTCTCTCATACACGTGTACAGAGTCATTGAATCAAACTTTTATGCAGGATGAGCATCTATACAGTATCAACAATATGTTTGCAAACTCAATTATTGACATAGAAGCCTTCTTGTCCACAGACATTAATAAATGATTCTACATTACTTAGAAACCATTAGGTCCTTTTTTCATTCTTCTTTCTCCATCATAACTGGCTGGAGCTTCACATGGACACAGCCTGAGAGAACTAGTCAGCTCTGTGTGTCATCCCCTATAATTCCCTGCCTTGTTACAGGTAGCACTTTGACGATGCCTGTAAGTCCCTTGCAGTTTATATAAACGGGCTCTGACACTTCCTAGGGTGACCAACCTTCTTGGTATGCCTAAGATCATGGGGTTTACCAAGATGCAAATCTTACATTCCTAAACTAGGAAGTTTGGAGACAAACTGAGTGGCAGTTGTTCACCCTACTTATATCTCACCACAACTGATGGTAAACTTCGATGGATTTCATGAGAGGGTCAGCAGTTTGAATCTCATTCTGTTCCCCAACTTAAATTTGTCATTAAATGTCTATTCAGATTTGAAGCCTTCTTGGAGACTCAACTCATTTGGCTTGACTTTACTTATTGATACACTCAGCACTTAGATGCTTGAAGACCAATATCATTTACTTTTTTCTTGTATTTTCTCCTTCTGAATACATGACACACTAACATAAGGTACTCAAAAAACAAGGCCAGAGAATGTTAGAAACTAAAAGCCAAAGTCTTTTTCTAGGTATTTCTACCGAAGCCATTTCCATTTTGAAAAAACAAACAAACCAAAAAAATTCAACTTCCAAGAACATTTGAGATTCATATTAAACGTTTTTACTCATATTATCCTGAATATTATGTTTATAGTAATTCAAGGAACTCACAATTCTAATATGAGTTTTTTATGTGTAACTCTCTTAACCCTTGAAGTTCAGAGTCTTCTTCACACAAGTGCATGACTTTCTTAACCATTATTGGACACTCAAATTGTGTAGTGAAATGAAATATTCTTCACAAAAACTCTGAGAAACACAACAGGTTTCTTATGGCTCTTCTTTGGTCACATGATGATTAAGGAAAAACAAAAGTGTTAACTATTTTTTTTTCTAAAGGCATAAAAGAGAATGGCAAAATAAAATTGGGATTTTAGCAGATTTATATAGAATGCTTAATATTAGTGAAAGTCAGTGGGTTTAACCTACATGATAATTTTTACAAATAAGAAAATCGGAGCAAAAATGTTAAAAAAATATAACTGAGTAAGAACTACAACACACAGCTTGGCATTTTCCTCAGTTTACCCTTTTATGTACATTATCTTTGTTAATTGTCATAACAACTCCTTAAGGCACACTCTTTCATTATCCCTATTTCCCCATGAGGAAACTGAAGCACAGGGGTTAGGTCTAAGGTCACATGCACACCTAGTAGGTAGCAGAGTAGCAGGTTCTTGGAATTAAACCCAAGAACCTCTAGCCATTTTGATACTAATAAAATGTTTCAATTTTGTTAATATATAATATCTAAAACAACAAATGGATCACCTGAATCATTATTTTTTACTCTTTCTCAGCTCAACATCAATGGAGACCACCTGGGAAGTGATAATCATATTTTTCTAACTTGCTTTTAGGTAGCAAATATAGGGTAGTTTTATAGAAAAAAATGACTGGTTATGCATCCTCTTGGCCCATGAATACATGCAGCATATGTAGAAAATTGCTGCTTGTAAATTAGCTCAAGATATTTAAACTAGAGTATAAGAGTATGCTAGAAGGTACCCAGAATCTAGATGGCTGTCTTAAACCAATGCAGTCAAAAACCAAAAACACCTTTACTCCTAACGTCTTAACAAATGTCTCTAGCTTGCTGGTACATTTTACACACTTTTTATTAATTAAGCTTATATACTTAGAGAAGAATAATGTAGTTCTTCACCCAGTATTTTATTCACCTTATCTTACTCACCCTTCTAAGACAGAGAGAAAAGAAGAGACTAGCATAGAATTTGTTAGTGCTTTAGAACCAAGAGAGGATAAGATTCTAAAGAAGAGATGATGCTTGAGTTCACGCTTATCAGACTTGTTTACAATGGGGATATGGCTGGCAATGATTTAATTTTTTAAGGTTGATTTAAATAAAATTAATAATTGCCTAATTAACTAAGAAACTATTCTCTTTTGATATGTGTAGTGAGTTTATGTTAATGCATGTATACAGTTTTTATTAAGTCATTTTTTTCTAAGTAACATTTAAATTTTGCAGGATGATTAAATGAAGGTACCATTTAACTTACTAATTATGGAATAGTATATTTTTTTTGTATGTAGCTTTAAATAAAGTTCTAATATGTGATAGATCATCTAAGCTCTACAAATATAGTGAATAAGTAAAATGTTAGCCATTTTTAAAGTTAGGGCCAGTGTTAAAAGGTTTTTGTCTTTCCAGAATATGGCAAAAATAAAAATTGTGCTTCTGAAATCTCTATTTTTAGGCATGCAAAAACTAGACATGATAAATTAAATCGCTATGTTTCTGTATTATTTTACCACTTTCTGATGTAAAATCTTGCATATATATGGCCGGGCGTGGTGGTTCACACCTGTAATCCCAGCACTTTGGGAGGCCGAGGCGGGCGGATCACGAGATCAGGAGATCGACACCATCCTGGCTAACACGGTGAAACCTCATTTCTACTAAAAATACAAAACATTAGCCTGGCGTGGTGATGTGCGCCTGTAGTCCCAGCTACTCGGGTGGCTGAGGCAGGAGAATGGCATGAACCCAGGAGGCGGAGTTTGCAGTGAGCGAGATCGCGCCACTGCACTGCAGCCTGGGAGACAGAGTGCGACTCCCTCTCAAAAAAAAAAAAAAAAAAAATCGTGCATGTATGTGTATGTATATGTATGTGTGTATATATATATATAGCAGAAACACTGCTGAGAAAAGATGTATGAGAAAGGAGAGAAGAGAGATATAAGGAAAAATAGCAAAGATATTGAAAGCAAATGAGTTAGAAAAATACAAATGTAGAGTAATATTCCGTGTGTGTATTTACCTATTTATATTTGTTTTATTAGATAAAATGCATCTATCTCTGGATCAGATTTAAGAAAATGCTCAATTTCACTGATGTAACAGAATTCATTCTTTTGGGATTAACTAGTCGTCCTGAATTACAGCAACTTTTCTTTGTGATTTTCCTGCTGGTCTACTTTATCACCCTGGTTGGGAACATTGGCATGATCATATTAATCAGGGTCAGTCCCCAGCTCAACAGCCCCATGTACTTTTTCCTTGGTCACCTGTCTTTTGCAGATGTGTGGTTCTCCTCTAACGTCACTCCTAAAATGTTGGAAAATTTGGTATCTGAGACCAAAACAATTTCCTATCCTGGATGTATAGTGCAGTGTTTTTTCTTCATTGCTTTTGTCCATGTAGAAGTCTTCATTCTTGCTGTGATGGCCTTTGATAGATACATGGCGATTGGAAACCCTCTACTTTATGGCAGCAGAATGTCAAGAACTGTCTGTATTCGACTGATTTCTTTCCCTTACATATACGGCTTCTTTATCAGTTTGATCTCAACACTGTGGACCCATGGTTTGTACTTCTGTGGGAACATCGAGATCAACCACTTCTACTGTGCAGACCCAGCTCTCATCAAAATGGCCTGTGCAGGGACTTTGATTAAAGAATACACTATGCGCACATTGGCAGGTCTCAACTTTTCTTATTCCTTATTGGTCATTATTATCTCCTACATTTTCATCCTCATTGCCATCTTAAGGATGCGTTCAGCAGAAGGGAGAAAGAAAGCTTTCTCCACGTGTGGGTCCCACTTGACAGCTGTCACCATATTTTATGGAACACTCTTCTTTATGTACCTTAGAAGCCCAACTGAGGAGTCTGTGGAGCAGGGGAAAATGGTGGCGGTTTTCTACACCACAGTCATTCCTATGTTGAACCCCATGATTTACAGTCTCAGGAACAAAGACGTAAAGGAGGCCATGAGCAAAGCGATGAGTAGAGCATTTTTAAATAAATAAGAACTTAAAATGTATTATGAGATTCTAGTTCATTAGAAGAGGTGGAAATTAACAAAGTTTTTAGACAATTTTGAAGAAATTTGTTATTTATATTTTCAGTAAGTACCAAATAATAGATAATTGAAAAAGGGATAATGGTGTCCAGATAAGAGAAGTATATAAGAAACAAGAACCTCTGGCTCACAAAATCTGAAATGGTGAAAACGTGTTGACAATACCATCTACAGTTTTTCCTTTCTACACAAAGTCATATTCATATTTTGTAACCGGGGAAGCTTTTTATGGTTCTTTAAAATTTCGTAAGTCCATTCTTTCAATTATGTTTTCAAAACAACTGCAGTGTTCTCTATGTGTTTTTGTTTTTTTGTTTGTTTTTTGCCCCTAGAATAAGTTTTGGCTCTAGATTATGTTACTATTGCAAAATATTTAAGTAGAATATTATTTCACCATTAATTATTGTTAAAATGGAAAACAACATTCCTGAGAATGGAATATATTATGTAGAATATATTTTAAAGTCTAAGCAACATTAATTATTGTATACTGCCTGAGTTTTCATTTTCAAGTGTATACTAATACATTAAATAAAATTCCATTATAAATGACTTAATATTCTCTGATATCCATTTGAGATCTTACGTATATCTTACCATTTTAAACGACAATCAGAAAGTGATGACACAATCCTACTGGTGTTTTGGAATGTAGAAGGTGCTCCTCTAAATATATTTCAGTAAATGACTTTTGGAATATTTTGAACACTTATAGAGGTGTATTTACTTCTTTTTCCTTTGCATTTTGTTTTGTATTTTTGGGTTTGATGGTAGAAGAAACTAGCTGTCCCCCTTAGAAGTTCTAGTGCATTCATTTGCACTGTATCTGACTTTAAAATTAATAAATCATAATTTATGTGCAGCAGGTACCTTATCCTTTGCTATTTTACCATAAAGTCCTCAGATTTTGTATATATTTTCAATGTCAATCCATTGCTCCATAAGGTAGAGTTCTTGCTTGAAAGTGGCTGTCTGTCAAAAATGACATTTCCCACCACTACTACAGTGTGACTAGTTCTCACAAATGGCATGGATGTGTGAGTTTTACATGAAAAACTTCTAGACTAAGGTGTTTAAAAAATGTAGATGGCTTCCCCATTCTTTCTCCAACACCTGACAGCTGGATATTGATGCTCAAGGTGACCGTGTAAACTATATATTGTAGAGGACAGTAGGCTCGGCAACTTAACACCCTGAAAGACAGTGTGGAACAGAACTCCCTACTATGATCTGGAATACCTGTTTGTGAATTTCATGGGGGAGAAATAAAATTCATGATATTGTATGCTTTCATCCTTTCTTATTCTTGTTAACTACATTAGCTAGTAATTTGCTGATATGCTTACATGCCCAAATTCCCGATCCTCAAGAACTAAATCTTTGATTTTGTTTTAATAATCTCTATGGTTTTCTGTAGCAATTTCTGATTTTAGGGTTACGAATACCATTTTTTAACTGTTTTTAGGTTTTTTCTTTTATACCATTTCTCTAAAATGCCCGATAGACTACATTCTTATTTCTGTGACTTATGCCTATGGATTCTGTGTCTCATACGCACACAAGTCAGAATTGAAGACTAACGGTCAAAAAACAACTCTATGCCAAGTAATCACAATCACAAACCACACAAAAACACAAACATGCCTCTCATATATGTACCTATTACTGTGATAAAGCACATATACATCCATAAAGTATATAGTGGTATATGTATATGAGTATATTTTATACATACATGTATTATGTATGCATATAAAATTACTATATATAACAATATAATAAACTATATATCTATAATAATATATATAATAAACTGTACTATAGTACCTATGGTGGTATAATACATATGAACTGTATCTATATTACCTATATAGTGAACTATACATCTATATTATATACAGTGATATATGTATGTTATATATTTACATAACGTGTATATGTATATATACATATATATGTATTTGCATATATGTGTATATAGAACACTGTATATGTGTATGTATTATGCATGTGTATAATACATATGTATATATGTATATGCATACATAGTATATATGAAAATAATTGTATCCATATATGAAACCACAGTATATAGATACATATAATATACAATGATATATATTATATTATGTATTATATATACCACATATTACATATACCACTGTATAATACACATATATTATATTGTACATATGTATATTATATATTAACATTATATGCATATATTTATATGCAGTGGTATGATGTATACAATGTATATAATCATATACATATAGAATACCATGGTATATAATTATATGCATACATTTCACTACTGTATATAATTATATACATATATAAAATATATACATATGTTATACCACTGTATTATTATATACCACTGTATTTAATCATATACATATAATATATACATGTATTTAATTATATACAAATATACACATGTATTTATATACAGTGGCATATATGTATATAGTACATACATATATACAATATATTTGTATATGTATATAATTATATACAATAGGATATTATATCTATGTACATAATTTTGAGAAAACCCTAGACACATAACAGTTGGCTCTTTCTCTACAGATGTACTTCCCATAGTATCATTTCTAAGAGAAAATTCTTAGTTTCTCCTTGCCTTCTAAGTCAAGCAGTTAAGGGAGGCTTCTCATGTTGACTTCCCCCAGTTTCTCTTTCATCAGGTCGAAGGTGTTTACTATTCCCACATATAGCATGCACTTTTCAACTCTGCATCCACATTGGGAATATTTCTCTTCATTCTCAGGTTGGTGAAAAATGTATCTATCTGGAATTGTCAGATGGAGCTTGCAATGGAGATTTTATTTTCTTTTACGATTTATAGGAATGCATTCATGATTTTATCTACGTTATGTGTGTATGTGTTGAGATACATGAGAGAGAGATACATTTTCAGTAAGACTATATATTATTTGATAATTACAAATGAATAAAGGAGTGTATCTGATAATCATTTTCATATGTATTATGTGTTAATATATATCTTTTCGTATTCACAATCACACAATGAAATGATTATTATTATTATTGTTAAGTCCTACTGAGGAACATAAAAAGTAAAAGCAAAACAAAACAAGAATAAGACAAGTGCAGTTTTATAAAATAAGTCAAAGAGCCTGGATCCAACCAAGCTCTGATGATAGAAACAGAATTCTTTAACTAGGATAGTTAATATTGCTTCATACCTGGTCTGGAAAAGAATCCATATTTATTGGCAATTTAATTTGAAATAGAGTAATTTAATAAGGGAAGGTTATGTGTGTATTTTTTAATTTAGGTAATGAGGAAATTCTCTAAATACTCTTGAGGTCCCCTAATCTCTATTTCTTTGTACAGCTTGCACCCCCTAGGATCATATCTAACCCCTAGTTTCCTGTAATTTTACTAATGCTATTCATCACCTGGATAACCATCACTCAGGGCTCTTTGTATTTAGCTTGTGGGGAGTACTGACAATGGCATCTTCTACATCCTTGTTTGTGCTGAATCACCCTTCAGCACGGAATGAGATATGACTTTCCAAATAAGAATCCTTCTATTGCCAGCAAGAACATTTCGGGCAGCCGCAGCATAAACTGCTGAATCAGAAATCTGGAGTTATCTGTTGATATGTCTGTAATCTCTGTTCGGATATAAATCTAAGGATCTTAGAGATTTTAACGACTCTAACAGATTTTGCAGTTTATATATAAATATATTCTAAGGCAGTATATGTAGTTTTTAGAACTTTATTATTCATTTAAAAAAATGTACCCACTAATTAATCCTTCAAATTTTTATTAATTAGATCAAACCTCTGGAGCCATGTAGAATGTAACCTGTTTCACAGTTAGTAATTTTCTCCTCTAGTCATAGAAAATTGTTCTTTCCAAGTTTGTGGTTGAAAAGTTTTGGATTATTACTATGGATAAGCGTTCACTTATTTTCACTATCCATTGAGATTTACCTTCCTGACTGCTAATTTTTTGGGTAACTGCTAACCAGTAATAATATGGATACATTTCATCACATTGTGATTGAATACAGTTTAACGCTGCAAATTACAAGAAGGGTCTTGGGAATAATCGTTTGCTGTAGAGATAATATATAGCCATTAGAACGTTTGACACAATCCCATCTCCAATAAATATATTTCCTGCTGAAAGGCTGTCTCAAGATTCTTATTAGATATATTTGCACTCTGTGTTCTGCAGAATGTGATTGCTCATTGACAAAATATCTAATTAATGGAATTTCTCTCATACATATATGAAATATATATAAGCTTTATGTATGTTTATATACTTACAGGTGTGTGTATATATATATACACACATATGTATATACATACATAGAGGTGTGTGTGTGTGTGGGAGCGTGTGAGTGCAAATGTTAAACGAATGATGTGTACAGTAAATAACTTTACTAGGTAGACTGTGAATCACTAAGAGATTTGACAGGGCACAGAGATGTCCCATTTGATGGAGAAAAACTTGTGGATTGTTCTCTATTGTATCTAGCAAGATCATGCCAAACGCTAATGTTTTCTTAGAAATATAATTTGAGAAACATTTTCTGAAAGAAATTTCCTATATGATACATCCTATATTTGAAAATAAATTTGCAACATATACAAGAAATCTTCCTAGAATTTCACTGAACCCTCAAAGGAGAATCAATCACTTCCTAATTTTCTGTCCCTATTATACCTCTGTAAGAATACATCCAAGTTTTAGAATGTATTTATTTACATTAGTAGCTTCATAAGTACTGACATTAATCTGTATGTTGTACATCTCTTTGAATCTCTAGAACATAACAGTATATAATATCTAGTGGATTATAATTTTATATTAGAGTTAGGAGGGAGTCCATATCCAGGATATGTTGATACAGTGTGAATATGGACAAATAATTCACCCTTTAACTCGACTTTGATGGCTACTATCATCAGTCTTTTGTTCTTTACTTGAAAATAATACAAATATGAGATTAAAAATATTTTACATTTTAGGCTGACAAATTATTTAATCATATGATTTTCTTCTCTAATCTTTGAGAATATGCTTATAATGAACAAGAGATTAAGTGAAATTGTACACTTTTTAAGTTCTATTATGAAAGGAACTATAATCCCCTGTAATTATCTTTAAAATATAAAAACATGCCATCATTGGAAATGAGGGAAATTTAAGAAGTAATGAAGTAATCTTGGAAATGTGACTACTCACAATACTTAATATCAGTGTATACAATTATACTTTGTATAATTGTTATATAATAGGGACTGTCCACATTTATTCATTGTAGAGCCTATTACGTAAACAGGCACTGAGAAAAGATTGGCGAAAATAATGCAGTGTGCTTATAGATATTGTATAAAGGGAGGATCTAAAGGTATAAATTAATAAATAAACATCCTAATTTTTTCGTCTATTTTAGTTATCAAACATTTTGTAACTGATATTGACTTAGAATTGAGAAAATGCTCAATTTCACCGATGTGACAGAGTTCATTCTTTTGGGGCTAACCAGCCATCGGGAATGGCAAGTTCTCTTCTTCATCGTCTTCCTTGTGGTCTACATTATCACCATGGTGGGCAATATTGGCATGATCATGTTAATCAAGGTCAGTCCTCAGCTTAACAGCCCCATGTACTTTTTCCTCAGTCACTTGTCATTCGTTGATGTGTGGTTTTCTTCCAATGTCACCCCTAAAATGTTGGAAAACCTGTTATCAGATAAAAAAACAATTTCTTACGCTGGCTGTTTAGTACAGTGTTTCTTCTTCATTGCTCTTGTCCATGTGGAAATTTTTATTCTTGCTGTGATGGCCTTTGATAGATACATAGCAATTGGATATCCTCTGCTTTATGGCAGTAAAATGTCAAGGGTTGTCTGTATTCGACTGATTTCCTTCCCTTACATTTATGGTTTTCTGACGAGTCTGGCAGCAACATTATGGACTTATGGTTTGTACTTCTGTGGAAAAATTGAGATCAACCATTTCTACTGTGCAGATTCACCTCTCATCAAAATGGCCTGTGCCGGGACATTTGTAAAAGAATATACGATGATCATACTTGCCGGCATTAACTTCACATATTCCCTGACTGTAATTATCATCTCTTATTTATTTATCCTCATTGCCATTCTGCGAATGCGCTCAGCAGAAGGAAGGCGGAAGGCCTTTTCCACATGCGGGTCCCATCTGACAGCTGTCATCATATTCTATGGTACTCTGATCTTCATGTATCTCAGACATCCCTCAGAGGAGTCAGTGGAGCAGGGGAAGATGGTGGCTGTGTTCTATACCACAGTGATCCCCATGTTGAATCCCATGATCTATAGTCTGAAGAACAAGGATGTGAAAGAGGCCATGACAAAAGTGATCAGTAGATCATGTTAAACAAAATAAAATCAAATTTGATTTAATTTTATCTTCTATTATTTGTTTGGAAAACAGTTATTACCCAGTGCCTATGAACACTAAGATAAAGATATTCTGTGGGTTGAAAAGAAAAATAAAAATGGTGCAAATTGAGAAAATGTAAGGTGGAATGATTCATTTCTGTTGATGTATGGAGATTAATTACATACAAATAAATTAATTGAAACGGTGATGTGTGCCAAAGTTCATAGGTGTACTATGGGAAGTTGCTCAAATACTTAGCTGCAACCAAAAGACTTTTTCTTAATGAAAAGTACAGTTGCATGAATTTAAGAAATATTTATTTGCCCACTTAAAAACAAATTTGGGGCAGAAAAAAACCCCATGATATTTAATTTGGTTTTCCAATATGAAGACATAAAATATTGGTCTAATTGTTATGAGATTATTTATTGTTTAATGCATCTTTCATTATGTTGTGTAGGGTCTGTTCAGAGACTACTACTTGGAAAATAACAATATTATTGTATTTCATGCTTTTTAATTTTTTGGTGTTTCTTAAGAAACACAACATGGTAAGTGTCTCTCTTTCACAGATCCTGGGAACTGCTGTGTTTCAACTCTACAATTGCCCGTCACCAGACTCTGGTTTGCCCCTGCTGGTGTCTTCACTCTGACTGAAGAGTAGGAGGATAATTAGTGGAAGAAGCTGTCATTGTAAAACCATGGCTCTCCAAATTCCACAGAATGAATTACATTCCACTCATGTGGGATATTTGGTATACCTGTGACCAACACATTGCACCTACATTATTCTAGTTAACTTTTACATTTGAAATAAATTCAGTATTTAGGACGCACTATTTGTTTTTTTTTTTTTTTTTTTTTTTTTTTTTAAATTTATTTATTATTATTATACTTTAAGTCGTAGGGTACATGTGCATAACGTGCAGGTTTGTTACATATGTATACTTGTGCCATGTTGGTGTGCTGCACCCATCAACTCGTCATTTACATCAGGTATAACTCCCAATGCAATCCCTCCCCCCGCCCCCCTCCCCATGATAGGCCCCGGTGTGTGATGTTCCCCTTCCTGAGTCCAAGTGATCTCATTGTTCAGTTCCCACCTATGAGTGAGAACATGCGGTGTTTGGTTTTCTGTTCTTGTGATAGTTTGCTAAGAATGATGGTTTCCAGCTGCATCCATGTCCCTACAAAGGACCCAAACTCATCCTTTTTGATGGCTGCATAGTATTCCATGGTGTATATGTGCCACATTTTCTTAATCCAATCTGTCACTGATGGACATTTGGGTTGATTCCAAGTCTTTGCTATTGTGAATAGTGCTGCAATAAACATACGTGTGCATGTCTCTTTATAGCAGCATAATTTATAATCCTTTGGGTATATACCCAGTAATGGGATGGCTGGGTCATATGGTACATCTAGTTCTAGATCCTTGAGGAATCGCCATACTGCGCACAAGACAGGGATGCCCTCTCTCACCACTCCTATTCAACATAGTGTTGGAAGTTCGGGATAGGGCAATTAGGCAAGAGAAAGAAATCAAGGGTATTCAGTTAGGAAAAGAAGAAGTCAAATTGTCCCTCTTTGCAGATGACATGATTGTATATTTAGAAAACCCCATTGTCTCAGCCCAAAATCTCCTTAAGCTGATAAGCAACTTCAGCAAAGTCTCAGGATACAAAATTAATGTGCAAAAATCACAAGCATTCTTACACACCAGTAACAGACAAACAGAGAGCCAAATCAGGAATGAACTTCCATTCACAATTGCTTCAAAGAGAATAAAATACCTAGGAATCCAACTTACAAGGGATGTAAAGGACCTCTTCAAGGAGAACTACAAACCACTGCTCAGTGAAATAAAAGAGGACACAAACAAATGGAAGAACATACCATGCTCATGGATAGGAAGAATCAATATCGTGAAAATGGCCATACTGCCCAAGGTAATTTATAGATTCAATGCCATCCCCATCAAGCTACCAATGAGTTTCTTCACAGAATTGGAAAAAAAACTGCTTTAAAGTTCATATGGAACCAAAAAAGAGCCCGCATCTCCAAGACAATCCTAAGTCAAAAGAACAAAGCTGGAGGCATCACGCTACCTGACTTCAAACTATACTACAAGGCTACAGTAACCAAAACAGCATGGTACTGGTACCAAAACAGAGATATAGACCAATGGAACAGAACAGAGTCCTCAGAAATAATACCACACATCTACAGCCATCTGATCTTTGACAAACCTGAGAGAAACAAGAAATGGGGAAAGGATTCCCTATTTAATAAATGGTGCTGGGAAAATTGGCTAGCCATAAGTAGAAAGCTGAAACTGGATCCTTTCCTTACTCCTTATACTATTTGTTGTTATCAATAACATTTTCTGACATAATAGGAACATAATTTGACATCTCTCTTGAACCTTATGTCATGAAGCATAAGGATGAAGCTACAACTTAGCTTATTTCATCAAGTCTACATCCTCAGGTCAAATAAATAAATAATCACCTGTTTTGATGCAAACAATATACAGCTAAAGAAATGTAATTTATACATTTTAAATTATACATTTAAAAATTAAGAATTATCTGCAAAGATGTGAATATAAAATAAGATTGGTGTCATCTGAGAAAAAAGCATTCTTTTGATTTAACTTTTAAGTTCAAGGGTAGGTGCGCAGGTTTGTTCTATAGGTCAACTTGTGTCATAGAGGGTTGTGGTACAGATTATTTCATCACCCAGGTATTAAACCTAGCACCCATTATTTATCCTGATCCTCCCCCTCCTTCCAACCTCTACCCTCTCATAGGCCTCAATGTGCGTTGCTCCCCTCTATGTGTCCATGTACTCTCAACATTTAGCTCACACTTCTAAGTGAGAAAACGTGGTATTTGGTGTCCTGTTCCCGCATTAGTTTGCTAAAGATAATGGTCTCAAGCTCCATCTATGTTCTCGCAAAGGACAAGATCTCATTGTTTTTCTTATGGTTGCCTAGTATTCCATGATGTATATGTATATTTTCTTTATCCAGTCTATCACTGATGGGTTTTTAGGTTGATTACCTGTGTTTGCTATTGTGGATAGTGCTGCAATGAATATACATGTGCATGTGTCTTTATAGTAGAACAATTTATATTCATTTGGACATATACCCAGGCATGGAATTGCTGGATATTTCTGTTTTGAGGTGTTTGAGGAATCACCACACTGTCTTCCGCAATGGTTGAACTAAGATACATGAGGCCAAGAATCACATGAAAAAGCTCAACATCACTGATAATTAACAAAATGGAAATCAAAACTACAGTGAGATACCATCTCACATCAGTAAGAATGGCTATTATCAAAAAGCCAAAAAAATTAGATGCTCATAAGGTTGTGAAGAAAAACAAATGTTTATCTGCTGTTGATGGAAGTGTGAAAAAAGCACTCTTTGTCCATGATTGAATTTTATTTACATCAAGAGAAACTATAAGTGCAATGAACTCATTTCCACATACGTACACATAAATAATGGGCAGCATTTTAAAACCTTTTGCATACATAAACAAATTACTTAGATTCGATTATAGTATTACTGTGTCTGGTTGAAATATGTCAAACCTCTGGAGACTTTTAATGTCTGAGGTACTCATTCTTTTGGGATTACTCCAAAGTTAAAAGTAATTTATCTTGGCAATAAAAACATTTATTTGCCATTTTGGGGGAACTCTTGATATGCCAAATTAGTTTTTTGTTATTAATAAATTTCAAAATGTGTATTGAAAGCATTTGATCACTTTCAGCATGTTGGCAGGTAAATTTGAACTGTCTTTGTTACCTGTTTTTTTCAAAGGCAAAATGCATTTCTGTTTATTCTTTTGGAGAGTTAGTTTAGATAACATAAAGAATGATGAGTCAAGGTCCGTGGTCAAACCATGTTTCTGGTTTGAGTTTCCAAATTTCAAGTGCATTTGTGGAAGACCTCGGACAAGTCACTTTTTGTCGCCCATCCACTTACTTTTAAGGTTGTAAACCTTACTTATCTCTCTCTCATTTTTTTTTTCTCTTGAGAGGGAGTTTTGCTTTGTCGCCCAGGCTGGAGTACAGTGGTGCTATCTCGACCCACTACAAACTCTGCCTCCCGGGTTCAAGCAATTCTCCTGCCTCAGCCTCCCAATAGCTGGGATTACCAGCACCTGACATCATGACCAGCTACTTTTTGTATTTTTGTAGAGACATGGTGTCACCATGTTGGCCGGGCTGGTCTTGAACTCCTGACTCCAGGTGATCCAGCCCCCTTGGCCTCCCAAAGTGCTGGATTACAGGTAGAAGCCACTGTGCCAGGCACATCATACTTATTTCACATAGGAATAATGTTATTCTTCAAGGTAAGGATAGTATTAGTCAGAACCCTAAAGAAGTGGTAAGATAATGCTAGTGAACTGTTTAGAGGTAAAACTGCACAAATAATGAACACTTTTTGTGTGCTTCACATGCAGCAGTCATTGGGAAGAGAGTTATCTCTATATTATTCTAAGATCATCTCAACCAAATGTAAGGTAATAGTTTCCCTATTCTACAGATGAGTACAATGAGGCTCAGAAGTGCATCGCTCGTCCAAAGTAACATAGTGAAAGTGTTATACCAAAGGTATAATCCCAGACCTGACTGACTTCAGTAATGACTTCTACATGTACTCATTTTACCAAGGATTTATTCTTTGAGGCATCTGACATCTGAACATAACCATGAGATGCATGGGACATGCATTCCGATGATCATTTGTCCTGACAGATGGCACTTTTTAGAACAGTTGTCCAGCCAGAAAGGGACTCACTGAAATTTTAAATGATTCAAACCAGTATCTTGCTGAAATGCATAACTGTCAATGTGTAAATAAAAGAAGACAGAACCCATGTGAAAGTGAGAGATAAGATTACATTGTTGATGAAGAATTTTGATCTATTTTATTTAAAAATTCTTCTTCTCATTCACACTCCTTAACTGCTCCTACACCTGAGCTGTGTCTACAAGTTTAGTTATTATTTTTTTTCGTAATTACCTGAATAGTCCCTTAGGGAGATGATCCCAGTGTTCCTAATGTTTAGGACATTATTATAAATAGTGAGAAGTTATCATTTGCTACTCTGTATGCTGAAGGTAGGTCTGCAAGTTCCTCCCTCATTACAACAGAGGTTGATGTAGTCAAATCTTTTAATTTCATTCTCCGTCTTGAAGAGGAAACTAATATCTTGTTCACAGACTTATTTGTTATCAGAGTGTCTTCTTGTATGAAATTATATTACTGGGAACTTTTTGTATTTCTATCCCTGGTTTATTCAAAACTTTGTAAGAATGAGCTTATTATAATGAAGATTTGCAAAACTCTTCATTTCATTTCACATTTTTTATCTTCTCATTCTCCTTTACAGGCAAAAACTATTAACTTTCATAATATTGTTTAAATATATGTATGAATGGAGTTGGGGATATAGGGGCATGATTGGTCCAGTAATTTATACCTTCACCGTTTTTCTTCATTAAAAACTCCTGAAATGTTAATAGAAATGAATTTTGGGTTTTATTTGTAAATTGCAAATTCAATCTTCTTATTTTGATAGATGATACACATTTATGTATTAAATTTATTTTCTCCTGGAAATAATTATCATCTGATCCTGGGATGATAAACTTGAAGAAGTAGAGAGTTGTAGTGATTTACTATCTCAGTGGTTTAGGCTGCTTTAGGGTAACCAAAGCTCTTAAAAGTCCATTGAAGATGAACTGAAAGAGATAACTTCCTACCATTGTGGAGGATGAGCAAACTGAATTTTAAATGAAAAGAAATATAATGGTAGAAGAGGCTATCGAAGATGCACCAATGGAATATTGTCAAAGACACATCACAAAAGTGATTTTTTTTGCATCCCAGTTCTGCTAATTAGTAGACCTCTGACCAAGGGAGACTTTCTTAATCTCTCAGTGTTTAGTTTCCTCATTTGCAAAATGGGCACGCAAATAAAACCTGTTTTATAGGACGTTTTCATGGAAGAGTTTTTATGAACATTCAACAACAGAACTATTGTTACAAATATTACAAAACTGAGACTGTTGCCTCTAGAAAAATATTTCTTAGAGAGTTTTAATTATACTGGATTATTGTATTATGTTTAGTGAATCTAAAGATCAGGGCATGTAGAAATCGCATGTATAACTATTTCTGAATTTCCATTAAATGTAACTACTTAGCAAGACAGTTTAAGGAGTTTTAAGGTAAGCAAAACAAACTAATATCAGATTGGTACAAAAGTAATTGCATTTTTGCCATTGAAAGTAACAGCAAAACCCGCAATAACTTTTGCTAAATGCTAAAGCGCTAATGATTTTGTGTAAAATAAAAGTACATCACACAATGACTGAAACAAAATGAAGTAGTGTTAGTTTATGTCTCTTAGATGCCTTGATGCTTTATTTCATATATTTTATACTTAATACAGTAGTAACATTAACCCAAGTCAAATTCTATTAGTGACAGGAAATCAGTAGAGATCAGAAATTTTTACATAGGAAAATCTCTGACCACAGCATCTGCAGCTCTTTACCTAGTTTGACATTTATGGTGAGCCAAAAAAGTGAAACTACAATCATGGACATCTATAGCAAAGGGAACTTAGCTCAGAACTAAAACTGATGTGCCTATTGTGTTATGTATTCAGTTCATTTTACATATAGTATATTTATACACCGTACTGTACATTTTGCAAAGTGTACATTGTTTGTAAAGTATTTGAATTAAAATAAGGGCAAAGGCAACTCAAAGTTTCAAGAATAAAACAAATCCATTTACCTTCTTTTTAAAAAAATTTCTCCATAGGCAACACAGACTTGGCCTATACTAAGGCAATGCCTAATTTCACGGATGTGACAGAATTTACCCTCCTGGGGCTGACTTGTCATCAGGAGCTACAGGTTCTCCTTTTTGTGGTGTTCCTAGCGGTTTACATGATCACTCTGCTGGGAAATATTGGTATGATCATTTTGATTGGCATCAGTCCTCAGCTTCAGAGCCCCATGTACTTTTTCCTGAGTCATCTGTCTTTTGTGGACGTGTGCTTCTCCTCCAACGTTACCCCCAAAATGCTGGAAAACTTATTATCAGAGACAAAAAGCATTTCCTACGTGGGATGCTTAGTTCAGTGCTACTTTTTCATTGCGCTTGTCCACGTGGAGGTCTATATCCTGGCTGTGATGGCCTTTGACAGGTACATGGCCATCTGCAACCCTCTGCTTTATGGCAGTAAAATGTCCAGGACTGTGTGTGTTCGGCTCATCTCTGTGCCTTATGTCTATGGATTCTCTGTCAGCCTAATATGCACACTATGGACTTATGGCTTATACTTCTGTGGAAACTTTGAAGTCAATCACTTCTATTGTGCAGATCCTCCTCTCATCAAGATTGCCTGTGGGGGAGTGCACATCAAAGAAATCACAATGATTGTTATTGCTGGAATTAACTTCACATATTCCCTGTCAGTGGTCCTCATCTCCTATACTCTCATTGTAGTAGCTGTGCTACGCATGCACTCTGCCGATGGCAGGAGGAAGGCGTTCTCCACCTGTGGGTCCCACTTGACGGCTGTTTCTATGTTTTATGGGACCCTCATCTTCATGTATCTCAGGAGACCCACTGAGGAATCCATAGAGCGGGGGAAAATGGTGGCTGTGTTTTACACCACAGTAATTCCTATGTTGAATCCAATGATCTACAGTCTGAGAAATAAGGATGTGAAAGAAGCAGTCAACAAAGCAATCACCAAGACATATGTGAGGCAGTAAAATTGCAGTGGATATTGTTGTTCCTATTATAAATAGGGTCCTATTATAAATGGTCACACGTAAAAGTCCTAGCTCAGAGAATAGTATCTAAAGGTAACTCTTTCATAAACTAAGAGGTTCAATGTAACAGGGTGATGCTTTACCCCATGTATGGACTCTAATTACTAAGCATATTTTCTCCTCCATGTGCACCCATATTGTGAAAGATGACACAGTGTTCATTCACAATGTGCTTAAAATTGGGCTAAGTTTAGTCACTGAAGGAAATCACAAATGAGTGTAGATACATATACTTTAAATTGGAAGTTAGTGTTGGATGTTACTTTGCAGAGTACTTTACACATATACATATTCCTCAAACTAGATTTCATGTGAAATATGTAAATTCTCAGAAAGAAGTAAATACTTCATTTCTTTTTCATGGCCATAGAATATTGATGAACAGTTTACCTAAAAAGAGTTTAAAGTTTTGAAAATGCAATTATATTTAGAATTTTAGTGTCTTAATATAATCCCGTTTGTCATCATTTTGCATAATTTGATAGTTAATAATGTTTTGTTTCCACGGTCTGTTTTCTTACCCTAACTCTACTCCTTGATGGGTATTCATTTACACATTTTTTAAGTTAATAGGGTGAACTCTCTCTGACAAAAGATTTTCCTGCCCTTGTCATAATGAAAAGATGAGCCAGTATACATTTTCTGACACAAAGTCTTGAGCTTTGGCAATCCCATATTGTCTCATTAAACCATTGATTGATAATTTCATTGGAAACTTTTCTTTGCTTCCAGCTCCTTTTCACTAACATTAAATTCTTTGACTTTGTATATAGCAACTTAAATCAAGCTTTTAATGTCTATAGTTGGTCAACCAGATAAGAAGCACTGTTCAACTAAATGCCATTGAACTGGGCATGCATTCAAATGTGATCAACAGAGTTCTAAATTGCATCCCATTTGGCCCTGGTTAAAAATCTTTAAAAGCTCACTGTTTGTCTAGATTGGTGCTTCCATAGCTTACTTGTTCTACATTACATTCTTGCTAAAGACAACAATGGAAATTTGTTTGCCCCTGATGACTCTTGCTAAGATAATTGCATAAAGGCAAGTGGGAGATAAAGGTGATTGCTGATGAGTGAGTTTATTTGGGATGTGATGATCTAACCACAAGGGTGCGCAATTCAATTAGTATGTACAAGTTGACTCTGAGAAGTAAAATATAGTTGTGGTAATGCTTCTAGGAAGATGGACTAATTCAAGCACAGAAAGCATTGTTATTCATGCAAATTTACCATGGTTCACTTTCCTAGTAACTTAGAATAGATTTGAGTAAAGGTAGGTGGGATACATACTGTTTCATAAATTTACATTCTGAGAGTGAAGTATGATCGGTTTGTATTAAAAATTGTGTTACCACCATGTTTATGTTTCTAAACCACCCAAATTTGCTTCTAAAAAGTCACGAGGAAGCACAAAATGCAGGGCTACGCAAGCAACAACTTCTTTTACAGAGATCGGTATCACAACCTGACATTCTAAGGCCTTATATTTGTGTGATCATTATGGCAGAGCTATTCCTCATTCTCCATTTGTGTAGGTTTTGTGGGTTTTTTTTTTTTTTTTAACAACTTAAACAGCAAAAATTTATGATTTCAGAATTGCCATGGGTTACAAGTGCAGGTAAAGATGAAATGGGCCTGCTGCTCAGGGTCTTCCCAGGAAGAAATCAATTTCTTGGTCAGGTCTGTGGTTCCATCTGAGACTCTGGGTCCTCTTTCCAGTTCATTCAATGTGTTTTCCGAATTTAGTTCCTTGCAGTTACAGGACTGATGTTTTCTTTTTAAAAAATTAACTTCGGTTTTTATTATATTTGAGGGGCTCATGTCTAAGTTTGTAATATGGATATATTGTGTGATGCTGAGACTTAGGATACAAATGATCTCATCACCCAGGTAGTGAGCATGGTACAGAAGAGTTAGTTTTCCAATCCTTGCCCCACTCTTTACTCCCCACTCTAATAGTCTCCAGTGTCTATTGTTCCCATCTATATGTCCACAAGTACACAATGTTTAGCTCCCACTTATAAGTGAAAATATGTGATATTTGGTTTTTTGTTCCAGCAGCAATTTACCTAGGATTATGTCCTTCAGCTGCATTCATGTTACTGCAAAGGATATGATTTCATTCCTTTTTAAGACTGCGTAGTATTCCATGGAGTATATATGCCACATTTTCTTGGTGATACATAGTGTATATCTGCCACATCCAGTCCACTGTTGATGGACACCTTGTTTGATTCCATGTCTTTGCTATTGTTAATTGCTCTGTATTCAACTTACAAATGCATGTGTCCTTTTGGTAGAACTGATAGCAACAGGAGACAGACAAATTCCTAGGCTGACAGGGTTGGGGGTCCAGGTGAACCTCCACCTTCAAGCCCAGGACCGTCTAAAACCCAAAAACCAAGCTACTAGTTCCAGATAGAATCCACTGACAGGAAGAACTCCCATCCCCAGCTTAACCACCCTCTCGATGGATTCTTTCTGAATGATGCCTTTTAACCAATCGAACAGTGTCTTTTCCAAGCCCACCAATAACAATCAGCATGCATTCCCCATTCTAAGCCCATAAAAAGCCTGGACTCAGCCTCACATAAGGCTACCCACTTTTGGGTCTCCTCTCACTGTTGAGTGTGTTTCTTTCACTCAATAAATTTTACTGAGCCTTACTTACTCTCCAGTGTCCACGTACCTCATTCCTCCTGGTCTTGAGAGAAGAACTTGGAACTCACGGAACTGCAGGAATGAAAGAGCTATAACACTTCCTCTCACTCGTCAAACTATGGGAGTGAAGAAGCTGCTAGGCACCACTCCCTCCTGCTCATCAAACTACAGGAGTAAGAAAGCTGCAACAGAACAACTTGTTTTCTTTCTTTTGGATATATACACAGTAATGGGATTGCTGGGTTGGATGGTGGTTCTGTTTCACGTTCTTTGAGAAATCTCCAAAGTGCTTTCTGCAGCGACTGAACTGATTTACATTCCCACCAACATTGTATAAATGTTACCTTTTGGCCGGGCGTGGTGGCTCAAGCCTGTAATCCCAGCACTTTGGGAGGCCGAGACGGGCGGATCACGAGGTCAGGAGATCGAGACCATCCTGGCTAACACAGTGAAACCCCGTCTCTACTAAGAAATACAAAAAACTAGCCGGGCGAGGTGGCAGGCGCCTGTAGTCCCAGCTACTCGGGAGGCTGAGGCCGGAGAATGGCGTGAACCCGGGAGGCGGAGCTTGCAGTGAGCTGAGATCCGGCCACTGCACTCCAGCCTGGGCTACAGAGCGAGACTCCGTCTCCAAAAAAAAAAAAAAAATGTTACCTTTTGTTGGCAGCCTCGCCAGCATCTGTTGTTTTTTTGGCTTTTTAACAATAGCCATTCTGACTCGTGTGAGATGGCATCTTATTGTGGTTTTGATTTACATTTCTATGATGATTCGTGATGTTGAGTATTTTTTCATATATTTCTTTGGCCACTTGCATGTATTGTATAGAAAAGTGTCCATATCTTTTGATCACTTTTTAATGGAGTTATTTATTGTTTTGCTTCTTGAATCATTTACGTTTCTTATAAATTCTGGATATTAGACCTTTGTCATAGTTTGTGAATATTTTCTTTCATCCTATAGGCTGTTTCCTCCGTTGATAGTTTCTTTGGCTGTGCAGAAACTCTTCATTTAATTAGGTCCCACTTGTGAATTTTTGTTTTTGTTGCAGTTGCTCATTTAGCAATTGCTAAATTGCTGGATGCATTTAGTCACAAATTCTTTCCCAAGGCCCATGTCCAGAATGATGTTTCTTAGGTTTTCTTCTAGGCTTCTTACTTTTTGAGCTCTTACATTTAAACTTTAATTTATCTTAATTTTTGTATATGGTGAAAAGTAGGAGTGAGGTTTCATTTTTCTGCATATGAATAGCCAGCTATCCTAGCAACATTTAATGAATAGGAGGTCACATTTTTTTGACTTTCTGAAATGTCAGATGGCTGTAGGTGTGTGCAGCTTTATTTCTGAATTCCCTATTCTTTTTCAATGTTGTATATGTCTGTTTCTGTACCAGTGCCATGCTCTTTTGGTTACTGTAGCTATACAGTATAGTTTGAAGTCAGGTAATGTAATACTTCTAGCTTTGTTTTTTTCTGTTTTCTTTTCTTTCTTGTTCTTTCTTTTCTTTTCTCTTTCTTCCTCTCTAGCTATTTGTAATCTTATGAGGCCAAAAATTAAGGGACAATAAAAAATAAATTAATTAAAGCCTGAGTAGTAAGAACAAACAAAAATCCTTATATGTTTATAAAGATATTCCATATTTTAGATTTAGGTAATATTAAATTGTATTGGCTAAGAGAAAAAAACAATGTTTTGTTTCCTGTTGCCTTATTTTATTTTTTGTGGAGTAAAACTTTAACATACTAATTTGTTACGTTTTTGAATAGATATCTTTTTATTTTAACAAATACGCATTATGCCAAATGAAAAGTTAGGCAGCACATTCAATGAGGAGAAAAAGAGACACCATTAACATTTCTGCTTGTGAATAAGGCAAATTTTGAATTCATAACTGATTTTCAAATACTGCCTTTCTAAAAATAAAAAAGGTTGGGCACAGTGGCTCACGCCTGTAATCCCAACATTTTGGGAGGAGGAGAAGGGTGGATTACGAGGTCAGAAGATCAAGCCCAACCTAGCCAAGATGGTGAAACTCCATTTCTAATAAAAATACAAAAGTTAGCCAGGTGCAGAGGCAGGTGCCTGTAATCCCAGCTACTCGGGAGGCTGAAGCAGGAGAATCGCTTGAACCTGGGAGGCGAAGGTTGCAGTGAGCCGAGATTGCGCCACTGAACTCCAGCCTGGGTGACAGAGTTAGACTCTGTCTCAAAATAATAATAATAATAATAATAATAATAATAATAATAAAATATATATATAGGTAAGGCTAGAATATATATTTTTAGAAAGTATAGTTCTCTAGTGTAAACTGTAGTATTCTATTTTAATTTCTTCCAAAATTTGAAATCAGAGATGTTTTCAACAACGTTCAATTAATTTTTAGTAAAAGAACAGCATACATTCCTGCTTTTAAAATGTGATAATCTCCTTCACAAGAAAAATAATAATTATTTTCAGCGAAAAAAATCCTCTTGTCTTACATGATTTGGGAAGTTATCATTGTGAAAGCAATGACTTTTATATCTGTAATTGTGAATAAGTCAGTCTAGCTTCTTGCTCCATGCTTGTGGTCCAAGCCATCACACTGTCTGCAACTTGGATAAAGTTGCAGGGTCCCCTGGGCATCTATTAGGAGGGGGAAGGAGGAAAACCAGACCCAGCTAGAGCATGGGTAGTTTTCTTAGGTTACCAAGTAATTTCTCCTTATGTGAATTGTGTGTTTATAGCACATACAAATTCATGTCCTCCTCCAGTTGCCACCATTTTCAAGACATCTCCTTAGATCCTTGGCCCTTGGTGCCCTCTTTCCCCTTCTTCAGCATCAGAATTAATTTATTTTCCTTTTCTGTACATAATTCTCCCGTGGTTATCACAACCTGTGTGATGTGACCATTGGGGGTTATACGCCCCTTTCCACCTCAGAGTCTGAGGAATCCGAATTTAAATTTGGGAGAAAAGGAAAAGATAAAAAATTCTTGCCATATCAAAATCCAAGAAAAAAAAATTAAAGTATGCAAAATAGAAAGAATAATTCCCTTTTCTTCCCAAATTGCTCAGAGATAAACTTTTATTTTTCTTTAGTTTGTTGTGAGTGGCCAGAAAAATTGTTCTTTTTTCTTTTCTCCCCTCTTGACTCAAGCTTAATACTTAAATTGCTACCTAATGTTTTCTCCAAAAATAAAGCATATTGCACCTATATATACACACACACACATACATATGTGTACATACATGCACACATACATAAAACCTGGCACAAAATCAACTTTCTCCCTCAACCATTCCATGCAGTGGAGAGCCCATTTTGTGAGAAATGTGCATTAGGATAAAACTGTTGAACTGACTTGTCTTCCTGAACCAGCATCTTATCGCAGCTAGTGATACCGCAGCTAACTATTTTGGGTGTAGAATAAAAGGGGAAATAAGAAAGTGTTGATTTGGCCAGTATTTGCCTACTTTTAGACATGGGAACATATTGACTCTAGTGCCACTTTTAGTCTTCCATGATAAACATTATTGGAATCTAAGAAGTAATTCGTGGGAGCTTTGGTATTGGGTTACTTTTCTTCAAAGCTACACTGGAATCAGGCTTGCTTTCTCTCCTTGTACATTCACAATAAAAAAAATAAGTGGAAAACCCATACATCCTCATCAGTTTCACATTTTGAAAAGACTCATGTGAATCTTAAAAGTAATATGTTAAGAAAATGCCCTTATTTTGTTTATTACTCTCGCATATGAATGTCTTTCTTAATATGTTAAGAAAATGTTCTCATTTTTGTGTATCACTCTTGCATATGAATGTCTGTCTGATACACATTTTCTTTAAAACTATCAACATTTTTACCTAAAAGACAATACTCATTCTCATTAAGTCCTTTATTCTACAGAAATTGATTCTTGGACTTTTATCAAAAGATAACAAATGTTTACTTCTTCTAAAGGAGACCAAAAGCTGAGGGAGCAGTTGAGGCAGATATTGTATTTTGGGAGGGTATATCCTTATCCACTTGAAGCACAGTTAGACAGGGTCATTTGTTTCCTTTTTAATGGGGAAAGTAGTGGAAGACTAGGGGAGGAACCTACAAGAAATATTCATCAGAATCTGTCATCCTACCAGGTTGTGGAATAAATCTTCCCCTGAATGTTTCCATAGGGATCTCCTTTCACATGACTCTCAGTTACTGAGAGTATATGAATGTGCCATATATGCCTTTATATAGTAAAGTTGTTTATTCCTTCAGATTTAATTCCTAATATTCTCCAGACATGATTCCCTTGGAGTCACTGACCCTCTAGGGCCCACCTGTCACTGGGAAGTTCTAACCAGAAAAAAATTTACCGTTTGAAGACAAAGTCAACATGATGTCATATTTGAATTAGAATTATCTCACAGTTGTGTTTATGTGAAATCCAATTTGTATAGCCAACGCAAAGCAAAACAAAAGTCGATGGCAAACAATTAAAAATTCACAACTCCTTCTAATACAATGTCCTCTTTTGTTTACCTTTGATTCTTCCTTTCCCTTGATCTCACGGAGAAGGATTCTGACTTAATCATTTGTTTAACCATCTCTTGAGCGTGTTTTATACCTAGAAATTATACGTTTTAAGCAGGCAGACTTATTTATTGTTTTATTTTCTAATGATGAAAGTGAAAATAGTAAAAAAAAAAAATTCTCTTTATCTACATCCTACAGAGTGCACAATTCATTTTTCTTAACATATTACTTTTAAAATTCACATGGGATTTATTTGTTGTATGGCCTGAGACTAGGATCTAAGTGGTATTTGTTCCATATAGCTAACCAGTTGACCTGATATTACTGATTGAATAATCTTTCTCCTTAATTTATCATTAACAAAGTCTTTTAAAAATGTAATTTTATTGATTAAAACAATTTCATGAAATTAACTAGATTATATATATAATTAAAATACTAGAATTATAGAAACCTTGATAAGTACAGTGCATTTTATATAGTCTCCTTTTTGTTAAAAATCTATTTTCAGAACATAAAGTATATGTATGCTGATTTATAAAATTTTATATGGATAAAAATATAAAACATATGCTTAAATCATACACTGGTGGTAACTACTCTTTAAATTTGGGAACAATTAATTTTTCATTCCCTACCATATTGTTTTAATTTAAATTTTCAATTGTATTAAGAACATTTAACAGGAGATCTATCCTTTTAACATTGCTTAAGAGAACAATATTACTCAGCCTCAAGAAAAGAAAAAGAAAATTATGCCATATGAGACAACATGGACTGACTTTGGGGATATTATGTCCAGTGAAATAAACCAGTCACAGAATAACAAATATAGCATTATTCCACTTATATGGAGTATCTAAAATAGAACCTACTCATATCTTTATGTCTCATTAATCTGAGATTGTGTAATATGTGACGATTTACAGCTTCTAATTTTTTTTACCATCAATTTATCAGAATTTTACATGCCATTGAATAGCCTTCCAAATAATATTTTGTAATGCATATATATAAACAACATATTTTGACATTTTGTGATTTTTCTCTAATTAGTAAAATAATGCTATTACAATATATTTCATTCTTAACTTTTTAGAAATAATCCAACATTTTTAGAACAAAATACTAAAATCATGTTAAACAAGACAATATGGCTACTGTAAAACTCTTTACTTATTGCTAAATTAACTTTTTCTGATAATGTCCTTAAAATGTTGTGTCTTTACATGTTGCTTCCAGTTTGTCTCCTTTCATTTCTTTTTGAAATAACTTCCATAGCCTTTTACATCCCCCTCCTCCACCACTCAACTGAAAATCTTACCAAGGTCATCACAATCTCTATGTTGCACAAAACACTGTTTATCCTGTCAGCAGTATTTGCCAGAGCTGTTCACTCTTTGATTATCTTTCCTCATGTGGAGCCCTACGCTCTCCTGATTTTCTCCTACTTCTCCAGATGTTCCTTCTCGGTTTTATTGCTGGTTCTTCTTCATTGCCTTCTTTTGTTAATGTTGGAGAGACACAGATCCAGTCACTTCTCTGCCATTTTGTCTTTTTATAGCTGCACATCTTTATTTCTTTGTTAATTTCACTCAGTCTTTATACACAACACAACACACACACACACACACACACACACACACACACCCCAGGTCCTAGAATAACATTCTTTTGTTCAGCATCATTTTATTATAAAGCTGACTAAAAATTAAACATCAATCCCTGGCCAGAGCCACTGTCTATGTGAAGTTTGCATGCTCCCCTCATGTCTATGTGAGTTTTCTCTGGGTAGTCTGTGTGTTTCCACATCCCAAAGATGTGCACGTCAGGCGAATTAGCACATCTACATGGTATCAGACTGAGTATGGGTGTGTGAGTGCGCCCTGCCATGGAATGACATCCTGTCCAGGATCAGTGCCTGTCTTGTGTTCTGAGCTGATAGATAGGGTCTCGCCACCTGCCACCCTGAACTGGAATAAGTAGGTAAATAATTATCTTACTTGATGTTATTATTTTTTTTCTTAAATCAATCAATCAATCAATCAATCTATCTATCTCACATTTATTTTGATATTTAGTTAGAAGTGTTTTGGTATTTGTTTTAGAAATTATTCTGCCATAAAAACATATGCCTGTGAATGCTCATTGCAGCACTATTCACAATAGCAAAGATACGGAATCAACTTAAATGCCTATCAATGACAGATTGAATATAAGACAATGTGGTACATATACACCATGGAATACTCTGCAGCCATAAAAAAGAATGAGATCATGTCTTTTGTGAGACCATAGATGGAGCTGGAGGCTATTATCCTTAGCAAACTAACACAGGATCCGAAAACCAAATACACTGCATGTTCTCACTTGTAAGTGGAAGCTAAATGATGAGAACTCATGAACACAAAGAAGGGTACAACAGACACTGGGGTCAACTAGGGGATGGAGGGTGGAAGGAAGGAGAGGAACAGGAAAGATAACTACTGGATACTGGACTTAATATCTGGTACAGATAAAATAATCTGTACAACAAACCCCCGTGACATGAGTTCACCTATGTAACAAACCTTCACATGCACACCTGAACCTAAAATGAAAGTTAAAAAAATCAATTTATAATGGTATCCAAAAGAATAAAATGCCTACGAATATGTTTAACCAAGAAAATCAAAAATTTGTGAAATGAAAATTATAAAATGTTGCTGAAAGATTATAATAAAGGCCTAAATAAATGGAAAGTCCTCTCGTGTTCATGGATTGGAAGACGGTGTTATTAAGATGGCAACAAAAAAAAGATCTACAGATTCAATGCAATCTCTATCTAAATCCATTGCTTTTCATTTTTTTGCAGCAATGAAAAAGCCAATCCTCAAATTCACATGAATTTGAAAAAGAAGAAAGAAATTTGGTGATGTTTGTTACCAGAAATACGACACAGGAGCTTAACTCTTGTTTACATCAATTAATATATGGTAAAATTGGCCTCATTATACATTGTTTTGCTTCAAGTCACAATTTCCAAGAACCTATCATTGAAGTTAAGTGAGGACTGTGTGTGCGCGTGTGTGTGTGTGTATAAAATTTCCCAATTATCTCCTCACCTCAACACACTCCTCTGAATTCTACACTCCTGTATTCAACATCCTATTTGACACTTTCACTTGGAAGCATACTAAGCATCTCAAATTTATCATCCTATCTGAATTCTTGGTAATCCACCTCAAATCTGCTTCTTTCTAACTTTTCCTATCTCAGTGCATGGAAACTTCATGTTGCATCAGGCAAAATCCTTGGAGTAAGTCTTGACTCCTCTTGCTCATATCTCACATTCACTCTGGTAGGAATTCTGCCTCCAGCATTCAAGTACATTTTACCAACTGCACTGTTCTGTATTCTTGTTTGCCATTTTTTCTAATACAAATATTTTTCCAAGTAGGTTTGTAGTTTCTATCCTTTCCCCCTACAGTAGAATTTTTTTTTTTAACACAGTAGCCATAATAATCCTTTTAACAGTAAGTTAGGTGATCTCATGCCTCTGCACAGAATTCTGCAGTGGTTGCCCTGTTTCACCCATAAAATTCAAAGTCCTTATGAGAGTCTAAAGTCTGGCATGATCTGGCCCCTGTTAACTTTCTGATTCTTGATCTCTTAGTGCTACCTTGAAATCACCATTCTTCTATCCACTCTGACCTCAAACACTCCACAGGTCACTCTCCAGCCTTGAGTATTTGTACTTGCTTCCCCTCCCTGGAATAATAGGTCTTTCTCAGATACTGCTATGCTTTCTCTCACTTGCTGACACTTCCATGGTGGCAAAGTATGAGAGCCCTGGAGGTGGACTATCTGGCTGTAAATCTGGCTCTGCCATTACCTTCTATAAGAACTTGGTCACATAACATCTCTGGGTCTTGTTTTCATCATCTTTAAAAGAGTAACAGTAACAGTCAATGCCTCAAGTGCTGCTTTGAGGAGTGGGTTAAACTGTGTGAAGATCTAGAATCTATAAGCATTCATTATGATAGTACTACCACTGTATTCCTTCCCATATACCTTTTTTCTCATAACATTTATCTCTATATAATATTTTTACATTGTTAGCTTATTTGATGTTTTTATTTTTATTTTATTTTATTGTTTTAGATGGAGTCTCGGTCTGTCTCCCAGGCTGGAGTGCAGTGGTGCGATCTTGGCTCACTGCAACCTCCGCCTCCCAGGTTCAGGTCATTCTCCTACTTCAGCCTCCTGAGTAGCTGGATTTACAGGTGTGAACCACCACACTCAGCTATGTTTTGTATTTTTAGTAGAGACAGGGTTTCACCATGTTGGCCAGGCTGGTCTCGAACTCCTGATGTCAGGTATCTGCCCTCTTTGGCCTCCCAAAGTGCTGGAATTACAGGCGTGTGCCACCGTGCCTGGCCTCATTTTGATATTTACTATGTCTGCAAGCATTTTGTTCTCCTTTTCACTGTTTTCCATAGCACCTGACACAAACTATGGACTCACTATAAAATTGATAAAATAAAGGAATCTCTTCAAAAGCTTTTGACAATTTCACTCACAGAACTGCTATAAGAATGCCCATTTTCTTCCTGCACTATTATTAAGCATTATAAATTTCTCACTTTGCCGAGCTGATTACTTTAAAGTGCTCTTTTCTCTTTTATGTGTATATATTTGATCATTAATATAATTGATATTTTCATGTTTGTTATTTATTCACTTTTTTCCATTTGAGATTGTTTTGACTTCTACGTATTTTCACATTGTTTTTCAGATTTACTCACTGATTTATAATCCTATGTTGTTTTTAAATATCTGAATATATTTTCATTTACTGAAGACTTCTCCCCACTGTTACCTGTGCATAATTTTGTTGATGAGTTTCAAAACAGAGAAGCTTAAATGAATGCAAATATACCTATTAAGCTCTTTTTTCTCTCCCCTCTTTTAACTCTTCTTCCTTTCTCTTTCCCCTCTTTCCTTTCTTCTCTCTTATTTATCTCCCTCCCTCCCTTCCTTCCTCTTTCTCTTTCTCTTTCTCTCGGTTATGCTGGAGTTTCTCCATCCTAACATTGTATCAGTGTTAATCTGGAGCATTTTATGTCTTTTAAAAGTATGATTAACTCTTTAATTAGTTCATAATAATTTTTATAATAACTATAAATTACTCATTAATCAATAATTTATTTTACTATGGGGAATAAATCAAGGATTCCACATTTTAACTTTATTCTCCACAAAACTGGTTGATGATCACAGCCTCATTTGGGGTTTAATACATCTTTTCCTGTTTATTTAAAACAGCGAGTACCTACTGTGTGTCAAACACTATATTATATGCTTGAGACACAATAGCAAGTAAATACAGAGACGACCCATGCCACATATTTTGATGGGGAAGGGTTATTAATGCGCAGTGAAATAAATTTTCCCAAACTATAATCAATTATGAAAAAAAATTTCTGTTATACTATGAGAACTTGTAACAGAAGAGTCTGGTCTAAAATGGAGGTCAGTATCATTCTGTTGCGGTATGATTATGAGTAGGAGTTCACAAAGCAATAGTAAACTTATTTGAAATACTCCTACAAACCTGGTTTGCTTCTCTGATTTCTGTATTGTGCCATTAACAGAGCTCTTTCCCTACTCTTCTATCACAGTTTTAAGATTATTATAGATTGAAAATGACACACTAAGTGGCATTGTATTTTCTCACCTAATATTCTGTTTTTTCAAAAAATTATAGTCAATGTCATCCATTATATTTTTCTAAATGTGTACATACATCCCCCACATATGTATATGTATATGTATATACACACATATATGTACATGTATATGTATATACATTTGTATATGTATATACACACATAATTTTAAAATCTGTTATTTTCTAAAAGAAAACCCATATTTTATTATAATAGTACCATATTTATAAATTAACTAGAAGGTAGAATTGAAATATTTATGATATTAGGTTATGTTCCTTCATGAAATGTGCTATGCTTCTTTATTATCTGTCCCACAGTAAACTTTTTAAAGTGTCTTTGTATTAGTCCTATCATTTTTTATTGTAACAATATTCTGCTCATTTTCTCCTTAGTA
Organism: Macaca thibetana thibetana; assembly: GCF_024542745.1. NCBI lineage: Eukaryota > Metazoa > Chordata > Mammalia > Primates > Cercopithecidae > Macaca > Macaca thibetana. The sequence goes on from NC_065591.1 coordinate 16,520,525, forward strand.
TAGTCAGAACTATTTTTTTACTGACAGTGATGCGTGATTAAACTGTTACATGTATACTTGTATACATATGTGCATATGTATGTGTATATACACACATTTTTGTAACCACTCCCATTAAAACAGCTTTGTTAATCTATATACATTGTATTGGCTTTTGTATATTGTCCAGAAATAATAGAATACCTGTCTTCTTTTTGCTAACAATTATTTATTTTATTTGTCTTATCTTTATTGCTTTTGGTTTCTTTCTTTATTGTATGTGGCTTCTTTCTTTCTCGTCTCTTTTTCCTACTGCCTACCACCCTCACAAAAATTCTTATGCTACAATTTTAAAAGAAAATTAATGGAGGTAAAAGGAATCTATTTCCTGATTTTCATTAAGATGTTTCTACTTTTTCTGCATTAAATATGATAGTGACTACTAATTTGTGACAGATCATCTTTATTATTTTTTTAATGTTTTCCTTATTTCTGTTTTCCTTGGAGCTTTATTTATGATGAGAGATTAATTTTTATCAAACACTTTCTAAAAAAATGTATTAGGAGAATAATGCCTTTCTTTCATCTCATTAATTTTTTGAATCACATCACTAAGTTCAACAATGAAAACGCATTAGTAATTAGAACAATCTTTACATTTAAAAATACCAAGCAAATAGATATAGTGTCTTAAAAGTTAATTTAATTTTTTTTTTACCATTTAATTCTATCAGATAATGATAACAGCAGGAGGCACACCAACGCCTAAGCAGACAGGGAAGGGTTCTCAGTGAAAGGCCACCTCTAAGCCAAAGACAGTTTAAAGCCAAGCTACAAGTCAAATCCATGAACCAGATTAAGAACCTGTCTTCCCATTTGGCATGCTTTTCTCTGATTCATCGCCACTCATCACCTATTTTATATATACCTACTCTTCCCTAATTGTTTTCTTACACTGTCATGCCCAACTTTGAATTGTGCCTTTAACTTTGCTGTATACTGACAAACCAATCAGCACATTCTCCCCTATTCTGAGCCCATAAAAGCCTTGGATCCAGCCACACTGAGAGAAACCACTCAACTCAGGGGTGGGGGACAACCCTCTGACACCCATGTCTTCTCTCTCGTGAGAGCCATTCTGCCGCTCAATAAAATTCTTCACTCATCCTCACTCTTCACTTGCCAGCATATACTCATTCTTCCTGGACATGGGACAAGAGCTTGGGAACAACTGAACACAGGTACAAGCTATAGCACAAGTGGGTCAAGTTGGTGGGGTACCTCCAGCAGCAGGCCCAGGTATGAAGCAGGCCCACATTTGGGGGCGCTGCTGGCTGTGGAGGTCCCTGGATGGCAAAGTGGCCTAGAAAAATCCTGTGTCAATGGTATTGTTAATGTCCATCTTTTCTCTCTGACAATATCCTTTCTGCTGCTAATACATGAGCATTATTGAAAATACAATCATGTTTGCTAGTGTGGACCATTGCTAATATATAAGCAGTGTTCTTGGCTAATATATTGGCACTGTTCTAAAAACTTTTCACAAATTGTATCAACTTACCATTTATAATAACCCTTGATTTCAGGTTTTAATAATAATACATATTTTTTTCTGCTCTTTATTTACATGTGAATAAATTAAGGTCAGTAGAAGGGAGACTAGGTGCTCAATATCACACAAGTTGTGTAAGTTTGAAACAGAGAATATAGTTTTCTCACCACCTCCCCTACATCAATCACATGAATCTTTTAATCATTTGTTATATAGGTTTCCATATTAATGTTTTCTTTTATTTCTAATTTGAAACTTATCTGAGCCTTTTTTCTTCTTTTCTCAATTTCTGGAACTTATTTTCTAATGTACCTAGTTAGAGTCTTATTTAATTACAAAGTGTGTAGCACTGTGCATGACTAATGCTCTGCATATACCTTCATTTGTAAGCAAACACACACAGAAACAAGTATGGCCCTAATGTTTCAAACTGTAAAATTAAGATTTTCCTTCAAGAAAGTTTATTTTAGTAGATTTAACTAGAGTGATTTATTTTGATGTTTTAATACAATATTTGTTATACAATAAGATACTTGTGGCCTGCTATATTTCTAGAAAATAATTAGACCATAGTCATAAGCATTTTATCTTAGTTCAGTTTTTACTCTATACTCTCAAAATATGCAGTAACCAATGATCTGCCCAACTGTTGAAGCTCATAAATCATCAACCCCATCCAAACCATGCAGATGTGGCATATTCTATATTATATTATTAGCATGAACGTCTCCACATTTGATATTTATATCCTATCTACATGTGAGTAGGTCTTTAACTGGTTGTCCATCTTGGATTTGTTCAAGAAAGAATGAAACTGCCTTTAGTTTCTTTTAATGCATTGTAATACGGCATTCTTACTATAGAACATGTCACAAATTTTTTTTTTTTTTTTTTTTGAGACGGAGTCTCGCTCTGTCGCCCAGGCTGGAGTGCACTGGCCGGATCTCAGCTCACTGCAAGCCCCGCCTCCGGGGTTTACGCCATTCTCCTGCCTCAGCCTCCCGAGTAGCTGGGACTACAGGCGCCCGCCACCTCGCCCGGCTAAGTTTTTGTATTTTTTTTAGTAGAGACAGGGTTTCACCGTGTCAGCCAGGATGGTCTCGATCTCCTGACCTCGTGATCCGCCCGTCTCGGCCTCCCAAAGTAAAAGTTATGGTTTGCCATTGAATGTAAAAAATACTAATTGGTGATTATATTCCCAAATTATTTTATACAGATTAATATATGCTATCTCATCAAAGAATTTAAGAGCACTAGTGTGAAAGGAGTTAGTTTAGCAATTCTATTTCTAACCAGGCTTCAAAAATTCAGAGTATCTGGAAAAATTAAGAAAAATGCCATTTTATATAACTGCCATTCTTCCTCTGTTGATTTTCATTAAATAATTGCCGATCATTAGGTAAAGAGAAATGAAGTCAGAGTTCGCTTAAGCATTGATGATGAAACTGTCTCTCTGGGTCTCATTACAAAATTCTTCACTGCAAACACAACTCCTTACTGTAATTGCTATAAAAAGTTGATTTACTTACTAATCAGTTTCCAAGGGCCTTATTAAAGTGATTGGTTTCTCAACTTTTCACCAGGACGTATTAACTTAAACCAATCTCAATAAACACAAAGTTTCAACTTTTTCATTAAGATTAATGAATATGTAGTTTAGTTTTAAAGTGTTGAGACAATTATCTGCTTCCTCAGGGATGGCCATTTCCTGTACCTTGAAGCACTTTCCTTCGGGAGACAGGGCATTGGAAAAGAAGAGAATTTGGAGCCAGACCTAGGTTTGCACCCAGGCTCTTCTCCTATTTACCCATGCGCTCTTGGGAACAATATAAACTCGGACCCTCAATTAAGAAATAAAAATACTACTTACAGCAGAGGGGTATTTTAAAAAGTACAGTTGTAGTGAATATTAAACAAACTAGAAATTAATGATATTATATGGATTGTGAATAAAATGATAACACTAATGATGTAGTGTTTAACACTTAGTCAACGCTTATTGTGTCCTACACAAGGTGCTAAAATATTTATATATATATCATTAATCTTCATAAAAACACTGAGATATAGGTAAAATGAGCCCACATTTTGGATAAGAAAAGAGGCTCAGATAATTTAAATACTTTGCTTCAAGCTACAGCTGATAAATGTGTTAGCTAGAATCCAGATGTGAATATAGATTAGATATTTTTGACTACTATGTGCTTATTTTCTCCCTTTCTATGCCTTCAAAATTTATTCTAAGATACTCAAGCATCCATTATGATTGTGTCTCAGTAAACTGTAACAAATTTGCCATTCTCTTATTTGTAATAATAGGATAAACATTGTATTAGAAATACAGGTAAGAGACAGATATATGGATACATGCCTCCCTACACACATGACAAAAATTATTTGTATGATGAAACCTTTACGTGGCTTCTAAGCCTGCTCCTAAGCCCACCTATGCAATTGCTTGTAAAATTCAATTTTAGCAAATAACCCCGCTAAGTCAGTTTAGCAAGAATCCCTCACCCATGATATCTGATTGCTTTCAATATCTGCTCAGGTTCGTTATCTTCCACCAACCCCTATGTGATGTCTGATCACCCTGGCCTGTCTTCTGCAAGAATCCTGTAAGGTTGGTTTAGCCGGAAACTTCTTTAACAATTGTGTTTTCTCTTAGTCACTTTCCACTCACTGACCCCCATTCTACCCCCCGGCTACACATTTCTTCTTGCCCATGTTCTATTCAGAGCTGAGCTCAAACTCTCTCCCGTGCTGCAAGACCCCGTTGCAGTCATCCCTGTATCTATGCCAGGGGTCCTGAATAATTTCCTTCTTACTGTTCTTTAACAAGTGTCATTAGATATTGTTTTTTTCTCTAATACATGCACACACTTATGCATATATTATTAAATTCCTCAGCTAAGACTATCAGACTTCTAACTATGAACCCCAGTAACACAATCCAGGGAATAGTAAACTAAATACATAAATATCAAAATTTTCACATTTTTTTAAGCTTCATACACACAGCCTATAATGTGTGTTTTTTAATTTTGAATTTTATTCTGTTTTTCTTAATTTTCCCACATATTAGCCTCTTTTAAAGTTACTACATGGTATTTCATTGTGTTAACCCCCTACACTCCACTGAAGAACTTTTTGAAAATGCTACTTCTGATTATATCAGTCTTATATATCTGGATGGTGCAAAAGTAATTGCAGTTTTGCATCGTGAATTTTAAATCATAACTGGACTCAAACAAATCTTTTTAAATCAAAATAGGAACAATTACAATCAACACATTTTTGCCAATAAGACATAAATTTGCTTATTCCTGTAGTATAAAAATCCATGCTTTGGGATTCGAGGAACTCTTAGAAAGCATTTTCTGTGGCCGGGCACGGTGGCTCACGCCTGTAATCTCAGCACTTTGGGAGGTGGAGGCGACGAGGTCAGGAGATGGAGACCATCCTGGCTAACATGGTGAAATCCCGTATCTACCAAAAATACAAAAATTAGCCGGGCATTGTGGCAGGCGCCTGTAGTCCCAGTTACTAGGGAGGCTGAGACAGGAGACTGGCGTGAATCCGGGAGGCGGAGCTTGGAGCTTGCAGTGAGCCGAGTTCGTGCCACTGCACTCCAGCCTGGGCAACAGAGCGAGACTCCGTTTCAAAGAAAGAAGAGAAAGAGAGAGAGAGAGAGAGAGAGGAAGGAAGGAAGGAAGGCAGGCAGGAAGGCAGGAAGGAAGGGAGGGAGGGAGGGAGGGAAAGAAAGCATTTTCTGCATCCTGATGGTTGTGGAAGCGTTTTCCCTGCAAAAACTTGTCGAGATTCTTGAAGTGGTATTCGATTGGCGAGAGGTCAGGTGAATATGGCCAACGAGGCAAAGTTTCATAACCCAATTCGTTCAACTTTTGAAGCGTTGGTTATGTGATGTGCAGTCAAGCACTGTCATGGACAAGAGTTGGGCGCTTTCTGTTGACCAATGCCGGCTGCAGGTGTTGTAGTTTTCGGTGCATCTCATTGATTCACTGCGCATAGTTCTCAGCTCAATCTCTAGTTTTGCCAGGATTCAGAAAGCTGCAGTGGATCAGACCCGCAGCAGACCACCAAACAGTGACCATGACTTTTTTGTGTGTGGCAAGTTTGGCTTTGAGAAGTGCTGTAGAGCTTCTCGGTCCAACCAGTGAGCTGGTTGTCACCGGTTGTCATATAATATCCACTTTTAATCACACGTCACAATCCGATTGGTTCGTTGTGTGGAATGGGAAGATGACACTTCAAAATGATGATTTTTTTTTTTTTTTTAATTTTCACTCAGCTAATGAGGCACTCACTTATTGAGCTTTTTCACCTTCCAATTTGCTTCAAATGCTGAAGGATCATAGAATGGTGGACGCTGAGTTCTTTGGCAACTTCTCATGAGGTTGTAAGAGGACGAGCATCGATGATTGGTCTCAACTGGTCATTGTCAACCTCCAATGGCCGGCCCACTATACTCCTCATCTTCAAGGCTCATGTCTCCTTTGCAAAAGTTTTTGAACCACTACTGCACTGTACATTCGTTAGCAGTTCCTGGGCCAAATGTGCTGTTGATGTTGTGAGTTGTCTCTGTTGCTTTATGACCCATTTTGAACTTGAATAAGAAAATTACTCGAATTTGTTTTTTGTCTAACATCATTTCCACAGCTTAAAGTAAATATAAAATAAACAGCAAGTATTAAGTCATTAACCAAAAAAAAAGCAAGAAATGCACATTAAAATGATGTATAACATAATCACATATATTTAAAAATGTATTCCAGTATCAAACAAATTTCAACAATGCAAAGACCACAATTACGTTTGCACCAACTTAATATATAGCATTTATATAAGCTTCTCTCTGCTATGGAACTTAGACTACCCTCAGGAGTATGACTTGTGAGGCTCTATGTCTCCATAGTCCCTTCTTTGCAACTTCTTTCCCTGACATTTTCCTCCTTGACTGCCACAAAACTTCCTCTCCTTCATGGGCCATGGCTGCATTTCTTGTCTTTGCACTTGCTATGCTACTGAAATATGTTTTAAAGCCCAACGTTTTCTCGTCCTTGCAGTACAAGCTCAGAAGTTAACTTCTTGGAAGATCTTTTACCATATGCACTGACTTGTCTCTCTACCTGATCTCCAATAGAAAAAAAAAGTAACCATTTCTCAGTGTATTATCAGTGACTTCTTGTGTCATTGTTATATTTTCATATTGTATTATAATTCTCTCCATATATGTCTCCCTTATTATACTAGGAGCCATCTAAAGACAGGAATTCTGAGTCATCTTTTTCTTTACTTCCAGTGTCTTATCTATTATGGTGACTCTGTTATTCTTTTCTTTAAGAAAATAGTGGACCAGTTTGAAAGGCATTCAAAAAAAAAAAACCTTTATAATAATAAAATATTATCATTTTAATTAAATTTTCAAGCCAAAGCATTTTATTTCTTTAGGGCCTTTTTTATTTGAATACTTTTGATGTCTAATTCAACAGGCACTTTACCTAATAGATCCCACTCTAAGTGTTTTTTCCCACTGTATTTTTACAATTTTTATTTGCAATACACAAGGGTTTCATTTTTATTAAAATTCAAACATTGATTTCTTGATTTCCTTAGATTTTACTGATCACATAACTTGTAAAACATATTTTTATATTTTCTTTAAAAAAATCTGTCTTATTTTTCCTTCATGTTGATTTGTCAGCCTCCATAATACTTTTAACAGAGATGTACTAATGTTCCAAACCCCAAACTAATACAACTATTTTAAACGTTTTAATCTTTTTATGTTTTTGTTATATAAACTACTTATTATATAAAAAAAACTTTAAAAAACTTTTTTATGTACATTTTCAAACAAATATAGAAGAATTTTTATAGAAATCTCCCTATAACAATTACCCAATTTCAATGTCTTGGTTCATAGTCATAGGTGTTCCATCTATACCCTTCACCTCATCAGCTAACCCTCCAATGTTGTTTTGAAATTAAACTCAGATTTTACGACATTTTGCATATTTGTGTTCTCCAGGCAAAGGCCACCAGGAACAAATGTGTAGTCAAAGTTGTGTTACTCTTGCTTGTTTCAAAAAGGGAAACAATATACCGTGTAAAACAGGAGCATCTCAAAAGAGGGTTTATGGAAGAGCTTGCAATAGGATTTGGACCTGTATTAGGTTATTTAGAGGAGTGTTCAAGAAAGCATGGTTTCTCTCTGTGTTGAGTGTTGTTAGAATGCGGCAGCTTCAACTAGTTCAACCATTACGGAAAACAGTATGGCAATTCCTCAAGGATCTAGAACTAGAAGTACCATATGACCCAGCCATCCCATTACTGGGGATATACCCAAAGGATTATAAATCATGCTGCTATAAAGACACATGCACACGTATGTTTATTGCAGCACTATTCACAATAGCAAAGACTTGGAACCAACCCAAATGTCCATCAGTGACAGACTGGATTAAGAAAATGTGGCACATATACACCATGGAATACTATGCAGCCATAAAAAAGGATAAGTTTGTGTCCTTTGTAGGGACATGGATGCAGCTGGAAACCATCATTCTCAGCAAACTATCGCCAAGAACAGAAAACCAAACACCGCATGTTCTCACTCATAGGTGGAACTGAACAATGAGATCACTTGGACTCGGGAAGGGGAAAATCACACACCGGGGCCTACCATGGGGAGAGGAGAGGGGGGAGGGATTGCATTGGGAGTTATACCTGATGTAAATGACGAGTTGATGGGTGCTGACGAGTTGATGGGTGCAGCACACCAACATGGCACAAGTATACATATGTAACAAACCTGCACGTTATGCACATGTACCCTAGAACTTAAATAATAATAATAAAAATTTTTAAAAATCTACAAAAAAAAAAAAGAATGCGGCAGCAATTCTATGGTTGTGTATGTTAAATGGAAAAGGGCTAAGGCTATAGTTGGTTAAAAAACAAAGGAGCAGTTCCTCATATTAGCCAGGTGAGAATGATGCTAGGCCATTGTTGGTTTGGACAGTTTTCCTGATTTAGTCTATTTTCCAACATTATTGCTGAGTTATCCTGATTTTGTCTTGTTTAATCACAATTACCCAGTAAATTTTTCTCATGTTGATGTTCTGTGGAATTATTTGGTGTCAAATCAGACCCAGCTGACAGTTGTCAGAGGATGCTTTATTCTTCAATACACCCATGCATTTCACTTCAAATATATATTTTTGATTATGTGAATAAAATATGAAGAGTTAATATTTTAAGCAGATAGTAGAGATCAAGGAACTTTGTGAAGTATTACTTCATTTCCAAGAAAACCCATTCTGCCCATTTTTATCAAGTCTTGAATTAAGTGCTTCATTTTTCTCAAAGGTCTTAGAATGCACCCACCCGCACCTAAATACATAGAGGTGATATTATTTCTAAACAAAATTCCCAAAGCATTTAGTTATCAAGAAAAATGTTAGATAAATTGCAAGGAAATTAGAGAATTATTGATCAGATTCCTGTGAAGAAACAACCTCCAGTAATTAAAATAAAGAGATGTAAACAAACATGGGATACTGAGTACCTACGACCTAACCATGAAATTTTATTAGCACCTCAGTGGCTGAAGGGACTCAATGGGAATCTAGAGCTCAGTGATAGCTAGGGTGTGAGTGAGAGGTTGCCTGAAAGGAAGTGAGGACAGGGATGCCTCTACTGCCAGGCATCCCTTTAGAACTGTGACAGCCATAGTCCAAGAGCAGAGGGAGAGCAGGGCTAATGTATCCTGGCCTCTCTCTCCTCGTCCCATCTGATCTCCTGTTACAGGTTCCAATTGGCTGCAACCTATTGAATCCAGCCATCAAGTATTCCTTAGAGATGTGGTCCATGGGAATCAGTATCTTCATGCTTAGAGACGAGCAAGAAAGAAAAGTGTAAATTAGTAGTTATGTTTCTGGAGTTAGTCAAAGTCCCAGTTCGCTGCTGTGTGGCCTGGAGCAAAGTGCCTGGCCTTCCTAGACTTCAGTTTCCACCTCTGTAAATAGGGATAGTAATACTACTTATAGGGTTGCCAGGACTAAATATTCTAATATATGGACCTCTTAGAATAGTGCTTGGCACAATATGAATGACTATAAATGAGTTTATAGTCTTATTTACAGTGAATACTATTATTAAATTGAATATTACTATGAAAGCCTGTGGTGTCCTATTCTTCACTCATAGATGACATTAAGAGAGAGAATTGTGAGAGCTCGAGGAGTCTTGGTTTCCACATCTGTTTAAATGACCATGTTAAATTAGATGATCTTAGAAGCCCAGATAGAGAATGATGCAAATAATTAGTTGTAAGACATACCTTAAGAAATTAAAAGCAAAGTTTAAAATACACTTTTTGTCTCATCTGATTTCAGTTGTGTTTGTGTGTGATTATACTGTGCAGAAAAAACTACTTTTAAAATTGAGTAAGTCAATTTTAAAATATTTATTTTCATTTTTTATAGTAAGACCTATGCTAGGATGCAGGAATACAGTGGTAAGCAAATTGGACATGGTCCCTGACCTCGCAGATCTTATAATTTACTGAGAGAGACTTAAAATAAATGGCCACAAAGGAGCATATAATTATGACCTGTGATTATTCCTTCCAAGAAGAGATGCATGATGCTGAGCGAACTGGAGGGGAAACCCAAAATAGTTCACTTTTCAGCAAAAGTTTCCCTGGTAAATGATGCTTAATTTGAATACCAAAGGATTGGCAAAAGGGGTGGGAGTAGGGACAACATTTAAGGAGAAAGAAAACAATATTCTGAATCTCAATGCAGCAAGAAACTTGCAACATCAGAAGAAATGAGAAAAGCTACTGTGACTAGAATGAAAGTGAATTTGAGGGAGAGCAAGGTAGAGCTGGAGAGCAAAGTCTCAGCTCATGCAGAAGCCTGAATACAATTGCATAAAATTTCATCTTTATTCTAACAATATTTGGAAGGCATTAAAATTTTTAAAATCAATATGATTATCCAATGGGGTTTGTGTTTCAATAAATTTATTAGAGACTAATTAAAATGATATTTTAGCCATTTTAGAAAAGATGAAGTTCGTGGGGATTGGAGGATGGCAATGGAGAGGGAAGGAAAAGCATGAATAAGGTGAACATCTAAGAGGTAAAAAATTAGATATAAAATTGGCGAAGTAAGGAAGACAAAGAAGTGAAGGATGAATACTAGTACATGCCTTGCCTAGTAGGATAGACAATAGGGATAAAGCACACAGAACAACGACCAAATCTGAGGTTAAGATATTGGGAACTTGACCTTGGGAATGTAGAATTTTAGTTGCTTTTGAGCCATGCAACTTAAACTCAATACTAGGTATTTCGATAGAGAGCGCCGAAGCTACAGGAAGTGGTAAGAGAGAGAAATAAATGTACGAATCACTGATAATTGAAGTTGTGGGTATGATAAAACAGTCTACAAAAATAAGGAATGGGAAAAACTAACAGCTGAACAGAGGATGCCAAATCTGCAATTAGTGAGGTAAGGGAAAAACGAAGAAAATATGGTGGCGTCACACAAGACAAGAAGTGAGACGCTGTACAACATTTCCAAATTTCAGAAGAAATTCAGCTAAGAATGGACAATTTTCCATTGTATGTATCAATAGTGAGACAGTGGTTAACCGGGAAAGAATTGGCCTCAGTGATCAGTGGAAAGCTGGATTTGAAAGAGCAAAGGATTATGAAAAATTGGAAGCAATAAACAACTTTTTTGAGAATTCTGACTAGCGCTACAGGTTGTGTTTTACATACACATACCTAATACATATATAATAGTTTCTCAGTTTGTAATTTGAGAAGAAACTGAATTTCACCATTAATAACAAATAATATATTTTTCAATATTGATTTAGAAAAAACATGAAATGAGTCAATAGGACTTCTTTTTTTCAGGTATACTTTTTTTTCATTCTTTTTTTCATTTAATTTTTAGGTTTATGGGTATATGTGCAGGCTTGTTATATAGGTAAACTTGTGTCACAGTGACTCGTTGTAGAAATTATTTTGTCACCCAGGTACTAAGCCCAGTACCCAATAGATAATTTTTCTGATCCTCTCCCTCCTCCCACACTCCACCTTTAAGAAGGTCCCAGGGTCTGTTGTTTCCCTCTATGTGTCCCTGTGTTCTCACCATTTAGCTCCCACTTATAAGTGAGAACAGGTTGTATTTGGTTTTTTGTCCCCGTGTTAGTTTGCCAAGGATAATGGCCTCCAGCTCCATCTATCTTTTATATGTCTCACATTTCCTTTATTCAGTCTACCATTGATGGACACTTAGGTTGATTCTACATCTTTGCGATTGTGTATAGAGCTTCATGAACATATGTGTGCACGTGTCTTTTTGGTAGGAAGAAGTTCTTTTTTTTCCCAGACGGAGTCTCGCTCTGTCGCCCAGGCTGGAGTGCAGTAGCGCGACCTCTGCTCACTGCAAGCTCCACCTCCTGGGTTCATGCCATTCTCCTGCCTCAGCCTCCCAAGAAGCTGGGACTACAGTTGCCCGCCACCACGCCTGGCTAATTTTTTGTGTTTTTTAGTAGAGATGAGGTTTCACTGTGTTAGCCAGGATGGCCTCGATCTCCTGACCTTGTGATCTGCCTGCCTTGCCTCCCAAAGTGCTAGGATTACACCTCGCCTAGCCAGAAGCTCTTAATGTACTACAAAATCAATGTCTTCCAATGTTCTAAAGTGATACAAAATTTAAAAATAAAGGTGTAATCCTTTATATTGAAATATGCTTTTAGAAGACGTAGAGAGACAAATCAATCAGAAAACACAGATTCAGTGGCAAAAAAAAAAAAAGGAATAAACAGTGAGAAAACATGATAATGAGATGAGATGCAGAATATAGAATGATAAGTCATATATGTGTCTGTGTGCATATACATGGGTGGTGGGAGAGAGACAGATACATGAGGAAATGAATTTTGAGGAATATGTAATCATTTTCATTAAAGACAGCATAATATACACCAGAAAGATTTAATAAATTATCCAGATTCACCTAGATAGAGGTTGAAACTGGTAGTAATGGTTTTGGTTTTCTTGTGCTTTTGGAGTATCTTGGTTTTATCTGTGGTTCTGATTCTGTCCTACTTATTAAAACAGGTATCTTCAAACATTTACTGCCTACCTGACAGTTTACTGAACTCTTCACATACATTAATTCATTAGATAACACTCAAAGACATTATAGAGAAGGTATAATTTTACTTCATTTTAAAATTGAGGAGGTTTAGACTCAAAAAGTCACAGACCTTTTCCCAAGATCTCGTAAGTTGCTCAGGATTTAAGTGCTTATCTTATTATTTCACAAAATTTGATTCTTAACAAAAATGAACTCAGTGTTATGGCTTATTATACAATTTCCAGTAGTAGATCACACAATTGCCCTCATGGATACGTATATGATTAGTATTTTTGAGGTATGAGTGTCTCAGGAATACAGGTAGTTTGAAGGATTAAAAAAAAATTTCAATGTAATTTGTCCAGCTCATCTCACATTGAGAGAAACAGAGGAGGAAACATCAAGCTTTCAGATACCTCTAGAGGTTCAAGTTTGATCCAATGGGACCTAAGAATTAATAAATCATCTGAATAACTTCCACATGAGCTCATTGGGAGTCAAGATCACTGCTAAGTGGGTAAGTCTGTATATGGAACCAATAGGCATCCCTCCACCCATGCCCCAGATCCTCATCCGAAGTCTCTCTCTTTAGTGAGCTTTAATGTTAAATGGATTCAGACTGCATCCTAACTGCGTTTCATACATTCACGCTGTCTGCTTTTCCAGAACTGTCTAAAGGATATCTATTTGTATTTAAAATAATATTTCATTGGCCGGGTGCGGTGGCTCATGCCTGTAATCCCAGCACTTTGGGAAGCCAAGGTGGGCGGATCACCTGAGGTCAGGAGTTCAAGACTAGCCTGGCCAATATGGGGAAACCCTGTCTCTACTAAAAATACAAAAAATTAGCTGGGTGTGGTGGCAGGCGCCTGTAATCCCAGCGACTCAGGATTCTCCTGCTGAGGCAGGAGAATCGCTTGAACCTAGGAGGTGGAAGTTGCAGTGAGCCGAGATCATGCCATTGCACTTCAGCATGGGCAACAAGAGCGAAACTCCGTCTCAAAAAAAAATTAATAATAACACGTCATAATCCTCAGTGCTGTCTCTCTCTCTCTCCTCCTTACACATCCTTCTCTCTTTCTCTCTTCTTAAATGATGACATAAGTTGAGCAGAGAATCTCTTAGAATTTACCATGCTTTCTGCAATAGTTCCCACAAAATAAGAATTGCTACTGTATGGATGATGGAGGAGAGAGATGTGTGCAGATGTGATTTTCTGACTAAAATTCTTAGGAAGTTCATTTACCAAGAATGGCCCTCCTTAAGTTCTGGAAATGAGATTTTTTAATAATTCATCCTTAGCCTTGGCAAACACTGAACATAAGGTAAATTTTTCCCTCCTAAATAAGAATGAATACTCACTACACATTTTTGAATCCTATAATACAACAACGTAGAAACCTGTTGGCATATCATTTACCGAATATTTCTTCTCAGGTGAAGTATTCAGCTTTAACCAGGGCTCCAATGTAATCCAAATCAAACCAGTGCTTCCCAACCTTTTTCCATACCATATCATGCCATTTTTGCATGCGCTGAGTTACACAGAGGGAACACCCAATGGCTCAAGATGTCCCCAGGTCTGAACACCTATAGCACACTGGTGGCGCACAGGGTGTCCCAGCAGCCTGTTGCTAAGATCTGGTGAAGAAATCAAGCTTGTTGCAGCCCTGGAACGAAGAATGCTTGACCTGAAAAAGCCCTGAACACCCTGATAAAGAACAAGGTAGAACCTGAATAGCACTAGGCAGTGAGTAAATTAGAAAATGTCTTGATTGATAGGGCAGTGGAAAGGCAAGAGGAGGTCTCCATTAAGCTTTTGCTTTTACTCTATTGAATATGTTTTTCTGTGCAAAGCATTGCCATTCTATTAGGTGCCAAAGTGTTTAAAACCTCAGAGATATGTCCTTAATTCTTAAGAAGCAAGGCAAGGCCTTCAAGAATTAGTGTTTCAGAGAGGGATTTAATTCATTTTGCAACTGAGTTTTGAGAATCTAAATGGGCAAATACAACCTACGGAGACTTGAAGAGAGCAAAATAAATAAAACTGCTTAATTTTAAAGAACTAGCCAACTCAGAAAGGCCTAAAAAAGACAATTGCTAATTAATTTTGGTACTCACCAAAATAGTTAGAAAAAGCAATGTTTTTATTTTCAACATGCATAGTTAAGTGAGTATCTAAAATTTTCAACCAATAGTTTAGGTACTAAGATATAATTTTTCAATGCTGTGAATATTGGCAGTTAAAATTAAATATAGATTTAAATGAATGCCTAAAATTAAATGTATCTTAATATAAAATTAGCATAACCTATATTTTTCTAATTTTGATGAGTGATGATTAAATAGAAATTTAACTTGTAGTTGAAAGTTGTCTTATTAATCAGATGGGGGTCATATTAATGGTGTCTTGATAAAAAGGATTATCCAAATGCTCAAGTCTCTTAGAATCCAGGATATTTTTTACACCTGGGGGCAAGAGATAGTAAGATTCCAGATGGATGAAAAGTATGCCTTGTGTTATAACATGGGAGAAGGAATGATTTTGAAAATAGAAGACAAAAGGGAACCAAGAGCACAGGTACTTTCTCAGTCAAATCATTTTCAGAAAAAGGGACATATAGAAATAGAGGAACTGAAGATTGACTTTCTTAAGACTGTTTTCGTGCAGTTGGGATTTCACTGGCATGATGGAGTGGTGTACTCAAACTAAATCACAGGTTAGGCAAACAAATCCCAAAAAGAAATTTTGAAAATATTTCCAAAAAAATTTTAGATAATATTTTTGAAAATATTTCCAAAAATATTTTAGATAACATTTTTGAAAATTCTGAAAATATATCTGAACTCTGGTTGCCATTCCAAAAATCAAATTTGTTCTTTAGATTATTGGTTATCAAACATGGCTGTATATTAGAATCACTTGGGTCTCGGTGCCTCCAAGATGTTCTGAATAAATGGTATTGGATGCCCCGGCATTGGCATGTAAAGAGTTCTAAATGATTCCAATGTGCAGTAAAGTTTGAGGCAAAACTTGCTTTAGGAAGACGAAGTGAAGAAAGAAACACTAGTGCTTATGAAAGAACTCTTTGTTTGAAATATGGAATTGATTTTAGATTTCCCCTAAAATAGATAAAGATATGAAAATGACTAAACGGGTGGTGAGACTTTGGGATGGTTATTACTTAAAAAAACAAACAAGAAAAAACTCAGACAAATGAATTGGAGGCTATGAAGAAAAACAGCTTTTAAAAACTTACAGGAATTATAAAATAATGTAGAGAGTTGTAACATAGGTGCAAAATCATAAATGCTGTATTTTATGAGCACTGTAACAGATTTTTGTAAGTAATTTTATTTCTATGTGATTTTTAAGTTTATTGAATTTGGAATTTAAACTCCAGTTTAATATGCAACTTCGCTGTTGACTTTGTTTTTCTACCATAATGTGGTGTATGTATCTACTTAAACTTAAATATTCTGTGTTACTTAATAGCACATGTCCACCATAGTTAACATTCTTACTCATACATCTATTTTCTCATGTGGCACGCTCTCATTTGGTATGACATGTACCTTGGAACCACCACAAATCTTGAAGTTATATAAAAGCAATAACACAGGAAGCGCTAACATATAGATGGACTTCATTAAGTAAAAAATAAAACAGATGATACTCTTTCCCTGACACTATTTTTCAGTGAAAGTGGTCTATTTACTTTTACATTGTGGGACAGCCTTATAATTATCCTCAATCAGGGTTCAGATTATAACTTCACAGCTAGAATTGACATAAAATCCTTTGTGAAAAAAACTGAACATGTTCAAGTCCCACATGTAAGTCAGATAATTCTGGCTTCTGAATATTCATAAATGAAACAGTTATTTACTGAGAATAGCAATATATGTATGTGTATATATGTTTGTATATGTGTATGTCTCTGTATATGTACGTGTATGCGTGTGTATGTGTGTGTATATATATGTTTTAGGAGCCTTCTATTTTACTTTGACATAGTATATGAGAAACTTTGCAATCTTTGGAAAACTACAGTTTTCATGTTTGTTTTCTCTAAGCTTTAAACATTTAGTTTGACACTTTAGCTTTGTTCTTTCATCCCTGTGATTAAAGCTTAAGAAACAAACCACTACACTTGGGCAGCATAAGGGTGATTAGAAATATGAGCGGATCACGAGGTCAGGAGATCGAGACCCATCCTGGCTAACACAGTGAAACCCTGTCACTACTAACAATACAAAAAAAAAAAATTAGCCAGGCGTGGTGACGGGCACCTGTAGTCCCAGCTACGCGGGAGGCTGAGGCAGGAGAATGGCGTGAACCCAGGAGGCGAAGCTTGCAGTAAGCCGAGATTGTGCCACTGCACTCCGGCCAGGGTGACAGAGCGAGACTCAGTCTCAAAAAAAAAAAAAAAAAAAAGGAAAGAAATATGGACTCTACTGTCAGTTATAACAGTCACACTAATACTCTGTGACCATTACCAGAAACTCGGATTTTTCCAATGTTTATAAGGAGATATGGGTGACAGCCTTCCTCACAGGGTAAGCAAGAGACTATCTTAAGTTAATTCATGCAATGCACTCAGAATATCTGATAAGGACATCACTCAATTGCCATAGATAAAATAATAGTACTAATCAATGGAATGTGAAAGACAAAGTGGTTAGATACAATGATCTCTCAAAACTAAAGTTTAAATAGACTAATAT
The DNA here is from genome assembly GCF_024542745.1 of Macaca thibetana thibetana. Taxonomy (NCBI): domain Eukaryota; kingdom Metazoa; phylum Chordata; class Mammalia; order Primates; family Cercopithecidae; genus Macaca; species Macaca thibetana. Next base: position 16,537,970 of record NC_065591.1, read on the forward strand.
TGGACTGAACAAGATGAATCCTCTTTTTTTCAGGGCTGGTAGAAATACAAGTAATTTTAATTATCCTACAAGATGCATCAGAAACTCCACCCGCCAGTATATGTTTCTATAAAACTTTTTACAACTGAATATTTCCTTAGAATATGTTTCTAAAAGTACAACCAACTAGAGTAAGTGCCTTGGATATTTTAAGCCCTAGAAATATATTGACACATTTGTGGAGGAAATTATTTATCCACATGGGATTTAACTATGATAAACTACTTAATTGTGTTAAGTCTTTGATCAATACACTTCCAAATATGTTAACTTTTCATAAACTACTTGATTTGTGTTAACTCTGGGTAACACACTTCCAAACATGTTAAATTTTGAATTGGAAAAATAATGTGTTTTTAAAATTCATATGTAAATAAAATGTTATGTTTTCTCATATTTCTCATCAAATTTCTTTCAATTTCTATAGCATAAATTACTTATTCTATATAAGTGTAGGAAGGAATATAGCAAATTGAATAATTCATAGCCACTCTAACATTATTTTGATATATTTTTGATATATTTTATGGAAGCATGAACAAAATTGAAAAATAAGGAAATATAAATGTGGTCACATCTATAAGTTCAATATTTTCATGTTGTTATAATTATATAAGCATGGAAAAAATATAAGATTTTTAATGGCAGGAAAAACGTTGTCACAAGTGGTTTCATCCTACATAATTTTAACCAACATCCTCTCTTATTTTCTAAAATTACAAAGCAAAATATTTCTTAAGAATACTATTCTGCAAGTAAAAGACTCCCCTCCCTCAGGCAAGACTGGCCTCTGTCGTTAGAGAGGTAAGATGCATGTTTTTGCCTACATGATGGTATGATTCAAGGCAAGAAGGCAACAATGATCGCCTTTACCCAACACTGACAGGGAACATGAGAAGTATCATTTTTATTCTTCAACCGCAACAAATCTACAAAACCTGTTAGGATAAATGGCTGAAGTTAACATCACTTATGTCACTGAATTCATTCTCAAAGGAATTACCAACCGGCCAGAGCTTCAGGCCCCGTGCTTTGGGGTGTTTTTAGTTATCTATCTAGTCACAGTGCTGGGCAATCTTGGGTTGATTACCTTAATCAAGATTGATACTCAACTCCACACACCTATGTACTATTTCCTCAGCCACCTGGCCTTTGTTGACCTTTGTTACTCCTCTGCTATAACACCGAAGATGATGGTGAATTTTGTTGTGGAACGCAACACCATTCTTTTCCATGCTTGTGCAACCCAACTGGGTTGTTTTCTCACCTTCATGATCACTGAGTGTTTCCTTCTAGCCTCCATGGCCTACGATCGCTATGTCGCCATCTGTAGTCCCCTGCATTATTCAACACTGATGTCAAGAAGAGTCTGCATTCAATTGGTGGCAGTTCCATATATATACAGCAGCTTCCTGGTTGCCCTCTTCCACACCATTATCACTTTTCATCTGACTTACTGTGGCCCAAACATAATTAACCATTTCTATTGTGATGACCTCCCCCTCTTAGCTCTGTCCTGCTCAGACACACACATGAAGGAAATTCTGATTTTTGCCTTTGCTGGCTTTGATATGATCTGTTCCTCTTCCATTGTCCTCACCTCCTACATCTTTATTATTGCCGCCATCCTAAGGATCCGCTCTACTCAGTGGCGACACAAAGCCATTTCCACCTGTGGTTCCCATATGGTGACTGTCACTATTTTCTACGGCACACTGATCTTTATGTACCTACAGCCCAAATCAAATCACTCCTTGGACACAGACAAGATGGCTTCTGTATTTTACACAGTGGTGATCCCCATGTTAAACCCCCTAATCTACAGTCTAAGGAACAAAGAAGTGAAAGATGCCTCAAAGAAAGCCTTGGATAAATGTTGTGAAAACTTACAGATGTTAAAATTTTTTTAAAATAATAAAACTTTATTAAACAGAAGCAGGAAATAAATCAAAGTTTTTCTTGTCATTATTTCCCAATGAACTGAAAATGTAGCTGTTACTTTAATAGACCCTGATGTTTTCTACAAGAGCCAGGCAGATCATGAAAAATCAGTATGAATTAAAGCATCCAAATTCAGGCAATCAGTCTTGGCAGACCACTGAAATCATGTTCAAATACAAACAGAGACACACTCATATATGCAAACACTCACAGGTGTATTTAAAGCAAAGACAGTAGCATGTTTTTGTTAAGAGTTTGGGATGCTGAAACAAGACTGAGTTTGAGCACTATTTCCTTCATATTAGCTCTGCAACCTTGGAAAATTGAGCTAAATTTTGTGTGACTTTGTTTCCAAGTTTAGGAAATAATAGAATAATAGGACCTAACTCATTGCTCTTTTTGTAAAGGATTTTACAGGTTAATATTTATGAAATGCTTAGAAAAGTATCTAGTGATAATAAGTGTTTTGGAAGCCTTAGGTATATAAATGTTTGTTATATAAAGTTAGAAATGAATTTATTTGGCCTGGCACAGTGGCTCACACCTGTAGTACCAGCACTTCAGGAGTCAAGGGTGGGAGGATTGCTTGAGCCCAGGAGTTCAAGACCAACCTGGGCAACATAGTGAGAACCTGTCTCTCTCTCAGAAAAAAAAAAAAAAAAAAAAAAAAAAACTATTAAAAAATAAATTCATTAAGGTCTCCAAGGCTAATTGGTCAGGTAGTCCTACTTACTACAATCAAATAAACATATGATGTGTGAAGTTTCATCTCTAAGTTGAAGGTCACATAACTAGCAATATGAAAATTCTAAATGCAAATTTAGGTCTATCTGAATTTTTTGTTAACACTGTGGGTGTTAAGAATGAGGTTAATTGGATTTAAATGTGTCATAATCAGATTTTTAAAAATACAATTGGAAAAACATGTTTTATAAGAAATAGCTTTTTAAAATAAACACCTTTATTGTATTTGCATATTTGTTCAATTAGAAACTGCCCTATGTTATTATGTAATTTATTTGCGGCTGTTATTTATTCAGTCACCCTTGTAGATGATGACATATGATTAAAAAGTAGTGATATGGTATATTTTTATTTTAACATTTCAGAAAAAGTAGTTTAAAATTATCCTATAGTTTTTCAATTTCACAAGAAGATTATGATACTTACAGCCTTTTTATAAAATACAATTTGAGGTTTGCAGTATACTGTGATTATTTCCTCTTCTGTACTTTCTTTGTAAATGACTCAGATATGCTACTATGAGGTGCTTTTAGAACCTTGTGAGTGGAATGAATTACCTGGCCTTTAAAACAGGTTTAACAGAGAAACTTGGTTTTTCTACTCTCCACGCTTTGTCTTTTGAGTGTATATTTATATGGATGGATATACACAATATTCTCACATATGAGAGCCACGACAAATAAAAGAGTAATAGACAGTCTCTCTTTTTACAGGTAGTGAGATTCGGATCTATAAATCCTGAAAACTCACTTGGAGGACAATGGTCTTCTGTGGTTTCACTGCACCTGCCTACTTCATAGAATTATTTACTGCAGCAATGTTTAAACATTAATTGAATTCTTCATGTCTTTACAGAGTTATAATTCTCTACTATTAACAATCACATATTGAGACAAACCTAGGTTTTCTAAGGGAAATGAGCTAAGAAATTCAACTTTACTCAATAGACATACTTTTTTTCTGTTTATTCTCGAGCAGATACACGCAGTTCTGTGCCGCCTGTAAGACTACCAACTGAAAATTGCTCCAGGTTGCTGGGTTCATCTCCTAAAACACCAGCCCTTTAGCCAAAACATTGAAATAAACGCTATTCAGTATCCAGGCATATTTAAAGTAATATTTGTATATGTCATCTTTCTGTTTGTGATCTCTATGATGTTTCTGTACCCGGGAATAGAACACAGAGGCTGACAAAAAATATAGGTCTTTAGCCATGTCTAAGATCAGTGGAGAATGTGCTTGATTCCAGAAAGATTTGGTCCCAGATTTGAGTTTTGATACTTCTAGTGTACAATATGTAAAGCTCAAAGTACTTAATAAAACAAGAAACATGCTTATTCCACAAGCTGCAATATGAGCATGTAGTAGAAACATGTGTGAAGACCTTGGCATGATGGCTGGCACCTAAAAGAGCCTTGGTAAATATCAGCTTTATCATTATTGGTGAACAGCCCTTAATACATTTTATTGTAAACAAAATTTTTATGTAATTTATTTTTGTATCTACAACTGATTAGTGGTCCACCTTGAATAAATACTCGTCTCCATTCAATGTTACAAAAATTAGCTGAGGCAATCCATCTTAAACTCTTCACCCAGAATTTGATACAAGAACAGCACTCAGTAGATGGTAGCTCACTCGTACTTTGAAAAATTAGGAGCTCAGTAAATTCATAATTTATTAATCTAGTCTTTGTTTAATTAAACAAAAGTGGTTTTATTTTTTAAAAATGCATATTTTAAGTAACAGGTATGAAGGAACCTAAAAAAAATATTTTAAAATATGTCTATCAATTAAATTTATTTTAAAATACCGCAATAAAAGAGCTCCTTAACTTTTATATTTTCTTTTTGTTGATTTTAAAGTAAAGAATGTCATATTGCCAGCTATCTCAAACTTTATTACCTTATTATCCAAGGCCAAATAAAAGAAATAATTGGTATAATAACAATGTCAATTGTATGTCAATACATTGAATTACAATGTCAATTCATATGTAAATAAAATTTTATGTTTCCTCATATTTCTCATCAAATGTCTTTTGATTTTTATAGCACAAATTACTTATTCTGTATGTGTGGGAAGGAATATAGCAAACTGAATAGTTCATAGCAGCTCTAAAATTATTTTGATCTATTTTTGATATATTTTATGGAAGCATGCACAAAACCAAAAAATAAGGAAATATAAATGTGGTCACATCTATAAATTCAATATTTTCATGCTGTTGTAATTATATATGCATGGAAAATATGTAGATTTTTAATGGCAGCAAAAACGTTGAAATATTAGTGTCAGTGGTCACAAGCAGTTTCATACTACATAATTTTCACCAACATCCTCTCTTATTTTATAAAATTACAAAGCAAAATATTTCTTAAGAAGACTATTCTTAAGAAATACACACCATATGTGAAGTACCAGCTGTGCACTAGGAACTTTGCAAAACTCTTTATATTTATAATGTAATTTAATCTTCACAATCAGTCCAAGAGATAGAAACTACAAGCGCATTTTGAAGATGAGAAAACTAGGTACAAAATGGGAAATAATTTACCAATAACAACAGTTGATTTTCACAAAAGCTAAAATTGTTAGTCAAACTGTTTGAAGAGTCCAGTTACTAATCACATGCTTATATAGAGCAGGCAGCGAATTATAATGGTATGAAATGGCTCTAGTGATCTAAATGGATATGGAATTCATGGTAACTCTGCTAGTGCTATCCTTTCCCAGTAGAATGCAGAGAATGTAGAGTGCCAAGGAAATTATCCAGTCTTAAAATCAAGAAAAGTATCCTTTCTATTAAACCTTGACATTCTTTCCAGATAATCTATGCAGCAAATTTGAAATGTAAGATAACAGATGTTGAACTATTTTAATATAATTCAAATATCATACATGATTTAAATAAAACAGTTATTTCCCAATACTGTTTATTTCATTATTGATGAAGTTGTGTTGTTCAGAGAGGAGTAAGATTCTCTCTCTCCTTTTCTTTTACAATTCAATGACATAACATTTACCAATGCATTTTATGTGGAAACTACAGAGAACGACACAGTGGATGAAACATACCCTGAGTGATTTTGAGCAGCCAAACTACGGAATTTGGCTGTCATTTACCACCAATGTGACTCTAGATAAGACACAACTCAAGAGTCCTGGGTTTTGCCTCTGTCTAGGGATTTTTAGGTTATTTGACAGCCAAGCATAACTTTTCTATAATTCTCTTCAGTGCGATTTTTACCTCCTGATTTCTTAAGCTATAGATCAGTGGGTTTAACATAGGAATCACTACCACATTAAACACAGAAGCAACTTTATCCATATTCAGGGAATGGCTTGACTTGGGCTGCAGGTATGTAAAAATGATTGTTCCATAAAATATTGTGATGGAGGTCAGGTGGGAAACAGGTAGAAAATGCTTTCTGTCTCCCTTCAGCAGAATGTATCCACAGAATAGCAAAGAAAATGAAACCGTAAGAAATCAGCACAATCAGTAGAAAGCAGAGAGTATTGAACCCAGCAATTATTAACAACATCAGCTCTTTCACATGAGTGTCAGAACAGGCCAGAGCCACTAAAGGAACATCATCACAGTAGAACTGGTTGATAACGTTCAAGTCACAGAAAGACAGTGGAATGTCGCCACTGTCTGTACAAGTCCCAGTGAATCCATACACGTATGTGTTAGCAATCATTTTAATACAGAGTGTTCTAGGCATGAGAATGACATAAAAAGTAAAGGGTTACAGATGGCAACATACCAATCGTATGCCATGATTGAGAGCAAATGTAATTCACAAACTACAAATGTGATGAAGCAGCATACCTGAATGGCATGTGCATAAAATGTTATACTTTTAATTTCATACAGAAAATTTACCAAGGTGTTTGGGGTGACAGATGAAGTAAAAGAAAAATCAACAAAAGCCAGATGGCTGAGGAAAAAATACATGGATGAAGCCGAGGACTGATTTGGATTAGCACAATCAATCCGAGATTACCCATGAAGCTAGCTAAGTATACTACAAGGAATATACCAGAGAGAGTAACTTGAAACTCTGCATTATCTGTGAGCCCCAAGAGGACAAACTCATACACTGTTGAATAATTGCCTTTGGCCATTGAGTAGATATAAAAGTTTTCTTCCAGAAAACCCTTTAGAGCACACATTCTGAGTAATCTTGTTCCCGTTGGAAATAATCAAGCAGATGTTAGGAGACGGTTCTGACCTGCCCTGATCTTATGTTGAACACGTTGAAAGGAACGTCTTCAGGCTAGTTCTGCTTTCAGAATAAAATAATCTGTCCCAAGTAGAAATTCCAAAACATGCATCTTTGTGGAGATTTGTAAAGATAGAAAGACGATATGTTAAAGGTCTACATAACTGAATGATCTATGTCATGTCTTTCTTTTAATAAGAGAAAATCAAGATTGAGAGTTATTTGAACACAGATAACAAAATGCATTTTAAAATTACTGGGGCTGGATGTGGTGGCTAACACCTGTATCCCAACACTTTGAGAGGCCAAGGCAGGAGAATCACTTGATGCCAGGAGTTCAAGAACAACCTAGGCAACGTAATGAGACCTTGTCATTAAATACATTTTTAATTGGATCACTTCAAATAAAATTATACTAATTCTTTCTGAAATTTTTAATTCACAAGAAATAATAATTTAAAAAAAATATTGCACCGTAGGTATATGAAAGGTCTTAAAAATTATGGGTACAAATTATTTATAATACATTCAGAATAATTTTATTTTTTTTCTTTTATCAATAATTCTTAGTTTTTCTTCAATTGTTATGTACTATTTGTGAATTAAAGATAGAAAGAAAAATGCTTAAAAATGTGAATAGACTTGCTTTTAAAGATATTCATAACAGGATTATAAATGCATTAGGTGATTCAAAAAACACATTTGTCATATTTCTTAAAACATCCAAATGCAAAGCAGGAGAAGTAAACAATTCCATAACGAGTGTGTAAAAGTACAACCCAGTTCCTGGCTACTTAAAAGTGGCCGGGATTTAGTGATCTTCATTTGAACAGAAGTGATATAAATTTAATTTTTTGTTATTATTCTAGCTTAGATTATCTTTACATCTAGCCTATATAATGGCCCTATGACTATCATCTTTATTTTCACATATGGAAACTGAAGCTGAGAACTTAAGCCCTCTTCATGCTTCATGACTGGCATAGGGTGAAGCAGAATAACTCATTAGCTAGTCTGTGACTCCCTAATCTCAATCCATAGTTGATGTAAATTATCAGAAAGGCAAGAATTTCTGCATCAACCAGAGATCAAGACAACTTTGAAAAGGCAATCAATGAATTCGTCTATGCCAAGTGCTTCACGTAGTGACTATCTCATACTGTTTGCTAAGTAAATCAATTTTAGCTCTTGATAGTATTAATATTATTTAGATTGAGAATTACTCTGCAGAAGTCTGTAATCTCTTCATATTGATGATTGTAAGAGCTTAATCTTTTTTGGAATATTTTGAAGAGTTCTTCCATTGCCTGCCTAAATTGTAATCTCTAATCCTTACCTCTTCTGGCTCTTAGACTTTTTATTTCTTACATTGCTGTGCTGAATTGAAACCTGTGTGCCTTTTGCTCTCATATTACCAGACTCTCCAACATCTTCAATCATTTGATTTTTCATTTCTTAAAACAGAACTTGGCTGCTCCTTGAAAATCTGCTTTTCCTCAAGCCATTTCTATGCTCAATTTAAAATTCTCCACACTTGTCAAATATGGCAGGTGGGATAAGGCATTGCCGATGCTTGGAAAATTGCTGTATATTGATAATTACATCCTGCATTTGTGTCAACTCCCTTGATGCTCTGAAGCTTACACACTTATATGCTTTGTCACTGTATTAGTCCATTCTCGCACTGTTGTAAGGATACTACTCATGACTGGGTAATTTACAATGATGGTGGAAGAGAAAGCAGGCACTTTCTTTACAAGGCAGGAGGAGAGAATGTACATGTGAATGAGGAACTGTCAAACACTTATGAAACCATAAGATCTTGTGAGAACTGACTCACTATCATGAGAACAGCATGGGGGAACCACATCCATGGTCCAATAACCTCCCACTAGGTCCCTCCCTTGACATGTGAGGATTATGTGTATTACAATATGAGATGAAATTTGGGTGGGGACACAGACTCAAACCATATGATCCTGCCCCTGACCCCTCCCAAATCTCATGTATTTTCACATTCCAAAACCAATCATGACTTCCCAGTTGTCTCCCAAAGTCTTAACTCATTTTGGCATTAGCTCAATATTCTACTATAGTCCAAGTATCATCTGAGACAAAGAAAGTCCCTTCTGCCTATGAGCCTGGAAAATCAAAAACAAGTTAGTTTCTTTCAAGATACAATAAGGGTGCAGACATTGGGTAAATACAATCTTTCCAAATGGGAAAAGTTGACTGAAACAAAGGGGCTGTAGGCCCCATGCAATCCCCAAATCCAGCAGGCAGTCATTAAATCTTAAGGCTCCAAATTAATATCCTTTAGCTCCATGTTTTACGTCCATGTCAAGCTGATGCAAGAGGTGGGCTCCCATGGTCTTGGGCAGCTCCACCCCTGTGGCCTTGCAGGGTACAGCCCCCTCCCAGATGCTTTCATGAGCTGTCGTTGAGTGTCTGAAGCTTTTCCAGGTGCATGGTGCAAGCTGTCAGTGGATCTGCCATTCTGGTGTCTGGAGGATGATGGCCCTCTTGGCTCCACTAGGCAGTGCTCCAGTGGGGACTCTGTGTGGGAGCTCCATCCCACACTTTCCTTTCACACTGCCCTAGCAGAGGTTCTCCATGAGGGCTCCATTCCCCACAGCAACTTTTGCTTGAACAGCCAGGCATTTCCATGCATCCTCTGAAATCTAATTGGAGGTTTCCAAACCTGAATCCTTGACTTCTGCTCACCCATAGGCCCAACACCATATGAAAGCTGCCAAGGCTTGGGGCTTGAAGCTTCTGAAGCAATAGCCTAATTTGTATGTTGGCCCCTTTTAGCCATGGCTGGGACATAGGGTGCTGAGTCTCAAGGTTGCACAGAGCAGCAGTGGGGCCCTGGGTCTGGCCCACAAAACCATTTTTCTCTCTTAGGTCTGAGTCTGTGATGGGAGGAATTTCTATGAAGGTCTCTGACATGCCCTGGAGACATTTCTCCTGTTGTCTTGATGATTAAACATTAGGCTCCTCATTATTTATGCAAATTTCTGCAGCCAGTTTGAATTCCTGCCTAGAAAATGGGTTTTTCTTTTCTACCACATCAAAAGGCTGCAAATTTTCTAAGCTTGTGTGCTCTGCTTCCCTTTGAACAAAAGTTCCAATTTGAAACCGTATCTTTGTGAATGCATAAAACAGAATGGTTTCATAATAATCCAGGTCTTGTCTTGAATGCTTTGCTGCTTAGAAATTTCTTCTGCCAGATACCCTAAGTCACCTCTCAAGTTTGAAGTTCCACAGATCTCCAGGGCGGGGAAAAAAAAAATGCCACCAGTCTCTATACTAAAGCATAGCATGAGTGACCTTTACTCGAGTTCCCAATAAATTCCTCATCTCCATCGGAGACCAATTCAGCCTGGACTTCATTGTTCACATAACTATCAGCATTTTTGTCAAAAACATTCAACATGTGGAAGCTCCAAACTTTTCCATATCTTTCTTCCTTCTTCTGAGCTCTCCAAACTGTTCCAACCTCTGGCCATTACCCAGTTCCAATGTCGCTTCCACATTCTGCAAGTATCTTTACAGCAGTAACCCACTCCTGGCATCAATTTACTGTATTAGTCTGTTCTTACTGCTATAAAGATACTACTGGACACTGGGTAATTTATAAACAAAGGTGGTTTAATTGATTCACAGTTTTGCATGACTGGGGAGGCCTCAGGAAACTTGCAATCATGGCAGAAGTGGCAGGAGAGCATGTGTATGTAAAGGAGAAACTGTCAAACACTTATGAAACCACCAGATCTCATGAAAACTCACTCACTATCATGAGAACCACATTGGAGAAACCATCATGGATTGAATCATGGGTTGAACCATGGTTCAACCCATGATTCAATCACCTCCCACTAGGTTCCTCCCTTGACACAAGGGAATTATGAGGATTACAGTTCAAGATGAGATTTCGGTGGGGACACAGAGTCAAACCTTAACAGTCACTTGTGTATTTCCAGGTCACTCCTTGTTATTTATTGAGAATGTTGACACCAAGAACACTCTGTTCTTTCACAAAGTTGTCATTAGTTCCCACGAACATTACACTTTCAATATATGGCTTTTCTGATTATTGATTATTTTTATCACAGACCCCAGCACCATTCCACTTCAGCTTTCCACTCCCATGATTCCATGTTTAAAATTATTTGTCTACAAGTTTATCAAACGCTAAATATCAAAAATTGAAACATTTTCTTATGATCACAAGCTTCTGCCCTTCCTTTTTGTAGTCATAACTGAGGTTATGACTACAGGTCTTCACTTATTCACACATATCACTATTCCTTAATCATCTTAAAATTAAATTTTTGTCACTTTATTTTTTCAATTCTTCCCCTATACAAGCTTAGTCTCCATGATGTATTGCTTCAACTACCCTTCCCAACATCCAACATTTCCTTGCTCTGTTTTTTTAGATATACCCAAATCTGGGTATTTTGTAATGTTCTCTTTGCAATGAAATCTGAACTATCAAGAACAGCAGTTAAGAAAAAGTGAACTATTACAAACTCATATTCAAAATCAGCTACTTATTTACTTGACTGACTTTTCCTTAACCAAGGTCTTTCTCCCAATATGCATGTTGCTATTTCAACCCTTTTAATTCTATCCATACTACTCTTACTACACATGCTAAACAGTACTACTACCATATATGCTAAACAGATGCTAAACTTTTTGATACTTAAAATGGGAATTAAAATAATAAAATAGAAATTTCTCTACTTCTTGTCACCAGTTGTGTGAAACTACCTGCTTCCACATCTATTCTTGTTACATTTTTTGGTGGGGGTGGGGGACTGAAGAAGTCTCCTATTTCTCATACCTAAACTTATACTTTGGTTCCATTCTCTTTGGCCTTTCACATCTCCTTCCTTTGCTAATCTATTAAATCTCTCACATCAATCTACTACTCCTCTACCTTTATTCCTTTATTCTTCTCTTTATTCTTTTAGTACCAGAATATCAAAAATTGAAACATTTTCTTATGATCACAAACTTCTGCCCTTCCCTTTTGTAGTCATAACCTTGGTTATGCATCCTTCACGTTTGTACATCAGTCTCTTGTATTTATTTTTTCTTAGCATTGCAATGCAATTGCTGTCTCCAAGTTCAGCAACATTCTCTTTTCTCACAAATCCAATGAAGATTTAAAAATCTGACTTCTCTGTAGCATCAGATATCATTAGCATCACCTTTCATCATGAAAACCTTTATTTTGTTGCTTTCCAAGCCATCAGAGTCTCTGGGTTTTCCCATCTTTCTGTCTACTTTTTACTTCCCTTGATGGCTGTACTTCTTTATGATTTAAATAACCCTATTACTTTACAGTTATTTCCTAAGCCAAATCATGTCTTTTTTGCATATTCTTGTTGGAAGCTATCATCTGATGCTATGGGGATCATTGTTATTCATGTGCTGGTGATGCAAATGTCTAGATCTCCAGGTCACATTTCTCCTTTGAACTCCTTGTACACATATCTACTTGGTTTTCTTGCAAATTCTATCATATATTCCAGATGTACCTAAATTTAACATGTTTAGAGAGGAGACATCAGTTCAAAAGCCACCCGACCCCACTCACATGCCTTGCAGCATATATTTTATAACTCACTAAATGGTGCCATCTGCCATGCAGTTAAAAAAAAATCGTATGTCCCTCTAACGTCCACTAACGACCCATAAGTGAATGCTACTAATGATTTAACCTAGATTTTGAAGTCTACTTCTAATATCCTCTATATTTTCCTTATTACAGCCTCAAACAACAGCTCTGGATTGTTACCCTCTAACTGTTATCTTCCCAGCGGTTTTGCCACCCTCTATCAATATGGCACCTTGGGGGTACTTTCTAACATGCAAATCTTAGCTTGCTGTTTCCCATTAGCTTCGGACTAGAGCTCAAACTTAACCTGATTTATTAAATCTTTCCTAAATAAGCCCTTCTTTGTAAATTAGTCTCCTTTCTTGCAATTTCTGTTATGCAATCCCCGTGCACCAACCATGTTGCATACCATCCGTTTCTCAGATGTGACCATGAGTTTTTAACATAGTTTGGCCAGAATACTCCTTCCTTTATATCTTTGTTTCCTCTGGCTGGCTACTATCTTTCCACTTACCATATCTGAGGTGAAATTTTACTTCATTCTAGAGATGTTTTATTATTTCCCAATTATTACCTCCAACAAGCTAGTCACCTCCGTTTGTAAGCTACTTTAAATTTTTTAATTCTTGATAAATAAAGATCTGTATTTTCCCCAATACTTCGCAGGACTCAGCAATTAGTAGACACTTTAAATAACAGTAGAATAAACGAACAAATGAATACAAAGTTTGTTACCTGAAACCCCATTTTTCTACCTCAATTACCTTGATTTCTTTCCCACTACATCTTGCTTTTGAGTAATGCACAACAACCAAAAAGAGTTCAATGTATCTTTCGGCAAATTCTGTGAATGTCAACAATACTTAACATTATTTAAGTGTTGTGAATATACTGTGTCTAATCTGTTGGTCTCTCTAGAATATTCTCATTGAATTACATCATTTTTAGCAATTCTGAACGAAAAACACAACGATGTTTCACAAACATGAGCAATTACGCTATGGTTGATCTTCGGGGACCCAATTTGTTTAAAAGGCAAAAAATAACCACTTAAAGGGCAGGTTACTATCCGGAACCAAAGTATAATAAAGTCTTAATAATGAATAGCAAAGGTTAAACATATGGGAAACAACTCAAAATGTTTTGATTTACTTTTTATATTTTTAGATTTCATGAAATTTATAAATTTTAGTAAGCAGTCCTGGTATACACTCAAAGTTAGTTAACTTGCAGTTGAGCTTTACAAGGCTACAAAGTAATGATCTGGATTGTACCAAAGATCCACCCTTATATCTGAAACTCAATAACCTGTTGAGCAGTAAGCAAGTAATAATCCATAAATTCCTTATTGTCCTGGATGCATATTTAGTTCAATCTCTGAAAATTATTGTCTGAACGTTGTGTTCAAATTGTTCAAAACTTTAAAACTTCACTGTATTTCCTGAAGTCTTTTGAAAAGCATTTAAAATCATGAAAATAACAAATTAACATTTCATCTCTTCAAGCCTGTAACGCACTCTGTTCATCTGCGTTCCACACACCCATATAGATGTAGAATGATAAATTGAAAGCCATATACATAAAAAACATCATAGAAAATCATTTATTTTTACCAAAGAAAAAAAAGGAAGAAAAAGTCTTATTGAATGTGATTTTTTTCCTTAGAATCATCGTTCTGATTTTTCATAATACCACTCTGACAGAATTGAAAGCAACTACAAAAATATTAAATAATTTTATGGAAGTCGCCATATTTTTCTGGATTTTTATGTCTACCGAATCTGTGATGATTATACTACTCATTTTCCTTGGAGACTTGAAAGAAACTCAAGGAAGCTTGAAAGGCAACTACATATACATGGGTAAGAGCCTCTGAGAATCTGTTCTTCAATTATTTTAGAAAGTTTTTAAAATTGTTTTACTGCTGTCAAAATCACAATATTTAATTTCAGGAATTCTTCTTGAAGTTAATTTAACCAAAAATACAATTAATTATGTCATCATCATTAGCTCAGTCATCTATTGCTAAACAAAAATTTACTCCAGACCTAATGATTTGTTACGTCTTCAAATTCCATTGTGCTAACTAGATTGTTCTCCATACGTCTGCCTTGGGTTTTCAACAGGGCAGTTGGGTTCTAACATTAAACCTTCCCATGAAGAAAATACAGACACTTCCAAAACCCTTAGGTCTATCCTTAGAAGTTGCACAATATACTTTTGCGCTTTCTATTATATAAAGCAAGTTACAAGGCCAGAGCTCACAGGGAAGTGGAGTATGCCAGTGTGTGCGTTGTGCACAATTTAGCAATAATCTACAACAACCATGATCCTCAATCTGCCTCAAGGCACTTAAAAAAAAAAGGTAAGACCATGGATCATTCGTTAATATCCAAGAGTAAAAATGAATTTTGAATTCAGAACCATTTAGCTCCTAATCCTGATTTTGCTTCACGTAAGATGCCTGTTTGAAAGAAAGACATTCATTTCCTTTATGATTCATTTGGCAAACTGGGGATAATTCCCACCACACAGGCTTACTATAAGGACTTAACTTGGTTAATGCGAATCAATAAAGTTTAACAGCTTTATAATCACTATATTTAGTGGTATAAGCCAACTTATTTCCTTATAACCAGAATTTATTAAATTTTATTTTTATCTGGTAATTATGATTTATCCAAAGTAGAAGTATTAGAATGATTTTTTTTTTCCAAATTTGACATGAGATGTTTTATTCTGTATATTAAATAATTTTCTTGGCCTTGGTTTCTCTGAAAAAAAAAATGTTACTGTATAGCAGACTTCCTTAAAGATACACTAACCCTTCTGTTTCAAAATTTCGCAAATGGAGGTTTTAATCACCTTGATGTTTATTTCACAAAACACCATGATGTTTTACCATTTTGATAGAATCTCGCTAATTGTAATATTGAACTCCGAATGGCAAGACCTCTAACCACCTTAGTAACACATATAAATCAAATGGTAGGAGAGAAAAGCCACATTCAGAGTCCAGTGGTCTCCTGCGTGCATCTGCATCCAATTAAGGGGTGTTAAAGCAAACTAAATATGGCCTGAGAAGGTTAAACTATAACCCAGTTTAATAGCCAAGACAAAACTGAAAACGTAACTTAATAATATTCACCCATAACAATACCTGAGTGTTGACCAATCCCAGTGTGTCCAGAATTGGTGGATTCTTCGTCTCACTGACTTCAAGAATGAAGCTGTGGACCCTCGCAGTGAGTGTCTTAAAGATGGTGTGTCCGCAGTTTGTTCTTTCTGATGTTTGGACTTGTTCAGAGTTTCTTCCTTCCCATGGGTTTGCGGTCTGGCTGCCTTCAGGAGTGAAGCTGCGGACCTTCGCCGTGAGTGTTACAATTCTTAAGTTAGCCTGTCTGGAGTTGTCCGTTCTTCCTGGTGGGTTCGTGGTCTCACGGGCCTCAGGCATAAAGCTCCAGACTTTTGCGATGAGTGTTACAGCTCATTAACGCAGTACAGACCCAAACAGCGAGCAGCAGCAAGATTTATTGCAAAGAGCAAAAAAACAAAGCTTCACAAAGCTTCCACAGCAGGGAAGGAGACCCCTGAGCCTTGCCACTGCTAGCTTGGGCAGCCTGCTTTTATTCCCTTATCTGACCCTACCCACATCCTGGTGAGTGGCCCATTTTACAGAGAGCTGATTGGTCCATTTTACAGAGAGCTGATTGGTGCATTTTACAGAGAGCTGATTGGTCCGTTTTGACAGAGAGCTAATTGGTGCATTTTACAGAGAGCTGATTGGTCCGTTTTGACAGAGTGCTGATTGGTGCATTTACAATCCTTGAGCTAGACATAAAAGTTCTCCAAGTCCCCACCAGATTAGCTAGATAGGGAGTGCTGATTGGTGCATCCACAAATCCTGAGCTAGACACAGAGTGCTGATTGGTGCATATACAATCCTCCAGCTAGACATAAAAGTTCTCCAAGTCCCTGTTGGATTCAGGAACCCAGTTCTTCCTCTGCAGGCAGAGCTGCTCCCCAGTCCCATGACTCATGCCTGCACTCCTCAGTCTTTGGGCGGTCGATGGGATCAGGCCCGGCAGAGCAGGGGGTGGCACCCATCAGGGAGGCTCCCTCCATGCCGGAGTCCACGGGGCTGGGCGGGGCGGCGAGAGGTGGGGGGGGCGGGAGGTGGGGGGGGCGGGGCGGCGGGAGGTGGGGGGGGGGGGGGGGCGGGGGGGGGGGGGGGGGGGGGGGGGGGGGGGGGGGGGGGGGGGGGGGGGGGGGGGGGCGGGGGGGGGGGGGGGGGGGCGGGGCGGCGGGAGGGGGGGGGGGGGGGGGCGGGGGTGGGGGGGCGGGGCGGCGGCGGGTGGGGTGGCGAGGGGCAGGTTCCAAGCCCTGCCCTGCGGGGAGGCGCCTGAGGCACCGTGAGAATTCGAGCGTGGTGCGGGCGGGCCAGCAGTGCTGGGGTACTCGGTACACCCTCCGCAGCTGCTGGCCCAGGTGTTAAGCCCCTCACTACCGAGGGACGGGCAGCGCCAGCCGGCCGGCCGCTCACAGTGCGGGGCCCTCCAAGCCCCTGCCCATCTGGAACTCGCGTGTGCGGCAGGCAGCCCCGGTTCCCGCCCGCGCCTCTCCCTCCACACCTCCCTGCAAGCAGAGGGAGCCGGCTCCGGCCTTGGCCAGCCCAGAAAGGGGCTCCCACAGTGCAGCAGCGGGCTGAAGGGCTCATCAAGCATGGCCGGAATGGACACTGAGGCCGAGGAGGCGCCCCTGGAGTCTCTATGAATTTGCTGTGGTTCTGGGAGTTGCTAGATTCACAAATCGTTCCTTGCTCAATTAAATTTCTTTAGATTTAATTCAGCTGAAGTTTTTCTTTTATCAGATGGCGTCAGAAGCGGGAAGCCAAGTGGAGCTTTTAGCGACCTGCAGGAGTGCTGAGTGAACAGCAAGGAACCTGCAGGATCCACTTGTGTCCATTGTCTCTTAGAGCGGCTGGGGATCATGGGTAAGCTCCCTCTTGGGTTTTGGAGCTCCACGAATTTGTGTTTTGAGTTTTCCAAGTTACTTTGAGCAAGCTTCTGATCCAAACTGGGTTTGGAGTCGCAACAGAAACTGGACCGTGTCTAAGAATGGATTTGATCTGGGAATTAACTGGCTTGGATCCAGTTAGAGGCCTCTTACATCTAACTGGGTCAGAAAGGAATAATATTGCAGGGGTTATAAAATTTGGATTTGAAAATTCACAGGGATTTTTGCGTTCTACTCCTTTGTTTCATTTTTCTGGCACACTTAGTTGGGGAAAAATCATTGGCTAGCTTAATCAAGACAATCTGAGAGTAAAGCCAATGTTTTAGGTAAAAATGAGATCCTTAATTTCTGGATAATGGAGAAATTTCTCAGTTTTCTGAAATGTATAGAAACTGAGTATAACCTTAAACCTTTTGGCTTATACTTTAAGCCTGGGAGGCAGAGAATTCTTACAGAAACAGCAAAATCTTACTAAAAATAAAGTGGAACATTCCTAATGAACAACAATGCATTGAAGTACAAGGGCTCTTGCGGGGCGCAGTGGCTCAGGCAGGTAATCCCAGCACTTTGGGCGGCCTAGGTGGGTGGATCAGAAGGTCAGGAGTTTGAGACCAGACTGACCAATATGGTGAAACCCCCTCTCTACTAAAAATACGACAATTAGCGGGGGTGGTGGTGCATGCCTGTAGTGGATCCCTTCCTTATACCTTATACAAAAATTAACTCAAGATGGATTAAAAACAAATGACCCCATCAAAAAGTGGGCAAAGAATATGAACAGACACTTTTCAAAAAAAGACATGTATGTGGCCAACAAACATGAAAGAAAGCTCAACATCACTGATTATTAGAGAAATGCAAATAAAAAACCACAATGAGATACCATCTCACACCAGTCAGATTGGCTATTATTAAAAAGTCAAGAAACAACAGATGCTGGTGAGGCTGTGGAGAAATAGGAATGCTTTTACACTGTTGGTGGGAATGTAAATTAGCTCAACCATTGTGGAAGGCAGTGTGGCCATTCTTCAAGGATCTAGAACCAGAAATACCATTTGACCCAGCAATCCCACTACTGGGTATATACCTAAAGGAACATAAGTCATCCTACTATAAAGGCGCATGCACATGTATATTTACTGCAGTGCCATTTACAATAGCAAAGACATGGAACCAATCCAAAAGCCCATCAATGGTAGACTGGATAAAAATTTGTGGTACGTATACACCGTGGTATACTATGTAGCCATTAAAAAGGAGTGAGATCATGTCCTTTGCAGGGACATGGGTGAAGCTGGAAGCCATCATCCTGAGCAAACTAACACAGGAACAGAAAACCAAACACTGCATGTTCTCACTCATAGGTGGGAGTTGAACAACGAGAACACACGGACACAGAGGGGAACATCATACCCTGGGGCTTGACATGGGGTGGGGGGCTAGGAGGAAGAGCACCAGGACAAATAGCTAATGCATCAGTTCAGCAAATGTGCTGGCTGAATGTGAGTGTAATATGGGAGGGATGATGCTTGAATGATCATGTAAAAATATTCAGTCAAATCAATAGAGATATCATAAAGTGAAGGATAATCTAAGTTGTAAGGGATATTCAAACCAAAATCTTTCAGCCAAGCATCTCACTATTTTTTCCCCAGTTCAGCTATGGAGGGAAACTTTACCTAGTATTTGCAATATTATATGCAATAATAATAATAGTACCTGTCTCTCAAGATAACCTAAAGTTCTCAATAGTGTAGTGAAATAAGATAAAGTCATAATTTCAAGGTGCTTTCTTCTTTATTTCTATTTAGTACTGAAGCATCTCATGGTTAAAGACAGTAGATTATTCTTTTCTCTCTTTTGCAGTTCAACAATGAAACAAACATTTATAAAATGTCTATCATTTGTAAGCCAAATCAATAAAAAGGCATATTTTCAAGGAAAGTAAGCTCCAGAGGACAAAGGCTTCTACATATACTAGCACTATACAAACCTTAATTCAAAATGTCCTGACTGTATGTAGCATTTCCTTTACTACCAACAAATTTTACTATTGATTACTAGAACACATTTTTTCAATGATTTTTTTCATAGCATTTTTTACCTCTTGATTCCTCAAGCTATAGATCAATGGGTTTAGCATGGGAATCACCACTACATAGAATACTGAGGCAAATTTGTCTTTATCTAGTGAGTGGTTTGACTTAGGCTGTAAGTACATAAAACTGAGGGTCCCATAATATATGGAAATAGAAAACACGTGAGAAGCACAGGTAGAAAAGGCTTTCTGTCTTCCTACAGCAGAGTGGATCCTTAGGATAGCAAAGACAATGAATATATAGGAGATGAGAACAATGATGAGAGAACAAAAAACATTGAACCCAGCAATGATAAACAACATCAATTCCTTAACTCGTGTATCAGAACAAGCCAGAGCAATCAGAGGAACATCATCACAGTAGAACTGGTTGACGACATTCAAGTCACAAAAGGACATGTGGAATGTGGCCACTGCTTGTATGAGTCCCACGGCGAATCCATAAATATATGAGCCAGTGACCATTTGAATGCAGAGTCTCCTAGGCATGAGAACTACATAGAGTAAAGGGTTGCAGATGGCAACATATCGATCATATGCCATGACAGAGAGCAACAATAATTCCCAGACTGAAAATGTAATGAAGCAACACACTTGAGTGGCACATGCATAAAATGACATGCTTTTAATTTCACGCAAAGAGTTGACAAGGGTGTTTGGAGTGATAGCAGAGGTACCATAAAAATCCACAAAAGCCAGATGGCTGAGGAAAAAATACATAGGTGTATGAAGCCGAGGACTGATTTGGATTAGCACAATCAAACCAAGATTACCCATCACAGTAACTAAGTAAATCAGTAGGAATACCCCAAAGAGAATGACTTGAAGTTCCGGATTATCTGTGAGCCCTAGGAGGATGAACTCAGTCACTGATGAATGATTGCCTTTTGCCATGTAATAGATACAAGATTCTTCTAAAATGAACTCCAGAGCACACCTTCTGAACAATCTTGACTCTATAAGAAATGTTCAATTAAATATGAGAAGATAGCCATGACTTACCAGGGTATTACATTAAGTCTAATTAAATTAACGTTCTGATAAGTACTCTGAATTACACATACATTTTCCTTATGCTTTCAGAGTAAAATAATTTGGTTCAGGCAGAAACTCCAAGATAGAAAATTCAGTAAGGAGTTGTAAAAGAAAAAAGTATTTTAAGTAAACTACTGTAATCAATACAACAACAAAATCCATGTTGTACTTTTCTTGAAAAACCAAAAAATAAAAACACATTGCAATGTAACATTGACAATATATGTAAAATCATTTCTTAACTTGTAAGTTTATTTTATGAAATTGTACACAGATATGTTAGTTCATAAGGATATCACAAATTAACAAAATTAAATGTGGAAAATATAACATAAAAAGTCAAAATCAAAATATTAACACTATCCTCTTGGGCATCCAAGTTGGAGTAATTTTTAAGATTTTCTTCTTTTTGTTTATCTCTGTTTTTTCTTTAATAGACATTTAATATTGATGTTAAAGAATAACAGGATTTTGAATACTCTGGCTTTGTCTTTTTGGAAGAGTACACACCAGTGAACAATTTTACAGAGTATAAAAGAGCTTTAGCTGACTGAAAACCTTATTTAACTTCTATCTTTAGATATCTAAATGGTCCAAAGTGTATAGGATTTGGCAGTGTTTTGAAGAACTAAATTCTACAGACCATTTTCTCAAACCCAAACTGGGCTCTGAATGCTTGAAAGCTGGCAGAGTTAAATTGCTCCCTGCGTTTGTTAAGCAGAGCAGGGGATAAGTTAACTTGATTCTTTTTTTATAATTATATTGCCTCTTGTTGATTTACATGTACCTTGCAGATCTTCAAGGAAGGTAAAAAAATAAAATATAAAAACCACCCCTTCCCATAACCTTTAATTGTCATCTCCTTAGAAATTTTATCTTGGTTACTCTCTTCTCTTTTCTGTCACTTTCACTTCTCAGTCAAACATCTTAGAGCAGGCCTCTACTTTTTGAATCATATTCATAATTTAATCAAGTGTAATTTGCCTTCCTTTCCCATTAAACCACAAAATCTCCTCACCAACTTCACTATTGACCTCACAATCGCCAAGTCCAATCCAGCCTATTTTTCTTTGGCAGAGTAGTAGCCCTGGACTCTGTTAATACGCCTTAGATTTCCAAAACAAAACAGTCTCTGGTTTGATTGTTTACTTTGACTCTGTACCTTGGTAGCTCTGCTTCCATTATATATGCTTTAGGTGACATGTACTTCAGGTTCTAAGCCCCCGGGCTCTCTTCTTTACACCTTCTTTTTCAGTAATTTTATCCAATCCTATGTCTCCAGTAAGCATCTATATTCTGGCTATGCACACATATATATTTCTGTTTCAGATTTATTTTCTCTATTAGTGTCTCTGCATGTTAAATCTAATATTGAAAACCTGGAGTATATACTTTCTCTAAGTGAATAGGGACATTAATCACTCAGTGTTTCAAACCAGGGACCAATTGTCTTTTACTGTGCATTCCTGTTCTTTATGCCAATATTTAATTTGTCCCCAATTACTAACAATTTTATATCTGACATACTTTTCAAATCTGCTAACTTACATTCCTCTCTTGATGCAACTTTTGTTTTCTTTACTGTAACTGGCAACTGACTCATATTCTTGCCCCCAGTCTTTCCTACTTCTCTCTCTTCCTTAATGCCTTCTCCATTGCCCTTAAGATAAGGTCCTAGTCTTTTTTTTTTTTTTTTTTCCAGCATGGCTGACATAGCTCTTGAAAACCTAGGCCCTGCATGTCAGACCAGACCCATCTTTTGCAGTATTCTCCATGTGGTCTTCATGTTCCAGATATGATCGACTATCGCAGTTATTCAAATGTAATCTACATATTTATATAGATTTCCTTCTGTGCCCAGAACACTTTTCCTCTGCTATTATTACCTATCCCAGATTTTTCTTCTAGTTAACTTTAAATGTTTCTGTTGAATAATTTCCTCTTGGAGGCTTTCCTGACCTTCCAGGCCAAAATTAGTGCTTCTTATATTCACTATTTTGGATCCTCTGATTTCTTTACCATAGCACTTGCCACAATATATCGCAACCAACTGTTAACACATGTCTGTAACACAGCCTAAACTCAAAACTCTTCTTTTAAGCAAGTTTTAATTCTTAAATTATTTTATACCCATTTTAATTACTTACCTCTAGTAGTGTCTAATATAGACAGATCATCAATAATTTCCTGTTAAATGATTAACTGAATAGAAGTAATAGTCATATAAGTTTGATGCCTTTCCCACAGTTTGGGTTGTTTTTTCTACTACCCAATGTCTTTCTACATTCAGAATGCTGTCTTTCAGTTCAACAACAAACCTCCAAATAGTACATTGCGCCTGAAAGCAATGTTTGTGAAGCCAGTAACATTTAATATTACCTAGATGTGAGACAGCTTTGTATTTATTTATTTAATTTTTTGGGTGGTCCCTCTGGAAACTTTCTGTTGTTACTTTTGTTAAACAAACATGGCAAAACAAAATAATGATTATTCAGTAACAGGCAATTATTTGATGTTTAGTGTTTGGGGACCAAACTATTTCCCTTGAAATGATAGATCACTCCTTCAACTATTAGTCAATAAATGAATAGGGAGTAGAGGAATATTTTAATGATCTCTTTTGGGAAAACAATTTGATTAATGGCTATGTCTGCTCTGAATATTTGCGACATTTGCTTTAATTTTGCTGTATTGGCTTTTGATTGCAATTATGAATTTATTTAAAATAAATGTTGAGCTTGTGGTCCTCATATTTAGCAGGAGATTTTATAAAGTTTTAGATGAAGAATAACTTTTTCAGTTAATAACACTCAAATCTGCCTTCTGAGATTAACATCACAGTGTGTTTTTATAATTGGCATTGTAGTTCAACAGCAATAATTAATTTTTTTTTAAATTTGCTGTCCTCCCTAGGAGAGAAATGCATGCAAACCATAGATTAATTGGCACCTAGTTGTTGTCATTCCACAGAAAGAGATGAACTCCTTCATCCAGGAGAACGTTTGGCAGTAATATCTGAAGCTTGTTCTATAAATTTTCTGAGATGGCTCCTTAAAGTCTATACTGAAAGATGCCTGACATTATATGCAACAGATATGCTAGAAGTACTTTCACATAGTAATGAAGACACAGGAAGAAAATTGAGGAATGTAGGAGCATGATGATTAATTTATTCTGTAAAAATAAAAACTCTCTACCTGGCTGTATTTTTAGGAAATCGCGGAAGACAGTTTCATTGCTTGGGCAATAAGGACTGCACTAGCGTAGAGGAAACTGGGATGTTTTTTAGAGGGTCAATAGTGGCTGTGCTCTTTGGCTTGTAAGAATGGAGTGGACCTACAGGTCTGTGCTCCCTAGTAACAGTAGGGACGTTGTTATTCCGGAATGACAGTAACAAGGTGGATGCAATACTGGTATTGGGTTACAATACTTGATTAGGCTGCAACTGAGGTACTTTAACTCGGTTTCTATGGTAATGGGTTACAGATCATGGTGTTCTTGGGTTTAGACGGATGGGCAGCTGATGTTGTTTAATAATTGTCTATAATTCTATAGTTGCATAGGACATATAAAATGTAGTATTTTAAAATATTGTTCCTTGTGTATTTAGACAAAATATGGAGCGGGTGAGAAAAAAAACTAATAGCACTAGTCACAATGAACGATTTTTTTCCTTAAGATTTTTTTGAAATTAAGTCTGATCATAGATTTTTAAAAAATCTCTTTTATTGAAATGAGAACTGAATTTCCTTGAAGCAGGTTCCTTGAACATTTCTGAAATACAGCATGTTAATATAATAGCTCCTTTTCAGATCCTTTCCAAAGAATATACCCAGGGCTTTTTAAATGAACATGTGAGAATATCAGAGACTTCATATGTCGTAATTGGGAGTGATGCTGTAGCTCGTCTGTCAGGCACAGTAGATTAATTAGTTGCATTAACAGCCTCAGTTAAAGCCTCTCGTAATCGTGCTCTTTTTCTATAAATGTATAGTACTTCTGTATTTTGCCTCTGGTCTCAGTCATGTGACTTGTTTTAGCTAATGTTTTGGTAACAGACTTGACACAAATGTAGGCTTGAGAAAGGTGTAGTGTATTTCAACTTCCTGTTTTGCTCTTCTGCCTTTGCCCTGACCACAGATTCATGCTAACCTGTTGGCAGATGAGAAGTCATGTGGTGCTAAACCAGTTTTCACAGGTGGGGACATCTTAGATCAGCTCGTTTCCAGGCAACGCTGAGGATGAACTCATGAGTGGATGCAGACAAGATTAGTCAAGCATGGCCCAGAGCAGAAACTGTCCTATGACACACGGTAAATAATACAATGCGTTTGTTTAAGCCACTCTGTTTTGGATTTTTAAATTCATCATTTTTGTTTCACTAGAAAACATTTTATTATGTAATTCCTGTTGTGAAAGGACACAGAAGATATGGGAGCTCCTAAACAGTCACAAACTGCAATGCGAGCGTCCCTGCTACTTGGGATGGGAGCTTTCTCAGGGATTCTTATATATGCAGTTTCCTGGGGCCATTTGCATCACTGTTCAGGGCTAAGGTCTTCATTATCTGTTCTGTTCACCTTTGAGCTATAGCTTTACTAGCCCTGTCTTCAATATTTCCCTAATCTTTATTTCCTGAGATGTTCCAACATTCATGTTAGCCCTTATTCTTATAATAAGCCCTTTCTCTATTTCTGTACAGAACCAACTGTGGCACAGGAGTGAAGGAGAAAACAGATATCTGAGGAAGAGAACACCAGGTCAAAAGACGCCCTATGCAAAGATGCTATGGAAAGCATACAACAGCTGTTGTAAGGGACAAGGAGGTGGGAACAGAGAAAGGCATAAAGTTTAAGGTGACAAGGTCTGAGATTTAGCATGAGGTCAGGTAATTCAGAGTTCTGTGGCTCCTTTCAAGTCCTTTGACTTTTGCTTTGAATAAAATGGGTTTCCAGAATAAAAGCTTGTTTTCCTTTTTTTTCACTTTGACCTAATTTTATTTTTAATTTCTTAAACTTGTAATGTTTTTCAAATCAAAGCAACATAGTAATATTTATTTTTTTAAGGGTTGACTTCTGTCCCTATCTGTACTTGTTCCACTTTCTTTCAATCATTCTTTTTCATTTTAAGTTATCTTCCCACTATTTTTGTCTTTTTTTGTTGTTGTTGTTGAGAGAGAGAGGGTCTTGCTATGTCTTCCCCAGGCTGGAGTGCACTGGTGCCATCTTGGATCACCGCAGCCTCCACCTCCTGGGTTCTAGTGATTCTCCTGTCTCAGATTCCTAGGTAGCTGAGATTACAGGTGTGCACCACCACACCCAGCTAATTTTGTATTTTTAGTAGAGACGGGGTTTCACCATGCTGGCCAGGCTAATCTCTAACTCCTGAACTCAAGTGATCCACCCGCCTCGGTCTCCCAAAGAAGAGATTACAGGCATGAGTCTGCAATTTTTAATCAAATATAAGAAGCTACACATATGCATTTTATATTCTTCCTTTTTTCTTGCACAGTGTAATGTGTAGTATTAATTCTTTTCTGCATTTTTGTCTTGTCAATATTATATTCTGATGATTACTCTATATCATACCTACAAATCTTTTCTGATACATGGAAGGGCTGTCTCTATTCATGGATATTTGGGTGCAAATCTGTTGCTAATTTAAATAATAGCTCAGTAAATTACCTTGTGCACATGTATTAGCTTGTATTAGTATTTGTGTCAGTATTCCTTTGAATATTTGAATTCCTTTCTTAGAAATATGATTGTTGGGTACCTGAAACTTTGCTAGATATTGCCAAATAATTCTCCACAGGAATTTTTGTTTTGTTTTGTTTTTTGTTTTTATTTGTTTGTTTGTTTTTTGAGATGGAGTCTCACTCTTTTGCCCAGGCTGGAGTGCAGTGGCACGATCTCAGCTCACTGCAACCTCTGTCTCCTGGGTTCACGCCATTCTCCTGCCTCAGCCTCCCAAGTAACTGGGACTACAGACGCCTGCCACCATCAGCAGCAGATGAAGGTTCTTATTTACTTTCAGTCTAGTCAAAGTTTTGCATTTTGAAATCCTCATAAATGAAAAATAGTATCTCTTGGTATTTTATTTTTAAGTTGAAAGTACTCTTAGCTTGATGCTATTCCTCCTTTCTTGTACCTATAAAATTGATTTTTTAACACACCACTTAGAATGGCGATCATTAAAAAGTCAGGAAACAACAGGTGCTGGAGAGGATGTGGAGAAATAGGAACACTTTTACACTGTTGGTGGGACTGTAAACTAGTTCAACCATTATGGAAGACAGTGTGGTGATTCCACAAGGATCTAGAACTAGAAATACCGTTTGACCCAGCCATCCCGTTACTGGGTGTATACCCAAAGGATTATAAATCATGCTGCTATAAAGACACATGCACATGTATGTTTATTGTGGTACTATTCACAATAGCAAAGACTTGGAACCAACCCAAATGTCCATCAGTGACAGACTGGATTAAGAAAATGTGGCACATATACACCATGGAATACCATGCAGTCATAAAAAAGGATGAGTTTGTGTCCTTTGTAGGGACATGGATGCAGCTGGAAACCATCATTCTCGGCAAACTATTGCAAGAACAGAAAACCAAACACCGCATGTTCTCACTCATAGGTGGGAATTGAACAATGAGAACACTGGGACACAGGGAGGGGAACATCACACACTGGGGCCTGTTGTGGGGTGTGGGGAGAAGGGAGGGAGAGCATTAGGAGATACACACAATGTAAATGACGAGTTAATGGGTGCAGCACACCAACATGGCACATGTATACGTATGTAACAAATCTGCACGTTGTGCACGTGTACCCTAGAACATAAAGTATAATAAAAATAAATAAATAAATAAAAATGAAAAAATAAAATACACCAATAGGTGGAACTCTGATAACTAAATTAAAAAAAAATTTAAAAAATAAAAAAATAAAAAACAGTTGATTTTTTTGACATCAGGATTTCCACAACAAAATTATAACACTTTTCTGGCAGAACGAAAGTTCTAATAATTTTTGGTTAGATCAATCAGTGAGGGGAAAACTCATGGAAATCATTACATTTAACTCTCATTTTAAAGACAAGGAAACTGTCTCTCCGATAAGTCTCAGAGGATTTAGATAATGTAAGTAGGTTTTGGAAGCCAAACTGGGATTTCTTCAGAATATTGGCAGGGAAAATTCTGGAAGTTCTATGCTTTCAAAAATATTAACAAAATGAGTGTTAAACACATTGAAAGAGATTTTGTCAGTTCCTTTATTTATTTATTTATTTATTTATTTATTTATGAGCCAAGTCTTGCTCTGTCGCCCAGGCTGGAGTGCAGTGGCGCAATCTCGCTCCCTGCAAGTTCTGCCTCCCAGGTTCACGCCATTCTCCTGCCTCAGCCTCCTCAGCACTGGGACTACAGGCGCCCGCCACCACACCCGGCTAATTTTTTTGTATTTTTAGTAGAGACGCGATTTCTCCATGTTAGCCGGGATGGTGTCAATCTCCTGACCTCCTGATCTACCCGCCTTGGCCTCCCAAAGTGCTGGGATTACAGGCTGAGCCACCGCGCACAGCCAAGTTCCTTTTCTTATATCAGTGGGAATTATATCTTCAGGCAAAGGGCTATCATGTAAAATTTCCTTTTTTTGTGGATTATTACTATGGGCTTAATATTCCATATAACACTTTTGAGGACATTTGCTTTGGGACTATGAAACACTGCTGACAGTGACACAGTTGAATCTGGCTGCATTTGAAATGGAGGTGGCTAGAAATTTGATAGTGGTGGTTGTGATTCAAGCATTCTCTGTTAAGGCCAGGGTTCACTCCAGACAGTGAAAATGACTGAACTGATACAGAGGTGTATTTTTCTATGACATTCCTGTAAACTGCCTCATTTCCAAATGTGTAAACATTGAATTCAAAACGAAAGAGCCAGATCTATTCTCCTGACTCAATGAAGAGTTGACTCCTTACAAACACATTGATATCTTTCAGACACTTGAGTGTAATTTAATGGCTGGTCATAAAGTAATTAACAAAATTCTAGATATTTTAAGAACTTTGACAAAATTGTGACAACGTTTTCTTTTTTTTTTTTTTTTTTTTTTTTGAGACGGAGTCTTGCTCTGTGCCCCAGGCTAGAGTGCAGTGGCGCGATCTCGGCTCACTGCAAGCTCCGCCCCCCCGGGTTCACGCCATTCTCCTGCCTCAGCCTCCCGAGTAGCTGGGACTACAGGCGCCTGCTACCTCGCCCGGCTAATTTTCTTGTATTTTTAGTAGAGACGGGGTTTCACCGTGTTAGCCAGGATGGTCTCGATCTCCTGACCTCGTGATCCGCCCGTCTCGGCCTCCCAAAGTGCTAGGATTACAGGCTTGAGCCACCGCGCCCGGCCAGACAACGTTTTCTTAAAAGAGTTATTGAGTATTGTTTTAACTTACAATAGGTGAAAAATAAAAACTTAGTTAATCAGCACTTATAAAACAAAGTCCATTTTGTTTCACTAAACTTTATTGAAGGTGAATAGATGGTATTCATTATTTAACAATTTATTTAACAATTTTCTTAAAAACAGATACATCACTTATAAGTATTTCTTATAAATAAAATATTTTTTTAAGTTACAATGAATTTGGAATTGGCCCAACAAAAGAAACCATATTAAAATATATTGTTCAATTAAAACATTAAATTAAAATTAAATGATGAAGCCTTATTTTTAATTTTTAATTTTTTTTAAATTACAACAGCTTTAGGAGTAAAAGTGGATTTGGTTTCATCGATGAACTGTGTAGTGATGATGCCTGAAATTTTAGGTCACTCATGTAGTGTATATTGTATTCAATATGTAGTTTTTTTTTAATCACTCAACCCACCCACCCACCCTTTTCTGAGTCTCTAATGTCCATTTTACACTACTCTGTATGTTTTTGTATACCCATAGCTTAGTTTCCACTTATAAGTGAAAATATGCAGTATTTGGTTTTTCATTTTTAGAGTTTACTTATAATAATGATCTCAAGTTCCATTGCTGAAAAGTATATTATTTTGTTATTTTTCGTGGCTGTGTAGTGTTCCGTGGTGTTTGTATACCACATCTTCTTTAGCCACTTATGGTTGATGGGCACCTAGAATAGTTCCATATCTTTGCAATTGTAAATTGTGCTGCAATAAACATATACATGCAGGTAGCCTTTTGATATAAGGACTTTTCCTTTGGGTAGATACCCAGCAATGAGATTGCTGGATCAAATGGTAGATCTGCTTTTAGTTCTTTGAGAAATCTCCATACTGTTTCTCATAGAGGTTGTGCTAATTTACGTTCCCACCAGCAGTGTATATGCATTCCCTTTTCACCACATCAATGTCATCATCTATTGTTTTTTTAATAGATGGCCATTTTAATAATGGCCAGTCTGGTTGGGGTAAGGTGGTATCTCATTGTGGTTTTAATTTGCATTTCCCTGATGATTAGTGATGTTGAGCATTTTTTAAATACATTTGTTGACCATTTGTTTGTCTTCTTTAGAAAAATGTCTATGTAATTTCTCCACTTTTATTTGTTTGGTTATCTTTTTTTCTTTTTGATTTGAGTTCCTTTTAGATTCTGGGTATTAGTCCTTTGATGGATGCATAGTTCACAAATATTTTCTTCCATTCTATGGGTTGTTTGTTTACTCTAAAGATTATTTCTGTTGCTATGCAGAAGCTTTTTAGTTTAATTAGGTCCCATTTCTTTTTGTTTTGTTTGCATTTGCTTTTGGTGTCTTAGACATAAATTCTTTGCCAAGGCCAATATCCTGGAGAATTTCTCCCAGAATTTCTTATAAAATTTTTGTAGTTTTATGTTTTACATTTAACTCTTTAATCCATCTTGAGTTGATTTTTGTATGTGATGAGAAATAGGGATCCAGCTTCATTCTTCTACATGTGGCTACACAATTTTCCCAGCACCATTTATTAACAAGGGTTTATTTTTTTATTTGAGCTTTTATTTTGGCATAATTTTAGAATTACAGAAAAGATACTAACATTTTACAAAGAATTATTGTACACTGTTCACCCAGCTTCTCCAGATGTTAACATTTTACCACATTTTTTTCTGAGCTTTTTGATAAGTTGAAGACATGATGCTTCTTTACCTTTATACACTTAAGTTGTATTTACTAAAAGCAAAAATATTCTCTTAAATGACCATGCTACTACTATAAAAATCAGCAAATTAACAATAATAAATATACCTCATCGATAGGATTTTTTTGACACTAAGGTACTTTTGTTTCATTTGTTAAAGTTCAAGTTGCTCTTTTAGTATTTTTTAATTAGGCTTTGCACCAGTCTTTTTAAATTAGGTGTTAATACCAGTGTCCCTGCCACGTCATCAGAACCAATAACTCTTTTTGGGTTCAACTAATAGGTCGTGTGTGTGTGTGTGTGTGTGTGTGTGTGTTTGTGTATTTTATAGACAATGTTAATGACTCAAAGCTGCTTTAGTAATATAAAGTGGCATAAGTTTTACCAATTCAAGGTTTATAAATTAAAAGTGTTCAAGTCAGTCTTCACTGGAAAAAAAGATTGATTTTTAAATATTCCATGAAACAAAATTTAGCCTACTATTTGCAACTGAATAAATGTCATTTTCACTTCTCACAATATCAAGACAGATTTCTTTCATGATTTAAAAATAACATTTCTCCACTTTGAATTGTGAAGAAGTAACCAAGAATAGGAGATAATATTTGCAATCTACACATTTAACAAGAGATCAATAAACAGAATATATAACGAGCATGAACAACTCAATAGGAAAAAATAAAATCCACAAATCCAATTGAAACATTGGCAAAAGACCTGACTAGACATATCTCAAAAGAAGACATACAAATGACTAAGAGGTATATGAAAAATGGTTTAATATCACTAGTAATCAAAGAAATGCAAATCAAAACCACAACAAGATATCACCTCATCCCAGTTAAAAATGGTTTTTATCCAAACAACAGGCAATAATGGATGCTGGCCAGGAGATGATGAAAGGAGAACCTTCAAACACCGTTGGTGCGAATGTAAATTAAATTAATGCAGTCACTGTAAAGAAGAATCTCATGGTTCCTCAAGAAACTAAAAGTAGAACTACTATATAATCCAGCAGTCTCACTGCTGGATATATATCCAAAAGAAAGGAAATCAGTATATTGAAGAGATGTCTACACTTCCATGTTATTGCAGCACTATTCACAACAGCCATGATGTTGAATCAACCTAAGCTTCCATCAGTGGATGAATGCATAGTGAAAATGTGGTACATATACACAACGGATTATTATTCATCCATACAATTAATGAAATCTTGTCATTTGCAACAACATGAATGATATTATAAGTGAAATAAATCAGACATAGAAAGACGAATATCACGTGTTTATATATATATATATAAACTCCTGGAGATAGAGTAGAATGATGGTTACCAGAGCAGAGACTGGGAAGTGTATTGGGGATGGACGGGGAGGGGAGTTAACTTTTGTCTGTGCTCTGTACATAACTAATTATATATCTTGATGATGACTTTTTATGCACTCTTCATTTAAGAAGTGGAAAATTGGTATAAAATATTATGCAAGCAAATTAATAATTTTAAGATATTTTCCATTTGAAAAATAAGGGGTGTAAATTCTTATAGTTACTTTTATACCTAACATTCTAAGAGAAATTCTCTAGAAAATTGTATTACACAGCAAAAATATATGCATAGATCACATATTAAGAAACAGGAATCTTGATAACTTATACTGGGAAAAAAAAATCATACCATGAAAGAAGTCCGTTTTTCCTTTCCTCAAGTTACTTTCTTAATTTTATAAACACAAAAGTCTGGGTTTTATTGATAA
This sequence comes from Macaca thibetana thibetana, assembly GCF_024542745.1. Taxonomy (NCBI): domain Eukaryota; kingdom Metazoa; phylum Chordata; class Mammalia; order Primates; family Cercopithecidae; genus Macaca; species Macaca thibetana. The sequence goes on from NC_065591.1 coordinate 16,570,616, forward strand.
TGACTTTCTTCAGAGCTTCTTTCACCTCCTTATTCCGGAGGCTATAGATTAAGGGATTCAACATGGGAATGACCACTGTGTAGAAGACAGAGGCCATCTTGTCTGTGTCCAGGGCATGGTTAGAGTTAGGCTGTAAGTACATAAAAATAAGGGTCCCATAGAATATGGTGACTGCCAGCATGTGGGAGCCACACGTCGAGAAAGACTTCTGTCTTCCCTCAGCTGAATGCATCCTCAGGATGGCAGAAATGATGAACATGTAGAAGACAAAGACAATCAGAAGGGAGGAAATGAACATGATACCAGCACAGGCAAAGATCCATAGCTGTTTGGAGCTAGTGTCTGAGCAAGTTAGCCTTAGGAGGGGCATGTCATCACAATAGAAATGGTTGACAATATTGGAGTGGCAATAGGAGAGATGGAAGGTTAGAATGGTGTGAAACAGTGCAACCAAGATGCTATAGCTATAGGGAGCAGCCACAAGCTGAATGCAGATTCTTGGGGACATCACCACCATATACATCAGAGGGTTACAAATGGCCACATATCGGTCATAGGCCATGGAAGCCAGTAGCAAGCACTCAGCCGTCATGAAGGCCAGGAAACAGCCTAACTGAGCAGCACATGCATTGAACGAAATAATATTTTGTTTGTACAAGAAATTCCCAAGCATTTTGGGTGTAATGACAGAAGAGTAACAGAAGTCAACAAAGGCTAGGTTGCTAAGAAAGAAGTACATTGGTGTGTTGAGTTTTTCATCTGTTCTAATGAGTAGGATCAAACCCAGATTGCCTACTACTGTGAAAAGGTAGATGGATAAGAATAGCACAAAGAGGGGCGTCTTCAACTCCTGACGATCTGTGAGGCCCACAAGAATAAACTCTGTCACCTGGGTGCAATTGATCTGAGTCATACCCCTTCAGGTTGTCTGGATAAAAAGAGGAGAGTTTAATCAAGCTTAATATTTGTGTAATTTTTTAAATACCTTAATATCCTTAAAATCAATTTTATTGTTAACATGTAAGTGCTAATTTAGTATTAAAATTATTAGCTCACTTGGGGTCTGGGGATGGGATGGGATGAAAGGCAAAAGAAGATATTTTGTGGGAACACATATTTCTCTCTGCATAAATTTATTATATTTATAAAGGTACTTTACATACTATGTCCATGTGTACATATTATTTAGCTCCCACTTATAAGTGAGAACATGTGGTATTTTACTTTCTAAGTTACTTCACTTAAGATAATGGCCTCCATTTCCATCCATGTTGCTTTCTTTCTTTTTGTGGCTGAATAGTATTCAATTACCCTTAAAAAGTGAATGTAAATTTGCCATTATGGCTATGAGGAAGTAAATATAGTGAATTTTGACAAACTTAGCATTTTTGTGATAAAGAGTTGCATCATTTTGATGGCAAGTAACTATTGAAAAATGGCATTTTGTAGGTATTTAAGTCAAGCAGGATGTAGTGGAAAGAATTCTAGATAAAATTGGGAGACCTGGAATTGATTTGTCATTCTCTAGCTACATAAACTTTGGCACATCAAAAATTCAGTTTGTTCTTTAAGTTTCCTAATCTATAAAAGGTGTTATTTTCTGTCTAAAATAATCATTGTTACTATCAAAAGAAAGTTATCTCCTGCACATAACAGGTATAAATATATTTTAAATTACAAAATAATGTTAAACCACAAAACTTGCTTCCCTGATGTATTAAAAGTTATATGTATGTAGAAGTCAGCAGAATCAGTTTACCATTCAGCTGTCAATGAATTATAAAAGTGATTATGCTGACTCCTACATACGTAGTATGTATGGGTGGTCAAGGTCCTCCCTCTAGGACTTGAACATAGGAAGTCTGAGGAAATAAAAACAAAAAAGTAAGCACACATGGAAAATCCTTAAGTAATGGAAGTAGATAGGTATAGGTAAACTTTTACACGTAATGTGCCTTTTAAGTTGAATACAGAGAAAAGTGTCTTAACATTTTAGCTGAAATATAACCTCAGCAAATAATAAATTAACAAAAGAAACCTAATTGATATATTTTTATTATTTCAGGAAACAGCAGGGGAATATATCGGGAAAAGTTAGATGTTCTTTATAAATCATGGACACGAAAATTAAAAATAAAAATTTTTGAGTATGTGTGCATGCATGTTTCTACCGCTTTCTATGAAGAAGATAACCACAGATAATATTTATCATTGCTGCTGCTGCTGCTTATTGTTACATGAAATATGTGTATCATCAAAGTTTTTAAAGACTTTTTGATGTTCATACAAATACATAAATTTTGTTTTGAGATGATTAAGCAACTATTTGATAGGAAATTTAGTTTTCATGTCTGGAGATTCTAGGTAAGGCTGCACTGTTTGACAACTATAAGAAATTTATTATCTCACCTTGAAGTACCCCTTTATCTTATCTCAAAGGTAAAATGTGCAATATAGTTGAAAAAAAATTATACATGACCTTTTACAATATAGTCCATGATGTTTTCCATCAAAATTCCAGCCACATCTCTTTCCTTCTTCCTCAAACAACACCGTAATCAATTAGAAAACTTATTTTGCAGTCCTCAAATGCAACATGCCCTTACATGTTACCCAGCCTTTATATGTGCTTTTGCTTACACTTATCTCTACCAGGTGAATGGCGAATGGAGAGCTGCAGTGAAAACGATTTATTCTTCAAAGCTTCCCTGATTTCTCGTTCCCATGCTGTGTTACCATCTTTCATCTTTGTGTTCTAGAAACATTGTATACATAATTCATTTACCTATATCACATATATGACAACCACCTTTTTCATATATTTTCTTTTGATAGACTGCTGACTCCATGGGCGGAAGCCATGAAATTTTAATTAATGTCTTAAGGTAACCCCTTCTAGATGCTTGGTAATGGGAAATTAATAATTAAAATTTTTCAATAACTTTTCAATATTTATTTCACTGGTTCAGAATTAATGTTCTTTACTTATAACAAACACATTAAATGACATATTGATGACTTGGTTTTGATGTGCTCACTTCTTATTTAGGCAAAAATAGGAAGGACAGTTTTAACGTAAATTGCAATCTAGTCAATTAAGTGTCCAACTTTTCCAAGCAGACTAATAAATTTTATCTTGGCATTCCCAAACTTTTTTTTCATCTCATACCAATAAGAAATATATCTTATATAACATATACATATGTAACAGAAATAAAAGTATGGAAAACACTAGCCTTATATCAGAAAATGCCATCTAAAATGTTATATTCTAAAGTTCATTATATTCTATGCCACTTTATTTTTAAAATGCTTATCTTGACTTTAATTTTGAAACATATTATTTGAACTTACTTGGGTGAAGGGTGTTCCTATTTCTTCTCCAAGTGGGTTTGGGCAGCAACAGAATATAGGGTTTTGACAGTAACTCTGTCCCATAGGATCTTATTTAGGAGAATGATGCAAGTAAAATGATCAGAAAAAATAGTTAATGACCCAAGGGATTCCAAAGCAGGCTACAGGTAAATTAACATTGTTCTCAGGCTTTGAGGAGCCAAAGATCTATAGCTCTGTCTTAGCATGACATTATTGCTCTAATGTTCTTATTTTTGGAATGCTATTTATTTATCAATAATTTTATTATTAATAGTGCTATTTATTCATATTTAACTTGTTCATATTGTTGTTCTTGTTGCTTATTTATTTATATTCTTTCCGTTTTGTTGTTTCTTAGTGATAACATTTAGATTTATTTTTAAAAGAAATATAAAATTTTCCTTGCAAAAATTTTTACAACACATCTTCCAAAGAACTAATTTGCAACTCCCAATAATCTATTCTAGAATAATTTAAGACATGATACTCTTTATTTGGCTTACTCTTTGAAGTGCTCATGAAATATTTGTGTCTTTTTTAAGGATGTTGCTAACTGTTATCACCTAATTTCTATAGTTCCCTGGTCTATAGAGTAGCCTTTCAGATTTTTTTTTAGCCAATCTGTGGCCATAGCAAGAGAAGAACATTATTATAATACTTATTACAGAACAATGCATCTGTTAGGAACTGAATTGTATCTCTCACAATTCATATATTGAAGCGTTAACTCCCAGTGTGATGATATTTGGAGACAACAACTTTGGGAGAAAATTAAGATTAGATAAGGTTATAAGGGAGGGGGTTAGTGCCCTTATAAGAGACACAAAAGTGTATGCTCGCTCACTCACTCTCCCTCTTTCTTTCTTTCTTTTTTTTTTTCTCTCTCTCCTCTATGCTCACAAACAGGAGGTCATGTGAGCACACAGCAAGGTGGTGGCTGCCTACAAGCCAGGAAATGAGACCTAACTAGAAACTGAATGAGAAAGAATCTTGATCTGGGACTTCTTGTCTCCAGAACGGTCAGAAAATAAATTTCTGTCATTTAGACCACACCGTCTAAGTTGTGGGGTTTTTTTTGTTGTTGTTTGTTTGTTTTTTACTGTAGCCTCAGTTGAATAAGAGAGCATCTCTGAAAAAGCAAAATAATCCTCTACAATGAGAAAGGCTTTGTTGGGGGAGGGTGGTAGAGAAGAGGATGAGTGGAAAGCAATTACAAAACTACTTTTTTCCCTCCAAATATAGTGTATTTTCTGCTATCTGAGGATGAAGATAGACAAGATTCCCCAAATATGTCTTTTATAGATTTCAAATAGGAAGTGAAAATCACAATTGAGTTTACACATAGTCAGCTGAAAATACATAAATGAGAAGGCCAATAAGACATTTGATACAAACACTGGGATCCAGTCATTAGCTGATCCCTTAGCTAGCTGAGCAGAAAATCCCAGTGACCACACACTACAGGAAATACAGATTTTACGGAATTAGTCCAAAAAGTTGCTAAGAAAACAAATGGCCACAATAAAAATTATAACTATAAAAAGTGCTGGGCAAAACCAACAAACCCAGAGTGTGTGTATGTGCGTGAGAGTGTATGTGTTTGTGTGTGTATGTGTGTAAGGTCTGATTGCTATAGTTGATACTGATGTAAAATGTCCAGGTTTGACAAAAATTAGGAACAAAGAATTAGGAAATTAAGTTCCGTTGATGAGAAAAAAAAAGCAATCAATAGAAACTTTTCACTGAGCATCCTTGCTGTAGGTCTTTCTATACAAAAACTTTAAAATCTCTGTTATAAACATATTAAAGAAAACAACAGAGTCCACACACAAGAATTTAAAGGATGAAAACAATATCTTACCAAATGGGAAAAAATTTAAATACATACTTTTTAAAGAACCAGATGGAATATTTGGAGATAAAAATACAATAACTGAAATGAAAAATGTACTAGTTAGCCCAAACAGAATAGTGAGAAAGCTGAAGACAGAATTAGTAAAATTGAAAATAGGTAAATAAAACTTGTCTGTTCTAGAAAACAGAGAAGAAGAATATTACAGAAAAATGATTAAAGTCCTGGTGACTTCTGGGGCACCAGAAAGTGGTACCAATAAAGTGTGCCATATCAAGTGTACCAGTAAAAAAAAGGTGGGAGTCCCAAAAGGAAGGAAGGGAGAGAAAGGGGGAAATACTTGAAGAATAAATTACTGAAAACTTCTCCAATTGAAAAAAAAAAAAAAAAAAAACAATTAGCATGTGGATCTAAGGGACTCAACCAAACTTGAGTTAGATTAACACCAAGAAACTTTTAGGCTAATCAAAGTCAAAGTGTTGAGAGTCAAAGACAGGAAAAAATCTTGAAAGTTGTTGGTTGATTCTATAGAAAATCACAAGTTTAACAGATGACTTCTTACAAGGAAAACATGGAATGTAATGGGATGACATGTCCAAACTGCTATAAGAAAACAATTGTCTACAGGGACTACTATATCCAGGCAAATTATATTTCAGAAATAAAGATGACTTAAAGACTGGCCTGGGTACATGAGATTAAGATAATTCATTGCTAGCAAATCTGCCTTATAATAAGTACAAAAGAATGTCTTTCAGAGGATAAGAAATTATTTTCTATGAGAATTTCAGTCACAGAAATACATGAATCCCACTGGAAATGGCAGATATGTCAATTGATTTTTATATTTATTGACATATCGAGTCATATTATTGATACAGTCATATGTCTGTGTATATATAGTCCACATAAGTATTCTCTTCTTAATTTATATAAATGACATATAATTGTATATTTCTTCTGTCCTCTTACTGGCATAAAATTGCATACATATTCAATTGTAATAATACTGTCTTGAGGTTTATAAGTAGACACTGCAGATGTGTGTGTGTATGTATGTATTTACATAGTGCTATGCTAATGTTAATCTGAAGTAGATTGTGGTAAGTTAAAATCAATATTGAAATCCTTAGAGCAACCATTACTAATGCATGTCTGTGTGTGTGTTTGTGTTTGTACATATTTAACACATCAGAAATTAAATTTCTAACTTAAAATTTTTTAACACAAGGCATTAGAGCTCAAACAAGGCAATAAAAAAAAAACATGAACTATTTAGAATATGAACAACATGAGAGATATAAATTCAGCCATATCAGTAATCGTGTTAAAAATGAATGGACTTAATACTCTAATTAAAAGGGAGAGCTATTCAGAGTTCATTACAAAGACAAAATCTGATTACCAGCTGTTTACAAGTGACAAAATGTACACTTAAAATCACAAATATAATGAAAGTAAAATGATGGAATACTATTCCATGCTTAGAATAACCGCAAGAGAGCTGAAGTAATACTAAAATGTCAGAAAAATATAGACTTTTAGTCATTAAATGCTATCATAGAAAAGGAAGAGCATTTAATCATGCTAATAAGGAAAAAAATCAGTAAATTAAGTAACTAGAAATTCATGCAGAAATGACAAAAGAACCCTGAAATGTCTAAAATTAAAACTGACAGAAAATAAATGTAAATACATAATTTAACTTGGGATTTTGATATCAGTCTTAATAACTGATAGAGCAAATAAAGAGAAAACCATAAAGCTACAAAAGGCTTGAGCAACACTATCAACCAGCTTGATGTGAATGAATCTATAGAATGACTCTTGATTTAACACCGGCTCTCTCATTAGCACTACTATCATTTGGGGATGTATAATTTTTTGAGTGAGGGGCCATGTTGTGAATTGTAAAATATTTTGCAGCACACCTGGCCTCAACCCTCTAGATAGCAACAGCATTCCTTCACAGTATCCTGTCATTGTGAAAATCAATAATAAGCCTAGGCATTGCCAAATGTCCCCCTGGAAGAAACATTACCTCTATGTAGAGCCACTGTTGCAGGTAATTTAATTAAATATTATTAAATTTAATTTTAAATATACTATAAAATACTCAATGTATTGTTAAAGAACTCTTATAACCTTGAACGGGGCATTCAGAGTGCTTTCATTTTTTCTATTCTTGGCAGCACCTAATTGTATAACTATTAGATGAGATAATACATTTTAAAAATACATTTTTCCTGTGAGAAATGATGTAAATTCTTATGGTACTTTCTACATATAATATATGATTTTAAGTCAAAATAACTTACAAAAATGCAAAGAATAATTTTTTTTCAGTAAACAGATCTTTATTGCTTACCAATTACGAGCAAGGTACTCCAATAGTTATATTAATATGGGGGAAAATCTAGTTATGAAGGAATGCCCATTTTTGTCTATTGAACTCATTTTCTCAGTTTCAGAAACATAAAAGCTTGGTTTCTATTGATGATGACTTTCTTCAGGGCATCTTTTACATCTTTGTTCCTGAGACTGTAAATCAAAGGGTTCAACATGGGAATAATCACCGTGTAGAAGACAGAGGCCATCTTGTCTGCGTCAAGAGAATGGCTTGAGCTTGGTTGTAAGTACATAAAGATCAGGGTGCCATAGAATATGGTGACCGCCAGCATGTGAGAGCTACAAGTGGAGAAGGCTTTACGTCTTCCTTCAGCTGAGCTCATCCTCAGGATGGCAAAAATAATGAACATGTAGGAGACAAAGACAATCAGAACAGAGCAGATGAAAGTGATACCAGCACAGGCCAAAATCCATAGCTGTTTGAAGCGAGTGTCTGAGCGAGTTAGTCTGAGGAGAGGCAAGTCATCACAATAGAAATGGTTGACAATGTTGGAGTGACAATAGGAGAGGTGGAAGGTGAGGATGGTGTGAAATAGTGCCATCAGGAAGCTATAGCTATAAGGAACTGCTACAAGTTGAATGCAGATTCCTGGAGACATTACAATCGTATACAATAGAGGGTTACAAATGGCCACATATCGGTCATAGGCCATGGAAGCCAGTAGCAAGCACTCCGATATCATGAAGGTGAGAAAGCAGCCCAGCTGAGTAGCACATGCATTGAAGGATAAAACGTTTTGTTTGTACAAGAAATTACCAAGCATTTTGGGTGTAATGACAGAAGAGTAACAGAAATCAACAAAGGCTAGGTTGCTAAGAAAGAAGTACATCCGTGTGTTGAGCCTTGTATCTGCTTTAATGAGTAGGATCAAACCCAAGTTGCCTACCACTGTGAAGAGGTAGATGGATAAGAATAGCACAAAGAGGGGCATCTTCAACTCCTGATGATCTGTGAAGCCCACAAGAATAAACTCTGTCACTTGGGTGCAATTGATGTGAGCCATCTAAATGCGGAAGTAGAGAAGAGAGTTAAGTCTGAGTCATATTTTAATAGTGTAAATCCTATATGTGGTGTTTTCATATTTATTATATTGTAAAGAGTTTAATTAATTGGATTTATTTATTTAACTAATAGAGTGATTGTTAGCATACTGGAATCCTGTAAATGTGATGGAGAGCAAAAAGAATATAACACCATATAAACATCTTTATATCTATAGCATGAACTTGCATGAATGTAGGGAATGAATCCTCACATAATCTTATCCTGTAAATTAGAGGAAAATTGATATTTGCTTTCCAAGAGATTTGGAAATTTATGTTTCTTTACAATTCAATTTGTGTCTCTGTTTTTTACCTTTTGTTAAAAAAAGACTTAATTACATTTTATCCATTAATTTTTTTTCTCTAAAGTGTATCATTATCTTTTCCTTATTCATTTTGACTAATTTTTATAATTGAATTATTGAATACCCAAATAGTATCAAATATCGTATGTCTCTCAACTCCCTTTTCTTCTCTCTCTCCCACCGTTATATCTAGTAATTGAAAATAGAGCTTTCTTTAAAAACTTATAAATTTCACACTCTGAAAATTACTATGCAAATACATTTATAAATAAGATAAAAGCCTGTGTTTCTTCACTGTCTTCGGATTTTACTAATATCTCTTGTGTATTTACTTCTGCTCAATTTATCAAAGAATCCATTTCAGTTATTTGTGGTTTGTATTAATAAACATATTTATTGAGCAACGTTATGTGGTAAGTAGTAACTTTCAAAAAATAATTATTTACCTTAATTTCATTCTAAGTAAATTATATTTATTATATTTATAAGATATATTAGATATATAATATGGAAGTATATACTATATATCCTAAAACCCTAATACAGGTGTAACTTTAATGTCTAATTATAGCAACATGGAAATTGATGGATAAGGACCTAGGAACCCATAAATTCCAAATCTCTAATTGCATGTTAAAAACTGAAAGTCAATTTTGAGTTAAAATAGGAAAAAGAAAAGAGAGGTAAATAAAAGGAGAATTTCTGTTTTTTGCACTGCTCAGACCAAACCCTTCTCAGGAAGACTAACTTTGAGACTCAAACTTTTATATGACAAACCATAGAAATAGTCGTTGTAAGATGGCATGGAACTAATAAATATAATGAAAATAGTACTTTTGTTTCCCTGGCATCCACTTGTATTACATATTCTTTCGTTTTCTAGCGTAATCTGTTTCATTCTATTTAATCCAAACAACGCTTCTTGGGATCCTAAAAAGTGGGTTTATGATCTACTAGTAGTTACAAGCACAGTTTCAAAACCTGCACACTAGTCCCCACATACTGTACCATTTTCACTAACATGAGTAGATAAGCAACTTACCTTTAACAGTTCCTAGCTATACCACCCACTGTGATCTGTAACCAAGACTGTGAACATTCTATCCTTAACACTTCCCTTGATTTTGTCTAACTGCTACTCTCGTAGAAGGTTATTTCAAACATTCATTTCTTTATTCAATAATATATAGTGGGAACTATTAATTTTTAGAGTGTGCACAGAGTCTGAAGATAGAGCAGTGAAAGAATAGACAGTAGTCCGGGCTGGAAAGAAAGCAAGCTTTATCCAACTTTCCCCTATTTTTCTGTCCGTCGTTTTTCTCCACCTATAAAACACAAAACTCTGAAATGTGTGCATACAAACTATTTTACTTTGAATCCAAAGGAGAGCATACATTATATGTGAAAGGGCACGTGACTTTTTATAGTATCATCTCTGAATATTTTTATTATCCCAGTTCCACTCAACTCTCCAATCACCAGGAGTATTCATTGTTTCAATTAATGATTGATCTCAATTTGCCAATAACAATATGCCTTTCCATACTTCTCTACTTTTAATCTTGCCATTCCTACTTTTTTTTTTTTTTTTTTTTTTTTGAGACGGAGTCTCGCTCTGTCGCCCAGGCTGGAGTGCAGTGGCCGGATCTCAGCTCACTGCAAGCTCCGCCTCCCGGATTCACGCCATTCTCCTGCCTCAGCCTCCCGAGTAGCTGGGACTACAGGCGCCCGCCACCTCGCCGGGCTAGGTTTTTGTCTTTTTTAGTAGAGACGGGGTTTCACTGCGTTAGCCAGGATGGTCTCGATCTCCTGACCTCGTGATCCGCCCGTCTCGGCCTCCCAAAGTGCTGGGATTACAAGCTTGAGCCACCGCGCCCGGCCCCTACTTTCTTTCTTTACAGAAAAATAGACAGTGAAAATGGAAACTCCTACTTATCTTTCAAGCTCTGCTGAAATATCACACTTTAATGAAGAGCTCCTTAATTTTTCCTTCCCATGTTGAGTTAACAGCTTTCATATTTGTCTTCCAAAAACATTTTAGACATACCTAATCTATATTTCATCCCTTATTACAACCATCTGTTTCCATGTATCTTCCCCTGATAGACTTTAGACGCTTTGTGGTTGAAAGTCATGCTGTTTGTATTCATTTCCTAATGTAGTCTCTTCTAGATGTTAGATAATGGGGAATTAAAGATTAATTTTGGAATGACATTTGAATATTTCTTCCCCTTACCCCTAGGATATATCATTTTCTTTGGAAAATATCTCTAGAGACATACTAGTAATCTATGTCTAATGAATGCCCCACTAATCCTGGGTAAAATTTCCAGCTCCTGCAAGAGGGGAAAGCAGAGTTTGGGCATAAAATATATAATTTGGTCAATAACAGAACTGTTTATTTCCAAACATTTTAAAAAATTCTAAACAGGAATTTGTATTTACTTCAATCTAATAAGAAATATTTTAAAATCACAATGCATACATGCATATAAAATTAAAATAAGAGAAAACTATTTTATAAAATGTACTTATGTGTAATGTTTTTTCTCTAATTATTGTATTGCACTCTTTTATTTTAAAAATACTTATCCTGAGTTAATATAGCAAATGTATTAGCTCTAAATGAGTCAAAGCCCACCATCTTGAAATACGCTCTCTTCTACCTGGGAAGAGGATACTTGTATTTCTCCTCATAACAGGTGTAGATAGCAATGACTATTTGGTTTTTGTCAGTGTCTCTCTCCTAAAGGATCTTGTTACAGAGTATGAAGCAAGTAAGATTATCATAAAAATTACAGTCTGTGCTTCATTGGAATTGCAAGGCAGGCTAAAGATTTATTGATCTGATCTGTTTTTAAATAACTGCAGATGTGAAGCTATGTTTTTAGTATGACATTATTATTAAGGATCCCCTAACTTTAAAAACATCATTATATTTTTATGTTTTACAAAATATATTTGCTGTTGTAGGTTTAGTGCCAATCTTCAATATTGGTTTTGAAAGGCAAGTAGCTAACTACCTTTTTTGAAAATTCTCACAGATAGCTTTCTATGAAATGTGTATCCGGTTCCTCCAAGGACCTACTCTTTAATACTACATGCATGAGACATTTTGCAAAAGCTCTGGGCTTGTGCTTATGTCCTAGTCACTCCAAACCAGACAATGGATAAGAAATGTCTTGGCAATTCCTGTGTGAGTAAGAAGAGTGGATTTGTATATTTTCTATATTGGCTATGAATTTAAAATCATACCTGTAGTTTTCTGTCAAGTAAATTTCTAACAATAACACTAGCTTTATGAACACAGTACTTTGACTGAAACAGAAAATGTAACAAAAGCTTAGAAATCACAATTTAGTTAAATGGTGTAAATATTAATTAGGATAAGACACTGACATTCTAGCAGTTTCTAAAACATGGCCTTTGTGTTCTAGTATTAAGGTTTGAGTACTTGCTATTCTCTCTGCTTGGAACACTCCTTCTTCACATAGTCACAAGCCCTACTTGCTCTCTGATATTATTTTATATATTTGCTTATTATCCATCTTCCTTGTCAAATAGAAACTCCAGAGGAGAAGAAACTTTGTTTTGTTCATCACTGTACCTTTGGGGCCTAAAATACTATCTTGCACAAATTAAGTACCCAATACATATTTTCGAAAGATTGTAATATATAAATCTTCTGTAGCATGTGGCCATTTTGTTGAAATAGATACTTTCATGGTCTTTGCAATTTTGACAGATTCAGGAACAAAAAATCAACTAAGGCTATGACAAGTGTTCACTCACAGCTTGATAATTAATGGAGTTATTAAAAATATCATTCCTCGAACTTTTAATAATATTCAAAAGTAGATGAATCCTGATGGTTGAATTTACTTTTACCATCAGAGACTAAACTTTATTATTACTACTATTGTAATTATTCAGTAACATCAATACTCCTTCAGTAGGTATATTATATGTCGGGCATTATGCCACACACGCTTTCAAAAGTTGTCAAATTGCATTATCTATGACATTTCTACTAAAAAACATTTTGGGTTTTTTTTTTTTTTTTTTTCTTTTTTTTGGAGACCGAGTCTCACTATGTCATCCAGGCTGGATTTTAGTGGCATGATCTTGGCTCCCTGCAACCTCTACCTCCCAGGTTCAGGTGATTCTCTTGCCCCAGCCTCCTGAGTAACTGGGATTACAGGCACCCACCACCATACCCAGCTAATTTTTGTATTTTAAGTAGGGATGGGGTTTCACTATATGGGCCAGTATGGTCTCGAACTCCTGACCTCAAGTGATCTGTCCACCTCAGCCTCCCAAAGTGCTGAGATTACCGGTGTGAGCCACAGCGCCCAGCCCTAAACAACATTTTTGTAGTTTCAATCGTTTCCTCTGTTTTGTCTATTAAGTTTTTAATTTTGAAAAGGTGAATCCCTAGGTTTTTTTTTCATTAAAATGATAAAATTATAAGTAATTTTTTTACAGCATGGGATTTTTTTCAGTGATTGTAATAGATTTGACTCTTGCAATGAGCAATTAAACAAAAAATAAGCAATTAAACAGAGATACCTGTGCTTACATCTGTGCCATTGGTTGATAGAAGTGGAAGATGGGTCCGCATAATGTACGGAAGCGAGTACCCCGCATCACCACAGTGTAGTTCTCATTAATCCTTGGAAGCGAAGTCCAGTGTTCTCTCCACTCCTCTAATGAAAATTTCGTGTTTTCTCAACATTGTTTTTTCCACTTTGACTTGTGTAGGTGGAGATTGGGAGGTTTATTTGTTGGTTTTAATCCCCATTTTAAGGCCCTAGAGAGTTTAAAATAAGGTGTACTTTTCATGCGATGTCCTCCCAGAAGGCTCTACTGGGACATTGCTATTAATCTCATTTTTTCTCCTGAGTTGTGGGAGATTATTATGTAAGAACTTTGAGGTAGAGCCAATGTCAACAAATGAAAAACATTAAATAGTTTAGAGACTTTTTCATATTAAAAAAATCAATACCACTAATAAATATGCAATTTCTAGGATCTCAAGTCTGTCATTGAAATGACATTATTATTAAAATAATAATAAATCTAATAATTGTCCTCTAGGAAAATCATTAAAGATAAAATATATCTTTCTAACCTAAGAAGAATAAACATTTATGTAAGAAATTTGAGTTTTCTAGATCTTAAATTTTTCCAGCTGACAGAATTTATTTTTCTAATGGAGAATTTATAATTGACAGATAAACCCTAGTGAATTTGGGTTTTCTTTTTTGAGTGATACTGTAGTCAATAATATGGCCCTACATTTGGAGTATAAATGGTTCCAGTTGTTTTAAGGGGAGATTTATTCATGGTCATAGGGTAGTATTAGTGATAAAGACTTTATTGGGAAAGCATAATTTATGGATGCATCTTGGAGAATTAATGTTAGAAAATCACTAAACTTGGTGGCAGTATGGATTACATTGTCACAGCTTCAGATAGCTTTTGGAAATGTATTCGAATTCTGTGGAGATGAGCATTGTCTGACATTTCTAAAACTATTTATACTAAGCTTGACCAGATAAACCATTAGATTAGAGATAAGAAAGCCATATATTCCACTCTCAGAGAAAGAAGTTGAAAATGATCAATGGAGATGACTAGAATGAACACTGTGATTCTAGATTAAAAGCTGTGTCATCATTATGTGCTTAAGCTTATCTAAATAGATATAATAGTGAACTAGGTAGGTAGGTAGAGAGATAGACATAAAATATATAATATATATGTGTGTATATGTATATGTGTGTGTGTAGATGATAGATAGATAGATAGATAGATAGATAGATAGATAGATAGATAGATTCATTTTATTTAAAAAATAGGCTCTTAATCTGTCACCCAGGCTGGAGTGCACTGGTGTGATTACAGCTCACTGCAGCCAGCAACGCCTAGGTTCAAGTGACCCACCACCTCAGCCTCTGAGTACCTGGGACTACAGATGTCCACCACCACATCTGGCTAATTTTTTAAATTTTCGTAAAGATGGGGTCTCTCTATGTTGTCCAGACTGATCTTGAACACTGGGGCTCAAGTGATCCTCCTGCCTCAGCCTCCCAAATTGCTGGGATTACAGAAGTGAGCTACCACACCTACCCTATTTGTGTATTTAAATGGGTTATTATCCATGCTTATAATTTCTGTCTAAATTTGCTGAAAGTGGCTAAAAAGAGTGACACCCTAGTAGCAACCAGCACACCTTGTATCTATACCTTGATTTCTAAATACTCTGTTGGTGGTTCTATCAGGAGTCAAGCCCATGGTTTCTAATGACAGAATATGTTCATGTATCTTTCTTCCGCAAGAATGAAGAGGCCTGAGGATTTTGTGTGGAAAAACATACTAGACTTAGCAACAAAATTTCATTGTTCAGATTTTCATTTTTAAAGTAAAATTCCATTTATTCATATGGAAAAGGAGGGAGAGGGGCCACAGTAAGTCTTAGCTACGAGAGTGATGTTGATGAATGTCAGATATTCTTCTTGTTTTTGATAAAGTCCATACTTATTCAGTTTTCTTTAGTTTTTGCCCAATGTTCATTTTATGTTCCAGCATCTATTTAGGATAGAATATTAAATTTTGTCATTATGTTTTCTTATGCCCTCTTGACTTTTCCTATTTATATGACTGTGATAGTGGTCAAGTATTTTCTGAAATGTCCCTCAATTAGGCTTTTTCGGATATTTTCTCATGATTAAACTGGGTAATTGGTTATTGGAGAGGAAAATAATAACTGTAAATTGACTTTCTAATCCTATCATAATGAAGGTACATACTATCCATATGACTTATCGCTGCCAATGTTAATCTTGATCATCTGGCTGAAATAGTGTTTGTCAGTTTTCTCCAGCGAAAAGTTACTCTTCTCTCCTTTTCATATTGTACTTTTCAGAAGGAAGTCAATAGGTGCAACTTATAGAGTGGGGAGTTATGCTTCACCTCCTTGAGGGCAGAATAGCTACATAAATTAGTGAGAATTTTGTAGGGGACATTTGTTTAGTTTCTTCCATTTATAATTTGTTCAATCATTTATTTCTAACAATATGTTATAAAAATTACTTTATACTTTGGATAATTCAATTCTAATATTCTACATTATTTATTTCTGTTGATAATAATATCAATTATTCTGACTTTATTCATTGAAAGCTCTTTCACTTTGCACCTGTGTTATTTTGACATAGCTCCATCATCGTGTTTATCTATTGTTTGCTTCCTTACTTCTTCCCTACCTTTCTCTCTCTCTCTCACTTTCGTTCAGTGCTTCCTTAACTTCTGGAACTATAATATGCTCTGGATTCATTACATAAATGTCCCACCCTTTCCTAGTCAAATCTCAAAGGAGCCCTGGCTCCTTTTTTGGAATATTGTTATTAGAAGCTATTATTTGGGTTCTAAGTCTGTTTGCTGCACTGAATTGTTGACATAACTTTAGGCCTTCTCAGCTGACAGATGAAGGAGGTAGAACTCTGGATACTCGCTCATATATGTTGTAAATACATATCTATAATTATTTCTATCTAGTACTTATATTAAGTTGATTATAAGTTCATTTCATCGTTAACACTAATCCCTTATCACATGGATCGCTCTAGAATACTCTGCTTGCTAATCTGCAACCTCCTACTCCAATAATGTGAAATGTGGGGCCAACCATCTGCCATCCATTTATTTAACTGTTCAGTTCTAGTATACAATCATACTTGTTTCAAAATTGTTAAAACATATCCCTATGAGACACAACTTTATAATTACACTGTAATGTATAGTTCATTCATTCATTCTGCCTTTAATTTTTCACACTCTATTAGATGTTACTTAGGTCAGCACATTTACCCCATCCCTTCCAGAGAAATTGTTTCATGATTGTGTGTGTGTGTGTGTGTGTGTGTGTGTGTGTGTGTGTGTGTGTGTGTGAGACAGGGTCTCACTCTGTCTTGCAGGCTGGAGTGCAGTGGCACAGACTTGGCTCACCGCAACCTCTGCCTCCTGGGTTCAAGTGATTCTCCTGCTTCAACCACCTGAGTAGCTGGTATTACAGGCATAGGCCATCACTCTCAGCTAATTTTTGTATTGTTAGGAGAGACGGAGTTTTTCCATGTTGACCAGGCTGGACTCGAACTCCTGGCCTCAAGTGATATGTCTACCTCTGCCTCCCAAAGTGCTGGGATTACAGATATGAGCCACCAGGCCTGGTGTGTTTTGTGCATTTTTAACACAATGTATTGTTTTGTCACATTCTGCACTCCTTTTCAGGTTCCTCAGACCTAATAAATGATTTATTTTTAAATTTTCATTCATTAACATTTACTGTCTGTTCTGTATACCTCTATGAGTATTTGAAAAGGGGATGATGTCATTTATCCACCATTACGGTATTATGTCATACTGAATAGTTTGGCTGCAGGAACTAATTCCATGTATTTCACGTATTTAACTACACCTTTTCATCCCTCCTTTCAAGCAAGGCTTCTCATTTCCTTTAATAAATAATTATTTTATACAATCACCTTTTTCTATTTAAAAAAGTAATACTGGTGTTTAAATTTTCAGAGATATTCTGGTAAATTCACAGTGTATGATTTAATTGCTGTAGGCATTATCTTGTTATTTTTTACATTTTTTTTAAGGTCAGCAATAAAGGAAAGTAATAGATGGAACCCATATACCCTGATTCACAAGAGAGAGGAAGTATGAAACAGACAGGATTGGAAAATATCTACTCAATGCTTTTATGAAGAAACTTCTGAAGACTAAGAAAAGTAATCAGGCTGGGCATGGCAGCTAATGCCATAATCCTGGCACTTTGGGAGACTGAAGTGGGAGGATTGCTTGAGACCAGGAGTTTGAGACCAGCCTGGGCAACATAGTGAGTCCCCGTGTCTACCAAAAAAAAAAAAAAAAAAAAAAAAAAAAAAAAAACCATGGTAGGTGGCACATGTCTGCCGTCCTATTTGGGAGGTGAGGCAGAAGGATCTCTTAAGTGCAGGAGTTTGAAGTTACAGTGAGCTATGATCACACCACTGCACTCCAGCCTGGGAAACAAAGCAAGATCCCTTCTAAAATAAAATAAAACAAAGAAAGATATTCAGGAATTTCTTCCCCAAAAAAGTTGTACTCATTGTATTGTTAGTTTCTTCAACACATTTTGTTTGAAAGGAACATAAATACAACTTGATCATTACACAAAGAGTGGTTTAACATTCACTCTGTACTTCAGGGTCCAAATAAAATCAAGCATTTTCTGAGACATTCTTCATAGCACCAGGTACACAGCTTGTACAGAGGTCCAAACATTTTTTTGTAAATTTATTTCAAAAGATAATTTTTCTCCTTCCCTAGAAATGTCCAATATGGTTACATGAACACATAAAAATAATATTCCATTAATTTATCATCACATTAGGTTAAATGATAATTTTTTAAATTAATAGTTATTGTATTTAATGAAGGAAGTAATATTTCTCCATAAAAAAATAATGAGGTCCTGTCATGTACAACAACATGAATGGAACTGGAGATCACTATGCTAAGGGAAATAAGCCAGGCACAGAAAGACAAACTGCATGTTCTCACTTAATTATGGGAGCTAAAAATGAAAATAATTGAACTCATGGAGATAGAGAATAGAAGGATGATTACCAAAGACTGGGAAGGGTAGTAGGGGGATAAGGGGGGAAGTGAGGATAGTTAATGGGTATAAAACATAGAAAGAATGAATAAGATCAAGTATTTGATAGGTATTTGATAGTAGCTGTGGACTCATCATGTATAAGTCTTATTGTGTTCAGTTACATTTCTTTTATACTGATATGTTTAGAGTTTTATCATGAAGTGATGTTGAATTTTGTCAGATGTGTTTTCTGTCTTTGTTGAATCGGTCATATGGTTTCATTCTTCTTACTGTAATGTGATGTATCACATTTATTGAGTTGCATATGTTGAACCATCTTTGCATTCCTGGAATGAATTCCACTTGATCATAGTAGATTATTTTTTTTAGTATTTTATTGAATTCAGTTTGCTAGTATTTTGTTGAGAATTTTTGCATGTATGTTTCTCAAGGATAGTGACCTGCAGTTTCCTTTTTTTCTTCTGTCTTTTTCTGGTTTCAATATCAGGGTAATAATGCTGGCCTTGTATAATGAGTTTGGAAATACTCCCTTATCTTTAAACTTTTGGAAGAGTTTGAGAATTGGTGTTAGTTTGCTTTTTAATGTGTGGTAAAGTTAGGCAGTGAAGACATTGGGTCCTGGGCTTCGTTATGATGGGAAGCATTTCATTATTTATTTTGGTCTTCACAGTCTGGGAAATTCTTTTCTGGGAACACTCTTAAACTGTAAACTTGCTTATAAATTTTGGGCAGGTTGTGGTGGCATTGTACTTAATCCTGTGACCATGGCAGCTGTTACAGTGCTAGGTGATACCCTGAACTCAAGACTGCTGTGGTCAGTGCATCCTGGGGCTGGAATCCTGGTGACTGCTGAGGCTGGTCCAGCACTGGCGTACACTCAAAGTCCACTGCCACTAAGGCCTGATTTGCCCAGAGCCCAAGACCAATGTAATCAGCCATCAGTGAGGTAAGAAATTAGGTACATTTTGCCACGCCTATAGGTTCATGCCTGGCACCAGGCCAGGCCAGGAGACTCAGTCTTCAGGAGGTTCAGACCTCAGTCAGGAGTTACCAGCCTGCATTCAGGGTCATGAGGGGCTGCCAGGTGCTAGATTTTACTATAGTAGTCCCAGTGTTGGGGACAAAAACATATCCTATGCTCACTTTCTTTTATTTTTCCAAAGCAGATGGTGTGTCTGTCTATGATGTGCTTCCTCGGTTTGGAGGAGAGGTGATGTGGGTGATGTAAAATTGTTCTTCTTACTCTCTTCAATGCATTTTTCTTACTACTATGCTCTAATCAGGTGCTGCAAACTCCTCCTGGTTTCCTTAGCTCTTGTGAAAATATTTTTGCGCATGGATATTTGTTCAAATTGATGGTTCTCTGGGGAGTGATACCTGGAGAATCCTATTCCAATATCTGGCTCCACTCTCCTATATTTCTTTTGATGTATCATAATTATCATTACTTAAGATTTACTGTCTATACTTGAAGAAACTCCTCTACACTGAAACACCTTTATAAATAAGGTGAACATACACATAGGATGTAATAGTTTTTGTTTGCTTTTTTTGTTTTTTTGGGGGGAGTTTTTTTGTTTGTTTGTTTGTTTGTTTTTACACAGAGTCTTGCTGTGTCCCCCAGGATGGAGTGCAGTGGTGAGATCTCGGCTCACTGCAAACTTCACCTCCCATGTTCCAGCGATTCTTCTGACTCAGCCTCCTGAGTAGCTGAGATTACAGACATGCACCACCATACCATGCTAATTTTGTATTTTTTGTAGAGATGAGGTTTCATCGTGTTGGTCAGGTTGGTCTCAAACACCTAACCTCAAATGATCTGCCTGCCTAGGCTCCCAAAGTACTGGGATTACACGCATGAGCCACCGTGCCCAGCCCCAAGATTCATTCTTAAGAGTTCCATGTAAAAATTCCTCATGAAGCTTATTAACATATTAATTTATGACCTTTATCTTATGATTCTGATCTGTCAATTCTGAAATACAGCTGGGTCCCCTCATATTCAAAGCTGTACAAGAAATTTAAATGTACACTCAGTGAACAAGAGCTATCAGAAAGCAGAACAAAATTTTTATAAAATGAATTTATTTTTATTTCCAATTATATAAGAAACTTTCATTAACATGTTTCACTTAATGTATAATAATATCATAATGCAAGGCATTCATTTTGTACACTAAAGAAGAATAATACTTAGAGTAAGGAGAAAGGGACATTTGTACAGAATCCATGGAGTTTATAAATCAAATTCAGCCTGAAAGCATATTAACTATGATACTCTGTGTCTCTCAATAAAAAATTGTATAAATTATGTTAAGTGTAATAAAATTATTATAATCTTATTCTGGTTAGCATTCAAAATATAAATTCATTGCTAGTATTCATTTCATTCTTAGAACAAAATTAAGAAATCTTTAGAAAATTTTATTTTAAATAAGATTGTTAGTTTAATTTTGATAACTTAGATGAAGAAAAGGATCTTAATCATCTGTAATTTCAATTTTTCAAGAACTGATTTACTATACCCAACTATACCTAGAGGGCAGTGAAAGAAGCCAAAGAATAAGGAAGTCAGTTTTACTTCTCTCACCGTATTATTTTGCTTCATTCAAACTTATTTAACTTTTTTAAATTTATGTTTTTTCTAACTGCTGGAAACCATTTTTATTTCAAACTGTCTACCTGCTTAATCCCAGGCAGAATTGGTGAATAACATTTTTTTTCTAACTTAACTTCACAACTAAAGAGTTTCAGCTTATTTTTTAATTCAAAGTTCCCTAAATTGTATCTTCTTGTAATTCCTATGATTGCTTATGTACCTGTAAGTCAGTGCCCTACCTTTTCTTTTTCCTACATTTTCTCTTACATAATGGCAGCTTATATTAACTCTCTCCTCATTTACCTGTATAGTTTAAAATTACAATGTTTTTTAAAAAAAAAATAGCGCGGATTTGTCATGAATCTCTGTAGAGCAGCCTTCACATCCTTATTTCTCAGGCTGTAGATCAAGGGATTCAGCATAGGAACCACCAACGTGTAAAACACAGAAGCCATCTTATCAGTATCCAGTGAATGGTTGCTTCGAGGCTGCACATACATGAATAGCAATGTCCCATAAAAAACTGTGACTGACATCATATGTGAAGCACAGGTAGAAAAGGCTTTTTTCCTTCCTTCTGATGAACGTATTTTTAGAATAGACAAAACAATGTTGAAATAAGATACTAGAACTATAATCAAGGAACCAACCACATTTGTAGCTGCAGATATGAAGACAACTGTTTCTGGTAAGTAAGTATCAGAGCAAGATAATGCTAACAGAGGAACATTATCACAGTAAAAATGATTGATTATATTAGAAGAGCAATAAGACACAGAAAATACACAAGATGAAACCACAATAGCTGTAGAAAAGCCATAGAGGTATGTGAGGGAGACCAGCAGGAGGCAGAGCCGCCGAGACACCACCACCATGTAGAGCAGAGGGTTACAAATGGCCACATAGCGGTCATAGGCCATCACAGCCAGCATCATTACCTCAGACACAATAAAGAACAAGAACCCTCCCAGCTGGGTGGCACATTCATAGAATGAGATAGTTTTCTTCTTTACTAAAAAGTTAATCAGCATTTTAGGGGCAATGACAGTAGAGTTACCAAGATTGATGATAGCCAGCTGTCGCAGGAAAAAGTACATGGGGGTTTGAAGTCGAGAGTCAACACTGGTAAGGGTGATGATGCCCAGGTTCCCTGCCACGGTCAGCACATAGAGCACCAGGAAGACCAGGAAGAGGGGAATCTGGAGCTCTGGACAGTCAGAGACACCTGTGAGAATAAACTCAGTGACCCTGGTGAAATTTTCAGGAGCCATGTAAGAGTTTGCAAATTCATCTGTTTGGGGGAAAAGAGAGATTAAAAACTTTAAAGAATTATCTGTATGACTGCCATTATATGGCTAGCACAATTCCTTGGTAACATTTCTTTGAATTATGTATTAATCTAACTCAGTTATTAAACTCGAGCTTCTAGGTCTAATAAGTAAACTTGGTAATCACTTGGGAGAGAGAAAGAGCAAGTATGGAAAAGTATAATAAATTAAGAGATGATCCAACATCATGAAAGATTTTTGAGGACTTACTTCCTCACAATCTTATTGAAATATGAGTATATTCTTAGTTTGCAAACAGCTGAAGCCACAATTAATATTTTATATCATTTGCATTGAGCATGACAGGCTTGAGGCATTTCATGTCTGCAAATAATCCAACTTCTAAATCTGAGACTTCTTGCTTTTTCTTAAGAATGATGATTGCAGATACTATCCTGCTCCATTTTCTTTATTCTATCATTGTATAATCTGTATTAGATACACATTTTATCATCCATGTCTGTTTGCTTTTTCTCTCTTTTTTAAATTAACTCTGACTAAAATACATGCAGGTATGTCCTCAGATCTATTTTTCAGGTGACATATTTTCTTTTTAGCTTTCAAAAATAATGTCAGTGAACATTTTATTATTTTTGTAATTTCTTGACATTATGCCTTACTGTATACTGCTATCTTTTCCTTCTTTCTCATTTCTTATTTTGTTCTATTTCACAAGTTTGTACAGCTCCTCATAGTTTTCACATTGTATTCTATGCTTAATCACAATTTTTATTTATATAATTAGATATCATTTTTACCACTTATAAAGCATATCTCCTCTTTTGGTTGATTTTTTATTCATCTTTTTTGTATTTTTTATATTTTCATTACTGTAATGAGTAAATATTGTTATTTTAGAGATTTTCTGTGATAACTACAATGCTTATATTTGACATATAAATTAAATTCTATTTTAATATGGCTAAATATTTCCCTTGAGTTCTTTATTTTTAGGATCACCACCTACCCCTAAGCCAATTAGAGTGCCTTCTCTGCTATAATTTATAGTTCCGCTGGCGTGGGGACCTGGCCCAAAGAAATCCTGTCTTAGTCCCATATCTAAAAATGTGGAGTTAAGTTCCAGAGAGTTAACAGTATATCATTAAAAATGTCTGAATTTTAAAATCCCAAAGCTGTTCACTTATTTTCTCCTTCTAAAAAAGAGATCCAATAGAAAGAAAAATAGAAAATTATTCTGCAGTATGAAAAAAGAATGAAGTGAACCAAAATAATTCCTAACATTGTTAATATTGATCTCAGTTTGATTCTGAAACCAAACATCACACTTTTTCTTGATTTTAAAAATAGTCTTCTTATTTATTTATTTATTTACTTACTTATTTACCACCTGTTTATTGAATTCCTTACTCTGGTAACGTGCAAACTTCAGATAAATTGCTCATCCCTCGTCTTATGGACCTGCTATTCCAATGATAGGAAACATACAAAAATCTGATAAAGAAACAAATAAACAAGATTATTGCACACTGCAATAAGTGTAATAAAGAAATTAAACCAGAAGATACATTATGATAACTTGGGAGAATATTTTCATGTGATATGTTAGGGGAAAGTCTTTTTTAATTTTAGCAGTTTCTTTTTTATTTTTCATTTCTTTTTTTCAACTTTTATTTTAAGATGGGAAGGCCTTCTTGAGAAGGTGACATTTGGGTTTGCAGTTTTAGTATTCCATCTGCAGCCTTCAGCCACTTTGTTGTCCCCCTTAGCAAACATGCCAGCTATCAGCCAATATGAATGCTTGCAGATTGTATCAGCTACTCTGTTTCTGATGAAACCTAGTGCTTTACTGGCTTTATGTTTTATTTGAAGATCCAATAATTAATTCTTAAAAGTAATCATTTTAAAATCACAAAATTATATTCATCCTGTAATTTTCTCTTTCAAATATCAAGATTGCACTATTTGTCAATTTCTATGAATACTTTCCCATTTTATGCACCTCACTCTTCTACTTCCTTAGAGCAAGCACTTCCATTAATTACTGTATCCTTCCTGGTTCTTTTAGATTGACTGGTAGGAATGCCAGTCATTAAGGCATTTTGTGCAATTAAGTTATGTTATCCAAGCTATTTTTTACAATATTTAAAATATGCTTTTACCTCATTTACCATCAGATTCACGTGACTTTTCTGGTCATCTGCCTTACCAAACATGCATTAATATTTTTATTTCTGACCCTCCATGTCCTCACTGGTATTGATTCTCCTGAGATTGCTTTCTTTTTTTGGAGGGGGGCCGGGGGAGAAGTAGAATCTTCTCTGAAAGAAGTTTGTCCCCCATTTGTAGCAGTGGGTCCATACATTTAAAAACCGGATATGAGGGTAGCATCAAATGAGGCTAATGAACTTTAATTTTGTAGTATTCAAAAATGTCATTTCTGATTACTCTCTAGGCATGTTCAATCGTTTCAAAAATACTAATGAATTGAGAGAGTAGAAAGATAGATGAATTGTCTTCTTTTTCTTTTTCTTTTTTCTTTTTTTTTTTGAGACACAGTTTCACTCTGTCACCCAGGCAGACTGGAGGGTGATGGCGCGATTTCTGCTCACTGCAACTTTCACTTCCCAAGTTTAAACCTCAGCCTCCCAGGTAACTAGGACTACAAGGTGTACATCACCACGCTTGCCTAATTTTTGTAGTTTTAGTAGAGACGGGATGTTGGCCAGGCTGGTCTCGAATTCCTGACCTCAGGTAATCCACCTGCCTCGGCCTCTCAAAATGCTGTGATTACAGGTGTAAGCCACCATTCTCAGACCCCAATGAGTTATCTTTAAATTAGTACAGTGTTTTATGGCTAATGTCTAACAATAATAGCCTTTAACTTTAAAAAACTGTTCTTATTTTTTCCCTATTACTAGTTTTAGTCAACAATAATAGCCTTTTAAAAAGTGTGTTTTTTGAATACTTCCCATGTACTTAGGCTTTTATTTTGTTACACAATCTGAGGGAGAATGAAAAGAAGGTAAATTTATTTTTGAATATTCTATTTTAGGTTAGTTAAACTAAGGGCAACCCAGGCAGTGAGTTTTTCTGTATTCGTCTTGATAATGTTGTAAAGTTTTGTCCCATCACGTCTGGAATCTAGGGTTGGGCAGTTTATCTTAAAGTCTTGCCCCTGCTTTTGGAAATGTCTCCCCGCAAATTGAAGTTCTTCTTTTTGATATCTAATGGAAGTTCTTCTTTGCTATTTCTTCTGAACTACAATGCTGACAGATTTATTTTATGACAAGATAGGTGGTTTAAACATTTTCTATTACTGCACTGGATTACATACTGTGCTTCTACGTATATTTGCTTGTATATTATCACATTGAATGGGTAATTTTTCTGAGAACACTTGCATTCTATGCCTGTATTCTAAAAAAAAAGAGGCATCATTTTAACTTTGGGTAGTTGTATATCCAATTTTCTTTCATAGGTTATCCTGTGCAACATACAATTTTTATTGTAAATAATATTGCAAAAGTAAATATTGCAAAAATACTGATATGATCAGTCTCTGAGCAAAAATTCATAGTTTCAGTAGTGACATAATTTACTTAAGTATCTGAGACATAATGATGCCATTTCTAACTTGGAAGCATAAATAGCTTGATCATATTTGATGCCCCGTATTCCTAAAATGAGTTATACATCCTAAAAACAAACTTTAGTTGAAGCATTGTATTATTTGATTATACATAAATCCCAGTGTCTTCCAAAATAAAAGTGAAGTGGATCATTTTAAGATATGGTTTAGGATCTTTTAACGGTCACTATACAAAAAAGAAAAGTCTTTTCCACCTACCTCTGAAGGAGAATCTGCTTCAGGTTCTTAATGAGAGTCTATACATGGCTGTGGCAATGAGAGGTAATGAGGTTTTAAAAATCTTTGAGACCTTAATTCTGAAGCACAGGCAACTCAAGTATCTACACATTGCCTTTTATGTCTTTGGGGAAGATGCCACATGGGACTGGTTTCTTAACAAGGTCTCCCTCTAGAAAGTCAATCAGACACCCCATGAGTCCTTCTGGAAGTCTGTGTTTATTCTGTATTATTGAAGTGAATTCAAGTGCATTACAGCTAAGGGTCATGGGGATTAAACTGTGTCTTTTAAAGTAATTCATTTCATTCGGAGATTCATTATTGCAAGATGGGATATATAAGAACTAGGAGCTGATGGTATCACAATCAGATTTTTAAAAGCTGTATCTATAAATAATATATTTATTATGTCACTATCTCTGTTGTCTACCTCCACGTCTTATTTTAAAGTATAAAACATAAATTCCCTGATGAACAAAGGGATTTTTTAAAACACTAAACATTTAGTATGTATGCATTTTTATCCATGTAATGACTAATGGAATTGTTTAGAAAGGAATATGCCTTGGGGAAATTATCATATTTAGGAATTAAGTCCCCTTTGTAGATCCAAAGATCTGCTCCTATAGGCCTTAAATTAAAGCAGAAAATGGAGATATATAGCATGATGACATTTATGTACAGTATAAATCAATGACATAGAAAACTATTGTATGCTTTGTAAGAACACAAGAAAACAAACAGATTCACCTTGAGTTATTTTGTGTTGGTTTCCCAATGGTGGTGGTTGGGACTGGGTAAAGAAATGAAGATGAAAGGTGTATTGAAGACTATCATAACAAAATACCACAGACTGAGTGGCTTAAACAGTAGAAATTTGTTTTCTCACAGTACTGAAGGATAGAAGTCCAATCTCAAGGTCTCGGCAGGTTTGGTTTCTTCTGGGGCTGTCACCTGGGCTTGCAGAGGGCCACCTTTTCACTGTGCCCTCACATCGTTGTCCCTCGGTCTGTTATATGTGCCTGGTATATCTCCCTCTCTCTGTCCTAATCTCTCTTCTTATCAGGATGCCAGTTTTATTGAATTAGGACCCAGCTAAATGACCCTAATTAAATTAATTGCCTTTTTAAAGGCTCTGTGTCCAAATACAGTCACATTCTGAGGTACTAGTGATTAAGGCTTTAATGCATGAATTTTGAGATAGACCATTCAGTCCATAACAAGAAAGACTAAAACATGAATAAGAAAGAGGTTTTGCTGGCTGAATAATGAAAAATTATCATGAACGGAGGAAGATAATTATTCTAAACCGCTCATGTTAGACCCTAAACAGCTGAAAAGATGGAATCTTCATTGGGAAGAAAACCTGCTTCTGGAAATCTGTTCTACAGAAGTAATAAAAGTTACTTAAATACATAAATAAGATCTTCATAAGATTATTTTTTCAGTGAGATAACATACTGAAAACTAAATACACAGTTTAGAAATTTGTTAAGTAAATGATGGGATATGTTTAGTATATAATTATATATTCTTTAAATATTTTAATTATGTAAATTATATAGAAATTTGAGGAAAGCGTCTGAGAGGCCAATTAAAGATAGTATTAAAATAGTATTAAAAGGGTAACATTTTACTTCATGGTCACACTTTTATGTGGAATCTAAAAAAAATCAAACTCATAGAAGCAGAGAGTAGAAGTGGTTGCTGGGGCTGAGGAGTAGGAGCCACTGGAGATGTTGATCAAAGAGTATAAAGTGTAAGTTACATAATGTAGTATGTTACATGTAAGTGTTTAATGTAAATTATATAAGTTAAGTATAAAATATAAATTATGGAGGATGAATAAGTTCTGGAGCTCTAATGTCCAGCATGGTGATTATAGTTAATAAGACTGTATTGTACACTTGAAAATTGCTGACACAGTAGATCTTAAATGTTCTTACCACACAAACAGAAATTAACTACCTGAGACAATGGTATGTAAATTAGCTTCATCTTGGTAATGATTTCACAATATATATGTTTATGAAAACATCATGATGCCGAGTGCAGTGGCTCACGCCTGTAACCTCAGCACTTTGGGAGTCTGAGGCAGGAGGATGGCTGGAGCCCGGGAGTTCAAGACCAGCCTGGTCAACATAGCAAGACCTCCATGTCTACAATAAGTAAATAAATAAATAAATAAATAAATAAAACAAAATAAAAAATTGTCATGTTGTACACCTTACATATATACAATTTTTATTTGCCTATTATAACTCAATAAACCCAGAAAAATAAATAAAAGGGCATATTATATTGGTCTCTGTAAAAAGAGCAATAATTTACATACAATACAATGCCAACTCTATATAGTTTACATTTAAATAATGTGTTTTAATCATCCCAAAATGTTCCCCAATGTCTCTTTGCAGTAAATTCCTCCATACTATATCTCAGGATACAATTGTTATTTTTTAATATATGTACACAGTTTTATATCTAATGCAGCATCACATAGGGGGCATTTTCTCCTATTTTATGCACTCAGATATGTTTAAAACACTTCTTAAGGCCACAAAACAGAACATGGAAAAACAAATAAGAATATATTCAACACTTACAAAAAGTGATATGATAAAGAATATAAAGTACTAGTTTTCTTTCAACACTTCAAACATATGTATATATACTTTTTTTACAAATAACATCACAAATAATCACATATGCACATGCTTTTAAATATTATTTATACTCAATTTAAGGCTATTATAATTTTGGATACATAAAATTTTTATAGCTCTGAAACAATGCAAAAGTTTTAATCCATTTCAGTAAGTTTCACCCCAAAGTTGCCGCTTCCCAGCATTAAAACATGCAACCACCCCTCTTCTAAGATTTTCTAAAGCTTGTATATCAGGGGAAAAGATCTCTTTTAAAAAGTAATCCCAGTTAGTGGGAGAGTAAATGGCTGACACTGGTAGCAAAACCTTAGTTCATTGGAATTCACGTGCTCAAAATTGCTGTGGTTTCTACCACCATATATTAGTTTACCTGTTCTAGAACTTCGTGTAAAATGAATAATATAGTAGGTTGTGTCTGGTTAAGGCTGTTTAAATTCATTTGTGCTGCTGCATATAGCAATAGCTCATTCCATTTTATTGCTGAGTAGTATTCTATTTTAGGATTATAGCACAATTTATATTTTTATTTGTTTATGAACAATTGAAATATTTCCATTTTATCCTATTTTGAATAGAGCTATCAATAACATGAATGTATACATTTTTTGGACATGTTTTCATTCCCCTTTGGTAAACATCCAGAAGGTGAACTCTGGAAACATGTGGTAGTAATGCATTTAACATTACTTATAACCACTACACCGTTCTCTGAAATGAAGTACCACTGTACATGGTAATCAGCAAGTGTCATAATTTCAGCAGCTAATACTCTGGATCAGGTTGACACTCACTCTTTGGTAATGAAATATTTTAAATTTTACTCAAACTAGTAGGTGGAAAATAGTATCCCACTGTTACTGTAATTCCATTTCCCTGATAGCTGAGGATGTTGGGCTTCTTTATCATGTGTATATTGACCATTAATACTTACTATGTGGAACATATTTTATCCTATTTTTGTTTGATTGCCTTTTAGTTACAGCCTTGTAGGTGATATTTATATGTATCTAAGGTACCATATAAATTGAGTGGGCTTTTTAGGAAAAAAATCAATCGAACATCTGTACATACATGTGTTTTGGACTCCATTGTGTACCACGAATCTATTTATCTATGGTTATAAAGTGCTGCATTATCTCCAGTGCTGGAGGTTTGTAGGAGCTCATGAAGTAGGTATTGTGAGTGCTCTAATTTTGTTGTTTTTCAAGATTATTTTGGCTATTCTGAATTTTTTTCTGTGTCATATAGAAGCAGATCTAAAGCCAGATATGGGGAACCTTACTTTTATGCCATGAGGCTGGGTCTACACCTGTCTACTCTTAAAACAGTCACCTTTGGTTGCAGTTATTAAAATTAATACTACAATTGGTGCCTTAAAATTGAGCTTAGCTAAAATGTGTACCTTGGTCTCAACCATATGGTGTTAGATGAAGGATGAACCACTTGGATGCTTAGGATAAGACAGTAAAGGAGATAATTCTCCTCCATCGAGCTAACTCTTTCAACATTTTAAAGCCAGAATGGCTTCATGTTTGATGCAGAAAATTTAAATTCTTTGAGAAAATTCCTTGAAGAGGAGTGTGTCTTGCTGTCTGAATAAAAAAGCCATGGAGAGAGAATTGAAGAAATTCATTACAGAGCCTATGTAGGAAATCAGCCTCATGGGCTTTTAGAAATATTTGGAAGTTGAGTTTATGCAATCCATCATTAGGACCGTTCAACTCTTGTCACGTAAACATTAGAAAGTACAGATATATTAAAATATCCTTGGTAAAAGCTTTTGGTGTACCAAGTCATTAATTAGACATGGAATGAAAATAAATACAATAAAGCTCGAAGTTTTAACTCTGGGAAGAAGGTTGAGAATGTATAAATACTAAAGGAATTTTATATAGGTTGGCAGCATTATTTTTCAACTACTCATGATTATAATTGTAATCAGAATGTGTGTTTTGTGGCCATTAGGGAAAACAGCAGTGTCCAACTAAGTCTGGAATATTATAAACTTTTTGTAGAAAAGAATGTAATGCTTGAAAACCATCTATATTTTATCTATGACATCAAATAGCTGATTTTAGACACCTATTATTGTCATTTTGCATTTTTTAATCACACAATATTAGTAAATGTTAGTGTTCATAAAAATGTTACTACTTCATTCTTTTTTTTTTTTTTTTTGAGACGGAGTCTGGCTCTGTCGCCCAGGCTGGGGTGCAGTGGCCGGATCTCAGCTCACTGCAAGCTCCGCCTCCCGGGTTTACGCCATTCTCCTGCCTCAGCCTCCGGAGTAGCTCAGACTACAGGCGCCCGCCATCTCGCCCGGCTAGTTTTTTGTATTTTTTTTAGTAGAGATGGGGTTTCACCGTGTTAGCCAGGATGGTCTCGATCTCCTGACCTCGTGATCCTCCCGTCTCGGCCTCCCAAAGTGCTGGGATTACAGGCTTGAGCCACCGCGCCCGGCCTACTTCATTCTTAAAATGTTAGTATTTCATTAAAAAATGGACAAAAGAGGAAACACTTCTTGGAAAAAATAACATTGCATGGTATTTATTCTCATTTAAAAATTTTTAAAATTATAATTTATGTATGCAAAATATTTACCCAACAACACATTATTAGAATGTGAAATAACCGTATACATTTATTTTAGAAATAAAAATTACCAGTATATTATTTTATAATTATGAGATTTTATTACAGCATATGTTTTTGGTGGCAATTTAATAACTTAAGCTGTCAACAACCAAAGTTCATCAATCAAGGAATGGCTAAGTACAAAGTGATTCGTCTGTTTTCCACAGTTATACGCTGATATTAAAAAAATTTTTTAAATAATTTTTATTGGTCAAGAGAAATCCTGCTGATGAATTCTAAAGTAAAACAAACAAACAAACAAACAAACAAAGAAAACGTTGCAGGGAACATAATATAGCATGATTTTTTAAAAGCCTTTCTTGTATGGATGGTATTACAGAATGCTATTCATATTATTTAATTTTAGTTGTGGGTTATAGAAAGGGATAGAAATTGTAGAATTTGGGAAGGGAAAATATACAAAACCAAAGAGTTATATTTGTGCATTATAAGATAAAATGCTACTATGAGGCCAGGCATGGTAGCTCACGCCTGTAATCTCAGCACTTTGGGAGGCTGAGGTGGGTGGATTGCCTGAGCTCAGGAGTTCACAACCAGCCTGGGCAACACTGTGAAACCTGGTCTCTACTAAAATACAAAAAATTAGCTGGGTGTAGCGGTGTGCACCTGTAGTCCCAGCTACTCGGGAGGCTGAAGCAAGATAATTGCTTGAACCCAGGAGGTGGAGGTTGCAGTGAGCCTAGATTGCACCACTGCACTCCAGCCTGGGCTGCAGGATGAGACACTGTCTCAAAAAAAAAAAAAAAAAAAAAAAAAAAAAAAAAAAAAAAAAAGAAAAAACTCTGGAAGTGTAAAATTGATTAGTAAAAATTAATATGCTTATGAGCAGGATCAGAGGTTATCAAAATCAGAAGTAAACAAATTTGATGATTGGTAATGCAATTTTGTATACTGTTGTTATGTTCAGCTTATGTTTAGATGAAGTAAATACAATAAGTGAAAGAAAAGGAAAAAAAGAAAGAAAATAAATGGATCGGGATAAAGACACCTTGGATCATTTTTTGATTCAATTCCTCACAATTTTTACTTTGAACACTAGATTAAATTGAAACAGGCACAATTTGAAAACTGCATATATTTTTAAAATTTGAAAAAAAGGGGCCCATTGAAACAATGGAAGAATACTAAGATGTAAGGAATTCATTTGCTGAGTGAGAGTACACAATGTAAATGAAGCATTATGTTAGAACACATTCCATGCCACTGTGTAGACAGGCTCAAGAAGGAGACAAAGAAGACAGGAATGAAGATGCAGCTGACCCTAGAGTGTATCAGTTTTCTTTAGTCTGTGTTATCATCTCCATATATTTTTCAAAATTCTGTATTGATACCATTACAGTAGATGACAAGATAACTTCTTTATCTTCAGGTTGCCCAGGTTGCCAATTCTAAATCAGCTTATCGGGAAGTTATCATAAACCAGTGTTTGCAATAGTGCTAGGGTCTGTCAAGGAGGATCTAGAACAATCCAGTATTTTTCTCATCAGTCCTAATCAAAACCCTACTTTATCCCTAAGATATACAATATTAACTTAATCTGATTGAAAAACCTCATTCTGAGGTAGCATAATATATTGTGTTCTTAGCTTTAATGTTTACACAGCCTTTTCTTTTCTTTTCTTTTCTTTTTTTTTTTGAGATGGAGTCTCGCTCTGTCGCCCACGCTGGAGTGCAGTGGCGTGATCTCGGCTCACTGCAACCTCCGTCTCCCAGGTTCAAGCAATTCTCCTCTGTCAGTCTCCCGAGTAACTGGGACTACAGGCATATGCCACCGTGCACGGCTAATTTTTGTATTTTCAGTAGAGATGGGGTTTCACCATGTTGGTCAGGCTAAACAGCTTTTCATGTTGTGTTATAATCACATATTTACTTACTTTCTTGCTTCCTATCTAGCGCACACATTCTTTATGGTTCAATCTTTCTTATATTTAATACCTAGTGCCTGCTATGAAATATCTATTACTAATTTTCTGGTTATTTTTACTCTGTTTGAACTATATAAGCTTTTCACTTTAACTCTGCAACTCTAAGTTTGATCTAATTTGCCTTATTTATAAATAGTAGCGGTTCCAATATGATCTCAAAAATTGCTTAAGATATATATTACCTGAGTGTAGTATTTATTTATCCCATTGAGGTGGCAAAAAGTACGGGTTGCTCTAAGAGTACATGTTTTGTCCAGAAAAACAGGAAAACCTAAGCAGATAGAATATTTCTACTTTTTTATGTTATAATTGGTTTGACAAAGAACTAAACAAAGATTATCGTACCCAGCTATGCAATTGAATATTAAGATATTAAGTGAGAATTTTGAATCGATTGGCTAAAGTTCTCTTTAGAGTATCTTTTACTTCTTTGTTCCTTAGGCTGTAGATCAATGGATTCAGCATAGGAATCACCAGGGTGTAAAACACCGAGGCCATTTTATCAATAGCCAAAGTATGACTGGACTTGGGTTGCAAGTAAATAAATAACAATGTCCCATAGAACACGATCACCACTGTCAGATGAGAGCTACAGGTGGAGAAGGCTTTGTACCTCCCTTCCCTTGAGTTCATTCTGAGAATGGCTACTAGTATAAACATGTAGGATATGAGAACAATTGAGAGGGAGAAGAGCAAATTACAGCCTGAGAAGATCAAAATGATTAATTCTAATTCATTTGCGTCAGAACAGAGTATGGACATCAGAGGGATACAGTCACAGTAAAAATAGCTGATTATGTTTGAGCCACAGAAGGACAGTTTAAATAACTTAATTGTGAGAAATAGTGACACAAACGTGCTATAGAGATAGGGAACAATTACCAGCACCCAAAGTACTTTCTCTGCCATGATGATCACGTACAGAAGAGGTTTACAGATGGCTACATAGCGATCATAGGCCATTGCTGATAGAATAAAGAGCTCGGAGATGATGAAAATCTCAAAGAATGCTAGCTGAGTGGCACACCAATTGTAAGAAATTGTATTTTTGTGCACTATGAAGTTTACTAACATCTTTGGGGCAATGACAGTGGAGTAACCAAGATCAGTAATTGACAAATGTCTAAGGAAAAAGTACATGGGGGTATGTAGCTTGGAGTCCAAGTAGGTCAAGATAACCATGCCCAGATTGCCTATCACTGTGACCAAATATATGACGAGGAAGAGTCCAAACAGTGGAGCCTGCAGCCCAGGATTGTCTGTAATCCCCATGAGAATAAATTCAGTCACCTTGGTCACTGCTGTGTGATTGTGTTTCACCATGTGGTTCATCTCGGTAACCTGTGCAAACTAGAAAACCAATATTTACTATATTTGAAACATTATCTTCTAAGAAAATTAACAATATGACATATGAGCAATAGAGGCATTTCCTTTATTTCAAATTCTAAATAGAGTTTCCTCTTCCCATCAGGTCAAAACCACACAAAGCTACAGTCTCATTCACTAAAACTTTGGTAAAGTGTGAATTAAAAGGGTCAAGATATTTCGAAGTTGTTGTTTTGATGTAGCTACTATGATCCACATTTTTTGACCCAGAGTCATTTTAAGTATGTAAAAATAGCTACCACTTTTGTTTCTGCTTACCACAATTTTCAGGTAATTTGTAAAACAAAAATCTACACATTAAATTTTACATTATTGCTGATCATTGAAAAAAGCAAGACAAGATTTTCGAAACTGTTGATGGAGTAATGCATCAGACAGTAGGAAATCTCTGACCATTATATACGTGTCCATACTTCTGTCTATAAATTCAACTTGTTTACCAAAAACAAAATTTTATGCCATAATTTGAGAATTTTGTTAATAATATCTTAATCTGCATATGCCACATCTGCACTTTTTGCCTATTGAACTGCTCCTTCTAGTGAGCAATTGGGGGATGTATAAGCCCCCAATTATACATCCTTCTTCTGCAGAAAAAAAAAAAACTGGCTGTTCTTACAATTCATGAACATTTAAGAGAGAATCATAAAAAAGGGCTCAGTGGATAGAGAAATACAAATGGATATCGAGAAATACAAATGAATATCAAGAATTTAAGGAAATCCATTGTGTGCTAGGCAATTTTGCAAGTGACTTGCAGATATTAACTCATATGATCTACACAATAACTTTAGGAAGTAGGCAGTAATATCATCCCCATTTAAAAGAAAAAGAAACTGAGGCACAAAGAGTTGGATAATTTAACAAAGATCTTTCACATTAGAAGTTGTAGTGTCAGGATTCAAATAAAGTCATTCTGCCTTCAGAATATGTTCTCATAAACACTCTAACACACCACTTCTCCATTAGAGATACCCTTCATTGGTAGGAAGTGAGAATGAGACAGGAAAGACACAGGTAAATAATGATAGACAAAGATCTTTGTTAAAATAGATGACTGAAGCATGAAGTAATTTGAAAGCTAAGGTGGCATAAATAATGACCAGCCCCGAGTACTGGGGACTGTATAACAGGTCTGTCTGCACATCTGTCCTATGGATGACAGAACAGTATATTGCAAGGGAGGCAATAGTTTTGCAGAGAATAGGACCTTTCAAGATTTTTGGTGACAACCTGCTTTCAGGATGTACCCTTAGAAATTTTCTAAGACCAATGTTTCTGCTTACCTCAGTGAGGAATCTGCTTTGCTTTCTACTGCTTTAGGCCTTATAAGTGGCTACAGAATGGATTTAAATTTTTTCTACTCCCTTAAGACTCATTGTGTTGAAGTATTAATCTGACTCAAGATTAAACAAATCGTACGTAATTACCCGAGGGAAAGTACCTTGAATATCTGTTGATTATTCTCTGAATGTTCCATTAAGAAAAAGTCATAAGTACTTATGCCTTTGTCTAACTGAGAAAATAAATTATGCCATATCACTAAAGACTGGAAATCACAAATGCCGTTTTCAGCATTGCATGTCAATATTACATGTAGAATCCCCAACAAGTCATAAGTAAATGAAGTAATGAATTTCTAGAAAAAAAAGTTATGTAATATTTGATAATACATCCATTGACCGCATATATTTTGTTGAATATATAATTATAAACTGACATAAAACAATGTATTATAAACTGTATTAGACTGAGATAATATTTTATTAATTGTATGGTTTATGTCAAAAAATTAGTGGCAAATAATTTCTTCATTTGTTTATAACATATCATTTATCTCTGGCTGTTTTTAAGAACTTTTGTTATTGGTTTTCAGAAATTTGACTATAATGCATTTTAGCATAATTTCCTTTCGATTTACCCTACTTGGAATTATTTTAGCTTTTTGTATGTCTAGGATTTTGTTTTTTAAAAATACATTTAGAAAAAAATTCTGGCCAACATTTTTTACTGTGTATCTTCTGCACTATTTAATCTCTTCTTTACACTTAGACTTAAAATTAAACATGATTTAAATAACTTGTTATTGTTCTACAAATCACTAAGACTATCTTCATGGTTTTTGTTCAGTATATTTTTACTCTGGCTTTGTTTACAGTAGTCTTCATTGTTGAATGTTTAAGTCATCTTTTGTTCAGTTCCTAATCTGCCATTGTTCTCATTCAATGTATATTTTTCATATCCAATGCTGTATATTTATGTCTAGAAGCCCCATATCTGTTGTTTCTTAAATCTTCATTTTTTTTCCTCACAATGCTAATGTTTTTGTTAAATCATTTAGTTTACTGAACATGTTTATAACAATTGTCTTAAAGCCCTTGCTTGCTAATTCTATCATTATACCATTTCAATATCTACTTGAATTATCTCCAAGATAGGACCACATATTCCTGCTTTCTCAAATGCCTAGTATTTGTGATTGGATGCTGAATATTGTGAATTTTGTGTTAATCAGTGCTGTATATTTTTGTATTGTTTTTTGAAAGACTATTAAGTGTTTTAAACAAAGATTAGTCAGCACTATTTGATACTTGTTTTCAAGCCCTCAGAAGCATTTGGAGTAACATTTGCCTCTGAAATCTCTAGTGGGTGCCCAGTTGTTGATCAAGGATGATACATTCCAGCTTTTTTGGAACTAGAATGTCTTCCTTCTCAGTGTGACACCTATGAATTATTCAGCTTAAAATTCTTAGGTCATTCTTTGAAAAGCCTTGTGGACATTTGATATAGCCATGCATAATTTAGAGTTCAGCCACAAACTAAAAGAGAACTTGAAATGGAGGAAAGGATGAAAAATAATAACAAAAATATTCCATGTAAGAAACAAATAGCAGTAAGTGGAAAGTATGCCTTCCAACATCTGTAATTACTTTTTTTTTTTAACTTTCAACTTTTATTTCAGATACAGAGATACACGTGCAGGATTGATACATGGGTATACTGCATGATGCTGGGGTTTGGGGTATGGATCCTTCACTCATGTAAGCAAGCCTAGTACACAATAAGGAGTTTTTCAACAGACACCCTTGCCTGCTTCTCGTAGTCCACAGCGTCTATCGTTCCTATGTTTATGTTTAAGCTCCCACTTAAAAGTGAGAACATGCAGTATTTTGTTTTCTGTTTCTGCTTTAATATGGCCTCTAGCTGCATCATGTTGTGGCAAAGAACATGATTTTGTTCTTTTTATGGTTGCATAGTACTCCAGGGTGTATGTGTACCTTATTTCTTTATCCAATCCACCACTGATGGGAACATAGGTTGATTTCATGCCTTTGCTATTGTGAATAAGTGTGATTATGAACATAACGTGTACATGTGTCTTTTTGGTGGAATGATTTATTTTCCTTTTGAATGTATAGCTGGTAATGGAATTGCTGGGTCAAATGGTAGCTCTGTTTTAAGTTTTTGGGAAATCTCCAAACTGCTTTCCACAGTGGCTGAAATAATTTACATTCCCATCAGCAGTGTATAAGCATTTTCTTTTCTTGGTAGACTTGCCAGCATCTGTTTTTTTTTTTTTTTTTTTTTTTGTTTTTTTAATTCTTTAATAATAGACATTCTCATTGGTGTCAGATGATATCTTATTGTGATTTTGATTGGCATTTCTGATGATTAATAATGATTAGCATTTTTTATATTTGTTGGTCACTTGTATGTCTTCTTTTGAAAAGTGCCTGTTCATGTACTTGGTCCATTTTTTAATGGGGTTGTTTTTTGATTGATGGTTGGTTTAAGTTCCTTATAGACTCTGTATATTAAACCTTTGTCAGATACAGTTTATGAATATTTTCTCCAATTCTCAAGATTGTCTGTTTACACCGTTGATAGTTTATTTTGCTGTGCATAAGCAATTTAGTTTAATTAGGTCTCACTTGTCAAATTTTTGTTTTTGTTGCAATTGCTTTTGCAGACTTATCCAAAAATTATTTTCCAAGGCTGAAGGGTTTTTTGTGTCTCTATCTCCTTAAGTTCTGCTCTGATCTTAGTTATTTCTTGCCTTACGCTAGCTTTTGAATGTGTCTGCTTTTGCTTCTCTAGTTCTTTTAATTGTGATGTTAGGGTGTCAATTTTAGATCTTTCCTGCTTTCTCTCGTGGATATTTAGTGCTATAAATTTCCCTCTACACACTGCTTTAAATGTGTCCTCGAGATTCTGGTTTGTTGTATCTTTGTTCTCATTGGTTTCAAAAAACATCTTTATTTCTGCCTTCATTTCATTATGTACCTAGTAGTCATTCAGGAGCAGGTTGTTCAGTTTCCATGTAGTTGAGCGGTTTTGACTGAGTTTCTTAGTCTCAGACTGTGGTCTGAGAGACAGTTTGTTATAATTTCTATTCTTTTACATTTGCTGAGGAGTGTTTTACTTCCAACTATGTGGTCAATTTTGGAATAAGTGCGATGTGGTGCTGAGAAGAATGTATATTCTGTTGATTTGGGGTGGAGAGTTCTGTAGATGTCTATTAGGGCCTCTTGGTGCGGAGTTGAGTTCAATTCCTGGATATCCTTGTTAACTTTCTGTCTCGTTGATCTGTCTCATGTTGACAGTGGGGTGTTAAAGTCTCCCTTTATTATTGTATGGGAGTCTAAGTCTCTTTGTAAGTCTCTAAGGACTTGCTTTATGAATCTGGGTGCTCCTGTATTGGGTGCATATATATTTAGGATAGTTAGCTCTTCTTGTTGAATTGAATTGATGCCTTTACCATTATGTAATGGTCTTCTTTGTCTCTTTTGATCTTTGTTGGTTTAAAGTCTTTTTTATCAGAGACTAGGATTGCAACCCCTGCCTTTTTTTGTTTTCCATTTGCTTGGTAGATCTTCCTCTGTCCCTTTATTTTCAGCCTATGTGTGTCTCTGCACGTGAGATGGGTCTCCTGAATACAGCACACTGATGGGTCTTGACTCTTTATCCAATTTGCCAGTCTGTGTCATTTAATTGGACCATTTAGTCCATTTACATTTAAGGTTAATATTGTTATGTGTGAACCTGATCCTGTCATTATGATATTTGCTGGTTATTTTGCTCATTTGTTGATGCAGTTTCTTCCTAGCATTGAAGGTCTTTACATTTTGGCATGTTTTTGCAATGGCTGGTACCGGTTCTTCCTTTCCATGTTTAGTGCTTCCTTCAGGATCTCTTATAGGGCAGGCCTGGTGGTGACAAAATCTCTAAGCATTTGCTTGTCTGTAAAGGATTTTATTTCTCCTTCACTTATGAAACTTAGTTTGGCTGGATATGAAATTCTGGGTTGAAAATTCTTTTCTTTAAGAATGTTGAATATTGGCCCCCAATCTCTTCTGGCTTGGAGAGTTTCTGCTGAGAGATCTGCTGTTAGTCTGATGGGTTTCCCTTTGTGTGTAACCCAACCTTTCTCTCTGGCTGCCCTTAACATTTTTTCCTTCATTTCAACTTTGGTGAATCTGACAATTATGTGTCTTGGAGTTGCTCTTCTAGAGGAGTATCTTTGTGGCGTTCTCTGTATTTCCTGAACTGGAATGTTGACTTGTCTTGCTAGGCTGGGGAAGTTCTCCTGGATAATATCCTGCAGAGTGTTTTCCAACTTGGTTCCATTCTCCCCGTCACTTTCAGACACACCAATCAGACATAGATTTGGTCTTTTCACGTAATCCCATATTTCTTGGAGGCTTTGTTCATTTCTTTTAACTCTTTTTTTCTCTAAACTTCTCTTCTTGCTCATTTCATTCATTTGATCTTCATTCGCTGATACTCTTTCTTCCAGTTGATCAAGTCGGTTACTGTCAAAAGGGTATTTCCTAGGCTATCTTCCAGGATTTTTATAGTATTAAATTTTACATCCATCTTGAGTTAATTTTTGTGCATGGTGAAAAGTAGTGAGTACAGTTTCAATATTCTGCATATGGTTAGCCAGTTTTCCCAGAACTATTTAGTGAATAGTGAGTCATTTCCTCTTTTTTTTTTTTTTTGTCAGCCTTGTCAAAGATCACATGGTTGTAGTTGTATGACTTTATTTCTGAGTTTTCTCTTTTATTCCAGTGATCTGTGTGTGTGACAGTATTATGCTTTTTTAGATTACTGTAACCTTACATTATAGTTTGAAGTTCAGCTGAGTGATGCCTCTGGCTTTGTTCTTTTTGCTTAGGATTACTTTGGCTATTTTGGCTTTTTTGATTCCGTATGAATTTTAGATATATTTTTTGAATTTTTTTTTCTAATTCTATGAAGAATGATGTTGGTATTTCAATATGAAGAGCACTGAATCCATAAATTACTTTGACAATATGGTCACTTTAACAATATTGATTCTTCCAGTCTATGAGCATGCAGTGTATTTCCATTTGTTTGTGTTGTCTCTGATTTATTTCATGAGTGTTCTGTAGTTCTCTTTGGGGTGCCCTTTTGCCTCATTCACTAGCTGATTGCTTGGTATTTCATTTTCTTTGTGGCTACTATAAATGGGATTGTGTTCTTGATTTGACTCTTAGCTTGGACATTTAGGAGACTTTTGGTGGAAGCTTTAGGGTTTTCTACATACAGTATCATATAATCAGTGAAAAGAGATAGTTTGACTTCTTCTATTTCTACTTTTATGCCTTTTTTTGTTGGTGGTGGTGTTCTTGCCTGATTACTCTGGCCAGAACTTCTAGTGCTATGTTAAATTGGTGTGGTTAGGGTGGGCATCCTCGTTTTATTCCAGTTCTGAAGGGAAATGGTTTCAGCTTTTGCCTTTTCACTATGATGTTGGCTGTGGTTTTATCATAGATGGCTTTTATTATTTTCGGGTACATTCCTTCAATGCCTAGTCTGTTGAGGGTTTTTATCCTGAAGGGATGTTGGATTTCATAAAAGGCATTTTCTACATATATTGAGATGATTGTATGTTTTTAATTCTGGTTATGTGCTGAATCATATATATTGATTTGCATGTGTTGAGAAAGCCTTGCAGCCCAGGAGTAATGCCTACTTGATTATGAGGTTTTAACTTTTAGATATGCTGCTAGATTCAATTTGCTAATATTTTTTGAGGATTTTTGCATCTCTATTAATCAAGGATATTGGACTGAAGTTTTCTTTTTTTGCTATGTCTCTACCAGATTTTGGTACCAGGAAGATGCTGCATTTATAGAATGAGTTAAGGAGGAGTCTCTCCTCTTCAATTTTTTGGATTATTTTCAGTTGAATTGGTACCAGATCTTTGTACACCTGGTAGGATTAGGCTGTGAATTCATCTAATCCAGGGCTTTTTTTTTTTTTTTGGTTGGCAAGTTTTTCTTTTCTTTTCTTTTCTTTTTTAACTGATTCAGTTTCAGAACTAAAACTTTGTTAGTCATGGTTTTAATATAGTCCTAATTCAACCTTGGGATATTATGTGTTTCCAGGAATCTATCCATTTCATCTAGATTTTCTAATTTGCATGCATGGAGGAGTTCATAGTTTTCTCTGAGGATGTTTTGTATTTTTATACAATGTAATACCAAATTTTCATCTCTGATCTAGCTAATGGTCTATCAATCTTAATTTTTCAAGGAATCAACACTTGGTTTAATTGATCTTTTGTGTAAATATTTGTGTCTCAACTTTATTCAGTTCTTCTCTAACTTTTCTCTTGCTAGCTTTGAGGTTGGTTTGTTCTGTTTTTTGTTTTTCCCTAGTACTTGTAGGTGCAAAGTTAGACTTTTGTTTGAGATCTTTCTAACTTCTTATTGAAGGTATTAAGCACTATAAACTTTCCTCTTAATATTACTTTAGCTATATCCCAGTGATTTTGGCAAGTTGTCTCCCTATTTTCATTCCTTTAAAAGTATTTTTTTTTAATTTATGCTTTAATTTTAATTTTGATGCTAACCTAAGAGTTATTCAGAATAAAGTTGTTTAATCTTCATTTTTTTTTATTTTGAGGGATCTTCTTGATATTAATTTCTATTTCTATTGCATTGTGGTGTGAAAGTGTGCTTAGTATGATTTTGATTTTTTGAAATTGTAGAGACTTGCTTTATTACTGAACATATGGTCATTGAGAAGAACGTCTATTCAGTGGTTGTTGGGCAGAGGGTTCTGTAGATGTCTATTAGGTTTAATTGGTCAAGTGTCAAGTTTAAGTCCAGAGTTTCTTTGTTAGGTTTCTATGTTGAAGATCTGTCTAATGCCATCAGTGGGGAGTTGAAGTTTCCAGCTATTATCCCATGGCTAAATATTTTCATAGGTCAAGTACAACTTGTTCTATGAATCTCAGTTCCCCAAAGTTGACTGCATATTTGTTTAGGATAGTTAAGTCTTCTTATTGGATTGTATACTTTATCATTTTTTTATATCTGTCTCTGTCCTTAATTGCTATTGTTTTGAAGTCTGTTTTATCTGATACAAGAATAGTGACTCCTCGTTGTTTTTCATTTGCATGGTAGATCTTTCTTCATTCCTTTACTTTGAGTCTGTGGGTGTTAATACATGTGAGATAGGTATCTTAAAAATAGATGGTTGAGTCTTTCTTTTTATTCAGCTTGCCACTCTATGTCTTTTAAGTGGAGCATTTAGCCCATTTACATTCAGGATTAGTATTGATATGTGAGATTTTAATCCTGTCTTTGTGCTCTTAGCTGGTAATTATGTAAACTTGATTATGTAGTTGTTTTATAGTGTCTGTGGGCTGTATGCTTAAGTGCATTTTTGCTTAAGTGCATTAAGTGTCATTCTTTTGATTCCATGTTTAAGACCTCCTTGAAGACTTTTTGGAAGCCTGGTCTAGTTGAAACAAACTCTCTTGTCTGAGAAGGATTTTATCCTTCTGAAGTTAGTTTGGTGAAATATGAAATTCTTGGTTGGAATTTCTTTTTTTTTTTTGAGACTGCTGAAAATAGGCCCCAATTTCTTCCAGTCTTTAAGATTTCTGCTGAGAGGTCCGTTGGTAGGCACATGAGGTTCTCTTTATATTTGATCTGACCCTTTTCTTTGGCTGTCTTTAAGATTTATTTCCTTTTGCATTGACCTTGGTGAATTTTATGACTATGAGCCTTCGGGATAGTTTTCTTGTGCAGTATCTATCTGGTGCTGTCTGTATTTCTTGAATTTGCATATCAATTTCTCTACCGAGTTTAGGGTAATTTTTAAGGACTATGTCCTCTTATGTATTTTCCAAGTTGCTTATTCCTTCTCCTTCTTTCTCAGGAAAGCTAATAAGTTGTAGATTTGGTTTCTTTATATAATCCTATATTTCTCAGAGGTTTTGTTTATTTTTAAAATTATTTTTCTTTTCTTTTTAGACTGAGTTGATTTAAAGAACTGGTTTTTGAGCTCTA
Source organism: Macaca thibetana thibetana (assembly GCF_024542745.1). Classification (NCBI taxonomy): domain Eukaryota; kingdom Metazoa; phylum Chordata; class Mammalia; order Primates; family Cercopithecidae; genus Macaca; species Macaca thibetana. The sequence continues at coordinate 16,614,988 of NC_065591.1, forward strand.
GGATTATTTCCTCAGCCTGATCTATTCTGCTGTTAATACTTCAAATTGGTTCTTTCTTAAAATGTCTGTATCATCTTTAAGCTCTTAAACCATTCTACTGAATTTCTTGGATTCCTTAGACTGGGGTTTAAATTTCTTCTGAATCCTGATTATCTTTCTTGCTACCCAGATTCTGAATTCTATGCATGTCATTTCAGTCATTTCTGACTGGTAAAGAACCATTACTGGACAGCTAGTGGGCTCACTTTGAGCTAAGGGGACACCCTGGCTTTTTGAATTCCTAGAGTTCTTGTGCTAATTCTTTCTCATCTGGGAGGACTGTTGTTCCTTTAACTGTGATGTAAATTGAGTATAGTCAGTTGATTTTGTTTCTAGATGTTTTCAGAGGGCCAAGACTCTATACAGAATATTTATTTGTGGCTGAATTCTTGCCCTTTGTTTCACAGGAGGGTATCATAGCAAAATATTTTTGGTGTTGTAGTTTGGACTACTATCCAGTAGATGATGCTTATGAGTAATGGCCAGTAGATAAGCTCTGACTCAGCAGAAGGCTATGGATGTCCACATAGTGGTCATAGGCCATGGTGATGAGATGAGAAATTCACTGATAATGAACGTAATGAAGAAAGCCATCTGCATGGTACATGCATAACATGGAATGGCATTTTGAGCCACAACAAAGTTTACTAGTATCTTGGGATAAATGACCATAGAATTACCAAGATCAATAAAATTCAGGTACCTGATTTAAAAAATATATAGGTGTTGTGTAGACCCAAGTCCACATTGTTCAAAATGATTATGCAGTCTTTGCTCACCACTGTGAATGCGTAGATGATGAGGAAGACCCAAAAAAGGGGGAGCTGCAGCTCAAGCCGCCTTGTGATTTCTATCAGAATGAATTCAGTAAGCACTGTTAGATTCTTTTGGTCCATTTAGTCCAGTTATCTCTTCCAGGAAGAAACAGAGTGGTTGTTATAAGCTTTTATGTAATGTCATCCAAACAAATTATAACATTTGTAGACAAAAGGTGTTATTCATAATAAGAAGTAAACAATATTTCCACATCTGATCCTACTACTAAAAAAAAAAAACTTCTACTATCAAAAGAAGCGATCCATATTAAATACACACATAATTATGATGTAGATTAAACTGTAAATATCAATAATGTTTGGAACACATCAATTGATAAAATTATATAGGTATTTATATAGAAATGTTAGACTTTATTACACGGTGGCACACAGTGTTTTTTTTCTAATATACTTCCATATTTTCCAAAGAATTCTTATGGAATTGTGATATTATTAAAGAGTGAGATAGAGATAGCATGAAGCTACTGGAATCTAAATTTTAGTTTCCCTCATTGGCATTTTCTGGATAGGAATTTAACAATAAACTCACAAGTAATATGTCTTTTTAAAAATTCCCAAAGCAAAGATATTTTAACCATGACCAGTTAAGGCCACTTTCTCTCAATATTCTGATTTCCACTTCGTCACACTTTATCTGACAAAACAGTGCATTAGCATATTTGCAGGCATTTGTAGGACCCAGCTAACAACGGATTGAGTTAATGATACTTTGATGTTTAATAGGTATATTTATATGGTTCAAAATCAATGACATTTATTATCAAATAATGCTATCTCTTTTGGTGTAGGAATATTCACTAAGAACACCCTTACCACCAAATGTGCAGAGATTTGTCTGGAATTTCATATTATATGGATTTTATGATTTTTTGCCCATTGGTTTATGACAAAATTTGTATTATTGTTTCTTTTAAATATTTACATATATTTCAACTTAAATCTATACTTTTATTTTTGAAGAAAAAAGAAAAACTCCCAAACTAATATAAGCTTAATGATTACCAACATGTGCATCTATTCCTACTAAAATATTTGTTTTATGTCAATATATAGGAATTTTGAATATTTAATTTTATAAGTTTTATTTCCTTTAAGATAATAATGTGAAAATAACAGAGTGTAGAGGGCATTTAAAAGTACTGAGCATTTATTACATCACATATAAATTACTGTTTATTTCTAATATTGCCCAATAGAACACAGATCATTACATAGGTGATTTTCAAACATTTCAGTGATAAGCACTGGTCCTCTATTTAATTAATGTGGGACATGAGCAAAACAAAGAGGAACAGGTCTGATTGAGGTTAGTAAAATCTGCTTTAGCCTAATCTCTTTCTCTCTCCTCTTCTACCATTCCATTTCTCCTCAATGAAAACTTGGAACTCTGCAATCATGAATGTTAGAACAGTAGTTGCATTTTAAAATATTTAGTCACATAAAATAAAGAATTTAGTTATAACTCCATGGAATGCCAGCTTTAACCCACACAACTATCAAGTGGAAACTTCTGGGAGCCCACCCCAAGGTCCAAACCCATAGCTTAGAGGAGTTAGATCACTCTCACCTTGTGGAAGTTGGCAGCAACTGATTAGTTTTATGTGTAGATCTTGCTGCTCTGATTTAGGAAGCAAGGACAGGGGAGGAGAGCAAGACTGGAGATTGGTCAGCTGCCTGCAACCATTCTTCCCAGGTGAAACTGTTTGTTCTTTCTTCATTGAATTCTACTCTGTCTTTCTGGCTTTTTCCTCTCTTACAAGTAAGAACCTTAAGTCCAGCATTTTTGAAAACGTTATCTTGAACTAACAAGATTTCAGGGTATGCCTTCAAAGGGTTTTATTGTAGAATAGGAGATGCAGTGGACTGAACAAAAGAATTCAGTATTGCAGCCACAGTGTCACTGCTTTGAAGTGTTTAAATTTTGCCAATAATTCTTTGTTGGGAGAAAAGCTGAGTATTGGGAGAGAAGCTGAGACAGGGCTTGCATGTCTGCTAGACTTGCTGGCTCCTTGCTTCTAGCACTCCAGTTATCTCAAGCAGCCATATGTTTCTCATTCACTTGATACACTGTTTTCTTTCAACTCACACACATCCTCACCACCTGTTTGTTTGAGCACCAATAAATAGCAGTGGCCTCCCAGAGCTTGGGGCCTTCACAGCCTCCACACTCAGGATGGTTTCTGGTCCCAGTTTCTTTCTCTCTCTCAAACTGTCTTTTTCTCATTTCTTAGACTCCGTCGTACTTCGTTGCCCCCCCCCCCACCCCCAGCGACCTGGTGTTGGGTCTCATCGCCCCAACATTCCTTGTGCCCAATGTGGGGTGACAAAGACCCCAGTGAAGGAACGCTAGGGCCTGTGAAAACGGAGGATGCATTGTCAAAGGGCACGGAGGACGTCTAAAGAAGCTCTGCTAGAAAACAGTGCTTTGAAGAACCAGGGTAACAATGGGACGAAGTGAAAGCAGACATTCGGCTAATTTAAAAATTTTTAAAGCATTTCTTTTAAAGTGAGGGAGTAAAAGTACTCAGTTTATCACTTTTTAGTACAGTAAAGCTATTTTGCCCATGGTTCCCGGAACAGGGAACTATGGAGTTGGATGAAAGGGAGAGAATTGGAAGAGATTTTTTTTAAAAGGTGTATAAAGAAGGAGCAGGGACAGGTACCCCTGAGAGTGCTGTTGAGGGAAGGATACCAGAGGGGCCGGAGGAAGCCCAAGGCCGCCCGCCTGGGCACGACGAGGGTGGAGGGGGTCACGAATCTGTCCCTTCCCTGAGAGGCCCCCCTGCCGCCACGGTCCCATGCCCCCATGACGACCCTCAGGCTAAACCCCAAGTCCCTGGCCGGTCCAAGCCCTGGCCTCCGGGGCTGTGCCGCTGACAAATCAGAGCCTCCCCCATGAACTCAGGAAGTGCGGAGAGGCGGCCTCCTCCGGTGCTGGGCTGCAGGGGCAGGCGGGCTGCGAAGTGCCCAAGGCCACAGCCCCGCGGGAGAGACCGGGGAGGCTGAGCGCCCTTGAGTGCCCCAGGCAAGTGCACGAGTGGCTATAGCAGTCCTGCTGGGACTACCTCACCTGGCACAGCCCCAAACAGTCCTGGCAGAGTTTCCCTTCGGGCAGCGCTGCCGTCCCCACAGCAGGGCTATTACAACCCCTTCTACTTCCTGAGTCCTGGGCCGCGGTCCCTGACCCGGGGATAGCTGCAGGCATCAGCACCTGGGCTCCAGTCGCGGGCCTGGGACCCCGGGCTTCTCATGTGCAGGCGTCCCTGTGGGCCATTCCGGGGTTGAAGGTAGGATCTGCAGCCCCTTCCTGAAGCCTGAGACCGGGGCAACAGGCAGGCAGAGAATGTTTTTCCATCCTTGGTCCACCATGGTGAATTTTATTCTCGTCTTTGAAAAAGCAGCCATTGTCTTAAGCATTATGCACCTCGGTGGGATGAGGGATATCTCTAAGTGTGCTATGCATTATATAATGGAAAACATAAAGACACATCAATGGAAGACTTGCAGAAAATGATGGTTGTGGCTCTTATATACAGATTATTAATTTGTTTCTATGAGACAATTTGCATTTGGGGAGCAGGTGGAGCTACCCCAGGGAAGTTCCTGGTGGGGCTTCGAGTTGTGACATGTAATACATTAGTGCTTATTGCACTAAGTCGGGTTTTAGTGATTCCTTTCTCAAATGTTAGCATTACAATGTCCACTACATGAGCTTTGATCAAGAATTTTTCGATTGCTGCTTTTTTTCCCTGCTTGCATCACACTGCTGTTTTTTCAGCATAATCGAACAGCCTATGATATTGTGGCAGGAACTACTGTGGTAAAAAGAAATGGGGTCAGATGATGCCCCCAAAGCCCTGATTACCACACGTTATAATGATAAGACTAAATTGTGTATCGAGGCCATCAGTATCCCTGGGTTACACTAATTAACGATTTAGAAATTAAAGCAGTCACTCCAGTGTGATGCAGGTCACTATGAAAGTGTATTTATTTTACTTAAATGCCAAAGAACTTTTCCAGAAGAAAAACTTATTGAATTCAAATATTAAAATTTGTAGATAAAAAATACAAATGATTTATAAACAATGGACAATATATGCTTTAAGATCTAAGGCACTTAAGATCTAAGAATTTGCTGAAAGCATTTTCAGCTTTGAAATCTCCAAATGAAACTTCAAAATTTATTTTGGTTTATCCCAAAATAATGGAAAATGTCCAGTTGTGTTTTGTAAACATCTATAATAACTGATCTTTTAGTTTACACTTCTGGGGAGCTACCAAAGAAGGTCCCCATGGGAGTTAGGAGACCCTTACCCTGAGGAACAGTTGGTCTAACAGAAGGTCTAGTCTAAATGTAAAAGGTGTTACTATACATTCAGAAATAATTGACTCTGATTATACCGGAGAGATTCAATTGGTTATTAGTTCCTCGACTCCGTGTTCTGCCTCCCCAGGAGAAAGAATTGCCCAGTAGTTGCTGTTACCTTACATAAAGCTAGGAAGCAGCAGAGTGAAAAGAACAGGAGGCTTTGGTAATACTGATCCAGCAGGAAAGGCTGTGTGTTGGGTTAATCAAGTGTCTGACAAAAGACCTATTTGCACAGTAACTATTCAGGGAAAATATTTTGAAGGACTAGTAGATAATGAGCTGAGGTCTCTACTGTTGCTATAAATCAATGGCCCCAGCACTGGCCTAAGCAAAAGGCATCCATTGATATTGTTGGAGTAGGAGCTGCCTGGGAAGTTTATTAATGTTCCTTGATTTTATCAAGGGCCGGATGGTCAGGAGGGGACAATCCAACCTATCAATACACCTATTCCTGTCAATTTATGGGGTAGAGACTTATTGCAAAAATGGGGTGCTGAAATAACTTCCTACAGATCAGTATAGTAATCATAGTAGACAAATGATGAAAAACATGGGATATAACCTGGGGAAAGGACCAGGAAAAGATAAAAACGGCCAATCAGAACCTTTAGAATTAAGGGGGCAAACAGATCAGACCAGATTGGGGTGTCATTTTTAGGAACAGCCATTGTTGAGCCTCCAGCTCCCATTCCTCTTGTTTGGCTAACTGTCAAACCCATTTAGGTGGAGCAATGGCCACGGAAACAGGAAAAACTGGAGGCTTTAAAAGAACTGGTGCAGGAACAATTGCAAAAGGGCCATATAGAGCCTACTTTCTCCCCTTGGAATTCTCCTGTATTTGTCATTAAGAAAAAAATCAGGGAAATGGAGAATGTTAACAGATTTAAGGGCTGCTAATGCTGTGATTCAGCCCATGGGTGCGCTACAACCAGGGCTGCCCTCCCCAACAATGATCCCAAAATACTGGACTCTCATAGTGATAGATCTAAAGGGTTACTTTTTTACCATTCCTTTAACTGCCCAAGATTATGAAAAATTTGCTTTTACTGTTCCCGCCATAAATAATGAAAACCCAGTGGACAGATACTATTGGAAAGTATTACCACAAGGTATGCTAAATAGTCTATTTGTCAAACTTATATCGGGAAAGCTATTAAGCCAGTTACAGAACAGGTTAAAAAATGTTATATCATCCATTACATGGATGATAGTCTGTGTACAGCTGAGACTGGGGAGGAACTGATGTGCTACAAACAGTTAAAAAATACTGTAAATGCGACAGGGTTAATTATAGCCCCCAATAAAATCCAAACTTCTCCCTTTCAATATCTAGGAATGAAGGTAGAGCAAAGTGCTATTAAGCCCCAAAAGGTTCAAATTCAAAAAGATAATTTAGAAACCTTAAATGATTTCCAAACATTATTAGGAGACATTAATTGGATTTGTCCAACTTTAGGCATTCCTACCTATGCTATGTCTCACCTCTTTTACTTTACGAGGCGATTCTAACCTTAACAGTAAATGCTTCATGTCCAAAAAAGCACTGGAGGAACTTCAATTAATTGAGGAAAAAATTCAAGATCAACCCATGACTGCAGCTGAACAATATCTGACAGGACAAAAGGAAAATAAAGGCTGGACAAGATATATGGTAGAGGGATGCACATACAAAGAGCTGGGAAAAAGGAAAGATAATTTTATGGGGAAGAGGATTTGCTTGTCTCTCCACGTGACAATCAGGTGCCTGTGTGGGTGCCCACCAAACATCTGAAGATCTATCATGAACCACAGCATGTGGTGGACCCACGTGTACCGTGCAAATTGAAGGCTTAAGACTTTTTTGCTATACTGTGGCACAAGAAGGATAAGCCTCGATTTGCTTTCTCTGTGCCTTCTGTTAATCAGGAGAAGCCTGCTTCTCATTATCAATGGTAAGTTTTACTCCGTGGTAATTAACCAAAGGGCAGAAGCTGAGTTACAAATGCTTCAGCAATGGCGTGGCTCCCGGCTACAGCCACAGAAGTTTTTGCTTGTGTTTCAGTGGATTTACTAACATGGGGGTGAGGGTATGCTTGGGTTTTTGCAGGAGATGAACAAACCACGTAGGTGCCCTGAGGATGTTGTACGACCATGGAACAGGCGACTGGAAGGACCCATGGATCCCAACCATGGACTAGGCTCCCCCAGTATGAGCCATGCTGAGAAAGTGCTGGAGCACCAGGGTTTTACCTAATAGATGCTTAATGGACAAATGCTTTCTGACTGAACTCCTCTGAACCCTGATTACAAGAGACCCTAATAATAGGTAGGCAGGAGTATCATCGCCCCTATTCAGCATGAAGAAGTTACAGAAGACAGATCTTCATCCTTCTGCGACCCCTGGGATTAAGGGTCCTCTTGTAAAAGGGAAAGAGGAGATGTAGGAAGCATTCAAGCCAGAGAAACTCCATTTTGAATAAGGGCTAAGAAAAATGAAGCTGGATCACCAATCAGCAATTGCCTTGCTCAACTAATTTAAAAAAAGAGGCCACCTTTTGCTAATAATAATGATAGCTGTGGTGGTTTTTACAAAAAAGAAGGGGGCGTTGGGAGAGAAGCTGAGGCAGGACTCGCATGTCTGCTAGACTTGCTGGCTCCTTTTAGCACTCCCGTTATCTCAAGCAGCCATATGTTTCTCATTCACTTGATGCATTGTTTCTTTTTAACCCCTACATCCTCACCACCTGTCTGGGCACCAATAAATAGCGTGGCCTCCCAGAGCTCGGGGCCTTTGCAGCTTCCACACTCACGATGGTCTCTGGTCCCACTTTCTCTCTCAAACTGTCTTTTTCTCTTTCCTTTGACTCTGCTGGACTTCACCGCCCGCACGACCTGGTGTTGGGTCTGATCACCCCAACAATTCTTCTGTGTTTAAGTGTCTTCATATCCAGTGTCAGCATCTTCTGAAGATGTGTGAACTCTTTCACTTTGTGCATGATTCATGCATGGAAAAGGGTATCTCTGGTCTTCTTTTAATATTTTAGTGTTTATATTTTAAATGTAACAAAGTAGGGCTAAACATTAGGACAGAAATAATACAAAAAGTATGCAAATAAATGACTGATTTTTCTATCTTCACAGTAATATCAGAAATGTTTTGAGGTTCAGGGTTTTCTCAGTAACTTCATAAGTCTTAAAAACCATTCTATTTCAGTCTACATTAATGATTCTAATGCCCATTGTTAGAAAAACAAAACCCCTCAGAAACAGAAGCCCAGGAGGAAAAAGAAAGGACTAAAAAAATTTAAGTTTTTGCACTTGGTGTCCTTAAAATTATTTTTAGTTTATAAACTATTGCCATAGAAATACTTATATTCTTTTTAAAATATTGAATTATATATTAATATACTTTTTTCAAACCTGGATATCATCGCCTGTATTTTCTCTAAAAATTCTAACCTCAATACATCCTAACAGATGAGCTTACTTATAAATTTTTTAGGTGATTTCAACTTTCTCTTGAAATATCTAAACATCACATTCAACTCGCACAAAACAAATAGGTATAGGACAGTTGTTCCAATTCATAGGATTTACTGCTCTCCAACACTACATTAGTTCAGAGAACTCCAATTAGCAGAGACGATACTGAAGTTTTGTAGTGTATTTGGAGGAATCGACTCTTGTTGACCATATGTCTACATCAGAAATTAGTAGTCATAAGAAATGACCAACCCTGGGTGATAATGAAAATATATGCCATTATATTTTTTGAATTTTCCTCTCCCAGTTCACTTGTGCTTTGGATAGGAAAAATTAATGGGTTGACATGTTTTCTTAAAGTACTTTTTGTTGTTGTGAATTTAGGTGTATAGTATAAAATAAGAGTTCAATTTTATTCCTTTTTGTTACTCTCTGAAGTTGTGTGTAATTCCTCCAAATGATTTTGCCCAAATTATCTGAGAGACTTACAAATATTGTCTTTTTGTGCCTACTAATTACCTAGGACACCCTACACATTCACCAGAGAGGATACATAAGGGATATCTGAAAAGCAACAACAACAATAAATGGTCTCTACAGTTCTGTGGAGAACCACATGATGTAAAGGAATTCACTCACAGAGCCAACTACAACAGCTGAAAATATTTTGACATTACATTTAACTAAGTTGATCTGAAAGAGTTACAAAAGTAATGGTGAAATCATAAATGATACTATCATCAATTGGAAGTTTGATTATTAAAAATATGTGGTAGGCACTAGGTTAAAATGTATTATTTAACCCACACACGTAAGATATTACTATATTCATATTAAGAGCATCAAACTCAAACTAATTTTCCTGGAATCTCATTGGTGTATTGAAAGATTTGAAATTAAAGCCTCATATCTAAAGGAGTGATATATACACATACATGTATATCATAAATATGACATATATCTTTTTCTATAGGAAACTTGTAACAATTGCTGTAATGCATTGTGTAGTATTTTCCTTAATCGTGGTGGTTCCTGAACTGATCCCACAACTGTTGGATAATGTTCAGTACAACCTTATTGGGAGAAAATTCTAGTAAAATATTGTATGCCTCCTTTCCCATAACATTTCATCCGTGTATTCTTCCTCTGTGGCTTCAATATGTGATAGAATTGAGGAAAATGTACACAGTGAAATTTGAAACTCAACAAAATGATTTTGAAAAATTATTTGTACTAACTAAATCATTATGTAGAATATTTTCAACACCAGAAATTTCCTTTGTGCTCTATAATCCCCATCCTAGGACACTTCTATCATGGAATAATTTTCCTAATAACTCAACACTATCCTCCCATCACTGGGCAACTGCTGCTTTGATTCCTATCCCTAGACATATTTTCTTGGTTTTTGAATTTCATGTTTGTTGAAATGTTCGATTCATACTCTCAATCTTCTTTTAGTCAGTATTTTGCTTTTGAACTTCATCCATGTTTGTATTGGTACATAGTATTTCACTATATGAATATATCATAGTTTTCTCTCCATACCCCTATATTCCAGTTTGGGGATGTAAGAAAACTGCAATTGTATTCCCCAAATCTATAAATTTTTTTAATTACTATAAAAATTCCTATACAAAAATTTGTGGACACATGCATTAATTTTTTTATAGATCTAAGAGTAAAATTACTAGATCATAGTATATATATTTAAATTTGGAAGAAACTGACAGTTTTCCAAAATTGTTGAATTTTACATTACCACTAGTAATTTTTGGAGTCCCATTTTCTCAACATTCTTGCTAAATTTGATATAGAAATATTTTTTAGTATTTAAGTTAGAAATGGAAAATGGAATAAACTGGTATCTTATTGTGATCGTAATTTTCATTTACCTGATGACTAATGATAACACGTTTCCATGTACTTTTTGACCATTCATATATATTATTTTTAAAGTGTCTATGCCTATTCTTTTCTTTGTTGATTTTCTTTTGATTCTGTGTTCTGAACAATTTTTCCGATTTTCATCTAAAAGTTTTATTATTTTTATATTTGTCTTTGTCTCAGAATCCTGCAATGATAAAACACAGCCGTTTTACCACTAGAAGACAAAGTTCTCTCTCCCTTGAGACCCTCACATATATGACATAGCTTTGGATGCCTGGAATAAGGTGGTTAGAAGATACCAGAGTTAATAATGCCATAATCCAAACTTGAGGTTCTGAAAAAAGAGCAGAACTAAGAACCAGCTTCTATTTCTACTTGAAGCCTTGCTCTAATTTTCATATACATTTGTGTATCAGTTTCAGATTCTATCTGAGACGTTGTGTGTTATACTGGGGAGATGTCTGACTTTTTAAAAAATATACCTCTTAAGTGTTTGTTTTTAGGAGGATTTATTTTAGGAGGAAAATAACATAGCTTGACTCAGATAGCAAACTCTGCTTTCATCGACTGGCATTGAGTGCCTGCAGCTTTTCCATGTTCATAGGTCCAACACCAGGTGGAAGCCACCAAGGCCTGGGATTTGCCCGCACAGAAGCAATGGCCTGAGCTTCACCTTGTCACCTTTTATCCTTGGCTGAAGCTGTAGTAGCTGGGATGCAGGGCGCCAAGTCCCAAGGCTGCACAGAGCAGCGGTGGGCCCCGGGCCTGGCCCAGGAAATGATTTTTCCCTCTTAGGCCTCTGGGCCTGTCATGGGAGGGACTGCTATGAAGTTCTGTAAAATGCCCTGGAGACAGTTTCCTCATTGTCTGGGCTATTAACATTTGGCTCCAAGTCACTTATGCAAATTTCTGCAGCAAGCTTAACTTTCTCAGAAAATTGGTTTTTCTTTTCTACAGCATGGTCAGGCTGCAAATTTTCCAAACTCTTATGTTACCCTTTTAAACATAATTTTTAATTTTAGATCATTTCTGTCTTCACACATATAAGCATACACTTTTATAAAATGTCTTCCATCAAATAGACTAAATTATCTCTCTCTGTTCAAAGTTCTACAGATCTCCAGGCAGGGGTAAAATGCCACCTGTCTCTTTGCTAAAGCATAGCAAGAGTGACCTTTGCTCCAGTTCCCAGTAAGTTTCTCATCTCCATCTGAGACCATCTCAGGCTGGACCTCATTGTCCATATCTTCATCAGCATTTTGGTCAAAACCGTTCAAGTATCTAGGAAGTTCCAGATTTTCCCACATCTTATCTTCTTCTGAACTCTCCAAACTCTTCCAACCTCTGCCCATTACTTAGTTCCAAAGTTGCTTCCACATTTCAAGTATCCTTATAGCAATGCTCCACTTCTCTAACTACCAAACTTCTGTATTAGTCTGTTTTCAAACTACTTTAAAGAACTTCCTGAGACTGAGTAACTTATAAAGTAGAGAAGTTAATTGACTCACAGTTTACATGGCTGGGAAAGCCTCAGCAACCTTACAATCATGGCAGAAAGCAAAGGAGAAACAAGCATCTTTTTTTTTTTTTTTTTTTTTTTTTTTTTACAAGGCAGAGGAGAGAGACATTGTGGGCACAGGAAAGTGCACACCACTTTTATTAAAACCATTATACCTCCTGAGAACTCACTATCATAAAAACAGCATGGGGAAACCACCCCATAACCCAATCACCTCCCACCAGATTCCTCCCTTGACATGTAGTGATTACAATTCAAGAATAGATTTGGGTGGGGACACAGAGCCAAGCCATATCACTACTTCAATCTCTCTATTTTTTTAGACTTTTTATTTATGTTTGATTTAATCTTAGTAGATTGTATTTTGCTAGGAATTTATTCATTTCCTCGGTTATTCAATTTGTTGGCATATAATTGTAATAGTCCTTCATGATCCATTTTATTTTTGAGATTAATTGTAATGGCTCCATTTTCATTTATAATTTTATTTTACTCTTCCCTTTGTTTTCTTTGTTAGCCAAGCTGAAAGTTTGCCAATTTTGTTTATTTTTTCAAAATGCCAGCTCTTATTTTCGTTAATTTTTCTATATTTATTGGATTTATTTATGTTCTGATCTTTTTTATTTCCTTCTGATAATTTTGGGATTGATTTTTTTTCCATTTTTTTTAAGTGTTATGTTTTGGGGCATAATGTTAGGCAATTTGTTTGAGATCTAAATCTGACCCCCACAAGCCACAAGTACCTGTTACTATATTATTTCATATATTATATATCATGTGTCCTAGTGTCTTAGCTGGGACTTGAAGAATATACGAATAGTTTCATCCTTATCAGGGAACTTACAAAGGTAAGATTAACTAAACACAATGTAAACTTATGCTCAAATATGACATACTGGAAAATGGGTAAAACACCACATACCATTGTGAACGATGTGGTCCTCATTGTTCCACAATGCGCCAATCACATATACTGGAAATTATAATATAGTTCCTCCTGTTTCATGACTTCTGAAACTACCTTGTGGCATGCCTGTTCAGCTCTATAATGGTTTACTCTGTGTCCAGGGAGTCGGAGGATTTACCAAATTGTCATTGTCCCTCATCTTTTCCCAGGAGGTGCCTTTCCCCTATTAAGAAAACAGCCTCAATCTTTCTTTCTCAAAGACGATCGAACTTATTAGAATAGAAATAAAATCTGCCTGGTTATTTCTTTTGTCTTCAGCATATTACTGACTACTTAATGCTAATTTCTGCTATCTTCACAATCTGCAATTTATTACTCAAACTCTGCTTTTTGATGGCTTTCTATTTGAGCATAGACACTTTCAAAATGTCAAAATGGACTGATAAGTTTACATTTCTGAGTCAATTTTCTTTTTGATTATGTATTTTGGAAATTTTTGTGTGTCACATTTCACTGCTTTCATTTATTTTCTTTGAAAATATTTCATTGACAAATGTGTATTTTCAAGGTGCACAGTGTGTTTATATGTGTATGCATTGTGTAATGATTACTAAAACATTAATTAGCACACCTTTTACCACCCATGGCTCACCCTGCGTGTGTGTGTGTGTTTGTGTATGTGTGGTGAAGACTCTTGCAATCTGCTCTTTCATGAAATTTCAAGTAAAAAGTTCAGTATTATAAACTGCAATCACCATGTGGTACACTGGATCCACAAATGACATTAAGAGACAAAATAGGGCCGGCTGCAGTGGCTCACGCACTTAATTCCAGCACTTTGGGAGGCTGAGGCAGGTGGATCACTTGAGACTAGGGAGTTCAAGCCCAGACTGGCCAACGTGACAAACCCCCACCCCTTCTAAAAATACAGAATTAGGCATGGTGGCACATGCCTGTAGTCCTAGCTACTTGGGAGACTGAGGCCCAATAATAATTGCTTGAACTCAGGAGGCAGAAGTTGCAGTGAGCTGAAATCACGCTACTGCACTCCAGCCTGGGCAACAGAGCCAGACCCTGTCTTAAAATAGTGAGACAGTGACAATATAGAGCCAGGCATGGTGGCTCACATACATAAGTCCCAGCACTTTGGGAGGCTGAGGTGGGTGGATCACTTTGAGCTCAGGAGTTTGATACCAACCTGGGCAACATGGCAAAACCCTATCTCTGTGAAAAAGACAAAAACAGGCCAGGCATTGGTGGCTCATGGCTATAGTCCCAGTTATTTAGGAGGCTGAGGTGAGAGGATTGCTTGAGCGCAGGAATTTGATTCTGCAGTGAGCTATGGTTATGCCACTGCACTCCAAACTGGCCAACAAAGGGAGATTCTCTTAAACACAAATACAACAAAACTTGGTTCTAATACTTACTACTTTGGTGATCTCTGACAACTTACTGTATCTAGGCTCTACTTTATCATTTGAAAAATGGAACTTTTAACAGAACCTACCTCACAGAGCTGTTGTGATGGCTAAATTAATTGAGACATATAGAATCTCTATAACAGTAAGTGAGAGATCTTATTACCTGGTAATTTCTATGACCATCTTAAAGATTCAGTACACCAACAATATGGTAATGTTTATCCTCACATGACAATGTGGTATGCAATGTTTACTTTATTCCAATGAGATATATTCATTCATGTTTCTTTGGCTGCTGCACGTGGGATTTTATCTTATGATGGTGAACTAATATTGTAGAGTCTGATACTTTCAATAAAATTAGGATTATTAAAAAGAATAAAGGAAATCAAAATGCATAAGAAAATGTAGGGAGTTAAGGAAAGCAATCATGTTCAAAAGGCAAGATAACAATATCACTGCATACAGATCAGACCTCATTTACATGGTGAAGGTCTGTAACTGTCAAAGGACATCTGTAACAGCCAGCAGATAGATACAGTATGGTGTAGTGCATTTTATTCCATCTATTTGCTTTGTACATGTAGAACAGTCAACTGATGCAATCAAACAGTGAAGTCAATAAAAATATAGTACATTCCATGTAGTGCTTATTGACAAATTATGGATTGTCAACTCAGTGAGAAAGAGACTACAAAATCATCATAGAATGGTCCTCTTAAAGATGTAAAAACAACTGGAACACAAATTTTAACCACAGTTTATTACTTTTTTAGATAAATAAGGGGAAATCCATGAAAAAAAGGCAGTTATTAAGCAAGAACAACTAGAGAAAAAGACTAAACCTGAGACTTTCTATGGAAGTCTTCTGAACTTTAGCATAATTGATAATATCTACTTATGTAAAGAGAATGGGCTAACAATCAGCTGCTAATCAGAATTTACCAGTTATTGAGCTACAAAGTATGTTCAGTTAACAGACTTACATGTGCAAATAAAGGCATTGATAAGGAAACGGTGGAATCCTAATATTTGGAATAGTAATTATTTGAGCATAGTTGTAAGACTTAAAATCATCACATATCATGTAAACAATCAGTATTAAATGCAATGTCAAAATATACAAGCAAATGTATGAAGGCTAAAACAAAAGGAAAGTGCTTATATACACGAAAACACACAAACAGAAACACACACTCTGCAAATATTATTCCAAAGTGGATAGAAACACTAGAATCCTTGTCATTCCCTTCTCTAATGACCACTGTTTCCTACTCCCACCCAGCATACTAGCTTTCCTTGTCTCCTTTTTCTTTGTATCCATCATGCATATTCTACTATTGTATAAAATGGAATTATTATAAATTCAATTCATCTATCGATCAAAGAAGGCAAATGTTTCTGCTGTTTTACGTATAGCAATTAGAAAAGCCTATCATGTATTAAACATATGTAAATATGTTGAATCAGTTATGCTAGTTACATCTTCTGGAAGTATACAGAGCAAAAATTGATGCCCATAACCTAATTTATAGGAATCATATTGTACAAACTTTAAAGAAAAACATTAAATTATTCCATGTCCTCCATAGGGCATATTTTACATCTTTGTTTCTTAAACTATAGATCAAAGGATTCAACATGGGAATAACCAAGGTGTAAAATATGGAAGCCACTTTATCAGTGTCAAAGGAATGACTGGACTTGGGCTGCACGTACATGAAAAGCAAAGTCCCGTAGAACACTATGACCACTGTCAGGTGGGCTCCACAGGTAGAAAAAGCCTTTTGTCTGCCAGCAGAATTCATCCTGAGAATGGCTACAAGGATGAGCAGGTAAGATACAAGAACTATCAAAAGAGATGAAATCAAATTGATAGCCGCGAAGATCAGAATTATCAATTCAATTTCATGTGCATTTGAGCAGAGCAAAGGTAATAAGGGGAGACTGTCACAATAGAAATGTCTAATGACATTGCAGCCACAGAAGGATAAAGTAAAAATCTTTACGGTGACTAGAAGAGAAATGAATGTGCAGTAGACATAAGGGATTGCCACCAGCACCTGACATACCTTTTGTGACATGATTACTGTGTATAGCAGAGGGTTACAGATGGCCACATAGCGGTCGTAGGACATCGCTGAGAGAATAAAAAGTTCACTACCAATGAACACAAGAAAGCAAGCTAGCTGTGTTGCACAAAAATAATAAGAAATTGTATTCTTATCCACAACAAAATTTACTAACATTTTGGGTCCTACGGTTGTTGAATAACCAAGATCCATGAGAGCCAGATGTCTGAGAAAAAAGTACATAGGGGTTTGCAACCTGGAGTCCAACTTAGTGAGGACGATCATGCCCAAATTGCCCATCACTGAGATCACATAGATCATGAGGAACAATGCAAATAATGGTGCCTGCAGCTCAGCAATATTTGTGATTCCCGCAAGAATGAATTCATTCACCGTTGTTAGATTGTGTTGTTCCATCCAGGTTCATCAGAAAACCTATTCTGATAGAGACATCAGCATAGTCAATAGATTTCCTCTATCATCACCTGAGAAAATTTTTAGTATGCAAAGCTAACATAAGATACATCTAAATTTCACAATTTGTGACATTTGAAAACAAATGTACCTCTCACAAATAAAAACATGTTTAAATATAATTCAAGAAACAGATAAGACAGATCAGCAGTTTTCAGTTGGTTTTGATTTTACTCACCCGAAAACATTTTCCCATGTCTAGAGACATTTTATTTATCACAATTTGGAGGTGGGCCACTGTTGCATCTAAAGGTTAGAAGCCAGTAAGCTGCTAAACATTCTACTATAATCAATACTCAGCCCATCGCAATACCCAACCCCAAATATCAATAGTGCTAAGGTTGAGAAACTCCGATGAGATACATGGATAGATGATAGATCATAGATAGATAGATAGATAGATAGATTATGGATGAATAGAACCATATGAGAGAGAAAGATACGGACAGATATTCATGTATGTATAGATATCTAAAGAAAATTTTTAAAGTTAAAAATATTGTTAATACTGTGGATACCTGATATATTTACAATTATTGCACTATGTTTTTAGAGTGGTCATATTTATAAATTACTATTACGACATAATACAATTTTAGTTATATAAAAAATTGTCACAGATTCCAAAAATGCATAAAACCACCTGCTTCAAAACATCATCCTGTGAATACCCGTATCTCTTCGGGTGGTACAGCCGAGACTTTAATAGAGTTGACAGATATTAGGCATATGAGTAAGAGCAGCATAACAGATGACAGTGGCAATTATTTGTATTTACAAAGCAAAAAATATCAGGAAGTGTATGGATATAGATATATTCTACACTGTATCTTAATTCATGTCATATTTGAAAGGTTATGGTAGGCAAATAGTGTAAGTTATCTAAAACTGTTTGTTCTTATATCCAGAAGCAACATGTCATTGTGGAATTGTTGGGAAGGATGACTGAAGATTAAGTGATTCAATGTGTCTTTGTTGCCTAGAAGTAGTTCTAAAATATCAAGTACATTGTGAGTTTTCTTCTTCTTGTTATTGTGACAGCGCCTTACTTGAAAGAGGTTTTTTTACACATGTACACGTACATTATTCCGACTGTGAATTAACATCTTTGTTAGGACCATAAGGATGCCTAGGGGAGTCACAGGTCAAGTAGGATGTAATGCTTGCAACTTAGGGCAGTTCTTCTCCCCTCCCCCAATTCATATTCATGACTAAACTTGGTTAATCGGTACGCTATTGTTTTGGATTACTTATCTGTTTTTCACAACGAATTTAATAACATTTTAGATAAATTGTTTATATAAACTTTATTAAAACATTAATCTTCCCATAGTTTAATCTCAATATAATTGAGAAATGCTAACTTGAATGTGAAAGTTAAGTTTGTTTTATCATACAAAATCTTAGGGGAGTTTGAGGAAATCTGAACAAATTGGGAGAAAATGTGGTCCTTCATATTGGTTTGTATAACGAAGGATTAGTAAAAGCTCCTTTTTGGATAAAAGGATACTATAGATTAAAGAAATGATTAAAAGTCACTTCGTTACACAGTAACATAGAGACAAAATAAATACACCAAACATGAGAGAGATGTGGATTTCTGGCTGTTTAAAAATTTTCTGGACATGCAAGCCACAGAAACTAGGAAATAAGGTATAGCACATAATGCAAATAAACATATGTGTAATTGAATAAATATATATCTAAATATCCCCCAATAACCCACAGATGGATATGGAGGGCATGATAACCTAAGATAATTATTATTGGTTAAAAAAATTCTAAGCCCCAATGCTTTTTGAAAAAGAAAAAATAGTGTTTACAATGAAAATTATAGTGACAGCAATCTCAGAGTGAGCTATGAAAAAATAAAGACATGCAATTGTGTTACATTGAATATGAAGATGATTACATATTATTTGAACTTAATTTTCTTAATAAAATTATGACCTCCTCCTATCCTACCCTGACTCAATGAACACACCTTTCTCATATTAGATATATGGTAATGTGTGGCAGTAGATAGAAAAGTTAGATAAATATCTTTAGTAAATACGATGATAAGCAACATAAATCCTGTATTTTGTTTGCTTGTTTTGTACAGTTTGGCAATTTAGAAAGGCAAAAAAATAATATCATCATTGGTAAGTACCTGTTTTCTTGTTAGGTAAGGAAATCTAAATGAGCTTCCTCTCACCACCATTGGAGTTCTGTGGAAAACCCAGATTGCTTTTTCATATTTTGCTGTCTTTGTTGAATATCAATGGCATTTTTAAAGCTACAATATTTGAGAAAATAATATCTGCTTTGGTCAACTCTTGGTGGAAATTGAAGTACTTTCTGAAAATTGTAGTTTTCCCTAAAACTCGGTACGTAACAGTCTCCTAATTTTATTATATTTTTAAATGTTTTTTTCTGTGCCTATGATTACCCAAAAAGTCTCATAATTTTTAATAATGCTTTTCACATTCGAATGTAAGGTGGAAACCCCCTTTTTGTCTCATGAAGAAGTGAGAAAAGAATCATATCTACACATTTATTTAAATAATTATCCACTGTTAAATTATTAAGGAGTCTAAGCCTAGAGCATCTAAATAACAAGTATTTGGAAGGACATGAACATGACTGACTAAATAGTTGCAGTTTCTCCATTCTTTCATTAAAAATATATTTATCTCCTTGTCGTTGTGCTTTATTTTCTCCAAGTTTTGGCCTCAATTAGATAAAAATATTTTATGTAAAATATATACTTTAGAAACAATATCATGATAATCTTTCAAAGATGCTTATGAGCATTCAGCCTGTGAAACCATGTAAAAAAGTTAAAAATTATATGAAAAATGGAGCACTGTTATTTCTGCTTAGGCATTATTGGATAACAGAAATCCTGGAGAAATGAATCAGAAATTGTCACACTTTACTATGGTTATGTCATCAAATTAAAGTGGCAGTTTTCCAATGTCACTGAAGCATTGTCGATATCTGTAACATATGGCACCAAAAGAAACATTCTTACCTTTTTTTTTTTTCCGTTTGTTACCTGTAATGAAGCCTCTGTCTTGACTCCTCCATGTGTCTCTCACATGGCACAGTGAGAACAATTTATGCATTTTTTAATCTTTTGAGACTCTCCCTGAGGAGATGGCAGGCAATTTGTTGATAATTCCTAAAGCATTTGAGAGCGTAACAAAATGTTTCGAGGCTGTCCATTAGTTGTAGAAGACAATTTTAATTCATTAGTGTATCAGAGTTCTCCAGAAAAACAGAGCCAAGAGGATATAGTTAGATGAGCGATGGATGGATGGATGGATGGATGGATGGATGGATGGATAGATAGATAGATAGATAGATAGAGAGATAGATAATATTATGAATTGTTTTATGCAATTATGTAGGCTGAGGATTCCTGTGATTTTTTTTCTCTGCAAGCTCCAAGAAAGCTGGTGGTATAGATTCAGTTCAAACTTGAAATATTGGGAGCCAGGGGAGCCAACGGTGTAGGTCATAGTCTGAATTAGAAGGCTCTAGAATCTGGGATGTCAATGTCTGATGCAGGAAGTGAAGGATGTCCTAGCTTAAGCAGGGAGTGAACTCACCCTTCCTCTGTCTTTTTGTTCTATTCAAGGCCTCAGTTGATTGCACTGATACCCACCTATATTGGTGAGGATGATCGTTACTCTACCAATTCTAGTCTTTTCCAGGAGCATCCGCACAGGCACACCCAGAAATAATGCTTGCCAGCTATCTGGGCATCATATAGCCTAGTAAAATCAACACCTTAACCATCATTACTCCACCCCTTGTCAACTTGGCAAACATAAACATGTACTTAAACCATACTTAGTCTCTCTAAACATAGACAATAACAAGGTCATAGTTGTGCTTTAGATGACACAACTATCTTGCATATAAGTAAAAACTCATTAATCCCTTATTCCAAACAGGAAATATATTCTTTGAGTGATATTGACTAGTCTCCTGATTTTCTCAGAGTAAAATTCTACAATGTAAAACTAACAATATTTAAATACTGATGTGAAGTCCATATATCTTATTTATATAAGGTAATAAAGATGGAATAAAGCATCTTAATAAATACACACACTTATTTACAATAAAATCAGGATGGAATTCTCATTACAATTACAGCCCTCATTTCTGAACTGACCACATGATTATAGCTGGTATTTGTAACTGTCTTCTTCTTCTTTCCATACTGTATTCCCTTTGTCTTTAGCAAGCACCTTAGCTGGCCATAGCTTTTTTTCTTTTCTTTGTAAAGTGGCCCAAACCTTTATTCCTGAAGAGTTTGAGCCATTAGTAGTTCTGGCTAGTTCAGGCTATTACAGTGTTCCTTTTATTATTACAGTTTTTCTTATTAATAAGAGATGTCCTAAGGAATGTCCCATATTCCTGGCTTATTCTTCCTTGTACTGTGAAGTAATAGCCCAATTTACCCTGGAAAGTCAGGATGAAGTATGATAACTTCCTGTTTTGTCTATTGATTCAGTTGCATGAGGAGCTCAAAATGGCTGGGTAAGAGTCTTAACTTCCAATTCAATAGAATTATTGCTATGTCTTTAGGTGGAAGCATTCATTCCTCTGTGACTAAAACCTGTAGGTCAGTAAAGCTTAAAGTCAATGAAGCAGGAAACAAATTTTGACAGTGGGTCACTAGGGTTAATAGTCAGTGGTGTCACTCACATTTCCATCTCTTCATTCCTAGGCTCCTACATCCAGTCTATGGCAAAAAACAGCGCAATACACTGGAGACTAATTCAAAGTATATATAGCTTTCTTGGGAACCTTTCCCCAGCTATTCAAGTTATTGCCATGTAGCTGGATTGTAATTAAAATTTCAAAGCCAGTTTCTTTAGGATGATGGGCAGCATGGTAAGACAGACTAGTGAATTCCATGATCATGGGCTCTTTGCTGCACTTCTTTACCTGTGAAGTGGGTTTCTTGATTATATGTAATGCCATGTGGAATATCATGACGGTGCATAAGGCATTCTATAACTTGGAAGGTAGTTTTGGCAGAATTGCTTGCAGAGAGGGATAATCTGTATCCAGAGTAAGTATACATTGCAGTAAGAACAAAATTCTGCTCTTAAATGTTGGAAACAGTCCAATGTAACCAAACTCCTGCCAGGGAGCTGGCTGCTCCCACTGGGTAATGGTGTCGTATTAGTCGCTCTGTGTAATTCTCCGCTGTTGGCAGATTGGACACTCAGCAGTGACTATGGCCAGGTTGACCCTCATGAGCCGAAGGTCCATGTTTCTGTGAGATCACACGTAACCTACATCCCTGCCACCATACCCACTTTGTTTGTGAGCCCATTGGGTGATGACAGGGTGCCTGAGGAAAGAGGCTGACTAGCATCCACAGAATGTGTCATACTATTGACCGGAACATTATAGTCCTCCTCTGCTGAGGTCACCTTTTGGTGAGCGTTCCCCTGGGACACCAATATCTTCGCATTTTTTGCTCATTCAGAGAGTTCTAGTCATACTTCTTCCCTAAATTTCTTTGAAAAATAATGACAATCATGTCCTCTCCACGTTTTTTTACTGTCTAGCCACACCACTTGCCACAGCCCCTGAATCCATATATAATCATGATTATCACATGTCTGGTCTCTCATGATGACCTTCTAAGCAAAGTGCATGAGCAGGTGCACCGCCCAAGGTTGTGCCCAGAGGGAGTATTTCCCTTTACTTCTGTCCATCAGGAATGTCCCAGAAAAGGCCTGTAGTGCTACAGTTGCCCACTTTCAGGATGGTGCCTGCATATGATGCAGAACTATCTTTAAACGGGACTGCAGTCTTCTTTTTGTCAACTGACTATAAGAAACTCTAAGGACATGGGTGGAGACAGAAGATAGTGTAAGAGGAGTGGGGACCATGTGCATCGGGCTGCTACTTCATGTAACTTACTTGTGCCTCAGGGCCTGTTCAGTCCTGAACATCATATACAGTAGTCCCTTTTATACCTATTTTTTTACTTTTTATGGTTTCAGTTACCTGCATTCAACTGTGTTCCACAAATGTTGATTTCCAGAAACAAACAACTCATACCTTGTAAATTACATGTCATTCAATATAGCATAATAAATTCTCACACTTTTTCACTTTATCTTACCTAGGACATGAATCATTTTTTGTCCAATTATCCACAGTGTATACCTTCCTTGTCTGTTCCACTTAGTAGCCATCTTGGTTATCAGATGACTGTCACAGTATAGCAGTAACTGTGTTAGATAACCCTTATTTTACTTAATGATGTCTGATACTGCAATAGTCATGATGCTGGCAATTCAGACATGTCAAAGAGAAGGCATAAAGTGCTTCCTTTCTTTCAGTGGAAAGATGAAAGAAAAAAAAATCTTATGCTGAGGTTACTAAGAGCTGCAGTGAGAACAAATCTATTTGTAAAATTATGCAGATGGGGAAATGGACTGTATGTCCGACTTTATGGCTGAGTCAGAAACCATGCAGTTTGTGATGTGTCACTAGTGAAGACTTCAGTTTCTAAGGCCTAATAATAGTAGGCCAAGAGATTTTTTAAAAATTTATTTGTTACCTACTTTTTACACTTACTTAAATTTGCATTTGTACCACAGAGAACTCTTGATTAAAATATTGTATCTATAGTGCAGGCTCACAGAAAAAAATATTGTATATACAAGGCAGGCCCATCCACAGTGGTTTCCTCAAAAAGGTGACAGAGTGGACATGGTTTTCAACATTGTCCTATTACTTTATTTAAGAATTTTACATGGAATAAAATAATGCATAAAGGAGAGGTGTTGCTTTTTTATTCATTTATGTTGTTCCTTTTTATTTCATCAGGGAAAATGTTTAATTTTATTTTTTTTATTCTTCAAATATCAAATGGATATAATTACCCCTACTATGTACCTATAAAAATAAAAATAGTATTTATAACACAGTAAATGTGTTAGTATTAATAAATTATTTTAACTTTTATTTAATGTGACTTACCATCATATCTGTTTATAAATTTAGATTTTTTTTCTTAATTACGTATTGCAGCATTTCATTTGTTTATTCTGTTTAACCCTCAACCAAATTTTTCTTTTCTGTCTTGACATAAACTGTTTTATTAATATATATATGTCCTATATTATTATATTCCTGTGAACACGTAAAATTTGTGTGTGTGTGTGTGTATTTACCATGCATATTTGTTGTGTTATAATTTCATTGCTGTATTTAAGTCACTTTTTATTTGTGATGTATCAATATTGTAACATTTGTGTTTCTTTTTGCATTATGTACCTGCATTATATTATGTATAATTATATAACTATGATACATGTCTGATAATTTTACCTTGTTTTTTGTTCAAGGCAAGCCTATCCATAAAAAACAGCAACTTCCATGTTAAAGGCGGGGGTAGGGGGTAATTAGATTTGGAGTAAATGGTAGAAAATCCATGCATGGTAGTGAATGCAACTTTTTTAACCTCAGGTTATGGTCATAGCTGAGGTAAGTAGCAGAAGGGAAAACTGGCCAGAAATTTAAAGTTCCTGGAAAGGAGATGCCAACTGAGGGATTTGATAAAAATTCCAATATCCTATACATCACCAGCTGTCTGACAATCTATATGCACATAATGGAGACTTTAGAGTACTCAGAAGAAAGTAAATGCTGGGGTATACTTGAACACTAATACAGATTAATATGCTCCCCAAACCAGGCACAGGTCAGCAGCAGAGGGTGCAGGCCTTATGAAATCAAAATTTTTAGAACAACTTTGACCACTAACCTGGAAGACAAAGAGGTAACTCTTAGAAAGTCGAGCTAAAAGTTAATAATGCAAAGGAAATACTGAGCAGAGAAATTAGTGGCCAAATTCTGCATATTCTAAACAAGGTATTTTATAACAAAGAAACAAACACACAGCAACAGAGAATCATAGAGGGAAAAAATAAAATCAAATTTTAGAGGTGCTAAAATATATTACAAAATTTCCAGTTCTCAGTGCAAATCTATGAGTCATGAAAAGCAGAAAGAGGAAATAATGATCTATACTTGCATATGATTGATAGGTAGTCTATAAGCACTGCCTATGCCTGGACACAGATGTTGGATTTAGCAGACTCATATTTCAAAGAAACCGTTAGCTAGTATTTCAAAGAATCAGAAACATGTTTGTAGTACTTGAGAAAATCACAAAAAGTGAATATCAATAAAGAAATTAAATCCATTGAAAATAGATTTTAGAGTTGAGTATGGAAGTAATATTTTAAGAAAACTTTTCCTCATGGTTCAGTGTATAATATGCAATTGGTAGAGCTTCCTAAAATACAGATATTCAGCTGTCAAACCCAGAGGCTCAAACCATGCCTGACTTGAGGCTCTGCAAAAGGAGAAAGTGAAGTCTTCGGCAGAACTGTAAGCTGCCTGAGCATTTGTTTTAGTCCATTTGTGCTTCTATAACAGAATACCTAAGAGTGGATAATTTATAAAGAACAAAAATTTGTTTCCTCACAGTTCTACAAGTCAATTTTCAGAAAAGAGTACTGTAGAAAATGAATCACTTAAAAAAAGAGAATGACAAGTTGATGGGTGCTGACGAGTTGATGGGTGCAGCACACCAACATGGCACAAGTATACATATGTAACAAACCTGCACGTTATGCACATGTACCCTAGAACTTAAAGTATAATAATAGAAAATTAAAAATCAACATTTTTTTTCTGAAATCATCAAATAGAAAATCTGGAGTTAAAAAACAGAATAACTGAAATGAAAAATTTACTTGTTAGATGCAACAGAAGATTGAGACGGCAGAATTAAGAATCAACCAACTTGAGGTAAATAGACATTATCCATTATAAATAAAATAGAAGAAAAGATCACTAAATCAAGAAATCCTTGGACACTTGTAGTACTACTATTATGTTTATTAATAGAGTCAGTTAGAGTAGCAGCAAACGTTAAGGAAAAAAGGATAAAAATATTTCAAAAACTTCTGTAATTATAGAAATATCAGTGATATGCAGATGTAGGAGACTAAACCAGACTTAAATTTGATAAACACAAAAAGATTCTCACAGAGACACATAAGTCAACTTTTTGGTAGCAAAAAGGTAAACAATGTATTTTAAAATATCCATATAGACGGGGAGCCAAGATGGTCGAGTGATCACAGCCACAAAGAATGTTTCCCAGTTCCTGAGACATTGGGAAGACTGGCACACTCTGAACATATCTTCAGAGAGAAGGGATTGAAAGTGGACAATGGGAAAGTGCAGACACTGGGCTAAGGTAGAAAGCTGAGAACCCTACACAGGACTACTGAGGACTAGGACCCGCTCCTGGACCCCACTGACTCCTGGTGAATGGGTGAGTTGAATAGACAGAACAACCTGCTTTATCCATGGGCCTCCAGAATCCTAGTGGCAGTAGAACCAATGATCCCCCATGGACACTTGAACAGGCAGGAATTGCTGCCTAGAAAACTAATGGGGGCAGGACTCCAGATTTTACAGAGCACAGAGGGTTTCATGCAGCAAGAGCTTCAGTGGCGCATGGCCAGGGATACCCATTCCCCAAGGATCACCAAGCCCCTCTAGGAGGCTTTAGCCTTTAGGGGACTTACGGACCTGGACAGAACAGGGAGATCTTATCTGTGTAATGGGGACAGCCTTATCTGAGTGCCACCCTGTCTCCCAGCCTTTCCTGGGGCTCCCGCCTGGCTGTCCCCACTTGCAGCACAGTCTCCAATACCCAATCAGGGTGCTTTCTGGGGGCCCTCATCATAGCTGCTCTGCTGGCAGGCCACACATAACTAACGAAGAGGTCTAGCAGACTGGACCCCGCCGACATGAGCAGCCCATACACAACCATCGCCTGCTGCTTTGCTAACACACACAGCCCCCATGGAAGTCCCACTACAACTTCACTAGCATGTGCATATGGGCTGATCTTTCTCCCCTCCTCTGATGATGCATATGTGCACATGTACCCCACCATCCTACTGCCAGCATGAGTATACCCCACTGTCCTATCCACCCCTGCTGGCATGCTGCCCCCACTGAGGCACTGGGAGCCAGCCATGTTATCACTACTGTAGCCAGTGCAAGTGTGTGTACAGACACTGGAACCATCTCCCCAACCTGCACTAAACCACTGCCACCACCAATGCCACCAACACAAACGTGTGCGTAGATGCCGGTGAATCCATCACTACCCTTCCAATGCATGGGCGCCACACCATGACCCTGCAGCTGCTGGTACATACATGTGAGCATGGATCACAAACCCCCACCTTTACAAAGTGCTTTGGCTGACACCCCTCATCACAGTATTGGGGCCAGTGGACTGGGAACACCTTGACCCCTTCAGCACAACAGGTTTCTAACCTAAAGGAGTCAGAGAACAAAGTCAGTGGCACAATACAAACCCTCACAATTAGAGCACACAGCCTAGGAGTGATGAGCTGAGCTCATCTTCCAGAGTCAGAGCCAGCTGACTGAACTCATAAGAAAATCAAACATCCCAGGGTATCAAAGATTATTAAAAAGAAAATAAAAGTCCAAAGGACAGTAACTTCAAAGATTAAAGGAACATCAGGCCACAAAGATGAAAAAGAACGAGAAAAGAATTCTGGCAACTACAAAAGCCAGAATGCCAGGCACAGTGGCTTACATCTGGAATTCTAGCACTTTGGGAGTCTGAGGCAGGTGGAACACCTGAGTTCAGGAGTTTGAGACCAGCATGGCAAACATGGCGAAACCTCATCTCTACTAAAACTACAAAAATTAGCTGGGCGTGGTGGCACGTGCCTGTAATCCCAGCTACTTGGGAGGCTGAGGCAGGAGAATCACTTGAAACTGAGAGGCAGAGGTTGCAGTGAGCCAAGACCGTGCCATTGTTTTCCAGTCTGGGCAATAAGAGGAAAACTTCATCTCAACAAACAAACACACAAAAAACTGTAAGCATAAAAAATAAATTTATGTACTAATGACATGCTCCAGAATACCTGACATCAAAACTAACAGATAAGAAAGATAAAAACATAATTTAACTTGGAATTTTAATATCAGTCTTAATAATTAAGAGAGCAAATAAAGAAGAAAAGAGCAATATTACAGAAGACTTGAACAGCACTCTCCTCCAGCTTGAGCTGATTAAAATCAATAAAACAATCACACAATATTAAATAGCAATTGTTCACATAGGCTTTCTCAAAATTGGCACTATTAACATTCTGACAGGGTAAATTTTTTTGTGAGGGCTGTCTTGTGAAGATTAGATTATTTTGCAGCTTAAGTAACATCTACCTTCTAGATAGCAATAATGTTTGCTCACATCACCTCATCATCATAAAATCAACAATATTTGCAAATATTGCCAAATGTCTTCTAGTGGGAAATCTCACTCCTCGTCAAAACCACTAAAGTTTATTGTAATTTAATTGGAAAATATCATTTAACTTAATTGGAATATATTATTTAAATAGCTTGTTAAACTACCTTTATCAATATGTCTGTCATTTAGTTTAGAATATCTCCCCTACAATATAGTAATTATTCTCAGAGTTCAAGAGAATTTTACCTCTCAAAAGATTTTCATGTCTTTTGAGAAAATTGAGCTCCTTCCTCCATTTTTCTATCCTTACGCATTGCATTATAAAAATGAATTGCAATTTTTTGTTTTCACTTTCAACCCCTCTTTTGATGTTTGTTTCTGTAAGGAAATGACTATCTTATTTAACCATGCTCCCAAGGTTACTAGTGAGAAGTGACAACGTGCTAGCAGCCCTGGCTCCCTCTCGGCGCCCTCTTGGCGTCCGCTCTGGCCGCTGGAGGAGCCCTTCCGCCCGCCGCTGCGCCATGAGGGCCCCTCTGTGGGGCTGGCCCAGGCCAGAGCCGGCTCCCTCTGCTCGCCGCCAGGAGTGAAGAGAAAGGCGCGGGCAGGAGCCGGGGCTGCGGGCGGCGCGGATTCCGGGTGGGCGTGGGCTTGGTGAGCCCCGCACTTGGAGCGGCCTGGGCTTGCTGGGCGCCTGCTGGGCTTGATAGGGGAAGAGTTTCCTCTGGGCTACTGGAGTGCCCAGGCTAGATGCAGCAAAGTCCCTCCGCCAGTCTCACTGCGAAGTGAAGCCAGCTGGGCTTCTGGATCTGGTGGGGACTTGGAGAACTTTTCTGTCTAGCTAAAGGTTTGTAAACGCACCAATCAGCACTCTGTATCTAACTCAAGGTTTGTAAATGCACGAATCGGCGCTCTGTGTCTAGGTAATCAGTAGGGGACTTGGAGAACTTTCGTGTCTAGTTAGAGGATTGTAAACGCACTAATCAGCTCTTTGTCAAAATGGACCAATCAGCTCTCTGTAAAACGGCCCAATCAGCTCTCTGTAAAATGGACCAATCAGTAGAATGTGGGTGGGACCAGATAAGGGAACAAATGCAGCCTCTCCACCCCCCAACCCGCCCCAGCTTGCAGTGCCAGCTTGTTTGGGTCTTTTTCCGCAGTGTGGAAGCTGTTTTTTTGCCCTTCACAATGAATTTTGCTACCGCTCACTCTTTGGGTCTGCTTTGCCTTTAAGAGCTGTAACACTCACTGCGGAGGTCTGCGGCTTCACTCCTGAGGCCAGCGAGACCACTAACCCACTGGAAAGGAATGAACAACTCCAGACACACCACCTTTATGAGCTGTAACACACATAGCGAAGGTCTGCGGCTTCACTCCTGAAGTCAGCGAGACCACGAACCCCCCAGAAGGAAGAAACTCCGGACACCTCTGAATATCTGAAGGAACAAACTCCAGACACACCATCTTTAAGAACTGTAACACTGACTGCGAGGGTCTGTGGCTTCCTTCCTGAAGTCTGCGAGACCAAGAACCCACCAATTCCGAACACACTAGGAAAAAGTGACTGTCACATAAGTAAGTGCTCAATTTTTATTAGTTTAACAAATCGAGAAGTTAATTATTTCATAGAATTGTTTTTTTTACCTATCACACACTTGCATATTTGACATTGAAAAGTAAATAGATAAAAAAATAGATTTTTTTCAAACTATATTGCAGTTATAAAAAAACTACACTTTTTAAATAAGGCTTTCAATAACACTTGAAGAGATTGTGATATAAATAGTAAGTAAAAAATATCTTTTATCAAGTTCCATTAAATGTGGAGCTTGATAAGATATAAATGGTGAATGTAAACAAGGCTATGAAACTGATGGTCAGGGACTGTGTTCACAGAAATAAACATTTGTCCAACCATTCTAAAATGCCTCACAGTAGTGTGACATGAGAAGTCATAGTTTTAGTCCCAGAATTGTGCTGCTTTATTTGAAGAAAATAAATCAAGGGCATTAAAAAACATTTTAAAGGCCGGACGCGGTGGCTCATGCCTGTAAATCCTAGCACTTTGGGAGGCGAAGGCGGGCAGATCACCTGAGGTCAGGAGTGCGAGACCAGCCTGGCCAACATGGTGAAACCCCGTCTCTACTAGCAATACAAATTTAGCTGGTCATGGTGCTGGGCGCCTGTAATCCCAGGAGGCTGAGGCAGGAGAATCGCTGGAACCTGGGAGGCAGAGGCTGCAGTGAGCGGAGATCACGCCACTGTACTCCAGCCTGGGCAACAGAGCAAGACTCCGTCTCAAAAAACAAACAAAAAAAATGTTAAAACTATGATTAATGGACATACCCAACAGTAGAGAAAATGGTTGAATAAATGGGGATGTATAAATATAATAGATTATTATAAAGTCACTGGTATTACCAACATAGGTATTCAATAAATATCTATCCTATCATATCCTCAATATCATTCTAAATGCTTCATATACAATATGTAATTAAATATTCACAGACACATGAAGCAGGTATAGTATTGTCGCTTTGCAAACATGGACACTGATGATATGACAGCTTAAGAAACTTTCATGTGGTCACAAAGTAAGCATATGATTTCGTACACAAATTCAGAATTATGGCTTCCAAATATAAACATTTTTTACTGTAGC
Organism: Macaca thibetana thibetana; assembly: GCF_024542745.1. Classification (NCBI taxonomy): domain Eukaryota; kingdom Metazoa; phylum Chordata; class Mammalia; order Primates; family Cercopithecidae; genus Macaca; species Macaca thibetana. Next base: position 16,645,992 of record NC_065591.1, read on the forward strand.
ATAAAGTCTTTATCTGAAAAGTTGTAATTGCACAATGTTGAGAATGTAGAAATATTCAAAACGTGTGAATCCTTATTAAAGGGAAAATACAAGTACACATATAGTAGTATTACATTGTTCAGATCCTGTTTTTCCAAATGCCGTAGTCTCATAAAAGCAAGAATCCTTGGAGAAGTGGTTAATTTTAGAGCTGAATCCAGGAAAATACAAGATGACCTGGAACACTTTGTGCTGCTAGAGTTGTAAGGAATAAAAACACCAATGACAAAAATAATTCTAAGACAGGGACGTGTTCAAAGAGCAAAGAGCCCAGGAGCCAATTTGATGGTGATTCTATTAGCAAAGCTAGAACGATTTGAGCAACAGAATAAATAATGTCAGTATGAGATAACACAAAGAGTAAAATAATTGGCTGGGTGCGGTGGCTCACGCCTGTAATCCCAGCACTTTGGGAGGCCGAGGTGGGCGGATCACGAGGTCAGGAGATTGAGACCATCCTGGCTAACACGGTGAAACCCCGTCTCTACTAAAAATACAAAAACTTAGCCGGGCGTGGTGGTGGGCGCCTGTAGTCCCAGCTACTCAGGAGACTGAGGCAGGAGAATGGCATGAACCCGGGAGGTGGAACTTGCAGTGAGCCGAGATCGTGCCACTGCACTCCAGCCTGGGTAACAGAGCGAGACTCGGTCCCCCCACCAAAAAAAAAAAAGTAAAATAATTTTGAGTGTATATTGATTTAAATAGAAGACTGAATAAATAAATATATAGGGAAGAAATAACTCTTCCTTACAGAATTCTGATATATAGAAAGAGTAAGGGAGATAGTAAATTTCTACCAAAATTGCACAGTAATAATTGCTATAAGCAACAAACATTGATGAATGGTAAAAAGTAGTCATGGAATATTTACATAGTCTAAATTAGCTTTCCCTTGATAATAAATACAAAGAAATAATTATACTTCTACAGTAAAAATGTCCAGCACACACTACTTTAAGTGATCAAATTTAATATCACTAATAATATTACCTATCAACACATACCCTGTGAGAAAATGGAAAATGGTATACAGATCGGCTCTCAGGAACCATTCCCAATCATGAAAAACCTCAATTTAATCAGTAGAAAGCATCAGGCAAAGTTTAATTGAAGGATAGCTTATAAAATACTTGACAGGTACTAAAATATCACAGTTATGAAATAAAAGAAAAGAATATAGAACAGGAACAGACTCCAATAGACTAAGGAGACATGACACTAACCACAAGGTGGCACCCTGGATTGGATCCTGGAAGAGAAAATAGGACTTCAGTGGAGAATTTGGTGAAATTTAGTAAGTCTGTAGTTTAGCTAATATTATTTTATCACTATACATTTCTTAAGTGTTAATGTTCACACTGTGATTAAGTTGACATTAGTAAAAATACAATAGTTAATGAAAAGTAAAAACAGTCGATTGACAGAAACCAAAATAGATGTATAGGAAAATGTAAATTCAGTTAAGCTGTTATTAAATATCTATTTTCCTGTAATATTTTCAACAATAGCCCCTATAGCAATTATTTGTGATCACTATACATATTAGTTCACCAAATATAAGAATATTAAAAAGCTGAAACAAAATTTGAATCTTGAAACAGGCAATTAACTCTAGTGTGAAAGGAGAAATGATATCATTTTCATATTTGTAGTCCCACACAAAGCATAGTGCCTGCCATCTAATAAATGTTTAATCATTTTGTGTTGAACAAGTGAGTAGATGAAAAGTTGAGGTTGAACGTGTATAGCCCAATTCTCTCAAAATTTTGTTTTATCAAGTTGAACACGTAGTGGGGGAAAGAATTACTGTAGTCTGTCCTTTAAATAATCTACAACTCCCAGAGGATACCTGCAATTTCAGATACTACCAAACTCAATATACACTTTTTTTCCTATACGTACATACTTGTGATAAACATTAATTTGTAAATTAGGCACAGTAAAAGATTAACAACAAATAACTACTAATAAAATGGAGCCATTATAACAATACTCAGAAATGCACAATTTAAAACCTCTGAATTGTCTATTGCTAGAATTTTCCATGTAATATTTTTAGACTGATTGACCAAGGGTAACTGAAACAACAAAGTAAAACCATAAAAAATGGGGGACTACTGTATGCCATTTATTTTGTCCTATTACCTGATAATATTGATTATCAGTGAGTGATATGGCACATCTATAATAGATTTTATTGCTTTTTAAAAATCTCTAACGTGACAGGTATTAGAGATGGTTTCTGTTGCTAGGAAAAATGTATTATTTTTCTTTTCCCCATGCAAATATCTGTCTTGTTTCATTATGTAACAGTAGGAAGATATTCGTTAAAGGCTATAAAATTACAGCTTGAGAAAAGGAATGTGTTCTATTGTTCTGTACTACTGTACAATGATTATAGTTAACAATAACATATTATGTAGGGTCAAACAGCTAGATAGAGGATATTGAATATTCCCAACACAAAGAAATGATGAATGTTTGAGATGATAGGTATGTATGACCTGGTCACTACATATTATGTTTTGAAACATCACTATGTACTCCATGAATATAAACAGTTATTACTTGTCAATTAAAAATAAGCCCCCTTTAAAAACAAGAAATAAGGAGAATGTAACAATCACAGCAGAAAAGAAATTTAATTAGGTAAGTCTGAGAGATCCTTCCAAGGTAGTCTTTGTCAAAGTATAATCCATGTAATGTGGGGCATCTTGAAAAATTTAATTTTATGGGTCAATACCAAACCTAATAAACTAGAATCTGTACAGTATAGTGTAGGCTAGGAAGCTGCTCTGAAACAAATAAAAATAAATGATAATGTGAATACAACTGTGAGAAATATTGTATTTACTCATAAATTGAGCATTAAATGGAGAGCATGAGTTTGATTTGTACCATGGGTTTCTTGTTCATTTTCTTAGATGGCATACGTATTATCAGACAATGATATTATGTATATACCATTGAGCACAATTAAAAATAACTGAATGCCTGAATTTAAAGTAAACACATCTATGATTGTTGACACAGATGGTAATATAATTTCAACACGTATTAACAGCACAAAGTTAGTGAGTAGGAAAGCTTACTTCAGTTTCATGGAGGGTTATCTGGGAAGCAGTGGTTATCTGAGATACCCTAACATCATATGTCACCTTTATTTTCATAATGATTTAATGTTTCATGAATGTTTCATGTATACATCTACCAATAACATGTAAATAACATGATTTTTAAAGCTACATCAATTGAATTTTTTAATAATGTCTTCTGCCATTTAACTGAATACACAAAAATGAAGATTATACATTTCCAAACACTTACATTGGAGATATACCCCTAGAAAAATTAAGAAGAGACCTTAGAGTACAATTAAGATAGAAATCTCAAGAGATGAAAGATGATAATTGTCTAACCTCTTTATTAGGTGAGTTTAAGTGTTTGAGGAAGAGTTCCAGGTATAAGAATACTGCTTAGTGTACAAGATTTCAGAAGAAAATCTTTTGTTATGGGATTGCTTTAGAAATACACTAAGACCAAGACTAATTCTAAATAAGAATCCAGGCTTGAGCAAAAAATATAAACTTTCAATTCTCACGAATGCACACGAAAACAACAAGTTAACAAATTAATTTGGCTCTTATTTATATCCTATTAATGGAAGGTAATATATATAATACCCAATATTATCATCAAAACCACCGGTATTTTTTCATCAACATCATAATATTTAGGGTCCATTATATAGGAAATAGAGATTTATGCTAAGTAACTACAGTAACAACAACAACAGCTCCAAGTCATTATGTTGATAATTCATGGGATTCAGAATTATAGATGAGGCAAATATAACAAACCTGAAAATAAATGGAAGATAGCTAAAATAATGATGTTTCATTTGGATGATTGAATACCAGGCATATTTAATTTTATTACCTTTTTTCCCCTAAAATTTGCATATCTGCCTGACTGTGAGTATTATTTGCGTGTTTCTCACGTCGAGAAACTTTCTATTTTTTAATGTCTGCATCTTCCATCAGGTTTTAAAAAAATGCCCTTCATGATGAGCAAGACATTTGGTCTTATCTCACCCAAAGAGAGAAAGAATACATGATAGGAGATAAAAGTATAAGAAGTTTTAGCATTAACATGTCAAGTGAGTGGGATGGTTTCTAGTTTTCTCTTTTCTATTTTTTTCTTAACAAAATATAAAAAGCTTTACAGAGCCCAAGGAAATAATAGCTATATTCATCTAAGATTTTATCAAGTTCCTAGAATAATTCTGTGAAGTAATTGTTAGATGTTAAGAAAATAAGACTGAAACACAAAGGAATTATTAAATTCACAAATTGTAGAACTTCCTTTTCTAAATGGGTTTTATTTTTTTTCTAAGAGTATCATACAATTAATTTCATTAGATAAATTGCTATATTTGTTAGATAAAATTAATTTCATTAGATAAATAGCTGTATTCATTAGATAGAATTTCATTAGATAAATTGGTATATTCATTAGATACAATTATTTTCATTAAGTTGCAAGACCCGATGATAGACTGGGGCAGAGAATGGTACATCTCAGGAGCAATCTTTCCTCCTAGACATCCTTCCAGACATGTTTTTTAGTCCACAAAATTGTGAACTTTTTTTTGTTAATGTTTCTCAGTTTGTAAAAAATAAAAATTATGCATAAATCCCTAACTAACTTGAAATCACTAAATTTTACTTTCCATTTGTAACTCTTTCATTGTTGGAGTCTGAGTCAATTCTGATTATAGGGCCTTTAGATCTAACTCTCCTTATTGTTATTCAGCAGGCAAGTCAAAGGCCTGAGTTGATGTAAGTGGCTGGCAACAATTTCACTGAGGTAACTGTCTTCATCCTCTCTGGATTTGCAAATCACCCTGAATTACAAGTCAGTCTTTTCTTGATGTTTCTGTTCATTTATCTGTTCACTACTTTGAGAAACCTGGGACTGATCATGTTAATCAGAATTGATTCTCAGCTTCATACCCCTATGTACTTTTTCCTGAGCAATTTAGCATTCATTGACATTATTTTACTGCTCTACTGTAACGCCTAAGGCATTGGTGAATTTCCAATCCAATCAGAGATCCATCTCCTTTGTTGGCTGCTTTGTTCAAATGTACTTTTTTTGTTGGATTGGTGTGTAGTGAGTGTTTCCTCTGGGATCAATGGCCTATGATCGCTATGTAGCAATCTGCAATCCCTTATTCAGTAGTCGTGTCTCAGAAAGCGTGCAACTGGCTGGGAGTAATGCCATATGCGATAGGCTTCACAAATTCTCTGATATCCGTCTGTGTGATAAGTAGTTTGGTGTTCTGTGATTCCAGCATCAATCATTTTTTCTGTGACACCACAATTCTTTTAGCACTGTCCTGTGTGGATGCATTCAGCACAGAAATGGTGATCTTTGTCTTAGCTGGATTCACTCTTCTTAGCTCTCTCCTTATCGTCACGGTCACTTACGTCACCATCATCTCAGCCATCCTGAAGAACCAGTCAGCACCAGGAAGGCAGAAGGCCTTCTCCACCTGTGCATCCCACCTTATGGGTGTAACTATCTTCTATGGGTCCCTGATTTTCACCTATTTGCAACTTGATAACACATCATCCCTGATCCATGCACAGTTGGCATCTGTATTCTATGCGACTGTCATTCCCATGCTGAATCTACTCATCTATAGTGTGAGGAACAAAGATGTAAAAAATTCTCTTCTGAGAGTCATACATAGAAAATTTTTTCCATAACAAATTTATGTATGTTACAATTAAACATGGATGGCTTCAGGAATTCAATTATGCCAACAACTAGGAAAATAGTAGAGTAACCTCAAAAAGCGTAACACAAACTAAATGAGAACTTAGAGTCTTGCAGTTTGTAAGTTGAATTATTGTTTAATTATATGGACCACTAACTCACTGTATTTGGAGGTCAATTCAGCATATACATTATTCAGGCATAGAAATGTACAAGGAAATAAGAGGCATCCGAACATTGATATGTGAGCATACCATCATGCTGAAACAAGTTCAAAATTACTACATTGAGAACATGTAATTTTTGTCATTCTGTGCCCAGTTTATATCATGTAACTGGATCGTTTGTATCAGCCTGGTGCGAAAGTAATGGCAGTTTTTGTCATAACGGAACAAAACAAACAACAAACGGCAAAAACCGCCATTACTTCTGCACCAACATAATAACTCTATGGATAAAGTCTTAGAAGAAGGATAAAGCATTCTCCAAGATGTGCTTATTTCACATTGCATGCCTATATCAGAACAGCACATGTGTACCCCATAAATATACACGTTTACTATGGACCCATAAAAAAAATTTCTTTTAAAACTAAAAAAAAAAACTAAATTGACAATATAACTTGACATTGTTTTCTCAGCTATTGGCAACTTGAGAGTAGAAAATGAAAAATGAAGGAATAAGAACAGTTAAATTTTACTAAAAATATTTAGTGACAGCTGATCACCTGAAAGCAAAGAGTACAGAACTGAACAAACAAAAAATAAAAATAACAAAGCAAATATTAGCCACAATGAAAAATGAAAGATTGAAATAATTTCAGTGCAATCACTAATGGAACAACAGATACCAGGCAGTATAGAGAAATCTCTTGATAATATGGAGTCCTTTGCCCCTAACAGTTAAGTTCTCGATCATGTATGTATGAACACAATTTTAGATTACATAGGAAAGTGTTCTGTTCATGGCATATATTTCTATAAAAAACAGGACAGTTTAATTTCTCATTAACTATAGATGTCTCGTTAGCAGTAGCATAATTCCTAGAATATTTTGGATATAAACAGAGATTCTTGCATCTCCAGATCAAAAGGAAAACTGTTAATTCTACAGCACTAAAGGAAGAAAATGTGTATGTATGTGTTCCTGTGTGTGGGGTAAGAAAGATGGTGCTTTCCTTGAAAAGAGACTTAAACCTGGTTTAATGAACTCTCCCAGGTGTTATTAGAAGATAACCATTGAAAAAGTTTTATCAGTACCGGCCTGTCCAACATTGTGAAAACCAGTCTCCACCAAAAAGATATAAAAATTAGCCAGATGTGGTGGCACACACCTGTAGTCCTAGCTACTAGGGAGACTGAAGCAGGAGAATCGCTTGAACCCAGAGGCAGAGGCTGCAGTGACCCCGGATCATACCACTATTGCTGGGGCAATAGAGTGACACTCTATCTCTAAAAATAAATAAATAAAAATCAATATTTGTAAGATAAAAATAATTTTAACTCAAAATTTTAAAAAATTAGAATTATAATTTTATTAAGATTTTAATAACTTAATGACTAAGTATAACTGAGGTTAATCTTAGTCAAATAAGAAATAAAAAAGTTAACTTTACACTATTTTCATAATATGCCACAATAGGAATAATTCATATCACTATATATAAGTGAAAAGTGACACTCAAATGAATAATGCAAATACTAAATTCTGGTATTATTAAACAGGTAACCATGAGAAAATACTGTTACTAGGTATTTTCAATACCTAGTAAGTTTATCAGTACCGGCCTGTCCAACATTGTGGACATTACTTCAATACTTAGTAAAAGTAGGTTCAACATTTGGACCTGTCCAACATTACTTCAATACCTAGTAAAAATATGCAACCTGATAAATTAGGGGAAATAAAATAATAAAAATAAAATAACTAATGAATAAGGAAGTTAGTAAGTCTTTGAACCAAATTTATCAAAAGTCTTTTTTTTATTGAGCCAAAGATGAAAGACAAATAAAACAATAGTTAACATAATCCAGACGACAGAGAGAGATTGAGAGAAAGAGAATAGGAGGGGCATAAGTAACGTAGTTTAAAATATAATGACCTCAGGCCAGGCACAGTGGTTCATACCTGTAATCCCAGCACTTTGAGAGGCCAAGGCAGGAACATCGCTTGAGCCCCGGAGTTCAGGACAAGCCTTTGCAACATAGTGAGACCCTGTCTGTACAAAAAATAAGACGAGCCTGGCAGTGAGTACCTGTAGTCCCAGATAGTTGGGAGGCTGAGGCAGGAGGATCACTTGAGCCCAGGAGGTGGACATTGCAATGAGTCAAGATAGCACAACTGCACTCCAGCCTGGGCAACAAACGAGACTCTGTCTCTAAATAACGAAATCACAACAAAAATAAAATACAATTACCTAGGGCATTACACACTATATTATTTAAATTGAGAGTTTTAAAATCTCTGATCAGAATTAGGCTTCTGCCATGACACAGTAAATGGTAAAATAATTTTCTTGCCATTATAAACAACTCTGAACCTGAACAAAATGGTTTTTAATGTTAGAAAAAAAAGAGCAAGAAAACCCCTTGTTCATGGCTATTGAGGTGGCTTTGACATAGAAAGTCACCTTTTGCCTCTTACTTGGGTTAAGCCCTAATGATACCTATATCAAAGAGTGTGATTCTGGCTTTTTAATCTCCACATTAGCCTGTCTCAGAATCACTAAATTTGTGATGAACAGAATTGCTCTTCCAAAAGCTCATCAAATGTACAATAAATACATACAAATGTAGCTGCTTTATGCATACCAACAAGTTATCTCCTGAAATTCTAGATTATGGACATGTTTCCTTCTAGACTCACTTTTAAATTTACATGAAAATTGATTTTATTATCATGACTTAACACAAAATCACATTAATATTTTACTCTGATTTACACTGTGTTTTCTTTCAGACCCTTCCTTTGCTTCCCCATCTTGGGCAAATAGTACTCAGTACAATATTTCAGCTCAATTTTTATATTTTAACTTTTAACCCATATTTAAGAGAAAATCTGATCTGATTATATATGGGGGAAGTAAGTTTTAAGCAACTAAATTAATTATAAAATGTTTATTAGTCTCAGGGTTGATTTTGTCTTTCTGCTCTCACTTTTATTTCATAAAATTTTTAAAAGCACATGAAAATAACAAAACATATTGCACAAATACTTCATGTAGATGAATTAGGTGACACTGCGAAACCAGAATAAATAAAGCCTGCATCACTTTTTTGGTAATGCTTCAAAATGTCTATTAGCTGGTAAGCACTTAGTTAACGTAGTAAATTATCCCCAGGGCACTAGCCAATACCTGAACCATAGAATTGTAGGGTTTATAAAAGGTTAATGTAACATAGTTCATGGCATAGCATAAAATTTTGGTTATTAAATGATGAAAATACACTGAATATATAGTATAATTATTATGCAAGCTATAGGTACATGTACAAATAGGAATTAAGTGCACAAAAGAAAATAGAAAAAAATTATACTGTTGGCAAAATGTTAACAGTTTAGAATTACTTTCATTTTCTTTTTTTGAATTTTGTTATGTTCTGATTCTTCTTAATAGGTTTTACTTCTATGATAGTATCATACATTTGAATATACAAAAATTTAATTGTAAAAAATGTATTATCCCATCTTTGGTGTCAGTCATAGAATAATTATTTTTCTGGAAATGGCTTCTCCACCACCCCAGTAAAATATTGAGAACATCACAAGAAAAAACCAATCCAGAATTTCCTTCATTCATGTGGCTTGTAAGGTAAAAAGGAAAACCTTTGCTCAAAAATCTATCATGGCTGCATTTATTCCCTGCACCTTTATCCTTGGAAACATACCAAGCAATTCTTCATTGGTAATTGGTCCACAGGGACTACCAAAAGGTGCATTATCATCAGCCCCTCATATATAAGGTACTCTAGAATTATCAGAGTGAGGGGCAAAGAATAATCTCCCTGTAGTCACAGTGGCTTCCAGTGTCCTTTTGACACACAACTTCCTGGTAATCTTTCCATTTGACCCAGGACCTCAACAAAATTTCTAGGTTGGTGTTTTGACACAGAATAAAACAAAATGAATGCACAAACATGTAAAAACAATTTATCTCAAGGAAAACAAATATTAGAGAAAATTTTATCTCCTTAAATGCTTTTCATGTTTTATTTATAAGAAAAATTTGAAGTTGACAAATTTCTAGACAGATAATACAAGAAGAAAGCTTTTTCACCAACTTTGGCTCAGACACAGTAAGTATTATTCTCAAAATTGGAAGATTTTATTCCAGATTAAATTAATTTGGGACTTTATCATAATAATATACATATACATATCATTTAGTCCTTACCCTAAGTAATGTCGGGGTTTGTGAAAACAAATGTAGAGTTGACGAAATGAGTCTACAAGCAAAGTACATATTTTGATCATATAATTTTTGGAAGCAATTTGATTTTAATTGGTTAAGTTACTAAAACATCATATTTTTTATAAATGAATACATATATGGTCTATAATTTTAATGTATCCTACTAAAATCTTTAAGGGTGGAGTTTATTTAAAATTACTATTAAATGATATTAGAAACAAAGGGGCAGGAAATAATCTATTAAAAACTGTTTCCTCTCATTTTTTATTACATGTCTAGCTCTTTCTCAAGTTTTCTGAAATTATTTATAAACAGGAGTATGGTATTATAAGCCTTCTCTCTGAAGTCAACATATGTTGGCAGAATCAGTGTCAACATTTAATTGTTCTGACTTTGGATAAGTTACTCAAACCTTCCATATCTTTTTTTTCTCATCTAAAATATGTGGATAATAGTATCTATGGCATAATTTCACGTGGATTAAATGTGTTAATAAAGGAAGGCATTCAGAACAAGGTCAGGTTCATTCTAATTATGCAATATGTTACATTTTATTATATCACATCTAAATGTTAATTTACACTTATCTACATTGGCGATATAATTCTGTTTTTAGGTCACATTGTATAAATTTATTCATAATTTATAGAAACACTAAACTAATTAAACGCTAGGTTATTATATAAACAGAAACCTTTTGAAGTCATTCCTGTTAAGTATCAACTTTGATTTCTCAGCAGTTTAAAGCAATTGAACATGATGGGTAGAAGAAATAACATAAATGTGCCTGACTTCATCCTTACGGGACTGTCAGATTCTGAAGAGGTCAGGATAGCTCTCTTTATGCTATTTCTCCTGATATACCTAATTACCATGCTGGGGAATTTGGGGATGATATTGGTAATCCACCTGGACCTCCAACTTCACACTCCCATGTATTTTTTCCTCACTCACCTGTCATTTATTGACCTCAGTTACTCAACTGTCATCACACCTAAAACCTTAGCAAACTTACTGACTTCCAACTATATTTCCTTCATGGGCTGCTTTGCCCAGATGTTCTTTTTTGTCTTCTTGGGAGCTGCTGAATGTTTTCTTCTCTCCTCAATGGCCTATGATCGCTATGTAGCTATCTGCAGTCCTCTACACTACCCAGTTATTATGTCCAAAAGGCTCTGCCGCGCTCTCCTCACTGGGCCCTATGTGATTGGCTTTATGGATTCCTTTGTCAACGTGATTTGGATGAGCAGATTGCATTTCTGCGACTCAAATGTAGTTCATCACTTTTTCTGTGACACATCCCCAATTTTAGCTCTGTCCTGCACGGACACATACGACATTGAAATCATGATATGCATTTTAGCTGGTTCCACCCTGATGGTCTCCCTTATCACGATGTCTGCATCCTATGTGTGCATTCTCTCTACCATCCTGAAAATTAATTCCACTTCAGGAAAGCAGAAAGCTTTCTCTACTTGCACCTCTCATCTCTTGGGAGTCACCATCTTTTATGGCACTATGATTTTTACTTATTTAAAACCAAGAAAGTCTTATTCCTTGGGAAGGGATCAGGTGGCTTCTGTGTTTTATACTATTGTGATTCCCATGCTGAACCCACTCATTTATAGTCTTAGAAACAAAGAAGTGAAAAATGCTGTCATTAGAGTCATGCAGAGAAGACAGGACTCTGGGTAATTAAAATAGCAGGAATGCTGAACATTTAAACTCATCTTTTCTTTCTTTTCTATTCGGTATTTCCTTAGTCTTTCTATAAAAACAATTGAATCCTTTAATTTGTTTGCATTTTTGTTGTGCTAACCTTTGCTTGACTAAGCATCTTGAACATTTCAAGGTGTATGTTTTCAGAAATCCAAATTGCAATTAGAAATCATAGTATGTGTTGGCCGGGTGCGATGGCTCATGCTTGTAATCCCAGCACTCTGGGAGGCCGAGGCGGGCGGATCACCTGAGGTCAGAAGTTCAAGACCAGTCTGGCCACGGTGAAAAGGCTGTCTCTAGTAGCAATACAAAAAATTAGCTGGGCCTGGTGGTGCGTGCCTGTAATCCCAGCTACTTGGGAGGCTGAGGTAGGAGAATCGCTTGTATCCAGGAGGCAGAGCTGAGATGGCGCCATTGCACCCCAGCCTGGGCAACAAGAGCGAAACTGTCTCAAAAAAAAAAAAAAAAAAAAAAAAAGAAGGAAATCATAATATGTGTGTCATATTTACAGTCTAAATATATGTTTTTAAAAGCAACTAATGTGGAAAATAAGAAAATATGGTTGTCCTTTAAAATTATGTTATACAGATTCCTATGCATACTTCAATTGTAGGTAAATTTATGGAAAAGAACGATTTGGGGTACAATTATAACAGTTTCAAAAGTTATTTCATTTAGTATATCAGTAAGAATTATAACAGAATCTTTAGGAGTACTATTTTGAAATAAAGTTTTCCAAGAGTTAGATTCTAAATATGCTACATTTTCAGCTGTATAACCCAAAATATGTTACCTACAATTTAAAACTCTCTTTCCTTAAGTGCACAAGATAAATAATAACTCCAAATTTGATCAGAGGGTAGTTGTAAAGTATTTAAGGTGACAATAATCAAGGCTGCTCATTATGATTAGAAGACTTGCATTCTAGCACAATGCTTTTTGTGAAGGATATTCACTTGTGTTTTACTAATTACTTTTGGTTAATTTAATTGACACAAGCAACTAAAAAGGAAATAAAAATAATATCAGCAATTCACAATTTGGAGTTTAGGAAGTAAAATATTTCAGTAGAATTAATTATAATAAAATAGCATATATTATGTTAGAGAATAAAAAATATTGTAAGGTATTATGGAAAATAGAAACCCTCAAAATACTGAGTTTTGGCTGTTTTGCTTATGGCGTAGCCATTCTTTAGTTTCTTTATTTTTCTAATAAACTTGCTTTCAGTTTAAGAAAAACAAATACCGAGTTTTGTGCATGTTCTTCTAGATCAATAGTTTTGATTCAATGTGTCCTGCACGGACACATATGACATTGAATATATAAACTAAATTTCTGTCACTTTCTGTGTACTGATTTTCAGCTTTCGGTATCCATTTACAAGTTTAACATTGGATAATCTCTTTGTCATGACAACTCTAATATAAATTTTTTCTTGGTACATAGGCAAAATCAAGACTCATTTCACAATGCTTTGGACTTGAAATATTAACTTACCATGTTACAAATCTACATGCAGTGATATTCTTTTGCGTGCTAAACATTTGAAAACTTGACTTCTGCACTGTGTCAAACTGTTTCTTTGTTCAAATTGTGTGTGTGTGTGTGTGTGTGTGTGTGTGTGTGTGTGTGTGTGTGTGTTTGACGGAGTTTCGCTCTTGTTGCCCAGACTGGAGTGCAGTGGTGCCTTCTGGGCTCACCGCAACCTCCGCCTCCCGGGTTCAAGTGACTCTCCTGCCTCATCCTCTCGAGTAACTGGGATTACAGGTATGCGCCACCATGCCTGGCTAATTTTTCATGTGTTTTTAGTAGCGACGGGATTTCTCCATCTTGGTCAGGCTGGTCTGGAGCTCCCGACCTCAGCAGGTGATCTGCTGTCTCGGCCTCCCAAAGTGCTGGGATTACAGGCATGAGCCACCGTGCCCAGCCAAAATTCTGTGTGTTTCAAGATATCATTGCCTTGCTCCTGATGTCTACAGGTTTGTTTTAGTTTTAAAAATTAAATCCTTGAATTAAATGCTTTATTCATTGATTTTACATTTCTTAATACAGAAAAGTTGTAAAGCAAAGAGTTGATGATGAATTCAGATGTTGTGACATCTTGTAAACTTTAGTCAGAGTGATAAAATGTCTTTTATTTTTAAATTTTTATTTTACATAGTCTGGAATCACAATATTCTTTTTCTGTGCTGTTTAAAGGTTATTTTAGAAGCTATTTTCCATTTTCCAAGTTACTTGACTTTTTTATTTAAATTTTCGTAACAACTACTAGATAGTTTTCATTCAAGCAATGTTTTTTTTTACCTTTTGAAATTTGTTTTCTTTGTAAAATTGTATTTGATTTTTTAAGTGCTTTATGAATGTTTAAAATAGAATGTAACCTCCATTTTAAGAGTTAATATTTTAATATTTTTTCAGTAATTCAAACTGTCAACTAATTTATTCAGATCTTTTAAATATATATTATTGCCTCTACTTGCTTAATTTATTTCAAAACTTTGCCTTATCAAGTATTAATGCTATATAAAATTATTATGATTTAATTTTTGCTTTGATATCCACGTTGTCCAGAATATATATTTATAGGTTCCCATATTTGTTTTCATTTGCAATTAGAAACAAGTATGTAGTAGGGATTTATTGTTTAATAATATGTTTTTTGGCTCATTCTCATCTTATAAATGCATGATATAATTTCACATATTTAAGGCTCTTTCCATGTTTCTAGTCATTTTTATAAGCTATGGTTTTATCTTGTTTTCATTTATGTCTACTTCTATGATTTAGAAAATGAATCCTGTTAATTTGAGTTACAAAGATGGCCAACCGAATCTATCACTTTGTAGACAACACGTGTGCTGAGAAATTGCTTAAATTCTAATTTAATTAGGACTACCCTATCTGTTTTGTTTAATTTAAGAGAGCTAAATAATTAAACATGAGGCCAAAGTACATAAGAAAGTGGCAGTCTTTTATTGCAAATATGCACACACACTCGGGCGAGGTTCTCTGGTCCTCAGGTGTGGGGGGCCAGGGAAGTTGCGCCGGAGCTCTCGGGTGAGGTTCTTATTACTCTTGACCTGACAGGTCACCCCTTTCTTTCAGGTCTTGTCATTCCAACTGAAGAGACACCATTTGACATTCTAGGGATGGCTCCATGCAAACATTTAAAACTTTTGAGATAATACACTGCACCAGGGAAACTACTATTATCAGGAGGATAATACCAAGAGTTTGGAGTATGCTCTTTACCCAGGGTCCCCCTAAACCAAACCATCTAAAATCAAAAAGATGAAAGAATGAGCTAAAAAGTCTACTCGCTTTACTAAGCAGTCTCTTTGTTAATCACCTCTTTAAAACCTGATGTGATATATTTCTCCATAGGCCACAGGTGCCAGCAGCTACACAGATACTTCTCTGTTTAGCCAGTAAGTAATGCAGAGCAATTCTATTATTTAGCGTTAATTTTACAAGAGAATTTAAAGTCTGTTGTATAATCATCACCTATACAATAGAATCTGCTGTGGAGCCTATCATGAGGGATACTTTTCTAATCATTACCTCTTTTACTTAAAACCATGGAAAAAGAGGACCTAACAAATGATACCATTCTAGTAAAGGGCTTACTTTTAATGTTCTCTTTAACCTATGAGGGTAGGTTAAAAACAGTGAACCAATGTTCTGTTTCTGACTGATTATGAGACAACATATGTACCACTGAAATGTCTCATCTACCTTGGACCTTCATTTTCCATCTATCAAGATAACAGGTTATTCATGTATAAGGCTGGCTTCAAAATCCTTTACAAATAAAAGTATACCCCATGAATGTACACAACAGACCCCCATTTCACTTCTATTGTTCATAGAGACTTAAGCAAGGAAAAAAAAATTCGAAGATAGGAGTCTCATGATAGTAGAGAAATCTTGATCTGTGATCTTTGGGGAAAAGCTGTTCACATCAAGGATGCTATCTTCTGTGGAGAATCATCCCTGGTTACCTTTACCTTAAGGGTTCCAAAGGGGAATGTACAATTTCAGTAGCGTAGAGGGAGCCTTCTGAGTTGTGAGATTTTGAACCCAAGGTTCAAGGTATTGAAGTTTTGCTACAGTGTGGATGGCAAGGGCAGTCTCTCTGTGATGTTCTCAAAAGATCCAGTCTTTGGGTTCTAGATTGTAAAGGGGTTGATTGTCCTCAGTCAGCAACCTATAAAAAAGCTTTCTTTACCTGGTAAACATATACTATAGCATAATAATCTGCAGTTATAACATCAGCCCTCTTGCATGAGAAAGCTTTTATACAACCAAAACCCATGCATTGAAAATGATAATTGCATGAAGTCCCTCTATAAATGTTTGAATGGTCCATCAGGTAGTGAAATGTACCTGAAGCTTTGATTGTTTTCCTAGGAATATGAAATATTCTTATATTTGACAAACCAAATACTGGTCATAAACTATTTCAGCAATTTAGAAGTCACCACACCAATATGTATTTAATTGGATCATTTTATCTTTTGCATGATGAGTCACAGAATGCAGAACTCTTAACAACAAAAGCTTTAGGGACTCAGGAAGGACAAGGCAGCTGTCCTGGTTCTCCACAAATCCATGCTTGACATTGAACTTATGTCCTCCTAAATATCAGTTGTTTCTCTAATTTATGTGCATATCACTGATAATTGATGGGTTATCATAGGTAACTTGACTCAGACCATGGAGTTCATTCAAATTGTACATCTAAACAATTTTAGTAATGGCTGATGTAGCATAAAAATCTGGCAAAGTGTTTTCTTGCTATTCGATTATTCTTTGTTCTACTCAGATTAGTAGTTTTATGAACCAGTCAGTCCTTTCGTTAAAGTTGAGGAAATTCTCACCCAGTACAAATGATATGATTCTAAAGTTGTCAGAAAGCTGTGTTTATTTGAGAGTGAGTGCTTTTCAGGGTCCTTTCTATCCTTTCATGAACCTCCTAAAAGATACCATATTCTAGGATTTTGTGTGCTTGTGAGGTTTTCAGAAACTGCATCAGAATTAAGTAATTAATTGTGGAAATGACTTTAAATAGTCATAGTAACAGACAACTGACAAAAAAATTTGGTTACCCTCTGTGTTCTACAGTAGCTTAACATAATAACCATAATTATGACTGATAGCATATACTAAGACATTCAAATTTTAGAAATTTCATCCATCAATACACGTAAAATTCCATTGGTTTGATGTGGAAGGGTGGGACAACTTGAAGCAGGAGGTGGGGAGGGGTGGGACTTCCAGGTCATTGGTAGATTTAAATAGGTTCTGATTGGCAATTGGTTGAAAGAGTTGTTTTCTGTAGAAAGAAATGTCTGGATTAAGATAAGGGTTTGTGCAGACCAAGGTTTTATCATGGAGATGAAGCCTCCAAGTAGCAAGCTTAGAATAGATTGTAAATGTTTCTCATGAGACTTACGGTCTGTGTTGATGTTAACACCAGAGGATTATAATGAGACACATCAAACCCTACTTCCAGTCATGGCCTAATCTGGTCTTTCATGTTAAATTTTAGAGTGCCCTGCCCTAGGAGGGAGTCCATTCAGATAGTTGTGGGGAAGGGTGGGGGGTGGGGGCTTTGAATTTTATCTTTGGTTTACAATGCCAATAGCAATCAATCCGAAAAAGAAATTTAAAAATCTACAATATCCATAAATAAAGTTAAATACCTAGGAAATAACCAAAGAAGTGAAAGATCTGTACCATAAAAACTATAAAATGTTGATGAAAAAAATTGAATAGGACACATAAAATGAACATGGAAAGAAAAATGAATATCATTAAAATGGGCTACCAAAAGCAATCTACAGATTCAATGCAATTACTATCAAAATACAAATGACATTCTTCACAAAAATAAAGAAGAATCTTAAAATTTATATGAAAACACAAAAGACCCAGAATAGCCAAATCTTAACATAAACAAAGAGAAAAAAAAATGGAGGAATAACATTTTCTGACTTCAGATTATATTATGAAACTATGATAACAAAAATACCATGTTACTGTATAAAAACAGACAAATCAATGGAACTGAATACAAATCCATACATCTATCGTAAACTCATTTTCAACAAAGGTGCCAAGAAAATACACTGGGGAAAGGAAAGCCTCTTCAATAAATGGTGCTGGGAAAACTTACTTTAGCACCCATTATAGTTATGTAGGAATATAGAAAGCCATAGAATCCAGAGGGCATCATTTTTAACATAGCCAGTGAAAATCAAGTTATACAAAAACTAAAAACAGCAATATTTGCACATCAACGAATATTTAATGCAGGTTATTTTAAATGTAGTCATAGTCATAGGCTATGAACGCATGCCACATTTTATACATGTGGCATGATACAATATATTGATATTTCTAAAATGGTGCATTAGTAGACTGATTGCTTTATTTGAAAATATTCTAGAAGTTACAAGCACTGTTAAAGAAACAAATTTTGTTTACTTTCTGACCATAGAGGTGTGGACTGACACCCAATATTGTTTACAACTTTACTCAATTTTAAAACTGTAACTTATGTAACTTATGTGTGAACCAGTTTCTCACAAGCGGTCTTTTGATTGCCTCCTTTACATCTTTGTTCCTCAAACTGTAGATGATGGGATTTAGCATGGGAATCACAATGGTGTAAAATATTGACACTATCATGTCATGGTCTGAAGTGTAGCTGGAACTTGGTCTCACATACATGAAGAAGATTGTCCCATGATAAATTGTCACTCCAGTTAGGTGAGCTCCATATGTGGAGAAGACTTTTCTCCTCCCTTCAGCAGAATGCATCTTCAGAATGGCCAGAAGAATGAAACCATAGGAGATCAGGACAATCAGGATAGTGACTATCTCAATAGAGCCCACAAAGTAGAAGAGTAGAAGCTGGTTTACGTGAGTGTCAGAACAAGAAATAGCAAGGAGAGGAGGAATATTACAAAAGACGTGCCTAATTTCATTGGAGCCACAGAAGGACAGGCTAAATGTAGCCACTGTATGGATAGTAGCATGTAAAATGCCAGCAATGTAGGAAGCAGTGATGAGTGGCACGTAGACTCCGGGTGACATGTTCACTGAATACAGGAGAGGGTTGTAGATGGCTACGTAGCGATCATAAGCCATTGCAGCCAAGAGAAAACATTCTGTGGTTCCAAAAGTACAAGCAAGAAACATCTGTGTTGCACATCCAAGAAATGAAATGGATTTATTTTTTGCCAGGAAATTGACCAACGTTTTTGGAGTGACAACTGTAGAATAGCAGGCATCCGAGAATGATAAAACACCAATAAAATAGTACATTGGGTTGTGAAGCCGGAAATCCCCAATGACCAGTACAACTAGCCCTAAATTGCCTATTAGAGTGAAAAAGATAGATTGCTAAAAATAATAAAAATAGGAAGACTTGCACATCAAATTCTTCTGTGAAGCTCACTAATATAAACATGGTGACTTCAGTAAAATTGTTTAATAGAAACTTGTGTATTGGGAGCTGTTCTTAAACTGGAAGATAATTGAAGCATATTCTCTTGGGCATATCTCCTGTGAGTTTCATCAGCATTCAAGTAAGTGGATATAAACAATCTATATGAACTATATTCATTAAGAAATCAAACCTGCATTTGCTGTTCCACAGGTGAGAGAAATTTTCAGATCATTAGGAGATGATTTTAGTAGCTAGAATCTAAGAAAACAAGATCAAATATGTTATTTTGTACTGAACATTTTAGCTACTAAGCAGACTGTAGAAAACATTAATTCTTGACCATTGTATAGGTGAATAATTTGTATTCGTACACATCTGATTTGTGCAAAGTTCTTGCCAAGAATTGAAAACAGATCAGTTTGAAGTATGAACAATCAGGAATTAACCAAGAAAGGGCAAGAACATATTTATCTTATTCAACTAATGAGCACTTATATTTTGATATAACAAGAAAAACAATAAAAAATGATCTTAAGTTTATTTTTGCTAGCCGTGGTATCTAGAAGTCACTTAGGATTGCTACTTATTTCTATCGTTTCTCTAGCTTCAATGGTTAAAAATTCCAAATACTTCGAGAATCATGTTTTGTTTTATTTCACTGGGGATGGTGGGTGGGGGTGGAATGTAACTTCCAGAATGTATGCAAGGTCTAATAGAAAGCAGTAAATCAGTGAAAAGTGCATGCATTATTTGGGTGACAGGAGGTTTAATCTTGCCTCTGGCACTTGATAGCTGTGAGATTTCCTGCAAAGTTGCAATAAAACAATGTGCACAAGTCTATTTCTATAGCAAGAGCTCAATAAATGCCTATTTATCTCCTTGTTTGCAAATTTAGTGTTTCAATGTCAAACTCAAGATATCTGGAGATTTATATCTTCTACTAAATTTGTATTTATAGATGTGGCTTTATATTTTCAAAGCTGATCCTATATTATTAGTTTCTTCGAGAAACATAGTCATTTACTCTTTATAACTCAATCTTTTCAATATATGCTAATATTGACCTAGGCTAAACCAGGAAAACTCATCTTTTGGCATCTAGTAAAAATGCTGGTTTAAAGACAAATTTAGCTGAAGTGCTTAACATCATAGCTTTTCTCTATTTCATTTATTTAAAGCAATATTAAGCCCACTATGATGTAGCAAATAGTATTGTGGTAGTATAATTGTGGTAATTTTGGGTATTAACAGATCACATAATTTCTGAAACGTCTTTACTTAAAAAAATAGTTCAAAGTCATAAAGAGTAGACAGAAGAAAATCACAATCAAGATACTAAATTTAGAATATTTAAAGTTAATCCTGATAGAATACTGGAGTACATATTAATAATTTGAAAAAAATAAAGGATCTGGTTCAAGACCCTTGTCACGTATTTTTCAATGATTTATAATATTTGTGACCTAATTTTTACTGGTATTTAAAATGTATATATGATGACAAAAATTCAATTATGTTGTAATATTAAATATAGCAAATTGATATATTAGAGGAAGTTGCTTCATATATTTATTTTTTGAACAATTATTTAGCCTGCCTATCTGCACATCATTGTGCTGTGTGGTCATTCAAATATATTGATATTTTGAAGAGGAAAAACCTTCATAGAGAAGGCCTAACATCATACATGGCTCCAATCTGTGGAACTGGAATAAAGCAGATTGCACTCCATCATTTGGGTGAGCTTCATCCAATCGATTGATTGGCACAAAATGACCACCCTCTCACAAAGAAAAGGGTATTCTTCAAAAGACTGTCTCAGACATTATCAACCACATTGACTCTTCCTGGTTCTATGGAAGGCTGCTTATGGACTCAGACTGAAACAGTAGCCTTTCTGGGTCTCCTGCCTGCCAACTCAACCTACAAATGTTGGACTTGCTAACCTTTAAAACTAGTAGCTCTGGAATTTCTGCAATTGGCTGTCTAATATGATTAGTTTTAAAGACACGAATGAGGCTGGATGTGGTGGCTCATGCCCATAATCCCATCACTTTGGGAGGCCAGGGTGAGAGGATCACTTGAGTCCAGGAGTTCAAGACTAACCTATGCAATATATTGAGAACCCATCTCTACAGAAAGAAAAAAAACCCAGCATGGTGGCAAATGCCTATGTTCCCACCTACTTAAGAGGGCCGAGATGGGAGGATCACTTGAGCCTAGAAGGTTTAGGCTGCAGTGAGCAATGACCATGCCATCAGCATCCTATAGGTGAGGGACAAAATGTAAACTATGTAGAGGTATGCTATACTCTAAAAGAAGTATTTGAGTTTCATAATATATACAGGCTGAAATTCAGAGAATATGTTTGGAAATGGATATTAAGGACGTAAGATAATGATGAAAGGAATATAATACTGGATCAGACCAAATTTTTTGATACAAGTCCAGTAAGCAGAGATACTACATTTAATGTTGCAGCTCAAAGAGTGAGAAAAGACTCTAACACATTTGTTGTTTGGCTAAAATATGGACCAAAAGGTGGCCCACAGCGAGTTAAACGTGCAGTCCCTGCTTTTATGTTTCTGTAGAAACATGGATGTAAAGGGTTAAAGATATTGAAAAGTTGAAGTGAATTTGCCTGTTAAGATCTACTAACCCAAACTGGGAAAGTCCAAAAGATACATTCCTCACCAAAATAACCTTTGGTTCATTGAATAATTTCCATACTGATTTCCGTATACGTTGAACTAATTTACATTCTCACCAGTGGTGTATAAGCAATCCCTTTCACCACATCCACGCCAACACCTATTGTTTTTTGACTT
The DNA here is from genome assembly GCF_024542745.1 of Macaca thibetana thibetana. Lineage (NCBI taxonomy): Eukaryota > Metazoa > Chordata > Mammalia > Primates > Cercopithecidae > Macaca > Macaca thibetana. The sequence continues at coordinate 16,668,232 of NC_065591.1, forward strand.
TTTAATAATGGCCATTCTGTCTGGGGTAAGGTGATCTCTCATGGGGGTTTCAATTTGCATTTATCAGATAATTAGCGATGTTAAGCAGTTTTTCATATGTATGTTGGCCATTTGTATATCTTCTTTTGAGAAATGTCTCTTCATGTCATTTGCCTACTTTTTGAAAGGATTATTATTATTATTTTTGCTGATTTGAATTCCTTGTAGATTTTGGATATTAGTCCTTTGTTGGATGCATAGTTTGCAAATATTTTCTCCCAATCTGTGGGTTGTCTGTTTACTCTGTTGATTGTTTCTTTTGCTGTGCAGAATCATTTTAGTTTAATTAGGTCCTATTTATTTTTGTTTTTGTTGCATTTGATTTGGGGATCCCAATTATAAAGTCTTTGCCTAGGCCAATGCCCAAAAGAGATTTTTGTAGGTGTTCTTCTAAAAGTTTTATGGTTTCAGGTATTAGATTTAAATCTTTCATCTATCTTAAGTTGATTTTTGTATATGGTGAGAGATAGAAATCCAGTTTCATTCTTTCACATGTGGAATGAAAAGAATTTTCCCAGCACCATTTATTAAATGGGGTGTCTTGTGCCCACTTTATGTTTTTGTACGCTTTCTCAAAGGTCAGTTGGTTTTAAGTACTTGTCTTTATTTCTGGGATTTCTGTATTCCATCTGTCTATGTATCTACTTTTATACCAGTACATGCTTTTTTTGTTAACTGTAGCTTTGGTTGTAAGTGTTTGTCTTTATTTCTGGGTTCTCTGTGTTCCGTCTGTCTATGTATCTATTCTTACACTAGTACATGCTTTTTTTGTTACTATAGCCTTGGTTGTAAGTATTTGCCTTTATTTCTGGGTTCTCTGTGTTCCAACTGCCTATGTATCCATTCTTATACTAGTACATGCTTTTTCTGTTATTATAGCGTTGGTTGTAAGTATTTGCCTTTATTTCTGGGTTCTGTGTGTTCCATCTGTCTATGTGTCCATTCTTATACCAGTACACGCTTTTCTTGTTATTATAGCCTTGTAGTATAATATTAAGTTCAGTGATGTGATGCCTTCAGATTAGTTCTTTCTGCTCAGGATTGCTCTGGCTAGCTGGGTTGTTTTTAGGTTCCATATGAATTTCGGGATTGTTTTTCCTAATTCTGTGAAAAATAAAGTTGGCATTTTGACAGAAATTGCATTGAATCTGTATATTGCTTTGGGCAGTATTGATGGTAAGGGCAGTCCATCTGGAGTAGCCACTGCGAAGACACCGGCGGCAGCCAGGGAGGGAGCCAGGACTTTGTGCTCCACAGAGCCAGAGTGGGCCAGGAACAGGCAGGAGCCCTACCCACTACCAAATTGGCTGGGTGGGAGCCCTGTATTCCCAGGCACAGCTGCAGCCACTAAGCTGTGGCTCCAGACCTGGGCATCCCTGTGCTTGGATGCCCAGGAGACCCCCTGCCCCCACAGGCTTTAAAGTGCCTGCTTTTGCTCCCTGCCTTGCCCCACTCCTTGCTCCCACTCCAGGGCATAGCAAAGTTGTGGTCGAGCCTGGGCACTATTGCAACCCATCTAGGTTTGTGCACACTCAAGGCAGCACTAGCACACCAGCCCCCTGCTGCCTTGGCATCCTCTGGACTTTGGGCACCAATGAGCATGGGAGGGAGGCTGTGGGTTGTGCCGAGGGTGGCTTGCCATGGGCTTGCAGGCACCCCTTGGCACAAACAGCCTGGGTGCCTTAGATGGCGAGAGACAGACAAATTCCTGGGCAGAAAGAGGCAGTTCTCCACTCACCTTCAAGCCAGGGATAGCCTGAAGCCTAGGGGCCTGGGCTGCCAGTTCTGGGTGGAGTCTATGACCTGGAGTGAGAACTTACGTTGCTTTTTCTGGGCCCTTCCATGGCCGCCCATGGGCCAATCAGCATGCACTCTCTTCTTTCTGAGCCCATGAAAACCCCAGACTCAACCAGACTTGGACCGAAATCCAACTACCAGCTTCAGGAAGAAGCTACCAACTTCAGGTCTCCTTGTCTCATTAGGATGACTTACCTATGTAAAGGAGCTACCCACTGTGGCTCTCCTCTCCACTGAGAGCTGGACACTCATCAGGATTATCTGCCTGCAGAAAGAAGCTACCCACTGCAGGTCTCCTTAGAGCTGTTCTGTTGCTCAATTAAGCTCTTCTCTGCCTCCTTGTTCACTCCCCAGTTGTCAATGTGCCTCATTCTTCCTGGATGTGGGACAAGAACTCGGGACCACCAAATGATGAGACTGAAAGAGCTGTAACACAAACAGGACTGAAACATGCTCCCCTGCTACATTGTGGGCAATGATTTGGAGAGAGGAGCTGCAGCCCTTTGGGCAGCCCAGACCTAGTGACTCCCCAGGCCGGGGCTATAACGTCCTCTTTGGGGTTCCATGGTTTCTGACATCTCCAAGCTTTCAGACACTACCACACGCCCCCTGTTCAGATGCAGGTACCCACAGTGGAAGCTGCTCATGGTACATCTGATCCAGCCACAGCCTCGCACAGAGCCGGGAGCTGTGCTTGCACCTGGACCTGCCTGCCCAGCTGCAGCAGCCAGTGTGCCTGGCTGTGTGTAGTGGCTGGATCTCATTCTCGCTTGTTCATATACCCCTTGCCACTCTGTGTCTGGCCCTCCCTTGGCAGGTGTGGGTCCTGGGCCAGGAGCTCAGGCTGAGGGCAGACTGCCAGGCAGAGCTGATAAAATGAGTCCAGTGGGTGTGAGCAATACTCAGGCATAAGGCCACAGAGATTTCAGGCTGATAAAGCAACACCCCAAGTATCCTGTGACAGTGTGGTCAGTTTCACGATATTGACCCTTCCCATACATGAGCAGATTTAAATAAAACTCTAGATTTTTTAGGATTGAATTGCTTTTGGAATGAGTTAAGATTTCAGGGTGCTATTCGGATGGAACAAATGTATTTTTTTATGTGAGAAGGACATGCATTTTAGAGTCCTGGGGCAAAATGTTATATTTTAAATGTGTCTCTTCCAAAATTCAGGTGTTGCCAATATGGTAGTATTAGGAAGTGAGACCTTTAAGAGGTGATTAGGCTGTAAGGGCTCCTTCTTTGTTAATGAAATTAAGGCTTATTAAAAGTCTTCGTTCAGTATTTGGCAAGCTTGCTCCCTTTCCTGTCCACCTTCTACCATGTGAAGATGCAGCAAGAAGGGTCTCACCAAACAGTAAATGCTGCCACCTTAATTTTGGACTTCTCGGTCTCCAGAAATGTGGGGAAATTTTTTTTTTTCCTTTAAAAATCACCCAGTCTCAGGTATTCTGTTTGAGAAGCAAAAAATGGACTAAGTGAGTAGAATGCATTGGATTTCCATCACATTGTTTAAATATTGTCCACTTTAAAGCATGGTGCTCGAAGTATGGAATATCAAGGGAAAAAAGTAAACATCATCTAAGGACTTTTCATTCTCTTCTAGGGGAGAGGGTGAGAGCAGTTTTAATTTTGTTAAGAATGGAAATATCATGTTAGGTAGAAGTTTGATCTTATTTTTGTTTTCATTTGGAGATCAGGTATGCTTTAAGGGAATGCATATGACTTCCAGGTTGACAAGGGGTACATGTGTATTGATTAATTTTAATGTGTCAACTTAAATGGGCTATGATGTGCTTACATTTGGTCAGACATTAATGTGTGTGTTACTCTAAGGATGTTTTGGGAGAGATTAACATAGAAATTGGTGGCATTTGAGGAATGCCTATTGACCTCCATAATGTGGGTTGGCCTTACTCAATTAGATGAAGGTTTGCATAGAGCAAAAAGACTCACCTCTCCAGAGCAAGAGCTAATCCTCCAGCAGACTGTCTTCAGATCTTGCCTACATCACCAGCTCTTCCTGGTTCGACAGCAGTTTGCTCATGGGTTCCGACTAGATTATCAGTAATCCTGGATCTGCAGCCTGATAACTCAACCTGCAGAATTTGGAACTGCCAGCTTCCCAGAATCACATGAGCCAGTTCCTTGTAATGAATCCTTCACCCTCCTCCTCCCCCATACATCCTGTTGGTTCTGTTTCTCTGGAGAACCCTGACTAACACACGTCCTTCCTTGGGTCTTCTGAGTATTTTGTGCCTGTGATTTTATGTTTTCTTATTTTTAGGAAATTCTTGACCATTTTGTCTTCAAATGTTTATTCTGACCCATTCTCCCTTGATTCTTGTTCTGAAACACTAACTGTATGTATATTAGATTGTTTGATGTTGTCCTACAGTTTTTTTTTGATAATTTTTAGTTCCGTATTTTTTCTTTAACTTTTTCTCTCTGGTTAATTTATGTTGCTTTATCTTCAAGTTCACTAATACTTTTCTCAAGTTACTGAATCTGATAAGCTTGTGAAAGAAATTCTTTGTCTTAGATATTGTGACTGTGAGCATGAGTTTTTATTTATATTTTCCATCTCTGATATTTCTCACATATTCATGCATGGTGTTTACCCTCTCCACTAAAGCATTTATTCCAGTAATTTTCACTGCTCTTTAGTCAAAGACAACCAGAAACAATGATATTTGAAGAAGTTAATTTAATTTTTTTATTATTATTATTATTTTTTGTACGTGCTTGGTGGGGGCCTGCAGAGAAGACTTGGGGAGTGAATGCAAACTCTTTTATTCTAAGACTTCCTGCTTTTCCCAATAGCTCACACTTGGCCTTTAACATTACTTAATTTTAAGCTGATTTCCTCTTTTATTTTTAAAATTATAAAGTTCTGGGATACATGCACAGAACGTACAGGTTTATTATGTAGGTATACATGTGCCATGGTGGTTTGCTGCACCCATCAACCCATCATCTACATTAGGTATTTCTCCTAATGCTGTCCCTGTTCTGGCACCCCATCCCCTGACAGGCCCTGGCGTGTGATAGTCCCCTCCCTGTATCCATGTTGAACTCCCACTTATGAGTGAGAACATGCAGTGTTTGGTTTTCTGTTCCTGTGTGTGTTTGCTGAGAATGATGTTTTCCAGCTTCATCCATGTTCCTGAAAAGGACATGAACTTATCCTCTTTTATGGCTGCATAGTATTCTGTGGTGTATGTGTGCTACATTTTCTTTATCCAGTCTATCATTGATGCGCATTTGGGTTGGTTCCAAGTCTTTGCTATTGTGAATAGTGCTGCAATAAACATTAGTGTGCATGTGTCTTTATACTAGAAAGGTTTATAATCATTTGGGTATATAGTCAGTAATTTCTTCCTGTCTGTCTGGTGAACAAACATTTCACACTCTCTGCCCGCGGTGAAAGAAAGATGCTCAGGCATCTCATCTATGTTTGAAGTAACTTGGTCTTCCTTGGTATTCAGATTTCTTGGATGTTTTCAACCTTGGTTCTCTGACAGACTCATGAAAGGGTATAATTTGGTAGATTACTTGGCTTTTTAAGTTGTTAGAATGAGAAGAATTTACTTTGCTGCTTTCCAAATTCTGTGTGGAAGCAGAGGTCCCATATATCATTTAAAATCCCACCCAATACTGTGGTTTCAAATGTTTCTTTTCTGGATAACTCTCCACTCACCACTGCAATATTCTTCTGGAGTTTTAGTTTTATGCATTAAAAACGTAATGGAACCTCCGAATCAGTTTACATATAACCGATCTTAACCACTGAACTTCTACAATATTCATCTTTCCGGTGTGTCCCCTTCCTTTCTATCTCCTTTCTTCTCCTTTTTCTGTCTCTGTCTCTTTTTTCTCTCTCTCACTTTTACTTTTTATCTTTGTCTTGTTTTATCATATAGGCTCAAAACTTGCAAATTCAAAAGGTCTCAGTAAATAAAATGAATTGTCAAATCCAGATGAAATTTCACTTCCAATAACTTTTATTTTTAATGAACTTTAAAATTTATAATTGACTAAAATAATTGTACATACTTATGTACGGAGTACACTGTGATGTTCCAATGCATGTATACATTGTAAAATGATCATATCAAGGTAGTTAGAATGTCACTTTAAAAATTTATCATTTATTTGTAGAATAACATTTAAAATATTTGCCAGCTATCGTAAAATACATACTATACTGTTACTGCCACAGTCACCCCACTGTGTAATAAAACATCAGACCTTACTTTTCCTGTTTAATTGTTATTTTATATAAATCAACTAACCTCATTTAATTAGTCTCCACTACCCTGTTCAGCCTCTGATAACCACTTTTCATTTACTTTTTACTTCTATAAAATCAAGGTTGTTTTTTTTTTTTATTCTACATATGAGTGAGATTGTGCAGTATTTGTATTTCTGTGCTTGGCTTATTTCACTCATTTATTCATCCATGTTGTCATTAATGGCAGGATTTCATTGTTTTATTTCTCAATAATATTCCATTTGTGTGTGTGTGTGTGTGTGTGTGTGTGTGACATTTTCTTTATGCGTTCATTTGTAGATGGGCATTTAGGTTCATTCCATATCTTGGCTACTGCAAATAATGCTGCCATAAACATTAGAGTACAGATACCGCTTTGACATACTGATTTCTTGAAACTTCTACATCTCAATGAATGGAATGAATGGCCAAATCCAGTGGAAACCACATTTTCAGTACTTTTAAAATACATTCCTTTTTCTTATTTCTGCCACAGACTTAATGAAGAGCTTCAGTGCTCTCAATCATGCTCTCTGGAAGATGACTAATAAAGTTGGTAAAGTGAAAAGATAAATCTGTTCTTTCATTCCATGTATAACAAGCTTAAAAACAGAAACTGTGTAACCAGACAGCTTAGATGTGAATCCTGACATCACCCTTTAGAGTTATGTGGTATTGGGCTGCTGTTTCCTCAACTTTGTTAAAGGGTATTACTACAATCACTTGCTGAAGTTATGAGAATTACATAAGTTAATATCGTAAAAACATTTACATGATTGTCCAATACCTAATAAGCATATGTTAATTATTGGTATTAAGTATAATTCATTCATGTATTCACTATTTAACAAATATTTTGTCAGCAAACCATAAGTTCTAGGTACTCTTTTAGGACTCAGGGATACAATTTTGAGGACAAATAGGCCCAATTCCTGTTTTTATGCAATTTACAATGTCAGCATCATGGTAGATCTGGATAATGTATTATAAACTCACAACACCACATGCTAAATAGCAACTGTGATAAGTGAGAGAGGCTCCATGGGGTCAGAGTGAGTCAAATAATTCTTTTTGGGGAAAAGGTAATTGAGCTGAGATATGTAACATAATGTTTTATTGACATGAGAGTTAAATACACCATTTTTTCACCTTGACCTGAACAAATAGCAGGTCATTGGAAACTGCTTATTCACACCATTTGTTTTCTAATCGATTAGGATAAAAAGAGAGATAGTAAAACTTTTCATACTAGTTAACTTGACAAATTCTGAATGAGTTTGTTGAATGCATTATTAACCAGATATTTTTAGGCGTATGTCAGTGCATCATTTTACCTAATGCTCACCTATTCCTTTCTCAAAGAATGACTATTTTTGCTAATTTGAAAGAGAAACAAAACAATAAAAAAGGAGATAGCAACCTTGACTAAAACATTACCCAATAATTTTGACACCATAATTTGAAAACCCCTCCAAAAAAATAAATGATTCTGGAATTCTGCAGAAATTTTAAATTTTGTGAGACAGCTATTTATTTAGACACATTTTTGAAGCAGATTTAATTTTCTTCCAGAACACTCTCACCAAAAGATCATAAACAGAAAACTATGTTTTAAGATTCTGTATATTCAAATAGCTTATTATTTTAAAAGAAAATTTTGTCTACAGTGTAATCAGGGTTTTGTATCTAAAAAGTTGTATTTTTTTAAGAGGAAATTTAGTACAGATTTTGGCTGCAAGCATTTGCTCGTTCACATAGACAGGGTTAGGTTCTCTTTGCATAATAGATTAATAAAGATTAGAAACTGATGTCTGAAATTTTCAGTGTGGTTAACTATGTTATGATTGGATCATTCTGGTTAATTCACATAAAAATATCCTTGGAGGGACAAGTGTGTGTTTTATTGAAAAACAATTTCCATTTTTAATGAATCTTCCAATGTTGTAACAAAACTTACTAAAGTGGAATTCATAAAGTAGAGCCAGATGTGAGTAGAGGTAAGGCAAAATAATTTCCATTCTGCAGGCTTGTTCACTAGGTGTAAATTTTGTGGAAGGATGACATTGCAGTCATTTCTTACAGATAAAGTAGATACAAGATAATGGCAGGACTACAAAGTGAGCAAGGACATGCTAGTTTGTCAGAACTTAGAGCAGTCATTTATACATATATTGTGGTTTCATTCCTGGGGTATAGTGTTTCCTGAGCCTTCAGAACACTCTCAATAAATATTAGCATTTACAACCAATATAGTTTCACAATGAATACAGTCAACTTCTGTGGTTGAAAAGGGGCAAGGAAAACATTTAATCATGGAAAAACTTTAGGATGTAGAAATAAACACAGCTAAAGGCATGTTTAGAAGCTTGACTAGATCTCAGTTTATGAAGGCACATTTAGGGAAAGTAAAGTAAAATTTGGATATTTCTTCTTAGGGATTATAGATTGAGGAAGTAACTCCACAATGAATACAAAAACTTTTAATAAGCCATGTAAGCATTTATCAATTCCCAGGATTCTGTAGGATTCACTTACTAGTTATAAGTGTGTAACTGATTTTTACTTACTGTGAAAGCTGTTGTTAGTAGTGTGTGATTGGTAACAACAATATATATCAAATAATATTTAATATAGATCTCTGAATGAACAAATTAATTGGCATGTATGTCATGCAATTTGTTTAAATTTGAAAATGCTGCATTGGCAGTCTGCTTAATGCTTTTTTGAAACTATTCTTTGATATGCAAATACTTTACCTAAAATATAGAGATGTGAACTCTGACACTCAACATTTTTTTCAGGTTTACTCAATTTTAAAAATATTCTTCATGTGTAAACCAATTTCAACATTTTTTTCATTGCCTTTTTTACATCTTTGTTCCTCAAACTATAGATGATGGGATTCAGCATGGGAATCACAATTGTGTAAAATATTGACACTATGATGTCATGGTCTGAAGCATACCTGGAACTTGGTCTCATATAACTGAAGAGAATTGTTCCATGATAAATTGTCACTCCAGTTAGGTGAGAGCCACATGTAGAGAACGCCTTTTGCCTTCCCTCAGCAGAATGCATCTTCAGAATGGCCAACAGAATGAAACCATAGGAGATCAGGACAATCAGGATAGTGACTATCTCAATGGAACCCACAAAGTAGAAGAGTAGAAGCTGGTTTGTGTGAGTGTCAGAACAAGAAATAGCAAGGAGAGAAGGAATATCACAAAAGACATGCCTAATTTCATTGGATCTACACAAAGGACAGGCTAAATGTAGCCACTGTATGGATAGTAGCATGTAAAATGCCAGCAACGTAGGAAGCAGTGATGAGTGGCACGTAGACTCTGGATGACATGCTCACTGAATACAGGAGAGGGTTGTAGATGGCTACGTAGCGATCATAAGCCATTGCAGCCAAGAGAAAGCATTCTGTGGTTCCAAAAGTAACAAAAAGAAGCATCTGTGTTGCACATCCAATAAATGAAATGGATTTATTTTTTGCCAGGAAATTGACCAAAATTTTTGGAGTGACAACTGTAGAATAGCAGGCATCCAAGAATGATAAAACACTAATAAAATAATACATGGGGTTGTGGAGCCAGGAATCCTCAATGACCAATACAACCAGCCCTAAATTGCCTATCAAGGTAAAGAGATAGATTGCAAGAAATAGTAAAAATAGGAAGACTTGCAGCTCAAAATCATCTGTGAAGCCTGTCAATATAAACATGGTGACTTCAGTCTTGTTCTTCAATGGAATCTTGTATATATCCAAACCTGATGACAACTTGTTCACTTCAGTTTTTACTTACAGGTTATAAAGATTATAGCCTGTGAAAATGGAGTCCATTCAATTGTATCCTTGTTTTATTTCTTAAGCATAATAATTTCCCTGATAGTAATGAAGTAGACTATGATGAAGTAATTGGAGCCAAAGAGATGAATTTCTCTGTATAAGTAAAAGGAAAAAATATGTAATTAATTTATTGGCTAAATTTATCATGTTTTTAAAAAACCATGCTAATTAAAGTGATTTTATTTTCCAGTTAATTTTCTGTTGAATTTTTTACCACTTGCTCTCATATTATGTCCTAAAGCTCACAAAGATTACTGAATGTAGAAATATTTAAAACTAAATATGTCATAGTGGAAAGCACACACTTGAGTACAGTCTTAGATTTGTGATGAAGTACATGAGATGTCTTTTGTAAATGTTCACAATTTTTAAAATAGGAGAAACCACACTCACAGCACAGTTCAATTTAAATTTTTTAAAATATCAAAATTACATAATTTAAAAGGCTTCCAGATGACTAGAAAATGGGGATAAGTCAGACATACATTTCAACTTGTTGCATGCAGTAGCCTTTTCAAATAAAATTATTTCATGTACTCTGTTCTGGCAATTATCTTGTTCCATTAAATAGAAGAGCAGACCATATTCTAGAGATAGATGTAACTTCTTTACAAACAGTGCAATGTGTTTTATTTTCAGGACTTTTTCTTCCTGAAATATATATCACCTACTTGTCAGTTTTGGCCTCTGTACCCTATTTATCATAACTGTTTTTAAATTTCAACTTAATAACAATGTGAGATGCATCTTACTAATAATTCATATGTTTATTTTTGCAAAGTCCTTGGATGTATTTTAAAACATTTCTGTTAAAGATAAATCATTGCCATTCTTTTAACATTATAGTTGCTTTTAGAGTTTCTAAAATTACTATGAAATAAAAATCACCAATAATATAAAAATGATGGAATATCTGGCTAAAAATATAACATTATTATATTTGCGAGAAAGTAGTGTTTGATATCTGGATTTCTTTCCTAATGTTATTCTGTTTCACATTGAGGAGTATGAAGAAAGACAATTACATGACCAAAAATAAATAAAAGAAAATAAGGTAGCAAGGTTAAAGGGACTCCTGTATCTACACTGAAAACCTGTTATTGAAACAGTTTAGTACTACACATACTAAATTTAGGGGGTAAAATTAGAGGGGAGATTTAAGCAAGGTAATTTAGTTTTTCTTTTAGCGTGTCATAGATTATGAAAGTTTTAAAAGGAGTGACAACTCTGTCATATGTAGGTCCAGTCTGAATTCAGTGACTTACAAATGATTTATATTCATGATGTGAAACATACCAAAATTTTGTCATATTAAGATGACCATGCATTAAGAAGAGAATGAACAAATAAGACTAAAACCACTTTTAGAAAGGAGAAAGGCCAGGTATTTTTATATATTGTTACAGAAATGTTCTGACAGATCCATGTGCAAGATTTTTTCTAATATACAAAATAAATACCCTCATAAATGAAGGACTACAGAACAAAACAAAAATTCTCATGTGATTCTTAGAAAATTCTACAGTAAAAGGTATAATTCAGTTAAATTCCACTTTCTGTGTTGTAAATCCAGACTACTTACATATTACTCGTGAGAACACACACATACACAAATATATTAAGTAATTTTGTGTTATGTTAATAGCTTACAAAGTTATCAATAAATAGTTTAAATATGTATTAATGTATTTTTGAGTCATAAAAAATACAGTTCTGTTATACAAATTCCTATCCTCTCTTTCCTCCTATATTTTCTCCTCTCTCTTTCTTTCTCTTTCTTTCATTATTAGAAGAATCAATGGGATATTTACAAACGTTCACTGACAAGACTCAGGAACAAACAGGAATTAGGCAGACAAGAAACATGATTCAAAAAAAAATATGCCAGTGAATTTTGAAAAATGTACTAATAATCTACCAAAGGAGTCCATTACAAAATACATATTTACCACCACATACAGGAGAAAGGTCAGCTACATTACAGTTCCAGACTTTATTTTCCTAAGATATCTGAAATAAGGCAATTGTAGAATACTAGGAACTATACTTCGACTCTAAAACCCTATATTAAAATGTCATGTTTAGCAGCATAAACTTGGAAAAATTACTTCTCCTTCCAAACTAAAGGATAACTAAGATTGGACAAAACTTGCACGTATACCTCATTCAACTACATAAACATGAGGTGATTGCACAGTTCTTTTTTATGAGATGCATTAAGATCAATTTTAATAAATTTTTATATTACATGTGAATAATACATATAAACTATGACTTAAATTTTTATTTGTATAATAATATAAACAGGAATTTACAAAATCAATATTTTAATAGAACCGTGGTGCAACCCTGATGTAACCCGCCATAGTTTTAGAAATGTTATGTCCTAGAAACTATGTAAAATAGCATTTTTGTGTTATTAAATTATTTAAAGATATTAAGCTTAAATAGAGTATGAAAATTTAAAATAACTAAATCTGCTTCTTAGTCAATTACCTAACTTTTATAATAAACTTAAACTTTTCTGGTATTCCTGTATCAGAAAATAAAATAAATTGAACCCAAAGTGAAATATACCCAAAAGCTAGTTGAAAGTTAATTTTCTCTCTAGCTAATAATTTTTCTAAATGTGAAACATTGGCCCTTAATCCTGCTGCCATTTTTACTTTTCATCAGAAAAAATTAAAACAAATTTCTAATTTATGACTCTATTCACCAAAATATGTAGGAAGTCCTTTATATTTTCTGTGATATATATCCTAGGAGGCATATGATTTAATTTGTGGTGTAAATTTTGAGATTAATAGAATCCTCTCTTTGATATTTAAATATTAAAGCATATATTTTCAAACATAATATAGCTTCTATAATGTGTTATATGTAATAAAGGGGTTTTCCTCCTACCTGTGGAAATAAACTGTTCACTCAATTAGGTACGTGATTAATGTTATGCATGTGGATTCTTATACCAGCTTCTCAAGCTCTTCAAGTCCTCAGGGAGGCCCTTCGAAGAAACACACTAATTCTTTTCTGGGACAGAAAGGTATCAGGAATACTTTTAAAATAATAAACAGGTGAATGTTTCTGGAGTAATGAACTACATGATGAAAATGATTACCTGAAGGAACTTTGGCTTCTGGCTGGAAAAAAAAAAAAGTGATCCATCAGTGGAAAAGAAACCTAATGATACAAGATATAGTCCCAACTCTGATGCTAAATAGCTATATGCCACTAAGATAATAAATTCTCTGATTTCCAGTTTGCTTTTTCTGGGAAGATAACATGCACATTCTCTGGAAATGCTGGAGACATGTGATAAAATAATAGCCAAGCGTAACTTATGACAGGATTTACAATCTTCAATAAAGTTTGGTTTCTTAACTTTAAAGTGCTATACTTCTAAGTTGTATGAGAAGCAGATTTAGACTCCTTGAGTGTTCTATTCCTTGAGAAGAGATAAATACGAATACATGAATACATGAATAGGAAATATTGACAGGAGAGAGGGAATAGTGTACAGATAATAATGTTCTATATAATAGAACCTTAGAATATTAGAGCTCTGTGAGAGATAAAGGTCAAACCTTTTGAGTTGAATTTAGTCTTGTCTTGGGGAATTCTACATACTAATGTATAAGCTACTCCCTAGCTATGTACATAAGCAAGTCTTGGGGAAATTATGGAAAAATACATAGATGTCTAGCTGGGCTCCATACCCAGGGATTGTAAATTGATAGGTAGGAAATATTGGTTTATGGAATCTGAATGTGAAATATAAAGAAAAGAAAGTTGATACTGGAAGGCAGACTAACTGTGAACTATCTATTGAGATCATGAGCTCATTATAGATTCAGTGCAATTCCAGTTAAAATTAAGTAAGAACTTTTTGTAGACATTGAGAAGTTGATTCTACAATTTATATGTAAAAGTGAAAAGAAAAACTTAAGGGAGTCAAAATAGTTTTGAAAAAGAATAAATTTGGAATGTTTACATAATCTGTGAATATGACTGATTTTAGGACTTACCACAAAGCTAAAATAGCAGAGTGAGATATTGGGTAAAAAAATACACTTTAATTAATAAAATGGAATAAAATGTTCAGAACCAGATTCACATATATATGGTCAATTGATTTCTGACATAATAAAAGGTAATCTTCATTGTCTGCTCATCTTTAAAAGTGGGTCACTGAAAAGAATTCTCAGTGTCATTTTACATCACTTCATTCAGATATTATTTCTGATATCCCCACATCATAAAGTTACAGTCTAGACCCTCTCTAAAATATGTCCAAAGCTTGCCACAACATAATATTTGATCTCTTTCTTTGTCTTTGTTTCTCTTCATGGTGTTTATAGTCCCTGATACAAGTTTTCTGTTTCTCCCTAAAATAGGCCCAAAATTAATTATAAATATATAAATACGTGAACAATTATGCAAATTATTTCCCTATTCTAGTTTCAATATGCTTACCTACAAAGTAAAAAAACCGTTCATTAGATCTACAGTTTCTAACCCGGTTGCCCTTCAAGAATATCTGGAGAATTAAATAAATGTAATAACTTTGTTATGCCTTCTTGGTCTACCAATGTAAATTTCCTTATTTAGATTCTAGGCATGTGTATGTGTGTTTTGTGTATATTTATGTGTGTGTATCTACATGTGTATATATGTATGTAAAGATACATATATACACATACATATGTATATATGCATACCATATGTACATACAAATGTATATACATACATATACATATATATCCACATATATACACACATATGTATATGCACACATATTTATATACACACCTCATATGTATAGGACTGTGTATAAACATAAATACATACATATATAAACATATGATATAGTAGTACCCCTTGATCCATGGGGGATATATTCCAAGACCTCCAGTGGATACCTGAAACTTCAGATAGTACTAAGGCTTATACAAGCATGGCTCATTTCATTGAAATTTGCTTTATTGATCTTTGCAGATTTTGTGGGATTTTATTCTTTTTTGGAAATTGAAGGTTTATTGGCACCATTTTTCCAGCAATGTGTACCCACTTTGTATCTCCATGTCACATTTGATAATTCTTGTGATATTTAAAACTTTATTATAATTATATATTTTGGTAATCTGTGATTAGTAACCTTTGATTACTATCTTAGTTGTTTTGGGGCACCATGAACTGTGCCCATATAGGAAGGCAAGCTTCATCAATCTATCTCCCAGACTTTGGATCTCCCGATTTCCTGAGACACACAATATTGAAATTAACCCAATTAATAATGCTACAATAACTACCAAGTGTTCAAGTGAAAGTAAGAGTCACATGTGTTTAACTTTAAATCAAGCTAGAAATAATATGAAAAAAGGCTTATCATCACTGGTCATTAGAGAACTGCAAATCAAAACCACAATAAGATAGCCATCTCACGCCGATTAGAGTGGCGATCATTAAATAGTCAGGAAACAACACGTTGGCGAGGATATGGAGAAATAGGAATGCTTTTACACTGTTGGTGGAAGTGTAAATTAGCTCAACCATTGTGGAAAACAGTGTGGTGATTGCTCAAGGATCTAGAACTAGAAATATCATTTGGCCCAGCAATCCCATTACTGGGTACACACCCTAAGGATTAAAAATCATTCTACTATAAAGACACATGCCCACATGTGTTTATTGCAGCACTATTTACAATAGCAAAAACTTGGAACTAACTGAAATGGCCATCCATGATAGACTGGATAAAGAAAATATGGTACATATATACCATGGATTACTATGCAGCTATAAAAAGCATGAATTCATGTCCTTTGCAGGGACATGGATGAAACTGGAAACCATGATTCTCAGCAAACTAACATAAGAAAACCAAACACCACATGTTCTCACTCATAAATGGGAGTTGAACAATAAGGACACATGGACACTTGGTGGTGGGGTGTGGCATCACACACCAGGACCTGTCAGGGGCTGGGGGTCTGGGGAGGGGATAGCATTAGGAGAAATACCTAATGTAGATGATGGGTTGATGGGTGCAGCAAACCACCATGGCATACGTATACCTCTGTAACAAACCTACACGTTCTGCACACATACCCCAGAAGTTAAAGTATAATAATAAAAAAAAGGTTGTGATAGTCAAAAGTGGTTAATTCTGAATAGAATGGAGGAAATGGAAATGAGAGAATAGGTTAACTGCAAATTTAGATTGTATTTAATGATCAATTATTTTTAAATAAAGCATTTAATATAAAAGTATTGTTTAATTTGAGTGATGGAAATAGTGTCTAGAATGTAATTGCAGATGTACCTTTTGCATCTACAATGCTTACAGACTAGAAAACTCCACACAGTGAGTTAAAAAAAGAAATGCTATCAGTATATACTTACGATGTTTCTGTATGCTTTGAGGGAAGATCACAGGATCATATAAAAAAAAAAATTTTCCAACCAAATAATTTTAATTAATCACTAGAAATAAGACCAAATATATGATAAGTATAATAAGAATTTTAATTAATACCCCTTCTGGTCACATTAAGAAGTTAATTAAAAATTGATATTCACTTTTTATAACCACTAACATGTTGAATTTATATTTTATATCACTTGGTTTTTATGACTTATATGTCAGAAGTTGCTCTTGATGCAGAATATGGGGGTTACATTTAGTTCTGTCCCCAATATTCACATTAAAATTGACCACTGGAGCCAGAATCCAGTGCTTTCTATCTATTAATTTTTTCAACGCAGGGCCAGTCGTGTCAATTCTCATTTTATATAGGAGTAATTGGATTCTTTTTTATTTAATAGTATTATCTGAGTCCCTAGGCAATCTCCACATTTTCACTCTTTGGGTAAAATTTTGAGTGGAATCTTGGCTAATGAATCTGTTTGTCTGTCTTTCCCCAGGGAATCAGATTTTTATTTGGAAAATCTTGTTGTCATGCTTGGGGACTGGGATCTAGAAACAAACATATTCAGCATGAAGGTCTTCAGAGAGTTCAGACACTTGAAAAACTCCAGCATGCTTCGAGCAGAAACCTTGGGTCTGGGCCTGGCCAGATCTCTCTATCTGGGTAGGTTACACCAAATATTTTACTTCTTAGTAAGCTTCATGTAAAAATCAAGTATCTTTGAGGATTTACCAATTTAAATCAGGCTCAGGACTGAAATGATATCTAATTTGTCTTCTTTTCCAAGTAAATCAAGTATCTGCCCACTGATTTCTTATTGGAAGTGACAGTGATACAACATAAACAATAGCATCTCTATTGATAGACTAGACAGCTTGAACATTTATACTAAATAATGAGTAGTCATTGCAGTTAGTATATTCCACTTTAATATGAATAATAATTTTTTTCTGCCTTAGAACTGAGATGTTTAGAGAGAATGCTACATGAAAAGGGAAGTATCTTATGTGTCTCCGATGCATATGATTTGATGTTTAAAAAAAGGACTTTCAAAAATACTTGACACTGATGAAAATGAGCTTTTCTTCTTGCATTCCCTGGGCTGAAAACTCCTAGGATGAAAAGATTCCCTGGTACTAATAGTCAGTCTCCCTGATGATGCCAAAAACTCATGCTGAGATTCAGTGCTTGTCTCAAAACAGACCTGTGTCTCAACAAGCTTAACACAAATTTCACAATTAGACGCCAATGAAATATAGTCTTGAAATCTTCTCAGAAGCTATTTAAGAGTTAATTTGCAACATAACACCTCATCCAAAGGGTGACACTTTTTACAGTGAAATTGATGCTGAAATTATTAACATTAGATATATTTTTATTTATTTTATATTGAGATTCATGATATTGGTAGACCTATAAATATTTCTTTTCAAAAACTAATTAAAAAAACTTTTGTGAAAAATTATAATAGCTCTTAACAGGAAAATTCTAACTCGAAAAATATTCTAAAAGAAAGAAGACCCAACAGGAGAAAACTGGGCCTGTTCTGAGGAAGCTTTACATCAATGGCATATACTTGCTGAAATAATAATAAACTCCACCTCTGCCCTCAGTCATGCATCAGAAGAGGAAAAATTAATAATGGGTAAAGATATTAAATATTTGCAAAGTCTCTTCCTTCCCTGAGCTAATTGCACAAATTCAGAGTAGGCAGTAAATAATTGCTGCTGTTCATGGTGTTCTTTTTTGTTGTTAAATTAAGGGTGTCTGTGGAATATAAATGTCAGAATGAACAATGCACTGAGTTGCTTTGTTTGTGGCAACCAAACAGGAAATATTTTGATCAAAGTAATTGTTAGCACAATGTTTTAAATCATAAGCTTGCCTGCTTATAAGACATGCAGTTCTTTTTAAGTACAGTGGCAAGAAACACAAGATAGAGGACAGATGCTGCACACAATCAGGTCAGTTTCTCAGACTCATATTTGATGTATTTAGTAATGTATCATAACAAAGAAACATTGAAGATTTAAGAGAGAATCTGATTGCAAGACAGCATGTTTTGTTTGTTAAAAAAGTAGCTAGATATTGTAGGTCCCAGTTTTTTAAAAAAATATGCAGTAGTATAATTCATTTGCTATTTCTGTATTAACTGTAAAAGCACTCAGTAAGGTAGAATGAATTACTGGATTAATAACCCACATTGAAAATCATTCAAAGCATGCTAGTAACAAAAACTGAAGGTAACATCCATTTTGCATTCACTTGGTACCAGGCTTTATAAAAACAAATCTATTTGTGTGCATTATCTCATTTAATTTGAATAATACAGGAATACAATGCTTGGTAAAAATCACCTAGGTATTAATTGGTAGACTAAAACAAACCAATCACATAAACAAAATCACAAAAACAAAATCATAAAAACATGAAGTTTAGACCAATGTCTACATAGTATTTTTGAGTAATTTTGAGTGTTAATTGGTAGACTAATACAATCAAGCAATCACAGAAACAAAATCATAAAACCATGCAGTTTAAAACAATGTCTTACATAGTCTTTTTGAGAAATTTTACTTCATTGAGACTCAATTTTCTTATTAGACATTAAAATAATTACCATCTACGTATATTCTAGGGTGTTCCTGCAGAATAACTATTTCAAAATTCCTAGCATAATTCTCAATGCATGTTACTTTCTAAATAAATATTAACAGCCTTCCCCACTCGTTTTTCTTTACAAGTGTAATAAATCAAAGTAATCTAACTTTGACAAATAAAAGTTGTAAGTAATAGGAATTAAATAAAACAACTTTAACAATTTAAAATGAAAAAGCACAAGCTAGAAAGGGAAAGGAGAGTAGGACTTCTGAAACAAAATACTAGAGAAGAGTCTGAGTAAGAGAAAGTCACAATGATAGGACAGGACTGGCTTATTTAACAGAAGTAATGAAATATGATTAAGTAAAGAGGATTCTGACTTTCAGAATTATACTCAGAAGGAAAAATATTGGAAGTGTAGGCCTACTTCTGCATAGTTGAAGCAACTATATGTGGTAGAAACTGAAAAAGCAGAATCCAGAATACTGAAAGTGTTTCCCATTGAAATGTTGAAATTCCCAAGGATTATTAATGACAAGGTATGGGCTGGAGAAGTCACCAGTGGAAGCTAAGGAAAAGATAACTGGTGGTCACTCTGTCTCATCAACTTCTTAAAGGCTGCTCTCTCTTATCACTGGAAACACAGACAGAAACACACAAATAAAAATTGTAAGTAATAAATTACATGTGTATGTATGTGTGTATATATCATATGCTAATCTATGCATATAGTACATGTGAATATACATTAATATCAAATGCACATATATTCATTCAATATCATATGCTAATATAGTTGATAAATGCATAATAATAAAACATATAATAAAACAAATAAATATGTATTCACTCAATATAAACTATATCCAATAGTGAATACATAAATTGCTCATCCAAGCAGTTTTCAGACTTTTTTTTTTTTTTTTGAGACGGAGTCTCGCTCTGTCTCCCAGGCTGGAGTGCAGTGGGGCGATCCCGGCTCACTGCAAGCTCCGCCTCCCGGGTTCACGCCATTCTCCTGCCTCAGCCTCCCAAGTAGCTGGGACTTCAGGCGCCCGCCACTGCGCCCGGCTAATTTTTTGTATTTTTTAGTAGAGACGGGGTTTCACCGTGTTAGTCAGGTTGTGCTCGATCTGCTGACCTTCTGATCTGCCCTCCTTGGTCTCCCAAAGTGCTGAGTTTACAGGCGTGAGCCACTGTGCCCGGCCAGTTTTAAGACTCTTAATTGTCTGGTGAGTTTTTATTTCTGAAGTTTATGAAAACATGGGGAGAAAAACAATTAGGTTCTGAAACTTTTAAGGGTTTGTAAAACAAAATAAACTCATTTCAAATGAAATATTTAACAACCTAGCATCTAATAGAAACATCAATTTTATCATCCATTAATTTCCTTCAACTTTCTCAGGTAAAAGATGAAGGCAACAATACAAATGGCTTCAGGAAATCTCACATGGGTGACGGAGTTCATTCTTGTGGGAGTCTCAGATGATCCTGAGCTCCAGATTCCTCTCTTCCTGGTCTTTCTGGTGCTCTATGTGCTGACGGTGGCAGGGAACCTGGGCATCATCACCCTCACCAGTGTCGACTCTCGACTTCAAACCCCCATGTACTTTTTCCTCCGACACTTGGCTGTCATTAATCTTTGCAATTCTACTGTCATTGCCCCTAAAATGCTGGTTAACTTCCTGGTTACCAAGAAAACCATATCTTACTATGGATGTGCAGCCCAACTGGGTGGATTCTTGGTTTTCATTGTGGCTGAGATTTTCATGCTGGCTGCAATGGGTTATGACCGCTACGTGGCTATTTGCAACCCTCTGCTCTACGCAGTAGTGGTGTCTCCAAAGGTATGTCGTCTGCTGGTGTCCCTCACATACCTTCAGAGTCTTATCACAGCCCTTACTGTCTCTTCCTGTGTGTTCTCTGTGTCATACTGTTCTTCCAACATCATCAACCATTTTTACTGTGACGATGTCCCTTTGCTAGCATTGTCCTGTTCTGATACCTACATTCCAGAAACAGCAGTGTTTATCTTTTCAGGGACCAATTTGTTTTTCTCCATGATCGTTGTTCTGATATCCTACTTCAACATTGTTATTACCATTTTGAGGATACGTTCCTCAGAAGGACGACAAAAAGCCTTTTCCACGTGTGCTTCTCACATGATAGCTGTGGTTGTGTTCTATGGGACTCTCCTTTTCATGTATTTGCAACCAAGGAGTAATCACTCATTAGATACTGACAAAATGGCCTCGGTCTTCTACACCCTGGTCATACCTATGTTGAACCCCCTAATTTACAGCCTAAGGAACAAAAACGTGAAAGATGCACTGAAGAGATTCCTAGATAACCCATGCCGATCACTCAAACTAATGTAAATTTAAAACTAAAACTATCCTCCTCTAGTGCTTTTCATTTTTTTCCTGAAAACTGCTATTTAAAAAAAAAAAAAAGTGGCAAGAAATTGTTAGAAATTCCATTCATTTTAGTGGAAAATGTTTAATTGTTCTTATGTCAACCTCACATACCCAAACAAGAAAACAATGTCTATAAATAATAAAAAATAATTTGCAAATAATCAGTTTGTAGACATAGATAAAATGTAAGCCACTAAAGGGTTTTTAAAATAATTTCCAAACAAGGAAGAGAAAGCGTGGTAGTGCGTGTGGAGGTATGTGGCATCATTTCTTGGAAGGTGGTCAAAACACAGATCATCCTCCTTGCAAGAGACATATTTTGTTCAGCTACTAAAAATTATATTTTTAGTTTTGTAGCATTTATCCATCAAGTTCAACTTTTGTGGAACTATTTTTATCTTGTATTTAAAAATAAATTTTTATTACAGAAAAACTACACGTGGAAATAAGACTTAAGGGAAAACAGGCTAACAAATTTTTTAAAGGGGATTTTCTTTTTTCATTATTCTCAGTTGGTGTGTGCACCCAAAGCAAAATGTTGATGTTCACTCAAGTAAGACACACAATTTTTTTCCATCTCATCATAAAACATTTGTGTAAAGTTAATTGCCTTTGTTATGAAACTACAATACCAAGCAGCACTACTTTTAGCATTTTCATTCAGTGTAATTTGAAAGAAAATTTTATTAGACAAAAATTTTTTAAAAGAATATTATCTTTAAAATGTCGCCAGTTCTTAAGAGTCCTCCTGTTTTTTTAAAGAAAGTTAATAGCTACTATGAACTATATCTCTTTGCATGTAGAAGGCTACTAATGCATGATGGAGCGAGGGAGAGTGGCACTTATATGTGAAATAAAGGTAGTGTCTGGAAATAAAGTACAGTCATCATATTTTCAGGAAGGTTAGAAGCATACCCTATCCAGGGACTGTGTGACTGAGATCAGTATTTCAACTTCTAACTTTAGCCTTAAAGGAGCATAATCACTGAAGCCTTAAAGTAGCAGAATCACTGAAGGGAATACACACTATATAAGGAGTATTTCTGGTCTCAAGGGCAACATTGATAATAGTTCGATGGCATTTGCCTTTATGTTACTTATTTGTTTATTTGTGTATCTTTTTCTACTTTATGATGTATGTACTTGGCTTCATCAACTGATATCATTGTAACCAGAGAACTAAAATTCCCATTAGAAACAATTCTTTTGGGTCTGGCTAGATGAACAGCATTGGAGTAACAGCGCTAAACTCACTCTTACATTTATACCAATGTTATGCATATTACTAAATTAGTTAAGGTAAATAAGTACTCCAGTGTTTTCTACCTTTTAATTTGGCTTACACGTGTATTTTGTAAAAATAATGTGTTTTTTTTTTTTTTTTTTTTTTTTTTTTTGGTATTCATTTTCTATTGCTACTGTAAGAAATCACTACAAACATAGTAGCTTGTAACAACGCAAATTTGTTATCCCACATTTCTGGGGGTCAGAAGGTCAAAGTGGGTCTCACGAGGTTAAAACCAAGATGTTGGCAGTCTGTGTTCCTACTGGAACTTCTAGGGACAATCTGTTTTCTTGCTTTTTCCAGGTTCTAGAGGTTGCGTACAGCACTTAGCTTATGTTCCCTTTCCAGCTAGCAATCTCATCACTGACCTCTGCTTCCACTGCTGTGTCTCCTCTGCCTTTCACCACCTTCTTCCCTTCCTCCCCTGTGATTGTCGTGGACTCACACAGATAATCCATGAAAACCTCCTCATCTCATGATTCTTAATCACATCAGCAAATTCCCTTTTCAATGGAATGTGACATGTTCAGATAGGTTCCTGTACCTGTCTTATTCATTAGTGCTCAATGGTATAGTCTTACAAAAGTTGACATGCTATATATCCTTTCTACATTATTTACTATAAAATTTATGTAAACAAACTATACACATGGCCTTCTTTGAATAAAAGATAAAAATCAGTTGGTTTTAAGTTTATGAAAGTGTATACACATATACACACTCACATAACACTTGTGGCACTTTTACTCATATGTGATGAATTAACTCAACCAACCAAGCAGACAAGTTTTCAAGGAAACAAGGTAGAAAAAGTAAATTGTCAGCTCTGGTCTATGTGTTAATCATCCCATGGGGCATGTCAGCCTAAATAGGAGAGGCTCCCTAAAAGAGAATAATATTCAGGATTACAGCATTGCAATGAGAAAGCAAGTGTCATATTAATTATGTGGGTTAAGAGAAAAAAGGAAGAGAAAAAGGAAGACAAAGGGTTTTATAGAGAAACAAATTGAGGAGAATTACATAATTTTTGAGATAATTATCTTTGGCTTCAAAAATCAGTAATAAGAGTGATACTAGTCTGAGGTTGCACAGGCAGTTGCTGGACAGATGTCCTTGCAGAAGTATACATATTTTTAAGGTTGTGATGGCCTTTGAGCAATGTTGTGATTTTTACCACCATTTATGATATTTTTGTTATCAGGCATACAAGCATGAGAACCCTCTCTTCATAGCCTTTTATGGCTTTATTTGTCAGTTCATGTGTATGTGTGTGTTTTTGGTTTTTTTTTTTTTAATTATTATACTTTGAGTTCTAGGGTACATGTGCATAATGTGCAGGTTTGTTACATATGTATACTTGTGCCATGTTGGTGTGCTGCACCCATCAACTCATCAGCACCCATCTTTAACTCCATTTTGATTCTGACAGCTTTCACATTTCCCCCTTTTGATCAAAATATTTTTCCAAAAGCACCACTAGTAATTCATATTGTCATTAAGTTTTAATATTTTTTTGGTGCCAAAATAGACTTGTTCTGAGTTCCTAATCCATCTCACATTAGAGGGAGTGCTTACTGACTATGAGTAAATGACAAAACTCCATTAGCCATATTGAGCAACATGAGAGGTTTGAAGGAAGAGAATCACAGGCTAAGTCTACCTGGAATTCATTATTAAGTTCAATTCTGTCTGTTGCATAATCTTTTTGCCATCATCTCAAAGTGCTGAGTCAGCATTGTTTTGTTAGAAATTGTATTTCTGGAAAAATTTAACGAGTGACACACACAAAGTTTAAAAGTGGAAAATACAGAGTAAAATTAACAGTAGTATGAAAGTCCCAATTTGTGTAATAGTTTTGACCCTAGGCTTAAAGACAACCAATTGAATAAATCAAATGACTTTTATGCTGCCAAGTGAAAAAGGTAGGCCTGAGAATAGGGAGCCTCATTATAGAGTTTTATTCTGACATCATGGGAAAAGCTGCCTATGGCATTAAGACATCAACTTTTTGTCCTGGTTTGTAGTTTGACTGTCTCTGATTATGATATCAGGTGGTTTGGTAAACATTTTCTGTGGCCTATATATGAGGCAGGAGGCTTGTTCCTTAAAATTTATCTAGTTTCAGCTTATAGGGCTTTTGGAACAAAAAAAGTTTCTGTTTTTAGTAATTCCATAGAAAGTTGTATTGGGAGAATCTAGAAGAATTGAAAATTTAGTGTAGTCTACAGGTAAATAACAAGAACTTAAAAGCAATGCAAACTGCTATAACCGAATAATGGATATATTATACCTTTGCTTTAGAAACATGACTTTTGCTCTGCCTTGATCACATGAAAATCTCAGATTTAAAAACCTCTTAAGCTAGAAAGCCAAACCAAGGCAGACTTTGGATTTTGTTTAAATGCTTACAATCTTAAGGTTCCTAGGCCTGTCAGGAAGTGATAATTTTTACTTAATTCCTTGTAAGGCTGGAAACTGTTGAAATCTGGCATTTTATGCAAATTTTCAAATATGACATTTTCAGTCAAATCCATGGTAATATGACCAATATTTCTGATTGTGTCCTCCTGTAAAGATAAATCAGATTTTTACTGAAATTATGTTATTACATAGATTGTCATAAAAATTAAGAATACTTATGAATAGTTTTTGAATTGTCAAGGAATTAAATTGGGAGAGAAATCAAAGGGTTTTAATTTTTTTCACAAAATTATCGTTTACCAAATTTGTGTAAATCATCTATAGCTTAAGAGATAATTTTTTCTTAAATCTTGAAAACAAACTACATAATCAATAATGTTTTAAATAATGTTTTAAATAAAATAATAAAAACACTATTTTCATCAGTTATTTTTATTGCTTGATCTTGATTAGCAGTTTTATGAACCTATAAGTTTTATGAACCATGAGTTTTATTAATCCATAAGTTTTATGAACCTATAAGTTTTTAAAATCAGAGTTCTAGACATTTTTATTTATGTCATTGCCCTTAAAGTTGTCATAAATCTGCTCAAGAATACTTGTTAGAGTCCTTTCCATGAAAGGCAATTTTGGATTATAGCTAATTGTAAATACTTTTAGAGAAGAATTTAAAGCAATAATTGTGAATGACAAAAAGCTAGAATAGTCATGGATAAAAATCTGATGAAAGTTTTTAATTGACAAGGAAATTTATTTATTATTATTACCTATTACATTTTAAAATATCAATCAGAATTATGACTGGCTGAATCACATCAAGGCTATCAGACTTTTGTAAATGTGATACAACTGAAAATCATAAAATGTGCACATCAATAATACATCCATACAAATATAACTTTAAAGAAGATTAAGCTTAACCAAAATTATGACTGACAATATATTAGATTTTTGTAAGTTTATGTGGATTTTGAAACAACTATATAGATAACATACCCCTGAATGTAACTTAAAGAAGATTTAGCATCACTTAGTATTTGACAATGTTTTCCCCGTATACTTTACTAAATAAGACTAATCATTTAACAAGACATATGTTCTTGACATATGGGCCGAACTGAGAAATTTCAAACTTAATTATAGATCAGAAAATCTTCATTTTAGAGCCCAGAGCCCCATTTGACTGCCTCTGACACCTGCTCAGCTCCCTGTCCAGGCGAGGACGCCATCTTGTGGGGTTGAGTGTCTTGAACTGAGGGCAGCAACTATGACTGAGTTGCTGTTGGTGGTAACAAAAGCCTCAGCAGGTGGGGAAGATGAAAAGTAGCAGGATCAAGCTGGGAGATGGGACACCAAACAGTTGAAGAGACTGAATCAGGTGATCTTTTCAGTCAGCTACAATGGTAAGTTCTACAAGAATGTGATGGAGGTGGTGAATGATCAAAACTTGCTTATTTCAGTGATGTTCCTGTAGGTGCAGTGTACTCTCGGGTGGCTCATTCACAGAATCAGAAAAGACTTTACATCATGATACTAGGATATCTGGCTCCTTACCAAAGGCTAGGAATAGGAACTACAATGTTAAATCATGTCTTAAACATGTGAAAAATATGGCACTTTTGACATCTGTCTGCATGTCCAGATCAGCCATGAGTCGGCAGTTAACTTCTATAGGAAGTTTGGCTTTGAGATTACGGAGCCCAAGAAGAACTATAAAACCATAAAGCCTGCATATGCTCATGTGCTGCAGAAAAATCTCAAGTTGTCTTTTGGTCAGAATGCAGATGTGCAAAAGACAGACAACTGAACAAATTACCTTCTCAAAAGGAGAAAGAAAGAAAGCTGAAGGCAATAATATATAACCTGAAAATCATGTGCAGTGAGATACAGCAAAAGTTGAACTTCTGAGATACGAATCTAAAATACTTGAAGAGAAAAAATCTACCTCTAGAAGTAATATTATCATTTTAAATAAAAAAGACAGCATTTCCAACCTGAAAACAGGGAAATTAATTGGATCTCAGGAAGAAATTTGTCAGAAATAGATACTGTTTGCAGTTTAGAAGATGACTGTTACAGAAACAGATTTCAAAATTAAAAATCAAAACTTTTTGAATTTTATTAAAAGCAAATCAACATTTCAATAAAACCATACTGTTTTACTGTAAGGGACAAAGATTTAGTTTCATATTAGTTTATTTTAATACTAAAAAACTTATAAATATTCTTATACATTTAGTTATAGACAACCTGATTACAAACAAAATTTCTTTTATAAATTCCTCTTTAAAATTGTTTTCATGATTTATTCAGACCATTGTTGGCATGTTTGGAATTTTAATCTTGTCCTATGCTTGCTCCTTTTAAAACAAGCATTTTACTTTAGTACAAAAATTATCACACAAGATTTTTTTTCTACAAAATTGTTTAACCTCCTTTGCCAAAAATACATTTTCATACCCATAACTTTTGTTACATCTCTCTCATCTATTTACTAGTTTTTTTAATCTTGTTTTAATTTTTTTCCTAAATCTATTTGTTGAAATAATCTTTAAACAACCTCTGAATTTTACAATATTATTTTTAAAAGAACATATTTTAGGTTTGTAAATAGTTTTTTATGAAAAAAATCTTGTTTTTGATACATTTTCTATACAGAATTATATTGATTTTGATTTATTTATTTATTTTATTTATTTATTTATTTATTTTTGCGAAGGAGTGTTGCTCTGTCGCCCAGGCTGGAGTGCAGTGATGCGATCTCAGCTCGCAGCAACCTCTGCCTACCAGGTTCAAGCGATTCTCCTGCCTCAGCCTCCTGAGTAGCTGGGATCATAGGCATGTGCCACCATGCCCAGCTAATTTTTGTATTTTTAGTAAAGACGGGGTTTTGGCACGTGGGCCAGGCTGGTCTAACTTCTGACCTCAGGAGTTGGCCTCCCAAAGTGTTGGGATTACAGGCGTGAGTCACTGTTTCTGGCCCAGAATTATATAGATATTAATTAGAATTTTAACTCTTAGTAACCTAATATCTACCAGGCAGTGTTAAACCATCTGTCATTTATCAGTATTTTATAGAATGGAAGCCATTTTATATATTTCAAAACATGTTTTCCTATAGCATAATTTTTGTATGTACTGATAGACTCTAGTATATTTACTATTTCTATATAATTTAAGAAACCATGAACAAATGTATTTTTGTTCAACAATCAGTTGCTTTTGTTAAATTTGGAAATGACCCAGTTATTTAGTGAATGTTTATTATTTATTTAACATAAGATAACTTTACAATTTTAAATTACACGAAAAGTTTATAAACATTTATCTCATTTACGTAAATTTTATTTAATTTTACCAGTTTACCTTTATTATCTATGATAATTGACATATTAAAACTAGAATATTTTCAAATTATTTTCCTATCAATTATTATTATAGCCTGTGACTCTCAGGTGTTCACTTAAGAACTTAAATTTAATTACATGAGTATTTTATCAATAATTCAAAAAATACGGTGGTTTTCATTAAACTGACAATATAAAATTACCCTTAATGTATCAAAGAATTACAGAAAGATTATTCTGTTTTAGGCTGGGTTTATAGTTTTACAACCTGTGTGTCAAATCTTGACACTTTAAACCATCTAGCCCAGATAAATATAAAAGTGACCAGTAAATTCAGGCAGAAATATATGTTGACAATCCTGCAGATTTTTCTTTCTTACTTTACCAATAATTTTAAAAGCAGTGAATTTATTAAAGCTATACCTACGTCACATGAACTAAAAGTCATTTGGGTTATATATTGTATAATTTTATATGAGTGCTCACTTATTTAAGCCAATTTAAATAAAATTTCATAATGAATGTCTGGCCAACTGCACTAGGTTTTACCATGTAGATACAACATACAACAATATATTTACATATCAAGTTTACCTAAACACACGTATATACACACAGTGATTTTATAGTCTTTATTTTAGTCATGAGACAGTAAACTATAGAAACTCACTGGTTTATTAAACAGTTGTATTCAAATTATATTTTTTATAAAATTGGTACATCCTCACATGACTAAATTTTATTTGCCTGATAGGCAATCTAATGAAGGCTGTGGACCAAAATTTTGTATAAAGCAGCACTTTCCATAGCAATTGGACTTTTTTACACTATTTTTTCCTTTTTTCCCTTTCTTTTTAGCTTTAAGTAAATTTAGGATTAAATATTTGACACTTACATTTTTGCTAGGATTGGCTGAGTTGTACAAGAAAAACAAATTTAAGAGTAGCCTTGAATCTTTCTTTTGTTTTTTGACTAGACAAATATGAGCGGGAAACCATTTTAGTAAGTCTGGATTTTTTTCCTTTTTTTTTTTTCTTTTTCCTTTTGGCCCTTGCATAGCAGACAATGTGAACTTTTATCTTATTTAACAAAGACATCTTATATTATTTCCCTGATCTTAAGAGTTTGACTTGTTTGATCTGTTAGCCAAACTTTTATAAACTTTAATTTTGTTTTTTTTTAGACTATTAATCTTTAACTATTCTACTATCCTAATTGTTAGTCAAACATAATTACATTTATATTTCCAAATTACCATGAAGCTGTTGTAGCTTGTAAAGCCATTGATTTGAAAATTCTGTAAAATCTATTTTTTTAAAAAAATGCCTTGGCTGGAATGCCATAAGAATTGAGTTTTGGCTTCACACCAGTACAAAAGTCAGTAGATTTAAAATAGGCAGAAAAGAAAAACAGAGAAATAGAAAACCTTGACAAATTTACATGTCAATTCTCTAGTTTCAGGGCTCTTTTTTTTTTTTTTTAAGAGAGTTTGACTGATGACCATTTGAGCTTTTAATTTTTCTTAATGTAATTTTCCCATCAATTAAACAATGTATATAAGAATGGACCATATTATATTGCTAGCTGTTATCCCAGAAAACCTAGCATGTCTTAATATTTGAAAGTAACGTTTTTATACATTAATCTCTTGAGAGAAAAGAGAAGCTTATAAATCCTGTTAGAAAATGTCAGGAGTTTTCAGGACACAGGCATGGGCAAGGACTTCATGACTAAAACACCAAAAATAATGGCAACAAAAGCCCAAATACACAAATGGGATCTAATTAAACTAAAGAGCTCCTGCACAGTGAAAGAAACTACCATCAGAGTGAAAAGGCAACCTACAGAATGGGAGAAAATTTTTGCAATCTACCCATCTGACAAAGAGATAATATCCATAATCTACAAAGAACTTAAACAAATTTACAACAAAAAATCAACCCCATCAAAAAGTGGGCAAAGGATATGAACAGGCACTTCCTAAAAGAAGAAATTTATGCAGCCAACAGACACTTGAAAAAATGCTCATCATCATTCGCCATCAGAGAAATGCAAATCAAAACCACAATGAGATACCACCTCACACCAGTTAGAATGGTGTTCATTAAAAAATCAGGAAACAACAGGTGCTGGAGAGGATGTGGAGAAATAGAAACTCTTTTATACTGTTGATGGGACTGTAAACTAGTTCAACCATTATGGAAGACAGTGTGGCAATTGCCTCAAGGATCTAGAACTGGAAATACCATTTGACCCAGCCATCCCATTACTGTGGATATACCCAAAGGATTATAAATCATGCTGCTATAAAGACTCATGCACCCGCATGTTTATTGCGGCACTCTTCACAATAGCAAAGACTTGGAACCAACCGAAATATCTATTGATGATAGACTGGATTAAGAAAGTGTGGCACATATACACCATGGAATACTATGCAGCCATAAAAAAGGATAAGTTCGTGTCCTTTGCGGGGACATGGATGCAGCTGGAAACCATCATTCTCAGCAAACTATCACAAGGACAGAACACTAAACACCCCATGTTCTCACGCATAGGTTGGAATTGAACGATGAGATCACTTGGACACAGGGTAGGGAACATCACACACTGGGGCCTGTCGTGGGTTCGGGGGAGGGGGGAGGAGGGATAGCCTTAGGAGATATTCCTAATGTAAATGATGAGTTAATGGGTGCAGCACACCAACATGGCACATGTCTACCTATGTAACAAACCTGCACGTTGTACACATGTACCCTAGAACTTAAAAGTATAATAACAATAATTAAAAAAAAGAAAATGTCAGGAGTTTAGATCAGTGTTTTATAGTGACTTTCAATGAACCATCTCATGTCCAGCATTTAGAGTGTATATTTTTACTCCCAGAAAACTCAGAAGCAAAACAAATGAGTCAAATCATTTGCATATGTAAAATAATAAAATCAAAAGAAACCAAGATAAGGGTGTTGTCAAAATTTTTAGCCCATATGTGCAGATTAAACAAAATGTTAAATTAGACATGTAGGAAAAAACCAAAATAAATTCACCTGAAAAGACATGCCTCAGAGACCGAATGTAAATTCCATAGAAACCAGAGTACTCAACCCAGAAAGACACTTGTATTTATACAAAAAAAAAAAAAAAACTTACCAGAAAAGATAAAAAGTATTTTATTATCCCAAGAGGCATCCTTGATTTAAGGCTGCCTTATACAAACATATACTATTAACTTATTCGCACATATGCTATCAACTGACATGATAGAGGCATCAGTGTTTTCTAAAAAAGAAAGAACGATGTTTTCGATAAATGGCATTAATTTATATATCTATTTTGAATTAAAAAACTAAGCATCTACCTCATTCCCTATTTAAAATCAATTTCAAATAGTTTAAAGATCTAAATATAAAATACAAATCATAAAGCTTTTAGAAGAAAGCATCAGGGGTATCTTTGTGACATTGGAGTATATACAAAATTTTGAACAGAATAAACAAAGCAATAAAAATATAAAATTAAAGATTAATCAACTTGGAGAAGCCCTTTTCATCAAAATTAACAGTGTCAAAAGGGCCACCCTTGTAATAAAAGAGCACATTTTATTACACATGCTTCATCAAATATACATGTGTATCTGACAGAGGCCTCATCTGCAAAATGTGAAAGTAGTTCTTACAAATAAATACATAATTGATATGAAAATCAATGTAAAAGTGGAGAAAAGACATGAATGAACACTTTTCAGAAGAAAATATGTAAATGACCATTGCACATATGAAAAGGTTCTCAGTGTATTCATCATTAGGATAATGAAATTTGAAACAATGATACCCACACCATACAGAATGGCTAGGTCTCGACAAGGATAGTGAGCAATCGTAACGATTATGTCTTTCTCATTGGAGTGCACGTTGCTATAATTACTCCGTAAACTCATTTGGAAATATTTACTAATGCTGAACTTGTGTTTATTATGACATAGCAATCCCAGTCTAAGAAGTATATGCAAATGGAAATACAGATTTATGTTAATTGAAACATACAATAGAATGTTCATATCATCACTATTCATAAAACCTCTAGAATAATGAATAAGTAATGTGTGGCATACATATAATGTTTAATTGTGCACAGAAATGAGAATGAGCCATGTAGAACTACTGTGACAATACATTGAATGAAAGAACCCAGGAATGGAAACATAACATACATAGGATTTTACTCATGTAACAAAAATATCTGTACGTTATGTTGTTAGAAGTCAGAATAGTAGCTGTACATTTTTTGCATGTGTTGGGAGAAGTTCATGGAGGAAAAGAGAATGAAGGATTCTTATGGGGTCCTGACAATGTTTTATTTTGTTGTTGTTGTTGTTTCTGTTTAATCTGGATTCTGGTTACGTAGGTTGAGTTTATAACAGTTGAGTTAAAAATTAGGTTTGTAAAAATTTATGTTTTGGACATTTACTTATTTGCTTATATGCATATTCTACTTCAATAATAAACCTAAAATCCCACAAAATACAGAAAAAAACCAACTACACATTTATTACTTTCTCATGTAAATTTTTGAAATAATGCAATAGGCAGTGTTTAAGCACTTTATTGTATCCTTAGCTACAAAGCCATAAAAATTCACTGTATTGGAAAAGAGATATTAAGAGTTACAAGAAAAAAAATTATGTTTTAATTCCAGATCTCTGTGTTGCGATAGAGAAAATATAACCAAGAAAAGTGGTGGAAAGGTAACTAAAATAACTCTACTTGTTTGAAAATATAAATGTATTCTATAATTAGCAGATGTCCCATTGGCTTTGTTTGAAGCTTCCAAATGCTTTAGGCATAATTAACACATTGTGTTCCATCTCCTCAGGGAGGGTCTCAAAGGAGGAAAGAAACGCATAAATTTTTCTTATTGGGTTACTTTAGGGACACTTGGAAAGCACAGAAAGATCCCTTTTTAGAGGTTAGTAGACTACACCTGTTTCTGTGGCTACACCTCAGAGTTCCAGTTACACTTCATGGTCTTATATTCCTTTATCTGTAATTTCTAAAAACTGATGTAGGTGATTTAGCCACAGCCTTAACAGTCTGCTTTTAAGTGAAGTTTCTGAGCTAGTGCAATGTTGCAACCATCTTCAGTATAATCTTTGGTGAAACCTAGATAATGACTTTTCTGTAGTTAGCTGATTATTTCTTTGAATAGTAAAAACAAAAAGCAAGAACTCAAGTTCTGAAAAAGAAGTTAGTGTTGTTAGCAAGCTCCCACTTTGGTTCCTAAGATTTTTGTGGTGATTTTCAACCAAGACGTCAAATATGATCTTGTGATTTGTAGTTAATTGGATGTGTTTCAGAACTTTAACCTCAAGTAACAGATTTCCATGGTGATTTCCAGTTACCTCTTAATTAAAGAAGTAATGTCAGTATTTTATGATTCTTGCATTTTCTCTTTCAGAGGCATGATGCATAGTTCACATGTTTCCCAAATTTACCAGTATGATTGAAGGAATCAATGTCATTTGCAAAACATCACTTTTAGTTGTAGATAAGACCAAAGCAAAATACTAAAGCATCTATTTTACTACATAGTGCCTCCATCACACTGTAATACCTGCTTTGCAAGAGAACAGATCATCCCCTCTACCTATGAGGGTTAGAAGAGTCTTTGAAACGCCGTAGAATTGTCCCTTGCATGATCAAATGCACATCTACTGGAGATAAGAGCTAAGATTAAAACCGGCACAAATACAGGTATAATCAAAGAACAGTCCTTTAAAAATTACAAAGCAGGAATATATATTTTGCTTAACATTAAGGTGTCTTTTCCACTCCTTATTTATTTATTGGCTATTTCTGAAACTATTTTTTCCACGCAAAATTCACTTTGATGTTTAAATAAATGTAGACAAATGCATTAGTCTGTCATTGCATAACACATTTACTGTTGACTATTTTAGTGTTGAAAGTTGTATTTGTGGGGTGGGGAGGGTGGCAGGTCTGGGGAATGAGCTAGCTTCTCTTCTCTCTCTACCTGGCCTAGTTTCGTAGTGAAGGTCCAAGGCTAAGATACATCCAGTGTGATTTTTTGTATGTTTAGAGAGTCTAACAAAATAAAATTTTCTTGAAAAACAAATGTTTAAATGTCCAGAACTAGGTCATTTTCATAGTCACATAAAATCATGAAAATATAAATAAAATCAAGTAAAGTGAGTTTAGGGCTTTATATGGAACTGTAAAGATAAGTTAAAGAAATAGCTCATGTATTTTCTCATACATAGGGAAACTAGTATTTACTACCATAGGCTTAGAAAAGAACACGTTTGCAACCTCTCACTTATGCAGCCAAACATGGGTCATACTACTACTTTTCATGTCCATTAGTATATATATAAAATGCATTGTCTCCAGAAAATTAATTCAGTTTTCCTGAATAAGCCAAGTATGTTAGTCTGTAGTAGGTAGGAAATGATATAAAAAAGCCATTGTTTTATAAGTCATCATTAATGTGAGATAATTGTAGGTTGCTTATTACTATTGTAAAGTTCCCATAGAAATAGATGTTTTTATTTGCAGGGTGAGTGCAATCCAAAGAATGCTGATGCTGCTGTAATTTCACAATGGTCAAGCAATTTTATTTTATTAAATGAAAAACATGAATTCGCTGTTCAAAAATGCGTGACTCAAGGAAGTAGTGAACAGTAGTATGTAGTCACAATAAACATTACTCAATTATTTTTTATAAATTGAAATCCAATTTACAGAACAGCATGTATCAAAATTTAGTTATAATTAAATAATAACAGGTATGTTATCAAGATGAGTAACATAAAGGTAAATGAAAGCAAAACAGTCCTAATGTGAAATAATTTTTTATTGGAATAAAATAAATTTGACATAAATTTGCATAATATAAAATTCAACATTTAAAAGTTTATAAGCTAGTGCCACTTAATGCATTCAAAATATTGTACAACCATTACCACTATCTAGTTAGAAAATATTTTCACTACTCTGAAAG
Organism: Macaca thibetana thibetana; assembly: GCF_024542745.1. Classification (NCBI taxonomy): domain Eukaryota; kingdom Metazoa; phylum Chordata; class Mammalia; order Primates; family Cercopithecidae; genus Macaca; species Macaca thibetana. The sequence continues at coordinate 16,703,716 of NC_065591.1, forward strand.
GAAACTCTTGTACCCATTAAGCGATTGCTATACCTTCTCCCCTCCCTTCTGGCCCTGGAAACGATCTGGTTTTTCCCTATGTGGATGAGTTTTAATATTAATTCTGCAAATTTTACATACATTTAATTAAACAATACTCCTGACAGTTTTTATTTATCATAATGGTCTCAAGGCTCATCTATATTTAGAATGTATCAATACTTCATTCTTTTTATGACTGATTAATATTCCATTGAATGCATATAACACAATTGTTTATCAGTAGATGGGCAGTTGGATTATTTCTACCTTTGGCTATTGTGAATAATGCTGCTCTGAACTTACATATGTTTCATAATGATAATTCTATGTGTAACTTAATGAGTGACTGTCAAACTCTTTTCATAATAGGTGTAATCATTTTACATTCCCAGAGGCAATGTATGAAAGTACAAATCTCTCTACATTCTTGCCAGTAGTTTTAATTTTCCTTTTTATTTGTTTTTATTACAGCCATCCCCGTGGTTACCAAGGGGTATCTCCTTACAGTTTTGATTGTATTTCCCTAATGACAAATGGTATTGAACATCTTTTCATGTGCTTGGTGGCCATTTGTATGTCTTCAGTGAGAAATGTCTGTTCAATTTCTTTGCCCACTTTTATATATTTTATTATAAATTGACATATTAAATTGTATATATACATTGGGTACAAAGTTAGCTTATTATTTATGTAGCCATTGCTGAATAATTAAATCATGCTAATTAACATATCCATCACTTCAAATGCTTTTTATTTTATGTGGTGAGAATATTTGAAATGTAGTGTTTTAGCAATTTTGAAATATGCAATGCAGTATTATCAACAGTCACCATGCTATTCACTAGATCTCAGTAAAACTTCTCTCTAATTGAAACTGTACACTTTCACCAATATCTCTCCATTTTTTCCTTCCCCAGATTGGTAACTACCATTCTGCTCTCTGCTTCTGAGTTCCATTGTTTTAGATTCCATTAAATACATCATAGAGTATTTGTCTTTCTTTGTCTAGTATTTTCTTATTTGCTTAGCATAACGTCCTCAAGATTCATTCATGTTGTTGGAAATGACAGAATTTCCTTCTTTTTGAAGGCTGAATAGGATCCCGTTGTGTATACATACCACATTCTCTTTATCCTTTCATCTGTTGATGTAAACAGGTTGTTTCCATATCTTGGCTATTGTGAATTGTGCTGCAATAAACATGAGATTTCAGATCCTTTGGATATATACCCAGATTTTAAATCCATTGGCTATATATCCAGAAGTGGGATTGCCGGGTCATAGGGTAATTCTATCTCTTCTTTCTATAATTTTGAGGAACCTCCATACAGTTATTTTTTGTTATAATGGCTGTACAAATTGGCATTTACACCAACAGTGTGAAAGGGTTTTCTTTTCTCCACATCTTTGCCAACACTTATTATCTTTTGTCATTTTTATGATAGTCTGACAGGTGTGGAGTGATATCGCCTTGTGTTTTTAATTTGTATTTCCATAATAATTAATGATTTAGAACATTCTTTTTCACATACCTCCAGGCCATTTGTCTTTTTTTTTTTTTTTGAGAAATGTCTGTTCAGATCCTTTGCCTATATATTTATATATATTTTGCTATTGAGTTTGAATTTCTTATCTATTTTAGATATTAACCCATTATCAGATGCATGGATGCAAATATTCTCGCTTGATCTGTAGCTTGTCTCTTGACTCTGGTAATTGTTTCCTTTCACATACAGAAGTTTTTTATTTTGATGCAATCCCACTTGTATATTTTTGCTTTTATTGCCTGAGCTTCCAGGGTCTTATCCAAGCAATCACTGCACAGAGCAACATCATCGAGATTTCCCCTATGTTTTCTTCCAGGATTCTTATAGTTTCCGGTCTTACGGTTCAGTTTTAATCCATTTTGAGCTAGATTTTGCATATAGTATGAAACAGGGGTCCAATTTTATTCTTCTGCATATGAATGTTAAGTTTTCCTAACACACGTTGTTGAAGAGACTGTTCTTTTTCCATTGCGTGTTCAACTCTAGAATCTCTGCTCCATTAGTTGATTTGGTCCATTTTTTGTTAGTACCATGCTGCTTTCATTACCAAAGCTTTGTAAAACAGTTCAGAATTTAGCAGTGTGATGCTCTCAGCTTTATTCTTTTGCTCGACGTTGCCTGAGCTATCCAGGATTTTTAATATGTAGTTCCATAGGCATTTTGGGATTTTTTGGTTATTTCTATAAAAAGTGACACCATAATTTTGATAGAAATCATATTAATTCTGTAGATAACTTTGGGTAGTATTAACACTTTAACAATATTGATTCTTCCAGTTCATGAATACAGAATATTTTTCCTTTGTCCATTTTTAAATTGGCTTATCTTTTGTTGTTGAATCTTAAGAGTCCATTATATATTCTATATACTATACTCTTACTAGATATATGACTATAATTTTTTAAAGTTATGGGGTTGTATTTTTATTCTTTGATAATGTCCTTTGATATACACAAGTTTTTAAAATTTTGATAAAGTCCAATTTATCAATGCTTTCTACTTTTGTTGCTTGTGTTTTTGTTGTCGTATCTCAGAAAACTGTCAGGAACTCAGCTGAGTTTGGAGAAGGAAAATTGTACTGCGAGGTGTTGGTGCAGCTAATTAAGGCAATAAGCCATAAATAAAAGAGTTAATCAGTTACTGCAATGGCATAAGCAAGAGTTTAAGACCTGAGAAAGCACCAACTCCTCCTGTTTCTTTTCTTTCATGGAATTGGCACATTGGTCTAGCATCCAGTGGATCAGTAAAGACATGGAGATTATCTCACTTCTGAGGGAGTCCCGCAAAAATAGGCACTGGCAGTTTTATGGACATTGAGGTGTGCGTATACAGGGAGGGGAAATAAAAAGAGTGACGGTGATGTCTAGAAAATACTGAATAGTGGAGCAAATTACCCTCAAGGTTTCCCCTTTCTCTTCTCGTAGAGGGTCTTGGCATAGGCACCTGGAGAAAACCTCTGCTCTAAGACAAAGAGTTGTAGGAATAAAGGTGCCAAGTTAGAAATTGAAATAAAGTCATGGGTGGCTTAATGATAGAAATATATTCTGCGAAATGTGTCGTTATATGATTTTGTTGTTTTGCAAAAAATCATACACTGTACTCACACAAACCCAGGTTGTATAACCTAAAATACACCCAGGCTATGTGGTACAGCCTCTTGCTTATAGCCTACAAATCTGTACACCGTGTAACTGTACTGAATTCTGTAGTCAACTATAACACAATGGTAATTATTTCTGTATCTCAACATACCTAAACATAGAAAAGGCACAGTAAGCATATGGTATAAAAGATTAAAAATGGTATAACTGTACAGGACACTTACTAAAAAATGGAGCTTGCAGGAGTGGAAGCAGCTCTGGGTGAGTCAGTGAGTGAAAGGTGAGTGAATGTGAAGGCCCTAATACATTACTATATAATAGTGCAAACTTTATAAACACTATATACTCAGACCACACTAAATTTATACAAATTATTTTTACTACTTCAATAATTAAGTACCTTAGCTTACTGTACACTTTTAACTTTATAATCTTTTAAATGTTTTAAACTTCTTGACTCTTTTGTCATAACACTTAGCTTTAAACATACATTTTATAGCTATACAAAAATATTTTTTAATATCCTGAGTCTATATGCTTTTTTCCATTTTTAATTTTTTTTTTACTTTTTATGCAAAAATGAAGACACACACATTAGCCTAGACTCACACAAGGTGAGGATCATCAATATCACTGTCTTCAACCCTGTCTTTTCCCACTAGGACATCTAGAGGGGCAATAACATATATGGAGCTGTCATCTTTTGTGACAACAATGTTTTCTTTTGAAATCCCTTCTGGAATCTTACTGTTAACTGTAGTCACCCTACTGTGCATTGAATGCCCTGGAAACATACAACCTCACAAGGCTGTGCTATTTGATTGTGTTCTCATATCGACTTTTGAATTTTTGTTATTTTTCTAGTGATTATCCTTGGGATTAAAATTTAACTCCTAAATTTATAATAACCTAATTTGAATTAATGCCTACTACATCAATAGTACCTAAAAATTTTTAGACAGCTCTACTATCAAATTATCTACTTTACAGATTGCATCCTTATAAATTGTGCACAAATTAATAAAAAATTGTAAGTATTATTTTATGAATTTGTATTTAAGTCATATAAAAGAGCAAAATAATGAGGAGTTAGGAACCCCCAAAACAATAACTTTAGCTTTTATACCACCTGTTTATTTACCTATTTAGTTACTTTTACTGTTTGGTTTTTGTTTTTAATTTCTTTCTATGGCTTCTAGTTGGTGTCTGGTTTGTCCTTTTATTTCATCCTAAAGCACTTTTTATATTGTTGATTGCAGGGCATGTTTGCTAGCGACAAACTCCTTCAACTTTTGTGTGTGAGTTTATTTCACCTTCAATTTTGAAGAATAGTTTTGCCAGATACACAATTCTTAGTGGATTTATTTTTCTCATGACTTTAATATACATTCCACTACCTTCAGGCTTTCATAGTTTCTTATGAACAGTTACCTATTAATATTATTAAGAATACCTTTTATGTGCTAAACCACCTATTTCTTGCTACCATTAAGATTCAAAGTGCTTTCAACACTTTGATTGTAATATGTTGCACTGTCAGTCCCTTTGAATCTATCCTCTGTTGGGTTTATTAAGTTTCTTTGGATGTGTATATTCACATCTTTCATCAAATTTGTGAATTTTTTGTCATTATTTCCCCAAGTGTTCTTTCTTTCTCTTTCTGTCTCTTCTTTCCTTCTAGAACTCTCATTATTCTTATGCTGATAAGTCAAAGTCCTTGTCTAGTAACTCCAGTTTCTGGGCTTCCTCACAATAGTTTCTATCAATTTATTTTTTATCCTTTTCTGAATAAAACATATTTTCTTGTGTCTTGGCATGACTTTTTTTTTTTTCATTTAAAGTTTAGCTTTTTGAGTATTTTAATGAGGTTTCTTCGGAAATCATGTATTATTTCCTCTACAGGGTTTGCCTTATTGTCGTGGACCGTAGTTTTGATTTTTTTTTCTAAATTGTTTTTAGATATTATTCTTTCCTAAATTTACTTTTCTAATTTTTTTCTTAAAGAAAATTCTTTGTTATGTATGTTTATTAAAGTCTATTGTGTCATTTTGTCTGCCAGTGATTTTCCAGAGTGAAAATTTTAAAAAAAAGAAAGAAAATAATCTTCTCATATTTTTTAACACTGACTCTGTTTTGGGATAGTCCTTAAACTATTAGCCAGGCAGTTTAAAAACTTCCTTTAGCCTTCACTTCCTGCTTGTGTGGAGCCTAAAGCTCAGCCAGAGTTGAAATCTTAGGGTCTTATCACATCTTTTCTGAGCAATTTTGTAGACCTAGACGTGTATAGCTCTCAAAATTCTCTGAAGCCTTTCAAAGCTTTTATTCATCCATTTATCTCCTTGCTTAGCCTCTTCTTTTTTGGGCTTATTGGTCTATATGCTGTTTGACTTGTCTGTTATTTCCTTTCCCCATGCAACTGCAGTTAGGATATTTGCTTTTAAACAGTTTCAACAAAGTCCTATCAGGAGACTACTCCAGCTCCAATTTCTGAGTGGATCCTTCATGGAACCACTGGATGGGTCAAAACACAACTACAATTCCTGCAGAACAAGGCTTATTTTGTTCCCTTGGTCACCAGGCAGCCACACCATGATGTGGGTCACCATCTTCATGGCTGCCACAGTGCTGGGCAATGGGCCTAGTAGGCAGATAAATTGAAACATGACAACAATCTCAACTAAAATCTAGATTCTAGTATTCTTAAAAATGTAGATTCCGATAGTTTTGTTATCTTAATTTTGTTGCTTTAATAGAGATACACAGTTTTAGAGTTTCCTACTGTACCAAAAAGTGATGTCTATCTATGACAGGTATTATATAAATAATAGTATCTATGTCATACAACATTGTCAACTCAAATGTATTTATCACAGGGAGCAATAGAGCAATATATATATATTTGAGGAAATAAAGAATAAAAATAAAAATAAGTGTACTTTTTACATAATAATTACAGTAAATAGATTCTACAAATTTTCTAAGTGGTCTTCATTTAACTTAATCCAAATAGTGAATATCTGTTGTCTGGGCCATGCAGGTAAAACAAATCAAATATCTGGTCTCTTCCTCTCTTTCTCTCTCTTATTCTTTCAGTTTTTCTCTTTTTCTCTCTCTTACCCTTTCTTTCCTTCTCTCTCTCTCTTTCTGGGTCTATGCATCTACATAGGATTTCTTCAGGAGGTTTTCATAATGTTAATCATATTAATAATGTTAATGTCTCTCTTAATGACATTAATTTTTCTATAATATAAAGACTTTATTTCTTTGAATCTTGACCTTATTTCCACTGTCATTGCCATGTTTCTCTATTGCTTCTGTTACCCATAAGCAGGAAGTAATATCTAAAGTATTGTTTATATTCAGGATAAAAACCTTTGTTACAAATACTTAAGATTCTCTGCAACCCATAGTTTGTCTTACCAAGTTGGTTCATTATTACTGATGCTAAGTTAAATCTTGGGTTATGATTCTGATGGTTAGAATGTTTTAAAATTATGGCGTTCATTTTGCAGCTAACAAGTATGTGAGACAAATTGTTGGCACAGTAACAGTATGAATACTGTTCTGAACAAATTTCCCCCCATTGAAAGTAAACTTATTTGGTGGTGTTTACACTAGTTTTTTCAGTTACTTTTTGATCTTAGCTTATATCTCATTATTTTAATGCACTGGGTTAAAATATTCCTCAGGGACAATTAAATAATTGTGTACTGTGTGTGGTAATATTATCTATTTACAGAAAAGAAAGTTTCATTTGCTCGACCTTCAAGATTTATGGAAAAATACCAAAATTGGAGATATGAAATTATGTTTACATATGTAAAAGAATTATGTACATATAATTTATTCCATATTTATGTTATGTATATGTATATTTATACACATATATGCATATATACACACATATATACTTCTGTATATATATACACACACACACGTGTATATATACATACACATATTTTTGTCATGTTTCTTAGAAGTTAATAATTACTTTTATATTTATTCCCAGTATAGGTTCCCTGAGTAACTTGAATGGACAAACACAATCTGACAGTAGTGAACGAATTCATTCTAATGGGAATCACGGACATCCCTGAACTGCAAGCTCCATTATTTGGGTTCCTCCTCATTGTATACATGTTGTCAGTGGTGGGTAACTTAGGCTTGATCATCCTCACAAAGATAGATTCTAGGCTTCAAACACCCATGTACTTTTTCCTAAGGCATCTGGCTTTCACTGATCTTGGTTATTCAACAGCAGTGGGACCCAAAATGCTAGCAAACCTTGTTGTAGATCAACATATAATCTCCTATAATTGGTGTGCTACCCAACTCACTGTCTTCGGTATATTTATCACTAGTGAAATTTTCATTCTGTCAGCAATGGCCTATGACCGCTATGTGGCCATCTGTAACCCGCTGCTCTATACGATCATCATGTCACAAAGAGCATGTCAAGTTCTAGTGGCAATACCTTATCTCTACAGTGTCTTTTTGACTTTGCTGGCTGTCATAAAAATGTTTACCTCATCATTTTGTGGCTATAACATCATCAAGTATTTCTACTGTGATACTCGGCCATTGATATATTTGCTCTGCTCATACACAGAAGACATTAAATTGATCATTTTAATCTTTTCAGCTTTTAATTTGATTTCATCTCTTCTGATAGTCCTTGTGTCTTACACTCTGATCCTTGTCACTGTCCTCAAGATGAATTCTGCAGAAGGCAGGTACAAGGCCTTCTCCACCTGTGGATCTCACCTGACAGTGATAACTGTATTTTACGGCACCCTCTTCTTTATGTATGTTCACCCCAAATCCAGTCGTTCACTTGATGTTGATAAAATGGCCTCTTTATTTTATACTTTGATAATACCTATGTTGAATCCAGTGATCTACAGTTTGAGGAACAAAGAGGTAAAAAATGCTCTATGTAGAACCTGGAAAATATGTGCAAATTATCTATTTAAAATTCATTGTAGGTTATGATAACAGTAAATGATGCGATAACAAATATATACACGAACCAATATTGCTTTACATTTGTACTGTTACCTCCATGTGACGAGCAAAAATCAGAGTGTGATAAGCACAGAAATAGATAATTTCATTAATTACCTTTAAATAAAAATCTATCACTAACAGATGACTAATTCATACTCATACTTTAACTATTAATCAATACTCAGTTTTAAGTTCAACTTAGGTGCCTTTCCTATGTGTTCTCACATAGAAACTTTCTTCATATCTATTCCATTAACTTTTTAAAATTAAAGCTAGGGGCTGCATATTTTATCAGCATTTTATCTGAAATGCCTTGTACACTGAAAGGCACGTGTATAAATAGATTCATGTGATCAGTAAACAGATATTGTCAAGTTAACCAACATTTCTCTCTGCATGAAGCTTATAGAAAACGGGTGGAATGACAAGTGAGTTATTTTGTATGGTTGACAGTATTGAGTAAAATGAATATATTAGGTTGGTGCAAAAGTAATTGTGGTTTTTACCGTTACTTTAAATGAAGCAAGTAGCCAGGACAACAATTAATTTTTTAATTGAGATTTTCAAGGGATTCCTCTGAGAAGACACTATTTAAGCAAACACTTGAAGAATTGAGTAAGCAGACTGTGTGAATATTTATGGGAAGGCTATTCAAGGGTGAGAGAACTCTTACTATAACAGTTTTTAAATAATAATATGACTTTTGTTTTGAAAAGCAACAGTGAAGGGTGGTTGGACCATAAAATAAAATTAAGAAATAAAATATATATTGAAGATTCGTAACATAGAACTCAGCCAAGTAAAACTATACAGGCCTTTATAAATCTTGCATTTTATCTTGATAAATAAGCCACTGTAGGATTTTTAGCTAAAAGTGTTCTGATCTATCTTTGGGTAATGGATAGCTATGACTGTTGCACAAGTTAGAGATTGCAGAATACTAAGAATGGAAAATGGAGGGTTAATTATGTGGAGGATTAATTATGATACACTCAGAAGTGAACAGAGGCATTAGCCGGGATGGGAATGTTCAGGGGATAAGAAGTGTTCCAAACCTTGAATGGAAAAAAAAAATCTTCATATCAATGTGAATCTAAGAGGCTTAAAGATTCATGATTAAGAAAAAGAATGGAAAACATATTTACAGAGCTCACCTAAATATTTCCTGAATATTATCTTCCGCTACCAAACAATACGGAGTAATTGAGAAGAGATTTTAACTTCCCATTTAGACAAGAGAAAGAAAATAAAAGACAATATATGAAACGGTAGCTTTCACAACACAGGTGCCAGGCAACTAAGGAGAGTTCCCCCTGAGAAACAGAAAACAAAGCAGTTGATTCCTGTGATATCTTCTCTTTTCTCTCTTATGAGAGTGAACAGACTGGACTGCAGGAAGGGCAAACCCAAGTGAAGCCCAGAATTCCTGAGTTTAAGAGACGGTTGAGAGTCTGCTGAGATAAAGGTAGCCAGGGGAGATTGCAGGATGGAGTACCAAAGATTATATATCTGCACAATGGACATTGTATCTCTGCAGAGAATCATCCTTAATTATTCAAGAGATGACTGATCAGAACATACAAAAGGAAACCACACGTAACTGAAGAAACAATCATCCTAAAAATAAAGAGAGCAGTGTCCAGCACTCAAATAGAGGCAGGGATTATACCAATTTGTTACACACAGACTAGAAAAACTCATAATTCCTGAGGTTATGTGTACAGTATTCAAGATCCTACTCCAGTATAAGAAAATAATCAGTCTTAGACCAAGTACTGATCTGGACTCACCTGATTAATAATAAAAGTGATATCTAAAAGGATTAAATTGTTTTCAACTAATTGTATCCCACAACAAAGCTTAATAGTATTCACAAAATACAAAATTATCCAGCTAACACCAAGGCACAATTGGTAATATGTGGGGTACATTTAATAATTGTTAGGCATACAAAGTATCAGGAAATCATGATCCATAATGAATAGAATAACCAATCAATTGAAACTAACCAGGAACTGACATGGATGTTAGAATTATCAAACAAGAGCATTAAAAGTTTTGTGAGTACATGCTGTATTTTCAAAAAGGTAAGCAGGAGCACAGAGGACACTAAAAAAATTGAATTCCCACAGAGAGATGTACAGTGTAAAAGATGAAAAGTACATGGGATTGTATTCATAGCAGATTAAACATTGTAGAAAAAAAAAAGTGAACTTGTAGACATACCAATAGAAAATATCCCAAATGAAACAGAGAATCAAAATATTTTTTTAAAAAACAAAGAACAATAAGCTGAACAACTTCAAGAAGCCAAATATACATGTAATTAAACTCCGCAAAGAAGAGGGACATTAAAATTATTTAAATAAATTGTAGGTGAAAGTTTTCCAATAGTTAAAAATTAAAAACCCTAAGATTCAAGAAGATTAAACAATCCCAGGTACAAACAATATGTAGAAAACTAACTGAAGGCACATTGTAATCCAGTGTGCTATATATATTCGCATATTCCATATATATATATATATATATATATATATATATCTCACATTGGATTATAATGTGGAATACTATGTGGCTGATACAGTATATATGGAATACTATATGAAATATTCAATATATATGTGGAATACTACTGAGCTGTAAAAAGAAGAAAATCATGTCCTTTGCAGTAATGTGGATGCAGCTAAAGGCCATTATTCTAAGCATATTAACACAGGAACAGGAAATCAAATAACACATGTTGTCACTTATAAGTGGGAACTAAAGATTGTGTACGAATAGAAAGATGGGTGGGAATGATAGACACTGCCCAGTATACTGGGGTATACTAGAGGGGAAGAGAGAGCAAGGTGCAAGGGTTGAAAAGCTACATATTGGGTACTGTGTTCACTACTTGGGTGATGGGATCACTCGTATAACGAACTTCAGTGATACTCAAATTACCCATGTAACAAACCAGCATATGTAGCCCTAAACCCCAAACAAAAGTGGAGAGAAAACAAAACAAAATAAAAACAAAACACAGTTTCACATAGCAAGTGATAAAAACCTTAAGCAGTCAAAACACAAACACTTTGTATACTGAGGAATAGGAAAAATAATAACATTTTATTTCATGTAACATCATTGTTCATTTAGCTTCTCCTCAAAAACATTGTAAGTCAAGATACAGCAGAGCAACAGCATCAAAACACTGAAACAGAATAACTATCACCTAGGATTCTTTACCCAGGGAATATATATTTTGAAAAAGAATGTGAAATAAAGTTATTTCAGACCTATCAACATTGAAAGAACCCTTCATGATTAAACCTGCACTGGAAGAAATGATAAATGAAGCCCATCAATCAGAAGGGAAAAATACCAGATGGAAACATGATTCTAGACAAAAGAATGAACAGCACCAGAAATAACTATAGTGATTTCAATAATTTAAATCTATGTGAAAGATAATTATTTGTTTAAGAGTAATAAAAATATATAACAAAATTGTTATAAAGGACATGGCAGGAGTGATTAAATACTGTAAAGTTCTTATTTTATATGCGAAGGGGTATAATTACCCTTGAAAGTAAACTGTTACAAATAAAATATCTATACCTTAAAACAACACTGAAGTAAAAACCAGCACCACCTCCACAACAAAAAGAGTTGTAACTTTTCAAATGCAGGGATAAATATATTACATTGATACAGCATAGATTAAGTTCTTAATAGAATGTTTGCGCATATCAATTGATATAGCAAAGCTCTATGTATGTCAATATATGAATATTACATTAAATTTACTCTACATAATGGTATCACAGTTTTTCTTTAGTACATTTCTATTATGTTCGACAATTTTGGTGAAATTTTAATATTCTTAAAGAGTCAAAGATAACATGCAGCTAATAAAGGTTAAGATCTAGGCCCCCCTCTGCTCCCTGGGTGGGACTTTAGTAACGAACTCACAATGAAATACATCTTTGCCAAAGTTGCAAAAGCAACTGATAACTCTTTGATAGCACGACAGGGTGACTAAAGTCAATAATTACTTGTACATTTTAAAACTTTTATCATTCTTTTAGGAAAACAAATAAAAATAAAACACAGAAATTATTATTATAAAGTATTATAAAAGCAAGATATTTTAACTAAAATTTACAATATTGTTCTTTTGTTCCATATGCTGTGCTCGAATGCACAGGAAAGAGAATTGCTGATCATACTGCTTTCAGCATTTATTTTGATCCCTACCTGCTGGTACTGCTAGTGTCAAACATTCTGATTTTGTCAGCCATATGTTGAATGCATTCTGCACTGGGCAGGAAAAAAGCTTTCTCCATGTGTGGTTCTCATCTTACAATGGTAGTTACGTTCTATGGATCTCTACATTTTGATATGGATAAATGGCCTCCTTGTTCTACAGTTTAATGATCCTCAGATTTAACCTCTTGATTTATAGCTTTAGCTTAGAACATTGTTCCAATAAATTATGAGAAAATATTTATCACTTGATAGTGTTTCTAATAGATATAATTACATTCTTTATGACTCTACAAAAAAGACCCATTTTAATACTTCATAAATTTGTTGTTCTCATTATAATCAGCCAATTAACCCTCATATAATAGAATTCAATGAAAATACCACTTCCTTCCAAAATGTCTTTCTTCTGATTTACTATTTTCTTTAGTGATCTCTTACCCTATATTCTACCAGCAGAACACACATTAAGCTATATTTTAGTAAACTATATATTTGTTTTGTAGAGGTTTTTTCTTTTTTTTAAAATAGGATGTACATTCTCAATCTTGTTTTCATTTTATTTAAACAAAGTGAGTCAGACTCGTGCAGATGGCATATATTTGGATCACATGATTTTTTTGGTTTGTTTAATTTATTCTGTCAATTTCTTTCTTTTAATTGGAGAATGTAATCCATGTCCATTTAAAGTTATCACAAATAATGGAGAACAACCTTTTGGCCTATTGCTATTTGTTTCCTATAGGTCCTATCCTTATTGTTGGTCATCCTTTCCTCCATAAGTTTTCTTGAGACTTTGGCTGAACTCTAGACGTGTGCATGGCATAAAGCTGTTAAAAGAATGACCAGGAAATTGTAAGCTGAAACATTTCATAGAAACTACACAGGGCAGGAAGACATTAGAATTCTAAAAAGTCATAGTGGAAAGTCCTTTTACAACACATAAGACATCCAGTAGAAATCTCAGAAATAAAGCTATTTTAAACCCCTTTGCTAGCTTGAAAACAAGTCTCAAATAGAGGCAACTGGTAACTGTTTGATAGCACGACAGGGTGACTAAAGTCAATAATTACTTGTACATTTTAAAACTTTTATCTTTCTTTTAGGAAAACAAATAAAAATAAAACACAGCAATCATTATAAAATTTACAATAGTCAACGTCCAATCACAGATTCTAGTCCTATGAGAAAGCAGCAATGTGCAACCTTCAAAGTATTATTATAGATGTTGGATATACTGAATGATTTAGCACAAATACCAACATTGTGAGAAATAAATGAAACTGAAAATGTCAGATGGGACTTCAAGAGATGAAAATACAATATAAGATATGATCAAATATTTACTAGGTAAAATACATATTATACACTGAAAAAGAAAAGATGTGACTTGTCAACAATAGAGACACTCAGAATGAAGCCAGACAGAAACATAATACTAAAAACAACACCCATGGAAACAGTCTCAGTCATCCATAGAACAATAGAACAATAACAAGATACCTACCACATGTTTTAATTATAAAGTCTAAGTGGAAAGAAAAAACTATTATAGGACAAGAAATATGGAAAAAGTTGTTAGCCAGAATTTCTTTCTATTTTTTTAATAATGATGAAGATATAACAGGATAAAATAACTCTAAGCAAAATAAACAGAAAGAAAATGATGGTAAAGTGCTTCACCATCAATTATAAAAAATTATTTTAAAATATGATTATAAAAATTATAACAAAATGTTTCAAAATTGCTAGTGATTAAAGATATATTATAAACAGATGAAGAAATGATTTACCACTGATATATTGGCAGAAAAAATAAAAGTCATGACACTTTCTTATGTCAACCAATAACTATATGTCTGGTAGTATTATACTATAATCACCAGAAGTATCCTATGTCAATGGATGTTGTATTATCAAATTTTGCATGTTTTTTCCAGAATTATTTTTTTCATTTGCTAACAAATTGCATGTGTGGGTGTCTGTGTGGTGTACTTAATATGAGCATAATATTGTGTAACTGAAATGCTGACAAAATCATATTTATAATTTCCTGTGTCTAGTCATATTGCATAATTCAATTATTCAGTTAGACTGAAACATAAAATATTATGACTTTTTCTAATGGAAAATTCTGAGAATTAACAAATATCCAAGACACTCTCTCAGGTAATTATGTACAATTTTTTATCCTTGAATCAGATTGAAACTTCAACCAAATGAGTCTCAAGGGGGTTAGAAAAGAACCTTAAATCTATTCTGTAGCCACCTGTGAGGGCTAAAGAAGTAGAAAGCAAAGCAGATTCTCTGTTGAAGTAAGTAGAAGCATTGATCATTGACAATTTTTAGGGGCAAAGCTTAAATTAAGTTATCACCAAAGATGTTGAAGGCCCCTATACGCTGCAAAACTATTTCCTCCTTGCAATATAGTGCTATTAACTTAATGCTTCACGCTTTTCATCTATTTTTAACACGGATCTTTGTCTGTCATTATCTACCTAGTGCCCCTCTTGTCCTATTCTCATTTCCTATCTATGTATGTTACAGCGTTTATGAGAACATATTCTAAAGCAGGATAACTTTATCTGAATGAAGAACAAATGTGGCATAGGTCACACTTTTTTTTCCAGATATGCACTTTCAAGAAATTAATTCTTGCCTGGAATCCTGGAAAGCCCTTCCTGTGATTGATTAAATAGCTGCTTCCTTCTCAACCTTTAGGTTTCAACTCAAATGCCACCTTCTCAGAAGAGCCTTCCTTGTGAAAATATTAATATTCCAAGTAAAAGTACTCTCCCAGGTTATCCTAGTATATTATCTTGTTTGTTTTACATATTATGCTTATTTAAATCTGCAATTATTGTGTTTATATGTCTTCTAAACAGATTTTTCTCTTCCCTATCATTACAATAACGTATTTATGATTTGAGGTTCAGGTAATTTATCTGAAGCTCGAACATAGTCTGGAACAAAGTACAATTTTAATAAATATGCGAAAAATAAGAGGATGATTCACGGAACCCAAAGGAAAAATTTACGCTTGGTATCATCAGACAAACTGGTACCAGACATCCGACAATGTTAGGAGTCATTTTGGTCTTATTTCTCTGTTTTTTTTTTTAAATAGTCACTTCATTATTTTTTCTCACTGCAGAATAATTATTTGTTTTTCTTTCTACTCTATCTCTTTTAGAAGGAGAGAAAATGTCAATAGCTCTGACCTTTTAAAATTCAGACCTTTGTGATAATATATTGTTAACTTTCTGGAACTTAATTGCAAACTTTAAAATAAAGAAATATGATAAGACTTATTTGGACCAGGTGCCCACCACTGGAACTATCAACTGTGACTCCAACAGGACATGAATTCACTTCGTAAGGGGCAAATAATCATGATTAAAATACACAACTCTAGGAAAATATTCATCCATACCAAAATAGCACGCTGAATCTATGGCAAATACATGCAACATAATTATCATAAAAACTCTCAAAATGAAGGTGTTTTTTTCTGTTACAATAATATAAATATCAAAAACATAAAAAAAGATCAGCTAAAATTAAGAGCAGGTTTATTGTGTCAATTTAAGAAATATAACATTTTATAAACAAAAAAACTGATTTAGAAGAAAAATCATGAAAAAAACATGGAGAATTGTACAAATTTTAGCACAAGGAATAGTCATGAGAGGGAAGAAATAGAAAGTAGTACCCAGGAAAGCATAATGTCAAGGAATTACAAAAATGATAAAAATTTTACTGATATTATTTATGGGAACCTAAGAAGAGAAACAGCAACCTGAAAAATAAATCCGAAGACATTACCCATGTATTTTTGTCTGAGTCAATAAAATGGAAAGAGCAAAAGCAGTAAACAGACATGCATGTTGTAATTTGTAAGCTCAATATACATCTAATACATGTTATAAAGGGATATAATTCTTAAAATGAAGAGTATAGTACCTATTCTTGAGACAAAGTAGAATTATCAGATTAGGAAATTGCAAGTAGTCACTGGATTATTTGGTGATATACAATTTCTTAAGCCTTTCTCATGATCAATGCAAAAATCATCAGATATATCTCGGCTTCAAATGTTTGTAAGCTAAGAACATATTCTTAATTCAATTACACTGCAAGGCAGTAAACCCTCAAAATGTTGCAGGATGCTGAAACAACTATTTACTTTGCCATACTACATTTACCATACTTGCTTTACTCTCTCCCAAATGATTGCAAAGCTGATTTATTAGACTCAGAACACTGAGTTTAAAAACCGGATTAGATTAATACATGACAAGAAGATCTCACCCAGGAATTGTTCTTGCCATCTAATGGAAGTCCTAGAAAATGATTCCTTAAAGTCTCTAACCACTTATTTTCTTCCTCAAACAGATGAATTTCCAAACTCTGACATGGCTCCTGAAAATTTCACCAGCGTTACTGAGTTTGTTCTCACGGGTGTCTCTGGCTGTCCAGAGCTCCAGATTCCCCTCTTCCTGGTCTTCCTGGTGCTCTATGTGCTGACCTTGGCAGGGAACCTGGGCATCATCACCCTCACCAGTGCTGACTCTCGACTTCAAACCCCCATGTACTTTTTCCTGCGACAGCTGGCTATCATCAATCTTGGTAACTCTACTGTCATTGCCCCTAAAATGCTGATTAACTTTTTAGTAAAGAAGAAAACTACCTCATTCTATGAATGTGCCACCCAACTGGGAGGGTTCTTGTTCTTTATTGTATCGGAGGTAATGATGCTGGCTGTGATGGCCTATGACCGCTATGTGGCCATTTGTAACTCTCTGCTCTACATGGTAGTGGTGTCTCGGTGGCTCTGCATCCTGCTGGTCTCCCTCACATACCTCTATGGCTTTTCTACAGCTATTGTGGTTTCACCTTGTATATTCTCTATGTCTTATTGCTCTTCTAATATAATCAATCATTTTTACTGTGATATTGCACCTCTGTTAGCATTATCTTGCTCTGATACTTACTTACCAGAAACAATAGTCTTCATATCTGCAGCAACAAATTTGGTTTTTTCCATGATTACAGTTCTAGTATCTTATTTCAATATTGTTTTGTCCATTCTAAGGATACATTCATCAGAAGGAAGGAAAAAAGCCTTTTCCACCTGTGCTTCACATATGATGGCAGTCACAGTTTTCTATGGGACAATGCTGTTCATGTATCTGCAGCCCCAAACCAACCACTCACTGGATACTGATAAGATGGCTTCTGTGTTTTACACATTGGTGATTCCTATGCTGAATCCCTTGATCTACAGCCTAAGGAATAATGATGTAAAAGTCGCCTTAAAGAAATTCATGGAAAATCCATGCTAATCTTTTAAATCAATGTAATCTTAGAACTATATACATAAATGAAGAGATAGTTCATGTACCCTGCCATTACGTGAGAGAAATAAAACTTTAGGTGCCTGACTTACAAGTTTACAAGCAATCCTAAGAATTACCAAGAGGTAGGATTTAAAGATTTTTGAATTTAAAAAGTAAAATACATGGAAACATTTTGAGTTGCGAGAGAAATACAAAGCAAAAATATTATTCATTAACTTTGCCCAGAAATAATCAGGTAATCAGTCTGAATAAAATATATTCAGGAGTAAGGAGCAGTATCAGTTTTAAAAGGTGAAGTTTGAACAGAGCAACAGAATGTGAACGAGGGAATTAAAGTGAATATTTTTCATTCTGTGGACTCCTTTTTTTTTTTTTTTTTCCGGGTATGGTTGGGTAGCGTGGATCCCTGCATCTTGAAAAACTGTGAATACAGATGACTAAAATCCTTTTTACAACAAAGTTAGCAAACTTGAACTGACAATAATATTTAAAATAAAGCTCTTTAACTCTTTTTAAATATTGTTTGAAGAAACAATATAGACATACTACCAATTAATACATATTTTCAATCCTCACCATGATATAATTGAAAATATTTTATTCCAATTAATATATTTTCTACAATTTTTAAATAAAATGCACAGACTACTATCATTGAATATGCTTTTATAATACTGGGTTTGCTTTGTAAACATCATATTTTATAAAAATTTCCTTTTCTCCTTCCTCTAAATATCATTCTTCCTTAATATGGAAAACAAATGTTCTATTTGGGTATATTAATAAACTTTAAAAAAAACTTTGGGAAGCCGAGACGGGCGGATTACGAGGTCAGGAGATCGAGACCATCCTGGCTAACACGGTGCAACCCCGTCTCTACTAAAAAATACAAAAAACTAGCCGGGCCAGGTGGCGGGCGCCTGTAGTCCCAGCTGCTGGGGAGGCTGAGGCAGGAGAATGGCGTAAACCTGGGAGGCGGAGCTTGCAGTGAACTGAGATCCGGCCACTGCGCTCCAGCCTGGGCGACAGAGCGAGACTCCGTCTCAAAAAAAAGAAAAATAAAATAATAAAATAATAAAAAACTTGTTCATGGGAGAATATGTTTTTAATTTTTGTTCTTTTTTCTGATAGTTTTTGATCAGTAAGTGTACACTTGAACCTATTGTACAACTTATAATATATAGGAGTAATCAGACTATATCCCAGACTTGTCAAATAAAAATCATAAAGCAAAGGTCAGAAAATTCATATTATAAGTGCCAATGGGGATTCTGGCATTGAAACTTAGGAATATATCCTTACAAATAAAGAACTAGACTGGAAGATACATATGGAAGATTATGTTGACATTCTATGTGTGTGTTCAATTTACTTGTAAGTTGGTTCCAGTGTTGAAGAGTTCCTTCAGGACTAAACCAAAGAAACTAAATCTTCAGTCATGAATAATTATGAATAATTATGATATGAATAATTATGAATAAGATATAAATCATTGTGATATTAAAAAGGAAATACAATACAACTCTACAGGACAAAATTAGACTCAAGTAACTGGAAAAGTAATGATTGGGTATTTTTAAATTTGCCTTGGTGTTGAGATATTCAGTCTACTTTTTATACCAATCTTTCTTCCACTTGGTGAAAGAATGAAAACGCAGGAAAAAGCTATCTTGTTTGCATAAGATGAGATGTCTCAGGTAATATAATCACTTTTCCACAGTCCCAAATTCATTCCCATTTTTATTGTGTATTACATTTCCATCATAATTTTGTTTTTATAAAAATTATCTTTGGATTCCACTGAATATCATTTTCTAGTTAGACCTTCTATTGAACAATGGAATAATGTAACCACATGTTTAATAACAAAATTTGTTCCACCAAAGTCAGTTTTCATAAACCATTAAGAAGGTCCTCAAATGACGATTTTTAGATTTAGGAAGAAAGGCTAGAAGACCATAAAATTGTTTGTAGCCAAATATGACAAATGAAATATGATGAATTTTACCAGATCTATTATATATTGATGTCAGGTTTTTATTTAAATTTTCAAGTCTAAATATTATAATACAATGAAAATTTATCAATTGAAAAATAATTGGTTTACCTAGTGTGATAATAAATGAATGGAGTACTATTTATGTGTATGCATGTAATAATCTGGGAATTTCTAATGTGAAGAAGAATTATCCTTCTTAGAAATTAATTTGCCAGAAATGCTTGGGCATCTATACGAGTCTGGTATTGTGAAGAGTGTTCCAGAAAATAGGTAACTTTATTTTGACCCTAAAGTAGGGAAAAATATTAGAACACTCGGTGCATAATGATAAAGTCACTTCAGGTATTTTTTTTTCATTTTTAATAAATTTTGTGTTATGCAAGCTAATGGTGCTATGAGTACAACTTCATTTGGAAGGAGATTTCTGGGTATGTTAATCTTCAGAGGTTTCTTCGTAAAAATATTCAATCCTATCTGTTTTACATGTCCTCTCTTCTGTGGATCTCCACACTTGGGTGTTCTCTATTACTTTCATTTATTACCCAGCTTTTTTTTTTTAAAGTGTCCCATATTTTTTAAATGCAATGTTTATAGTAACTAAATGATTCACTATAAATTTACCATATATATATGAGTGTTTATCCACCACTGTTGATATTGCAAATTAAAAAGGAGGCTTATAAAAATATTATTTATTAAAGGAAATGAGAATGTCGAGCTAGGAAAGAGTGAACTCTTACACTGGTAAGTCAAAGAGATGTTGTTTCCCTCCAAATGATGTGATGTGAGAAGATGTGACCAAAGATGATATCAAGGATGAAAAGATAAAATGCCAATAAGAATGGAGTGAGATGGAAAACAAAAAGTAGGAGGTGGAAAAGAGAGGTGGAGCAAATGAAGACACTTTGGTATAATGTGTCCTGTGCTATAGCCTCTATGTATTCATTGCATAAATATCTATTAAGGACCATGTTCAGTCAGAAATAATGCACGACTGTCATATTACAGTGACAAGAACTATGACAGAAGAAGCTTGTGTAGAATTTCTATATTGTGACTTGGGCCATAGAGAGTAGGAAAGAATCGGAAACCAACATAATCAAACTTAGAAAACTCCCTTAAAGCCTAGTATCTTCTGATGATCACTAAGAGACTAGCACTGTTCTTTGTGACCTACTTATGACTATAGAGACCAACCACAAAGCTCTTAAACATACAGGAATAAAATTAGCAATAAACTTAACCAAAGAAGTAAAATATCTCTACAATGTAAACTAGAAAACATTATGAAAGAAATTGAAAAGGATACAAGAAAATCTAAAGATATTCCATGTTCATGGATTGAAATAATCAATTATCATAAAGATGTTCATACAGTCCTACACAATCTACAGATTAAAAGCAATTCCTATCAAAATACCCACGCCATTCTTCACAGAAAGAGAACAAAAATCCAAAAGTTTATACACCAAAGTGTGTATCTTGCTTCCCACCTTTTTGCTTCATATCCTGCCTACCCCAAAGGATTTGGAAATATTTTTATATTTATCCACATAGATGTCTTAATTTTCCTAAAGAACTGTCCCCACTTTCCAGAAGTGCCAGATAAATATTTATTGAAATCCATGTCATGATGAATTTTCTGCCTGCCAAAAATAGTCATTACCTTATGTGCAGTAGGAGTGGGACACTTTAATTTAGAGATGGGAGGAGGGAGAGCATCAGGAAAAAATAACTAATGGATACTAGGCTTAATTACCTGGGTGTTAAAATAATCAGTATGACAAACCCTCAGGACACAAGTTTACCTATGTAGCAAACCTGCACATATAGCCCTGAACTTAAATGTTAAAAAATAATAATAGCCATTCTCACTGGGGTGAGATGGCATCTCAGTGTCGTTTTGATTTGCATACCTCCAATGATCAGTGATATTGAGGTTTTATTCATATGCTTATTGGCCACATGTATGTCTTCTTTTGAAAAATGTCTGTTTAAGTCCTTTGTCCACTTTTTAAAGGAGTTTTTTTTTTTTTTCTTGTAAATTTGTTTAAGCTCTTTTTAGATGCTGGATATTAGACCTTTGTCAGTGGCATTGAATGCAAAATTTTTCTTCCATTCTGTAGGTTGTCTGTTTACTCTGCTGAGAATTCCTTTTGCTATGCAGAAGCTCTTTAGTTTAATTAGATACCTTGTCAATTTTTGCTTTTGTTTTGGTTGCTTTTGGTGTCTTCATCATGAAATTTTTGCCCATTCCTATGTCCAGAATAATATTGCCTATTCTGTCTTCTAGGGTTTTTATAGTTTGGGGTTTACAGTGAAGTCTTTAATCCATCTCGAGTTAAATTTTGCATAGAGTGCAAGAAAGGGGTCTGGTTTCCATCCTCTGCATATGGCTCGCCAGTTATCCCAGCACCATTTATTGAATACTGAGTTCTCTTCCCATTGTTTGTTTTTGTCAGCTTTGTCAAAGATCAGATAATTGCAAGTTTGTTGCCTTATTTCGGGGTTCTCTATTCTGTTCCATTGGTTTATGTGCCTGTTTTTGTACCAGTACCATGCTGTTTTGGTTACTGTATCCCTGCAGTGTAGTGGGAAGTTGGGGAATGTAATGCCTCTAGCTTTGTTCCTTTTTTTTGTTATTACCTTGGCTATTTGGGATCTTTTTTTGGTTTCATATGAATTTTATAATAGTTTTTTCTAGTCCTGTGAAGAAAGTCACTGGTAGTTTGACAGGAATACCATTGAATCTGCAAATTGATTTGGGCAGTGTGGCCATATCAAGGATATTGATTTTTTCTATTCATGAGCATGAAATATTTTTCTATTTGTTTGTGTCATCTTTGATTTCTTTGAGCAGGGTTTTGTAATTCTCATTATAAAACTCTTTCACCTTCCTAGTTAGCTCTGTTGCTAGATATTTTACTCTTTCTGTGGCAATTGTGAACGGGATTGTGTTCCTAATTTGGCTTTCAGCTTGGCTGTTTGGTAGATAGGAATGCTAGTGATTTTTGCACAATATTTTTGTGTCCTGAAACTTCTGAAGTTGTTTGTCAGCTGTAGTAGCTTTTGGGCCAAGACTATAGGGTTTTCTAGGTATATAATTTTTTCTTGGTTAGTGTGGCTACAGGTTTCTCAATTTTTTTTTTCATGATTTCTTTGTTGTTGCTGTTTTTAAGGCTTTCTTTTTATTTAAAAATATTTTATCTTAAGTTCAGGGGTCCATGTGCAGGTTTGTTACATAGGTAAACTTGTGTCATGGGGATTTGTTGTACATGAGATTTTCTGTACAACATAGATTGCTCAATGTGCTTACATTTGTTCTTTTCTGTTTGTTTATTATCATTATAATTTATATCTTTTGTCCCTTTGCAGATATTTTACTATGCATATTCTAACCTGATTCTCCTCTTCACAGACACTAGCTCAGCTCTGAATTTTTGAAACTTTCAACAAAGTTGCAGATGGGGGAAATGTTGGGGCTCAGAGCACCATATTTTAAAGTATGGTATGTTGGCATGCTCAGTGCTTTGAATCAAATGAGACTTAAAGGGCTTCAGAACTTGCTCCTACCTTCCTTTCTTTTGCTTTCCCTTTTCTCCCAAGCCAAGCCTTAGAAACTAGAGTTTCTCTTCCCCAAGATGTGTCATAGAAAATAGAATTTCCTTCTCCAAAGCAAGCAAGCAAGCAAGCAAGCCAGCCCTAAAAATATTACTGCGATCTTCCCCTGATTTTCTGTGTAGAAGCTCATTGTAAAGAAATTCTCTGATTTATGTTGTCCCAAAGTAGGTCATAGACCCACATTCCAGAAGGGTCCTGTCCTATACCTAAGGAAAAGGAATGTTACACCAAAGTTTTATAATGAGAATTACAGAACACCAAAAGTCCAAATAGAATCTGAACACCAGGTTTGCTAGGTTACTCTCCTCCCACAATCTTTTGCCATCGGATTATATCCTTTTATCCTAATCCCACTTCTACATAGTTGGCCATTCTTCATTGAACCTATGCATAAAACTAGACAGTTTCCCTGGACCCTTGGATCCTCATTTCAGCAGGCTCCCATGTCACATAAAAATTTCATTAAATAAATTTGTATGCTCTCTCCTGTTTATCTTTGTCAATTTTATTTTCAGACCTAGCTAGGAACTCTAGGAGAGTTGAGGAAAGTTTCCTCCCTTACAATAGTAATAACACTTATATGCAGCTTTATTAGGCATTGAACACTCATATAAATGTTACCGTTATTAACTCATGTAATCCTCATAGCAACTCCAAGTGGTTGCAGTATTACCTTCTATTACACATGAAGAAACAATGCACACAAACCTTAATTTGCTCGATGCCGCATGGTTCTTAAGAGTGATGTGAGATTCAAACCTAACTTACTTAACTACAGAGTTCCTTTTTGCTTGTTATATATGGATTGAAAGAATTGACTGATCTTTTTTAACTTACCAACTTAATTTTTTTGCTTCTAACAATACTTTAGGAAACATTAACAGTTTTCCTACAGCCAATGACAGAAATAAGAGAAAAAGAATGCACTTAAAAATATTGGTGAAGTGGTTTCTACTAAACTTGCTAATTTATTCCATTCATTGGGATATGAAGAGTTTACGGGTTTTGGCAGTCAGTGATCAAAAAGATAAAGACAAAAAAAGAAAGAAAAGAAAGGAGAAAAAAAGAGCAAAGAATTTAAAAATTTAAGAGAAGAGTGGATGTGATGAATTATATCTGGATAGATTATGAGATCCCATTCAAGATGCAGAATGAGATATTGCAGTGGTAAGTCTGGATTTACGCAGAACAGCAATATTTGAAGTCATACCAATGCAATGTGTAGTATTCAAAGGGTATATAGAGCTTCTCTTTCCACATAGAGTGTGGAAAACTACAAAGAACCTTCCTCCCAACCTATTTAAAACACTTCAGTTAATCTATGAAATCATAATTTTTGTGAGTCTATCTTGGAACTAAGGCTGCGCTGCAAATAGGACACATGAATTGTTTCACTTTTGGCAAAGGATGAGAGAAAGATGAGGCCACCATGTAGGCATGTAGGAATAAATCAGCTAAGTTAAAAGCAAAACAAAACAAAACTTAAATCCAAGTGTGTACTGTTGAGAAAATCAGAAAGTTCGAGATTGAAAGGATTTACATTCACTATTAGTTTTCTCTGCAGGCCCCTACCAAATGCTTATGAGATTTACTAATAACGTCAATTTTTCAAATACAGGTGCTCCAGATGGGTTGACTAAAGAGCATTTGCAACTATGAGAATGAACGTTATAGTGGAGAGAGTAAGGAACATGAATAAATATGACAGAAATTTCATCAGATAGTGACTACAGGAAGTGTCCAGTGAAGTAAGATCACCCACCCAACTCTCCAAACACACACTCACAGTATTGGAGACGAAGCATTCATTCAACCAGCTCATCAGTGGAGTCTTTAAGGATCTTAGAGGAAACAATTTGTGAACTTGAAGCTCACAAATAGTAATTAATTAAAGAGAAAGAAAGTTAAAGAAAAAAAGTTGCAGCACAAGTATGCAAGAACTCTATGGCAATGTGAAGCGGTGGCGGGTGCCTGTAGTCCCAGCTACTCGGGAGGCTGAGGCCGGAGAATGGCATGAACCCGGGAGGGGGAGCTTGTGGTGAGCTGAGATCGCGCCACTGCACTCCAGCCTGGGCCACCGAGCCGGGGGTGGGGGCGGGGAAGCAGAAGAATGGAGAAAATGGAGAACAGAACAGAACAGAAGCTTGAGAAGTATAGTGAATAATTTTGTAAAAGTAAGAAATCCATCAAACCATTGGTCAAAGAAGGTCAGAGGATCCCAGAAAGGATACATACAAAAAATGAAACTAAATGAAGCCTATTTTCAGGAAAATAAATACACATACACAGATACCTACACACATGCTCAGTGCACACTCATGCTGAAATAATTGATAATCAGGCGACTTGTGCTCCAACTATTTTCCAGGCAAAGGGTGTGTAATAACTAAGAAAACATGGCTTCACACAAATAAAGAAATAACACTAAAATGTATAACTGAAAATAAAAAACAACAAATATTGGACGTTTTAATTCCTTTAAAAAAAAATCTAGCAAAACTATGCTGATGTCTTCTGAGTTTAAACCATACATAACAGTAAAATTTATGACAAAAAATAGCAAAATGAATGGAAGAGAAGATCTGACTTGACACTACCCAAAGGGTCTTATGTGAAAAGATATCTTGTAGATTATTTTATTTCAACTATAATATATAAACCATGCGTTTCATAATGCAGGGTCACCACCAAGAAGAGAGAGGATAAATATTACCAATATCCGGAATGAAATAAGGCATTTTATTATGGTCCCCACAAATACGAAAAGAAAAGAAGAATATTACAAACAACATTTTGCTATAAACTTAAATGAAAAGTACTTAAATGAAAACTATTAAATGAAAAGTACAATTCTCTAAAGAGGCTTACATCAGAAGAAATGGTTAACCAGGGTAGTCCTATGCCTACTTAATAAATTGAATACATTCATAAAAACCATCCCTATGAACAGTGAGCTTCAAATTACCTTCCTAGTGTCAAAAAATCTCACCTTTTCCTCTCACTGGAATGTGGACAACGTACTAGATTAACTCTCTTCAATAACACAGAAGAGGACAACATCAAGGAGAAAACAGAGCAATAACATAAAAGAACCTGTGTCCTAGGATTGCCTTGTGAAAAACAGCTCCCACAAAGTCTAGTCAGGTCAAGAGTAATAGGATAAAACAGAGAAAACTCTGCAGATTATATTTAGGAATACTTTGTTGTAGTTGGGTCTCTGTGTTTCTGAATCTTTTTTATTTTTTATTTTTTAGATCAGAAAATCCTGTATTCTGATTAAATACAAATTTTCTCACCAACATCTTCCCATCTGATAAACTGTTCTTTCTTTCTTTATTTTTTTTTTTTTTTTTTGAGACGGAGTCTCGCTCTGTCGCCCAGGCTGGAGTGCAGTGGCCTGATCTCAGCTCACTGCAAGCTCCGCCTCCCGGGTTCACGCCATTCTCCTGCCTCAGCCTCCCGAGTAGCTGGGACTACAGGCGCCCGCCACCTCCCCGGCTAGTTTTTTTTTTTTTTGTAGTTTTAGTAGAGACGGGGTTTCACTGTGTTCACCAGGATGGTCTCGATCTCCTGACCTCGTGATCCACCCGTCTCGGCCTCCCAAAGTGCTGGGATTACAGGCTTGAGCCACCGCGCCCGGCCCAAACTGTTCTTTCTTTATTGAGTTATTTTTCTGTAAATCGGACTGTACCTATATATTTGAGATTGAGCTAGTACTGCCAAAATCACACTATCCTCTATCAGCAGCCCTAGAGAATGTATATCAGCAGCATATACCTTTTAATAACCTCTGTTATTTTGTTAATGTCTTTAAAAAATATCAAATTCTATTTTTTTCAGTGTGATTATAGTAGTAAACCATTGTATTTTTTAAAAAGTTGGAGAAATTATTGAATCTCTCTGTGTTCCAGTTTCATGGTCTTTAAAATTCAGTCTTCAAATACATTTATTAAGGTACTGTTCTAGGTGCTGGGGGAAAGTCCTTTGCTCTTAGAGCTTACATGATAATAGGGGAAAACTGATACAAAATAAAAGGCACAAGAAAAATATTCAGAACATCAGGTGGGAATAACTGCTATGAAAAAAAAAAAAGAATGTTTGAAAGAGGATGTGAACAGCTACCAGTTTTAATAGGGTAGTGAGGAATTTTCTTGTCAAGAAAAGGATAAGAAACAAATCATGCAGTTATCTTTGGGGAAAAAAAGTTTCAGCAAAAAGAAAATGGAAAAATTTCAGGCAGTATTTGTACTATTGTTTGCAGAGAAGACCTGAGAGGTCATGGAGTAGAAACAAAGTGAGCGTGACAGATGGATAAGAAGAAAGGAATTCATAGATTTAAGAACTGAGGACATCATTTTTAACCAATGAGCATTTGTAAAGCTATTGGCTTTTACTCTTAGTGTGATGAAATATTGCATAGGGTTTGTGAAGAAAAATTATGATCCAACCTACTGTTTAACAGTATAATTCTGGCTCCTACATTGAGATCAGACTCAAGAGGAATAAGAAAAAAATAGGTGCATGCTACAATATTGCAGCAATAATTGTGAAATGGAAAATATAGTTATATTGGCCAGGATGGCAGCAAAAACATGTTAAAGTAGACACCAAATATAGTCTATATTTAGAATCACCTTAATATGCTGATGGAATGGAACTAAAGTGTGTTCAATAAGAAGAAAATTCCACGATAATTCTTAAGTCTTTGCTTGAACAAGTAAAGGGTGGTTTTCCATTAATATGAGGTTAAACTTTGCATACTGCTAGTGCTGACCTGACAGTTAAATTATTATTATTATTATTTTTTTTTTATTTTTTATTTTTTTTTTTTTGAGACGGAGTCTCGCTCTGCCGCCCAGGCTGGAGTGCAGTGGCCAGATCTCGGCTCACTGCAAGCTCCACATCCCGGGTTCACGCCATTCTCCTGCCTCAGCCTCCCGAGTATCTGGGACTACAGGCGCCCGCCACCTCGCCCGGCTAGTTTTTTTTTTTTTGTATTTTTTTAGTAGAGACGGGGTTTCACCGTGTCAGCCAGGATGGTCTCGATCTCCTGACCTCATGATCCGCCCGTCTCGGCCTCCCAAAGTGCTGGGATTACAGGCTTGAGCCACCACGCCCGGCCGACAGTTAAATTATAATGATACATTATGTTAGTTTGATTTATATAAAGCCTTTGAATATTGCCTGACCATGGAAAGTGCTCAGAAAAATATATTATTACTATTTTCCTATAGCCATAATTATTTGGAAGTAAAAAAATAGCTGTTCAGATCTTGCTATGCTGAATTACAGGGTTTTTTTCATATTTATATTATATGGCATTTTGGCATGACACTATGAACCAGACAACTATGTCTTCAATTAGACAATATCTTACATAAAATATACTTTACACCAATATAATAGGGAAAGTGTAGGCCAAATGTGAACAGTCTAAATCTTTCATGTTGTGCATAGATTATTGTATACTTTTTAGTAACATTATGTGAATATGTTTTAGCCTGTATTATGAAGATGATAGGGTGGTCCTCATTAAATTAGAATGTAAGCAATTTCTCTGCATGTGTTGACCACGAAGTGGTAGATTCGGTTGACCATCTTTGTAACCCACATTGACAGGATCCATTTTCTAAATCATAGAAGTAGACATAAATGAAACCAAGATAAAACCATAGCTCATAAAAATAAATAGAAAAATGGAAAGAGCTTGTAAATACATGAACTTATATTATGCATTTATAAGATGAGAATGAGCCAAAAACATATTATTAAATAATAAATGTCGATTAAATACTTATTTCTAATCAAAGGAAAACAAATAGATATGTGTTATCTATACCTATACATACCTATAGATATGTATTCCTGAAAACATGAATATCAAAGCAAAAATTAAATCATAATAACTTTATGTGGCATTAATACTTGAGAAGCAAAATTATGAAATAAATTAAGAAAGGAAATAATATGTATTAAAAGATTTGAATTTGCTAGTTGACAGTTTGAATTAGTGAAATTTTATTAAAATGTTAACTCCTAAAATAGAGGTTACAGTCTATTTTAAACACTCAAAATGCACTTAGAAAAAATCAAATATAATTGTACAAACAAAACAAATTTCGATATATAAAAAAAGTTTTGCTTGAATGAAAACTAGTAACTGTTACAAAAGTTTAAACAAAAAAGACAAATACTTGGAAAATAAAAAGTAGCTTCTAAAGGGTCCTATAAATAGCAGAGAAAAACAAAACTGTGATTCCAGACTATGTAAGGAAAATATTTAAAAATAAAAGACATTTAAGCACACTACCTGACTAAAATTGACAGGATGTCACAGATCTGAATTCATTGTCAATTCTTTGCTTTACATCTTTTCTGTACTAAGAAATGTAAAATCAATGAATAAAGCATTTAATTCAAAGAGTTATTTTTAAAACTGAAACAAACCTGTAGAAACCAGGAGAAAGGCAATGAGTTTTAAAGGCACACAGGATTTTAATAAAGAAGCAATCTGACACATTACAGAAATCCAGTTTTCACATGTTTAGCATGCAAAGGACATATCACTGCATGTGTATTTTTAACTTGATGAATTTATATTTCAAGTCCAAAACATTGTGAAATGAGTCTTGATGGTGCCCATGCATCAAGAAAACTTTATATTACAGTTGGCAATGACAAAGAGATTATCCAATGTTAAACTTGTAAATGAATACAGAAAGCTGAAAATAGTACGTGGAAAGTGATAAAAATTTTGTTTATATGTGTTATATACGTGCACATATTTGAAACTATTGATCTAGCAGAACATGCACAAAATTCAATATTTGTTTTTCTGAAACAAAACAAGTTTATTAGAGAAGTAAATAAACAAAAGAATGGTGACTCCACAGGAAGAGCAGACAAAACTCAGTATTTGTAGAGGATTTCCATTTTTTCAATATTTTACGGTATTTTTCAAATTTTCTCTAACGTTATATTAATATATGCTATTTTTCTATGACATAATTCTACTGAAATATTTTACTTCTGAAATCCAAAACTGTGTGCTGCTGATTTTTTTTTCTTTTTAGTTCTGTCAATTAAATTAACCAAAAGTAATTTGTAAAACACAAGTTTACATGCTTGAAAAAAGGCATTGTGCAGTAATGTAAGTTTTCTAATGATAATGGGAAGCATTAATTATCGTTGCCTTAAATACTCTACAACTACCCTCTGATCAGATTTGGAGTTATTATTTATCTTGTGCACTTAGGGAAAGGAGGCTTAAGCTTTAGGTAACAAATTAATGACTATACAGCTGAAAGTGTAGCATATTTATAATCTAACACTTGGAAAATTTTATTCCAAAATAAGTACTCCTACACACTCCACTATAATTCTTCCTCATATAAATGGAATGACATCTAAAACTATTATCATTGTGTCCCAAATAGTTCTTTCTATAATAAATTTATCTACAATTGAAGTATACACAAGAATTTGAATAATATAATTTTAAGTGACAACCATATTTTCTTATTTTCCACATCAGTTGCTTCAAAAATATATATGTAGACAGAAAACACGACACACATATTATGATTCTAATTACCATTTGGATTTCTAAAAACACATGCCTTAAAATGTTTTAAATCATGTTTAGTCAAGCAAAGAGTAGCACAACAGAAATGCAAACAAATTAAAGGATTTAATTGTTTTTATAGAGATGCCAAGAAAATACCCAAATAGGAATGAAAGAAAAGATGAGATTAAATGTTCCATTTCTGCTGTTTTAACTACCTGGAGTCCTGTCTTCTCTGCATGGCTCTAATGAGAGCATTTTTCACTTCTTTGTTTCTAAGACTATAAATGAGTGGATTCAGCATGGGAATCACAATAGTATAAAACACAGAAGCCACTTGATCCCTTCCCAAGGAATAAGACTTTCTTGGTTTTAAATAAGTAAAAATCATAGTGCCATAAAAGATGGTGACTCCCAAGAGATGAGAGGTGCAAGTAGAGAAAGCTTTCTGCTTTCCTGAAGTGGAATTAATTTTCAGGATAGTAGAGAGAATGCACACATAGGACGCAGATATTGTGAAAAGGGACACCATCAGGGTGGAACCAGCGATAATGAATATCAGGACTTCGGTGTTGTATGTGTCAGTGCAGGACAGAGCTAAAATTGGGGACGTGTCACAGAAAAAGTGATGAATTATGTTTGAGTCGCAGAAATGCAATCTGCTCATGCAAACCACGTTGACAAAGGAATCCATAAAGCCAATCACATAGGGCCCAGTGAGGAGAGCGAGGCAGAGCCTTTTGGACATAATAACTGGGTAGTGTAGAGGACTGCAGATAGCTACATAGCGATCATAGGCCATTGAGGAGAGAAGATAACATTCAGCAGTACCCAAGAAGACAAAAAAGAACATCTGGGCAAAGCAGCCCGTGAAGGAAATAGAGTTGGAAGTCAGTAAGTTTGCTAAGGTTTTAGGTGTGATGACAGTTGAGTAACTGAGGTCAATAAATGATAGGTGAATGAGGAAAAAATACATGGGAGTGTGAAGTTGGAGGTCCAGGCGGATTATCAATATCATCCCCACATTCCCCAGCATAGTAATTACGTATATCAGGAAAAACAGCATAAAGAGGGCCATCTGGATCTCTTCAGAATCTGACAGTCCCATAAGGATGAAGTCAGGTACATTTGTGTTATTCCATCTACCCATCATGTTCGCCTGCTCTAAACTGCTGAGAAATCAAAGCTGATAGGTAGAAGGGGCGCCTGTAATCCCAGCTACTGGAGAAGCTGAGACAGAAGAATCGCTTGAACACGGGAGGCGGAGGTTGCAGTGAGCCGGGATCGCACTATTGCATTCCAGCCCCAGCAACTGTGCCAGACTGCGACTCAAAAAAAGTAAACAAACAATCAAAAAAAATTTGTTTATACGAATGACCTAGCATTTAATAATTAGTTTAGCCTTCTATAAGTTGCTAACAAATTTATAGAATATGACTCAAGAAACTAATTTTATTGCCAATATAGATATATGTACAAATTAACATTTGCATATATTATAATAAAACTAATTGTATTGCCAATATAGATATATATACAAATTAACATTTGCATATGTTATAATAAAATATAGCATATTGCATAATTAGAATGAACCTGACTTTGTTCTGAATGGCTTCCTTTATTGACATATTTAATCCACCTGAAAATATTATACCATAGATACTACTATTATCCACATAGTTTAGGTGAGGGAAAAAAGAGTATGGAAGGTTGGAGTAACTTATTCAACGTTGTTGGATCAATTTACTGTTGACACTGATTCTACAAAGATATCTTAACTTCAGAGAGAAAGCTTATAATACTACACTCTTGTTTATAAATAATTTCAGAAAACATTATAACTTTTCCTATTTTCCTTTGTGCGTTGTGTGTACATGTACTTATAGAGAAAACAGCTAGACGTGTAATAAAAAATGAAACAGTTTTATTATATCATTTATGGCCCTTTTGTTTCCAATATTATTTAATAATAATTTTCAATAAATTTCACCCTTGGGGATTTTAGTCAGCTACATTAAAATTATAGACAATATATAAGTATTAATTTACAAAAGAGGTGATGTTTTCCTGACTTAACTAATCAAAATCTAATTTCTTCCAAAAATTATATTTTCAAAATACATACTTTGCTTGTAGACTCTGATTCTGACAACTCCAAATTTGTTTCACAAACCCTGACATTACTTAGGGTAAAGAGTAAATGATATGCGTATGTATTGGTATGTTATTCTGATAAAGTCCCCATTTTATTTCATCTGAAGTAAAATGTGAAACAAAATCTTCCAATTTTGAAAATAATACTTACTGTGTGTGAGTCAACATTCATGAAAAAATTTTCTTCTTATCAGTCTGGAAATTTGTCAACTTCAAATTTTTGTTATAAATAAAATATGAAAACTCTTTAAGGAGGTGATTTTTTTATAATATTTGTTTTCCTTGAGATACTTTGTTTTTACATTTTTGTGCATTCATTCTGTTTTATTCTAAGTTAAAATAAACCAATCTAGACATTTTGTTTAGGTTCTGGTCTAACGGAAAGATGACCAAGAAGCTATGTATCGAGGAAGACCGGCAGCCACTGTGACCATAAGGAGACTGTTCTTTCCCTCTCACTCTGATAGTTCCAGAGGACCTCACATACCAGAGGCTGATGATAATGCACCTTTTGCTAGGCCCTGGGGACCATTTGCCAAGGAAGATTGTTTGGCATGTTTCCAAGGACAAAAGTTCAGGGACTAAAGAGAGCCATGTTAGGTTTTGTGCAAAGACTTCCCTTTTACCTTAGAAGCCACACAAATGGAGGAAATTATGAATTGGTCTTTTCTTGTGACGTTCTCAATATTTTATGGGGGTGGTGAAGAAGCCATTTCCAGAAAAAAATAGTTACTCAATGACTGACACCATCAAAATGGAATAATACATTTTTCACAATTAAATTTCTTAATATTTAAAAGTGTGATAGTATCATAGAAGTAAACCATGTTAATTGGAAAAGAATCAGAAGATAACAAAATTCAAAAAAGTAAATGAAAACAATACAAAGCTGTCATTAACATTTTGTTAACATTATAATTTTTCCTATTTTCCTTTGTGTGTTGTGTGTACATGTACTTATAGATTGCATAACAATTATTGTACTATATATTCAGTGTCTTTTCCTCATTTAATAACCAAAATTTTATGCTATGCCATGAGCTATCTTATATGAATGTTTTATCAACCACACAATTCTATGGTTCGTGTATTGGTTAGTGCCCTGTAACTTACTAAGTTAACTATGCGTTCACCAGCTGATAAATAGACATTTTGAAGCATTATCAAAAAATGGTGTAGGTTATTCATTCTGGTGTGGTGCTGTCATCTAATTCATCCACATGCAATATTTGTGCAATATGTTTTGCTGTTTTCCTGTACTTTTTAAAATTTTATGAAACAAAAGTAAGAGCAGAAAGACAAAATCAGCCCTGAGACTAATAAACATTTTATAATTAATTTATTAGCCAAAAATTTCCTTCCTCCGTATATAGTCAGGTCAAATTTTTTTCTTAAATACGAGTTAAAATTAAAATACAAAAAGAGAGCTGAAGTATTCTACTAAGAATTATTTGCCCAAGATGAGGAAACAAGGGAAGATTCTGAAACAATATACAATACGAATCAGAGTAAAATATTAAAGTGAATCTTAAGTCATTATAATAAAATCTATTTCATGTCCATTTAAAAGTGAGTCTAGAAGGAAAGCATGCCCATAATCTAGAATTTCAGGAGATAATCTGTTGGTAGGTATAAAGCAGCTACATTTGTATGTATTTATTGTACCTTTGGTGAGCTTTGGGAAGGGTGATGGTATTCATCAGAAATTTAGTGATCCTGAGACAGGTTGATTTGAAGATTTAAAAGCCAGCGTCACACTCTTTAACAATAGATAACATTAGGGTTTAAACCAAAGAAGAGGCAAAAGGTGACTATGTCAAAACCACCTCAATAGGCTTGGTGTTCATAAAATCTCCATGAGCAAGGGATTTTCTTGCTTGATGTTTTTCTAACATTGAAAACCATTTTGTTCCGGTTCAGAGTTGTTTATCATGGCAGGAAAATTATTTTACCATTTACTATGTCATTGTTGAAGCCTAATTCTGATCAGAGATTTTAGATCTCTTTCAATTTAAATGATGAAATAATGTAATGTCCTAGCTAGTCATATTTTTTATGATTTATTTATTTATTTATTTATTTAGAGACAGAGTCTCACTTTGTTGCTCAGGCTGGAGTGCAGTTGTGCTATCTCAGCTCATTGCAACGTCCACCTCCTGGGCTCAAGCGATCCTCCTGCCTCATCCTCCCAAGTAGCTGGGACTACAGATGAACTCACCACCAGGCTCAGCTAATTTTTTATAGTCTTTTTAGAGTTCTCCCTATGTTGCCCAGGCTTGTCTTGAATTCCCGGCTCAAGGTATCATCATCTGCCTAGGCCTCCCTAAGTGCTGGGATTATAGAAGTGAGCCACAGTGCCTGGCCTTAGGTCATTATATTTCAAACTATGTTTCTTATTCTCTTCTACTGTCTCTCTCTCAATATCTCTCTCTCATGGATTATGTTTTTTTAAAATCTTTGGCTCAATTAAAAAAAACTTTTTTGATATATTTTGTTCAAATACTTATTAATTTGTTTATTCATTAGTTATTTTAGTTAATTCTTATTTTAACATTTTATTTCCCCTACTTTATCAGGTTGGATTCATTATTTTTTCCTCTACCACCTAGTAACAGTATTTTCTTATGGTTACCTGTTTAATATTAACAGAATTTAATATTTGCATTATCCATCCAGGTGTCACTTTTCACCTATATACATAGTGATCTCAGTTATTCCTATTGCAGAGTATTACATAAGTAGTCTAAAGTTAAATTTTTCATTTCTTATTTAAGATTAACCTCAGCTATGCGTAGTTACTAAGTTATTAAAATCATAGTAAAATTATGATTCTAATTTTTTAAATTTTTGAGTTTAAATTATTTTTACCATTTATTTATTTATTTGGAGTCTTGCTCTGCTGCCCAGGCTGAAGTGCAGTGGCACAATCTTGACTCACTGCAGCCTCTGCCTTCCGGGTTCAAACAATTCTCCTGCCTCAGCCTCCTGAGTAGCTGGGACTACAGGCACGCCCATCATGTCCGACTCGTTTTTATATATTTTTAGTAGAGATGGAGTGTCACCATGGTGGCCAGGCTGGTCTCGAACTCCTGACCTCAACTGATCTTCCTGCCTCAGCCTCCCCGAGCGCTGGGATTACAGGTGTGAGCTACTGTGTCCAGCCAATATTTACTTTTTATTGAATTGCCTTGTGGTTATGACTGCTTTAAGCTTTGTAAATTTGTAAATTACTTTTAATCAACTGGTATAAATTACTCATAGATTCTGGGAAAGAAAGATTCATACGTCAATATGCAAGTCTGGCTTTTTCTATTACAGTATTCGTAGATTATAAATTCTCAGCAGGAGCAAACAGAAATAAATACAAAAATGAGTGATTCGACTTTATTAGAAGGTGAAATGTGCTATAAATAAACTAAAGGAAATGTAAAACAGCATAAAAGATGGGAGGGCTGTTCAGAAACAGGGGCATGAGGAAGCAACCAAAATGGAAGACAAGGTGTTTCTCAGTGAAAAGGTGACAGCTGAGCAAGGACTTGAAGGAGGGAAGAGTTAGTCATGTAGGTACAAGGTGGGAATGTGTTCCACACGGATGGAACATCAGGGCAAAGAACCTGTGAAGAGGATGGACCAGGTAGTCGAAGGAATGACAAGCAGGACTATGTGGTAAGTGTGCTGTGAAGAAAAAGTGGAGGTAGTGCATGGAGACTTTTGAGCTTTCTTTCTTAAAAAATAATTTTCAGAAAAGTCTTCAATGATAGGGCCATACTGAAATAAGTGAAATAGAGAGCCATAAAAATACCCGGAGAATGTGAGCTTCAGGCAAATGGAAGAGTAAAAACAATGTTCTATAAAATTAGAAACTTTGTCCTAATGTTTTATATCACTTTATTTTAGTAAAAATTGTGTAAGCAAAATAATATACTGAGTTCCGAACAATCTTTGGCTTTTTAGAGGCATTCATTACCATTAATAAATGTAAAAGTTATATAGTTCTCTAATATACTTATATTTCATCATGCTAATATTTCTATACATTATTTTCTAAAATATATTTTCTTTTGTATCTGTTGTCTTTAGCTATTACTTTTAGACAGTTTTTCTACCCATCCTTCTCCTCCCCTATTTTAAAAGGCAAATATCTGTGCAAATTCCTAGCCATTCTACACTAGTTACTCCAAGTAACAGATAATAACTTTGAATTCATTTTAAATGGACTTTTAATATTAATATACAGCTAGGAGAATGAAATACTTCTTGAAATGAAACAAGTTTTAAAAACAATTTTTAAAAACTTTTGATACAAAAATGTATCTTAAAGTTAGTGAAATAGAACACAAACTCAAGGAATACAAATGGTGGACAGCAACATTACAAGGGCACCACTGATTAAACAGACAGAACCAAAACTATGTATCTTTATTTTGAAGCCTTACACATCAAACATATTTTAAATTGAGTGTTTTTCTTCAGCATATTAAAAAAGAAAAGAGACATCTGGACTATTGCACAGAGTAGGATACTTCTAGGGACTTAGTTTCAAAGACTACAATTAATCTTCTGATGTGGGAAAGATCGAGTGCTGGAAGAGTGCGGCAGAAGGAACGACTGGAGAAAAGGCAAGGCTTATCCTGGAAAGACTTGCATTACAGGATCTAGAGGGAAGGTGCACACAGAGCAACTAGAAGAGAGAATGGTGGGAGATATTAATATACCAGGGGCAATTGTGAGAAGCATATTGAGAAGAGTATATATGGAAATTTAGGCACAATTTGGGGTAAATAAAATATATTGTTATGTGTTATGAGCAAAAAATGTGGGGTATGGTTTTGCTCCTAGAAACAGATTAGCAATAAAACGTTAATAACATTAAAAGATAAATTTGATACATAATTTTATTAATACTAAGTAAATAAGAATATTTGAAATTATCTATAGAAAAATATACGTTCAGTACAATTAAAAGTAAAAATGGATACATTAGAATCAGGGTAAACGTAGTAAAGTGTAAAAGTCATGTTTTATACACTTATAAAAGTGATCATTTTATTTAGAATGTATGAATGTGTAGTGATGAAGTGAATTTCCATTTCCCTCTGAAGTTTCAAGTCAGCTGAAATGAACTGACAATAAACCGGAGAAAAGGCATGCACATTTGTTAATCTGCATAAGCACAAGAGCTGCTCAAAATATGAGACTCAGAGAAGTCTCAGATGGTTGAGGCATAAATACCCTTTTCATAGGGGAGAAATAAATGAGCCCAAAGCATAGACTGTTTATAAATGATTCTAGAAGGAAACTGAATGGAACCAGCAATTTAAGGGAAGGGCCAGAACTGTGTTGTGAACAAGTGCCGTCTATTATGCTGATAAAATCTCTTACAGAATCTCTTGGAGCTGCCCTCAGAAGAACAGATGAAAACTATTGTGTGCGTATGGTGACAACTTTTAGTCTCTTCCCTTCTTCAGTGGTTAATCTTTCCTAGTTAATTAATGAGATACCTAGAGAAGGAGTTTAAGACAATTACTTTTCTTTTCAGAAGATGTTTCCTCACTCAGGTAAGAAAATTCCAGAGCATGTCCCTCTCTGTACTTGGTAGGAGGGAAACAGAGAAGGTTAACAAGTCTTTGACTCCGAGGCAGCTTCTAAGGTCTTGTAATTTCTTATTTCAAAGTGATCAGGATGCCAAAGCATTATTCTTTGCAATATCATTTTCTGAGTCCCAACCATGTTCACACCCAGGTCCATTCACATGAGCTATTCTCAGCCACTCCCAAGACTGAAGACTGATATTCTCTTTACAGAAGTAGGTTTGTGACATATGGAAAGATGAGAATTCCTAATCAGTTGTCTTCTGTTATTTAAATTCATATATATAGCATATACTTAGTTCCATATTCTAGCCATTCTGAAAAAAAATGTCATTTGGGAAGAAATATATCTGTAAATCACTATGCCATGTTTAATATATAAATGAGAAATGTTTGAGAAAGAATTCTAGAAATAGAATTTCTAACGAAACTGACATTTGAATAAGATTACGTAAAAAACTGTCCAAGCACCAAAGGAATATACAAATATAAGTAAGACAGACCCTGTGGTCCTGATGAATTCATCATTGTGCTTCCACACACAAATGAAAACAAAAGAAAATATTTACTTATATACTTCATATTGATACATTTGCTAGTTGTTATGAAGTGCGCAAATACAAATAGGCAAACTTTTCTCTCAAAGAGCTTACAATCTTGCTAGAGAGTAATACTATAAGCACATTCATTTTCTTTCAAAAGAGCTTCATCAAATTAATCTTCCATTCCTTTCAACATACATTTTAAATATGATAGCCCAACTCTGATAATTATTCATTCATTAATAGACATGAAAGGCAGTACTGATAAAACTTTTTCAATGGTTACTTTCTAACCACAACTGGGAGAGTTCATTAAATCAGGTTTAAGTCTCTTTTCAAGAAAAGCACCACCTCTTCCACCCCACGCACATGAACAATACACACACATTTTCGTCTTTTAATACTATAGATTTAACAACGTCTTTTTGTTTGATTTGGTGATGCAAGAATCTGTATAAATCCAGAACTATCTAGGGATTATGCCACAGCTAGTGAGACATTCCATGAGAAATTAAACTCTGCTGTTTTTATTTTTTTAAATGTCATAAACTAATCACTTTTCTATGTAAAGAAAAATCGTGTTCATATATACATTATCAAGAACTTAACTGTTAGGGGTAAATGACTCCATATTATCAAGAGATTTCTGTATACTGCCTGTTGTCTGTTGTTCCATTAGTGCTTGCACTGAACTTACTTCAATCTTTTATTTTTCCCTGTGGCTAATATTGCTTTGTTATTTTTGTTTGTTTCTTTAGTTCTGGATTCTTTGCTTTTGGGTGATCAGCATTTTATATTTTTTGTAAAATTTACCTGTTCTTATTTCTTAATCTTCCAATTTTCTACTCTCAGTTTGCTAGTAGCTGAGAAAACAGTGTCTGATTATATTGCCAATTTAATATTTTTCTTTTTCAGATATTTTTATTTTTAATGTTTGTGGATACATAGTAAATGTCTATATTTATTGAGTACATGAAATATTTTGAAACAGGCATGCAATGTGAAATAAGCACATCATGGAGAATGGGTTATCCTTGTTCTGAAGCATTTATCCATTGACTTATTATGT
The DNA here is from genome assembly GCF_024542745.1 of Macaca thibetana thibetana. NCBI lineage: Eukaryota > Metazoa > Chordata > Mammalia > Primates > Cercopithecidae > Macaca > Macaca thibetana. The sequence continues at coordinate 16,744,046 of NC_065591.1, forward strand.
TGGTGCAAAGTAATTGTGGTTTTTGCTGGGTTTTTTTAATGACAAAAAACCACAATTACTTTTGCACCAGTCTAATACAAACAATCCAGTTACATGATATAAGTTGGGCACAGAATGACAAAAATTGCGTGTTCTTAATGTAACAATTTTAAACATGTTTCAGTGTGATGGCATGCTTACATATGCATGTTTAGATGCCTCTTATTTCCTTGTACATATCTATATCTGAATAATTTATATACTGAATTGACCTCCAAATATAGTGAGGTGAGTTAGTGGTCCATATAAACGAATGAAATAATAATTCCATTCACGAACTTCAAGACTGTAAGTTCTCATTTAGATTGTGTTATGCTTTTTGAGGTCACTCTACTATTATCCTAGTTGTTGGCATAATTGAATTCCTGAAGTCATCCATGTTTGTTTTAATTGTAACATACAGAAATTTGTCATGGAAAAAGTTTTCTATGTATGACTCTCAGAAAAGCATTTTTCACTTCTTTGTTCCTCAGACTGTAGATGAGTGGATTCAGCATGGGAATGACAGTCGTATAGAATACAGATGCCACCTGTGCCTGGGTGAGCGATGATGTGTTATCAGGTTGCAAATAGGTGAAAATCAGAGACCCATAAAAGATAGTTACACCGGTGAGGTGGGATGTGCAGGTGGAGAAGGCCTTCTGCCTGCCTGCTGCCGACTGGATCCTCAGGATGGCTGAGATGATGGTGATATAAGTGACCGTGATGATAAGAAGAGAGCTAAGAAGAGTGAATCCAGCTAAGACAAAGATCACCATTTCTGTGCCAAATGCATCTACACAGGACAGTGCTAAAAGAGCTGTGGTGTCACAGAAAAAATGATTGATGCTGGAACCACAGAACACCAAACTACTTATCACACAGACGGATATCAGAGAATTTGTGAAGCCTATCGCATATGGCATTACTCCCAGCCAGTTGCACACTTTTTGGGACATGACTACAGAGTACAATAAGGGATTGCAGATGGCTACATAGCGATCGTAGGCCATTGATCCCAGAAGGAAACACTCACTACACACCAATCCAACAAAAAAGTACATTTGAACAAAGCAGCCAACAAAGGAGATGGATCTCTGATTGGACTTGAAATTCACCAATGCCTTAGGCGTTACAGTAGAGGAGTAAAGTATGTCAATGAATGCTAAATTGCTCAGGAAAAAGTACATAGGGGTATGAAGCTGAGAATCAACTCTGATTAACATGGTCAGTCCCAAGTTTCCCAAAATAGTGAATAAATAAATGAAGAGAAACATCAAGAAAAGACTGACTTGTAATTCAGGGTGATTTGCAAATCCAGAGAGGATGAAGACAGTCACCTCAGTGAAATTGTTGCCAGCCATTTATATCAACTCAGGCCTTTGACTTACCTGCTGAATAACAATAAGGAAAGTTAGAGAAGGATTCAAATCTAAAGGTCCTATAATCAAATTTGACTCAGACTCCAACCATGAAAGTGTTACAAATGGAAAGTAAAATTTAATGACTTCAAATTAGAGATTTATGCATCATTTTTATTTTCTACAAAACTGAAAACTTACAGACATTAATACAGAAAAAAACACAAGTTCACGATCGTGCAGACTAAAAAATACATGTCTGGACAGATGTGTAGAAATTCCTCCTAAGTGTACCATTCTCTACCCTTGTCTGTCATGGGGTCTGGCAATTTATCTAATGAAATCAATTGTATCTAACAAATATAGCAAATTATCAAATGAAATCAATTGTATCTTATGAATATAGCAACTTATCTAATGAAATTAATTTTTATCTAATAAATATAACAATTTAGCAAAATGAATTGTATCTAATGAATAGAGCAATTAAATGAAAAATTCAGTGAGATAAGACCAAATGAGGACTTTCATCTATAACATAGTTGAAATTCTTTCATGTATGTTTGTTCAAACAACATGATTGTTTCTAGATATAAAGCACATATTAATCTATGACATCAGATGCTAGCCAACTTATTGCTGAACAGCAGTCTTTAAGACAATGATATAAACGTTAAAAACAGTAAAACAAGCCTGATTTGTTACATTTAGAAATAAGAATTAAATTACAAGGTGGGCACGCTAGAAACTGGAGAACTTAATTGCCTAATTAACTTAACATAAATATATGACAAATAAATGCAATCGAAAATAGTACGCCATGCAAAGTTAAATCACCTTTGTTTAAATATTAGCACTCTCCTTGAGTAACCAAAGGGGACTTGTTAATAATTATTATCAATAATAATATAACATTATTCTTATTGTATGTCACATGTACTTAATCATTTAATATGTTCCATGGTCACAGTGTTCTTATTTATCCATTCATTTGCTTGACAAGCATTTATTCAATGAAGACATTTTGTCTTGCCTGTCATGAAAGGCATTTTTCTTAAAGCCTAATGTAAGATGCAGACATTAAAAAAAGAACAAGTTTCCCAATATGAGAAACATGCAAACTATACTCACAGACAGACACATAAATTTTAGGAAAAAGAAGATGAGAAAATTAGACGTACCTGGGATTCAGTCATCCAGAGGGAACATCTTACGTTTCAGCAATCTTTCACTTATTTTCAGGTTCGATATATTTGCCTCCTCTACATTGCTAAACATCAAATAACAAAAGTTTTTATTTAGCATAGAGCTCAATTTCCTGTATAATGGACCCTAAATGCTATGATGTTGATGAAAAAATGTTGGTGGGTTTGATGATAGTATTGGGTATTGTATATATTACCTTCCATTGATAGGATAGAAATAAGAGCCAAATTAACTTCTTGTTAACTTGTATTTATGCACATTCTTGAGAATTAAAAATGTATGTTTTTTGCTCAAGCCTGAATTCCCGTTTAGAATTGTTGTTGTCTTAGTGTATTTCTAAAGCAATACCACGACAAAAGACTTTCTTTTGAAAGCTCATGTGTTAAGCAGTATTCTTATACCGGCAACTCTTCCTCAAACACTTCGACTCACCTAATAAAAAGTTGGTCAGTTAGCATCTTTGATCTCTTGAGATTCATATTTTAATTGTACTCCAGGGTCTATTCTTAATTTGCCTGGTGTATATCTCTAATGGAAGTGTTAGGAAATACATATTCCTCATTTTTGTTTTTCAGTTAAATGGTAGCAGACACATTGAAAAATTCAATTGATGTAGTTTTAAAAATCACGTTATTTTCATGTTATTGGTAGATATATAGACATGAAACATGTATGAAACATTACATTATTATGAAACTAAAGGAGACATATGATGTTAGGGAATCTCAGGTAACCACTGCCTTTGTCTGTTTCCCAGATAACCCTCCCATGAAACGGAAGTAAGCTTTCCTACTCACTGATTTAATGCTGTTAATATGTGTTGAAATTATATTACCATCTATGTCAACAAACATGGATGTGTTTACTTTTAACTCAGGCATTCAATTATTTTTAATTGTGCTTAATGGTATATATGCAATATCATTGTCTGATGATAAGTATGCCATCTAGGAAAATGAACAAGAAACCTATGGTACAAATCAAACTCATGTTCTCCATTTATGAGTAAATACAATATTTCGCACAATTGTATTCACATTATCTCTTGAGTTTGTTTGTTTCAAAGCAGCTTCCTAGCCTATGCTACTGTACAGATTCTGGTTTATTAGGTCTGATATTGACCCATAAAATTAAATTTTTCAAAATACCCCACATTACATGGGTTATACATTGACAAACACTAGCTAGGCAGGATCTCACAGACTCCTCTAATGAAATTCTTCTTCTACTGTGATTGTTATATTCTCTTATACCACTTATATTTTAAAGGGGCTTATTTTTTAATTGACAAATATATTCATGGAGTACAAGTCAGATCATATATATCTATCATCTCAAACATTTATCATTTCTTTGTGTTGGGAATATTCAATATTCTCCTTCTCACTATTTGAAACTACATAATACATTATTGTTAACTATAGTCGTTGTACAGTTGTATAGAACAATAGAACACATTCCTCTTGTTTAGCTGTAATTTTGTATCCTTTAACAAATCTCTCCCAAGTGTTACATAATGAAACAAGACAGTTGCCTTATGAGAAAAAAAATACATTTTTTGTAGTGATAGAAACTATCTCTAATATTAGAGATTTTAAAAAAGAAAATCTATTATAGATGTACCATATCACTTACTGATTATCAATATCATCAGATATTAGGACAAAATAAGTTGTAGACAGTAGTCCCCCATTATCTGTTACCCTTGGTCAATCAGTCTGAAAATATTAAAAGGAAAACTTCACCAGGAATGGACAATTCATAGGTTTAAATGTGCTTTTCTTAGTATTGTTATAATGGCTCCATTTTATAAGTAGTTATTGTTGTTAATCTTTCACTGTGTCTAATTTAAAATTAATCTATATCTCAAGTATGTATGTACAGGAAAAAAAAACCCAGTATATATCGAGTTTGATACTATCTGAAATTTCAGGTATCCACCAAGGGTCGTAGATTCTTTGAGGATAAGGAGAGACTACAGTAATTTCTTCCCCCTCTAAGTGCTCCACTTGAGAAAATAAAACTTTGAAAGAATTGAGTTGTACACCTGCAGTCTCAATGTTTCATCTACCGTTTTACTTATTTGTTCAATGCAAATTGATTAAACAGCTGTTAGACAACAGGTACTATGCTTTGTGTGTAATATGAAAATAGTATCATTTCTCCTTTCACACTACCTAGTGTTAATTGCCTGTTTCAAGATTCAGATTTTGCCTCAGCTATTTAATATTCTGATATTTGGTGAACTAACATGTATAGTGGTCACAAATACACAGTTGATATAGGGCTATTGTTGACCATATTACAGGATAAATAGACATTTAATAACTACTTGATTAATTGAATTTACATTTTTTCTATACATCTATTTCGGTGTCTGTCGATCAACTCTTTTTAACTTTTTTATTAAATAGTTTTAGACCGACAGATTTTCTATAAACACTTATTCTAGCTTTACTCATGTTAAAATTAATCACAGTATGAATATTAATACATCCCGGGAGGCAGAGACAGCAGTGAGCCAAGATCGTGCCATTGCACTCCAGCCTGGCGGTGGAGGGAGACTCCGTCTCAAAGAAAAGAAGAAAAAAAAGAAAAGAGATGATGGATCTATGCTGACTTGCCAGATATTTGGCTTGTGAGTGAATGGAAACATTTTATTCAAACAAAATAATATAAAAATAGAAAATGGGTGCATGCAATACTGTGATATTAGTTTTAGAACCTTGGGGTTGAGGAAGTTGAAAGGCATTCAGAAAAATAACTATTTGTCTTGGATGAGATGTAAAATACTCAGATGTCCAATAAAATGTGAATATCTCTACTCAGATTTTCTTAGTTATGTTTGTTAGCTTGTGGAACAAGTTGCTGTTTCATGGTATGTACAGCAAAATGCAAAATGGACTGAAGTTCAGAATGCTTAGGAAGTCATATGATCTAATGAAAAAACATATATTCTGTCCCATATTTGGTTTTGTCGCCAGAAGAACAGATTAGAAGTTTCCCTTTAACTCTTAATTTTTCTGATTTTAAAAAATCACATTAAGACAGTAAAAAGGGCCATTTTCAGTTTTTTCATATTTCTAAGTTAGAGAACATTTGCTAGCCACCAGTAAAATGCCTCATTGTTGGGATGGTCTTCAGAAACCTACACACATAGCCATCCATCTGATATTCAAACCTCTCCCTACAAAGTATCACCAATTGTTCACTTTAGCTTAAATCTTCCAAGTGATGTTTTTCACTGCATCTTGGAGTAGTCTATATTGAGTTAAAATGTGTTTTCACATAGCATATAAGTAGTTAATTTATTATTAAATATACATTCAATTGACTTTGAACTGCACTTGTTCAAAAATTTTTAAATTTTAATAACTGGATTCCTTTGAACCCTATAAAACAAATTTAATCCCTTCTCTTTATGGCCTGTTTTCAATAAGAGAAAATTATAAATTGTTCTCTAACCCTTTCAATTCAATATTCTCCACATGATGTTTTTTATTATCCTTAATACTTTCCCTTGCAAAGAACCTGAACAATTTGGAACATGTTAAATGTACAATATCCACAGCTACACATATTAATTCAAGATTGACTACTGAGGATTCAAGTGGATCATAAACACCTTAATTGAAGCATAGAAACACTCCTTTTCATTTACATATATATGGATTCTTATATCTATATAAAATATAGACATACAGATAAATGAAATCAGCATTGCACTGCTAACAGAGGCTTTTACTAGAAACAAAAGTTAAGCACAAATTTTTAGATTGACTATGGATCTAAAGAAAGAAACCACATCCATTCACATGCTGTTAAACTGTTTTAAGCTGTTTTAATGTATAAAATACATGTCAGAAACATGGTCATCACAGAGTACAAAAGCAGATAAAGTAAACTACAGAGATGTATTTGCTTGACTAGGGTTATTTAGTGATTGTTGGAGAAACTATCCATAATCTAAGGTCTTCCTAGATCTGATGAATTAATTTTTGTAGCCTTTTTATATTAAAGCTAAAGCTGTTGGGAAAACTTTCCTAACAATTGATAGTTTGAGTAACAAATATTTAAAGACTTCTAGGTTTCTTGTAGCTTTAATGGTATTTCTAAATAATACCCCTCTGTGTAAGTTTATAGTATTTCAGAAAGTCTATCCCCTTGAATTTCATCTTCTGTTATTCAATTTAATACGCTTCTTTTTTCACGATTTTGGTCCAACGAGCATAATCTCAAATCCATTACTAAGTAAAAACACAGAGAAACCTTACTTTCTCAAATTGTTTCTCATGAAGCTAGTAAATAATTTGTGGAAAGATTATGTTTAATCATTGTATTTTCGTAAATTTTCACATTGTTGGTTTTATCTTTCTTTCTTTTTTTTTTTTTTTATTTGTTTGTTTTTTTGAGACGGAGTCTCACTCTGTCGCCCAGGCTGGAGTGCAGTGGCCGGATCTCAGCTCACTGCAAGCTCCGCCTCCCGGGTTCACGCCATTCTCCTGCCTCAGCCTCCCGAGTAGCTGGGATTACAGGCGCCCGCCACCACGCCCGGCTAGTTTTTTGTATTTTTAGTAGAGACGGGGTTTCACCGTGTTAGCCAGGATAGTCTCGATCTGCTGACCTCGTGATCCACCCACATCGGCCTCCCAAAGTGCCGGGGTTACAGGCGTGAGCCACTGCGCCCGGCCTCTTTTTCTTTTTTGGAGATTTTATTATACAATATATTCATTATTTCTATCTGCTATAACTAAACTTTTAAATAAATACAATAATTGCACTGCTGAAGTAATTAGATTCTATACAAAATTTTGGAAAATAATTAGGCAAAATATCAAAACAAATATTTATATACATTTTACCCAAAAATGCCATTATTTGGATGTTGTCTGATCAAATATTGATGTTGTCTGATCTTGGGTGAGTTTTTATCCCATTGATGCTTGGTTTCATATTCTTCTTTCAGAAGAATCTCAAAATCTGCAAAACGGCTCAGCTCTTGGACATCACTAAGAAGAAGGAGAAGTCAGTACACTTCCTTTAACCTATTCTCCTTGAGAGATGTGTGTGTGTGTTTGTGCATCCATGTGTGAGTGTGTGTATGTGCCTGTGTGTCTGGTACATGTCTCTGTGATTGTGCACCTACTGGTTCTTCTATATTTTTTTACAAAACTACAGATTGTATTTTATAACTAACCAATCCACAGACAATGGGTGACAGTTTATCACATAGGAAGTTCGATTTTCAGAATCACAATTTGAAATTTGAAAGGATTCAAATTATACCAAAGTAGCATAAAAATATTTTTATCTGAAGACATTTGAGATTCAGCAAATGCAGAAAGAAGCTTTATTAGAGCTTTTCTTATACTGAAGGCAGAGACTTCTGAGAATGAAACCTCCATAAATTGCCTCTAGCAGGAGGATTTTCCGCCTGGAAGAAGAAAGGGAACACAGGAATCTGCATAAAACAAACAATATCGGAAACATTGTGTCCTATTTGTTCTGTTAAAAGTTCATTTGTTCTTCCCATAGAAACCTTTCTCATCCTTTGCTTTCGTGTGGCAAATTAGGTGTATAAACCCTGGTCTCTAATTATTGAGCCAGTTCTTTTGTGTGCCCCCATATATGTATGAATAAACTTTGCCTCTTCTCTTATAAATCATCCCTCTGTCATAGTATTTAATGGGCCTTCCAACTAAAAAACCTAAAAGTGTAAAACAAATGTTTCTCAGATATATGTGTGTGTATGTGTATGTTCCCACATGTGCACATGTATGTTTCTGAAGGCTAAAAATGAATGCATCTTTGCACATACACTGCTTTGAAAATAGCTTTCTGCCTCCACCCCAAAGGTCCTGCATATATTTAACAACGTACTTACTGCAGCATCGAGAGTCTTAAGTGTTTCTGGCTGAAACTTCATGTTCGCTGAGGAAGTATTTTCCTCTTAATAATTATTTTCATGGCTTCTTTGGCTTCTCTGTTTCTCACGCTATATATTAGAAGATTTAGTATTGGCAGCAAAAGTGTGTACAATACAGACAGAATTTTGGCACTATCCTGTGAGTAGCTAGAGCTTGTTCCCAGATAAGTAAATATCACTGTTCCATAGAAGAGAGTCACTACCATTAGGTGGGAGGCACCTGTGGATATGGCTTTATTTCTTCCCCTGGTGGAATGTATCTTCACGACAGTGAGCAGGATTCCCAGATAGGAACTAACCACTATCAAAAACGTAGTCACTGATGTTACTCCAGAGAGGACAGTAAATAAAACCTTACTGCGTTGGGTGTTGGAACAGGAGAGTTGGAAGAGCAACGGAATGTCACAGAAATAATGGTTGATAACATTGGGCCCACAGAAAGACAAATTGAGCAAGCTACTCAGGTGGGTGAGGGAGTTTGCAAAGCCAAGCAGGTAGGAAACAGTCACCAGGTAGATGCAGAAAGTAGGAGTCATGAACCCTTTGTAGTGAAGTGGGCGGCAAACAGCGAGATACCGATCACATGCCATGGCAGCCAGGAGGAAGCATTCAGTAGTCAGGAACAAGCTGACAAAGGAATACTGAAGGAGGCACCCATGATAGGAGATGACTTTCTGTCCTGCTATGTAGTTCACCAACATTTTAGGAATCAAAACTGAAGAATAGCAGAAATCCAAGAAAGCCAACTGGCTAAGGAAAAAGTACGTGGGTGAATGGAGCTGGGCACTAGCCAGAATGATTATGATAATCCAAATGTTGCCCAACACAGTAATGAGATAGATTAATAGAAAGAGCACAGAAAGGACAACATTCATTTCAGGGTTATCAGTCAGCCCCAGGAGGATGAATTCAGTTATCACACTGACATTTCTGTCAGCCATTTATATGGCTGCCCTATGGGGGATCTGCAGAGAACAATAGGAAAAATAAAATAACCACAGAGTACAGCTTGAGTAGATAAATTGCAGCTATTAACTTCCTTCAAAAATACATAGTTTCAATGATCAATAATAATTATCTGTGGTAAACTTGAATTTTCATGCAAAAGTTAATCTGATACAGACCTTTGTTGGGTCTCACTAAGGAATATAAATGAACATTATGCACCATATAAGAACCTGTGGAAAAATTAGAGTTTCCCTGCAGAGCTCTAATAGGAACATTTGTTTAACAGAGAGATGTTAGGAGATGGATTCTGGGTAACAGTATATTCCAGATTCAGTAATAGAAGGCAAGGACTTCATCCATTAAGGAAGAAAATTATGTAGCAAGGAGCAGCAACAAAATCCCAAACATCCTCAATATTTAACACGTGGAATTTTTATACATCTGGCATAATTAATTTCTATGATATTTGGACAGCTAGTACACATGACACATACATTAAACAATAACACAAAAGAATGTATATATGTGTATGCTTTTATATATGTGGATATGTGAATGCATATGCATACATATAATCTCATCTAAGAAAACATACAGGTTATTTATGAAAAAGGTGAGAATCAGGGAGTGTCTGGAATACAGAATTTAAAAAATCAAACATTTTCTATCATAATAAAATTGTTTATTTTTAAAAACACATTTATACCAGAAAGTCATCTTCTGAAACTCCAAGTGATATTCATCATTGCACCCTCTGACTTCCTAAAGCATTTATTATCCAACAGCTTGGATTTGTCTATACCTGACATTTTCATAATGTTTTACTTTTTTTCATTATTTATTGGGTCATGAAAGCTTTTCACAATGTTTTAATCTCTGCAGCCAAAGTCTCTCATTGTATTTCAGGGACAAAGCATGTGTATCCTGCACATTAAATCACATATGGATCTTTTTATTTAGAAAAAGGTTATTGTATTTTAGGTTTTATCATTTAACCCAAAATACATAAAAAGTAAGTTTCAAGTATCTAATATATTTGGAAAACACTGGGTTACATATGTTTAAGGAAAATTGTCTTTACAAGTTTTAGGAGTACTTATACTGCTGTGGTAGATAGTTTCCATAAACAAACAAAAACATTTTTTATATTAATTTGACAATGGCATCTATATTCACAGAACATTTATGGGTGTGATAATTCACAATCCACAATCCAAAATTATTTGGGAATAATATTTCCCTAATATTGGTTAAAGAGCGATAAAGACATGGGCTTTGATTTCTACCTTGTACTACCAGTGTGAGGTAAAGTAAGCTATTTAATAACATTTAAATACTGCAAACACGCTCCAAGATAGCTTCAATTATGTCCATTTTACTGCAATTACAAAAAGTTAAAAAGAATGACTAGTCACTTTTTACCAGAGAAACTTGTAATTTCATGCCCAAAGATTGAATTCATCTATAAATCTTCCTCTAGATATAACTATGAGAATTAAATAAAACATAAGTGCAAATTTGTAGACGTGGAATAATAGACATTGGAGACTCGGAAGTGTGGGAGGAGAGAGGGAAATGAGGGATGAGAAATCAATTAATGGGTAAAATGTACATTATTTGGGTAATGGTTACAATACAAGCCCAGACTTCACCATGACACCATGTATCCATGGAACAAAGCTGCACTTGAACTCCTTAAATTTATACTAATAAAAGAAAGAAAATATGTGAAAACGTCTGGCATGCCATAGGAGCTCTCTGAATGTCTGTTTCCTATTCGAAATAAAAGGAAGAAAATAGACTGAGAAAATAGAGGTGTCTGTCCACATACTTGACAAATTACTTTTTGACTAAATTAACATTTTTGTTCTTTGCCTTCTTTGGTTTAATATTGTTTAGCCAGCTTTGCCTTGATTGACTTTCTTTTTTTAAAAAAATAAATTTGTGACTTTGACTATGAGTTTCTTCTTATTCACTAATTTCATAGTTGTTTCTTTAATGTTTATTTAATAAATGATCATTTTGACCTTGACTACTTTTCACATTGTATTTTTCTTTTGCTATAAAATCAGTTACAATAAAATAATGTTTGAGTCTCAAAATTGTTGCTTGAAATAAGGCCAAAGAAATTGCTGTTCCTTTTCTCAGATTTAACAAAATTCAACAGTTTATAATAACTAGCCTTATATTTCAAAGAATTTCTTCAAATAAATTCTCTTCTGCAACTTATATCAATCAAAGACATGAAGTTTTAAATACAACTACTTAAGGAAAACATAAAATAAACCCACAAATTATTTCACAAAAGCCAGTTGATGTTGGGAATATTGTAATTCTGTTTCACTTATCTCAATGATTGAACTTGATTTGAGGCAAATGCTTCTTTCTCATATCACACTCGCAAGGTACTGAGAGTTTCTCTTTATTGAAAACAGGAGAAGGTATTTTATAAACCCTTTGTTAGAACACATAAACAAGATACCTACCTGGTGTTGAGAGGAAGCCCTGGCTCTTTTCTCTTAATTTCCAGACAATTGTGTTTATATTTGGCTTAGGACCTTTGGAGGATAGACTCCCCAGTGATTTATTAAAAACTAGATTTCATTAAAACAGTTAAAAAATAGGCCCGAGGAAAGTAAGGCCCCAGCACTCTTTCCAAAGTGTAACAATTCATATATTTGGCCTTTTCTCACTTGCAGAGAAAAATTGTCGTAGATGTTCTTGTCTCACCTATGTAAGGCTCTACAAGGGAAATTAACTCCACTGGTAATAATTAAAATTTACATAATTTATATGTACATATTATAGGTGATATAGTATATATATTATTTGTAAAGAGCTCTAAATTCCAATTTGTCATGGTCATATCCTTCTACTAATACATTATTATTTATAGTAGCTATGAAAAATATATACATGTTCCAGTGTGAGAGAATCCAAAAATGTAGAAGCAATTACTAAATAGAATTCAGGGGGGGGTGTGTGTGTGTGTATGTGTGTGCATATGTATGTATGTGAAGTTTCATATAGTAGATTACTTTTTAATATTAGGGGTAACTTAACAAATTAGGATACTAGGATAATTATCAGGTTCAATATTTTTGTCATTTTATTGGCTGAACATAATAATAATTTTTAAACTATTGAGTAGGTGGGGAGGGAACAAGATGGAAAACACATTTCAGGATATTATCCAAGATAACCTCCCTAACCCAGCAAGGCAGGCCAAAATTCAATTCCAGAGAATCCAGAGAACCCCATTTAGATACTCCATGAAAAGAACTATCCCAAGACACACAACCGTCAAATTCTCCAAGGTCGAAATGAAGGAGCCGGGCGCGGTGGCTCAAGCCTGTAATCCCAGCACTTTGGGAGGCCGAGACGGGCGGATCACGAGGTCAGGAGATCGAGACCATCCTGGCTAACACAGTGAAACCCCGTCTCTACTAAAAATACAAAAACTTAGCCGGGCGAGGTGGCAGGCGCCTGTAGTCCCAGCTACTCGGGAGGCTGAGGCAGGAGAATGGCGTGAACCCGGGAGGTGGAGCTTGCAGTGAGCTGAGATCCGGCCACTGCACTCCAGCCTGGGTGACAGAGCGAGACTCCGTCTCAAAAAAAAAAAAAAAAGAAATGAAGGAAAAAATGTTAAGGGCAGCCTGAGAGAGAGTCCAGGTCACTTACAAAGGGAAGCCCATCAGACTGAAAGCAAACTTATCAGAGGAAACCCTACAGGCCAGAAGAGATGGGAGACCAATATTCAACACTCTTAAAGAAAATAATTTTCAACCCAGAATTTTACATCTGGCCAAACTAAGTTTCATAAGTGAAGGAGAAATACAATGCTTTTCAGACAAGCAAATGATGAGGGATTTTGTCACCACCAGGCCTGCCTTGTAATTGCTCCTGAAGGAAGAACGAAACATGGAAAGGAAACACCATTACCAGTCACTACATTAACTTTAAATATAAATGGGCTAAATGCCCCGTTTAAAAGACACAGAATGGCAAGTTGGATACACAGACAAGACTCATTGGTGTGCTGTATTCAAGAGACACATCTTAGGTGCAAAGACACACATAGGCTCAAAATAAAGGGATGGAGGAAAATTTACCAAGCAAATGGAAAGCAGAAAAAAAGGAGGGCTTACAATCCTAGTTTCTGACAAAATACTTTAAACCAACAAAAGTAAAAAAAGACAAAGAAGGTCATTACATAATGGGGAAGGATTTAATTCAATAAGAAGAGCTAACTATCCTAAATACATATGCAGTCAGTCCAGGAGCACCCAGCTTCATAAAACAAGTTCTTAAAGACCAACAAAGAGACTTAGATCCCCATACAATAATTGTAGGAGACTTTAATAACCCACCGTCAATATTAGACAGATCATATAGAGAGAAAATTAACAGATATTCAGGACTTCAACTCAGCCCTGGATTGAGTGGACCTGATAGATAACTACAGAACACTCCACCCAAAAACAAGAGAATATACATTTTTCTTGGTGTCACATGGAACATACTCTAAAATTGGTCACATAATTGGAAGTAAAACACTCAGCAAATACAAAAAAACTAAAATAATAGCAAACAGTCTCTCAGACTACAGTGCAATCAAATTAGAAATAAAGATTAAGGAACTCACCCCAAACCACACAACTAAATGGAAATTGAACAACTTGCTCCTAAAAGACTTCCAGGTAAATAATAAAATTAAGGCAGAAATCAAAAAGCTCTTTGAAACCCATGAGAATAAAGAGACAACATACCTGAATATCTGGAATGCAGCTAAAGCATAGTTAAGAGGGAAATTTATAGCACGAAATGCCCACACTGAAAAGGTAGGAAGATCTTAAATTGACATCCTAACATCACAACTAAAAGGACTAGAGAACCAAGAACAAACGCACCCCAGAGCTAGCTAGGAGACAAGAAACAGCCAAGCTCAGAGTGGAACTGAAAGAGATAGAGATACAAAAAATCCTTCAAAAAAATCAACGAACCCAGGAGCTGTTTTTTTGGAAAACAATAAAGAAAATAAATAGAGTGTTAGCTAGACTAATAAAGAAGTAAAGAGAGAAGGTTCAAATAAACACAATCAGAAATGATCAGGGAGATATCATTACAGACTCCACAGAAATACAAGCAACTGTAAGAGAATACTATAATCATGCAAATAAACTAGAAAATCTAGAATAAATGGATAAATTCCTGGACACATACACTCTCCAAAGACTGATCTAGGAAGAAGTTGAATCCCTGAATAGACTAGTAATAAGTTCTGAAATTGAGGCAGTAATAAATAGCCTACCAACCTGAAAAGGACATGATCTTGTTCCTTTTTATGGCTGTATAGTATTCCATGCTGTGTATGTACTAAATTTTTTTAATCCAGTCTATCTCTAATGGACATTTGGGTTGATTCCATGTCTTTGCTATTGTGACTAGTGCTCCAATAAACATATGTGTGCATGTATCTTTATGATAAAATAATTTATATTTCTTTGGGTATATACCCACTAATGGGATTGCTGGGTCAAATGGTATTTCCATTTGCAGGAAATCAAACACATTTTTCACCAATAAGTGGGAGCTGAACAATAAGACCATGTGGATACAGGGAGGGGAACAACACACAATGTGGCCTGTGGAGAGGAGGATGGTGAGGGAGAGCATCAGGAAAAATAGCTAATGCGTGTCGGGCTTAATACCCAGGTGATGGGTTGATCTGTGCAGCAAAACACCATGGCATACGTTTACCTATGTAATAAACCTGCACATCTTGCACATGTACCCTGGAACTAAAATAAAATAAAATACAAATATTGAGTAGGCTGATAATTGGAGGATAGAACAGCAAATATAAGAAGGGCTGAATAAAAAAAAGCTATCATTAATATAGTTCAAACGCAACTTAAGAATCAAACACAAATGCATAAGAACATAGTGGTGAAAACTTGGAACAATTTTAAAATACAGCAATAATGAATATGAACTAATAAACATGGAATATTATAATAAATATTTAAAAGAGTATTTTCTGCCATTGCAAAAATTATCAAGAAGAATCCTAATTGGAATGGCTTCTATTTATTAAATGCCTATGATTTTTCAAGCACTTCACAACTGTTATCTCTAATCACTATATGATTTTGTTTAATTACATATTCTAATTTACATGATTCACGTTACTGGTGGCCCAAAATAATTTAAGGAGCTGGGCCAGGCGTGGTGGCTCATTCTTGTAATCCCAGCACTTTGGGAGGCCAAGGCAGGCAGATCAACTGAGGTCAGGAGTTTAAGACTAGCCTGACTAACATGGCGAAACCCCGTCTCTAATAAAGTATAAGAATTAGCTAGGCATGTGGTGGCAGGAGCCTGTAATCCCAGCTACTTGGGAGACTGAGACATCACAATCACTTGAACCCAGGAGGTGGAGGTTGCAGCGAGCCGAGACCGTGTCACTGCACTCCAACCTGGGCGACAGAGTAAAACACCGTCTCAAAAAAAAAAAAAAAATTGTTCAAGTTTACACTTTAGGACATATTAGACTCAGAAGGGTATACTAGCAAAAACTGAATATCATAGAAGTCTAAGAATAAAAATGAGAATCTATGAATTCTGAGAATTCGTAAGAAATATCTAAAACTGATGTAAGCTCTAGATGTCTATGATTCTAGCAGTTGGAATTTAGATACAGGCCACATTTGACCAATGACAAGTGAAAGTTGCCATCACAGCTGGGATCGCTGTAGTCAGCAAAATCTCAAATCTTAGGAACATAAATTCATTACATTGTCTCCTAGGTCTTCATAGAGCAACAATCATGATAATACAAATTTCATCATAGCCAGTCCAAACGGTGCCAGCAACATATTTCCCTAAGTCAGGACAATTTTCGCATCATAAATCCAAGGCTACATACATGGAATACAAATACATCTTTGAAAGATGTTTTCTGAGGGCACAAAGTCATGTCAGATCAGCATTTGCTGAGTCCTGATTTCCTCCAGTATTGATATTGAACAGTAACCAATTTTATTTGATATTGAACAGTAAGAGTGCACTCTCAAATTTTTATTTTCCTGATACTTTACATGTCAACTAATGGGTGTGACAACAGATTATTTCACTTTCAGTGTTCTCATTTATTTTCTATTAATTAATTGTATCAATCATGTAGGAACATTTAGGATATGCCTCAGTTTCATTTACTTTCAGAATAAACTTATATATGATTATGTTATGCATTTTCCAATCTACATTATACAAATCTGTCACTAACCACCTCAATTTCTATCAGAATTGTGGGAGTGATATTTTTCTCATTGAAGCACCTGGTTTTTGTTTAGAGTATAATATTGTAACTGTCTATTAGGATGAGTTGAAGGTGGCTACTAAGCAGAACGATAATAATTTTCCCATGAAATTCCACCCCTTCTCGTTGATGCCATTCACTTACATAACTGTGGCTGTCAACAAGGATAAAAAAATTTAATCTAGCCTACCATGTAAATATATGAATTAATATTTTATTGAGTCTTCAGCTGTTGCATTGTGCTGCTTAGCTCATTTGTCACCAGCTAATTCAATATTTGAAACAAAATTTAAAACTATTTCATTTTATTTGTAAGTGAATATATTCTCTAGAGTACTGTTATTTATATATTTTTAATATTTTTCCAGATAGGATACAATTTTTACAACAATTTGAGGATAAATCAATATGGGACAATTAGTATTTGTAGGCTTGATCTTATGATGATGTGCTTGTACATATAATTAGAATTGAGGGGAAAAAAATTGGCTTCACAGATTTTCCCTACCTAGAATGACTCTTCTGGGAATTTTTTTGTTTAGTGTCTAAACATGATTCTGGAAGATCTTTAAAGGAAAGAGGAAAGCGAATTTGATTATTAATGACATCCTAATGAGTTTGGAGCCATCCTTTCTAAACATGCAGTGAAAGTCTTCAGGGTAAGCTTTCTCTGAGTATTAGTGAGCCTTCCATGTGGAGTGATAATAAAACTCTGACATTCCATCCAATGTGATTTCATATGTAGTAGTGGAAACTGAGGCCAGGAATAGGGAAATGGTTTAGACTAACCATTGCACATGGAAAGGTAATCTAGTCCCATGTTCTCTTTCTGAGTATTTTTAAGTGTATATATTTATTTTGAAGAATAACAAGCAATAAATAATCCAGGTTAATTTTTGGTATGTGTATCTGTCTATTTTCTGGATAAGGAAAGTACCAATACTTTTTTCCTTGAATGTATTTTACTTATTTCCGTGCTCAATAGAGAGACCAAGGCAACATATATTTTATTATTTATTAATTTTATCTCTATTTATGCATGTGTTTGAGTGTCTACATGTCCCATAAATATTTATTTTTACTTATATAAGGGAATGAAAATGTCATCAATTGCCTAAAGATAACTACCTTAGATCTTAGTCTGGTTTTTAGGTTAGTTAACCCGGTAACCAGCCATATATTCTATGGCACATTTTTCTAGGTCTTTTTTTTTCCACTGTAAAACAGAGGGCTCCAATTGAATAAACTCTAAGGCTCCTGTAGGATCGAAATTTTATTAAATCTTTATAGATATCATTAGATAAACCACTGTAGTCTATTTTTGGACATGGAAATATGAAATTAACAAGGAAAATATTTAATTTCTGTAGCCCTTTTCACAGCTTCCTTCACTTCCTTGTTTCTTAAGCTGTAAATCAATGGGTTTAACATAGGAATCACCAGGGTATAAAATACAGACACCACCTTTTCTTGTTCTAAGGAATACTGGGAGTTTGGTTGAATGTAACTAAAGCTTATCGATCCATAGAATAAGGTCACGGCAGTTAGGTGAGAGGCGCAGGTGGAGAAGGCTTTATGTCTACCTGCTGCTGAGCGGATCCTCAGGATAGCAGCAACAATGAAGATGTAGGAGATCACCACAGTCAAAAAAGTGAGCATGGCAATAATGCCGGAGAAGATCAAAAGCAACAATTCATTCGTAGATGTGTCAGAACATGACAGTTTCAACAGTGGGGGAAGATCACAGAAGAAGTGACTGATGACATTTGGCCCACAGAAAGACAGTTTCACCAAGCCAATTGTATGTGTCAATGAGTTGATTAAACCTCCCACACATGACCCAAATAAGAGCACAATACAAACCATTTTAGTCATAGCTACTTTATAAAGTAAAGGGTTCACAATGGCCACGTAACGGTCATAAGCCATTGTGGCTAGCAAGAAGCCCTCAGTGGTAAGGAGAGACACGAATAAAAAATATTGCACAATGCATGCAGAGAATGAGATTGTCTCCTGCTCAACAAAGAAGTTCAGCAGCATTTTGGGGGCAAAAACTGATGAATAGCAGGCATCAACAAATGACAGACAGCTAAGGAAATAATACATGGGTGTGTGAAGTTTGGGAGTTACATAGATTAGAAAGAGTATTCCTAGATTCCCCACCAGGGAAATGATATAGATCAACAGGAACAACATGAAGAGGACCATCTTTAGTTCAGCACGATCTGTCAGTCCCAAAAGGATAAACTCAGTAACCAATGTAAAATTAACTTCAGCCATGGATTTTTGTTTCTTGATGCCTGTTAATGATATGGAGATTGGAATTAATTCAGTGTGATGACACTGCAATATCAAGACTATTTGGAATCACTACCTAGCCATGTGATTTGAGTTAATGACTTCTCTGATAGTCTTACCTATAAAATCAGAATATTTCAACACTTTCTCCAAACGCGGTTTATTTGCTTATTCCATAAAAAATTCCATGAGTGAAAAAAAATTTTTTTAAAAGTTAGGGTCTTAGCTTAAGGCTGCATTTAAAATGCTGTCTTAATGTGAACAAAAACCTAAAGTAAACTTTATTTTATGTCTATATAAATAAAAGAAAAAAAATCTAGAACAGAATGAACATTTTACCCAGCAATCCCTTTATTGGGTATATACCCAAAGGAATATAGATCATTCTATCATAAGGACACATGCATGTGTATGTTCACTGAGGCAGTATTCACGTAGCAAAAACATGGAATCAACCTAAATGCCCATCAATGGTGGACTGGATAAAGATAATGTGGTACATTTACACTATCGAATACTATTCAGTGATAAAAAGGAATGAGATCATGTCCTTTGCAGCAACATGGATGGAGCTGGAAGCCAGTATCCTAAGCAAACTAACACAGGAACAGAAAACCAAATACTGCATGTTCTCACTTATAAAGGGAAGCTAAACAATGAGTACATATGGACCCAAAGAAGGGAACAACAGATACTCGTGCCTACTTGAGGGTGGAAGATGGGAGAAAGGTGAGGATAAAGAAAGTACCTATTGAGTACTATGCTTATTAGCTGGGTGATAAAATTATCTGTTCACCAAACCCCCACGGCACACAATTTATATAATGAACCTGCATATGTACGACTGAACATGAAATAAAAATTGAAAACAAAAGAGGAGAAAAGCCCAGTTTACAAATGCATAAGAACTAAATTTGGAAACAGAATGTATATCCCACAGAAGCCCATTTTTACACTTCTAATTTCAAGTTGAATGGTAGCTAATGTCAAGTATATCGAGATGTAAGAGTAACTGTACTATGGCATTTAAGCCTGAAATATTCCACTAACGTCTTCATGCTTAGTTCCTACTCCACATTTTTAAAGTCAGATATGACAAAAGCTGAGAACCGAAGGCTCTGGAGTCATCCTTTGAAAGTAACCAGAGGCCTGGTTTCCCAGAAGAGTGCCTACTGGGTATGAGGGGAGAAAGCACTCTAAACTGAAATATGAAATATGGCAACAGCAACTTACAATCGGTCTTTGGTATCCAATAGAAATACTTTACTGAGACTCAAGAGGTCCTCACACTTTTTCCTGAGAAAAAGCAAACCAAATCCATAAACTAAAGTAAACCTATACAACATACAGATACATTTGCAATGCTTTCTTTTCATATTACAACACAATTCTTAGAATATGCAATATCTTTTTCAAATAACCAATGCATATCTGTCAATTATTACCACATTTTGCCTGAAAAATTAACTCTTATTATTTATAAAAATATAAATGAATATAAATTGGTACCATCTTTTAGACCTAGATTATTGCACTTTTAGCAGGCTTTGTCCAGACTCTTGACTGAAGAACCATGTATCATTTTTTGGAATCAAATGAGAAAGAAGGTGATTCCTATTTACTCTAAACCATATTTTAAACATTAAGTCAACAGTGTCCTACTAGATAACTGAAATTTATAAACGGCTGACTTCCTTACATAGTCATTATATACTGTACTGTACTTTTTCTTGTTCAATCTTTGGCATGCCTTCATCATCATCCTTCTGTAAAGGGAGTGTGTGAGGACACCATGGACAGAGGTGAATCTCCCATAAGGGTGGGATGGGGTACGTTTGCTCTGGGCCTCTCTGAACCAGGTGAGGATATATAAATATTTCAAACTAATTGGGATACTGGCAGCTTTACCTCTCCAGAATAAAAATAATGTGTTTGGTCATTTCATCATGTTTTCACTTGAGAGACACAATTCTTTTAGAGTGCGTAAAACTCAGGAAAAGAACAAACTACTGAAATAATGGCAAACAGGAGAGAACTGTGAGATCTGGAGCATCTACGGGGATAGGTGAATAATCCCCATGGGAATATGTAGTTATGACTTAGATTGAAATTCCTCTTTGTGAAAGACTGTTCCACTGAATTAAAACACTGAGATTTTTCATTATTCCAAAGAAAATTACACAACTATTTCGAAGTTAATGTAGAAAAATAGATTGAAGTGTAGGATGAGGGTGAGAACAAATAGCCAAGTTACAAGTTCCTCCTGTCCCAGTAATTTAAAGTGTTTTTCAGATAAAAATAGACATTTTCAAGTATAAAATACTTATACTTTTTAATACCTTAAAAGTAGAAACATATGAATAGTTCTTTCTTCTTTATTTTAAAATTTTTTAACTAATTTGTAGAATGCATGTGTTATTCCAATAAGTGACTTTAACTTACCAATAGAAGAAAAAATGTTCAATACCTCAGCTCATTTAGAAACCTCATAACCACCTCTTCTCATGGTTTATCTCTCTGTGGTCTGCCTAAGACAAACACAAAGACAAAGCACGGACAATAATTCGTTAAATTTGTCTTAAATTTACAGTGATGCATAAATTAAGTAAATGATATTATAATAGTTACAGGTAGCAGCACTGATATTCAAACTTATTCTTTGCAATATGAGAATCAAAGGTACAATCTCCTTGGTATGAAAGTAAGAGGAAGATGATCAAAACACACATATGTTTATTACAGCAATATTTAAAATAACGAAGACATGGAACCAACTCCAATGCCCATCAATGACAGACTGGATAAAGAAAATGTGGTACATTTATACCACAGAATACTAGGCAGCCTTATAAAGGAATGAGATTATGTCCTTTGCAGGGACATGGATGAAGCTGGAAACCATCATTCTCAGCAAACTGACACAGGAACAGAAAACCAAACACTGTGCTTCTCATAAGTGGGAGTTGAACAATGAAAACACATGGACACAGGGAGAGGAACATCACACACCAGGGCCTGTCAAGGTGTGGGGGAGGGAAAGCCTTAGGATAAGCAATTAATACATGCGGGGCTTAAAACCTGGATGATGGGGGTTGATAGGTGCAGAAAACTACCGTGACACACCGTATACCTATGTAACAAATCTACATACATGTTCTGCACTTGTATCCCAGAACTTAAAGTAAAATGTAAAAACTAATAATCAAAACAAAAACTTTTCAGGCCAAGCATACCATAATCCTAGAACTTTGGTAGGTGGAGGTAGTTGGATTGCTTGAGCTCGAGTTCGAAACCAGCCTGGGCAACATAGTAAAACCCTGTTTCTCCAAAACACACAAATAAATTAGCCCGGCGTGGTGGCATGCACCTGTGATCCCAGCTACTCAGGAGGCTGAAGTGGGAGGTTTGCCTGAGCCCAGGAGGTTGAGGCTGTAGCAAGCTGAGATTGCACCACTATATTCCAGCCTGGGCGACAGAGTGACACCCCTTCTCAAAAATAAATAAATAAAATGAAAACGAAAAACGTAATTGTATTAGAAGATAATTTTAGACAAAAAGTTAGTTATGTATTTGTCTTAGTTCAAATTGTTGCAGAAGAAAGGAGTCAGGATGTAGATCTCAAGAGAGGGTTCCCGGATCTGATGCACAAAGGAATTCAAGATGAATTGTAGAGTGTTCTAAGAGATATTTCATTGAAAGCTGCGCAGATACAGATCATGGTGTCCTCAGAAAGCAAGCAGAGGAACGTCTAGTCTTTAAGCTTTATTTACGTCGAAATCTTATCTGTGTAAAAATAAGACTAAGCTATGTCTACCTGCAGCTGACAGCATGGCAACACTTATTATTCTGCTGATTTAAAGAAAACTATCGTTGGCATTTTAGTGTGTAAGTAAATCAAGGCATCACTATAATTACCTTAAAAGCATATGATGTTATGCAATACTGAAGTATCTAGACTTTTTTTTTTTTTTTTTGTCACAGGTATTTTCCTTACACACTTTATTAAACTGCTTCCTTAACTGTAATCGTCTTATGACCATGGGCAGCGACAGGGAAGGAATGTGCCTTGCTAGTTTTAAGATGGAGCTGATTTTAAAGTGGTGTCACCCTGGCTTTCCTCTAGTTTGTGGTTCCCTAACAAAATGGGAATAAAGTCCCTGGAGTTAATCCTGTCATTAAAAGGATATAGTGCATGTATTATTAAAAATTCTTCTTTGTTTCTTGAGGGATTTAGGAAACTCTGAAGAACTTAATGGCTCCCCTAAGGTGTTTAATTTCCTGAAGGTTACAATGAATAAAAGGAAATGTGGGGCAAGTGTGGGGGGAAAACCAAAAGTATGAGCTCTGAAAAAATTCAATAGAATTCCTAGTGATGCTTGCTTGGTAATTTCTCATGCTTTTAAGAACACTTTAGTTGGGCCTAGGTGTCCAAGTAATAGAAAAAAAAAAAAAAGACAAAAGCAAAAACATAAAATATCAAATCAGTTCCACTCCTTGATTTCCTTTCCAAGAATATCATCAAATAAAATTAAAACTACTATTTCTTAAAAGGCTTTCTTGAAATCTACCCAGTGCCCCCTCCTGATTTATTCCTCCAGTCCTGCAGGTGTCAGCTGATGTAGCAATAATGCTGCTTTTTCCAGCTTAAACTGTATGGTGACAGACTTTGGTGACAATGTTTCACATGTTTCTCTTACATATGTGGCCACATAGGAATGGGCCTTTATTCTTTATACAAAAAAAAAATTAAATTTCATCTTCTTGAATTAAAATGTATTAGTTTCCTAAATTGGAGGCTAATGGAGCAGATTGTAGGGGTGAGGACTGGGTGATATTCTACGATGAGTTAGTACAGCAGATGATCCATTATTTCAGAATCCTTAGAACATTCTAAGTACCTATGATGCATTCTTTTTTTAATATAATTTATTTCCAATCTGTATATGAAGAATAAATAAATAAATATTCTATTTTCTCCTAGAATATTATAGATTAAGGAAAAAAGAATCTGAAAAGACTTTATAAATGTCTATATTTGCAGGCATTCAGTTGACAAGAACTTAAACAGTAAACAAAACAAACAACCCAAAATTTAAAACAAAATACAAAAAGAAACCACAGCAAATAAGTACATTCAGAAAGGCCTCTTGTAAATTAGGTCCTCTGACTTCTGTAGGTTTATTAACCTCTCGAAGTTATAGATAATGCTAGGTTTAAAAGTACACATATTTCTGAAAAATTACCTCACATCAATTGTTAATGGATCTCCAAACTAAGACCTAATGGTTTAGTTAGGATATTTAGAGTAAAAGTGAATATTGCTGAACAGTAAATGTTGCTGTCTGATCGTTCCTCTGGAAGCTTCATCTCAGAGGGGTACCCAGCCGTGTGAAACATCAGTCTGCCCCTACTTGGGAGTGCCTCCCAGTTAGGCTACTCGGGGGTCAGAGACCCACTTGAGGAGGCAGTCTGTCCATTCAGATCTCAAACTCCATGCTGGGAGAACCACTACTCTCTTCTAAGCTGTCAGATAGGGACATTTACATCTGCAGAGATTTCTGCTGCCTTTTGTTTGGCTATGCCCTGTCCCCAGAGGTGGAGTCTACAGAGGCTGGCAGGCCTCCTTGAGCTGCGGTGGACTCCACCCAGTTGAGCTTCCTGGCCACTTTGTTTACCTACTCAAGCCTCTGCAATGGTGGGTGCCCCTCCCCCAGCCTCACTGCCACCTTGCAGTTAGATCTCAGACTGCTGTGCTAGCAATGAGGGAGGTCCCGTGGCGTTTTTAGGTTTATATCACACATACAAAGTGACTGGCACTGTAGAAGTGTGTTGAATGAGTAAACCATAAATAATAATAGCAAATTATAAATACTATATAGTAAACTGTAAATAATAATAAATTACCATGGAAAAGAACTCATTTCCTATAGTCATTTTTTCTAAGATACTCTTAAGAAATGCAGATTAAATACAAAATGGAAGATATTCATTTTTAATTGAATGACAGCCCTTTTAGAATAAGACATAATAGTATAATCTAAGAAAGTCATACCACAGGAACATGTGAATTTTTCTCTGAAAATTACCTCTGAGACAATTGATAAGCACCTATTGTTAGAGTGTTACTTTGATTTGAATCAATGCCACCTTCTTTAAAACCTTCTTTAAATCCATGGTGAGCTTTTTCAGAGCTTAGCGTGAAAATTTGTTAAAAGAAAAATATTTCTCACCTTTTGAAATAATGATTTTATTAAGTCATCAACACAATAAATTGTGAAATAAAGTGATTTTCAGTCTTCAAGTCAAACTCATCATTCCTGATCCAAATTGTACAAGAGTGTCTGGAGTATAGTTTTATTTATAATTGTTTGATATCATTTTAAAGATAAGCCATATATTTGCAGGTAAAATTAGGTTAACAAAGCTATATGCAGGACTGAGTCAAGTGGGGCTTCTCTTCCACCATATCGACCTTTTTACTGCATCTTTTACATCCTTATTTCTCAGGCTATAAATAAGTGGGTTTAGCATGGGGATCACCAATGTATAAAACACAGCTGAGACCTTTTCCTGTTCCAGGGAATACTGAGAGCTTGGCTGGATGTAACTAAAAGAAACAGACCCATAGAATAAGGTCACAGTGGTCAGGTGGGAGGCACAAGTGGAGAAGGCTTTGTACCTTCCCTCAGCTGAACGAATTCTCTGGATGGCAATGATGATCCGGATATAAGACACCATAATGACAATGAAAGTGAACATTGCAATAAGCCCAGAGAAGACCAAGAGCAGCATTTCATTGATATGAGCATCAGAGCAAGAAAGCCTCAGAAGAGGAGGAATGTCACAGAAATAATGATTCACAATATTAGGACCACAGAAGTCTAATCTGAGCAAACCTATTGTGTGTGTCAGAGAATTAATGAGCCCACCCAAGTAAGATGCAAGGACCATCTGAATACAAACTGTTTGGGTCATAATGACTGTATACAACAAGGGATTAGCTATGGCCACATAACGATCATAAGCCATCATGGACAGGAGAATGCCCTCTGTGGTTACATATACTGCAAAAGAGAAACTCTGTAGAACACAGCCAGAAAATGTGCTGGATTTATGTTTTGATAGGAAATTGGCTAGCATCTTAGGAGCAAAGACAGTAGAGTAGCAGATATCACAAAAGGAGAGGTTGCCAAGGAAGAAGTACATTGGAGTATGAAGTTGGACATTTAACCAGATTAAGATAATTATGCCCAAATTACCCAACAAAGTGATGAAATAAATAAGAGTGAAAAGCAAAAACAGTGGGATCTGCAAATTAGGATTTTCAGTTAATCCTACCAGGAGGAATTCCTTCACACCTGTATGATTCCAGCCTCTCATTTTTACTCAGGTATATATAGTTCCTTAGTTGCAGAACAAGACATGACCGTGATGGAAAAGAAATGATCCCTTCATCATCCAGTATCCAGAACAGCATGGGACATTTAGGGTTACCCTGTAGTTAAATAAAGAAAGAACGTTCACTTAAGAAGTGGCTCATATATGTGCTAGACTATATATAGTGATTCAAATTTTTGGTACTAGAGATTGTTTTATTCCTTGTTTTTAGTTCTCACATCATAAAAAGTCAGAGGGGGGATAAGAAAGCTCTTATATTTCACAACTATTAAAGGTAGAATTAACATTTAAATCCAGATGTGACTGGTACCAAATCTCAAGTACAATGAGTAGAATGTCCACTCATCCTGTGACATATATAAGCCTTCTGCTAATGTGGGTTACAAACAGGAGCATCCAGTGACAAATATTCCCTTGTTCTGTGACTAACCTGTCCCTATTCTTTTATACCTGTTTAAGCTCCTGAAAATGAGTTTCATCATACGCAGCACCATTTCTTTCCAAATCTCAACCTTAGACCTCTTTTTGCCTCACTTTCTGCCCTGATTGCCAACTTGAAAGAGCAATGATTGTGCCCTCCAGTAAAATTGAGTTGAGAGAAAAAGGCAAGCCATTCCTTTTATTTGATATTTAGTATTAAGGCTGATCGAAAACACCAGTGTTAACTCTACAACCTTTGCTTTTGCAGCTTTGTGTAACCTTGCTTTTGCATCTTTGATTTTTATCAGCATTGAAACAAACCTGAACAACCATTATAAAGAGTTGAGGTTCATTGTGAGGTACCAAAACTATATCTATTGTATGTTTCTTGTTTGCAAAATCATGGACTGCCACTTAGTTTCTCATGTTTTTGACATGATATGCTACAAATTCAATATTTATTTATTTATTATTTTTTGTCATTTTTAGTAGAGACAGAGTTTCACCATGTTGGCTGGGCTGATCTCGAACTCCTGACCTCAGGTGATCTGCCTGCCTTGGCCCACCAAAGTCCTGGGATTATAGGCATGAGCCACTGTGCCTGGCCTTATTATTATTTTTTAAGACAGAGTCTCACTCTGTCACCCAGGCTGGAGTGCAATGGTGTGATCTCAGCTCACTACAACCTCTGCCTTCTGGGTTCAAGTGATTCTCCTGCCTCAGTCTCCCGAGTAGCTAGGACTACAGGTGTTTGCCACCATGCACGGCTAATTTTTGTATTCTTAGTAGAGACAAGAGTTTCACCATGCCAGCCAGGCTGGTCTCAAACTCTTGACTTCGTGATCCACCTGCCTTGGCCTCCCAAAATCCTGGGATTACAGGCATGAGCCACTGCACCTGGCCAATTCAACATTTGTAATGAAGTATCAACAATTTAATTCATTCACATAAACATTCATGCATTCGATAAATATGTATTTCTACTCTGTGGCAAGAAATATTCTATTTGCTAGAGATAAAACAGTGAAAAAGACAAATGTCATGCCTTCAAGGAGCTCACATTCAGCTAAGAAAATAAACATATATTGATACACTGTATAAAATGATAAGAACTATGAAGAAAAATAAGAAAAGGTGAATAGAAAGAGATGGTGTGTTACTCTATTACATAGTGTACACGTTTTCTATTGCTGCTATAACAAGTTACCCCCAAATCAGAGGCTTAAAACATAACGTATTATCTTACAGTTTGCAGGTCAGAAGCCAGAAATCAGTTTACTGGGTCAAACTCAAGTTGTGTGTGGGGCCACACTTCTTCTGAAGGCTTTAGGAGAGACTCTGTTTTACTGCCTTTTCAGGCTGTATGAACAGCGCTATTTTGGCCCCTTCTATCTTCAAAGACAACAGCATAGCACTTTCATCAGTCATCACACTGCTTTCTTCTTCTATAGAAAAATCTCCCTTTGCCTCCCTCTCACATTTAGTATTTACCCATATAATCCCTGGTAATCTCCCGTCCTCAAAATCCTTGACTGACTCATCTCTGAAAAGTATTTTCTGTCATATAAGATAACATTCACAGGTATGGGATTAGGATTTGAATAGGGGCCACCATTTAGTCTACCACATATAGGTTGTTCAAAAAAAAAAAAAAAAAAAAAAAACTATATAAGATGAAATCTGAACAGAAAGCTGATGTAAGTGGTTTGACTAAATATGTGGCTATCTACAGAAAGACTTTTCCAGGAAGATGGCACAGCAAGTTCAAAATCCTGAGGTGGGATTGTGTTGAACAAGAAACTTCAGGAAATTGACTGAACTGCAGAGAACAAGATGGAGAGTGGCCAGTGGGGAATAAGAAATGCTGTATTTATCACACCTTGCCTTGTTTGAGGTTTGGATGCTTTCTCAGTGAGATGGGAAGTTGCTTTGCATATATACCCCATTACATAGGGTACAAGTGTGTAATAGGATCCACATATCCACATATTTGAGATGTATATACATATATATATATATATATATTTTTTTTTTTTTTTTTTTTTGAGTCAGAGTCTCACTCTGTTACCCAGGCAGGAGTGCAGTGGCGTGATCTCGGCTCACTGCAACCTCCACCTCCCAGGTTCAAGCAATTCTTCTGCCTCAGCCTCCCAAGTAGCTGGGATTATAGGCACTCACCACCATGCCCAGCTAATTTTGTGTATTTTTAGTAGAGACGGGGTTTCACCATGTTAGCCAGGCTGGTCTCGAACTCCTGACCTCAGGTGATCCACCCATCTTGGCCTCCCAAAGTGCTGGGATTACAGGCGTGAGCCACCACACCCTGCCTGAGTTATATTTTTACACGCTCTGAAAATAAATCTCAGCAAGGCAAGAGCAGAAGCAGGGAGGCTATTTAGGAGGCTACTTCAGTTATCCACTAGAGAGAGATAACTACGCCTTACATTGAGGTGGCAGTAGGAAAAACTATAAAGTGACTCTATTCCATAACCATTTTGGGGTAGTAACCAAAAAGATGGAGAGTTGAACATGAAATAAAATATTGTTCTAAGGGCATGTGTGTGTGTGTGTGTGTGTGTGTGTGTGTGTGTCAAATGAAGTTGTTATTTTTCAAGATATGGAAGACATGAGAGAATGTATTTGGCAAAACTTTTTAAAATGAGATCTATTACTTGGGAATTATACAGATTGGTTTGGAATTTGGTATTTCATTGTAAGCTGTAAAAATCTTGAACTTGAAAGGATACAAATTTGGAGATAATCTAATAAGATAAGTATCATGACAAAATCTGGATCTTTGCTTAAAAATGTGAAATCACTTCATGGTAATTTATTTTTAATTCATGACTCCAAAGGAACACTTAAAAATATGCAATCATCATTGATCTATAAAACAATTGGAGATAAGGTTGGTGAGAGAAATCACAAAATTAAAAGCATTTTTTATTATATTAAAGGGAATCCAGCCAAAAGCCTATCAAATGATTTAAAGATTTTCAAAATAAAACTGTACTATAATTTTGTTAACCAAACCTGAAATAGCTCACTGTATGCTTTCAAGGAGGTTGACTCATAAAATATGATTTTGATGATGTAATATTTATAGATGAATTTATTATAAATAGTGCATATAAATATTCCATGTACTGTTAATTTTATTATAGAATATTATATAGAAATGTATATTTACCTGATTAAACATTATATGAAACATATATTACTTATGTAAATTCATGATATACATTCTTAAGGATATACATGCACTTATACTTTTAAAATAGTATATAGTGAATGCTTTATGTATAAAAACTGTTTATAAGACAAAAATGGCCAAAAGTCGAATATGTAAAATAAATAAAAATTTGACAAACAGCAATAACAAAAGTGTAGAAACGCATCATCAAAAAATGGTCTTTTTGAAGTCTATTTTATGCAGGCACTCTAAAATTGTGGTGGAAAGAATGAACAATTTGTTATAGTTAAAAAGGTCCTGGGCTCCAGGAATAAAGTATCTGTGCAGATGTCCTGGTTTTGTTAAACACAAGAAGTAGTGAAAAATAATCAGAGAAAATATAAAGTAGTTCTTACAATGTTATATTGCTATCTTAAAATTACATCTGATTTCCAAAGACTATTGTGTATAAAATGGGGAAGACATTCTTTTCCTTGTCATGTAGTTAACACGCATTGAAATTCGATTATATTATATTGTTACACATTATATTATTATACTATATATTATTATATAATATAATAATTAATATTATAATAATTATATATAATAATTATATAATATTATATATTATATATTACAATATATAATATAATTATGTTATTATATTGCTATACATTTTTTATAACTCCCATTATCCCAAAGCAGTATTAGACACATAATACAATGTAGGGAATTCCCATATGTTTCACATGATTTATTGATTTTTACATAAGATTGATTATTTGTGTGCTTGGATGCTATTAAGTTCTGTTGTCAGAATTGTAACAGAAAAGCAGAGTGTTGTATGCAAATAAATAAAATAATAAAGTTAAATTGCACAAGTAGCTCTAGGGTACTATATAAATCAAGTATTAAACACCATAAACATGCACACACATGAAAATATTGGTTATAGGTATTATGTAAATATTGCCCTTTTTCATGAAATGAGAAGACCATTGAAAAATAAATAAACTACAGTTTAAGAAATTGTTTTCTGGCTGTTCAGAAGCAATGCTAAGATCATACAGTCAGTAACAGATTATTCTAACGTGAGGAGGTAACAGGGAATAACAGAAGTGTGAAAGAAACTTACACTATCACTTCCTAAACACACTCACAACTAAGAGGAGTCCACAGATTATTCTAGCATGAGGAAGTAACAGGGAATAACAGAAGTGTAAAAGAAACTTACACTACCACTTCCTAAACATACTCACAAATAAGAGGAGTCCAAATTAAGCAGAGTACCTAGTGCAGATAACCAGGATTTCATGATTGTTAAAGGACTTATTGTTGGGAATAGAGACTTTTTATGTGTAGCTTCTTTTCACTGGGGACACAGGCTGCAGCTTATTGTGCAGATGTGAGTCTTGTCCACAAGTTGCATCACTGGCATCCTTTCTTGTCTTCTGAGACTGGAACTAATCATAAAGCTTCACGTTCTCTCAATCGTTATTCAGTAGATGCCTCTGATTTCACATGGATAAAATGTGAAAATAAGATTATTTTTATAAATGTGAAAATTATATTCTGAGATAATTTTTAAAGTACATTTTATTTAAATCAAAGATCTAGGGATAAAACCAAAATGCAAATATTAAATGCAATTGCAGGAACAAAATAAATGGTTCCGATCACATATTTGCTACTCAGACAAACATTCAAATGTGCTAATGATGGAACAGCTGAAGTTTTCTTTCTTATAAAGTGGGAACATTCACATATTTGAAATCGATGTGGATTAATGGGTCATGTTATACTCCGAAACTTTAATAATCTCTTATTGAATTAGTTTTATGAGTACGATTTTACACACACGCATACAGAGAATTAATTGAATTCCGTGCTCTATTTCTGTCTTATTTATATTGAAAATGTATGTTTTTCTTCTCCCTAATAACTCAGTAGGCACTATAGATCTGTGAATTATGTCTTATACATTTTTTATAACTCCCATTATCCCACAGTGGTATTAGACATACATTACAAAGTAGGGAATTCACATATGTTTCACATGATTTATTGATTTTTACATAAGGTTGATTAATTATTTGTGTGCTTGGATGCTTTTGTTAAGTTCTGTTGTTAGTATTGTAACAGAAAAGCAGAGTGTTATATGCAAATAAGTGAAATAATAAAGTTAAATATCAATTCAAATATGCACAAAATTCACAGATTTATGGCAAAGCTACACACAGTGTGAAGATTCCAATGGACCAACATAAGAATGCCTTTGGAGGCAAATGGAAGCTATTGCTATGTAAAAAAGAGAAAAATAAATTTAAACCCAGCAAAACAGTCAATTAATGAAAGGAGCTAGGCAAGAATTAATGGATGAATATTAATTAATTAATTAATGGCAAAATAGAGCATTATTAAATGAAATCAAATCAATGGTACATGCTATAAACCAACCCCTTTATGATCTGCGAAGTCACTGTTATGGTAACTCAAGGAAGGGATCAGTCAGTGTCAGTTGCAAGAAGAAAATCTTGTATGCTAGCCAGGAATCTCTCGGCAGATACACAACTTCGGTCTTTTGAGAAACAATGCCTGTAAGATAATTTGGTAGATAGATCATCAGACTGATCATATTTGTGAAACAAATTTCAAATATATAATTCAGAAATTGATTTAGACCTGGATTATTTTTTAATTAAAAATAGAATGCGATTTATTGTGTTTTTAAACAGCATTGAAGTAATTAAGATAATGTGAAATTCACCATATTTATAGATTAATGTATTTAGTACACAAAAAGTACTTATATTCTTGTGTTGATATTTTTTCTTGGTCAGATACATAAGCTTAAGAAGAAAATTAAAAGGGATTTATAAATTCAATTTAAAATATTGAGAGTTTAATTAAATAAAGATTGTATACGTTAGGAAACTTTGAGCCTTTGCAAAAGTGATTGTGATGATCTGCTTGTTACATAATTAGAATAACATACTTGGCAATTTGAATCATAACTTTAAAAAATTTGATTATCATGTTTGTTAAAGTAAAACACTACCTGTTAAGTAAAATAAAATAGTTAATTAACAATGTATAGTCTTTTCTGTGCAGAAAAGCCATTCTTGAAAACAACAAATTACTCACATTAAAATAAAATACATGAAACTATTTGTTCAATATTCCAAAACAGATTTCCTATCTATACTAGTTAAATTCCTTAGTAATATTTTAAGTTTAGCATACTGATAAACTTTTGCTAATTAAATGCTTATAATTTCTTTACATCTAGAGTCCCACATATCATTAGTGAAATTTTGATGATACTGGATTAAAAATGTATATCTTAGTCTATGTCTGCCATGAAATCTAGTGCTAGACAGAAATAAACAAGGAAAGAAAAAGAAGAAAGAAAGAGAGGGGGTGAGGGAAGGAAGGAAGGAAGGAAGGAAGGAAGGAAGGAAAGAAGGAAGGAAAGAAAGAAGGGAGGGAGGGAGGGAGCAAAGGAAGGCATTTTATGTTATTCTAATCTATATCTCACAGAATTAGGTAGAAATAAATAATAGATGTATCAATTGTAAAATATTAAAGAATAAATTTGTATATTTATGCATATGTGAATAATTGAAGAGACTGGATATTAATGAATAATTTATCTGAATTCCAAAAAGTAAAGGCAATGTGTGTACCACAAACAGAATAATCAAACATTGCCTGTACTTCTATAAATGGATGCCACCTCTCAAAACAGATGACCAGTAAGTCAAATGGTAGTTGACATACATTCTGTGAAAATATAAAATATATTCACTAGTAAAATATAAAATAAAACTTGTTAATATAGAAAACCAAAGCCACTGCATTTTTCTTCCAAAATAATAAAGAGTTAAGCCTTAACTTATCCAAAACTTATTATCTGCAGGCTGCTTTCTTGCAAAGTTGCATGGAGACCAGCTACAGATCACTGCTAAGGTAGTAAAACCTGAGAAGATGCTGAGGGGATGAACTTGGGACCACACTACAATTTCTGACATTTCACAAACTTGAACCTGACCAATTGGAATCCATGTCTCTGATTCAGACAGTGAAAAAGATGGTGTTCCCTTCTCTATGAAGGCTGAGGCCAATCAGGTCTTTGGCCAAAGTCATATATTTGCAGGTATGTGGCTTGGACCATAGGTCCTTGATCTCAGTCAAGCCATGGGAAGGGCCAGTGCTTCCTGCCTTATAAACATTGAGGTTGATCTTCGAGATGTCCTCATTCTTCATAGCACATACACCCTCTTAAAAACAGGTTCCCTGGTCACTGAAAGAAGCTTTTGAGCGATGTTGCAGGTCTTCACACTGGAGCCACGGATGTCAGCCTGGCTTATATAATCCATATGATATCACTGGGAGAATATCTACTGACTGGCTGGCTAACACAGCCCCTCTGTAATGGACCAAGTGTTCCTGTAAGGCCAGTCTTCCTATGTGGACAAATCTCTACCCTTGTTAACCACACATGAATGTAGCCTGTACTCCAGGATTGGCCCTTAAATCATCTGTTTTTCCAGGATATTTTTCCAGCCTTTCACAATCATATTTAGTCTTACAAACTAATGCGCAACACTTTGCAGGTACTAGAGGAACACAAAAGACCTAAGCACAATTTCAGCAGTTGTATTTTTTACTGGGTAGAGGTAACTAAGCTGATAAAAATAATTTGAGCTCTGCTAGTCATGTTATGCCAAAGAGCCAAAAGATCATCCAGCTCCTGGAGGCAAATGGATTAACCTGTCAAGCTTGGCCTGGTCTGGAAAGGTTGTTTTACATTACAATGATTCTCTTAAGCAGCCAGGGTGATACATGCATCCTGACCAACATATACTGTTATGTATAGATCAACATCGGCAGTCCCTTGAACTTAAGAAAAGTCCACGTGATCTTCTTAAGTATTCGTTCAGCATCCTTGGATATTTTCTCTTGCAATAATCTTGGTCCCTGGTTCAGTAGAAGGTTTCAGTGTTACCATACCTTTCTTTCCTGGGTTCGCTGGATACAGTTCTTTCCTACAGCAATGCCGGGAATTATGCTCAAGGCCCTTTTTAGTTAAAATGGTATATATCACTGATCTAGTGAGCTGTAAATCACTATGAAAGCTGCCATTTATTATTATTATTATTTTCTTTTATTGTACTTTAAGTTCTGGGATACATGTGCAGAACTTACAGGTTTGTTACATAGGTATACATGTGCCACGGTGGTTTCCTGCACCCATCAACCCATCATCTATCTTAGCTATTTCTTCTAATGCTATCCCTCCCTTAGCCTCCCATCTCCGACAGGCCCTGGTGTGTGATGTTCCCCTCCCTGTGTCCATGTGTTTTGTTGGTGGGAGTGTAAATTAGTTCAGCTATTGTGGAAGACAGGGTGGTGATTCCTCAAGAATCTAGAACCAGAAATACCATTTGGCCCAGCAATCTCATTACTGGGTATATACCCAAAGGATTATAAATCATTCTACTATAAAGACACATGCCACAGGTATGTTTATTGCAGCACTGTTCGCAATAGCAAAGACTTGGAACCAATCCAAATGCCCATCAATGATAGACTGGATAAAGAAAATGTGGCACATATACACCATGGAATACTATCCGGCCATAAAAAAGGATGAGTTCATGTCCTTTTCAGGGACATGGATGAACCTGGAAACTATCATTCTCAGCAAACTAACACAGGAACAGAAAACCAAACACCACATGTTCTCACTCATACGTGGGGGTTGAACAATGAAAGCTGTCATTTTTAAGAGAAGGCAGGAATAAAAGTTAAGGGCAAATTTGTCCAACACTAAGTCTTTGCTGGCTGTTCTCTTGTAAACCTCTGTAAAAACTTGATAGAGGTTAGAGAAATCAATTATAACATTCTATTAATTCTATCTATTATGATAGATTGCTGTGATGGAATAAAGATGGCTGTAACTTCATGGACACTTCTCAAGAAAAGTTGGATTCCCTTTGAATACAGGATATCATTGGTGACTTGCTTTTTCCTCAGCAGACAATATGAATGATGGATAATGTTTTGGAATTCCTCCAGTTAGGGCATGGGAGGCTAGCAGAGTCTGCCCTGATCTTTGAAACACTTGCTGCTGGACTACCCTAAGGCCATCTCTGGAAGAGAACATGTGGAAAGACCAAAAGGAGATGCACTAACACTAAATAAAAAAGAGATACTCAGCAACCTTCAAGCTATTCCAGCCCCAGATGTTCTAGTGATTTCATAAGATACCCCAGATGTTGCGGTGCAGAGAGAATTCATCCTTATCCAACCCTTCCCAAATGACAGATTCATGAGCCAGATGAATGGCAATTGCTGGTTTAAGCCACTAAGTTTTTTTTTTTTTTTTTTTCAGACGGAGTCTCGTTCCGTCGCCCAGGCTGGAGTGCAATGGCGCGATCTCAGCTCACTGCAAGCTCCGCTTCCCGGGTTCACGCCATTCTCCTGCCTCAGCCTCCCTAGTAACTGGGACTACAGGTGCCCGCCACCACGCCCGGCTAATTTTTTGTATTTTTAGTAGAGACAGGGTTTCACCGTGTTAGCCAGGATGATCTCTATCTCCTGACCTCGTGATCCGCCCACTTCGGCCTCCTAACGTGCTGGGCTTACAGGCATGAGCCACCAAGTCTGGCCTAAGCCACTAAGTTTTGTAGCAGAGCACCATATAACTAGAACAAATGCCGAGGTGGCAGCTCAGATCACATATCTCCTAGTTTGTAGGGCTACAACTGCAAGACTTGGACCTCAGCCCTTGGTTGCACCTGAGGTGTGGTGGTGCTGCTTGGTGGCAATGTCAGGATTTTGTTCCAATGAAAGGTCTCGATTGCAAGGCTTGCTTTTCAGTCTTTAGTTCAAGTTATAGAAGAAATTGGAGCTCTCAGAACTAATGAATTTTGAGTTCGCTGAAAAGGGCTAGATCCCAGAGTTTGACCAGGGTGGCTACAGGATCCCATATTCAGACCAACTTAAAGAGGATCTATTCCTTCCAGATTATATGTTAAAAGCTATATATCCTGCCTTTCAATAATGAAGGTGGATATGACCAGATGGTGTTTGCATTACTTTAACATGGAACGAACTATAAGAACAGTGCGTCAGAGACCTCTTCCACCTCTGAATTTTCCTCCAACAAAGACTCTTCCAAAACTGTGAGTGTTGTGTGGAGGTGGGGTGGTGGCAGGGAAGAGGTGTCAATGCACCAATTCCCAACCCAAATGCTATTACATAAAGTGAACAATACTTAAATACTGATATGAAGTCAATAAACCTTATGTCACATGATGAAGGAAAAAGGAAATAAAATGAAGATATTTCTTCATACGAGTGTATACATCCATAAACACGCTTTTAACAAAAGAAAAAGGAAATACACATGACAATTACAGTCCTCATATCTGCAACTGGTCATATGGTCATAGTTGGTATTGATGACTACCTTCTTCTACTATCCATTCTATATTCCCTTTGCCTTCGGCAAGAACCTCAGCAGATCATGGTTTTTGGTGTTTTTTTTGTGCTGGTGGAGTGACCCAAACTTTCAGTCCTGAAGGGTCTGGGCCATTTGTAGTCTCGACTGTATTGGTTTGTTGTAGTTTTCCACTGACCTTAATCACAGGACATGGTAATACTAAGAAATGCAATAATGGATCGCCTGTACTTTTTGGATATTCTTATGTGGATATTACCTCCATTGTGGAGTAGCAAACCGATTTTGTTTTGATAGTCCAGGTCAATCACCCCAGCCAACACTGTAACTCCCTTATTAGCCTGTTGACTTAAAGGTAGGAGGACCCCAAAGTGTCCAGGTGGCAATTTTAACTTCCTGTTTAATGGAATTGTTGTTGTGTCTCCTGGTGTTAGTGTTCCTCCTTCTAG
Organism: Macaca thibetana thibetana; assembly: GCF_024542745.1. NCBI lineage: Eukaryota > Metazoa > Chordata > Mammalia > Primates > Cercopithecidae > Macaca > Macaca thibetana. Next base: position 16,782,031 of record NC_065591.1, read on the forward strand.
AACTAAAACCTCTAGGCCAATAGAATGTAATGTCACTGAAAGAAAACGCAAAAATTTTGCTAGTAGATCACTAGGGGTGATGGTGAGTGGTGCCACCTCCACTTCCGCCTCTTGATTCCTTTACCCATGAATCCTGGCTATGGAGAAACAGTACCATATATTGGATGCTGATTCCGAACATACAGGGCCTTCTGGAGAACTTTGCCACAGACCTGCAAAGTAACATCACCTAGTTGGCACTGTAATTGTGACTTCAAAAGGCCATTCTACAATTCTATCAGTCCAGCTGCTTCAGGATGATGGACAACATGGTAAGACCAGTAAATTCCATGAGCTTGAACCCATTGCAGCATTTATTTAGTCATAAAGTGAGTGCCCTTGTCAGAGACAATGCTGTGTGGAATATCATGATGATGGAAAAGGCATTTCATGAGTCCACAGATGTTAGTCTCGGGAGAAGCATTGCATGCAGGATAGGCAAACCCATATCTGGAGTAAGTGTCTATTCCAGTGAGCACAAACCTCTGCCCTTTCCATGATGAAAGAGATCAAATATAATGAAGCTGCCACCAGTTAGCTGGCTGATCACCCTGAAGAATGGTGCCATATTGAGGACTCAGTGTTGGTCTCTGCTGCTGGCAAATTGAAAACTCAGCATTGGCCCATAGCCAGGTGAATGGAAGTCCATGTTGATGAGCCCATGCATAACCTCCATCCCTGCTACCATGGCCACTTCGTTCATGGGCCCATTGGGTGATGACAGGAGTGGTTAGGGAAAGAGGCTGAGTGGCATCCACAGAATGGGTTATCCTATCCACTTAATTATTAAAATCCTCCTCTACTGAGGTCACCCATTTGTGAGCACTCACATGGGATACAAATATCTTCACAGTTTTTGACCACTCAGAGAGGTCCATCCACATACCTCTTCCCCAAATTTCTTTGTCACCAATTTTCCCATCATACTTCTTCCAAGTCCTTGACCATCCAGCCAAATCATTGATTACAGATCATGAATCAGTATATAATTGCACATCTGGCCATTTCTTCTTCCATGCAAACTGCACAACCAGGTGCACTGCTCGAAGTTCTGCCCAGTACAAAGATTTCTTTCACCATGGCACTTCAGGGATGTCCTAAAATGGAGCTATAGTGCTGCAGCTGTCCACTTTACAGTGGTGCCTGCATATCATGCAGAACCATCTGTGAACCAGGCCCTAGTCTTCCCTTACTCTGTCAATTGATCGAAAGGAACTCTCCATGAGGCCACTGGTGCAGTCTAGGGGAGACAAGGCAGGGTGGCAAAAGTGAAGGAGACAATGGGCATTTATGCCACTTCCTCATGTAACTTACTGGTCCCTTCAAGACCTGCTAGAGCCAGATCATGTATATACCACTTACATTTGATGACCGAATGCTGCTGTGCATGACCCATTTTATGGCTAGATGGGTCAGAAAGCACTCAGTTTATGATAGGCACTTCAGGTTGCGTGGTGACTTGATGATCCATAGTCAAACATTCAGTTTCCACCAAAGCCCAGTAGCAGGCAAAGAGCTGTCTCTCAAAAGGAGAGCAGTTATCTGCAGAAGATGGCAGGGCCTTGCCCCAACATTCTAGATGCCTCTGCTGTGATTTACCTAAGAGGGCCTGCCAAAGGCCACAAACAGCATTCTTATCTGCACTGAAACTTCAAGCACATTGGATCTGCTGGGTGATATGGACCAAATGGCAGAGCAGCTTGCATAGCAGACAGGACCTTCTCCTGTTCTGGACCCCACTCAAAACTGGCAGCCTTTGGGGTCACTTGATAAATGGGCCATAGTAACACATTCAAAGGAGGAATGTGTTGCCTCCAAAATCCAAATTGGCCCACTAGGTGTTGTGCCTCTTTCTTGGTTGTAGGCATGGTCAAATGCAGCAACTTATCTTTCACCTTAGAAGGAATATCTCAACAGAACTCACACCACTGGACCCCTGTAAATTTTACTGAGGTAGAAGATCCCTGAATTTTAGTTGGATTTATCTCCTATCCTCTGTCATGTAAATATCTCACCAATAAGTTCAGTTTGTTTGCTACTTCTTACTCACTGGACCAATCAGCATAATGTCATCAATTTAACGGACCAGTGTGATATCTCAGGGAAGCAGAAAGCAATCAAGATCTCTCCAAACAAGATTATGACACAAATCTGGAGAGTTTTGTCAACCCCATGGGGTTGGACAGAAAGGTATATTGCTGGCCTGCCAGCTGAAGGCAAATTCCTTCTGTTAGCCCTTATGGGCATGAATGGAGAAAAAGGCATTTGCCAAGTCAATGGCTGCATCCCAGGTAGCAGGAGATGTGTTAATTTGCTCAAGCAATGAAATCACATCTGGTACAGCAGTTGCAATTGGAGTGACCACTGGTTAAGCTTATGATAATCCACTGTCATTCTCCAAGATCCATCTGTCTTTTGCACAGGCCATATAGGAGAGCTGTACAGGGATGTTGTAGGAATTACCACCTCTGTGTCTTTCAAGTCCCTAATCTTCACATTCCCTCCAGTGATGCAATATTGTTTTTGATTTACTATTTGTTTTTAGGTAGAGACCGCTTTAATGGCATCCATTTGGCCTTTCCCACCACAATACCCTCACCTACAAGGGAGCCAGTGTGGGGGTTCTGCCAACTGCTAAATATGTCTATGCCAATTATGCTTTCTGGCACTGAGGAAATGACCACAGGATGAGTCCAAAGACCCATTGGACACAACGTAAGTCAGATCTGAGCTAAAAACTCGATTAATTACCTGTTCTCTATGAGCCCCTACTTTAACTGGAGGACTACAATGACATTTTGGCACCCCTGAAATCAACAGCAGCTCAGAGCCAGTGTCCAGTACTCTCCAAAATGTCTGATTACTTCCCTTTCTCCAATGCACAGTTACCCTGGTAAAAGGCCAGAGGTCCCCTTGGGGAAGGATGGGAGAAAGATTAACAGCATCAATTATTGGGAGTGTAGTGGGGCCCTTCCTCAAGAGTACCCAGCCTCCCCTTCATTCAAAGAGTTCTGGGTCTGCAAGCTGCTTCAAGTCTGGAAATTGATTGAGGGGCCATGATTCTGTGTTTTTATAATTCAAATTATTTTTTATCCATTTGACCTGGAAGTTTTATGCTTACAAAAATTAAGTAGGAATACACTAGACTTCCTATCAATTTTACTGCTAGAAACACTATGATTAATTAACCAATGCCAGAGCTCTACACAAGTCAGACTATTCTGATTGCCCCTTTGTCTCTGCTGTCTATTAAGGTAGCTATGCCCACCTTGCCTTTGATGGTTGAGTGCTGCCACTTGGTTCCCAACGTATTTAAATACAATTATTCCCAACGTATTTAAATTTTTTTTTATTATTATACTTTAAGTTCTAGGGTACACGTACACAATGTGCAGGTTTGTTACATATGTATACTTGTGCCATGTTGGTGTGCTGCACCCCATCAACTTGTCAGCACCCATCAACTCATCATTTACATCAGGTATAATTGAGTGACTGCGATTCTCACTGTTAGATCTGACATACAGAGAAGAGCAATTACAGGGCTCTTCAAAGATGCGGGTGCTGCCCTCACAAATCTATTTCACAAAGCATTGGTCAAGGGTATATCTTCCGGACAGTCCCAGTTGGAATGAGTAGGTCTAAAGTTACTAATCCACTCCATCATCCATCCCAGTCTCCTTAAGCCTTTGGATCCCTTCCTCTACATTAAACCAAGGGAGATCAGGCATGTCTAGCTCACCCACAGTGGGCCATCTTTTAATCCATATTTCAGCTAACCAAGCAAATAAACTATTATGACCCTTTTTAATTCCCTTAGCTGCAACATTAAATGCAGAATTCCCACTTAGTGGGCCCAAATCAATAAATTCCACCTGATTCAACTCTATGTTCCTTCCATCACTATCCCACACCCTTCATATCCATTCCTATGCCTGTTCTCTAGATTTCTACTTATATAAATTAGAAAAGTCAAGCAGTTCTTTTTGAGTGTAGCATACCTCCTCATGGGTCACACTCTGAACCTCACCTCTGAGGGCCCACCAGGACTTTAGTCTAGTTATAGGCCTAGAAGCAAACAGGGGTGTCTAGGGTGGGTCCTGAGGAGAATCAACATTATCTTGCCTGGCAACTGCCTTAGGAGAGGCCATCACCGATGCCTCAGGCAGCACAGGTTTTATCCCCTCAGACAAAGGTGGAAAGGTTGACGGCAGCATGGGTCGCGGGGAGAATATTGCCACTACTGGGGATGGGAAAGCTCTTTCTTCTGGCAAAACACATTCACCAGAGTTTACAAACGCAGTGTCCTCAGCTTCATCAGGGTCCTCCCACCCATCCCCATTCCAAGTCCCATCCCAGGGTCCCATTCTTTTGCAATCAATGCCCTCAATTTAACAGTAGACACCTGACAAGGCTGTGCATGCACCTTTTGTTGCAGGTCAGCCACTCACATGATAGGAGTTTGTGCCTGTTTTTCCACAATTTCAGCTCTTTTTCTACAGGAGACAAAATTCTCACTCCGGACAATCTTAGCAGATTTGAGGCTCAGTATCTGCCTCTGAAGCGGAAGTTAGAATCCCTGAGTTCATTATTTTATTTTGTCATTTTGTCCAGTGAACTTAGGACCAACCAACAAACTTCATTATATTATTTGGTCCTCCACAAATAGTCAAAGGTATTATGTACATAATAAACTCCTTGCCTCTCACTTCAGGAGTGGTGAATCAAGAGTGTCAAATGTATTTATATTGTATAACTCTCTGAACACTTCACACCAAGGACTATAAGTGTTCTTCATACTATTAGCAGTAGAGTCCTTAGCATTTTTGGGTCAAATTATATTAAGCAGCCCACTACAGAAACCCAAAAACCAACAAAAGAACTCCATCCTTAATATTCTGTTCCTCTAGAACCACTCCCGGTATAAAAATCTGTATTTCTCAGGGTTTTCTAGAGGGACAGAACTAACAGGATACACACACACACACACACACACACACACACACACACACGTATGTGTGTATATATATGTGTGTATATATACATACTATATATATATGGAGTTTATTAAGGAATATTAACTCACACAATCATTAGGTCAAACAATAGGGCATCTGCAAGCTGAGGAAGAAGGAATCCAGTCTGAGTCCCACAGCTGAAGAACCTGGAGTCTGATGTTCAAGGACAGAAAGCATCCAGCATGGGAAAAAGATGTGGGCTGAAAGGCTAAGCCAGTCTAGCCTCTTCATGTTTTTCTGCCTACTTTATATCCTGGCCACATTGGCAGCTGAGTAGAAGATGCCCACCTAGATTAAGGGTGGGTCTGCCTTTCACAGCCCCCTGGCTCAAATATTAGTCTCCTTTGGCAACACTGTCACAGGCACACCCATGATCAATACTTTGCATCCTTCAATCCCGTCAAGTTGACACTCAGTATTAACCATCACACCTGGCTTCAAAATTTCAAAGGACAGGCTGACTCTCTGCTTAGGGGCTAATGCAGCTGGTGATATTAAGTTAAAATGAATGCTTGTTTACAAATCCAAAAGTCCTAAGACCCTTAAGAATTATGCTAAATCTACTCTGCCTGTGCTCTATACATGGAAGAACAAAATTTGGATGACAGCACATCTATTAACAGCATGGTTTATTGAATAGCTAAGCCTACTGGTGAGACCTGCTGAGAAAAAAATTCTTTGAAAATATTACTGATCATTAAAAATGTACATGGTCACCCAACAGCTCTGAAGGAGATGTACAATGAGATTGAAGTTTTTTTCATGGTTGCTAACACAGTATCTATTTTGCAGCCCATTAGCCAAAAAGTAATTTTTAACTTTCATTATGTAAGAGATGTATTTTGTAAGACTAAAGTTGCTCTAACTAATGATTCTTCCGATGAATCTGGGTAAAGTAATTCAAAAACCTTCCAGAAAGGATTCATCATTCCTCTGACACCATTAAAAACATTCTTCATTTATGGAAGGAGATAAAAATATCAACATGAATAAGAGTTTGAAAGAAGTTGATTCCAAACCCTCTTGGATGACTTCAAGAGTGTAGTAAACACCTGCAGATATGGTGGCTATATCAAAATAAGTGGAATTAGAAGTGGAGCCTGAAGATGTGACTAGATATCTAGAATCATATTTCTAAAACTTGAATAAATGAGAACTTGTTTGTTATGGATGAGCAAAGAAAGTGGTTTCTTGAGATTAAATCTACTCTTGATGAAGATATTGTGAAGATCATTGAAATGACTACAAAGGTTTTAGAAGATTACATAAATGTAGTTGATAAAGCAGTGGCGGGTTTGAAAGGATTGATTTTAATTTTGAAAGAAGTTCTACTGTGAGTAAAAAGCTATCAAACAGCATTACATGCTACAGGTAAATCTTCATCAAAAGAAGAGTCGATCTATATGACAAACTTTACTATTTTAATTTTTAGGAAATGCCATAGCCACACATCACTGTGATCAGACAGAAGCCATCAACACCAAGGGAAGTGCATCGATCATCATGTTGATGGTTTTACATTTAAGTCTTTAATCCATCTTGTGTTAATTTTTGTATAAGGTTTAAGGAAGGGGTCCAGTTTCAGCTTTCTGCATATGGCTAGTCAGTTTTCCCAACACCGTTTATTAAATAGGGAATCCTTTCCTTATTGCTTGTTTTTGTCAGGTTTGTCAAAGATCAGATGGTTGTAAATGTGTGGTGTTATTTGTGAGGCCTCTGTTCTGTTCCATTGGTCTATATATCTGCTTTGGTACCAGTACCATGCTGTTTTAGTTACTGTAGCCTTGTAGTATAGTTTGAAGCCAGGTAGCTTGATGCCTCTAGCTTTGTTCTTTTTGCTTAGGATTGCCTTGGCTATATGGGCTCTTTTTTGGTTCCACATGAAATTTAGAGTAGTTTTTTTCTAATTCTGTGAAGAAATTCAATGGTAGCTTGATGGGGATAGCATTGAATCTAAAAATTGCTTTGGGCAGTATGGCCATTTTCATGATATTGATTCTTCATATCCATGAGCATGGAGTGGAATTTGTAGTTTTCCTTGAAGAGGTCATTCATATCCCTTGTAAGTTGTATTTCTAGGTATTTTATTCTCTTTTGTAGCAATTGTGAATGGCAGTTCATTTGACTTGGTTCTCTGTTTATCTGTTATTGGTGTATAGGAATGCTTGCAATTTTTGCACACTGATTTTGTATCCTGAGACTTTGCTGAACTTGCTTATCAGCTGAAGGAGACTTTGAACTGAGATGATGGGGTTTTCTAAATACACAATCATGTCATTTGAAAACAGAGACAATTTGACTTTCTCTCTTCCTGCTTGAAAACCCTTTATTTCTTTCTCTCGTCTGATTGCTCTGGCCAGAACTTTCAATATTATGTTGAATAGGAGTGGTAAGGGAAGGCATCCTTGTTTGCCAGTTTTCAAAGGGAATGCATCTAGCTTTTGCCCATTCAGTATGATATTGGCTGTGGGTTTGTCATAAATAGCTCTTATTATTTTGAGATACGTTCCATCAATACCCAGTTTATTGAGAGTTTTTAGCATGAAGGAGTGTTGAATTTTATCAATGGCATTTTCGGCATCTATTGAGATAAACATGTGGTTTTTGTCATTGGTTCTGTTTATGTGATGGATTCTTTCTATTGATTTGCGTATGTTAAGCCAGCCTTGCATCGCAGGGATGAAGCCAACTTGATTGGTGTATAAGCTTTTTGATGTGCTGCTGAATTCAGTTTGCCAGTATTTTTTGAGCATTTTTCATCGACGTTCATCAGGGATATTGGCCTGACATGTTCTTTTTTTGTTGTGTCTCTGCCAGGTTTTGGTATCAGGATGATGCTGGCCACATAGAATGAGTTAGGGAGGAGCTTCTCTTTTTCTATTGCTTGCAATCGTTTCAGAAGGACTAGTACCAGCTCCTTTTTGTACCTCTGGTTAGAATTCGGCTGTGAATTCATCTGATCCTGGACTATTTTTGGTTGGTAGGCTATTAATTATGGCCTCAATTTTAGAACTTGTTATTGGTCTATTCAGAGATTCGACTTCTACCTGGATTAGACTTGGGAGGGTGTATGTTTCCAGGAATTTGTCCATTTCTTCCAGATTTTCTAGTTTATTTGTGTAGAGGTGTTTATAGTAATCTCTAATGGTAGTTTTTATTTCTGTGGAATCAGTTGTGATATCCCCTTCATAATTTTTTATTGTGTCTATTTGATTCTTCTCTCTTTTCTTCTATATTAGTCTGGCTAGTGGTCTTTCTATTTTGTTGGTCTTTTCAAAAAACCAACTCCTGGATTCATCGATTTTTTTAAGGGTTTTTCGTGTCTCTATCTCCTTCAGTTCTGCTCTGATCTTACTTATTTCTTGTCTTCTGCTGGCTTTTGAATTTGTTTGCTCTTGTTTATCTAGTTCTTTTAATTGTGATGTTAGGGTGTCAGTTTTAGATCTTTCCTGCTTTCTCTTGTGGGACTTTAGTGCTGTAAATTTTCCTCTAAACAACGCTTTAGATGTGTCACATAGATTCTGGTACATTGTGTCTTTGTTCTCATTTGTTTCAAATAGCTTATTTATTTCTGTCTTATTTTCATTATTTACCCAGTATTCATTCATGAGCAGGTTGTTCAGTTTCCAGGTAGATGTGTGGTTTCAAGTGAGTTTCTTAATCCTGAATTCTAATTTGATTGCACTGTGGTCTGAGAGACTGTTATGATTTCCGTTGTTTTGCATTTGCTGAGGAGTATTTTACTTCCATTTTTGTGGTCGATTTTAGAATAAGTGCAATACGGTGCTGAGAAAAATGTATATTCTGTTGATTTGGGGTGTAGAGTTCTGCGGAGGTCTATTAGGTCTGCTTGGTCCAGAGCTGAGTTCAAGTCCTGAATATCCTTGTTAATTTTCTGCCTTGTTGATCTGTCTAATGCTAACAGTGGGATGTTAGTCTCCCACTATTATTGTATGGTAGTCTAAGTCTCTTTGTAGGTCTCTAAGAACTGGCTTTATGAATCTGGGTGCTCCTGTATTGGGTGCATATATATTTAGGATAGTTAGCTCTTCTTGTTGCATTGATCCCTTTACCATTATGTAATGCCCTTCTTTGTCTCTTTTGATCTTTGTTGGTTATAGTCTGTTTTATCAGAGACTAGGATTGCAACCTCTGCTTTTTCTTTTTTTTCTTTTCTCTTTTTTTCTTCTATCCATTTGCTTGGTAAATATTCTTACCTCCCTTTATTGTGAGCCTATGTGTGTTTTGCACATGAGATGGGTCTCCTGAATACAGCACACCAATGGGTCTTGACTCTATCCAATTTGCCAGTCTGTGGCTTTTAATTGTGGCGTTTACATTTAAGATTAATATTGTTATGTGTGAATTTGATCCTGTCATTATGATGCTAGCTGATTATTTGCCCATTAGCTGATGTGGTTTCTTTGCAGTGTCGAAGTTCTTAAAATTTGCTGTGGTTTTGCAGTGGGTAGTACCAGTTGTTCCTTTCCATGTTTAGTGCTTCCTTCAGGAGCTCTTGTAAAGCAGGCCTGGTAGTGACAAAATCTCTCAGCATTTGCTTTTCTGTAAAGGATTTTATTTCCCTTCACTTATGAAGCTTAGTTTGGCTGGATACAAAACTGAGTTGAACATTCTTTTCTTTAAGAATGTTGAATATTGGCCCCCACTCTCTTCTGGCTTGTAGGGTTTCTGCAGAGAGATCCGCTGTTAGTCTGATGGGCTTCCCTTTGTGGGTAATGCAATCTTTCTCTCTGGCTGTCCTTAACACCTGAACATTTTTTCCTTCATTTCTACCTTGGTGAATCTGACGACTATGTGTCTTGGGGTTGCTCTTCTTGAGGTGTATCTTTGTGGTGTTACCTGTATTTCCTGAATTTGAATGTTGGCCTGTCTTGCTAGGTTGGGGACTTTCTCCTGGATAATATCCTGAAGAGTGTTTTCCAACTTGGTTCCATTCTGCCCCTCACTTTCAGGTACACCAACTAAACGTAGGTTTTGGTCTTTTCACATAGCTCCATATTTCTTGGAGGCTTTGTTCATTTATTTGCATTCTTTTTTCTCTAATCTTGTCTTCAAGCTTTATTTCATTAAGTTGATCTTCAATCTCTGATATCCTTCCGTTTGATCGATTTGGCTATTGATGCTTGTGTATGCTTCATGAAGTTCTCATGCTGTGTTTTTCAGCTTCATCAGGTTACTTATGTTCTTCTCTAAACTTGTTATTCTAACTAGCAATTCCTCTAACCATTTTTCAAGGTTCTTAGCTTCCTTGCATTGGGTTAGAACATGCTCCTTTAGCTCAGAGGAGTTTGTTATTACCTATTTCTTCTGTTTGCTATTACCCAATTACTTCCATCAGTTCCTCAAACTCATTCTCTGTCCAGTTTTGTTTCCTTGCTGGTGTGGAGTTGTGATCCTTTGGGGTGAGAAGAGGTGTCTGGTTTTAGAAATTTTCAGCCCTTTGGCACTGGTTTTTCCTCCTCATCATGGATTTATCTACCTTTGGTCTTTGATGTTGGTGATGGCGTTTCTGAGTGGACGTCCTTTGTGTTGATGTTGATGCTATTCCTTAGTTTTCCTTTTAATGGTCAGGCCCCTCTGCTGCAGGTCTGCTGGAGTTTGCTGGGTATCCACCCCAGACCCTGTTTTCCCGTGAAGCCAGTAACGATTGCTGCCTATTCCTTCCTCTGGAAGCTTCATCCCACAGGCACACCTGCCAGATGCCAGCTGGAGCTCTCCTCTATAAGGTGTCTATCAATCCCTACTGGGAGGTGTCTCCTAGTCAAGAGTTGCCAGGGTCAGGGACTCACTTGAGGCGGCAGTCTGTCTCTTAGCAGAGCTTGAACGCTGTGCTGGGAGGTCTGCTGCTCTCTTCACAGCCAACAGGTAGGGACGTTTAAATCTGCTGAAGCTGCACCCACAGCCTCCCCTTCCTTCAGGTTCTCTGTCTCAGGGGGATGGGGGTTTCATCTATAGGCCCACAACTGGGGCTGCTGCCTTTTTTTCAGAGATCCCCTGCCCAGAGAGGAGGAATCTAGAGAGGCAGTCTGGCTACAGAGGCTTTGCAGTGCTGCAGTGGGCTCCATCCAGTTCAAACTTCCTGGCAGCTTTGTTTACACTGTGAGGGGAAAACTGCCTACTCAACCTTCAGCAATGGCGGACACCCCTCCCCCCACCAAGCTCGAGCATCCCAGGTGGACTTCAGATTGCTATGCTTGCAGTGATAATTTCAAGCAAGTGAATCTTAGCTTGCTGGAATCCATGGGGGTGGGATCTGCTGAGCTAGACCACTTGACTCCCTGGCTTCAGCCCCCTTTCCAGGAAAGTGGATAGTTCTGTCTCGCTGGCATTCAGGTGTCACTGTGGTATGAAAAAACTCCTGCAGCTAGCTCGGTGTCTGCCTAAACAGCCACCCAGTTTTGTGCTTGAATCTCAAGGCCCTGGTGGTATAGGCACCCGAGGGAATCTCCTGGTCTGTGGGTTGTGAAGACCATGGGAAAAGCACAGTATCTGGGTGGGAGTACACCCGTTCCTCATGGCACAGTCCTTCATGGCTTCCCTTGACTAGTGGAGGGAGTTTCCCAACCCCTTGTGCTTCCTGGGTGAGGCAATGCCCCACCCTGCTTCTGCTTGCCCTCAATGGGCTGCACCCACCGTCTAACTGTCTAACCAGTCCCAATGAGATGAGCCAGGTCCCTCAGTTGGAAATGCAGAAATCACCCGCCTTCTCCGTTGATCTCGCTGGGAGCGGCAGACTGGAACTTTTCCTATATAGCCCTCTTGCCAGCCACCAAACATAACTATTATATGCACTGAGAAACCTAAAAATTTGTGTGACACTTTACTCTGTCAGTTGCTTTATTGTAGTGGTCTAGAAGAGAACCCACAGTTTCTTCAAGGTATGTCTATAAAAATTAGATTATTTAATTTTCAAATCATATATATACCAATAATTTACATATATAACTTTATTTAATACTCAAAACAATCCATTTCATTAGGTGCTATCTTATTGTCTCCATGTCCAAGGTTAAATTCAATATAACTAATCCAGTCATTTATATTTTCATAATTATTACAAAATGCACACTTTTTTATTTCAAATGTGTATAGTGTATCACTTTAACTTTGTCAAAGTAAGACAAAAAGTAAATAGAGACTTCAGACTGAAAGATCAAAATAAACCACAAAAAATCCGATAATTTAATTATCAAAATTATTACAGAGTAAGAATTGTTTATACTTTAATTGCCTTGCATTGTAAATTTACAGAATAAAAGATCAGTGTAATTTTCACCTCTTCTTGAAGATAGAGCCTCAAAGACTATGTTAGCAACACGAATATGAATAATTAGTAAATTAGACAGTTTATAATCTTGATAGTATTCACAAACTTGTTTTTCACAATTACCCACTATGAATGAAAGAGTAGGAAATTTCTTGCAGTAATCATCTTAGCCCAAAGACAATGTGATATATCTTCATTCTGACTTAATAGTAATGAAACTATTTCTACATGCCTTCTAATTTCTTGAGAGCCAGTGAAACCACCGTTAGTATCCCTAACGCATTATTGTTATTATAAAATATCTCTGTTGATAAATGCTTTGTAAGTACAAATATAGACTCACTGTCCAAATAAAATAAGGCCCCTCTTTTCCCGGTCATTCATCTGTCTATCCATCTATCCATCCCTCCATCCATCACTTAAATTTATGTCTGAAGTTGCAATGTTTTGAATTTTTGCAATCAGACCTTGGAGACGACCTTGAGCAGCAGGATGCTTAGTGTTCCAATGATTGAATGCATGCCTAGCATTCCAATAATGGAACCCTAGGCATAAATGGCCTAAACACACAGATAAGGAGGACATGCAGTATACCAGGTACCAAACAGATGTTGGAAAAAACAAGCCAATATACACATGCTCTGCTACCAAGTAGCTTCTAATACTGATTGATTGACTGAAAAGTCAATATTTACCTTCAATACAACATAGTAAAGAACAGAATCAATGTACAAAGTATTTTAGAAACACTAATTGGATAGAAATCATGATTATGCTTATTTAGGTAATGTTTTATAGAGTAGAATTATGGAGATAATTTTTGGGAGAGAGGATGAAACATTTTAATGCATTGAGTATAACAAGTTATCTTTATTTCTGAAAATGTGATAAATTTAAAATAGTTGCACATAAGATGTTCATGGCATAATTGCTGTTTATGAGATTGGAAGAGTAAGTTAGATATTGACTATTCTTAAGAGATTTGAATACCATTCATTTTAAAATACAATTTCTTTCTGATAGCTTTTTGAGAGCATTTTTCACATGCTTGTTTCTGAAACTATAAATTATTGGATTAAACATGGGAAATACAACAGTATAAAACACTGCCGCCACCTTATCAGTGTCTAGGGAATAGCTGGTGGTGGGCCGTAAGTACATAAACAGGAGCGTTCCATAGAATAAGGTGACTGCTATGAGGTGGGAAGCACAAGTGGAGAATGTTTTGCTTCTGCCACCTGATGACTTGATGCTCAACACAGTGATGAGGATGCAAAAGTAAGAAATAAATATGACCACGAAAGTGCTGGTCTGGATGAAGCCGCAGAAAGCAAAGAGCAGAAGCTGGTTGATCTGAGTGTCTGTACATGATAGAGCCAGAAGAGGTGGGATATCACAGAAAAAATGATTGACAATATTGGAGCCACAAAATGGCAGCCTGAATGTGAGGCACACATGGACCAGTGATGTCATACTTCCACTGAAATATGCCAACACAATGAAGCAGACACAGACTCTCCTAGACATCAGCGTAGAATACAGCAGTGGCTTGCAGATGGCTGTATAGCGGTCATAAGCCATTGCTGCCAGGATAAGGCACTCAGCATCCGCAAAAGAAGCAAAGAAAAACATTTGTAGCACACATCCATAAGGAGAGATGCTTTTCCTGGATGCTAAGAAGTTTGCCAGCATTTTAGGAGTGATTGCTGTAGAATAGCTGATATCTAAGAAAGACAAGTTGCTAAGAAAATAATACATGGGGGTTTGAAGGCTTGAATTAATATTAACTAGAATTATTAAGAGCATATTTCCCACCATAGTTAATGTATATACCATAAGAAATACCAAGAACAGTGTGACTCTGAGAGGTAGAGAATCTGTGAATCCAACAAATAGGAACTCAGTTGGCATGGTGTAATTACTCTCCAACATCTTAGTTTTCTTGTTTTTCTCACTGGACCTAGATAGTATCAGAAGACGTAAGTTAACTTGAGTTATGGATGAAACAAAAGTATCTTTATTCTCTTCTTCTAAGGAAGCAAATAGAAGGTCAGTAAAATCACAGAGATGGCATTTTTTGTAAATTTTGATTTTGTTTTTATACTTTGATTAAAGGAAGTATAATAATTAAAGATCATGGATAGCAGAAAATGTTATTTAGATGGTGGTGTTTTATACTGTAGTACCTCTTTAAATGCACTGCACTTTATGTGATGATACTAGTTTCTTTCTTTTTTTTATTATTATACTTTAAGTTCTAGGGTACATGTGCACAACGTGCAAGTTTGTTACATATGTATACATGTGCCATGTTGGTGTGCTGCACCCATTAACTCATCATTTACATTAGGTATATCTCCTAATGCTATCCCTCTCCCTTCCCCCCACCTCACGACAGGCCGCAGTGTGTTCCTTTTCCTGTGTCTAAGTGTTCTCATTGCTCAATTCCCACCTGTGAGTGAGAACATGTGGTGTTTGTTTTTTTGTCCTTGCGATAGTTTGCTGAGAATGATGGTTTCGAACTTCATCCATGTCCCTCCAAAGGGTTATAAATCATGCTGCTATAAAGACACCTGCATATGTATGTTTATTGTGGCACTATTCACAATAGCACAGACTTGGAACCAACCCAAAGGTCCATCAATGATAGACTGGATTAAGAAAATGTGGCACATGTACACCATGGAATACTATGCAGCCATAAAAAAGGATGATACTGGTTTTTTTTCAAGCTGAAAGGGATAAATGTAGCTCATGTAAAGAAACCTAGTAGAATAATGAGAGTTGGCAAAATCTCTAGAGGCAAAACTCTATTTTTGCAATCCTAAAATCACATTCTTCTACATAAAGGAGAGTTGAGATAAAATATGAAAAATGTCCATATTTGAACTATGTAATTCCACAGAAGAATATCTGTGATGCTGGGAGGTTACCTAACATAGTAGTTAAGAGCATGATGGTTATGCCAGAGATGGCTGGGTTTACAACTTGGCTTTGCTATTTACTATTTTTGTGACGTTGGCATAGTTATTTGACTTTCTATGATAGTTAAAATGAATAAATAAATATTCCTAGTAAGCAGATATCTGTACATCACTTACATGACTACACATACAAGTCACTGTATGAGTGCTGTTTAAATAAAATTTATTAAAAATAAATAAATTGACTCCATTTTGATTCTTTTGATTTTATTTTATCTGAACACCATGAAATATCCAGATCATTCTCAATATTAATCTTGTCTTTAACATCATAGATATATTATTTGTTTTCTCTTGTAAAAAGTCTGTGTGTGTGTGTGTGTGTGTGTGTGTTATACACAAATGTATTGTTTGGCAGTACTAAATCTTTACTCATGCCCTATCATTGTTGTTTTCTTTTTCAAGGTTTAGTTTGCTTTATCTCTGAAGTAGGCACTGTTTGGTGTGAAGTTCTAGAAACAGTATGTTTTGAAGGGCTGCATATGTAATTGGACTTCTAAACTAGTTCTGTAAGGACAAACATTGTATGGAAAAATGAAAAAATAATCAAGAACAAAAAAAGATGATTTTAAATAAAATACAATGCTAATGGAATATTCAGCAGGAAGTTAGATCATTTGGAAGTGAGAAGTGCTTACAGTGAGTAACATAGTGAGTAACTAAGGGAAATTATGGGATCTATTGTCTCTGTCATACCTGATAACCTCAGAACGTCTTCTCTCCAGCCAAATGGCAAGGAATCTTCTAAATGTACTGAAAAGAGAAGCCAGCCTTCTCTGCGAACTCAGATTTTTTAGAAGAGCAAATAACTTGACAGGGTAAGAATGCAATGTGTGTAGCTAAAACTATAGTGAAGAAATCCCAACTCTGAAAAAATACTAGAAAAATGTACAAAAGTCATTTGCAAGCTTTATATAACATTCAAATCTTCACAACTGGATATGTATTTTCTCTCTTATTTCCGACCAACCCTAGCAACTTTCCACTGTTACATTTCTGATGGGATGGCTAAATCAAATTCGCAGGCTCATCCAAACAAGTGACATTTCCATTAATGATTTTAATGAGTTTATATATTATATCCAAAAACAAGTTGTGAGATCAAAGTCTTATTTTTCTTCCTTGAGTCCCATAACACCTACAAAACAATTTAAAGGGGTTTTGTAGTCAATTGTCCAGTGAGAGACTGAGCATCCCAGGACAACTTTCCTTTTCCTACAGGATTATCTCACACTGCTCTTAGCTGAAATCAGAAAAATCTCCTAAAATGAGTTGAACCCCATTGGATCTTAGGGAAATCTCATTTGACAAACCTCCTATTCCTAAAAGATTAATAAATTGTATTTGCTATTCTCTTTGAAAGAGATATGCAGATAGCAGAAATATTAGTACTGATTACACTCAATCTATTCTTTCCTTTACAAATGGCATTGTACTGAGCTTAACCACACAGAATTTGAAGTTAGGCAAATGAATATAACCTCAGGTCTAAATATAATTTTCTAGAAGTCATTGAACTTCTCTATGCCTAAATTATTTGTTATATTTAATTAGCATAATAATACATTATAATACTGAAATCAAGATTGGACTAGGTAGCTTTACAGAAGTTGCTATGCTGTAGATGCATCAAAATGTATGTTATTATATATTATAATTATTACTATTAATGCCATTATGATTATTTAACAATTCAATATCTGAGTTTGAAATGACAAATTCTCCTAGTTTGTTTTTATATAAACAAACACAATTAACCACACTGTAAGTGAATATGTGATATGTGCTTGTAAAATCTGAGGTTTAACATGCTGCTACAGAAAGTTATTACACCACTGATTTTCCAAAAGTTCTTAAATAGGCATAGTCAGCTTCCATCTCATGGCAATAAGGTACACAACGAATTGGGCAGTGATTTTTTTTTCTAATTGCCATGGATAAGGTAAGCTTAGGTCTATGCTACTACTATTTTCTCCCCACACTCAACCCACATACATACACAAACTGAAACACACCACACACATGCACACACACACACAGAGAAATAGCAGGGATACATTTTATTTGAGGTAAATTCATGATCTTTGCTACCTTCACAATAAACATTTTGTTGATGCTTTAGAGGAAAAAATCACCTACCTCAGCACCATCAAGAACTTTGAATTGTAGAATTTACTTTGCATAATGGGTTATCAACATTTTTCTCTAGATTTTAGAAATAATTCTTATAAGGGATGACTCTATATATTATAGTCTGTGACAAGTGAGACAGTATCCCAAGATAATTTCCAATCCCAGTAGGGCATCTGATAGTTAATTACTCTCATCCTAGTGGCATAGGTATATGGTTTAGCTGATCTCTTTTAAATGAAAAAAGGTAAAGAATAATAACACAATTGACTATAATGTAACCAGTAATAACATAACCTGTCTTCATCATTGAGAGAGGTTTGATTAAAATGATCTTTTAATTCTACCAACAATCTTTTAATTCTACCAGCAAAAAAATTATATTTCTTCTGTAAATTCTTATTTCTATCAGTTCTCATTATGAATTCAGTTACTTAATGATACTTTGAAGTATTTAGTGGTACTATGGAATTCTAAAGTACAAGCTCAATATATTGAGAAGAATCTCAGGCACTCTAATTTTTGGTTGTTTTTCCACTGTTGGAGTGACTAGAAAGAAATATGCCTTGAATGTTAAGCTACAGGAGTAAACACTGGTGACTCAGGCAACCTAGATTTGAATGGTAGTCATGCCATTTCACGGCTATGGCACCTTGAACTACTTATTTAATGTTTACTAATTTTTAAATTGTGAATAATAATTGCACACATCAAATTCTTGTCAAGATTGAGTTAACTCAATGTCACTTGTTCAGCAGATGGTACTTGTTCCATGACTCTTAATGTTCTCTAATAATTATAGCAGTATTTGCAACAGTATTTCTTAATACTTTATAACACTGCTCTAGATCGTAACATTATTTAAATGATTGACAATGGCATAGTCTATACCTTATGATTCTTAAGATTGACAGACTAGACAGTGGATAAATACAGAATCCCACCTAGCCTCTCTTCTGTACCTGGGAGGAAAATTGAAATCAGTTTTGTGGCTTTCAGAAGGGCTTTTTATTTAATGGGTGGACCTATTTTAGAAATAGGAGGTTTAAACAAAGTTGTCAACCTTTAAGTGCATCCAGTAAATGGTTCAAAAACGCACTCATTCATATAGAAGATGAATGTAATCTCTAAAATTGAAAGCAGCTTATTCATATGCTGTGTCCTTTATGTGGTAGGAAATAATAAGGTTTGTAAAAAGATGCTTCCATGTAAGGAATCACAGAAAGCCCCCTGATGCTTGGATATACAGAAACAAGGATTCTAAATTGCTGATATTTCCAGTTTTCCATGTTATGTTTGTCTTCAATATGGTGGATAATTGTGCTCTTTAATGGGATAATGAAAGGCAAATTGACTTTTCTTCAGAGCCTGAAACTTACAAATATAGAGACTAATATTGACATTTTGTGTTTCCCCTGCTAAGAAAAAGTAAAATGACTGAGGAAGTTTGCTTTCCTTTTGTGGGTTAGAGAGGGAGAGAAAATACTATACAGATTAAAAGTTACAAGGAGGGCAGCACGGGCTGTACTGTAAGGAGACCACATCTGGAATGATAGTTTTAGATAGAAATAGTTGATCAAATTAATAAAGAATAATTGACTCATATTTTTGAAGACTCATTTTTCTTCTGTACTGGCAAAATAAAAGAGCCAAATTGTAATTACATTAGAAACTTTGCCATCTATATATTTTTTAATGTTAGTATTGTGCAGGAAAAGATAAACTCAACTATCTGGAGTCTTCAGAACCGGCCCTGACAACGTCTGAAACCTTGGAATATCCTGTCTGATAAGGGCATCTTCATATACTTTGGCTCAGTTTACACTGATGGTATGATTTATTCTGCCCTGTTTTTGCGTACCTGGGGCTTCCAGGTTATACTGTATTAGTATTGGGCATTTGAAGACTACATATCTAAGATCAGGTAAGTGGATTCTCCGTGCCTATGTGACTGACCCTCAGTCAAACCTTGGACACAATTATTTGGTAATCTTCTGTGATTGTCAATATTCCATACTTGTTATCAGATAATACTTCTGGGAGATTAAGTGTTGCCTGTGTGATTCCACTTAAGAGGACAAGTGGAAGCTCATACTTGGTTCTCCCAGAAACTAACCTATACATTCTTTTCCTTCTACAATATAATCCATATTTTTGTGAAACAAGTTCACTGTGTACTGGTTACCAACTTGCCTGGTTCCAGTGAGACAGAACACACGTACACACAAGTTACATGAAGCAAGCAGCAAAGGACAACAGAAGGCTAGGATTTATTGAAAGCTGGGCTTCCAAAGTTCAGGAAAGATGCTCAGACTGAATGGGATCTCATCGGCATATGCCTCACTTGCACTGCATAGTGAGGGAACCCAGAGAGCAGCCTATCCTGGTTTTGTACACTGGGGTGACAAGAATTGCTGGGCCAAAGTCTTGAAGGACAACCTGTTTCTAAAGTGAAGGAGGCATTGGCCAAAGCAACACAGGCTCTGTTCCAGCTGCCTCCCCTATCTCAGAATGTTGCATTTTCAGTAGATTCTAGAGTTATTTTTGAGCATTACACATGAGGAAGGAGGGACAACTGGATTGCTCGAAGGCTACCTGGAAAACTGTCCTGCAATCTTTAGTTGTAATAAACTATAACCATAAGCATAATAGCTTTTCTGAGTTCTGTGACTTCTAGTGAATCATTGAAACTGATGTGGGACCTCTGATACAAGTACTAAGTTCTAAAAGTGTCCTGAAGTGTTTTTTAAAATAAGATTTCAAACTTCTTTCTTTGTATATTATGTAAAATATCTAAAAATATACCAGACAGTTATACAATATTTTAATATAAAATATTAGGTAAACATTTAGTTTATTCTAAAAATGTCTATATAAACCAGAAAGCAAAAGAAATACTTATAAACTCAGCACTGAAATTGATTGAAAAGCAAAGAATCCTGAATATTGCCAAAACTGGAAATTCTCTCTGATCATCTTCACTATCTTGCTTCCCTGACAGTGGCAGCTACTTTTCTGCATTATTCCCTAGATTTCAATTTTAAAAATAATTTAATCTATATTCCTAAAACTATTTTTTTAATAAATATACTTTTAAAAATTTTTGAACACTGTAAATATGATACCACAATATTTGTCATCTATAGTGCTTATGTTTTTCTTTAATACTGTGTTTCTAACGTTCTCTCATGTTCATACGTATTTCTTCACTCTGTAATTTCACAATTTGTAATATTCTTTATCTTTGCTGTGTCATAATTCAATTGCATACTACCTAATTTTATAACCCATGTTACTATTAATGTTATTTTACTTTTCACTAAGCACACATGTACAAGAGTCTACATTGATTAGATATAGGGTATACATAGTTCAACTTTAAAATATAGCAAATTATTTTCTAAATTTCTTGTTCATAGCTACACTCTCAACAACAGAAAATAACACCTCAGATTACTTTTACTTGGTAATACATTTTTCTTTTCTTTTTTTTTTTTTTTTTTTTAATTTTATTTTGAGACAGAGCCTCGCTTTGTGGCCCAAGCTGGAGTGCAGTGGCGCCATCTCGGCTCACTGCAAGCTCCACCTCCCGGGTTCACGCCATTCTCTTGCCTCAGCCTCCCAAGTAGCTGGGACTACAGATACCCGCCATCACACCCGGCTAATTTTTTGTATTTTTAGTAGAGACGGAGTTTCACTGTAGCCAGGATGGTCTCGATCTCCTGACGTAGTGATCCGCCCGCCTCGGCCTCCCAAAATGCTGGGATTACAAGCATGAGCCACCACGCCTGGCCACTTGCTAATGCTTTTTATACTCTGAAATTTAATATTTTCTGCCAATATAATGGAAGTGATATTTTTAATCTTTATTGGCATAAAGATGGAAAAATCCCATTTGTAATCGTAAATTATTTAAAACAAAAGTTCAAGCAACTAAAATAATAACATTTTAGCCATTAAATTGGATGCACAAGAAGGCCATGACATTAAAGGTTATCCACTACTTTTGAAAGCATTGTCATTTCAACATTTTGCCTGGAAATTTACAGTGTTGATTCTGCCCCCTTTTGAGACAGATTAACCATTCAAAGTGAATGCCCAATAAACCTCATTATTCATAATATTAGAGGCATTTTAGCTTGAATTCCAAGAATATATAGAGCAATTATTATTGAAAGGTTAAATATCATAGAAAACTGAACATATGATAAATAAATTAAGACTCCTCTAGAACTTTTTTTACTTTACTGTAACAAATCCCTCTGGAAGTTGTGAATTATTCCATTTTGCATTAGGGAAATAAAGAGTTCAGCATTAGAATGTTTTTTAACTATGTTATTTTTATTCAGTCTCAAGGGAAATCAATAGATATTCCAACTATTTAATATATCACATATTTTTATTCTTCTCTATTAAAAGACCCACATGTATATTTCAGCAACAAAATGACTATAAGATCAATTTTTCTTCATTCTTCATTGCAATTTATCATATGCATTTTTCTTAGTAACACAGAAAAACTTATTAGAGTAAAATATTAGGATCCTGAAGTCAATCCTTATATAAATGACTTCCACAAACATGCTTCCATTCTAAGAAGTAATAAAATATGAATCCAATCATTTATAAAACTAACTTTAATAATATTTTACACATCAAAAATGAGTTAAATCTATTAATTATTTTATTGATTACTCAAAAATATTTATTGAATGCCTGCTATGTGGCAGACACTAATTAACCTAGTCAATAATTGCAAAGATTTGTGCTCTAAAATAGGTTATTGGAAAGGTCAAGAAGAGAAAGATGTAATAACTGAAATTTATAGATTCTATTATATCTTGTGAAGGTAATTAAATAGGTTTTTGTAATTAAGAACTTGAACTTCATTCAATCTTCGACTTTGAGGTTTTGTTTCGTTTTGTTTTATTTAACGTTAGCTATAGAAAGCACAACAATCTTATAAAATCAAGATGTGGAAATACAAGTCAACAAAACAGTGTCATCTTTATCATGCAACTCGATGACTAACAAAGATATTTACTTTCTTTGAAAAGTATCCATTCAAACATCTTTTTTACATTTCTTCTTCTTATTATTATTTCTATTCTTATTATTCTTCTTCCTCTTTGTCCTTCTTCTCCTTCTGTTTCTCCTTCTTCTTGCTTGTAGATGAGTAAGTGACACGTGAAAATCTAGACCTTACTCTACATCTTATAAACTGCAATGTTCTCTTGATCAGTACACAATTTATACCCAGTCAAGACAGTACAATTGTCAAAACACTAATCTCTTATGCACTTTCCCTGAGAGTCAATACCTTTATTACTTTATGAGATAATTAGAAGGAAACAAATATAAATAAAGGCATAAATACATAGAAGGGTGTAAATATGTAAATCCTCAGAGATATTATTATGTTAAAATAATAAAACAAGTCCACTGGATTTAGCTAAAACCAGGTTACCAATTACATTGAAGAGAAAATTCAGTGATAAAGATACGGTACAGATGCAGGGATCTCAAACTTTGTGGTGTCTCTACCCAAAGATATAGTCCCTTCCTCTTGGAAAAAAAAAAATCCTAAAAAGCTGACCATTTTACCCTTTAAAATGTTTACATTTATATAATGCAATTTAATGCATTATAACAGAAATACCAAGAACATTAGTTATTATCAAGGCAATTTGCCCAACTAGTCTAGATCTGTCTGGACATTTTACACTTTTTATCACTGTAGTAGCCTATGTTGTTTTGCAGTTGTTGTTGTTGTTGTTGTTGTTTATGTCCCCTGTATTGTAATTAGAGGAGACATCAGTAGTAAAATAGTATTTTCTGTGCCTCGGAATATTATACCCCCATTAAAAAATGACCCCTTAAGATATTTCCCTAAGTCTGAAAAAATCACAGAGGTCATGACTGTTCAATTAATTATTATGGTGAAGGAGTTAAAGGCAAGCACCATACCACATAGTTTGGATTAAGGACTAGAATTTGGAGAAAGTTTATAAACCAGACATTTTCAAAAGAGGAAACATATAACCCTTATATCCTCATTGTTGCATAGCGATATGGACAAACTGCTGGATATATGGTGGGTTTGTATTCCAGAAGACAACCTTGTCTCCATTGCTTAATGTGTTTATGAAGTCAGTATTTGTGTGTGGCCTAAATGGACGATGAATATTACAAACTCAGATGCCAAAATCTGAATATGGGTTGGGGTTTAGGAGAGTGCTGTTAATTTTTGGTTTCCCAGAATCTGAATCCTTGGAACTCAGGGGAAGACTCAAACCTCTGGTGGATAATGATATGGGTAGAATAAAAGTTACTGGTTTTCTAGCCAACTCTGCAATGACTTTTGGAATAATAGGAAATTCTTCCTGCTTACAGTTATTGTAGATATTTATAAAAGTTGAATGATTCTGAGAATATAAAATAATACAGGCCTCTATTAATTCAAAGCCTTTATAGTTTAATGGAAAATTCATGTACCTGTTTTAAGATTCCCACTGGTCACACAAGCTTTGTTATCTGTTAGGAAATACAATTACATATATTACTATTCCATCAGGTTCAAAGATTATACACTTATATGTCTTAAAAATAAACTGAATGTTTAATTCATTCAAGACTTCCTTTATGAAAGATCATTTATTTTATATGAATATAAAATGATACATATATGATTATATATATCATAATCCAGATATGAGTCAAAGGAGAATAAGATAAATCATTTTTAAAGTTTTTGGGTTTGGAAGTAATGTTACCTAACTGAGATGGCAATGTTATTATTTGTGGGTAAATTCTTTAATCTATGGTAAGATGTAAACTTAGCTGTCAAAAGTTATAAGAAAATTACAATCAGATTACTACGTTTGTGTGTGTTAACAAGGAATTTGTGTATATCTGGCATTATTTGTGTGTGTATTATTTAGTATAATTTGTTTTATAATATTAAGAGTCTTGTTACCCTCTCGTCATATGTATAATTTAATTTAAACTTGAAATTTAAGTTTGAAATCTAAGTTATTAGTATTGCATTATTTGAAAGTTCTTAAGTTTAGTTCTACTTATAAGTATAATTTATTAATTATATGCATGATTTGTTTTATTTCTTTTCATTAATTTGAAGCATTCAAAATAAAAAATGGCATAAAATATAAAACGTATACCTTCCATTTAAACTATTTGAAGATTTTTAATTAACTACTTTCGTAAACGAGATCAATCCTTATGCAAAGGCTCCTCAGAAGTGATTGTTAAAATCTACTAAGTATATGTAGAAAATAAGCCTTAAATATCAAATTAACAGTTTCAAGATTTTACAATGTGCCATCTTAATAACTGAAGAGACTTTGAATAGACTTTTGTGTAAACAGTACCACCTTTCCTCAGCTAAAATATGGGAGAAATAATTATGACCACCTCAGCAAGTGATGTAGAACATTTATTAAGAATTTAAATATAAAACCATCATATGATGCTTAAGGTATTATGAATTCCCTATACAAGTAGGCTCCCTTTCATATGGACCCCAAGTATGGTTTATTTTGCTATCTTGAAAATTTAGATCTAGAAAATGTGAACTTTCATCCACTTGTAGAATCAGAATCACAAATAATAATTTCAAAAAAACCACACGACTTTAAAATTTTTTAAAGAAATTAGATTTTCTTATTCATTATCCTATTTGCTTAGGATATAGTATTTCTTTAAACATTGTAGAATGGATACTAGCAAGTTTCCCTTTCTTATTACTTATAATGAGAAATAGGGCTAGATTGGAAGTTAAACATATAGACAAAGGAACACACACACACAGTGACAAAGGGGTTAGGGGATGTTAAACAAAATTTATGGGAGGCCATTTTTTTTGAACTGATCTCCTAAACGCCAGGTAATCAAACTAAACTTGAAACAGTCCTGTTTTCCAAATACACAGGAGATTTCAACTGAGTCAGCCTAAAACGGACCACCACTCCAAGCTAATTTTTATACTTTTAGTGGAGATGGGGTTTCACTATGTTGGCCAGGCTGGTCTCAAACTCCTGACCTCATGATCCACCCGCCTTGGCCTCCCAAAGTGCTGGGATTACAGGCATGAGCCACCGCGCCTGGCCCCAAGCTGCTTTTTGTTCCCTATTTCTGCTTTCTCCAATCCTTTTCTGTCTGTAAAGCCAAGCTCCTCTTGCTCAGCTCAATGGATCTCTTATCCTATTTTATGGAAGTAGATGCTACCCAATTCTAGAGTTGCAAATAAACACCAATTCTATATTTAAAATCATTTGTGGTAATTTTGCCTTTTGATAGGGAAGAATAATAATTTGGTGTTAGGCTATGCATCCAATTGGAATAAGCTAAAACTACAGAGAAAGAAGCAATGTAAATGGTCAATACATAACATTTTCACTGACTTTAAATGGGACTTTAAAATTACATAGACGTCAGAAATCACTTTATGATACAAGCGCTAAATAATCTCACTCTGTCAACCAGGTTGGAGTGCAGCGGCCTGATCTTGGCTCACTGCAACCTCCTCCTCAGGGCGTTAAAGCGATTCCTGTGCCTCAGCCTCCTAAGTAGCTGGGATTACAGGCATGCGCCACCAGTCGCGGCTAATTTTTTGTATTTTTAATAGAGTCAGGGTTTCGCCATGTTTGCCAGGCTGGTCTCAAACTCTCGGCATCAACTGATCCGCCTACCGTGGCCTCCCAAAAGGTTGGGATTACAGATGTGAGCCACAACCCCCAGCCTGGGTTTAACTTTCTTCTGAGACTTAAGTTCCTGC
The DNA here is from genome assembly GCF_024542745.1 of Macaca thibetana thibetana. Taxonomy (NCBI): domain Eukaryota; kingdom Metazoa; phylum Chordata; class Mammalia; order Primates; family Cercopithecidae; genus Macaca; species Macaca thibetana. The sequence continues at coordinate 16,808,284 of NC_065591.1, forward strand.
CTTTAGAGAATTGACTTCTCAATTAATCTTGGGTGACCCCACGTCACCCAATCTCCTTGAAGGAAAACAAAATAAAAATGCAGCTTCATGTATTGAATCAGGTTAAATCTTAAAATTTTTCCAGTGGATAGTTCAACTTTACACTGCGCTCTAAAAATAAAGTTTCTTTTTTATATTTTTTCACCTACAAGTGAGAATCCCAGTTTCAAAAGGAAATAATAGACTACTTTGGTAAAACTCTGCATGGGAAAGAAGTTATAAAGATTTATTCACTTCAGTGGACAGGTACTTTTTCTGCTACATAGCATTAATTTGATAATGTACTTTGTAACTAAAATAACTATTTGGATTACTTTAAAACATTAAATATCATTCTTTAGGATATAATAGATGTCAAAATATATGTTACTTGAATAGATTACTATTATTGCAGCAGGGGGCAATGTATAAATTTTGGAATTAAGGGTATAGAATTGTTTTAAAGGCAAGAAAATAAATGTATTTTAGTTAACTCACATACCTGCAAAGAACATAGGAGTGATTTTAGCAGTAATGTGCCCGTCTTTTGGATTTGAATGGAGGTTGGTATAGAAACAATAGTACAATTTATGCACATTTACAGAAACTGAAGTATGTAGAGTTAGACCAGAAATTTGAGAGACTTACAACCCAAATTCAATAGAGACCATTGTTTATTAAATTCACATGTTCATCCATTTGTCTTCTAATCATCCTTCCGTCACTTTAATTACTATGCCATATTATCCTAGGTTTTTCCATATGTGAATATCCTTATTAACATTTCTGTTTTTTTCTATAAACTTTCAAAGGGAGAAACATTTTCATCTCATACAAAGTTTGCACAAAATATATTTCTCATAAATGACCAGAAAAAATTATACCTCACTGACTGAGTTCATCCTATTGGGATTAGCAGACACACTGGAGCTTCAGATTATCCTTTTTCTGTTTTTTCTTGTGATTTACACACTTACAGTACTGGGGAATATTGGGATGATCCTTCTAATCAAAACTGATTCCCGGCTTCACACACCCATGTATTTCTTCCTGGCTAACCTGTCCTTTGTGGACGTTTGTTACTCAACCACCATCACCCCAAAGATGCTGGCAGATTTGTTATCAGAGAAGAAAACCATCTCTTTTGCTGGCTGCTTCCTACAGATGTACTTCTTTATCGCCCTGGCGACAACCGAATGCATCCTCTTTGGGTTAATGGCCTATGACCGGTACGTGGCCATATGTCGCCCGCTGCTTTACTCCTTGATCATGTCCAGGACAGTCTGCCTAAAAATGGCAGCCGGGGCTTTTGCTGCAGGGTTGCTGAACTCCATGGTCAACACTAGCTATGTCAGCAGTTTGCCATTCTGTGGCTCCAATGTCATCCATCATTTCTTCTGCGACAGTCCCCCACTTTTTAAGCTTTCTTGCTCTGACACACACTTGAAGGAAACTATCTTTTCCACTTTTGCTGGTGTGAATATGATCGGGGCTCTGCTTGTCATCCTCACCTCCTACTCTTACGTTCTCTTCTCCATTTTTTCTATGCATTCAGGCGAGGGGAGGCACAGAGCTTTCTCCACGTGTGCCTCTCACCTGACAGCCATAATTCTGTTCTACACCACCTCCATCTATACTTACCTGAGACCTAGCTCCAGCTACTCCCTGAATCGGGACAAAGTGGCTTCTGTATTCTACACAGTGGTGATCCCCATGTTGAATCCTCTGATCTACAGTCTCAGGAATAAGGAAGTAAAGAAGGCTTTAAAGAATGTATTCACCAGGAAAAGAATCCCTTCATTTCTGTGATTGTTTGACTAAAAATCTGAACTAAAGAGCATATTTTAGTTACTTTCAAATTCTAGTTCATGCCTACATTTCTTATTAGAATATTTTCTCATTAAATACATTCTGCCAATACTCAAATATCTGTATGCAGTTAGGGATAAAGCAAACTACTCAAACTGATAAAAGACCAAGGGACCTTTACTTTATAATCATTCTAAATCTTCACTGAGTTCTCATAATTAGGGGCTTATTTTAATTATATCTTGACTACATGAAGAAAGGGGTTAAGTGTTTAGAAACCAAAGCCACAATGTCACATGATACTGTCCATATACAATATTTTGATTATCCATTTTTCATATTTTTCTCATTTATTATCTGTAACAGATTGTTAAATATCACATACAATAGAAACATTTTGAATTAAAATATAATTCCCCTTTTTAGGTGGTCATATTGTTACTTGGCGGGTTGCTTAAATCAAATTTTAAGACTGTAGTGTTAACAGACACTGATTTCTCCACCTTTTCTGTCTCTCCATACAAACCTACATTCATTAAAGTATTCATGTTAATTTTTACAGAAATGAACTATTAGAAAAGCTACTGTCCTATCAGAATGCATCAATTACAGCTCTTCTTCCGTTCTCATTTATTACTCACAAGTTTTTTTTAGCCCCTCTGCTATGGCCTGAATGTTCCCCTTAAAATTTATACATTGAAACTTAATTACCAATGTGATAATATTAACAGGTAGATTCTCTAGGTGGTGATTAAATCATGAGGATGAAGCCCTCATGAGTGGAATTAGTGACCTTACAAAAGTAGTGTGAGAGAGCTGTTTACCCCTTCTGCCATGTCAGGAAACAGCAAGGAGACACCACCTTCGAAGCAGAGAAGACGTCAAGCACCAAATCTGCTAATTCTTTGATCCTGGAATTCCCCAGCCTTCAAAACTGTGAGCAATACATTTCTGTTACTTATAAATTACCCAGCCTAAGGTATTTTATTATTGCAGCCCCAGTGAACTAAGCCACCCTATTCTTCCTTTCTCTTTGCTAGATTAACACATACACACAAGCCACAAGCCACAGGCACACACATTTAGGTGTTACAGAGTTGAATCGGTGTATACTTTCAAAAGAGGTAGATTAATGGTCACTGAATAAATCTGGTATTTTCTTTAAATACGTTCATCAATTTTCTGTATACAGAAACCTTTATTAGTTAGAATAAAATAAAAGTAAATTGAAATCAATATTAATATTAAAGCTAAGCATTATGAATAGGGAGATAGGGAGTTGGCTTCGTAGACATGCAGAGGAAACTGAACGAGAACCAGTGCTTCCTAAAGAGACAGCCATACTTATCTGGAGTTTCTGAAGGAAAAATTTTCATGGTCTTTGCCTTTGCTGCTGTAAGTTATACCAGATAGAAGTGGTGATGTTCTCATCATCTGAGATGTGGACACGGCACACATTATAGACTGTCATAAAGAGGTCATTCAGGTGAATTTCATAAAAACAATCATATTTTCTTGCAGCCAAACTGAGTTGGCCTAAAACGGACTGTTTGAATCCTAAAAGTAGTTCAATGCATTTATGTAAAAATGTTCCGAGTGTATTTTAAAATTTTATTTAACCTAAAATAAATTTAACTTGTAAAAGTATTTTAAAACTCTTAATTATTATATTGGATGTGATTTTCTAATTCCCTTCTGTCTTTGGAATCTGACAATGCTTGCTGAATACTTTCTTATGAATTGAATAAGGATATTTTTGTCTCTTTACTGTACTATCTCATTTGTTTTATGATTTTGTAAGTTTCCTTGTGTTTACTTTTGCTCGATTGTTTAATGTTACCACATTCCAAAAATATAGATATATCAAGATGGATTAAAGACTTGAATGTAAAACCCAAAACTCTTTTTAAATAACTTGAAGAAAGCCTAGAAAATAGTATTCTGGCCATAGGCCTGGGCAAAGATTTCATGGTCAAGTCTCCAAAGACAACTACCACAAAAACAAAAATAGAAAAGTAGGGCCTAATTAAACTAAAGATCTTCTGTATAGCAAAAGAAACTATAAACAAAGTAAGCAGGCAACCTACAGAATGACAGAAAATATTGCAAGCTATGCATCTGGCAAAAGTGTAATATCCAACATCTATAAGGAACTTACACAAATCAACCAGCAAAAAATAAACACCTCCATTAAAACATGGGCAAAGGACTTGAAAAGACATGTCTCAAAAGAAGACATACATGCAGCCAACCAGCATATAAAAAGTACTCAACATCACTAATGATTAGAGAAATGTAAATCAAAACCACAATGAGATACCATCTCACACAACTCAGAATGGCCATTACTAAAAAGTCAAAAAATGACAGCTGTTCGTGAGGCTGTGGAGAAAAGGGTATATTTATACACTGCTCATGGGAATGAAAATTAGTTCAAACATTGTGGAAAGCAGTTTGGAAACTTTTCAAAGAATTTAAAACAGAGCTAGCATTCAATCCAGCAATCCCATTATTGAGTGTATATCCAAAGGAATATAAATTATTTTACCAAAACAACACATGTAAACTTATGTTCATCATAGCACTGTTCACAATAGCGAACAAATTAAATCAAACTATTATACATACTCATCAGTGGTGGACTGGATAAAGAAATTAAAGCATGTGAACATCATGGATTACTATTTTGTCCTTTGTATGGCTGCATATGATTCCATGGTGTACATATACCACATTTCCCAAGAAACAAAAGCTAAGAAGGGTTGGCAAGGATGCGAAAAAAGAGAACCCTTATATGCTGTTGGTGGGAATGTAAGCAAGTACAGCCATTAAGGAAAGCAACTTAAATGTTCCACTTAAAGGTACAAATAGAACTACCATGTAATCCAGCAGTCTCCTTTATGGTATACATCCAATGAAGTGAAAGCAGAATTTCAGAGAGATATCAGCACTCCAACATTCACTGCACCATTCGTCACAGTAGCCAACATATGGAAACAACCTAAGTGTCTATCAGTGGATAAATGGAGAAAGAAAGTGTGGTATAGGCATACAATGAAATATTATTCAGTGACATAAAAGGAGGAAATCCTGACACTTTCAACTATACTGATGAACCTGGAGGGCATTAGACTAAATGCAATAAGTCAGGCACAGAAAGACAAATACTGTATGATCACACGTGTGTGTGGTATCTAAACAAGTTGAATTCATAGAAACCGAATAGAAAGGTGTTATACGCTCTCCGAGGGAATGTGGAGGAGAATGGGTAGATGTTAATGAAAGGGTATAATCTTTCATTTACAAGATATACAAGTTCTGGATAGTTAAAATACAGTGTATAACGATATGCATATGTTAATGTATTTGATTGTGATAATCATTAAATAATATGTACACATATGAAGTCAACACATGGGAATATCTAATATGTTAATTTGATAATTATGTATTTAATGTTTTAAATAAAAATAAGTAACATTAATAGAAAATGTTTAACAGAAATCTTAAAAGTTTTTGATAGTGTAATGTGATGAGTACAGTAAAAATAATTTATTGTACACTAAAACTAACAAAATATAATTGAATTATAAATCTACAGTAATCAAGAACAGCATAGAGTTCAGAAATGGATCCACATATATATAGCCAAAACAATTTCACAAAATACCAAAGTAAATCTATATAAAAATGATGGTGGTTTGAAAAAAAGTAGTGGATAAATTGAAAATTAATTTTTGGTTAAAATTAAAGGAAAAAAGAAAGAAAAAAGGAAGGAAGGAAGAAGTAAACTACAAATCCTTTATTAAACTGCATATTCAAATATAGGGGAAAATGATAGACCTAATTTAAAACTTGAAACAACAGAAAACTGTTAAAAAAAAAAAAACAGAGGAAAATGTTTTTGACCTGGGGTTAGGAAAATATTTCTTAGATATGACACAAGAAAACACAAACACATAAGTAAAGCCTCATAAATTCCATTATACTTCTTTATATTTAATTCCTCTCCTTCCTCTAGTCCCTGCTAACCACTGGGAAACCACAGATGTGATTTCTGTAATTCTTTTCCCCTTCATAGAATATGATCTAAGAGAAATCATACAGCTTGTAGCCTTTCAAGGCTTTCATCCTTACTGTGATGTTTTAAAATTGAACTATGTTGTTGCTTTTATCACTTAATTTGTTTTTTGTGGGTTTTTATTTGCCTTTATAAAAAAGAAAAGTCCAAAACAATGGACTTAATCATGGACTACAAAGTAGTAGTCCATTCCCTTATGTAACACTAATTGATAGAAAATGAGATTGTTTCCAAATAAGAGCCATTATAAATAAAGCTTGTCTTTGTATCTACATATTTGCTTCACTTAATCGAAATTACCATCTGCTAATAAAAAGCTACTGTCAAAAAACTGCAAAGTAAAGGCATGAAATGAAAACATGCATTGTCAAAGTGCATATGCATTAAAGGACTTGTATCCAGGATATAAAAGGAACTATGAAAAAACAATGAAACCAACAACCAAAGAGAAAAATTTCACAGACATTTTACGAAAACAACAAAAAATAGAGATAGCAAGCAAACATATAAAATGTTTACAATGATTAGTTGTTAGGGAAATTCAGATTAAAACCACAAAGGGAAATAATGACACACCTATTAGACTAGGTCAAAAATTTAAAAGAAAGAAAATGCCAAGGGCTGGTAATAATATGGAGCAACGGGAACTCCCAGATATTGCTGTGTTGATACAGCACAGTACAATGTTGTAAAAGTTTGTGAGTCTCTTAAATAGCTTATACTTCCCATATGATCCAATAGACTTCCAGTTATTACCCAAGAGAAATTTTAAAAATATATAGATACAAAGATAAGCTTTATTTATCATGGCTCTTATTTAGAAACAATCTCATTTTCTATCAATTAGTGTTACATAAGGCAATGGACAACTACTTAGTAGTCCACCATTAAGTCCATTGCTTTTGGATGTTTCCTTTTTATAAAAGCAAAAAAAAAAAAAAAAACCCGAAAAAAGTAAAGTGATAAAAACAACAACATGGCTGAATTTCAAAACATAGTAGGGATGAAAGCCTGATTTGAAAGGCTACAAGCTGTATGATTTCGCTTAGATCATACTCTACAAAGGGGAAGAGAATTACAGAAATCACATCCATGGTTTCCCCGTGATTGTCAGGGACTAGAGGAAGGAGAGGAATTAAATATAGAGAAATATATGGAATTTATGGGGCTAAATGAAATATTCTGTCTTAATTGAATTAGTGGTTACAAGACTGTATGTGTTGTCAAATCTCATCAAACTGTAAACTTCAGAGTGAAAGATTTTTCTAGGAAAGCTATACCACAACAAATCTGGCTTTAAGAAATTAATGCTTTCTAAGGCCATATTGTACCCATTTAAACATTCATGAATTAAAATATTTTTATTCATTGTTCTTTCTGCTTCTTCCTGAATAAACTCCTTTCAAAACCTCAGTGAAAACTGCTAGTTCTTTCTAATTTTTCAGTCCTTGCATTTGTAGGGTTTAATAACATTGATCTCTTCTTTTTACATAGTATTTTCTTCTCTCCTTGTTTCTAACAAAATTCATGTATTGAGACTGTATTGTGTTTTCTCTGTCTCTCTTAATTCACAGTTGAGTTTGCTCCAATTTTAATTATTCCACATACTTTCATTTCTTAAGTTAGGTATTCTTATATGTATAACCAAATACATATTGAAAATATAATTAGTAGTTATCAATCATGGCATAGTTCTTAATGGCATTGTGTTAGCCCATTCTCACACTGCTAATAAAGACATACTTAAGACTGGGTAATCTATAAAGGAACGAAGTTCAATGGAATCACAATTAAGCATGTCTGGAGAGGCCTCAGGTGACTTACAACCACAGCAGATCTAGCAAATCTATAGCTTCATCTCTTTGCAGGATCAGAATCACAAATAATAACTGCAAAAACCAACGTTATTTCAAAATCATAAATATTTATTAATTTTTAAATCTATTGTCCTATGTGCTCAGGGTCTAGCATTTGTTTAAACATCATACAATAGATATTTATTAACTATCCTTTCTCACTACCTTTACACAGGAACATAGCTGAATTTTAGCTCACACCTACAAAAAGCAAGGGGCACACACACACTGAAATGGCACAGGGAGAGAATGATAGTTTAGTCATGCACTTAAAATAAGCTAAAAATACAAAGAGAGAGAGTCAGTGTAGACAGACAATTGAAAAGTATTTATTTTCCAGAGATCACAAACCACTTTATGATGTAAGACTTTCATAATGTCTGATTCCATACATCTATATGTGATCATTATATTTAGTATTGTTTTGAGACAAAGCTCCTGCCTGTAGAGAATTGACTCTGTAATTAATAGCAATAATCTACTCCCAATGGTTCTCTTGTCTTCTTGGAGAAAAACAAAATACAAGTGCCGTAACATGTATTTAATCATAAGGCATCTTAAGATTTTACCAATAGATAATTCAATTTTCCATTGCATTTTTTAAATTAATGTTTCTCCTTTTATTTTTAAGTTCCAAATAAGAACCTCTGTAAAAAAGGAAAATAATAATTACGTAGGTAAGTAGCCATCTGAGGAGGAAGTTTTAAAGATTTGGTAATGTTATTAAGTAAGGTGGATAGGTACCCTGTTGACTGCTTCTTGGAATTACATTCATAATGGACATTGTAGTATAACAATCATTTGATTTGCTTTTAAAACTTTGCTAAACTATTTTTAAAGATACAATAGATGTCAAAATATTGATTATTTGAAATGGTCACTGTTTTTGCTGTTTAGGGCTACACATAAGCCATTCTCAAGAGATAAAGTATGAATTTTAGAGTTTAAGAATGTACAGAGTGGTTTGGAAAAAATTTTTAAAAAATGTATTTGAGCTAAATTCACATACCAGCTCTAAGAATGGGAGAAATTTTAACAAGAATATTTTTATTATTTTACATTTTGGATGTGGACTAGCATGGAAACAATAGAACAAAGTATTTGCCTTTGCAGAAATAGAGTATGTGGACTTGAGCCAGTGATTTGAGAAACCTACAACTCCAGTTCAATACAATCAATCATTTATTACATGCAAATGCTTATCCATGGGTCCTCTAATATTCCTCTTACTTCAGTTAGTCCAGTAATTATGACATATTATTCTAGGTTTTTGTTTATTTCTTTGCCATATGTGACTGTCCTATCAACACTTCTTTTTTTGTTTGTAAACTTTTAGAGAGGAAAATATTTGCAGCTAATACAAAGTTTACACAAAATATATTTCTCATAAATGACCAGAAAAAATTATACCTCACTGACTGAGTTCATCCTATTAGGATTAGCAGACACACTGGAGCTTCAGATTATCCTTTTTCTGTTTTTTCTTGTGATTTACACACTTACAGTACTGGGGAATATCGGGATGATCCTCCTAATCAGGATCGATTCCTGGCTTCACACACCCATGTATTTCTTCCTGGCTAACCTGTCCTTTGTGGACGTTTGTTACTCAACCACCATCACCCCAAAGATGTTGGCAGACTTATTATCAGAGAAGAAAACCATCTCTTTTGCTGGCTGCTTCCTACAGATGTACTTCTTTATCGCCCTGGCGACAACCGAATGCATCCTCTTTGGGTTAATGGCCTATGACCGGTACGTGGCCATATGTCGCCCACTGCTTTACTCCTTGATCATGTCCAGGACAGTCTGCCTAAAAATGGCAGCCGGGGCTTTTGCTGCAGGGTTGCTGAACTCCATGGTCAACACAAGTCATGTCAGCAGTTTGCCATTCTGTGGCTCCAATGTCATCCATCACTTCTTCTGTGACAGCCCCCCACTTTTCAAGCTCTCTTGTTCTGACACAATCCTGAAAGAAAGCATAAGTTCTACTTTTGCTGGTGTGAATATTGTGGGGACTCTGCTTGTCATCCTCACGTCCTACTCATATGTTCTCTTCTCCATTTTTTCTATGCATTCAGGCGAGGGGAGGCACAGAGCTTTCTCCACGTGTGCCTCTCACCTGACAGCCATAATTCTGTTCTACACCACCTCCATCTATACTTACCTGAGACCTAGCTCCAGCTACTCCCTGAATCGGGACAAAGTGGCTTCTGTATTCTACACAGTGGTGATCCCCATGTTGAATCCTCTGATCTACAGCCTCAGGAATAAGGAAGTAAAGAAGGCTTTAAAGAATGTATTCACCAGGAAAGGGATCTCTTCATTTCTGTGATTGATTGACTAAAAATCTGAATTAAAGAGCATGTTTTAGTTACTTTCAAAGTCTGGTTTATACCTACATTTTTTATTAGAATATTTTCTCAGTAAACACATTTTGTTAATACTTAAATATTTGTATCCAGTTAGGGATAAAGTAAATTACCAAACTGATTCAAGACCATGGCATGTTGACTCTAGTATGATTCTGTGTATCTTTGTTAGGTTCTCCAAAATAATATTTTTAAGTGAAATCTTATCTAGAAAAACAAATGGAATCTATGTTTACAGACTAAAGCCACAATGATACATGAAACTGGAAATATAAAATAATTTCTATTATCCATTCATTTTTTCTTATGCATTATTTTTCACCATTTATGATTTTTAAGGAATTGTTAAATATCACATAGGTGAGAAATGCTATAAGTTTAATATATATTTCTCCTTTGTATTCACTGAACTACTTCTTGGAGTAATCAGGAAAAATCAAATTTTAGGACTATAGGTTTAATAGGAATTCTAAACTCTCCGTCTTTTACCTCCTCTCTCTTTCTCTCTCTCTCTCTCATACACACACACACGTGCATGAGTATATTTAAAGAATGTGAGAGTTTGTGCCAAAATATGCTATCAAGAAGACTCTGATTAGTATGCATCAATTACGGCTATTCTTTTATTCTCTTTCATTCTGCTCCAAATTTTCTAGCCCTGTCTCTCCCTTTCTTTTCTTGAGACAGACACGCATTCAGAAAGACACATGCACACATGGTCAAGTGCTGCAAAGATTTTAATCATTGCGTAGTTGCAAGTGATAGATTAATATTCAATGAATGAATCTGACAGATAGTCTTCAAAATAAGGTCTTGGAATTTCTGTTCACAAATTGTTATTATGCTATCTTTTCTTACCATTTGACATTTTCATTTTACATTTGTTGACGTTATAGATTTATACACACATTGATTGCTGTTTTTTTTCACTCTTGTACATACATAAATGGGAAATAGAAAAGAATAAAGTGGTTACAGTATGCCTAAATTTTCACATTCCGAGACATTTTAAAAATATTTGTTGTTTAAAAATTTGTTTCAATTAAAAAACTGTGGTATACACACACTAAGAAGTATTTTTCAGCCTAAAAAAGAATAAAATCCTCTCCACTGCAACAAAAATTGATGATATTGCAGGTCAGTTATTAGGTGAAATAAGCCAGGAGCAGAATGACAAATATTACATGCCCTCACTTATAGGTAGGAATAAAAAAGAAAATCTTGGCCGGTTGTGGTGACTCACACCTGTAATTCCAGCACTTTGGGAGGATGAGTCAGGCGGATCACTTGAAGCCAGTAGTTTGAAACCAGCCTGGCAAAAATGGTGAAATCCCATCTCTACTAAAAATACAAAAATTAGCTGAGTGTGGTGGTGCATGCTTGTAGTCCCAGCTACTTGGGAGACTGAGCAGGAGAATCGCTTGAAACTAGGAGGTGGAGGTAGCAGTGAGCCATGATCCTGCCTCTACTCCAACCTGGGCAATAGAATGAGACTCCATCACACATACACACAAAAGGAATCTCATGAAGGTGGAGAGTATAAAGGTGGTTAGCAGAGGCTAGGAAGAAAAGGGGTGGGATGGGGAATGAAGAGGAGTTGATAATTGGGTACAAAAATACAGAAAGATGTAATAAATGAGTTCTAGTGTTTGATAGTACAGTACAGAAATTTTAGTTTACAAGAATGTATTGCATATTTCCAGATGGCTTGGAAAGAAGCTTCTAACTTTCTCATTATGCTGGTTTTTAAGCTACTATCTTTCTGCTCCAATCACACCCTTCCATACCCTTCATTTTGAGGCTAGATTGGGACTCTTGAAATCATTTTTTTTTTTTTTTTTTTGAGACATAGTTTCTTGTTGCCAAGGCTGGAGTACAATGGCACGATTTCAGCTCACCTCAACCTCTCCCTCCTGGGTTCAAGCGATTCTACTGCCTCAGCCTCCTGAGTAACTGGGATTACAGGCATCCACCACCACGCCCAGCTAATTTTGTATTTTTAGTAGAGGCGAGGTTTCTCCCTGTTGGTCAGGCTGGTCTTGAACTCCCGACTTCAGGTGATCTGCCCACCTTTGCCTCCCAAAGAGCTGGGATTACAGGCGTGAGCCACCACACCCAGCCCATGCTGTATTTTTTCTGTTGTTTGTTTTTGAGCCCAGAAATAACTTCTCACATATATGTTCAAATGATTTTTAACATGAGTGCCAAGGAAGTTCATTGGTGGAAAAGCAGCCTTTTCAATAAATGGTGTTGGAGAAATTGGATTTCCACAGAAGCAGAGGCTAGGAAGAAAAGGGGTGGGATGGGGAATGAAATCCTGTGATTTGCAGAAAAATTGAAGAAACTGGAGGTTATTATGTTAAGTGAACTAAGCCAGGCACAAAGAGACAAATGTTGTATTATCTCACTCATATGTAGACCTACCAAAATTTGATTCCATGGAAGTAAAGAATAGAATGGTGGTTGCCAAAGACTGGGATGGGATGGGAGAAAGGGAGCATGAGGAGTGTTTGGCTTACGGGCAGAAAAGTACAGAGAGATAGAAGGAATAAGTTCTGGTGCTTGATAGCACATTAGGGCAACTACAGTTAAAGATAATGTGTTGTATATTTCAAAATAGCTGGAGGAGAAGTGTTAAGATAATGCCAACACAAATAAATGATAATAGTTTCAGGTTATGAATATCCCAATCACACTGGATGTGATCGTTACACAATGTATCCACGTATGAAAATACCACATACAGCTCATAATATGTATAACAATTATATATCAATTAGAAAAATATGCACGTTACCTTGTGCAGGAGGTTCTAGCCAATGCAACGAAGTGAGGGAAAGTAAACTTGAAAATATTAGAGGATAAGTTGCTACTTTAGGTAAGTGTTATGAATGTTTACCTAGAATATCTTAAGGTACCTAAATATATAGATCAATGGAATGAAGTAAAGAGTCCAGAAAAAATATATATAAATCAGAGAATTGTATAATATATTGCATATTAATATATTTATATCATGTTAATAATATATTAATAGTGTATATTATCTTATAATATAGAGATAATTAGCTGATTTTTGACAAAGACGCTAGGATAATCCATGGGGAATGAAAAGGCTTTTCAACAAACCGTGCAAGAGCAGATATCTACATAGGGACTAAACGGACATCAAACTTGACTTCACATTAAATGCAAACATCCACTCAAAATGGATCATAGACATGAAAGTAACATCTAAAGTATAGTAAGGTCTAGAAAAAATCATAAAAGAAAATCATAGGGATATAAAGATTATTATATACTTCTAAAAGAATACTGAGAAAGCATAATTCCTAAATATATGTATTAAATTAAACCCAAACTAACAGCTCTTTTTCTTCAAATAATAGCATTAATAAAATAAAAAATAAAAAATAAAAATTATTTCTTAATATTTCTGAGTAAGAGTTTGTATACAAAATGTGTAAAGAACACTTGCCATCCAATCATAAGAAGACAATCCTGTAAGAAATAAATGAGTTTATTAAACACTTCAGCCAAAAATCACTTCTAAGTATTCAATAAGCACTTAAAAACATGCACACCATTTTATTCATTAAAGATATACGAATAAAAATTCAGAACTTACCAATGACTATGGCAAATTTGAAAATTTTAACAGTGTCAAGTTTTGGCAAAGGTGTAGAAGTATTTTTACTCTCATACACTGTTGGAGAGAATGTAAAAGGATATAAGTACTTCAGAAAACATATTGACAATTCCCTAAAATATAAATAAATTCTATAATATGACCCAAACACTTATCCAAAAGAAACGAAAATATATGTCAAATGTAAGCCATGTTTATGAATACACACAGCCACTCCATGTACAATACCAAAACATGGAAACAATCAAATCTCATCAGCAGGGGAATGCATAAGCAAATTATGGTATGATCATCCAGTGGAATTCTATTCTGCAATGACAGTGAATAAACTATTGATATTTACATCATAGGTATATACCCAGAAGATTGTAGATCATGCTACTCTAAAGACACATGCACACGTATGTTTATTGCGGCACTATTCACAACAGCAAAGACTTGGAACCAACCAAAATGTCCATCAATGACAGACTGGATTAAGAAAATGTGGTACATATACACCATGGAATACTATGCAGTCATAAAAAAGGATGAGTTCATGTCCTTTGTAGGGACATGGATGCAACTGGAAACCATCATTCTCAGCAAACTATCACAAGAACAGAAAACCAAAAACCACATGTTCTCACTCATAGGTGGGAATTAAACAATGAGATCACTTGGACACAGGAAGGGGAACATCACACACCGGGTCCTATTGTGGGAAGGGTGAGGTGGGGAGGGATAGCATTAGGAGATATACCTAATGTAAATGACAAGTTAATGGGTGCAGCACACCAACATGGCACCTGTATACATAGGTAACAAACCTGCACATTGTGCACATGTACCCTAGAACTTAAAGTATAATAATAAAAAAAAAATTGTGTGCACTTAGGTAGAAGGATCATACCACAAATAAAGAGGAAATATAAATTCAGATTTGAACTCACAGTAATGGAGATTTTTTCAATAGTTAGAACGTACACAGTGGATGGAAGTTATGACATTATTTTCCTAAAAAATAATCAAGCTGAGGTTTTCTGACCATGTTTTAGTAGATTCATAAATGGATCTTTGCCATGGATATAAGTTTTAAGAATATTTCCGCTATGATTCTCCAGGTATAGGCATGATTAATCAACCTGTATTATACTGTGAAAAAATAGAGACTATAATGGGTGGAGTTGCACTAATTACAATTAGCTATTAAATACGGTTGTTTGAACCTATCATATACAATCTATATCAGAATAATGAAGTTGATGATGACAACCTGTATTTACTGAAATGATCTTGCCGTTGTCCTGATACGCTTTGGTGCCAGGTGCTATAAATCCTCTGTCTTGTCAGAAAACACTTGTTGATACTAAGTTCTACAGAAGCTTTCAATGCCACAAAAATAATTTATTAATTTTCAGTACTAGTAATCATAAGTAGTGTTTTTAGAGTTTCCATGTGGTTTTTGAAATAATTTAAATGGCAATAGTTACATTTTTAAATATTTGGACTATTTGCAAAGAACCTCCACAATAAAAAAGGTCCTTTGTAGGATGCCAAGTGTTAAAAACAACCTCCTCAATATTACTAAAAATGGAAATTAATCTCCAAATTAACACAACAGCATTTCCATTAAAATTATGAATATGTTTTTAGGGAAAATATTTACATTGCCAATAAGCCTGTTAACTATTCCCTCGGAGTATCTCAGAAATTAACATGTTTGGAATCCTTCAATTACTAGGTCCCCGGTAACATAAGAATGCATGTAAAAGCCCTTGGTTTTACTGGTGAAATGATTCCCTTAAGCAACTGGAAACAGTTCCTTCCTCAGTAAGTAGCTTCTGTGGTTACTGGACTGGCTTTAATGGTGCAAAAAAAAAAAAATCAACTTTTGTTGGTCTGAGAGCAAGAACCACTGATTTGAGTACAAATAGTTTTGAGAGTACATTTATCATTCAATATTGCACCGACGAGGTAATCTATCTTGTATCACCCTTTCTGGTATAGCTTCCGCAGGATGTAAAATGCCTTTTGTTTAAATAAACCTTTTGTTACTCATAGGAGAACCGAAGCATAGCTACCTACCTTATAATTTGAATTCATTTATTTTATAACACAAGATTGTTTTGTTATATGTTTGGAAAGAACTTAATGAATCATTGTATTTTAATGAGATCTATTTGTTAATTCCTTTTTAAAAGAATCCAAGAATGACTGTATTTTCCTACCACTATCCTCATGCCTCTTCTCTTCCTTTTGATGTTTCTCTAAATAGAATTTTTAGATTATAAGAAGGGATGACCAACATGAAGTTGCCAAGAATACATGCCCTGCATTTTTGGGAAGTATGTGAACCATAGAATGGTCATACTGTTAATATTCTCCCCATCCTCACACTTGTTTTCATGGGCTTTGATTTCATACACACTGGCTTTGAATTACACTGGTCAATTACATGTTGAATGATCTTGAGATACCAGCCTAAGCATTAATGTTTTCATCCAAAATATGGAGCTAATAATAAGAATCTTGTTTATAGAGAACCAGTGTATCATGTGGCTTTGGAGTCAGAATCTTGGGTTCTAATCCTGTTTCCATCACATCCTAAATCTCAAATTCTCTGTTTCTGAGTTTCCTTCATCTATAAAAAAAAAATCATAATGATAGTAACTCCATGGTAATTTTGTTAGTTTTTTGGTGACTATTAAATGAGTTATAGGTGAAGTGTTAAGAATATTGCATTGCACATAATAAGCGTTATACAGGTGACAATTATTGTTAGTAAAATTTGACAGGTAGCCCTAGTCATAAGCTAAGAATAAAATGGCAGTGTAGCAATCAAAACTAATTTTTGATGTTACCTACTGTATGTCAGTCTCTCTAAAGAATCACACATGGAAAGATAAGTAGGTAGATAAAGGGACAGAAAGCGGGGGAGATAATTTTCCCTATGTAATCCACACAGAAACACTATGAGATATTTATTATCATTGTTATAGTACATATTAGGATAATTTATATTAAGTTGCACAAGGTCACACAGCCCCCATGCAGCCAAGATGGGCATCTAATCAAATTCCTCCGAAATTGAAGTTATGTCTTATATTTTCTAAATAGCATGACTACTTTTCAGACAAGCAAAGTAAGAATAACCACAGTCCTACTGTAGTGCTGCATCTCATTCACACACTTTGAGGTGATAACATAAGGCAGCACTTTGAGCACGTGATTAACCCTTCTGATTATCAGTAGGCTTCTCAGTGTCTATGTCATTGGCTAGTTTTATTGCCTACATGAGATAAACAAAGTGTCTGTAGCACTGTCATTGTCATAATATGTATTATGTAAATGAGGCAGTGACTCAGAAATATTTTTAATTCCCATCTTGGCTCTTTCAACATGAACTACAGAGATTGATACTTCGCTTGTTTTGTTTTTTTTTTTTAATACTTCCAACATGGCCCAAATCAAATTATTTGTACTTCAAAGTCAAGTTAAAAATGTTTATAATTGTGTAAGTGTTTTGAGACCTTAGAAGCAGTCTTCAACAGTCTTTAACAGATTTTCTGACTCATCACTTTGTATTATACTACCATAACAATAAATGTGACAATTGTTGTTTACTTATAAAATTTAATCAGTGATAATGCTATATACAGTAATGTTATTTAATTGGAAGTTAACATATAACTAAATGTTTGGCTTACTTTACTTGGTCAGTCCACTAATGTTCATTGAGCATTTCCTGGAAGCCAGTGATTTCGATAAAGGCCAGAAGTATAGAAACAAGTAGTTAACTAACTTTATCTGCTTGGTGTAGTATGTGAATAGGGTTTATGGAATTACACTAAGCTCTTTTCTGGAAAAATATCCTCAGAGCTGGTATTTACTGACATTTGTTTTTATTTCACTAAACCTGCTTTATAAAAAAAAAAAAAAAAAAAAAAAAAAATTAGCTGGCATATTTCATTACACCACTCTATTCACTCAGTCAAGAGACATAGCATACCAGTATCTATCAAATCCTGAAAACAAAAAGCAGATTGTTCTAAAATTCTTATTTGAAGGAACATTCTGTAAGTCAGTTCATTTTTAATAATATACGTATTTTCTTTACTTAATATGATCATCAGTCTGTTCATTAATTTATTACTTTTTTAATACTCTAGGCCAGTTATTGTTTAATATTTTGGGTACAAAATAGTAAGGAACTCAGACATGATCCATGTGCATAGGAAGTCAACCGTTCAATGGAAGAAATAGTAATCAAATAAAATGTAACCTGCAACCATTAAATATGATATTACTAAACTCTGAAATATATTTCTCAGAGTTTACAGTTCAAAAAAGTTTGAACTTGCTTTATTTTATTGCCTATTTATTTATTTTTTTAAACAAAATAACTTTATAATTACAACTAGTTATTTTTCTTTTTTCATCAATAGAACATTTTAGGATATTAGAATTTCTCATAAAAGGAAAACAAAACAGAAGATGGAATTTACAGATGGAAAGTACACCTTGGTGACTGAGTTTATTGTGTTAGGTTTTCCAACTTGCCCTGAACTGCAGATTGTCCTGTTCCTCATATTTCTGACATTATATGGTATAATTCTAATAGGGAACATTGGATTGATACTGTTGATCAGGATTGATCCTCATGTATTTTTTCCTTAGCAACCTATCATTTGTAGACCTTTGCTATTCCTCAGTCATTGTTCCCAAGATGCTGGTCAATTTCCTCTCGGAGAATAAATCTATTTCCTATTATGGGTGTGCCCTGCAGTTTTATTTTTTCTGTACTTTTGCAGACACAGAATCCTTCATCCTGGCTGCCATGGCCTATGATCGCTATGTCGCCATCTGTAACCCTTTACTGTACCCAGTTGTGATGTCTAGGGGCATCTGTATGTGGCTGATTGTCTTGTCATACGTTGGAGGCAACATGAGTTCCCTGGTTCACACATCCTTTGCCTTTATTCTGAAATATTGTGACAAAAATGTTATTAATCATTTTTTCTGTGACCTCCCTCCCCTACTTAAACTATCCTGCACTGACACAACAATTAATGAGTGGCTCCTCTCCACATACGGCAGCTCAGTGGAAATTATTTGTTTTATCATCATCATCATCTCCTACTTTTTCATGCTTCTCTCAGTCTTAAAGATCCACTCTACCAGTGGGAGGAAGAAGACCTTTTCTACATGTGCCTCTCACCTGACTTCTGTGACGAGCTATCAAGGGACTCTCCTCTTTATTTACTCACGGCCCAGCTACCTGTATTCTCCAAACACTGATAAAATTATCTCCGTGTTCTACACCATTTTCATTCCAGTGCTGAATCCATTGATTTATAGTTTGAGAAATAAAGATGTAAAGGATGCAGCCAAGAATGTTCTAAGATCAAAGGTAGATTCTTCATGAGATAAAGCATCTCAAGATACGTCTAATTTCTCAATCACATACTGTAATTGGGAGTTTGCAAAAACCTTACCAGTACACACACACAACCTCTTATACTAGGGATTTTATCAAGCTCTTGGTTTAATGCAGCCAAATGAATTTCATAGTCCCGAAATATTTTAAAAACCATTTAAAAGTTTCAAAGGTGCTGCTAAACACTAGTCATACTACTTTTCAGTTATTACTAGCTTCAGATTTATGCTAAAATCAATTTCATCAAGCCATCTTAAAGGATATAGTAAATGTTTCAGAAAAGTGCGCAATGTATGTAGATGT
Source organism: Macaca thibetana thibetana (assembly GCF_024542745.1). Classification (NCBI taxonomy): domain Eukaryota; kingdom Metazoa; phylum Chordata; class Mammalia; order Primates; family Cercopithecidae; genus Macaca; species Macaca thibetana. The sequence continues at coordinate 16,827,791 of NC_065591.1, forward strand.
GTGTATCTGTAGAGTATCTCAATTATAAGTATAGATTACTGGATAACTGGAAAAGAAAATAAGTCAGATTGCTTTGATTTATATGCCAGATCTATACCTGGCTAGTGAGTGGCATGTTGAATGAGTTGCTTAATTTTTCTATGCCTCACTTATCTGTAAAATGAGATGAATATTGTACGTATACTATTGATTGATAGTGAACAAAGTTAATACAGTTAAGAGTTGAGAATAGTCCCTGGACATTTTATACACTTAGATTTTTTTTGTAATATATGTTTTAAAAATATCTCACACTAATTAAAAAGCATGTTATAAAATAAGATGATAGAGGCCAGAATGTTACAAAAGCAATAATAAACAGCCGAGTAATATTTTTTAAAATGAAGGTAATAGCATGTTGATAACTTTCTACACCCAATGTATAACAAAACAATTTGGAAATATTTTCTTAGTGACTTGAACAATATAGGTTAATTACAACGCAAAATATTTGTTTTTCTATCTCTTTTTTTTTTAAAAAAAAAAAAACAACGCAACAATGTATTACTGAATGTGTGGAATATTATTTGCTGGAATCTCAGAAAAAGAACACTCTCTCTAATTTATTATGCTGTCCTAACTGTGTCCTCATAGGGAGATCAATCCAGTACTGTAGTGGAAAACCATGCAGGAAATGTGTGTTTGAAAATTGAAATTGAAGGATGTGTAGAAGGATGTGTATTATTGCAAAATCTATTTCAGTAACTAATATTGTGTGCTACAAATCATTACTATTTATGATAATAAGTGTTTACAAGCTATGAACTGGAAATATAAAAGTTTACAGTTATGCAAGCATATATCATTTTATTTCCTTTCACAGATATTGCTTTTTTCTTCACAAATTAAAAGTTCAGGACCACACTGTGTCAAGCAAGTCAATTGGCACCATTTTTCCAACATTATGTTCTCATGCCATGTCTCTGTGTCACATTTTGGTAATTCTCACAATGTCTCAATCTTTTCATTAATATTTTATCTATTATGAAGATCTGTGATCAGTGATCTCTGATGTTACTATTGTCATTATTTAGGGGCGCAATGGACTGTACCCATAAAAGAGAGTGAACTTAATTGATAAATGTTATATATATTCTGACTGCTTCCACAAGTGACATTCTGGCTCTCTCCCTTTCCTTTGGCCTCCCCATTTCCTGAGACACAACAATATCAAAATCAGACCAGTTCATAACGTTGCAATGACCTTTAAGTGTTCAAGCAACAGGAAATATTGCACATCTCTCACATTAAATAGAGTTAGAAATAATGAAGCTTAGTGAGGAAAGCATGACAAAAGACAAGCTGAAAACCTGTGCCAGGATAACTGCCACGTTGTAAATAGAAAGATAAATTATTGAATGAAATTTAAAGTGCCACTTCAGTGAACACGAATGATAAGAAATAAAACACTCTTGTTGTTGATTTGGGGAAAGGTTCAGTGGTCTGGCTTGGAGATCAAAACAGCCACAATATCCATTAATACAAAGCCTAATGTAGAGCAAAGCCCTAACTCTCTTCAGTTCTTTGAAGGCTGAGAGAGGTGAGGAAGTCATACAGAACAGAGCCCTCAGAAATAATACCACACATCTACAACCATCTGGTCTTTGACAAACCTGACAAAAACAAGAAATGGGGAAAGGATTCCCTGTTTAATAAATGATGCTGGCAAAACTGGCTAGCCATATGTAGAAAGCTGAAACTGCATCCCTTCCTTACACCTTACACAAAAATTAATTCAAGATGTATTAGAGACTTAAATGTTAGACCTAAAATCATAAAAACCCTAGAAGAAAATGTAGGCAATACAATTCAGGACATAGGCATGGGCAAGGACTTCATGTCTAAAACACCAAAAGCAATGGCAACAAAAGCCAGAATTGACAAATGGGAACTAATTAAACTGAAGAACTACTGCACAGCAAAAGAAACTACCATCAGAGTGAACAGGCAACCTACAGAATGGGAGAAAATTTTTGCAATCAGCTCATCTGACAAAGGGCTAATATCCAGAACCTACAAAGAACTCAAACAAATTTTCAAGAAAAATACAAACAACCCCATCAAAAAGTGGGCAAAGGATATGAACAGACACTTCTCAAAAGAAGACATTTATGCTGCCAACGGACACATGAAAAAATGCTCATCATCAGTTGCCATCAGAGAAATGCAAATCAAAACCACAATGAGATACCATCTCACACCAGTTAGAATGGCAATCATTAAAAAGTCAGGAAACAACAGGTGCTGGAGAGGATGTGGAGAAATAGGAACATTTTTACACTGTTGGTGGGACTGTAAACTAGTTCAACCATTGTGGAAAACAGTGTGGCAATTCCTCAAGGATCTAGAACTAGAAATACCATTTGACCCAGCCATCCCATTAATGGGTATATACCCAAACGATTATAAATCATGCTGCTATAAAGACACATGCACACTTATGTTTATTGCGGCATTATTCACAATAGCAAAGACTTGGAACCAACCAAAATGTCCATCAATGACAGACTGGATTAAGAAAATGTGGCACATATATGCCATGGAATACTATGCAGCCATGAAAAAGGATGAGTTCATGTCCTTTGTAGGGAATGGATGAAGCTGGAAACCATCATTCTCAGCAAACTATCACAAGAACAGAAAACCAAACACTGCATGTTCTCACTCATAGGTGGGAATTGAACAATGAGTACAGTTGGACACAGGAAGGGAAACATCACACACCGGGGCCTCTCATGGGGAGGGGCGAGGGGGAGGGGGAGGGATGGCATTAGAAATGTACCTAATGTAAATGACTAGTTAATGGGTTCAGCACACCAACATGGCTCATGTATACATATGTAACAAACCTGCACATTGTGCACGTGTACCCTAGAACTTAAAGCATAATAAAAACAAATTTAAAAACATTCAAGCTATCAGAGGTTGATTCCTGTGGTTTAAGGACATAAGTCAACTCCATAACATAAAAGCACAAGATGAAACAGCAAGAGCTGATGTAGAAGCTACAGTAAGTTATCCTAATTGTTGATGGCTACACTAAACAGCAAACTTTCAATATAGAAGAAACAACCTTATATTGGAAGAAGATGTCACCAAAGACCTTTATAGCTAGAGATAAGTCAATGACTTACATAAAACCTTCACAGCTCAGGCTGATCTCTTTTTAGAGGAAGCTGTGACTTTAAGTTAAAGCCAATACTCATTTACCACTCTGAAAATCCTAGGGTCCTAAAAAATGATGGTAAATCTTTTTTATACATGCTTTATAAGTATAATACCAAAGTCTGGATGATGGCACATATGCTTACAGCATGGGTCACTGAATATTTTAAGCCCATTATTGAGACCTACTACTCAGAAAGGAAAAGCTTCCTTTCGAAATATTACTGTTGTTTGACTATACACCTGGTTACTCATCAACTCTAATGGAGATGCTCAAGATTAATATTCTTTTCATACATATTAAGGCAACATCCACTATGCTGCCTGAGGATCAATGATTAATTTTGACTTTCAAATATTATTATTTAAGAAATATAGGCTGTAAGGTTAGAGCTGCCATAGACCGTGATTCCTCTGATAGATCTAAGCAAATTAAACTGATAACCTGGAAATAATTCATCATTCTAGATGTCATTAAGAACATTTATGATTCATGGAAGGCAGCCAAAATGTCTATATTAACAGGAGTTTGGAAGAAGTAGATTCCAATCTTTGTGGATGACTTTGAAGGACTCAAGACTTTACTGAAAGAAGCAACTGCAGAGGTAATGAAAGTGATAATCTGTTCGATGTAGCTGACATGAAAACAAAAAAGTTTAGAAATTACATAAATTTAATTAATAAAGATGCAGCAGGGAGAGGATTGCCTCCAATTTTGAAAATTCTGCTGTGGGTAAAACGCTGTCAAACATCACATGCCAGTAGCTTGTAGAAATCTTTTGTGAAAGGAAGATTTCTATTTTTAAATTTCATTGTTGTTTATTTTTTAAAAATTTTATCTGTTCATCAAATAAATGATGCATTTTGTTTTTTATTTGTGGATTTTTTTTAAAAAATTTAAATTCAGGGAGTCCACGTGTAGGTTTTTTTACATAGGTATATTGGGTTCTGCTGAGGTTTGAGCTTTAATAAGAACATCACCCAAATAGTGGGCATGGAGCCCAATAGGTAGTTTTGCAACCCTTGCCCCACTCCATTCCTCCCCTCTTTTTGGAGCCTCCAGTGTTTACTGCATCCATCTTTATATTTTAAAAGAGCAGGATTTGCCATATTATTCTTGTACCAGATAAAACAGACTTTAAATCAACAATAATAAAAAGAGACAAAGGGCACTGCACAACGATAAAGGGCTCAATTCAACAATAAGATTTAACTCTCCTAAATATATATGCAACCAACATCAGAGAGCCCAGATTTATAAAACAAATACTAGTAGTCCTAAGAAAATAGATTAACAGCCATACAATAACAGTAGGGGACTTCAACACCCCACTGTCAGTACTAGGCAGATTATTGGTGCAGAAAACTGACAAAGAAACTCTGGACTTAAATTGGACTCACAACCAAATAGACCAAATAGCTACCTATAGAATACTCCACCCAACAACTGCAGAATGTACATGCTTCTCATCTGTGCACAGAACATTCTCTAAAATTGACCACACCCTTGGTCATAAAGCAAGTCTCAATAGATCAAAAAATTGAAATCGTATCAAGCATCTTCTTGGATCACAGTGGAATAAAATTTAAAACCAATACCAAGAGGAACTATCTAAACCACACAAGTACACAGAAAGTCAACAACTGCTCCTTATTTAATTTTGGGTAAACAAAAAAATTAAGGCATTATTGCCTTATATTCAGAACTTGCCACAGCCACACCAATTCTCAGCCACCATCACCCTCATCAGTCAACAGGCATCACTCAAAGCAAAACCCTCCTCCAGCTAAAAGGTTGTAATTTATCGAAGGCTCAGAAACAGAAAGTCAAATAAAGCATGTTTTTGTTTATAGGTGGGAGCTTATTAATGTGTATATGTGGACATAAAGTGTGTAATAGTAGTCACTGGAGACTTTGAAGAGAGGAGGGTGAGAAATGATAAATTATGTAATAAGTACAATGTACACAATTTGAGTGATGGTTACAATAAAAGCCCAGGGTTCACCACTATGCAATATATCTTTATTGCAAAACTTGACTTGCACCCCTTAAATTTATACAAATTATATATATATATATATATGTGTGTGTGTGTGTGTGTGTGTGTGTGTGTGTATCTCAAATGGACAAGTTTTAAACTAGACTAAGAAGAGAGAAGATTCAAATAAATAAAATCAGAAATGACAGTGGAGAAACTGCAACTGATACCACAGAAATACCGAGGGTCATAAGAGACTACTCGGAACAACTTATGACAACAAATTGAATAACCTAGAAGAAATGGATAAATTCCTAAACATATATAATCTATTGAGATCAAATCATGATGAAATATACAATCTGAGCGGACTAATAACACATAAAGATCTGGAGTCAGTAATAAAAAATATTTGCATTAAATTAATGCCCATATCCTGATTGCTTCATTACTAAATTCTACCCAACGTTTAAAGAAAAACTAATACCAATTTCTCTAAAACTCTTTTATAAAATCAAAGAGGAGGAAATATATCCAAACTTATATTACAAGGTCAGCATTACCTGTATACCAAAACCAATTACTTTACAAAAAAATTATTGACCAATATCCCTGATTAACATAGATGCAGCAATCATCAACAAAATACTGGTAAATCGATACTTAATAGCGATTAAAAGAAGCATTTATGATGATCAGTCAAATGTATCCCTGTTATCCACAGATGGTTCATGTCTACAAATTAATAAATGTGATACACAACATTAACAGAATGAAGGAAAAAGATATATTATCATCTCAAATGCAGAAAAGCATTTGACAAAATGCAATATCACTTTATGATAAAAACTCTCAACATAGTAGACATGGAAGGAAGGCATCTCCATAATGAAGGCCATATAATTCAAGCCCACAACCAACATCATACTCAGTGATGAAAAGGGGATAACTTTTCATATAAGATAAGGAACAAGAGAAGAATGCTCACTCTTAACTATTTCTATTCAACATAGTACTGGGACTTCTAGCCAGAGCAATTAGGCACACTCACACACACACACACACACACACACTCATATGCCTACACACATGCACACACACAAGAAAGAAAGAAAAGAAAAGAAAAATGAAAATAAATAAAAGGTATCCAAATCAGAAAGGAAGAAAAAATAATCTTTCCGGTTGAAGACCACACAATCTTATATACAGAGAACCCTAAGAACTTCACAGAAACCTGGTAGAACTAATAAATGAATTCGGTAAACATGCAGGATACAAAATCAACATGACAATGACTGAATTTTGTTTTGGTCATTATTTAATTCAGGATTATTTCAATTATACTAAGATTCACTGAGTATATACTCATTGCTTTTATGCATATTTAGGTGCTTTGTATTTCTTGGCAAATTCAGTAGTTTCTATACTTATATTCTAGTGAGAAGTAACAGATACTAGTTAACTGAGCACTCAGATAATTCACAAGACACCTGGAAACAAAAATGATATAAAAAGACTGTGGTTATAATCCAACAGCAAAATGTCTAAATCTAATGTGCAGGAGAAATTCTTCCTGGGATGGAGATATTGTCTCGAATCTGAAAATATGTAACTTGGGGAGAGGAAGGGATTCTTGGCAGAGGGTTTGGCAATTAGAGAGGTCTGAAGGTGGACAGGTCCAGGTTGTTTTGGAAGTGAAGTCCAACCTTGCTAGGTTACAAATGTCAAGAAAGGGCCCTGCTCAAGTACATCTGTGTGCTCTAATTATCAACTATCACTCCTCCATCCCTTTCTCTCCTGGTTTCCCTTTTCTTTCTCATTCTCAGCCCTCCTAAAATGACCCTCATTGTGGCTCACAAACAAACAATTCCTTAAGGCATTATTTTAGTATCACCTGTTTATGAAATCATTGCTTCCAGTATGAGATTTTGAGTATTCTTTGCTCAAGTATGGAGTACTGAGTTTCATCCCTGTTATCCAAAGCACCTACATAAATGTTATGTCTGTAACATAAAATAGGAAAACAAGTAAATAAAGAAACAAAAACACCATATTTCTGTGTGTTTATTAGATGTCAGCATGACAAAATTAATGGAAGATATGGTATGTGACTCGAATAAATATGTGTTCATTTACATGTGTGTGTATATATATGTCTAATTGCTTTTACTATAGTACCTACAATGCTTGCGCATGAACATTTATCTGTGTATATCTGGGATATTTTTCCTTTTCATCTGTCTCTGTTCTTGTTTCCTGGTGACTACAGCACTGAATCAGCTTGTTGAGAAAACATGGAGATAACCTTATATTGGAATGGATGTATAAGATACAAGGATACTCTTAACTATTCATTGCAATTATAGAAGCTAAATACCACTGAATATTTTAGGTTTTCTGGCTGCTAGTGTGAAGTGTCCTTGTGTGAAAATATTTCAGAATAAAAGTAAAACCCAAGAAATTCCTATGTGGTAAGTGTGGCATATGAGACACTGTGACATGTTAGGAGAGGTATCGCGATGGAGGAAAAGAAAAACTATGAATAATTCCTGCTTTAGATAAAAGGCTTTATGGGTTTCGAGGGTAACACATTTTCTTAATTAACCTGTATTCTTTCACAATTGTGACTATGAGCACTGTAATGTTTTTTTTTTCTCATAGTTTAAAATTCTAATCTCCAAAGTGATGGTTTTAGGAGGTAATGAATTTATAAGGGTACAGCTCTCACTAATGGGATTAATGCCTTCATAAAACAGACCTGGAGAGTCCCTTTGCCCATTCTGCCATGGAAGGGCACAGCAAAAAATGGAGCTGTCTATCAACCAGAAAGGTGCCTCTCATAAGACACTGAATCTGCGATGCCCTGTTCTAACTTTCTGATTCTCTGTAAATCATATTTTTCATTTAAATCAACCAATGACTGATGGAAAATAGCATTGTTCAAATACAATATTCCTAATAGTGACTGTGTGGATTGGTGATGTTTATCTCGAGTCCTTCCTTCATCCTTGCCACTTGAATCCCTAAACATAAGAATGAAAACATCAATCCTCTTTCATACAAAAAGAGGGACTTTGTCTAGATTATTTCCAATGACATTTCCAGGCACCACAGTCTGTTTCTGTGAATTATGATTCTACTGCTGTGAAAACCCATCCCCAGTGTTAGAATGAGTTGGAGAAAGGTGAGTCACTTCATCTTTATACGAAAGAATCACACTATGCCTCTAGGCTGTTTTGACCTAAAATAGTGGTGACAAAAATGCCAGTTAGATAGTACAAGTTTCAAGCCGAGTGAGGTGGCTCATGGCTGTAATCACAGCACTTTGGGAGGCCGAGGCGGGTAGATTACTTGAAGTCAGGAGTTCCAGACCAGCCTGGCCAACATGGCAAAACCTCTCTCCACTAAAAAAATAAAAATTAGCCAGGCGTGGTGGCGGAAACCTGTAATCCCAGCTACTTGGGAGACTGAGGCAGGAGAATCACTTGAACACAGGAGGAGGAGGTTGCAGTGAGCCTAAATGACACCATTGCACTCCAGCCTGGGCGACAGTGCAAGACTTCATCTCAAAATATAAATAAGTAAATAAATAAAGATAGTACAAGTTTCAGAAGGCCAAACGCTTAAACACATCAATTTTTACTGTTCTCTTATTCAAATTTGGAGCTTCATAGACATGTCATAGTAATGGTTTTCCAAATTTATTAATGCTTAAGTACACAAAAATTAGAACCTCAATGCAGTATTACGACTCACCTACAGAGTGGCTGCAATGAAAACATGCAAAATATCCAACAATGGTAAGAATTTGGCACAATCATTAATCGTACATGTTGGCAGTAGAAATGGCATTGACATTCCATGTTGTAAAATTGTATGGTAGTATCTACTATAGACGGACAAACAAATGCCCTATGACTCAAAAATTTCATTCTTAGATGTATAACCAAGAGAAATAAATGAAAGACCTAAACACCTGTACACAAATCTTCATCACTGCATTATTTGCAATGGCAGTAAAATTAAAAACCACTCAATATTTTATCAAAACATTAGATCAGAAGTTGAAGACATTTTCCTTAAGGAATTAGATACTATATATTTTAAGGTTTGCAGATCATAAATTGTAATAATCACTCAGATTTTCCCTTGTATCACAAAAAAAATCCGTAGATAATATACTGATATATTGGTGTTTCCAAGTTCCAAAAAGAATTTATGGGTCATAGGTTGGTGATCCCTGCTCCAAATTACATGAACAGCATTATGTTATGTTTTCACCTCGGCTTGCTACCAACAGTGAGAATGAATACACTATCTCCACATCAACAACATGGAGGAATCTCACACACATAATGTTGGGTGAAAGAAGCCAGACTAAAAACAGTGTAAAAACTGATTTTATGACTACAAACCTCAAAAAACATGCAAGATTACCCAACATATGGACATCAATTCATAATGCATGCAGAGACAATTTATGAGATGCTACTAATTTTGTTTTTTATTGGCCTGGTTCTGGGTGCTGAAATATTTTCCTTTCTAGAAATGTACTTGGTGTGTATTTTCTAAATAATGACTTTCTATCCATATGTTATTTCCTAAAAAGCTTTGCCAAAACAAAGTATATTCCCTATGAGATTATTTTACTGCAGGATATATTTTTAATTTCCCAGTTTTATGTATATCCTAAGTGTTCAAAATATGTTTCTAAAATTAATGCGGTGCCCAAATTTCATAGAATATCTTAATAAATGATTAATATTTATTCCCCTAAAAGTTCTGTCTTGCTTGTAAAACAACAGTGTCTTTGTCAGCTCACTGTAGCAGGGAAACTTAATGTACTTTGGTCTCAGTATCATATAATGAACTTTGTTTCATAACACTCCATGCTTTAGGGCCTGACAACTGTTTTCCAAAGAAGGTGGTTTCTAGGAAGACAATTGCTACCATGGTAATAGAAGTTACCCCAGAAGCCTGAAATAGAGATGCTTTTTTTCCTCACTTACTTGGGTCTGATATATAAGGTTTCTCCTAGAGACAGTTTTTTTTCAGTTATGTGAAAATATTATTCTGAATGAAAACACAAATCCTGTGGGACTTCAATAAAGTTATCCAACTTGTGATATTAATGTAGCTACATTAATTAGGGCTTGCAGGCCATAAATTGCATGGTCATTTCTAAATCAGGGTGAGGGATTGGTGGGGAAGAGAGTCCACATGGCCTGGAGAAGCCGTTGTATATAAGAAGCTAAAGCTGGGTCTTGACTAAACAAAATTAACCTGCGAGAATTTAGCAGCCCTGAAGACAGGGAAGCATCTGGGGGAAAAAATGAGATTGTAAAGGAATCAGAAGAATGTGACCAAGGGCAACTCTGCCATCTCCAAACACACACTAGAAAAGTAAACAATGTTTGTAAAGCTCTTGGGTAATACAAATGCATCTGCTTCTTGAGGTTTAACTGTTAGGACAATTTCTAGCAACCTCTTGGGTTGTTTGAGTTTGCCTCAGCAGTATCTCCCTCGGGAGTATATTTGTTATTATAGTATTGGTATCATCACACAAGAAATGACAATGCAATATTAAACAACAACAGCAAAAAACTTTTAAGATCATCACTAAGCATTCCTTTTCCCAAAGTTAAAAATGTACTAATGTACTGATTTTAGACGAATGGGTGTTTTAGCTTTATAGAAAGCAAGGGAGGACAACAACAATAAACAAATGAAAAACACAGAAAACAGCTGCGCGCGATGGCTCACATCCCAGCACTTTGGGAGGTGGAGGCGGGTGGATCATGAGGTCGGGAGTTCTACACCAGCCTGGCCAACATAGTGAAACCCTGTCTCTACTAAAAACACAAAAATTAGCTGGGCATGGTGGCACGTGCCTGTAGTCCCAGCTACTCAGGAGGCTGAGACAGAAAAATTACTTGAACCTGGGAGACGGAGGTTGCAGTGAGCCGAGATCATGCCACTGTACTCCCACCTGACGACAGAGCAAGACTCTGTCTCAAAAAAAAAAAAAAAAAAAAAAAAGAAAGGAAAAAACAGAAAACCTACCCACCACTCCATCCACACACACATGAAGAAACCCCTGTGTTTTTATTAATTCCCAGGTGAAGTTTCAGAAAAAGTAAAAAATTCCATGGAGTACTTGAGTGCATAACTGGTACATGCCTAATACATCTTAACTATTTTTGCCCTCACATTTTGCATTTACTGGCTTAATTTCAAATAAATTAACTGATTAAGATTCAGAATGTACCCCTGCTGTGCGTGATTATCATATATTATATTGAAATGTCAATCAGCAGTAGCTATTAAATGAACATAGCAATTTTCGCTTATTAGTGTATCACCATGATTCATGTATTTTAAAATATCACTGAGAACATGGCTAATACAGAGGACATCCCCAAGACTGCCTTTCATTTCAATTATAGGTAACGACCTCCATAGAGAACCAGGCATACAATAAAATGTAAGCAGTAATTTCCGAGTTGGTCAAAATCTTTTAGATTGTTTTAAATCTCTTACTCTCTCTGTCGATATAGTATATACATATATGGGCATATTTTACACATATGTGCATATATTTAACATATGAATATCTATGTAAAATGTCCTCTTTTTATAAAGATAACCATTATTGTTAAATATGTTTTCATAGGAACAGAGATTTAAATGACTTTAGGACAAGACTTTGAGGACCTGTGTATTGATCACTAGATCATTATTCAAATGTTATTCTTGTTTTCTCTTCATCTACCTACAACTCTATTTTTCTTATATACTCACAGAACACGGAGGTACATGTATGGTATTGTATATGATGTAATTGGTTTCAGTCAGAGATAACTGTGGAACATAGAATTCAATTTGTCTCACAAGGTCCACTAACTCTTTAATCAAGAACAGGCATATTTCAGAAGTATACAAAAGAAATAATGACAAACGAAAATAATAGATCAATATTACAGCTTCTGAGAAATAGGATGAAGAACATTTAAGACAAAACAATGTCTGAAGTATGAAAGTTAACTGTGAACATTTAAATATTTTATCAACTGCCTTTATGTCATAGGATACCTAGGGTGTTATTCACCAGCCAGAGACCTCTGTTGCCAGTGGCACCTTTGCCCAAGTCGAGTTTTGCTTGGGCTTGCTGGGCTCCCTCCACTGCCTTGGCCTGGCAGGCTGTACTCGGCTCACACTACCAGCCCAGATCCCATGCCTACCATGGGTGAGCCAGGCTGGAGTGGCAATGGATGAGTGAGCATACAAGCATGGAGTCTGGCCACCACACACTGCCAGGCATGTCAGCTGCTGCAGCAGGATGGGCAGCTCCAGGTGCCGGATCCGTGCAAGCCTGTCGCTGATTCAGATGTACCACAAGCAGCCTCCACTGTGGGCACCCATGTCTGGATGAGGGGAACATGGTACCACCCAGAAGCTTGAAGACACTGGAAACCGAAGAAGCCCCAAAGAAGGTGTCACAGCCCTGACTCGGGCAGCCCTTAGGTCTGGACTTCCTGAAGGGTCACAGCTCTTCTCTCCTTCTTGTCACTCACAATGTGGAGAGTAGTTGGGGGGCCACACTGAACACATTTTGGCCCTATTTGTGTTACAGCTCTTTCAGTCCCGCCACATGGCAGGTTCCAAGTTCTTGTCCCACCTCCGGGAAGAATGAGGTATGCAGACAATTGGAGGGTTAGCAAGGTGAAGAGGTGCTTTATTGAGCTACAGTACAGCTCTCAGGAGACTCTCAGGAGAGTCAGCTACCCAGAGTTGGTAGCTCCTATCCACAGGCAGGTCATCCCCAAGAGTGTACAACTCTTAGAAGAGAGGAGACCTACAGTGGGTAGCTCCTCTCTGAAGGCAGGTTGTCTTATTGTCTGCCTAAGTTTGGCTGAGTCTGGGGTTTTATGGGCTTCAGAGGGGAGGAAGTGTATGCTGATTGGTTCACGGGTGGCCATGGGCAGGCCTAGGAAAAGCACCATAAGTTTTCACTCTGGTTGGTGGGACTGGCCACCTGGCCCCCAGTCTTCAGACTGTCCCTGGCTTGATGGTGGAGTTTCACCAGAGACCCACCCCTTTGAACCCAGGAGCCTGTCTGAATCAATAAGTAAAGAAATAAGGAAAAAAGTTAACTTTGATTGAAAGCTTATCATAAGGCAAAAAGAAATAATTGATTGTCTAGTGTGTATCTCAAATATATGTTTTGTATCTTATAATTCAGTGCATATGTGGTTGTGGATGCTAAAGGTAATGGCATATTAAAGACAAGTATAAATTATTTCAAAAATAATTAAAGAGTACTTATCTAGATTATTATAAGATACTTAATAACTTTCACGATTCTTCTCTAGTTTTCTGACGATCAAAGTACTGCAAGTGGCTTCCATAGTAAATAGGGACGTGGATATGCGTTTGAAGGACCATATGAATATCACAAACACTCAAATGTTTTCTGCAGTTACACAAGTTGAAAATCATTCAACATCTAAGGCTAGCTAGGTGCCCTTGTAAAAGGCTTTTGAGTGAAAGCACTTTAGATTTCCTGTAAATCCCAAGTTGAGCAATGATACTCTGCTCTCTAGGATGACATTCTTTCTGAGATTCGGAGACATAGCATGGGGAAGTATAACAGTAGAAAAGTCAATGAGGTTGCTTCCTTTGGTCTTTATATCTCCTCAGTTAATACATGCTCTTTTGGAAATTTTACCTATACACTAGATATCTCTGGAACAGCATCATGACAGGAATGTGTTTGAATTAGAATAAAGTCCAAGAAAAGTTGGATGTCAATCTCCAATACGCAGCAATAAGAATGAATGTACTACAATTGTATGAAACAAATTGGATGTATTTCTCCAATATGCAACAATAAGAATGAATGTACTACAACAGTATGAAACAAATTGGATGTATTGCACAAATATGTCATTGAGTAAAACAGTACACACAGCAGGCATCCATTTATATATGGTTCAAAAAATATGAAAGTAATTTACTGTTTTAAACATCAAGAAAGTAATTACTCCTTGAGGGTCGGAGGGTAATAACTTAGGAGGGATAATGTAGAAGACTTTGGGAGATTCTGGTAATATTTTCTTTCTTTCTTTCTTTCTTTTTCTTTCTTTCTTTCTTTCTTTCTTTCTTTCTTTCTTTCTTTCTTTCTTTCTTTCTTTCTTTCTTCTTGTCTGGGTCCTGGTTACAGGAGTATTTTTTTTGAAAATTCATCTAGTTGTATACTTATCATTATAATCTGTATGTACGTTACACATCAAAAGATTTTCTAAAAGCAAAATCTGTTCACCATTAGACTGTAGAAATTTTAGAATATTATTACTATAAATTTGTATTACTAGTAATGCCTTGTATTCAATAGAGTTCAGCATATTTTTGTGAAAAAGTTGTGTGACTGTCATAAAATAGTTCAGTAAATATTCATTTTTTATTAAGATTTCTCTTTTTTAAAATAAAACAAAAATGTTTTATTCAACCTTTAAGAACTTTTATTATTGTTTCCTGCAAAAGGGAAGCTAAGAGAGCCTGATTCTTCTTGGGACAGTACCACGCACTAAACTTATTCATAATGGTTTATGACTTAGGGACAAACAACTATGTTTTTCTGAAGGAAGAAGATTATAAGCAGACTGTTACCTACAGGGTATTATGTTCAGTGGCACTAGTGACACCAGGCAACAGATTTAGATATAGGTATTTTTCCTCAGTTACTTACCTCTGATGTAAATTCCAACTAAATTATTTTCTTCCATAATTTAAGAAAGTGTTTTCAATTAAATACCAATAACTTTATCCAACTTTTTATAATAATGTGGCCACTTAGATTCAGGTTTTAATGAAAAGGGTTGAAGAGAATTTAGCCTACATGGCCAGGGACAGTCGAGTTTAGGAAGCTAATTTAGGTCTTACCTAAGTGAAGTATAACCTAAAGAGTTTTGTCATTCCTGTTATCAGGTAATCACATGATATGAAAATGAGTTTGAATCAAGTTAAATTCCCATTTCCTTTAAATATGGACTAGAGAAGTAGATGATGGTAGTAAAGCTCTTGGGCAACACAAATGCATCAATGTTCTTAGTGTATTGGGTGGAAAATTATTACAGTTGATTTGTTGGACTTTAACAACATCTCCAACAGCCGTAAATTTAGTATATTTGTAACAGCACCATCTCCCAAACAATGACAATAAAGCATAAAAAGCCATTGAAATTTAACACTAAAAAGTACTTTTTCCTCAATCAAGAATATTTTAATAATTTAGCCAGGTATAGGCTAGCTTTATAGGAATTCTGAGAAAAGGCTATGCCCCTGTCTACTCCCTGCTAAGGTTTGGGAAGACACAGGAATCACTTGGAGTATTTATATGGATAAACTGGCTAATGTCTATCACTTACTATATTAGTTTTGTACATACACATTTTTCTTTCACTTTTTTGTAGTAAAAAATAGATTAACTTCCTTAAGATAGAATGTCAGTGGGAATACATTTTTGTACCGTAAAGTTAACAGTAGACTTTAAAGAACACATAGAAATCTGTACTTCTAAGTATCTAGTAATGAATCACACGTTATAAAACATCACTCAGAACATGGCCAGTACAGAGAAATTTTTTTTTCATTACACTGTAGGGAGAAACACATTGAGAGCAGGTGCTTGGAGAAAGAAAATATCATGACTGTGAGACTCCAGAAGTTTACTCTTTACTTCTGAATTTCACTTTTGGTATCTATATAATGAAGTTGTTAGAGATGGAAACATAAGATAATATTTGAAATGTATGATAACATATATGGAGATATAGTAATTAATATAAGGAAAACACATGGGATGTGATACACAGTCCATTGTAGAATGTATTTAAATTCATATCTTTTCCTCCACAAGCCCAGAGCTGAATGAAGAGGTGCTTTAAAAGCACGTTTTTAGAAGAGAGAGACAATTTTATGGTCAGAACAATGTGGATGCAGGATTTAGCTCTCTGTCCCATGAAGTTAAAGGCTAAAATGTTAGACTAAAGTAGTGAGGGAAAGGAGAGCAATACATAGTAGCCGTAGGGGAGTGAATAGGGTAGACACAAAATTAACACTTTGAGTAACTTCCAAGTATCAAAGGACTGCCATGAATAATAGTACATAAAAGTTATTGTGAAAATAAATAGAACTTAGCTTTTGTCTTAAAAAGCGTGACCTCAACACCCTTTTTCTTTTGAAGAATCATCTTTGTACATATCAACTATATTAGGAGAAACAGACCTGAAAGGTTGTTTATGTTTTTTCTTGGTTGAACATTACCAGCCTAACAACTGGAAAATATTTAACATCACACAATCATATTTAAAAGCACACGTTACTCACACAAATCTCTGTACTAGGAATTGTGGGAATGTAGAGAGACACTTAGGCCAACAGACAAATAAAATATAAATTAAGAAAAAG
This sequence comes from Macaca thibetana thibetana, assembly GCF_024542745.1. Taxonomy (NCBI): domain Eukaryota; kingdom Metazoa; phylum Chordata; class Mammalia; order Primates; family Cercopithecidae; genus Macaca; species Macaca thibetana. The sequence continues at coordinate 16,844,443 of NC_065591.1, forward strand.
TGTGTTCAAGGTGACGGATGATGTACATTCATAAAATAATTGAAATGAGGGTAGTTGTCAATGTAGTTGGGAAAAAGTAATTAGATAATTATTAATTAAAAAAGCAGCATGTTAGATTATCATATTTCTAAATGGGAAGTGAAGGAGACTTTGAGAAGTGAAAGAAACAGGATGAACAATGAAAAGGATACACAAACCATTAAGTCGAAAATCTATTCAAGTTTCATTGGATGTCTTATTTCATGATAACCATGAAGCATACTGTTAAACGAATTCTGATGAATTTCTAACACTGGTCAATTTGGTGATAAGGTTGAACAATTAAAAATGGAGCCTTTGCTAAACTAGTTGCAGCATTCACTGGGGAAAATACCGAAGCAAGAATCTGATTAATCATGTTTAAATAACATAAAGGAGTGAAGGCAGAGACTTGAGAGATTTAAGTCCCAACAGTCACCAGGTAATAATAAAATGTGATCTGCCTGTTGTTCACATACCAAAGGTAAAGACAAAGACTTGCTCATCTCAGGTAGGTTTCTGAATGATCAATTTAAAGGACAGAGGAAAAAATTTGGAAAAATGAGAAATCATTTATTAACGAATTTACAAATGGATGATTTTATAGGTGCTTACCTCAGTTAAAGCACCTCTGGAAACTAATGGCCAAACTGATATTTTCTTATTGGATCTGTGTGAATTTGACTGACCTTACTTGTCATTTGTAAGAGGATAATATAGATTTCACCCATTTACATTTTAATCAACATTCATAAGTAAATAATTACTTTAAAAATCACCGTACATGTGATGTTATTGTAGGCGTAAATTTAAGATTGGTTCTAGATTTACTCAAATAATAATAGAGGTAACACATTACAGATACTAATTTATGAAAATTCAAGTTATTATGGTATTTAAGTCTAGAAGAAATAACAATCAGACCCACTCTACATTTCAATTTTCATGTAACAGACACACACAGGCGCGCGCACACACACACACACACACACACACACAAGAATGAATGCACATATAACACAAGCAACAGAAGCCTATATATTTCAGAAACATTTATTGTCCCTCTTCACATTTTGATTTTAATAAAAAAGTCAATTACAAGCAAATGTAAGTAGTCCGTTGTTCACACTTCTTTTACCACTCATATTTGGCTTTTATCCTTTGGAACCAGGTAAGTCATCCAAATGGATTACAAATGCTGTGACAAACCAGTGATGATGAGTAACAGTTAAACATTTTTCCTTTCCAGTAAACACTAAAGACACCACATCAAAAACAGTGCCATAATAATTTTATCTTATTAACTTACACATAATATCACTGTCAGTGATAGAAAAAAAGTATATATTTCTTGAATAATGCAATAAATGTGATCCTTTTTTTGTCAGATAGATGAGATGTTTAGCACTGTATGTTCTGGTCCTTGTTACTCTAACTTTGGTGTTTCTTTCACTTCCTTTTGGATCTGTCCTGATCTTTCAGTTTAATCAAATTGACTGCCTTAGATTGTACAATAGAAGCAAAGATAAATGATGTATTTCAGAAATTGCATATAAATTCAAAGTTGATCAACTTCCTTTGGTAGACACTTTTAGTTTTTTTGTTTTGTTTTGTTTTAATACAGTAATGCCTCTTTGAAAGGGACACTTACCTAGGATACTTTTTGAGGGTAAAAAAGATAATTTACATAAACAAATCTTGTTCTGCTTTACAGATAATTTTTTTGATATCTTGGAAAGTCGAGCCCTAATCTGTCATCCTCATAATGATTTCTGTAGCAGTTTGAAACAAGAACAAGGAAGAATGGACTGGGAAAATTGCTCCTCATTAACTGATTTTTTTCTCCTGGGAATTACCAATAACCCAGAGATGAAAGTGACCCTATTTACTGTATTCTTGGCTGTTTATATCATTAATTTATCAGCAAATCTTGGAATGATAGTTTTAATCAGAATGGATTACCAACTTCACACACCAATGTACTTCTTCCTCAGTCATCTGTCTTTCTGTGATCTCTGCTATTCTACTGCAATTGGGCCCAAGATGCTGGTAGATCTACTTTCCAAGAACAAGTCAATTCCCTTCTATGGCTGTGCTCTGCAATTCTTGGTCTTCTGTATCTTTGCAGATTCTGAGTGTCTACTGCTGGCAGTGATGGCCTTTGATCGGTACAAGGCCATCAGCAATCCCCTGCACTATACAGTCAGCATGTCTAGCAGAGTGTGCTATCTACTATTGACTGGGGTTTATCTGGTGGGAATAGCAGATGCTTTGATACATACGACATTGGCATTCCGCCTATGCTTCTGTGGGTCTAATGAGATTAATCATTTCTTCTGTGATATCCCTCCTCTCTTATTACTCTCTTGCTCAGATACACAGGTCAATGAGTTAGTGTTATTCACTGTCTTTGGTTTTATTGAACTGAGTACCATTTCAGGAGCTCTCATTTCTTATTGTTATATCATCCTATCAGTCTTGGAGATCCACTCTGCTGAGGGGAGGTTCAAAGCTTTCTCTACATGCACTTCCCACTTATTTGCGGTTGCAATTTTCCAGGGAACTCTGCTCTTTATGTATTTCCGGCCAAGTTCTTCCTATTCTCTAGATCAAGATAAAATGACCTCATTGTTTTACACCCTTGTGGTTCCCACGTTGAACCCCCTGATTTATAGCCTGCGGAACAAGGATGTGAAAGAGGCCCTGAAAAAACTGAAAAATAAAATTTTATTTTAAGGAAATACTAAAAATACATGTTTATACACACAAAAATGCATATTCATATTGGTGTTTTCTTCAAATTATATATTATAATATAAAGTTGTCTCAAATACTCTAATTTAATATAATACATATTTTACTAAGCCACAATCTAGCAATTCTTTGGAATTTTCTAAATATGCTATTTTTTTTATGTGTTTTCAATTTAGGTAAGGTAATCTCTATATTTGAAAAATGTTCCAGTCTTTGAGTTAGTGGGGCAAATTTTTATTTGTTTAATATATATTTCAGGCAGTAAATTTTCTTTTTTTCTTTTTTTTTTCTTTGAGATGGAGTCTCACCCTGTCGCCCAGGCTGAAGTACAGTGGTGCAATCTCGGCTCACTGCAACCTCCGCCTCCCTGGTTCAAGTGATTCTTGTGCCTCAGCCTCCTGAGTGGCTGGGATTACAGGTGCCTGCCTCCTGGCCTGGCTAATTTTTCTATTTTCAGTAGAGATGGGGTTTCACCATTTTGACCAGTCTGGTCTCAAAATCTTGACCTCAGGTGATCTACCCATCTTGGTCCCACAAAGTGCTGGGATTATAGGAGTGATAGGCAGTAATTCTTCTAAGAGTTATTGAGTGTTTAGTATATGCCTTTCACACTGCTATGTACTTTGCATTTCATGTTGAATCCACTACTTTCTGTACTAGTGAGTCATAAAATGTAGTGAAAACTGGAAACATTAATTAAACTAACAATTCATAATAAACTATAAAATGACATGAAGTCAAAAGGCACAGTACTCTAAGCATAAACAAAATGTCTAACTAGAATGTAGAGAAGAAAAGATTATTTGAAATGGGGACATTTGGTTTTAGATCTAAAAATGAGTAGAGATACAATGGGTATGCGGAGAGAAGAAAGGATTCTAGATGGAGAGCCTGAAAATTAGACATCCTGAGGTGGACAGGGCAATGTCTTTTTAGAGTAAAGGAAGTCCAACATGTAATAATTGAAGGATAAAGTGATACGTCCAGTAAAATCTAGTTAAGCTGATATTCTTAATTCATTCATTTCCACTCTACTTCTCTTCCCTTCTTCCTATTTCTAGCCCTGTTTAAATGTCCCTCTTGTGGTTCATAAATAATACTCTCTCAAAGGTACTATTCTATCTATCAGTCTGTTAATTGAACGAACGCCTCCAGTATGAGACTGCAAGCATTCTTTGCTCAAAGACTGCATGTGTTATGCCTGTCATCCCAACCAAAGCATCTGCATGGTTTCTGGGTCACCAAATGGGAAAATAAATCAGTAACAAAAATAAATACACGGTATAACATTTTTGAATGTTTGTGAGATATCAAAATCTAGTTAACTGAGGGTAGAATGTGTGCTTTGAATAAATATTTTACAGGTTTTAAAAAACTTTTAAGTTCAGGGGTACAAGTGCAGGTTTGTTACATAGGTAAACTTGTGTCATGGGGGTGTGCTGTACAGACTATTTCCTAACCCAGGAATGTGGCCACATATTTGCAAAATCATACAAAACCCAGGTAAAAAGCTTAGTACCCATTAGTTATTTTTTCCTAATCCTCTCCTGTCTCCCACCCTCCACCCTTCAAAAGGCCCCAGTGTGTGTAGTCCTCCTCTATGTGTCCATATTTTCTTACCACTAAGCTCTAAGTAAATGAAATGGTTATGGATACTAAGGTGATAAGTCTACAAAACATGCATATTAATTACATAGGAAGTTACAGGCATTCATGTGGGTGCTTTCTTCATCTTCACCTACCTTCATTCAGCTCTGTTCCAATGTATAATGCTAAAACCCTACGAGAAACTTGTTGAGAAAACATTGCTAAGGCCACATGTTTGCAAAACCATACAAAACTCAATGACACTTTTATTTAGCCTTTATGATTGTGTAATGTCAAAGACATTGAATGTCTTAAGTTTTCTTGCTGTCCTTGTAAAACATGTCCTTCTGTGAAAAAATACCAGAATATAAGTAAAGCCCAAAAGGCACCTCTGCTTTGCAAGGTTTCATTTGTGGGACACGGTGACAGGTTATGGATAAGTATGGTGATGGAAAAAGAAAAACTATGTGGAATATTTCATTTTGGAAAACAGGTTTGGAGGGTTTCCACTTGTGACATGTTTTCTCAATTTACTCATATTCTTCTGTTAATCTGTTTTATGAGCATCAAGAGGGTAGAAAATACTCTTTGAAATATTATTAAGTCCAAACAGATTGGAAGGTCAGTGAATTGCTGCATAGATATAAATATGCCATCTCCCTTCCATATAACATATGACAGTTATGTCATGAAAAGGTTGATTTGATCTGCCTATTGGCTACTTTAATCATATATAATGAGTGTTGTCTAAAGAGAAGGAAATTTCAACCCCAACAAAGGCAGGATATTAAGCTCAATAAATGTATGTCTAGAAATGGAAGAAACTAAATTAATTGTAACCTTTATTTCTCTGAATTTGTACAATTAAAGGTTGAGAAATCACTTATTAGAAATATTGCTTAGAATATTCATGACTTGAATAAAGATTTGGGCTAGATAGCCTGATCTAACCCTTCCATCTTGGGGCTCTACAGAAATATGTAAAACATTTATCACAAGGCTTTGATCCTTTCTAGCCTGTCCACCTCAATTTTCACCATTTCCTTCTACTCTCTATCTCTCTAAATCACTCTAAATCAGTCACCAATGACTGATGAAAAATAGTACTGTCCAAATTTGATATTACCAATGGCTTTGTGTAGTGGGTTAAGATGGTAGGAATGTTTCTGTATCATGAATCTTTTCCTTCAGCCTTGGCATTGAAATACCTAAACATAGTAATGACGTACGATGGTAGGTTTGGATATACATGTAATACAATGAACAGACAGATACCTAATGGTGATCAGTTGTATAACTACACTTGTTAAAATAGAGCAGTAATAACGCTCAATGAGGCAGAATGTGGGAGGTGCTGTGTTGAAACCAGAGGCAGTGACTTTTAACTTTCCTGAGTATCTCTCTCTAGAAACATGTTATGAACTAGGCACCCAATGCAACTTTAAATTACCATGGTATTTAACAAGACTCTTCTTCTCTAGAAGTGAGTCCCGTCTCATCACCCCCCATAATAAAAAGCCTCATGCTAGTTTATTTATAAGACACTTTTCAGTTGTCACATTTTTTTCTATATATCTATGAGTCTACTGACATGTAAACCTATTCCCACTATTGGATACACAGTATTTTAAAACAAATACAAAAATGATGAGTGGCTTCATTTTTTTTTTTTTAGATGAAGATGAAGTCTCACTGTCTCCTAGGCTGGAGGGCAGTGGTGCAATCTTGCTTGTTTCCAGCAATTTTGCAATGCAATGACCTACCACATCACTTTCTATTGGCACCAATATTAATAATGACCAAGTGCCTAGTTGATATAAACAAGATAAATTACTCCCCATATAGCAAAACTTATTTCTTCCTTCTATCTTCAGTCACTACTGGGATCCTCCTGCCCTGCTTGAGAAGTGACATGAGTGATCTTTGAGCGTCTATGGGACCTTAATTTTGTGAATTTTCAGATATCACTTTAACATAAACACATTACAATATTCTGTAAGAGTATTTAAGAAAATTATCTTTTAAGACAGATCTGTTTTATCGCACGTTACTAAAAAATCTATTATGTGCAATTTCTATGGATACAATCAAACAATGTCTATAAAACTGTAATTTTACTTAACAGCTCTGGGTATCAGGTGCTACATCATATAATGAGATTGTACGAGACAACTCGGGACATACGTGACAATATATGAAACATACGATAATATGTGATGATAATTAGATAATTATAAAACACTTGACTTGGCAAGGCGGCAAAAATTGACTTTAAGATCAAATCTTTTATATTTACAGGCCATTTTTAAAAACATATTTCAGGCCGGGCGCGGTGGCTCACGCCTGTAATCCCAGCACTTTGGGAGGCCGAGGCGGGCGGATCACAAGGTCAGGAGATCGAAACCACGGTGAAACCCCGTCTCTACTAAAAATACAAAAAATTAGCCGGGCGCGGTTGTGGGCGCCTGTAGTCCCAGCTACTCGGGAGGCTGAGGCAGGAGAATGGCGTGAACCCGGGAGGCGGAGCTTGCAGTGAGCCGAGATCGCGCCACTGCACTCCAGCCTGGGCGACAGAGCCAGACTCCGTCTCAAAAAAAAAAAAATAAAAAAAATAAAAAAATAAAAACATATTTCAGTGTAACGCTGGGATATGATAAATTATGTATGCATAATTTTAGTCATAGCAGACTTCTTGTGATATGAAGAATTGTATATAAATGAAATGGCCATTAATAGAGGATTGATCAAATAAATTAATGTACATAAATAGAAGTGAATGCATTGTCCTCTAATCATATTGCTTATTTATATATAAAATGTGTTATTCTAACATCATTTTTGTTTAAAAAGCAGAAATCCAATACCATAGACAACAGAACCTGCTTATCCTTATGCAATGTGATTATGCCTACTTTTGCTTTTTTTACTAATATCTTTATTTTTCAGTGTATTGCAGGAGTGTTGTTTGTACATTTGTGTGTTTGAGGGGGGTATTTGTTTTTTATAATGTGCAATTAAAAGAAAATACCTGTGTAGAGATTAATGAACTTGAAATGATCAATACTGGTTGACTAGAGTCATTTCACTATTGCTTTTTAAATATAATATTGAGCATAAGCTACATAGAAACAAAAGGAATACTTTAAATGGTCTGTATTTTTTTTCTCAATCATTACCCAACCTATATAAAAGACCAATTGTTAAACCACATTTTTTTTTTCTTGAGATGGAATCTCGCTCTGTCACCCAGGCTGGAGTGCAGTGGCACAATCTCAGCTCACTGCAAGCTCTGCCTCCCGGGTTTACGCCATTCTCCTGCCTCAGCCTCCCAAGTAGCTGGGACTACAGGCGCCTCACCATGCCCAGCTAATTTTTTGTATTTTTAGTAGAGATGGGGTTTCACCGTGTTAGCCAGGATAGTCTTGATCTCCTGACCTCGTGATCCGCCCACCTCGGCCTCCCAAAGTGCTGGGATAACAGGTGTGAGTCACTGCCCCTAGCCAAACCACATTCTATTTGTCACTTATTCCTGTGAGAGGAAGTGTCCAATACCCAAGAGTCATACACAGAGCTACGTATACAGTCCAGGTAGGTCAGGAGACAATACTGAACCCTTGTGCAGAGGGGGCTGCCTCCAGTAAAGAAATCAGAGCTTACGGATCAGGTACTAATTTTTTTGTTATTTTTCTGGTTTACTTTTATATTTCTTTAGTTCTTTCATTATTTTCCAATAAAAGTATCATATAAAACTAAATGAGACTGTAAAACAATGTGAATACTTATTTTAATCACTTTAAGTATTATTTCAAATATATATATACACACACACACACACAGCTGGCAAGGAATGGGATAAAATGCTAGCGTTGGCTACAGAGATGTTCAGACATTATTAGCATTTCAGTATCTTATCTGTACATTTATATATATTTAAATGTTATATTGTAAAGAAAATCATTATTTTTAAAGATGTGTCTACAAGGGCAGCTTTTTAAATAAATTTAGACTGAAATATTAGAGACCTGCATGTTGATCACTAGACCATTATTCAGATGTCATCCTTTTTCTGTTTTTTATCTACCTCCAAGTCTACTTTTATTCTATCTCACCGAACAGAGGGAAACATGTATGATATTATACAAGATATAATTTGTTTAGGTGAAATGTTACAATGGGATCAATCATTAAATTGGCCCCCCAAAGACAGCTAATTATTTTTAACTGAAGTCTAGCAGGTTTCAGAGGTATAGAAGAGAGGAGTCAAAGAAAACAAACAAAAATTTGTTACAACTTCTTGGTAATTGGGATGGGGAACATAGTTTAGAAATGAATTTGTCTGAGGTTAGGAAACTGCGGACATATCAATATTCTTGCACATCTAATCTATTGGTGAATGGATAATGTGGATTCTACTTGATCAGGGAAGAGGGACCCATATGGTAAACCATAGTCTCTTTCTTTTTTTCTTTTTTCTTTTTCTTTTTTGAGACGGCGTCTCGCTCTGTCGTCCAGGCTGAAGTGCAGTGGCCGGATCTCAGCTCACTGCAAGCTCGGCCTCCCGGGTTTACGCCATTCTCCTGCCTCAGCCTCCCGAGTAGCTGAGACTACAGGCGCCCGCCACCTCGCCCGGCTAGTTTTTTATATTTTTTAGTAGAGACGGGGTTTCACTGTGTTAGCCAAGATGGTCTCGATCTCCTGACCTCGTGATCCGCCCATCTTGGCCTCCCAAAGTGCTGGGATTACAGGCTTGAGCCACCGCGCCCAGCCCATAGTCTCTTTCTTACACCTCTGCTCATCAGTGCCACAGCAGGGCTGCAGTTAGTTTCAAAGTGTTCTTTATAATCTCCTCTGAGCAACAGCAGCTTTCAGAGGAGAACATAGTTAGCTCTGGCATATTCCTGTCTGTCAACTCTAGCTTACTGATCATGGAGACCCTTCTACTCACTTCTCATGCAACCATCACCCTTTCTACTCCAGTGGTTTGTGAACTACAGACTGTCTCCATCCCAGTGACAATAGGATGCAGGTTTGGTTATTAACGCTGGGTAGGACCTGGGGGGTTATTGGGAAAGTGGAGGAATGTTATATGTAAGAACCTGTCATTGCTCTGCCTGCTCCACATTTTTGGATGATGAGAGAAACATACGGGATACACTCATTACCTGCACCTATCACTTAACTTTGCTTGTCTGCTATAAGATATCACAACATTTCTACAAAACTAACAGCAAAGGCAACAACAATAATCTTGTCATTAGATGTGGGTTATCTGGTCGAACTAATTACAGGAACTCTCACCTTGAACTCTGAGGACATCAATTTCCTAGTCTGTAAAAGAGAAGTAGCAAAAATCACCATAAATAAATAACACATAGGTTTTCATGAAATTAACATGATTTAATTTAAATGAAAGTGTACTACAGCCTCTGTACAGTGCCATACAAATGTATGAGATATTACTGTGATCATTTTGTTGGTTTTCACTAAATTGGATATTTTCTAGTAGATTGTTTATATCTTTATTTTTAATCACTGAAAAAAGACCATCAGTTTGACTATTAATATAGTAAGATAACGTTAACCCTTCACTTCCGTTTTCTTCTTTCAAACCAGGGATTTCCAGCTCTGAATGATGACCCTTAAGAACTGCACTGTGTTTACTGACTTTGTATTCTTAGGACTTTCAGGTACACAGGGTATGCAGCAGGGGCTCTTCGTGCTTTTCTTCCTAATTTATGGCATAACTGTGATTGCCAATCTAGGGATGATTTTTTTGATCAAGATGGATCTCAGACTTCACACACCCATGTACTATTTCCTGAGCAATTTGTCATTCTGTGATGTCTGCTACTCTTCCACTGTCTCTCCCAAGATGCTGGCTGATTTCTTATCGGACCAAAAGTGGATTCCATATAATTTGTGTGCCGTTCAAATGTATTTTTTTGGAGTCTTTGCAGATGTGGAATGTCTCATGTTGGCTGTCATGGCCTATGATCGTTATGTTGCCATCTGCAATCCACTTCTTTATACGATCACTATGTCCAGGAGTATCCGCACCCAGCTAGTGGCTCTTGCCTATGTTGTAGGTTTGGTGGATTCTGCAGTCCACACCTGCTGTACATTTAGATTGTCATTCTGCAATTCTAATGTTATCAATCACTTTTTCTGTGACATCCCACCCTTGCTAGCCCTCTCCTACTCGGACACATTCATTAATGAGATAGTGATATTCACATTCATTGGCTGTATTGTGGGGTGCAGCATTGTCACTGTCTTCCTCTCCTACAGCTACATCATAATTAGCATCCTTAAAATGAGCTCACCTGAGGGCAGACAGAAAGCCTTTTCTACCTGCACCTCCCACTTGATGGCTGTGGCTGTATTTCATGGCACACTCCTGTTCATGTATTTCCGACCCAGTTCAAGTTACTCAATGGAAACAGACAAAATGGCCTCTGTTTTCTACACAGTTGTCATACCTATGTTAAATCCTCTGATCTACAGCTTAAGGAATAGGGATGTGAAAGGTGCTCTGAAAAAAGCAATGAACACTAAATTATGTTCTGTATGAAACTGTAATTTCCATTAAAAAATAATAAGTTCATGTATTAAAGTTCATGTATTTTGGCATAGGTTTCTGTAGTCTCACCCAAGCAGCCTTCAAGGTATTTTAAATTTCTTACCATTGTGCTTAAATTGTGTGTAGAGGGGGCGGGAATTATTGGTCTTAGTCTTCCTTCTAAACCAATGAGGAGTAGAAATAGACTCCTTTTGTTGTTTTGCAGAGAAGGTCCTTTCGTATTTCCCCACTCTGTTCGTGACTATGCCCCAGTGAACTGTTGTGGGTTATAGTGAACCCGCTTCCCTCACCAATTCAACAAACCCTCCCTAAATTTCCAATTCCATAAAAAATGTGCTGAATAAATACAGTGGCTCATTCAAAGGGACTTTTAGAGAATCAAACTTAGTCTGGTTTGTGTCCTTCCTAGGTACAAGTATCACCCTGTAAATGTCTAGCATATACTTATAAGTAAATAAGTAGTAAACAAATAAATAAAAATAAATAAGAAATCTCTCACCCTAGACATGAAATTCCATGAAGGTAATGTCCTTTCCTATCTTGTTCACCATGATTTCTACTTTGTTATTTTTAATGTTCGACTGCAGGATCCCATTTATAAACAGCTATTCAATAAACAATGTTCCTCACAAAATTTATGGAAAAAGGAGACTTTGTAAATTTACCAGAAAAAGAAGTCACTTTCATTTCATTCTAGTATATTCACCTTGGATGAAATCCATCTATACCTCTTGTCTTTTGGCCTAGGTTTGAAATAAGTTGTCAGAAACAGAGATCATCTGATGTACTGAACAGTTTTTCTCAGATACTGTGTTCCTCATTATACCAGCAGACATCCCCAGGATCATCAAGCCCAGATTTTTATTACACCTCATAGTCTCAGCACCAGGTTCTGGACTTCCCTCCTGCCCTTACTCTGGGGAACAGACATGCTACTTTTGACAACCTACAGGACTGCACAACTGAAGTGATAGATCTGGACCTTCTCCAAAGGTCACTGGAAAAGCAGCCTCAATCTCCCTGGATGAGTTTATAGCATTATACTATGTTAATGGTACTATGTTTCATGGAAATGTATACGTGCACATGTTTTAACTCACATGAGCCATGTGAGTTAAAATTTCAAAACTGAAATGCCCAATTGATATAGGTTAAGTTGTAAAGTACGTCCAATGGAAAAAACCCACAAATGACAAGTCATATTTACATTAGTATATCATTTATAATAACTTACATTGCTTCTTTGCATATTTATGAAATAAACTAGAATCCTATTTAAACAAAATATTAATAGTGGTAATCTCTAAGTGATTGGCTATTAGGTAATCCTACAATATGTTTCAATAATGTAATTAATGGCATATATTGGTCTCACTGAAATCATTTAGAAATTAACCAAGTTATGAAAAACAACACGATTTTTGATTCTAATGATTATTTGTTTTATTTTAAATTTTGTCGTGAAGGAAACACAAAGGCACACATCTCTGGTGCTAGGAGGACAAGGTAATGAATTATACAGGGTTTCATTTAGGCCTTCTTCCATATTGCATACATCATTTTAGTTATAAATTGACCTGAGTGTTACATGCTTCAAAGCATCATAAGAGTGAAAGAATTAATTAAAAACATAAAACTTTTAGCAGAATATTTGTTTTGCATTACTAATTGAACAGAATTTTAAAACAAAAATATTTTACTGTCTCTGAAATGTTTCCTTTCCTCTGTAATTTTGAATAGCATATTGATTGATCATAGAATATATCACTTATCAGGACTTTTCATCACTTTGCAAACCAAACTCAATGTACTTTTTAAAAAATGTATTAATTATATTCATATCTATGAAAAACTAAACACACTTGGGTCAGGCATGGTGATCCATGGTGGCCCCCAGCGCTTTGGGAGGCTGAGGCAGGCAGATCCCTTGAGCTCAGGAGTTTGAAACTAGCCTGCGTAAAATAGTGAGAGCCTGTCTCCACAAATACAAAAAAAAAATTAGGCAACTAATGACTGAAGCAAGTGATTTAGTATCTATTAGCTATGGTCATTCCTAGCATTACTTTTGAATAATTAAAATAGCTTATTCTTAAGATGTGACTGTCATAACTGTTTATGATAATAAATTAATTGATATATTAACATGCCCTCCAAACAGAACTTCTAGAAAAAGATAAGAGAATGAATTCAGTCCATTGAAAATTCCTCCTCAGTACTAATAGAATGAATTTAAAATATTGAAAGTTAGCACATTTAATCGACAGTGCCACACAAGAAAAATAGTTGAGCCGGGTACAGTGGCTCATGCCTATAATCCCAGCACTTTGGGAGGCCGAGGCAGGCAGATCACTTGAGCTTGGGAGTTCAAGACCAGCCTGGGCAACATAGCAAAACCCCATCTCTACAAAAAAAATAAATAAATAATTATCTGGGTGTGGTGGTGTGTGCCTGTGGCCCCCGCTACTCAGGAGGCTGAGGTGGGATGATTGCTTGAGCCTGGGAGGTCAAGGCTGCAGTGAGCTGAGATTGCATCACTGCATTACAGCTTGGGTGACACAGTGAGTACCTGTCTCAAAACAAAACAAAAACACCTAAAATACTCATTTTATATAAAATGGGCTTCGCTGTCCATTTTTCACATATATATGCAAGACAAAAGGATACTCCTTATTTTTTTACCTTTTCCATTAAAGACGCCAATTTAATTGTCTTCATGCATTACCAAGACTGTATGTAGTCTTGGTTTGATTTGTTGTTTGTTTTTATTGATTATTTTATTTCATTTTAAAAATTGATAAATATAGGAGAAAATTTAAGATAAGAATTTGTACTTCAAGTGTGGCTGACAAGGGTTCACATCTGTATGTGAACTATCAGTCACTCTCAGTTACATGTTAGCTGTGTGACCTTAGTTTACTTAACATTGTTAGGTCTCAGTTTCCTCATTTCTTTAACATGTGTTTAATATGGGCATTATAAGATTAAAGCTACAAATCTTTGTCTCTAAGTATAAATGTAGATTATATTATGTCAGCGTTTATGTGTGTTATATGTTATATATGTTATATATAACACATGTTATATGTTATGTTATATATAACATGTGTTATATGTTATATATTCATATATGTTGTATGTTATATATACACATATATACACACACATATAAACTTCCTTGATTAATCTCAGGGATTAGATATATATCAAGGATATTTATCTGTCTATCTATCTATCTGTCTATCTCCCTAACGTTGGTCAAGGGAGTTTCTAAGAACATACTGGGCTTGCTCTCAGGTACTAACCTCCTAGTACTGAAAGAAAGGATGGAATTGTTCAAGCATCTTGTTATGAAACAGTCTGCAGGCACCATCTTCTTCTGTCCGCTTTACAGCCTGCTCACCCAGTTGGTCACACTACAGTTACCAATCCTAGCGTCGGGTCATATTTCTAGCTGGCTGCCAGCTACCTTAGGGCTTCTTTCTTCCGATCCTGGCTAGAGCTGAGTAGAGGTTTCTTCATGGCTACCCGTGCCGGCTGCACCATTCCCATGTTTAGGTCAGAAGACTGAAACTATACTATTGATTTAAGTCCCAGACCCCACAATCCCAAGAAGTCAGTTTAGATAATTAATCTCAGAGTACCTCATTTTGTGTTATGCTGTGAAATTTTATCCAAAGGGCTGTGGCTGACATGCCACGTGTAGATACAAAGGAATCAGTATCTATTCATTGTGATGAACCCATGCACTTAAAACATTTCCTATTCAGTGTTTAGGATGAAGCACATGGTTCTTATTAATTTCAGGATGCTATTCCAGTCTTCACGATTGAAAGCGCACATTGGCCAGAGTTCTACCTCACCAGTGTTCTGTATAAACAAATCCCTTCTTGTTTTAAAAATCCATTCCGCTGCAGCGCATGAAAATCTGTTCTAGATTTACAACCCAGCAAACACTTTCACTGTCAGAGGCTTTCCTCTCTAGTTTATCCCTCTATCCCACTGTTCATCCTAACCGTTGAGTTTAACACTGTTTTCACACTTTCCAGCCATAACTTCCATCTAGATTATACCCCAGTAGTCAACTAACTTCTCTCCCACCATCTGTAGGCTCTGGCTCTCATCCCTAGCTCTGAGAGAATAGCTTACCTCAGAAATTTTAGCTATTTGCTTGCCAATCAAGAGATTTCAGACTCAACATATTCTAGAGAAAAACTTTCATGAACCAAGTTTTAATTTATTCAATGTTCAAAAACTGTCTTTTAAAAAACCATCACACTTAAAAATATCTTGTGATAATCACAGCACCACTCCAGAGGATGAACTAAAAATATTGCAAGAAACATAAATGGTTTCTTCACATTGAAGGCATGTGATCTAAACTTAAAAAAAAATCAATATTACACATATTTATTTCATAAAAATTCACTCAGAATCTACAGTGGGGAAGAAACTATGATAAAGAGGCAAGGTATCAAATAATGAATGAGAATTAATGAATAATTTTGGTAGAGGGATAGAACACAGGCACGAAAACTACACAGTAAGATAGAAAATAATGAGTCTTAAAAAGAGAAGCATATCAAATGTCCTAGTGAGAATTAGAATACAAATTCTCATCTGAAATTGAAGAGAGATTAAGAAAACAAAATTGCCTATGGATTAATATATAAGGAAGGCTTTTTAGATTGAGGAGGATTTAAACAGCTAAGATACAGTGTACCTATATTTACATGAAAATCAAAATTAACTGATAAACAGTCCCAGTGAACTTCATTTATTTTCTGTCATGGGAAAATAATTATACTATGCCAATTGTTTATTCATTATTGGGAATAATTGAGATAAAAGTATAGCCGGTCTTTTTCCTTAGTTCAGCTGAGAGCTTATCACACAACCATGAAAAATTAGGCTTGCAGGCGATTTGAAGGGTGAGAATAATAGAATTTATTGGGCAAAAAGGAAAAAAGGCGGAATAGGGACTCTCTGTAAAGCCAGAGTTCCTGCTGGTCTAGGCTTCCCCCCTCACAGTTTGAATTCCAGGTTCCACCCAGAAAGAGGAGGGGTCAGGCGCCTCCACACTGCAAATGGCATGGACATCTGTGGTTCCACCTCATTGTGCATTCCTCCCAGTACATAGGCCCATTGGAATTTTGCCAGGGACCCCCTCCCACCTGGTTGTCTCATTCCTCCCTCTAAGAAAGTACATCTAACTGCCCTTAGAATGAGGATAAGGATAAGGATGAAGACTGATGTTTACTGCTTCCTGCTGACAGGGGGCGGTGTTCTGTGGAAACAGTAGTCAGAGTTTCCTCAGAGGCCTATTTGAGGGTTTCCAGCATGAGGGGCCATTGTCAGAGGTTTCGGTTGCATAACCGTTTGGACTTTGATGACCCGAAGGCAAGAAGAGACAAACCAAGTTAATAGAAAACATGTATCAAAACAAAACAAGGGGGAGGTAAGGACAGTTCAAAAATCCCGAGGCCTTTTACTAGTTTGGGTAAGTAGAGGGAGGCCAAAAGCCCAATCGGTTATAAATAAATAAATAAATAAATAAGTAAAACTTCACCCTTTTGCTGACATGTTGGGCTTCTGGGTTCCCTTCCCCTGAGCCCAGTCCTAAGCCAACCAGTTTGAAGTTTGAGAAGTTAATTCTTTCCAGTTTGGAGGATGCATCTGAGGGGAGTATCCCACAGTATGGAGACACAATTACCTATCTGTGAAGAGAGAACCAAGGAGGAGAAAGAAAAAGAGAAGGCATTTTGGGCAATTTTTTTTTTCAAAGGAGTCCCATGGGTTCAGGATGCATTCGAAAAGAGTCCAGACTCAAGATGAATGCTACCAATCTAGAAAGAGGCGAGTAGGCATCCCTGGTGCCTTTCTATCCCTAGCAGATACTCAGGGTATGTGAGGGAGAGAGGGAAGAGTCTCCTCTTTCTCTCTTCCGTCCTTTCATCCCTAAGTCCTGGCGACCTTGGCAGGTGCCGCCATAGGTGTTAAAGTGCTTGCACCCATGAAGCAGGGGGACTACAGGGTGGGAACTATCCACTGTATCCACATACATCCTATCTCTCCTGCTTTCAGTAGCCTTGGAGTTCCCTAGACCTCATTTATGCCCTGGATACCAATGTGTCCTTTATCCTTGAAATGGGAAGCTTGGCTTAATTGGCAGGAATTTGTTATTGTCTGGCTCTGGATCCCTTAGATCCAGTTTTCCTTCCTAGGGCTTTGACCCAAAGCTTGGAATTGAGTTTGGGACAAAGATGTGTCTCAGCGGGGTTGCATGAACTCCTTATCATATGCCAAATGCTAAGGTCAAACTGTGGGACTGAGCCCTCTTCCAACAAGGGAGAGAAAAGGATGCCTTGTGACACACCCAATTAACTGGTGGCTAAAGTTATGCTTGCTAGGGTTTGGGGGCATGGTGCTTGGTTTTGCTTAGCTCCCTTGGTCTTACTTTCCCAAAAGAAAACCTCCAAGTGATGAGCGTCTCATTTATTCCCATCACCTGGCAGGATTTGTAGGATACTTGTTCAAAATTAGAATGTTGATTCATATTTTTACATTACCCAAGTCTTTTATTCTTTCTGGCAACCGGAGATTGCTGGTTGGTTCACAGGAAAAAGCAGGATTTGTCTGAAATGTAGCCAAAAACTTAAAAACAACTAATAAGTTTGGAATTTAAAGACAAATGTATGATAAGTTTTGGAACATAGTTTCTCTCTCTATACAGTCCTCCTTTTTTGTTAAAAACACAAATTACAGTAGTACTGAGTTGTTTGCAAAATAGACTTTAGTCTTGTACTTGGTCTGATAATTTGCATAAAGCACAGCAAGAATGATTATTTCTACATAGTCCTTTTGGATTGGCTGTGATGAACTCTGTTCCACAAGGAATCTCAGGTAAGACCTTTTAAAGCCAAGCTCAGCCATGAGTTTGTATCCTCAAATACTTGTGAGTTGGGTGATACTCTTCTCTTAAAGTTCCAAGAAAAAATTATAGCTCCTAGGCTTGTTAGAAAGTTACATTCTCTACTGACCATAGGTCAGGGACACTGTACAGGGACTGTGTAAATGGGGGCATGGGGTCAGTCTCAAATGAGGCTTTTACCAGCTCTGCAAGTCAAGATTGACTCCTTAAAGGGAAGCATACCCTTCCAGTGAAAGCCTTGGTAAAATAACCAGTTTCTCCAATTGTGTCCTCTTTCCAAAGAAAAATAGATTATTATTGCACTGATGTAACTATATTGCCATAAATTAAGAATACTCACAGATAGTTTCCAAATTCTAGAGAAACCAGGTAGAGAGAAACAAACATGCTCCAAATCTTGATCACAGGATATATATATATACACACCTTACTCAGTTATTAAAAGTCATAAATACTTCAAAATAAGTTTCCTTGATTCTGAAAAACAAAACATGAATCAGCAATGTTCCAAGCAAAAATTAAAAGATTGCTTCAGTTTTCTGAGTTCAGTCCATTTAGTTAACTCTTGTTTTGCTTGATATTCACGAACATTTCAGCTCTTCATGAACCCTGTACATTTTCTATTAATCCAATATCACAATCTCCACAGTTATCAGAAACTTATATTTGAAAGCATGAGAACTTGTCAGAGTTCTACAACTTATTATAAACCATCTTTTAAAAAGGATTAAAATAAGACAACAATAGTCTGTGAATAAAAAAATGTCCAGAGTAGTTACAGTTAGAAACATGATTGACAAAGAAGTTTGGTTATACCTCTGGTTTACAATAACTTAGCAACCTTAATTATGATTGACAGCATATACTCAGGCATTAGAATTTTGGAAATCTCATACAATTTTGGAACATATATTGGCATTATTCACAAAAATAAAACCTAAAGGAGACTGAACATCATTTTGACAATCCCATGTACCTAAACATGTGAAATAACCCTGTTTACCTCTCTTTTCTGAACACTCCAGGGGACCTCTGAAGTATCTGAAAAACCAAGTGTCAGGAAAGACAATTTTGAAACCGAAGTTTGATTTTGGGAAGGCTGTTACACATTTGAGGTTTAAAACACTTGATGTTATGAAATAGAATTCCAGATTACCATACATTATTTATTTTGCCAAAATGATGACTCAGAACTTTTAAAGAAGCAAAAACCTTTCATACACCTTTACGAATTTTGCTAAAGAGTAGTT
Source organism: Macaca thibetana thibetana (assembly GCF_024542745.1). Classification (NCBI taxonomy): domain Eukaryota; kingdom Metazoa; phylum Chordata; class Mammalia; order Primates; family Cercopithecidae; genus Macaca; species Macaca thibetana. The sequence continues at coordinate 16,863,560 of NC_065591.1, forward strand.
AGTGCCTTAGGAATACCTTGTTGTGCTTTTATTTCAATACTTAATTTACAGAAAAACCATGTAGTACCCTTTTGAATTTAGTTAAGATGTTCACACAGAGAACCTTAAGAATATCTTCTTGCCTTAAGAATACCTTGTTGTGATTTTATTTCAATGCTTAATTTACAGAAAAACCATGTAATGCCCTTTTGAATTTAGGTTGATATGTTCACACAGAGAACCTCCTCTGCAAGGTTAATTTCCATAATCCTTCCACCACTTGTTTGAACCTTCAGCTTTATCTTACCCAATTTAAAGCAATCCTTTAACCCTAGACAAAAATTTACATTTCCATGCTTTTTATAACCTTTTACTAAAAAACACATTTTACCGTTCTTACACACCTTGTATGTAAATTTATTTCCCATAGTCTCAATGACATGTTATAATGGTAACTCCTAGCAATTTTTAATTTTAATGTAAAACCTGGTAAGTTGTTTTAATTGTGTGCTAAGGGCAGTCAAGTTTTGATTCCCAGCATTATTAAGGGCTTGGTTAGTTCCATCTGTCCCCAGACCTTACCAATGTGCAGCTGGCAAGTTCAATAGCTCTCAAAACCCCAAAAGCAGTTTATAACCTCAAAACACTTATCAAAGCTTGCATCTGACCTGCATATTTTAGCCCACCTGTTTATATTTTAATGACACCTGCATTTTACCAATAATCTTTAAGGCTGTTTTTATTTCTCAAAGATTAAAGTCACATGAACTGAAAGGTACCACAGCTTTTATCTTCCCTTTAAAAAATACTAGATCCAAGTACGTGTCTTCTTTTAGACCAAATTAATTAGAGCTCTTTTTACAGACATCATAACACAACACAAACACAGACAGGCAGAAGAAAACCAGTCCCCACAAGATCCTTTTTCACAACCAAACCTTACAGAGAATAAACACAGGGATCCTTATCATTCCTAGCCTAGAAAAACGTCTTCTAAAAGAAAAAAGAAAAAAAAAATTTCAAAGTTAACTGCTAATGGGTGGATAAAAATGCCCGGGTAAAAAACCTCTTATTCTCTTGCCAGATGTTCCTCCACCAGGCAGAGAAGCTTAAGCTTAATTGCTGTCCAGTGGAATTGAACCCCAGTGCGTAGGGGAAACAGCAGTGCAGGGCCCTTGGCCCATGCATCCCAGCCCCCAGCAGGGAGTGGAGAGCGGGGAGGGGAGAGTGGGGAGGAAAGCAGGGAGCCACCGTTGCAGGTCCTCCAGAAAAAGGAAGGAAAAGGACCTGGAGCCTGGAGGTCAAATTTCCTGACCCCCAGGAGCGATGCAGGTGGCGGCACAGTTTCCCCTTCTTTCAGAAGTCCAAGGAAAAGCCTTAGAAAGGACGGTGAGAGGTTTGAGTCTCCATTTCACTCACTGCTTATCAAGCCCCCACGATGTGCACCAAGAATATTGCGGGACTTTTTCCTTAGTTCAGCTAACAGCTGGGTCCTTATGACACGGCCACGAAAAAATTAGGCTTGCAGATTATTTGAAGGGTGCTCATAATGGGATTTACTGTGCAAAAAGGGGAAAAAGAGGGAACAGGGACTCTATGCAAGGCTAGAGTTCATGCTAGTGCAGGCTTTCCTCTTCACAGATTAAATTCCAGATTCCACCCAGGAAGAGGAGGGGCCAGGCTCCTCCCCACCGCAAACACCTTGAACTTCTGTGGCTCTAGCTCAGTGCACACTTCTCCCTGTACCTAGGCCCATTAGAGTTTTGGCAGGGAGCTCTTCCCACATGGCTGTCTCAAAAGCTTGTGGTGGAAAGAGAAAGGGAGTAAGAATATGAGGTATAGGAAATTAAGTGTAAGGTAAATCTTCCACTGAAACAAATATTTGAAATTTCGGCTTTAAAATAATAGACGTAATATAAGTGATATGAGAGGGCCTCTAAGGTTAGGCTTTTGCCCTATTCCGTGGTTGAGGATTCATTACCCACAGATATGGAAAACATTCATATTAAACTGACTTTTCCAACCGTTAGAACCAAGTCAAAGAGGAGGTATTGTTGAAATGGTGTCAGGCCCAGGTTCATCTTAAGAAAGCAATTTTCGGCCAATCACTTTTCTAAAAGCATTTTTGACATCTTTGTTCCTTAGACTGTAAATTAGAGGGTTCAACATAGGTATAATCAAAGTATAGAACACAGAGGTCACTTTGTCAATATCCAGTGAATGGCCAGTGCTGGGGCGCAAATAAATGAAGATCAAGGTACCATGATAAATAGTGACCACAGTCAGGTGGGAAGCACAAGTGGAGAACCCTTTTCTTCTTCCCTCCACAGAACCTGTTCTAAGAATAGCTGCCATAATGAAGACATAAGAAAGGAGAACTGTTAGAAGACAGATTGCTTCCACAAAACTGGCAAAGACCACCAGAATTATGTCATGCATGTAAGTGTCAGTGCAGGACAGAGAGAAGAGTGGGGAGATATCACAGAAGAAATGGTTAATGTCTCTGGAGCAGAATGACAGATGGAAAGTGTTCGTGGTATGAATAATCGAGCTCATAGTGCCCCCCAAAAATGCCCCAATTGCAAGCTGGCAACAAACCTTCTTGGACATAATCACCGTATAGAGCAGTGGGTTGCAGATTGCTATGTACCGGTCATAAGCCATGGCAGCCAAGAGGAAAGATTCTGTGTCAACCAAAGAGCAGAAAAAATATAACTGTGCAACACAGCCATTGTAAGAAATGGCCTTCTTTTCAGAAACCAAGTTCACAAGTAATTTGGGGGCAATGACAGAAGAGTAACATGCATCTATGAAGGACAACATGCAGAGGAAAAAGTACATAGGAGTGTGCAAGTGGGAACTGATTGTGATTAATAAAATCATTCCAAGGTTCCCCATCAGAGTAACAGAGTAGATGGTAAAAAATACTGCAAAAAGGAGACTCTGAAGTTCCAAATGGTCGCTGAATCCCAGAAGAAAGAACTCAGTCTTCACAGTGCCGTTCTCCGGCTCCATTATCTGCAGTGCTTCTGGATTTCTGGAGCTGTCACAGTGACAAAACAAATGTTAATAATAACCTGGACACTTGCAAAATTAAAAAAAAAAAGAAAACAAAAAGGTCAAAATCAGTAAAACAGTGATTCTAAAACCACTTAGGCATCCTGATACAACTAGGCATATCTATAGGTAATGTAGTGTAATGCATCAGTTTTCAATTATTTTTTAATTAAACCAATAAGTTACCTCCTCTATTCCTTAATGCTATTGCTTTCCACGTTAAATTGCACTGCTGTCAAGCCAGTTGCTAAACTCTAAACTCAGCCTTCACTCTTAATTTCTTCAACTCTTTCATCTACCACTAATGTTCAGAGATAGTGGCTAACCATCTTGCCCTGGCAAACCCTAAATAAATGGCCTCTATGCCTGTCTATATTGTCTTTGTTTATTTCTACCACATACTTGTTGCTGTTCCAGATGAAGCCTTGTGAGTAGAGGAACAGAAGCTCTATATTTCTCACCTGGAGGTGTGGCATCCTCTCTGAGGAGTAAACGAAATCCTTAGGGTTGTTTAACGACCAGTGATCAAAAGAGCAAAGATTCTGAATTCGTTATTTCAGTGACTGAGTCCTAGTTCTGTTGCTGAGTAGCTCTGTTATTCAGTAGCTATAAAACCTTAGACAAATCACTCACTTAGTTTCAGTTTCATCAACTATAATGTGACAATGATAGTACCTTTCTCATTAATCATAAGTGTCAGATGCATTTCCTTCCATAGCCTCAATATCCTCACCATCTTGTTCATTCATTGTTATAACGTAGCAAGAGAGCAATTCTGGATCAATCCAAAAGTGTGTGTGTGTGTGTGTGTGTGTGTGTGAGAGAGAGAGAGAGAGAGAATCTGGAATCCAACCTATGGAAGGAGTAAAACTACATAAATCTTCATGTTTCCAAATACACCATACACCATATTCATCCCGGCATGTACATTAATGATAGCAAGGACTATTTCCAGGTTCTTCGTAGTGAAAAAGTATTAAAACTTGAATATGCTTACCTATGTAACCCTCTGAGTTATCTCAGCTTTGACTGTCCTTGCTCTAGTTTGCAACTCTGAATTTTATTAATAGATAAGTAACAGCAAGGCAAATACTTGTGCACACACATGCAGATTTTGTCTAGTGAAGAGACAACTGATTTCCCTCCAGTTGATACCATGGCTTTTGGAATTCTTTTTATTACCAATTATATCAATCTAGTTAATGTTCTTTCTGATTATGATAAAAAGGTGTTTGATTAGATTTTTTGAGACAAAAATCCTAATGTTGTAGACTGAAGTGAGAATGTATAAACCAGTGTAGACGCCTATAAAGAAACATTGCAATGAAACAAGGGAAACTAAAGGGAAGTAGATTTCAGGTAATATTTTTACAGATACAATTGACATAAATATCATGATATGCTAGATGTTTATGACTTTTAGTAATAGTATAGGTACTTTAATTGACAAAACACAGTTGAAGGGATTAACCTCAGAGAGGAGGGGCACATTCTCCCTAGAGATGAAAGGAAGAAAGGGAGTAACTGATGAATTCCATGTTTATACTGTAACTTTGTGAGTGAGTGTGTATTTATTTTCTATTCTTTATTTTTCTCTGTAAAATATAAACTATTTTTTAGCAATGAGAAGAAAGTGGTAGAATGAGGCCTTAGAATAGTGAATATTTGAAATAACTATTATATTAGGGAGACAGTTGTGTAATATGAAATATTAAAGCATAATTATATATGTATATATAAAAATAAGCATACAGAGTTTAAAAATATGACTTATACAAATATAAAATGAGCATGTTCCACAATTTTACTTAATTATTTTATCATAATCAAAAATAACATTCTAGCTTTCAGACCCAAAGATTTTTCAACATGTAACACACTTTATTTCTCCATATCATGTGGTAGACCTCTCCTTCTTAAAATTTTCTTCTCCCCTTTCTTCTTGATCTTTCCTTTCTTCTTAAAATGTCTACCTCTTGTGGCTTCTATACACCTATCTTGATTTCTCTCCTAATCTCAACATGCCCCTATTCAGCCTCCTTCACGTGCAGTAGCAATTTCTTAGGACTTTCCTCCTCACCATGCATACTCTCTGTAGTTAATTCTATGCATTTTCTTAAAAATACAATCTATACAGTGATCGTTTTCATATATCCAATCCAAAATCATCTGTCCATCTCAAAGTTGGCTTCCAAATAGGCACATGTACATTTCAGCATGTCTAAAGTAAAGTTTAATTGATATCACCTCCTACAACTTATGCCTAATCTGTGATCACTATCTTTGCGTACATCTTTACCACCTACACTCCTGGTCCAAGGAAGAAGCCTCCCCCTAGCTAAAACATAACCAAGATCCACTGATTCACTTTGGAAAATGTGGAAACTGTGCAATATCTCTGCTTTATTATGACTGACATTGCATTATTTAACATCACTCCTTTCCCCCCATTTGAACCTCTTAATTGGCCTCATTCCTCTAGTCTCTCCCCCAACCTACATCCAAACATGCTACAAAATCTATATGAATGCCACTATACAGTTATCTGTACAAAATATATTTCGGTCATGCTGCCTTCTTGCTTAAACCCTTAAATTATTATCTGTTTCCTACAGACTTGCATGTAAAAATGTCAGATTTGACATGTATTCTCAATTTTATTTCATATTCTCCATCCCAGAACCCAATCTCACAAGAGAACTAAAATCTTAAATCTCCTGTCTTTTCCTGCCCAATTTGTGGCAAGTTTTTGATATAACTAAATATCCATATTTAAAATTTATGTATATTTATAGTTAATAAGCAGAAAATTACTATTTGAGAAGTTATTCTCTGGGTACAGATAATGAAATGTAAATATAAGAACCTTGGATTCTGGATTATTACTCAATGTTTATTTTTCTACCTTCTGTTTCCAGCCAGCTAAATTAGATGAGGTCTGGGTAAGTGTGGTACACCTGGCATTAACAATTTGAATTTGTAATTCTCAAAGTTCCTTTAATTATAATTTAACTCTCAAAGATCTTTAAAATATGTTAAGGATTCATTGTTTCTCTATTTCATAAGAAAGGAATTGATAATTGCAAGACATTTAATGAACCCGGGTTTACATAGCTTTACACTGAAAGACCCAGGGCTAAGGATTAGAATTCCTGTGTCACTGGGCTAGTGCACTCTCTAATAAATCTTGCCTCCCAGAGATTTAAATGAGGGAGAGATGGCAGAGTTGAAAAAGAAGATTAAGTTTATGATATCATCTCCTAAAAAAAATCAATAGGCTAAATTTAATATCAGGGTATTTGTTTAAACATTAGTTAAAATGGGTTTGATGTATGTACTACAACAGAAAAATTTACATATTATAACACAGAAACAGAGGCAGTAGGATGTGGTGAGTAAAAGCAAGGTCCCTGGAGTCGGATGGCCTGGGTTTAAATCCTGGCTCTACCATTTAAATTTGTGTGACTTTAGGTAAATTTTCAATAATCCCCTGGTCTTCATTTTCTGACATGCAAATTGCATATTATGGTAGAACTTGCCTACAGGGTCATGTCCATGATTAAAAGAGCTAATATTAAATGATGATTAAATACCTAATATAGTAAGGTATTTTAAAGAGTGCTTTTCACATAGCAAATGTTCAATAAATATTAACTACAATTATTCCAACATTGGGACAAGTTTGTGCTTCACTAAAAACTAATATTTATTATTTTTTGATCAATCAGGATTCCCTCTTATGCTTTAAAAAGGGGACTTAATAGGAGAAAGAAAGCGTCATTGAGCTACCAGTCAACTCTTTGGATTTCTCCTTTACTGAAATATGTGTGGTTTCCATCTTAGAAAATATCAGCTCTGAAAGAGTGGAAGCTCATCTATTCCTGTCTACACATGTGAGAGAAGAGACTCTGAATTGACCAAGAAGCAGAGCAATGGCCACTGCTGAGAAGGCAAAGGGAAAGACACAATTGTATCCTGTGGCTAGTGAATGAGTGTTCAATCAAAGTGCCTCTGTGTTGTGCAATCCTCTATTTTGGTACTTCTGAAGACTCACAGTTAAAAAGTAGGCATCACTACATTCCAGTCTGGGCAACAGAACAAGACTTTATCTCAAAACAAAACAAGAAAACAAAAACAACCTCTCTCCTCAAAAAAAAAAAAAAAAAAAACAGCCATCAAGTAAAGAGACTTGTTTTTAGGGATAATGCTTAAATAAACTGAGAATGTAGACCATTGGAGAAAAGCCCTCTTTGATGAAAATGTTTTTCTACCCCAAACTTTCATTTCTGATCACAGAATTAAATTTACAGAATTAAATTCAACAAAGAAGTAAATTTATATAAATAATACAACTTACAATAATTTTTCAAAAATGTTATAGACTTCAAGACTGAAAGAAACTTAAAGAATTCAAAATTAAATATTAATGCTAAAGGGAAAAATGGAAGCAAAACATGACTACAGGGATCCAAAGATTAAGAAGATTCAAACAATGAGCCAAACCAGGTGCTCTTCTATGGAATAGGCAGGTGGGAATGGAAGTTTCTGAAAGAGCTCAGCAAAATGGCATACTATTATGTGGGTAATCTGTATTAATTCATGGTCTTTTTAACTTTTTATTTCTTAACTAATTCCCTTTCCCACTTCGGGCCTGTTACTAATGCATTGATAACTTGGTATCAATGCATTGCCATAATATTGAATAACTAACATTATATAAAATTGAGTCAGCCTTAATCGGTATTTAAATTTTAAAAATAAATAATATGTAATGAAAACTGTGCTTATGTTCGATTCCTAATCAAAGTCCAATAATGTTGATGGTTGTATTATGAATGTTGTGTGCTAAATATGCTTTTGGTTGTTGGTCTCATATTTGTTGAAAACACCTTGAAGATTTAAAACCTGTGTTATTCTAGACATATTTACTCTCAAAACATCAGATTCCTGTGTGTAAAATAAGAAACTATAAGGAGGTGAACACAAAATCTCTTTGGCTCTAATATCCCTAGGATTATGTTAGAAATACTTACCAGGTAACTAACTTTTTATTCCCCATTCACCTTCTGACTTCACTGTTTTTGAGCTCCAGTTCATTTTCCACTAGAAAAATTAAATTTGACGCTGAAAGATTACGAAAAAATGATCCATTGTAACATTCGGTATAATCCATTTGGGGCAAGCATTCTGTGTCCAGAGAAGACCTCTGTGCCTTTCTTAAGAAGGCTGTGTTTCCTTAGGAGAAACAAGGTTTTTTATATTTTGCTCTGAGGCTTTCGAGATTAGCTTTTTGGTCTCACATCATGTCCCAAGAACTCCAACTCTGATATTCAAATCTCTAGTGGGATAAGATATGTGAGCAATTATACAGTTCCACTGGGGAACTGATTAAACACAAAATGAAATGATGTAAGATGTTTTTCTACATCATGAGAATGCCTCAAAGAAACATATTTTGGCTTTTGAAATGGTAGGTTACTATATGAAAAATTTGATTATATTTATTATCCAATTTGATTTAACCAGCTCAAAGCAAGTTATCAAACAACTACTATAATATTCTATGCAAACTGATGGTACAATAAATTGAAAAGAAGCAAAGATGTATCTAGTGATTGAGAAAGAAAATTATAAATGAGTTTAATAACTCCGATATGTACTATGATAGAGATGTATCTGCCTTCAAATGAAATGCTGGCCACACAAGGTCAGAAAACATCAAAAGACCTTCATTGAACAAATAAATTCATTCTATGAGTATTTTCTTCCAGGTATTGTTCTAGGTACCAGGTACAAAACGGAGAAGAGGAGAACAACTTGAACTGGGCATTGAGAATTATGTCAAGTACAGAATAGTGGATGAGAAACAGAAGGGAAAACAACATAAACAATTTAGTGGAAATTGGAAAGTCCATGGCATGATTGGAGAATTGAAAATGAGATTGAGAATGTGTTTTCTAATGGAGAGAGATAAGTACAGCTAAAAGACATATAAAACAAGTTAATTTAAAACTATGTGTGTGTGTATATATATGTGTGTGTTCGTTTAAAATTGTGTATGTATATATCTACAGCTATATCATTATATACACACACACCTATATATGTGTGTATATACATGTATCTATACATACATACACATATATATGGCTAAATGGTCTTGAAATTCACTACAAGGAACTAGGACATTATGCAATTAATAAAGAGAATATTTATTTTAAAAGAATATTTATAAGTAGGTGTATTTGTCATCTTTGGTTGGATGTGGCAGATTAACTTTTTTAAGTGGCTTAAGCAAAAGTGGGAATTTATTGCTTACATAACTTAAAAATCTGGGCATAGATTAGTTGAGAGAGAATCCAAGTGTTCAAAACATTTGCCATTCTCCAGCTCTCTACTATCCTTCTCTTTTTGATGACTACACTCTCAAGCAGATTCTCTCTTTTTAGTAAAGAGAGCTATGAGATATTTTGCGCAGTTTCTACCTGCCCAGAGGATTAGCCTCAGCAGAAAGAAGCTCTTTTCCAAAAATTCTAACAAAATCTCACAGCTGAGGCACTGGCTCACTGGTGCTTATCCAGAAACAAATCAGCAGGTCTCTTGATGACTGACCATGAATCCTTCCCAAATACACTGGATGCCAAGACAGAGACCCACCAAGAACAGGAGAGGTTGGATCCCTACAGAAAAATTAAGGTGGTATTAGTGACTGATAGTTTTTCTTTTAAAGTCTATTTTGTGTTGTATTAATATAGCTTCTCCAGAGCTCTTTCAATTATTACTGCATAAAATTTTGTGAGTCTTTTATATTTAAGTTATTATGCCTTTAATAGAAAAGATATTTTTGATATCACAGAGTTTTGTTTGCTTTTCTGTTCAATCTGACAAACTTCATCTTGCACTTTTTGTGTCTAGAGTACTCTTGGTTAATGTACATATGGGTAGAATTGATGTTACTACTGATTCTGCTGAATTAAGTTTACCATCTTGATACTGCATCTTTACTTGCTTCAAGTATTTCTTGTTTCTTCCATTCACCTCTTTTTGAGTTGGATTATTTTTTATGATTCCATTTATTTTGTATGCTCTATTGGCTTCTTATTTTAAGACTTTTAAAAATTGTGATACTTTTGCAGCAATTTACAATATATTTAGTAATAAATTATTGATCTTCCATAGACCCTAAAAGAGTAAACATCTTAGTCCTCTTTATCCATGATGCTATTGTTGTAGACTTTACTTTTACAGACTCTATAAATGCTATTTCACTGGTGTATTTTCTTAAGACTGATATATTTTAGAGCAATTTAAAATAACATAAATTTTGATCATTGACATAATTTCTCATACTCTGTATTTATTTGCATAACTTTGAATTTCTATCTGATGTCATTTTGCTTCTTGGATATGTTATTTTAACATTCCTGGTAGCACATACCTGCTATCAACGAATTATGTCAGTTTTTGTTAGATTAAATTTTTTTATTAATTTTAGAAAGAGATTTCCATTGTGTATATGATTCCAGGTTGACAGTTTTGTTGTTTTCCCAACAACATTTCAGTTTCTCATCTTTTTTTCCTATAATAATTTTTGTAGTTACTGCCAGGAAATCTGGTGTAACGCTTACAACATTGGAATGTAATGCTTACAACATTACAACAGATTTCTTCCTTTAGATCAGTTGTTCTACAGTAGAATTGAATTTGTGTCTCCACCACCAAAATGGTTCATTTGGCAAAGGTAGAGATATTTTGATGTCACACCTGGAAGGAGATACTCCTCACATCTAGTGCATAGAGGTCAGGATGCAGGTAACCATCCTACCGCTCTCAGCATAGTGCCCAACATCAACCATTTTCCAGTAAAAAAATTATTAATAATGCTGATGTTGCAAAGTCCCACTTGATGTGTAATGGCTCTTCCTTTTATATTTTCTCTTTTACTTTTTTCCCTTCATACTGAGTGTGATGTGATGTGATGTGATGTGATGTGATGTGATGTGATGTGATGTGATGTGTGTGAATTATGCTTAGTTCTAAGATCTTCAATCTATGGCTTGGTGTCTTTTGTTAACTTCAGAAAATTATTAGTCATTATATTTACAAATATTCTCTTTGGCTTCACTTTATCTTGAAAAAAAAAGTCAGAGTTACCAATTACAGTTATTTTGATTATTTGATATTGTTACACATATTTTAGATGTGTTCTTTTTTTCCTCTTTGTGTATAATTTTGAACATTTTATACTGATTGATATTCAATATCACTAATATATCACTCAGCTATGTTGAGACTACTCTCATACCCCTTAAATAACTCTTTATAACTATTACTTTCTTACTGTAATTTCTAGCTGTTTTACTGATTCAGTTTTATACTTTCCATGACTTTGCTGAATTTCACGATTTATGCATGTGTTCTATCTTTTCCAATAGAGCCCCTAACAATCATAGTTATTCTATATTGCCTGTATAATATTTCTAACGTCTAGGCTATATCTGAATCTAGTTCTGTTTATTTGTTTTCTTACAGTGAGTTGTTCTCCCCTACGTATATGTTCTCCCACGTAATTTTTGTTAAAGATTGATATTATTTGTAGAATAATAAATACTGAGTAAATCACATTAAATGTGTAGAGTTGAGCCGGGCTTAGGTTCTGCTGATATTATGGTTATATTAACGCACCACAAGTTACAAATTCCTCTAATGTAACCTTATATTTCAGTAGGAGACTTATTTGTCAAAGATTCTGGATGCCTAATTTACCTAAGCTTTAAGTCTTCCCTTTGCTCATGTACCTCAGAAAGAACCTATCTTCAGGTTCTTCCCCAACCCCTAGCAAATAAACTTCTCAGAAACTGAGTAAGTGAATCTCTAATGACTGAATATCAATTCCACTTGGATATAAGGAGATTTTACCAAGTTTGCTTTCACCAACAAATAAAAGTGACATAATTATATATAGTCAATTATTTAAATAACTGATGATAAGGATTCATGAGAATTTTGACATATGTGAGTGATATTAAAAAAAAAAAAAAACATCAAATGGGCCGGGTGCGGTGGCTCATGCCTGTAATCCCATCACTTTGGGAGGCCAAGGAGAGCAGATCAGGAGGTCAGGTGTTCGAGACCAGTCTGGCCAGCATAGTGAAACCCCGTTTCTACTAAAAATGCAAAAAATTAACCAGGTGTGGTGTTGTGCACCTGTAATTCCAGCTACTCTGGAGGCTGAGGCAGGAGAATTGAGTGAGCTTGGGAAGCGGAGGTTGCAGTGAGCTGAGATCACGCCACTGCATTCCAGCATGGGTGACAGTGCCAGTCTCCATCTCAAGAAAGAACAACAACAACAACAACACAATTCCTTTCTGATCTTCATTTTACCGTGACTAAATATCATAATCTCAATGGACAAGAAAAATGTTTTTTATAAAATTCATTATCTCTTCTTAATAAAAACTCTCAAGTTGTTAGGCATTGGAGGAGCATACCTCAAAATAATGAGTCATCTGTGAAAAATTCACAGCCAACATCATACTCACTGGGTGAAACCTAGAAGTATTACCCTTGAGAACTTGAATTAGAAAAGGGTGCAAACCCTCACCATTCTCATTCAGCATCGTAGTGGAGGTCCTCGCCATAGCAATTGGGTAGGAGAAATAAATAAAATATTTATATAGGAAATTAAAAAGTCAAATTATCTCTCTTGGGTAACAGTAGGATTCTGTACCTAGAAAACCCTAAAGACTCTGCTAAAGTCTTCTAGAAGTGATAAACTACTTCAATAAAGTTTCAGAATACAAAATCAATATACAAAAATTAGTAGTGGTTACATGCACCAGCAACATTCAAGCTGAGAGCCAAATCAAGAGTGTAATACTAGGCAGTGAAGTACCTAGCAATACATCCAACAAAGGAGGTGAAAATCTCTACAGGGAGAACTACAAAACACTGCTGAAAGAGATTAGAGATGACACAACAAACTGGAAAACATTCTATGCTTATCAATTGGAAGAATCAATAACATCAAAATGGCCACACTGCCCAAAGCAATTTACAGATTCAACACAATTCCTTTTAAACTACTAACATCATTTTTCTTCCACAAAATTAGAAAATATCTATTCTAAAATTCATAAGCAAAATAAAAAATCCAGAGTCATAACATTACCCCAACTTCAAACTATGCCAAAAGACTACAGTAACCAAAACAATATGGTACTGCTACAAAAATAGATACACAGACTAAAAGAACAGAAGAGAGAACCCAGAAATAAAGCCACTCACTTACAACCATCTGATTTTTGACAAAGTCAACAAAAATAAGCAATGGTATAAGAACTCCCAGTTCACTAAATAGTGCTGAAATAACTGGCTAGCCATATGCCAGAGAATGAAACTGGACCACTTCCTGTCACCATCTACAAAAATTAACTCAATATAGACTACGGGCTTAAATTTAAGACCTTAAACTATAAAAATCCTAGAAGAAAACCTAGGAAATATACTTCTAGACATCAGCCTTTGCTAAGTCACCAAAAGCAATTAGAACAATAGCAAAAATTGACAAGTAGGACTAATTAAAGAACTTCTGCACAACAAGCGAAACTATCAATAGAGTAAACAGTCTACAGAATAAAAGAAAATATTCACAAACTGTGCAGCTGACAAAAATCTAATATCCAGAATCCATAAGGAACTTAAACAAATCAACATTCAAAAGACAACCAAATTAAAAGGTGGACAAAAGACTTAAACAGACACTTCTCAAAAGAAGACATACAAGCAGCCAATGATCATATGAAAAAATGCTGATAATCACTAATCATCAGAGAAATGAAATCAAAACCACAGTGAGCTATGAATTCACACCAGTCGAAATAACAGATGTTGGCAGAGCTATAGAAAAAAAGGAAAGCTGGTGGGAATGTAAACTGAAGTAAGCTGAAGTAAATTATGTTCTACATAGCAGGTACAGGAGCTACGAAATATACTGTGAAATTTAAATTTGTAGAAAGAAGAATATGAGATCAGTATTTACGAAAAGTGTTCATGCTTGTATGGTTTAATCTCCAAATGATTGTCTTATGTCTACCACTAATTTAATCATTGATCTGAGCACTTAAACAATATATATCATTTCTGCAGAATAAAAATTTAGAAGATTGTGTCTCTTACTTTACAAAAATGTAATTATTCTTTGCTAAGGAAGAAACACAATAATTTACTCTTTCAAAATGGAGTATTCCTCATTGATTTCAGTCAAGATTAATGTAGCTTTTCTGATGCTTTTCTGGTACTTTCCACCATTGTTCCAGGTGTCAAAGATCAAGAAAGTGACAACGCGTAGTGGAAGACAGTTCACTTGTGAATATGTAAAACAGTGTTGGCTAGCGTTACATATTCAAATATAAACTGTGATAAGAGGTGATTTCAGTTCATCATGATAAGTTTATAATCATATAACTGTCGCAAATTATTTCATTGAACCAATACAACACATTGCCTGGTTTTCATTTTACCTTTCCCCAAATAGCCATAATTTATTGTCTCAATGTTTTTCAGACTTAATTTGGAATTTCATTGAGACACATAGCGTATAGAACACAGGAAGACTGGATTATTAGTAATTCAAGTAAAAATTACTAAAGAAAAGATGAAAAAAAGATAAAGATTGTGTTATGAAATTTCTACATTAGATACTTGTGTGTGTGAGGACCTCTTAAAATAATTACAATTATCAGGGGGCTATCGAGCCTCATTAAACACAATTGTCTTGATCTTTCATTCTTTGTTTAGATTGTAATTAAAAATGATGGTTAATTTAAAACAACATTCAAGTCCAAGCATGCAATAAACTATCAATACTTAGAACAACCCCACACAACTGTTTTAAGAAGGCTGCCTAAAGAGCCCTGATGAAGAGAATTGCAACATGCCCTTATTCAAGCTGCTCTATGAATAATGACGGTAACTGGTAGGTGATGGAAAAGAAGCATAATCATTGAAAATGAACATATCATCTCTGTGTTCATTCTCAATAATTCAAGAAGAAAATTAATATTTCTAAACTTCACAGAAATCCTTTCATTCTTGGCCAGGCATAGTGGCTCATGTCTGTAATCCCAGCATTTTGGGAGCCTGAGCCCAGGAGTTTGAGGCAGCCCAGGAGTTTGCATCCAGGAGTTTGCAGATCGCTTGAGTCCAGGAGTTTGAGGCGGCAGTGAGTCAAGATCATGCCACTGCTCTCCAGTCTGGACACAAGAGAGAGACCCTGTCTAAAAAATAAATAAAAATAAAATAAGATAAAAATTATTTCATTCTCTACACTGGAATTCTGTTTTGAAATAGATTAGAATGTAGTAACATTATATTCAAATGTGCATTTCTTCGTGTACCTAACAATATACCTTGCATGTATATGACATAAAATTGTAGCTCAAAAACATTTATTGGAACGTTGACTTAATAATACATAATCACCTCCTCAACATTATCCATGCTGTTTACTCCTGATTAAAACTTCTGTCTTTCTCTTTTGTTTCTCTCAAAAACCTATTCATCCTTCAAGGCCAAATTAAAATAGCATGCAATTCTGAAACAATCTTTCCTGCATCTCCAAATGGATTTGAAGTAACTCTCTCCACCAATCCTTTTAGGATATTTACCAACACTACTGGATTTCGAAGTCCTAGAAAGTGGGTCTATCTTTTTCTGAATACCATTTTTTTTCACTAAATTTATAGTACCAAATTTCTTGTTCAATTAACACAGCCTATCAATCACCAGGAAAGAAAGGATAGCATCATTAGCCTTTATTACACATATGTAATATGCCAGCTATATTGTTTACATTTTGATTTACTTTCCACAATGTCTTATGAACTAAATCATATTACATGGCCGGTCGCAGTGGTAGACGCCTGTAATCATGGCACTTTGGGAAGCTGAGGCAGACGGATCACCTGAGGTCAGGAGTTCGAGACCAGCCTGGCAAACATGGTAAAACCCTGTCTCTACTGAAAAGTAAAAAAATTAGCTGGGTGTGGTGGCGGGCACCTGTAATCTCAGCTACTCAAGCAGGCAGAACTGCTTGAAGTCGGGAGGTGGAAGTTGCAGTGAGCTGAGATCACACCACTGAACTTCAGCCTGGGTGACAGAGCGAGACTCCATCTCAAAATAAATAAATAAATAAAATTATATTATTTTGTAGACAAAGACAATTATTTTGTAGATGAAATATTTTATAGACAAAAACAGTTATTACTTTGTAGTCAAGGTAAATCAGTCTTGTCTGGCTTCAATAAGCTGAGCCAAGAATAGCCTCCTTGATCTAAAAGTCATGGCCATTCTATTGTAAAAAAGTTTTTGTTTTTACAATACAAAACATTGATGAAGACATTTTCTTTTTCTAGGTTCCCTCTCCTTTCCCTTAACATCAGCTAGGACACTCATTCTGTCCTTCTCTTACCTGTCAATAATACAGATGAGATTCCTAAGGTGTCACCCCACTCTAAAGACATTCATGAGAAAGGAGTTTTTAATACAGAGAGAATCATGGGGTTTCTCAAATTGAGGCCTAGGGATGGGGTTATCATATAAAATTTAGATCTCCAGTCAAATTTGAATCTCAAGTAGATAAAAAAATCATTTGCTATATGTATGGCCTAAATATTGCATGGAACATAATCATAGTAAAAACTATTTTTGCTCATCTGAATTCGAAATTTAATTCAGCATCCTGCGTTTTTGTCTGCTGAATCTTGCAACCCTATATCCAAAACAACTCAGCATCTTATAGCAAGACATACACCCTGGTTTACCTGACACTTTCCTCATTTTAGTACTGTAAGCCACTCACACCCAAATCTCTCAATCATATTCCTTTATAATTAAGACTTATGTGAACTTTCATTTTTGGTAAGGCCATCTCCGATTCTGCAAACCAACAAATAGGTTCTAAATGTTCCAGCACTAACAGGGTCCCATGCAACAGCAAGAACTCTCCATAGTGCTATATGTTCATTTATCCAAGAATTTAAAGCACCAGTAAAAAGATAGTACTTTCTAGCCATTTCTCATTATTATAAAATTCATTCTCATTGCCTTACGTCAAGGTTTCTAAACTTCAGCAGTACTGACACCGTGCTGGATTATTCTTTGTTTTGGGAAGCTACCCTGTGCATTATACCATGTATGGCAGCATCTCTGTCTTCCATTGACTAGATGAAAGTCTCACTTCTCCACCCTCTCACCCAGATGTGAATATCAAAAATGTTTCTAGACATTGCCAAATGTTCCCATCAGGAGACGGGTAGGGAATGCATAATTCTCTATACTGCCTTGCTTCCTTGATTCTAACAGATTGCAACGTATCTTCCATTGAATTCAACTTAAGACTAAGGTGCAATTTAAATATTATGGTTTCTTATCTCCCAAATTACACTATTATATGGATTAAACAATTGTATTATCTTTAAATCTGGGCAACGTGGTGTCCAAAATCTTCTTCCTTATAATATCTTCCTTTTCTTTTTCTTTTTGCCTTCGTGAGCCAGTGTTGTTTTCTCCATGCTCTGAAATATTTAGATTAAGTTGCTTTCATTATGTTTCTCCAGAAGGTTCATTTTATTCCTTTAAAAATTCAATTTTATGTAAACACCTATCTCTCTTACCCAGCTCTTCTAAAAATTTACAGAAGCAAAGAGATATATATACCTGAATACTCTCCACGCTCTTTTATTCTGTGATTCCCAGGAAATAGTTGTTCAAGACACTGCTATCAGAGACACCAGCTAAGACAAGGCCTCTACACAAAGCTCTGTAGGAAAGGGGTACTTTCTGTTCCCCAGGTATCCAGATACATAATATCTTCTGTGATTTTAAATTTCCCCCAAATTAATTTCCCTAGAAAAAAACCGAAAAATTGAAGGTGTCTTCTAGATACTTTACATGGAAAAGAATATCCATGTTTTCTCAGACCCGAGAACAAACCTGTTGGTGGAAAAGGCAGGCACCGCCTCTGGAGAGCTTCTGGGGGAGATGCCAGGACTGTTATTTCTACTACCTCTCCCAGTAGCATCATGACCTAGAAAACATTAGTTGCCTTAATCCCCAGGAGACTCAAAACAAGTCATTAAAATTAAAGACTCTTTTCTGACGTAATTCAGGTTTCATGGAACAACCACAGCTTTAGCAATATTTTTATGAAAGTTAACTTAAAAGTTTAAATATCATCTTCTTATGTTCCAAGATTATTTCCATCATGTCCTTTTTTTTTTTTTTTTTTTTTTTTTTTTTTGTAAAATGACCGAGTATAGCAGTAGTTTTCTTTTTATTTACTCAATAATTATTTCTTATTTATCTACCATGTCCCTGGTCTTTGCAAATCTTAGTTGTTCTCTCTGTTACACTAACCACACAAGAGATGCAGGGAGATTCTTCCTTCAGATCTCTAATCTACTTAGTTAATTATTGCCAAGGATATTAGATGCAGAGCATATTTTCATATATAGAGAGGACAGGACTGCAAATGTTTGAAATTTGTTTCTCAGTGTCTCCATAAGAAATTACATCTAACTACAACCAATATATTAAGGTATCTGATGTTGTTGCAAACATCCCACATATCCTGTAAACAAATATAATAATAGTAATGATAATACCAGTAATATCTGCTATTTATCTCCTCTTTGGTTCTGATTTATCATACAATTTTCATCAAGTCATCCAGACTCTTAAATCTCTTCAAATCCCACACTTCCATGGAATTATTGATTGTCTTCTTCATCACCACTGATATTTCTTTAGGTTACTGTATTATTTAACACTTGTACTGTTCAATAGCCTCCAAATTGGTCTTTATGTCTATAAATTTATCCTCTTATATATGCCTGTCACACTGCCACTAACGTAACTCTTTACAAATAAATCTACTTGTATTTGTATATTTGTTTAAATCTTCATAAAATATCTCTTGAATGTCTATACTGGGGAGTTTTTGCAAGGCTGATATAATAAAAAAGAAAGTGGACCATGTGAATATATGACTTATTCCAAAATATGTACATAAATTATGTGCAAACTAAACTAAACAAAGGAAAGTTACCATTACATCCTTAATAGTTATAAAATAATTGTGCTTATGTTTTTAAACGTAATTTTCAAAACCTACAATTAAAATCATTATTAACTGCAGCAATTTGGATAATTAACATGTAATCAAATCATCATGTAAAACATGCAAATCTCACCAAACGTCATGAGTTGTGCAAATTAAAGTCTAGCAAAATAAAATAGCTTGTTATATCAGCCCTACAATAGGATAATTCCTCAGTGAGTATATCTTAGTGATTTGCAGTTAATTATATGTGCATATCCAAGTTCCTAAAATTGACTTCCAAATCCTTCTTTAATAGACTTATTCTTCTTCATTTTTCTATACAAATTTTAGTGTCCATAAACATGATTATCAATATCAATGTATCATATGTCCTGTTCTACATATTTGCATATTTATGCAATGTTTCATCAACTGGTGCCACAGACCCTAGTAGACTGAACAAAGGAGGACGAACGTGAGAATAAAGACAAAGACAAAAGAGTATGTTTAGAAGAAGGGGTCAGGGAGCTCCTGGCTTCTAGTGAATAAGGGCCTTGAGCTTCTAGAGCCTTTTGTATTTATTGAGTAAAGGAGATAGGAGAAGGGGATGGTTGTCAGTCAGCAGTTTGATTTAGTACAGCCCTGCATGACTGCTTTCCATGAACAGTAGGCTCCAGATACTCCAGTAGATAAATTCAAGGAGCACGGTGCCAGGGAGTGACTGCCCTCAGCATACCTTCTGGTGGCAGGCATAGATGTGAATTTGCCCACATCCTGCATTCATAATAAACAGTTTGCTGTTTGATCATATAGCCTTCAGTGGAATGCAGAGTTTTTCATGACCCTCAGGCTTTCAGCTCCCCACAAACTAGTCCATTGTTAAATTACTTTATTTTATCCATACAACAAAACACTGCTGAGCTGTGAAAACTTCCATGAGACATTTTCTGACTCCTCCCGACCAAGTTCAGTATTTTGGGGTACTCACAATTTCTGTGAACAGCCTGTATTTCATTGTTGCTCAGGCCGCAGTGTGATGTAGTTATCTGCATATACATTTGCGTGGCTTTCTCTCTAACTAGGGTGTGGATTCCTGGAGATAACAAATAATTTATCTTTCACCTCTGTATCCTCCTCAGATATTTCTATGTCCACTCAAGCATGCATGTATATAAGTATAAGTATATATAAAGAGAACCCTTAGCTTTATTTTCTTCATCTGGAATATTTGTTCTCTGATACTCTTCATGTTAGGAGTAAGGATATGTCCACTGTTAAAGACTATATGTTAGTTGCTACAGCCAGAAATAAATCACAAGTATTACGTTCTAGCCTCCTGATTTTCACTCTGTACTATTAGGACCTACCTGAGGCCTTACCTTATGGTATGATTCTCACACTTTAAGTATGAGGATCTAATAGTCGTGAATTGAAAAGTCTTGACTGTACCAAAACAATTCCATTTATAATGTATGCTAATATGAATTCCATTGTTGTTCTTTTTCCTGACAGAATTCTAGCAAAGAGCATTTGCATTTGAATCCATACCATATTTAATCTATTCTAAGTCATTTCTTTTTTTCTTTTTTAGAATTTTTTATTTCCATACATTTTGGGGGAACAGCTGGCATTTGGTTATATAAGTTCTTTACTGATGATTTGTGAGATTTTGGTGCACCCATCACCCAAGGAGCATACACCAAACCAAATTTGTAACCTTTTATCCTTCACTCTCTTCCCACCCCTTTCCCCCAAGTCCCCAAAGTCCATTATATCATTCTTATGCCTTTGCGTCCTTGTAGCTTAATTCCCACTTATGAGTGAGAACATACAATGTTTGATTTTTCCATTCCTGAGTTACTTCACTTAGAATAATAATCTCCAATCCCTTCTGGGTTACTACAAATGTCATTAATTCATTCCTTTGTATGACTGAGTCATAGTCCATCATATATATATATATCATATATATATACACAATATAAATATAAATATACCACAATTAGCCAAATAGTTACAGCCAACTGATCTTCAACAAAGCAAACAAAAACATAAAGTGGGAAAAGGGCACCCTATTCAACAAATGGTGTTGCGATAATTGGCAAGCCACATACAGGAGAATGAAACTGGATTCTTATCTCTCACCTTACAAAAAGTCAACTCAAGATGCATCAAGACTTAAAAATCTAAGACCTGATACTATAAAAATTCTAGAAGATAACATATAAGTCATTTTATCTCTGATAAAAATCTCTGTGACTGGATATATCTTACAGCTAAAAGTAAAGAAATCACTGTGTTGTAGTTTAATTAACAAAAGTTTATTTCTTGTGGAAATGTCTAATGATGGTAAATCTTATAGTGTGTGAACTATGAAATGGTAATTGAAGGGGGCCAGCCCCTCCACACCTGTGGGTGTTTCTCATTAGGTGGAGCGAGAGACTTGAGAAAAGAAAGAAACACAGAGACAAAGTATAGAGAAAGAGAAGTGGGCCCAGGGGACTGGCGCTCAGCATAGGGAGGACCCGCGCTGGCACCAGTCTCTGAGTTGCCTCAGAATTTATTGATCATTATCTTTACCATCTCGGAGAAGGAGATGTGGCAAGACAATAAGGTAATAGTGGGGAGACGGTCAGCAAGAAAACATGTGAACAAATGCCTCTGTGTCATAAACAAGGTTAAGAAAATGTGCTGTGCTTTGATGTGCACATACATAAACATCTTTGTGCATTAAAGAGCAGTACTGCCACCAGCATGTCTCACCTCCAGCCCTAAGTCGTGTTTTCTCCTATCTCAGTAAATAGAACGCACAATAGGGTTTTACACCAAGACATTCCATTGCCCAGGGATAAGCAGGAGAGAGATGCCTTCCTTTTATCTCAACTGCAAAGACGCCTTCCTCTTTTAGTAATCCTCCTCAGCACAGACCCTTTATGGGTGTCACGCTGGGGGACGGTCAGGTCTTTCCCTTCCCAAGAGGCCGTATCTCAGACTATCATATGGGGAGAAACTTTGGACAATACCTGGCTTTCCTAGGCAGAGGTCCCTGCGGCCTTCCGCAGTGTATTTTGTCCCTAGGTATTTGAGATTAGAGAATGGTGATGACGTTTAACAAGCATACTGTCTTCAAGCACTTGTTTAACAAAGCACATCCTGCATAGCCCTAAATCCATTAAACCTTGAGTCAACACAGCACATCTCTCTGCCAGCACATGGTTGGGGCTAGGGTTACAGATTAACAGCATCTCAAGGCAGAAGAATTTCTCTATTACAGAACAAAACGGAGTCTTTTATGTCTACTTCTTCTTACACAGACACAATAACAGTCTGATCTCTCTTTTCCCCACAGTAATGGCCATAGAGAAGAAGGAAGTATGTTGAGAAATATTTCAGAGATAGCATTTCTGTGTCTTGGAAAATGTGTAATCATCTATATAATTAGGGTAATTATAGCTATGTGAAGGCCTAATGTAAAAGTAATTCCAATCTATTGCCATCTTTTAAAATAAATGCTATTGATTAAATTGTGGCCAAAGAGTTTAGATAGATTTGCCTTAAATCATGGATAGTGACGTAGGCAAAATCTGCTATAGAATGGGTAGTGCTGTTACCTGTCTGTTGGTTTGTTGTATATGTTCCCCACCTAAATATTAACATTACTCTTTAATGATCTAATATTAAAAACAAAGAAACAAACTTCTTTTCAAAGTTAACATTTATGTTTTTAACATTAGAAGCATAAAACGTGTTTTGCTGTAGGCCAAAAATATCCAGAACTAGCTCTAATTCCCACATTTCCGAAGATGGTTCTGCTTAGATTGCCTGTAATAACAATAAAAAAGTGGTTCCAAAAGAATGAAAGTTGGTAGATCAAAACAAATTTTAGAATATAGGTTAGTTTACCCCTGCAATTTATTTCCAGTGTTCTTAAGAAGGCTGCTTATTCACATGTTTAATTGATTTTTAAATTTTAGCATCACTTTTGTGAGGAAAAGAAAGATCAGCCTGTTACTGTGACTATGTAGAAAGAAGTAGACATAAGAGACTCCATTTTGTTCTGTATTCGAGATGCTGTTAATCTGTGACCCTACTCCCAAACTTGTCCTTGCAAGAGACATGTGTTATGGTGACTCAAGGTTTAAAGGATTTTGGGCTGTGCAGGATGTGCTTTGTTAAACAAGTGCCTGAAGGCAGTTTGCTTGTCAAAAGTCATCACCATTCCCTTAATCTCAAGTACCCAGGGACACGTACACTGACAAGGGTCGCAGGGACCTCAGCCTAGGAAAGCTAGGTATTGTCCAAGGTTTCTCCCCATGTGGTAGTCTGAAATATGGCTTCGTGGGAAGGGAAAGACCTGATCGTCCCCTAGCCTGACACCTGTGAAGGGTCTGTGCTGAGGAGGACTAGTATAAGAGGAAAGAAGGCCTTTTGGCGGTTGAGATAGAGAAAAGCATCTGTCTCCTGCCTGTCCCTGGGCAATGGAACATCTCGGTGTAAAACCCGATTGTATGTTCTGTTTACTGAGAAAGGAGAAAACCGCCTTAGGGCAAAAGGTGGGACTTGCTAGTGCAATGCTGCTCTTTATGCACTAAAAAGGTTTATGGAGATGTTTACATATGCATATCAAGGCACAGCACTTTTCCTTAAACTTCTGTCGCAGAGATCTTTATTCATATGTCTTACTGCTGACCTTCTCCCTACAATGATCCTATTATCCTGTCACTTCCCTTTTTCTAAGATGGTAAAGATAATGATCAATAAATACTGAGGGAACTCAGAGACTGGTGCCTGTGTGGGTCCTCTGTATGCTGAGCGTCGGTCCCCTGGGCCCACTTTTTCTTTCTCTATACTTTGTCTCTGTGTCTCATTTCTTTACTCAAGTCTCTCGTCCCACCTAACGAGAAACGCCCACAGGTGTGGAGGGGCAGGCCACCCCTTCAACTTTTTGCTTGTTATTGACTTTTCTGTTGAGGAGAGTTTCAGTTTGCAATAAATAATTGCTTATATGGTTGATTCCTTGGAGTGTGGCTGTTGAAAAACATGAACTGTTATGCCAACATATTTGTAAGGAACTCTGTAATTTGTTCCATTAAAAGTGGTGTTTAAAAATGACCTCCCCCCACCAATAATTACTGTATACAACTAGAGACATAATATAATTATATGTATTAATATGACAGTTACTAATAGAAGAGAGGTGTTATACATTACTGTCTTGCACAGTGTTAATGAGTCTGTCAGATAAAATATTGAATTTTGAAAATTGAATTGAATTATAAAACAATATGGCCATACTCCTTATTACAGAAGTTGAGGTATAGACTGTGAAATATTACTCAGGGCCTGGATGAAAGGCTTAATATTCTTAGCATTTCAATGCTAAAAATGTAATTTTTTGAGGAATATATATATGTTAATGACATATTAAATACCTATAGCCAAAAAAAGCACTCTCAATAAATGATGTTGTGAACATTGCTATATAGTTTGGCAATGGAAGCTGGACATTTATTTTGTAAGCATCCATTCATTCAACAAACATGTACAAAACAAATAAAAACCAATAAATTTAAAACTCAGATCATATAAACTTGAGACAAAATATATAATGGATGTATTTTGGGATATATTTAGGATTTTTTTTTTACTGCATTTATTCTTAAGTTGCCCAAAATATGAGTATAAAAACATGAAAATGTAAACTACTTATTAAAAAGTTTTATTGCTATATAAAATTAAATTACATTACCAAATTATGGTTTTTTTGTAAATTTTATCATTAGAAGCTAATACTTTTAAATCTGGAATATCTTATAAATCATTATGGAAAACATTAACACACAGTGGAAAAAAGAGAAAATGATTGAACAGAAACTTCACAGAAAATAGTTGAAAACATCATTGAAAATTAGATGCTTAGATTTTACAAATCCCTCCCTTTCTTTCTCTTCTCGCCCTAATTTTCAGGTTGAGACAGAGATAAATCTACTATCTTATATAACTTGGCATTTGGATATTATATTATATCCATATTATAGCCAAAATACATTATAGAGATAATGTTTCTTTACACCATTTTCGGGGTGATTTATTCAATTTGAGCATATCATTTCACTGGATACAAAACGTGGAATAGAGAATGAAACTTAAATGCCAGATCTGCAACCTGTGGTTCAGTCACTTGTACCCCTTCCCTCATTCTGAATTACTCTTTCCATTCTATCAGGCCACGAAAGTCACCAACTACTAAGAGAGCTTACTGTTGGTGACTGTCATTCCCTTTGAAACAAGCTGCCCAGTAGAGTCTCATCTTAGTTACCATTAACAAAAATAGCCAAGAAAAATATAGGTCTCCTTACTATACAGAAATTGTGAGAAAAATTATGAGATTCAGCATGTGATTTGGCACCTTGGAAATTTGTTCCCTAGATCTTAAAGGGTGACCACCGCCTTCTGTTGCATTTGTTTTACCTATTTTACCAAGAATCAATTGCATTTATAATTAATATAAAGAGATGAAAACTGAGAATCTTGATATTTACTGAAGTGTTCAGATACAGAAAGATGTACACACTCTAGGTAATAAAAGAAGAGGGTTTTCCTTGTACCCTGTGCATTGGAAACTGCAAGTCCTTCAGAAGCTGTGTTTGTTGAACCTAGTCTCATTTTCATGTCCACTCTCGTAGTCCTTACACTGTGCTTTTGCTGCTGGGGCTTGCAAACTGCATTTCCCAGATGTCCTTTCTAGCTGCCTTCCTTTTAGATTCCACCAGAGGAAGTAAGGGGATAAGGGTAGGAGGGGGAGAAGGGAAGATGGGAAACAAATGGAAAAGAGAGAAGAAGAAAATCTCTTCTTGATTTTCCAGTTCCTCTGAGTGTGAATTTAGCCACAATGGATAGTTGGTGGATTCCAGCTTTCCATGATAACCTGTCCAGAGGCAGGAGCAGCCATCTAGCACAGCCTTCTTTGGACCTTGTCTGAGCGTGTCACAGGAAACTGGAAATCTGAGTCCTAACCCAGCCTCAGAGGCCCTGACACACTGAACGTTATGCCTCTTCCTCAAGGGATTAACACCGGCTGACTGAGCTGCTTCCATGAAGTTCTGACGTTCTGGGGACAACGTTTCTTCCCTATTGCCCTCCAATATCAAGAGCAATAGCTACTTCCTAAACTCAACAATCTTTAAATAATAGAGCATCACCTGTGTACTCTTTTGGGCCTCTAATTGCTAACATTTCAGGAATTAGATCCGGCAGAGCATTTGTTTCCCTAAGTAGACCCTGACTGCTAGAACACTCATGACAATGTGGACCAACTCACAGTTCTTGAAAGCTCTCTAAGTGCTCTAAATCTGCATAGTAATCCCAATATGCTTATCATAGCTTCACCAATATCTACTCATCCATGCATTTCATAACAATAAAAGATTTTTTAAAAACTTATCATATGCCACTGATGATGAAATAGATAAAAAGTTAAATAAACCCCATGACTCAATGACTTCATTTAGATACACACTGAGTTGCTTCCTGATGTCAGTAAGTACACAAACATTGTGAAATTTTAATCTCAATAAAATTCCATGAGGTTAAAAGCATTATCCCATGTTAAAACGAAGGAAACCAAGGACCGAAGAAGGTAAATTACTTGACAAATTAAAAAGCCAGGGTCAAAACACCAATCTCAGTTTTGAAAAACTCAAACCTATTGCTTTTCTAATATTGTTAGGGACATAAAGAGAGAAGTTTAATTTAAACAAGTAAATACAATGAGGAAATTGACATAAGTTGTAATGGAGTCACAAAGAAATCATCAATGGTGCATATAATTTAATAGGGAATTAAGAAATGTGGTTTAGGTACATATGGAAAGAATAAAATAAAAGAAAGTTCAGCAAAAAAAAAAAAAATGAAAAGAACATGAACAGAGGTTAAAAGTCATCTTATAAGTGTCAGTAAGCATCTCTTCATCAACAGATTTTAGAGTTAGTATGAAGATAAACAGTAAAGATAAAGTAAGAAAAGCGGGTTAATTCAGAAATGCTGTGATTCATAATAATGGTTCTAAATTATTACCTGTACATATTTATATTATATGTATATGTGTGTGTGTGTGTGCGTGTGTGTGCGTGCGCGTGCATGTGTGTGTGTGTGTGTATAATAGAGAGAAAACTAATAATTATGTTGCAGAGATTATTCTAAGCTCATTTTATGTGATTCCAGGTTCTTTAATGCAATGCCCCTAGAGTCCTGTGAAATTATTATTTTTGTCATCTATCAAATGACATAGTACCCAAAATTTCAATGACATTGGACACTGCAACAGCAGAAACAAAATAATGAAGAATAAAACAAAATAAACAAGAAACATAAAAAATCAAACAATGACAACTACATATATATTCATAGATATATGGAATTCTCATTCTGTACAAACTTTGACGATGGTGTAATCGTCATTATAAATAATGGAAATTTTATTTGTAAAAGAATCATAGTTTCCATAATGGATACTGAAATAAAATGTAACTCCTCTGAGTTCTTCATTAGATTTGTGAAGGTTTTATAGAAAATTAAGTGTTTGTATCTTAATAATGCTGTGGCTCATATCCATTTAAAACATCTCAAATTTATTTTTACAAAAGTTGGCTGCAAATTTTAAAATATGTTCGATCCTATTACCTTAAATGTAAGAGAAACAAAGATAAGTGAATCAAAAAAGGCTCACTCATAACTACTGAGCTCCTTCTTCTCTCTACTCCAACACTGTGCCCCTCCCATGAACCCCCACCTGCCACTACTTGGGAATCCTGAATTGTGCTAATAAAATCTTCCCTAGGAGTGAATTTTGGAACTCATCACTTTTCTGAGAGCTTCTTTCACATCTTTATTTCTCACGCTATAGATCAGAGGGTTCAGCATAGGAATCACGATAGTGTAGAACACAGTGGCAACTTTGTCAGCATTTCCACTGTTGCCTGAACTGGGCCTGCAATAAATGGAAAGGATTGTGCCATGGAAGACAGTGATGGCGGTGAGGTGGGAAGCACAGGTGGAGAAAGCTTTATGCCGGCCCTCTGCAGAGCGCATCTTCAGGATGGTGGTAAGAATTAGCAGATAGGAGGTCAGGATGATCACGATGGTAACGCTCTCATTCAAAATGGTCACCAGGAACAGCAGCGCCTCATTCAGAGTGATATCAGAGCAAGCAAGACTTAAGAGAGGAGGCAGATCACAGAAGAAGTGGTTTATCACATTAGATCTATAGAAGGGGATCCTCAGAGCTAAGCACAAGTGAATCAGAGAACACACCGTCCCACAGAAGTAGCAGCAAGATGCCAGCTCCACACGCAGCTTCTGAGACATGGTGACCGTGTACAGCAAGGGGTTACAGATGGCCACAAAGCGGTCATAGGCCATCACAGCCAGCAGGAAGACCTCAGTGACCCCACAAGTGCAAAACAAGTAGAATTGCACCATGCACCCCAGGAAGGAGATGGTTTTGTCCTTGCTGAAGATATTAGCCAACATCTTTGGCACAATTATTGAGGAGTAGCAGAAATCTACGAAGGACAAGTGGCTGAGGAAAAAGTACATGGGGGTGTGGAGCTGAGAGCGGACCTGAATCAGTGCAATCATGCCCAGGTTGGCTAACAAAGTGACTCCATAAATGAGAAGGAACAGCAGGAAGAGGCCGACTCTCAACTCAGGGACATCTGATAGTCCGAGGAGAATGAACTCAGCCAGAGCGGTGCAGTTTTCCTTGCCCATGTCTCCAACTTATATGAGATTGGAAGAAAAAGAAACTTAAAAATTATTCTTCATTATATAGTCTAAATTTTAGTTTTGGCTGTATCCTGTAAAAAGACATCAGAAAAAGTTGGATAGTTAATCTTATCAGCAAAGAATAAAACTTTTTGTGAAATTTTTAAAAGTCCAACATTGTGTAACACAAATGCATAAACTTAGTTGAGTTCAAAGATCAAACAAAAATATTAGCATTTGTATGAATTTATATTGTTCTTTTAATTAGTCTTTCACAATTGACAGCTTTGCACTGAATCATTGGGAATGAGGTCAACTTACTATTTAATTACCCTCCTTACTCTTTCAAATTCAAATCCCATTTTCTTAGCCAACTCCAAATATTGGGATGGTAAAAAATAATATTTAGAATCTATGGCACTTCTCCCTGAATTTTTTGTTACAATGATGAGAAATACACTTATTTAAGATGTTAACAGTCAAGCATTTGTATTTTACTGATATATTTTAGATGAAGAAACTCATTTTATAATCTGTATTAGTATTTTCTCTGTAAAATTAGCATGGTGATTTGGTTAATTATACTTTTCAGTGTCAGCCATGGTTTAGGGAATTGGTGCTCTTGAGGACAACTTACTGTAACTATGACTCCTCAGTCTTAAAAAATTATGTCTTAAATAAATTTACTGCTTTCAATCTATTTGAAGACCTGATCAAAGATGTGCACAGGAAATTACTAGGAAAACTTCCCACTGCTGCTTTGCAGTATTATTTGTAATATTAAAACTTAGAAATAAAATATCAAATAAGAGAAGATGATCACAATTGTAGTGTGTATAATATAAAAGCATGCAGTTATATAAAGGATAACTTTAAATCATTTTAATGATATCAATAAATGACTGTGAAAAGGGATAAAATAGTTAAAAACAGCCAGAATGTAGAGAAAAAATATTATATATTATGATAATGTATAATATAAATATATATATTTATTCCACACACACAATCGTATACTTAATCCTTGCAACATCCATGAACATAAATATTTATTTTAAAAAATCTATTAACTTGTCTTACTTCTCCCAAAGTATCATTATTATGGAGTGAAATGGGGAAAAAGGTTGGAATTTTTTAAATTAGGGACACATACTTTTCAGACCTTTGACACACAGCAAACGTAAAGTGAGGGTGAGAATCCTGTCATTCTTTCTCTTCCTGACCCTTGATAGATTCATACATCATTGTAGAGGCACCAATCAAGCACTCCTGGAAGAAAAAAATCTGGACTAGAGACCAACACAGCCAGACATTTTTCCCATTCTTCAGCTGATTTCAAAGATATACAGCGTGCATATTACTAAATGCCAGGTTGACATTTTTAAAAATTGTTTTGATGATATGGTTTTCTCTCAAAATGACCAGGAGAGGTGAGTTGTGTATCCTTCCCTGAGTCCAAACTAATACACACTTTTGAAAGTCCTTTCCTGCTTTCAAATCTAAAGAAAAAAAAATCAAGCTGTTAATTGCACACAGAGCAGTGATTCTTTGTCAAAAGTGACTTTGATCCCAATGACATATTTGTCAATGTCTGGGGACATTTTTGGTTGTTACAACAGGAAAGGAGTGCTATTGACATGTAGTGGGGATGCTGTTGAACACTCTCCAATGCCCTCTACAAAGCACATGAAGGCCCCTGCCCACAGCACACAAAACAAAACATTATCTGGACCAACATGTCAATGATGCCTTAGTTGAGAACCCTGCCACAGAGAGACATTTCGACATGCTTTTCACAAAGACAAAATAATTCCTCTTCTTTCTGCTTCAGAGGTTGTTCTCATGTCCATGACCCTCCATGTCCCTCCATGAACAGTCCTGTTCCTGTTGCCTCTTGCTGCCACCTTCAGCATCAAGGTGACTTTGGAGATAATCTCCATGCAGTGTTTACTAGGTTGTATGGACAGAGTTAGTGTGATAGAAGGGAAAGAGGGAAGGAAAGAGAAAACAAATGTTCATCCCAATTTGTTCAGACTGCTTTTCATCTCACACTAATAGCTGTTATATTTGCTATTGCAGATGAAATAGTTTCCACTTCCCACCAAATTGTCCCTTAATACACAATGAGAAAAATATTGTCATCAAGCAGTGCTCAAACCATGGCATTTAAAAAAACATTATCTGATTAAGAGAGGGATAAAATACAGATTTTAAAAATTGTATAATACTATTTCCTTCCTTTAGACTTCCTCCTTCAGCAATGTATGACTATAATAAATTACCTCGATGAGGAACAAAAGTCAGGGTTCCAGCTCCCAGAAAATAAAATTTATGTTCATTCTAAAAACTACACAATGTAGTTCAACCAACCAACCTATTGGACAGACATCGCTTCCCCTATTTCTGAAGACGCTATGATGGAAAATGCTGTGCTTTATATTTGTGTGTGTGTTTGTGTGTGGGTGTGTCCCTGGGGCCCACATTTCATAAACTTCCCAAAACGATCACTGATCTCTGTGGGATATCGACAAGATATCAAGGAAACCATCGTATCTTGGGACTCCAACAATTATTGATCATTATGGAATATAAAAGGGGTGAGAAAAAATCCAACTTGGTGCATATTATTGTAATCTAACACAATTACATTCAGAGTTTGTGATGAATTGCAGAACACTGTATGCCACATCCAAGCATTGCCTCTGAGAGTCAGTACTCACATTGCCATTATGAAATATATGAATAGGTCTTATAAACTTCGTCTATCTTATTATACTCAAAAACTCCGTCCTACAGAACACAGAGTCTGAAACCACACCAGAGATCCTCCAAATACCAGAAAGGGGTGGGGATAATGAATCTCTTTTACTAAGAATAATAATTGGTTACATTTACTAAGTACTTCCCCTGTGCCAGGTACTATTCTATATATAACTATGAACACATTTTTTTCTTCATGAAAATGATTGACATCAGTACTGTTGTTATTTCCCCTTTAAAAATAAGGTTATGGAGGTACAGCATTTGTAACTTGCCCACAGTCACACACAGATTCCTTGGTAAAGAGTAGCCAGGCGTGACTTTTTGTTCGTGCCATCTGTGCATCTGTAAGGAAGAGCAGAGTTCCAGAATGGTACTGGTGTGAGTGACTCCTTCTTCCAGGCTGGTTGGTCATTAAATGGGAATTTCTCATGGACCTCCCCAAGTTCTGCCTCCTTCCTGACTAGATATAGGAAGGTCAACCTGAACAAAGTGTTCAAGTCACAGTCTGTGTGACCCTAGAGAAAGCAAACATTTGAATAATTCCATGGATATAATGAGTTACAATCTATCTGTGTTTTCCAAAATTGATCTGGGAATTCTCTGAATTGGAGGACCCTACTGGGTCTCCTTTTGTACCCAGCATTCTCACAACCACTTTTCTCTCACTCTTTAAAAGCAAGTGATTTCACTAATCCATTCACATCTTTCCATGTGAATCACTCTGATGAGAAAAATAAAAGCCAATATGCAAGGCCTAAACTTGAAATGCTGCTATCCATGAGGCCTGAAGTTGCCTTTAATCAAAGCACTTCAAACCCATTGTATGACTTGTTTCTGTTTTGTGTCTGTAAATTTCTTTTCATGGAAAAGAAAGGCAGTTGACATGTATTCTAGCCAGTATAACCTTGGCCAAGCGTGATGACTAGTGACTGCAATCCCAGAACATTGGGAAACGAAGGTGAGCAGATTGCTTGATCTTAGGAGTTCAAGACAAGCCTGGGAAACATGGTGAAACCCTTTCCCTACCAAAAAATTTTTTTAAAAAAGTTAACCGGGTTTGATAGCATGCATCTGTAGTCCCAGCTACTTGGGAGGATGAGATGAGAAGATCACTTGAGCACAGGAGTTCCAGGCTTCAATGTGCTGTGCTTGCACCACTGCACTCCAGCCTGGGTGGCAAGAGAAATTCTGTCTCAAAAAAAAAGCCATTGGCTATTGATTATGAATATATGCATAATATATACATATTGATATGGTTTGGCTGTGTCTCCACCATGTTAGCCAGGATAGTCTTGAATTGGATAAATGGTGTTCTTGTGAATACTCTTGAATTCTACTTGATCCTTTTCATCTCAGAAATTGTCTTCGTTTGTCTTTGCCTTTTTGTGTCATTTGTCCTAAGGAGAGGAACCATAAGGTAGCACACACAGGTACAGGTCAATCTGAAAAGACTGAGGAATGGAGGCACATGATTTTAAGCAGCACTTTCTTTGTCCAAACATGCCAACCTCTCACAGTTTTTCTCATCTCAACCTTGTTCCCTGGATTTGTGCTGGGAAACTCCCATCTCAGTGTTGCCTGCCCAGTGTCACAGATTATCAGGCCTATACTGAAGGTGTCTCACATTCAGTGAGTGACTAGAGATCTGAGAGTGAATTTTTGGATCATGGAGGCTGCACTTTCTGCACTCGCTCCAGAAACACCCCTTGCATCCCTAGTAAACGTTTATTCTAAACCTAGGAAGTTATTTCCTGGTCTTTCCATAAAAAGGCTTGTTGTATTAAGTCACCATTGGACTATACACACCAGTAAAGATCCTAATTATCAATGGGAAAAAGGCAAATATTTGAATTAGAAAAACTTCTATATTAAAAAGATTAGGGAACTCTCATTTTAAACAATTTGGCTGTTAGTACTTATGGAAAGATCAGATAGAATGAAGAACTCAGAAAAGTATACAACTAGTCTTAAAATTTATCTTAATAAAGTTAAAGAACAAACAGCAGACCTAGAGCAAAAATTGAAATCAGCTCCCACTGTAAGTCCTGCTGCTCCACCCACTGACATCCCACCTGATAACCAGCTCTGTCCCTGACCAAGCAGAAAATCTAGTGGACCTCTGTACTTCTGGTTTGAACACCTTGAAGCAGTATTTTTGTCCAATGATGCCACAGGTTCCTCTCTGGTGAACCGTCAGTACCTCCAGAGCATGGTGATTCTAAAGTAAAATGGAGGCCAAGAGGCCAAACAATCAACTTCTGATTAGAGTGTTTTGATTTTTTAACGTTTACTTTACATTCAGGGGTACAGGTGCAAGTTTGTTTAAAGACAAATTGGTGTCACAGGAATTTGGCATACAGGTTATTTTGTCGCCCAGCTAGAAAACATAATACCTGATAGGTAGTTTTTGATTCCTCGATTGTTTTTAATATTTGAACCAAACACTCATGCCAAAACTGCACCTAACAAAATCATCATTATATTTTTAATATTATCAAATGCCCAATCCGTGTTTAAATTACCCCATTGTCTCAACGACGTATTTTTCCAGTTAGTTTGGATCAAGAGTCAAGATGTGGTTGTTACAGCCAGTTTATTCTGTTATATAACCAGTCTTTGTGTGAGAGCCTGTGTGTGTGTGTGTGTGTATGTGTGTGTGTGTGTGTGTGTACGTGTATGTCAGGTAATTTTTTTGCAACGGAAAATAATAATTCAGCACTCTCTGTATTTTGCTTAGTGCTTCATTTTGTGTCATTTTATTTATTTCTGTACTAATTCTTTTTAATGCTGAGATCAATAATATTTATTAGCTTAGGTTCATTCATTCAGTTTTTTTAATGAAACAAAAATTCTGGCTGGGCTTGGTGGCTCACATCTGTAATGCCAGCACTTTGGGAGGTCAAGGCGGGCAGATAACGAGGTCAGGAGATGGAGACCATCCTGGCCAACATGGAAGATGGTGATAGTGGTCAGGTGGGAGGCGCAGGTGGAGAAGGCTTTGTGGCACCCACTAGCAGAATGGATTTTTAGTAAAGTCACAAAAACGAACGCACAGGAAGTGAAGAGGATCGGTAGCGTACGCACCTCATTGAAGGTGGCGAAGCCGAAAAGCAGCAGATGGGGGATGAGTATATCAGAGCTAGACACAGCGATGAGAGCAGTATACTCACAAAAGAAGTGGTTGATTACACTCTACTAAAAATACAAA
Organism: Macaca thibetana thibetana; assembly: GCF_024542745.1. Lineage (NCBI taxonomy): Eukaryota > Metazoa > Chordata > Mammalia > Primates > Cercopithecidae > Macaca > Macaca thibetana. Next base: position 16,898,434 of record NC_065591.1, read on the forward strand.
AAGTAGCCAGATGTGGTGGTACATACCTGTAGTCCCAGCTACTTGGGAGGCTGAGGCTGGAGAATCTCTTGAACCCGGGAGGCGGAAGTTGCAGTGAGCCGAGATTGTGCCACTGCACTCCAGCCTGGCAACAGAGCAAGACTTTGTCTCAAAAAAAAAAAGCGAAAGTTCTTCATAGATTATTCTGACTACTGTACATTGCAGTCCATTGAGAAGCACATGGTAACTGGTTGATGATAACTTCCCAACTTTTAGTGAAGAACATTCTGTTCTCTGAATTCAGGTTGTGTCAGCTTAATTACTTCATCTTAAAATTACCCACAACTTTTTGCCTAATAGTTGTTATGTCCGTTGAAATCATTACCTTTATTCATTTTTAAAATGTGGAGTTCTACAACTGTGATTGTCTAATTTCGTCCTTGTTTATGCTTTTATTTCTTCTGAAATTCACCTCATTAATTGGTAGGTGATGTTGAAATACAATTCGTATAGGAAAAATAGAATAAATATATATATTATTTAATTAATTATTTTCAGAGTCATGAATTGGTACCCTAATAACCATTGATATTAAACGATAGTTTATTTAGTTTTTTTCTTTCTTAGTGTCTAGATGTAAGCATATATGAGGACTTTAAATCAATTGTAATTGATAGTCATTTTTATGTTTAAAATTATTTTTCTGACCATAAACCAGCATCAGCCACTTCAAATTGCTTCCTATGCCTCTTTGAGACAATCTGATTAGCTGCTGATAGTATTCTAGCTTTCTGGAGCATTAAACTGCCCCAGGCTCATCTTGACTATTTTCCACCCAAGACTTCAAATTAGCCATTTCTTCAAGAAGCCCTACTTTTGTTTACAGGGAAAGGGTTTCTTTTTAGAGAAAATTTGGAGAATGTTGCTTGAATTTGTAGAGTATTTATTACCAAATATTTGTGTTTATTTAGTCATTCATCTAAAGGTTAGAAATAATTTTGAAATATGGTTTCTCAGTGTTTTCAGATAAAATGTTTATTTTCATTCATTTTGTATAAACTGGACTAGATACAACTTGCAGAGATTTTTGAACCTGATAATACTGGGAATGCTATATCAATTCACATTTCACGATTCCGTAAAAATCTCATACAAATATATGCTCTAGGCTTTAGAAACATTTTAGTCTCTGTTTGGTTTGTTCGTTTGGATTGAAAACAACTTTTGAGACTAGTTCAGTGAAATGGAACTTGTGTGTGTATTAATTTCCAGAAAGCATCCTTCACATCTTTATTCCTTAGGCTGCAGATCAGAGGGTTCAGCATGGGATTGACAACTGTGTAAAATACAGAGGCCACTTTGACTGTTTGCTGAGAGTTTTTGGAGTTGGGTACACAGTAAAGGGAAAGGATGGTCCCGTGGAAGATGGTGATAGCAGTCAGGTGGGAGGCACAGGTGGAGAAGGCTTTGTGGCGCCCACTAGCAGAATGGATTTTTAGTACAGTCACAAAAATGAAAACATAGGAAGTGAGGATGATCAGTAGCGTACACACCTCATTGAAGGTGGCGAAGCCGAAAAGCAGGAGGTGGGGGATGAGTGTATCAGAGCTAGAGACAGCAATGAGAGCAGTATATTCACAAAAAAAGTGGTTGATTACATTAGGTCCAGAGAAGTTTAGCCGGAGAGCATAACAAAGGAGTACCAAGGGACCAAACATGCCCCAGAGATATGACCCAGCCACCAGCAGGGCACAGAGCCTCTGTGACATGGCCACTGTATAAAGGAGAGGATTGCAGATGGCCACAAAGCGGTCATAGGCCATCACTGCCAGCAAGAAAGACTCTGTCACCACAGCAGTGCAGGACAGGAAGTACTGCATCATGCAGTTAAAGAAGAAGATGCTTTTATCTGCCATTACCAAGGTCTCAAGCAGCTTGGGAGTGACAATGGAAGAGTAACAAAAATCAACAAAAGAGAGGTGACTAAGGAAAAAGTACATAGGAGTATGAAGTTTGGGGTTAATCTTGATGATTACGATCATCCCAAGTTTTCCTACCACGGTGATAACATATATCAGCAGAAACACAAGGAAGAGAGGAATCTGAAGCTTTGGGTAATCTGTGAAACCTAAGAGGGCAAAGGTGGTCTCCATGCTCAGATTCCTTAAAACCATCATCATAATTCCTTTTAGTGGAAGGGTTGAAGAGAGTTGTTCCTGTCAAAGCAAAATATGGGGTGAATGATAATTATGTCATGACTTTCTTTGATCAAAAGAAAAAAATAAGAAGAAACAGTTATTGGTCCTAGTTTTGTCCAAGAAGAGCATGCCTCATGCAGGCAGCTGCTATGTCTATAACAAACCAAGCCAAGTCTTTGGAGTGTCTTTCCATTTTTATTACACTTTCTTATATATATGAATATATATAAGAATGTATGTGTGTGTATATGTATACAGTAGTATACACATCCACACATTAGCTAGTAGCATGACATGCACATAACTTACAGAAAATGTTTACACATAAATATATAAACTAATAAAGATTCTGTGGAAAAATGTAAAATCTTTACCTCAAACAACAGCATACATTGCTACTGTATTTGTTTATACAGACAAATTGATTAAAATATTTAGAATATGTTTCTATTCTAAGGATAAAGGAAAATGTTGTAGAAATCTAGAAAAAGAGCACACTAATTCCACTTTTTACCAACTTTTATTCTATAAAGGCTACTTTTTTCATTGAATATCTTAGTTGCTGAGGAGTTGATAAGGACAATGGCCTACTTTTGAGCTCTTGGTGGAATGGGCATTTTATCGGGGTTTATGACTTAAGGGTCTGCATCTGCTATAGCTCAAGTATTGCATAAGTATCTTACTCTTAACAAGTATCTTATAAGAGTCTCAAGATTTATCAGGCAAAAGTTCCCTTAAGCCTGACTAGTTTTCAATCTTATAAAACTTTATATACTAATTTAAGATGAATATAAAGGAAATATGGATAAAATCCATTTCCAAGTAGCAAGTTTACACTATTCATCATGAGATAATTGTCAATGGATATGAGGCTAAATATTTCCATCAGTGTTGACCTCATTTTTAAATATTATTGGGCTCAGAATTGAATTACACAGTGATTTAACATTTAAAAAGTCGGCCGGGCGCGGTGGCTCAAGCCTGTAATCCCAGCACTTTGGGAGGCCGAGACGGGCGGATCACGAGGTCAGGAGATCGAGACCATCCTGGCTAACACGGTGAAACCCCGTCTCTACTAAAAATACAAAAAAAAAAAACTAGCCGGGCGAAGTGGCGGGCGCCTGTAGTCCCAGCTACTCCGGAGGCTGAGGCAGGAGAATGGCGTAAACCCGGGAGGCGGAGCTTGCAGTGAGCTGAGATCCGGCCACTGCACTCCAGCCTGGGCGACAGAGCGAGACTCCGTCTCAAAAAATAAATAAATAAATAAATAAAAAGTCAAAGGCACCAGTTACCTATCAGGAAGACCCTATTTTCAGTTTCATAGAAAACCTGGATAAACTTATCTGCTACATACAAAGAAACAGGCTGCCACCCTCCTGTCTCTTCAGACTGAGCATACTTGAGGCACCAAGACTCTTTCATCTAACTTTATAGCCCTAGGGACTCAAACTCTGGAGAATCACTAACAACTTACTCTTTACGAGCATCAAAACAGGCAATTAAGCCAAATGCCAAGTCTCTTGTGTCACATTTAGTGACTGGAATTTCCTTGAAGTTACGCAGAAAAAAAAAAATGCAGCATGAAGTTAACTATCAGGCTTTGCACATAATTGCACATAATTAAAATTACAATAAAACTTTAAATACTACCTCATCTGTTCCAAAATTCAGTGTACCTCTTGGATTTTGACCAAGTTACTCAACTTACTTACAGAATGACCCAAAAGTTGTCCATTTGGAGTGGATCCCAAAACAAGAGAAAACTTACAACAAACTCAGTAAGCAAGCAAACTGTTGTGCTATTGTCCTGTGTGACACAGTACATATTATTATCCTTGAAATATATTTATCAGGTAGGGTTGTTCAGAACTTTAGATAGGCCTTTATAGTGAATTGCATGTCAGATCTTTAGGAGTTTAAAGAAAAGCAATATCTTACTCTGCAGTTGAGTACTATTCATTTGAGAGTCAGTTTCTGACTTTTTAATGGACTGCTATTAGAGACTGAATGATTGACAATAGCGACCAAGTACCATGAGGTGTGCAGCTGTCATTTGTGAATGGCATATAGTCTATCCTGTATATATCCTGCATATACATACACAGCAGCCAATAGCACTCCTATACCTGAAAACACAAGTAAATTTCATAATCAAGTGGTACAGATGTCCATGGCCCATACCCTTGCCATATTACTTCTTGTTCAGCCTGAATTTGTGTCTCATGGGGCATTCCCTATGGCAACTTGAATGTGGAAGGAAGCATAGGAGCCTCATTTTCAGATGATTCCCCATGATATGCTGGCCCACACAAAAATCAATAACTGCAGCACTATAATCCTACCCTAGAGTGGCCCTGAAAAGCAACAGTTAAAGAAAAATGTTCTAGTATTTACAAATTCAAAAAGGGTGCTTGGAACATGAGGAACACCTTTGAAACTTAGTTATGGGGCATGTTCTTTGGCAATACCTTAGAAGAATGGGGTAATAGCTTCCTGAATATATTATGTGTTTGAAATCTACAACCAACATACATTGCTCTTTCTCCAAAAATTTGTGAGATCCAGAACTTTTGGGTCCAAAATACAAATACAAATAGTTCTTCTACCCATCACGCTAAATCTTTGCTTCCCATAAGTGGAGTCATGAGCTCTAAGGGTTTAGAGTCTTATCTCCCAAGTGTGTCATGCTTCCACTAGAGAACACGGTGATTGATTCATTAGGTTGGAATTGTGACTTGTTTGACCAAGAAAATATTGCAGGAGTGGTGTGAGCATTCTGAGTTGAGGCATCAAAACGTCTTGCAGTTTCTTTCATTTTCTTCAAATGCTGCTCTGAGAACACCACATAATAAAACCATTGTAACCTATAAGCAGTTGAGAAACTCTTTGGGAAAATACTGAGGCGCCACAGCCAAAGGCCAGTACCACGTCACCTAATAAGTAAGTGATGTCATCTTGGAAGCGTTAGATCCATACCAGTCCCCAGGTAAGTTCAGCAATGTGAGTGAGCCCCAGTGAGACTGGAAGAAGAACCACCCATTAAATCCAGAGAATGGTGAGAAATAAACTGCCTTCAGCCATTAAGTGCTAAAGTGTATTTTCCTTGGCAAAAAGCAATTTAAGTACGTTCCGAGTTACAATTTCCATGGATTGATTTGCTTACAAAGTTAGTTGCAATATCCATTATTCCTGTAAAACTACACCCACATGCTCAGAGCTGAGCCTGTAGCTGATTTCAGATGTGTCAATCACAGTGGGCAACCAAATATATATACATGCATATGTACATGGTCATCTATACATGCATGTATATGTATGTTTATACATATGCAAATATATGTTTTTATACATATGCATGTAAAGAGACAGAAATAGACATAAGTCAGAATGCAAACATTATGTAAATAAACTTCTAATTCTAAATTTCATTACATATAAATGGTATAATACCTGCTTCTTTCCTGGAATTATTTCTTATCATTACCAAAATATAAAAAGGTAAGGTATAATTTTCCAAAATTTGGACAAGCAAATACCATTTTCTTACCCAATATGTCCACTGATGTGAGTATGCTTTCATCAGAAAATATTTGGTCAAAGATGTGTTCTGTATATATAAGTGTATGCGTGAATTAAAACAAATAGGACACAAAATTCACAGTAAGTCCCTCTGTGTGTAGTGGAATCTTGTGTAACGGAACCATTAAGAGTGATTTCTGTACTAGTGGAATCAGATTGAATGATCATAACACATCTTATTTATTTTAAGTCTATTTAGGCTGTTTCCATTTTTTCTTATAAGCAATATGAAACTAAATATTTTTGGAACATCTATTCTGATGTGAACGTGCTTGAGTTTCTTCAGAGCAGTTATTTGGCATAATTTTTCATGTCATAGGTTACACAGAAAATATTATTTTATGATATACAAGGATAAACTGAAAATGGTTTGTTCTTTTTCCAATTTTAGCACCATTACATTTACTTTATTTTTTGAATTTGTTTTTATAGATATCTTTATATTACGGATATTAATCTTTTGTCAATTAAATATATTTCAAAATTTTTCTCTCATTCTCAGATTTCTTTTTTCCATGTGCTAATGGAGTACATTTTAATTTTAATGTAGTCCCATTTATTTTGCTTTCTATATCTTCAAAATGTTAGCCTACTCTAATATCAAAATATATTTTCCTTTATAGCCTTGAGAGAAGCCAAATCTTATAAGAATTCTTAATGGAATCATTAATATAGAAAGCAAGAATACATTGCTTACAGAGATATTTTTACTAGTGTTTTGCAACGTTTTTACATTTCTTAGATCCCTTTTGTTGTAAATTTTATAAAATTATTACTGAACCCTAAAAAATTGAAGTATTATACTTTAAGAATGTTGTTAGCAATGTATTATTTTAATATTTCCAATAAACAAAAATTATTACTAGGCCAATGTCCAAAAACAATTTTGCAGATGTATACAAAATTATCCACAAGTATTCTGAAACTTAATACAAGCTGCAAACAACTTTCTTCCATCATGATAAACCAGAATCCGTCTAATCCAGAGATATTATTAATAATTAAATCCAGAACAATACATGTTTGGATTTCTGTGACGAGGTTAATTAAATGAACCAAAATTTCTGAAATATTAATTACAATATTGAAGAAACTTTTCATGTTTTCTGTAATCTAAATTAAGCTTGAAGGAAAAGATCTCTAAATTGAACCTAACAATATTTAAAAATTAATCCCAAGCCTAGTTATGAGACATATTGTAGATAATGGGAGCACTGTTTTTGTGGTGCTGACAAATGTAAAATAGTCAAAAAGTTATAGAGTATCCAGCTTAAAGTAAATACTTACAATTAGAAAAAGAAAGGTTTCCACAGTATAATAATTAGCAGCACAATCATTCATATAAAGAACCATGATCATCTTTGATTACGTTACACCTGTTCTTTGGTTTTTAGAATAGGAGATGGGAGCCATATTCATTGAGGAGACATCACCAGAAGTCTTACCTAGGTAAATAAGACATCATGCTAAATATTATTAATTTAGTCTGAATTTTTTGTTTCTTTCCCCCTGTAATTCATCCAGTATATTGAAGGCTGAATTTCTAAGTTACTTTTCTAAGTATTGGAGATAGAAGAAAAAATAAAACAGAAATTTCAGCCATCTTGGAGCTTGTCTCCTACTGGGAGAAACAAATACCAAACAAATAAATTCTTACATGAATTTAAAATATCACCTACAGCTATGAAAGAACATTAATCAAATTAAGGGGATAGGGGTGACCATCACATTATATTAGGTTGCCAAGGATGGATTCTGTGAGAAGGTGATATTTGAATGGAAACATACATACCTTCATAGAAATACAGTTACTAAAATTACTTCCAATGCGAAAATATTTTGAAGTCTATTAACTTCTGCAGAGATTCATTCACAGTTTTGTACCTCGTGCTACAAATCTGTGAGTTCAGCCTGGGGATTAACATGGCATAACGTAGAGTGTGCTTTCTCAACTACCTGTGAGCTTTTGGAGTTGGTGCATGAGAGAGAGGAAGGATGGTGGAAATGTGGGAAACGGGTGGAGAAGGCTGATGTGTACTGGTAGAAAGTGTCTTTTAGACAAGTTGAAAATGACAGCTAAGGAGTGAGGACTCTGAGATTCCTTAATTCATCAAAATTGACTAAACAAAACAAACAAAAAATCCACTATCCGGATGAACTGATCAATCTGAAATGGCAACAGAATATTTATTTTAAAATATGTTAACTACATTGTGCCCACAATAAGCAATACACTCAGAGAATGGGTGACAGGGAACAGATAAGCAATACACTCAGAGAATGGGTGACAGGGAACAGATTATATGCCCTGGTCTAACATCCTGCTGGATGGATGGAGCAAAGCTTCTGGGACATGGTGAGTGTATCATGCACAGGGCTATCTCAACTCCTGCTGTACTAGTTTCCACTGACTTGCTCTTGAAAAGCTTTGTCTGCAAAGATTTAAACAATGCAAAGAACTTATTTAAAAGGGAGAGTATGTATGTTAAGATGCATACAAGAATCATGAAAACTTTTTCTCTAATTTAAATGTTTAAGTTTTAAAAAGTCCTGTTATGTTTTCATAATTATTAAAATTTATCACTAAAATCATGTTATTGCCAATAGAAAAAAGGAGAAAACAAAAATTTATTTTAAATGGCCTCTAGTGACTCTACACACAATTAGACAGGAGTGTTGTTTAGACATATATATATAAATGTCTAACAACGTATATGTTTTATGTTTAACAATGTATATATTTGATGATGAATATTATATAAATTTCTTAAGGTTACCACAAAAAATTACCAAAAATTTGACATAGATATATGTTTGCTTAGATCCTTGATATCCAGAGAGGACCTAAGGGCCAGTACCACAGGATCACTTGAAAGTTTGCTAGAAATGTAGAAGTCTCTGTACCAAAATGGACATTTTACAAACAACCCTCCCAGGTGGTTTGCATGTGTATGAAGGTTTGAAAATTGCTAACTTTGATTCCCCTTGATATGGTGGAAATTCTGATGAGGCAGCAAGATGTTTTAATGAATTAAAAGAACATAAATAAACATTCAGTTTTTACTCAGTTTTTTGTATTGTTCTTTGTCGCCTTCTTGCTGCTTCTATTCAGAAACTCAGGATCAAAGACAATTTATCCCGTCTCCGTATACAAGACAATATAACAGCAAGTATGTAATAAACACATTTATTCTGAAGGATAATGATTGATAAGGCTTAATTTCTCATATATGTGTTGAAAGAGAGATAGTAATATTTTGCATCCTTTAATAGCACAACGCCATATACACACACCAAGAAAACCACCCAATCCAAGGTGAAATTAAAATTGCAAGTTTTAATTTTATTTCCCAGGGTGAACAAACTGTGGGTCACATTATCTGGAAAATGTGTGATACAATATGTTAGTAATTGCTCAGACTTATGGTAAAGTTATCTCTGATCCATGGTGCACAGCTAAGAAAACTTAATAAAAAAGGTTTATTTTACGTTTTATAGTTGTCTATTCACTCACATATATAAGAGAAGGTGGTATATTTTATAGCATAAGATGAAGTTGAAAGCTTTATTTGATGTGAACACAGTAACTCTGGGTTAGCAATTAATATTTAATCTCAAAGGTGAGGTGAAGGAACAATACCAGATTGACACAGTCCATGTCCTGGGGAAACTTATGTAACACAAACCATGATTAGCAAGAGGTAAACAGAGGTAACATTTTGCCTTAAAAAGCAAAACAGAGATTATATTACTTATGTCTGAAATTTATCATGATATCGACTCTTGGTAAATAGAATTTAAAGAATCAAGTTTAACACATAAATTTGTGAGATTAACAATATTAAAAATTTTTATCCTCTTGGTAATCTTTCAGGAACTTCCCATAAAATCAAGATTTTTACTTGATATTCGGAGTCATCATGTTTAATATTACTGTCTATAAAAGCACAGAAGGATGTGAGGGAGAAAAGAACAAAGAATTCAGTAGGACTTAGAGACCGTGTCCTAGCTTGTCATTACTTATTCTTACAAATGCACACTCCTATTCAGCTTCTTAGATCTCCTCTGTAAACCTGACATTCTCATTGCTAAACTGGAATTGAAGAATGTTGTTTGAAAATTTATTTAGCATGCCAAAAGATAAAACAAGAGATTTAGGTTTTATGATCTAATATTTACTTGTTATGTAAATTTCTTAAGACTACCACAAAAAATTATCCAAAATTTGGCAGCTTAAAACAACTAAAATTGATTTTCTCATAGTTCTCAAGACCAAAAGTCTGAATCAAGGTGCTGGCAGGACTCTGCCGCCTCTGAAGGCAGTGGAGGAGAATCCTTCCTTGCTCCCTGGCTTGTGGCAGCAAACACCATCTCCCTCTGCCTTCACATGACCTTCCTCCCTGTATGTCTTTCTGTTGTCCTTTATTGTCTCTTATAAGAACACACTCGTTGGATGTTCTTGGATTTAGGTCCCACTGTAATCCTCTTAGCCTTATTATATTAACAATGATCCTATTTCCAAAAATAGATTACTTCTGGGGTTCTGGGTGAACTTAAATAACTTGGGAGACAACATTTAACCCATAGCACTTGTTATAGCCCATATGGTTCACAACTATTTTGCTAAAAACAGAAGTGAATAAAAATGAAGTGATCACATAACTGGCTTCTTAAAATAGATTTAAAAATCTGACTGGTGAATCAACTAACTAATCCAAATTATTCTTTACTTAAAGCATGGAATGAGCCTCAATATAATACATTGAATTCATTTTGGGAACATAAGTCTTTAACACAATTGTATTGAGTGATTCATTAACTTTTGAACACTCTCCTTCACATCTTTGTTCCTGAAGCTATAGATCAAAGGGTTCAACATGGGAATGATGACTGTATAAAACACAGAACCTACTTTGACTGTGAGCCAAGAGTTTTTGGAGTTGGGCACACAATAAAGGAACAGGACAGTCCCATGGAAAATGGTGATGGCGGTCAGGTGGGAAGCACAGGTAGAGAAAGCTTTTTGGCGTCCAACCGCAGAAGGCATTTTTATGACAGCAATAAAGATGAAAACATAGGTAGTGAGGATGACTCCCAAGCTGCTCACCTCATTGAATATTGCAGTGACAAAACAAAGCACTTGACTGATGTAGGGGTCAGAGCAGGAGACGGAGACGATGACAGAGTGCTCACAGACAAAATTATTGATGATGTTAGGCCCACAGAAGGATAATGACAAGAGGAAATAGGTGAGTGTCAAAGAAGAGATTATACCCCATGTGTAGGGCCCCGCCACTAATGATGCACAGAGCTTCTGGGACATGACAGCCGTGTAGAGCAGAGGGTTACACACCGCGACGTATCGATCATAGGCCATCACTGCCAGCATGAATGTTTCTGCCACTGCACATATACAAGCCAGGAAGAATTGCATGATGCATCCTGTGAAGGAGATGGTTCTGTCTTCCACAACCAAGTTCTCCAGCAGTTTGGGTGTAACTGTGGTGGAATAACAGAAATCGACAAAGGACAAGTGACTGAGGAAAAAGTACATGGGGGTGTGGAGTTTAGGGTTGATCCTGATGATCATGATCATGCCCAGGTTTCCCAACGCTGTGATTGTGTAGATGGTCAGGAAGACCAGGAACAGAGGAACCTGGAGGTCTGCATATTCTGAGAAGCCCAACAGGGTAAACATGGCTCCAGAACTCTGATTTCCTTCAGCTAACAACATGGTTGTTGTCTGAGAAAATCTGAAATGATAATAATAAAAGAAATAATTATCTCTTACACATATAACATTTACCCATGTGTCAAACTTTGTGCTGAAACATTAAAACATATTAATTTAGATTTTCGAATAATGCAATGAATTTTAAAATAAGTAGCCCCATTTTTTATATAGAAGGAAACTGAAGCATGCATAAATTAGGAGCTTGTTTGAGGTTAGACAGCTTGTTAGTGATGAGCTGGATTTTGAGGCTGACCCTGAATGGCAGAGGTTGCAGGACAGTGCAGTAATCCCTCCTTAGCCACAAGGGATATATTTCAAGACTCCCAGTAAGTGCCTGAAGCCACGAATTGTACCGACTGCCGTATATGCTATGCTTCTTCCCTATATATACATACCCATGAAAAAGTTTAATTGGAAAATTAGACACAGTACAAGATTAACAATAATAACTTATAATAAAAGAAAATAATTACCACAATATGCTAACATAATTACTTTCACATTTTGGAGCCATGATTAAATAAAATGAGGGTCATTTGAACACAAGCATTGTGATGATGCTGTAACAGTTGATCTACGTTTTTTCTTCTTCTTCTTTGTTAGAAAGGATGAAATGGACAGCTCCTAAGAAAGAGGGTAGCATCTGCAGCACAGGAATTCTGGACAAAGCGATGATTCATGTTCAGGCAGGATGGAATGGAATAGTGTAAGAATTAATCCTGCTATTCAGAAGAGCACGCAATTTAAAGCTTATGGAATTTTTATTTCTAGAATTTTCCATTTAATATTTTCGTATGGCAGTTGACCACAACTGAAACATGGAAAGAAGAAACACAGATAAGAAGGTATTACTGTAGTTTTCTCTTAGATAGAAAACTCTCCTATAGTATTCTTAAAAATGTGTTTTTCACAGTTCCAGCATTCTGAAGGTCTGTGCTTTTCAATAGCACATTTCTTTTCTTTTCTTTTTCTTTTTCTTTTTTTTTTTTTTGAGATGGAATCTTGCTGTGTCACCCAGGATGGAGTGCAGTGGTGTGATCTCTGTTCACTGCAACCTTGGCCTCCTGGGTTCAAGTGATTCTCCTGCCTCAGCCTCCTGAGTAGCTGGGACTACAGGTGCCTGCCACCATGCCTCACTACTTTTTGTATTTTGAGTAGAGGAGGGCTTTCACCATGTTGGCCAAGATGGTCTCAAACTCCCGACCTCAAAGGATTCACCCGTCTCTCAAGAGCACTAATTTAACAATTCATACAAATTTAGCACTAAAAATGGCAAAGGGTCTGTAAAGGTGAAGCACTGGAGGAGACAATATTGTCATGGCTACATGGCAGATGCCCAGTCTGAGGATCATAGGAATGACACCTTTTATGAGTCACCATGGTAATTTTTCTAGTTTTAAAATATATTTGGATGTTGAAGGAAATATAATTTTGCATATCTTCAACCTTTCTGTTGATCCCATCTTTATGCTACAATAATTGCATTAGTTTTCTAAAATAATGTAGCAACATTATTAAATGATAAAGGTAAATTTTTGACACATTCCTTTACTCTTTTATTTTCTTTCCTTCACTAGTGCTTTATCACTTAGTGTTACAGATGCTCTTAACATTCATCTAGATCCTTTGTTCATTATGTTTTAATTTTTTATTATTTTTTAATCTGGCAGCTTTACTAACATATATATTATTAAATACTCATTGAATCTCTGAATTCAAGAGTAGCATAAAATGTGTTTTGTCGAAGCTTTTCATGTTATTAAGAGCAAGTCAGAGAATGTGGTAAAAATCACCAATGGTTACATACTCACTCTCAAAATTTCTGGTGACAATAACGTTGCCACTCTAGATATTGGAGAGGTTTTTGATAAAATAAGGGTCATTTGAACCTTAAAGGTACATATGTGATTATCTTGTTTTGAGTATGCAATCTTGGTTCTATTTGGAAATATTATTTTGAGAAAGCACAGACATCTGGAAATACAAGCAGTTCATAATCTCAAAAATCTCTTTAATTTAATGAAGATTTTAAAAATCAGTTGAGCCAGTAACAAATACATCTTCAAAATGTTCACAGTAACAAAAAAGTATTTGTATAAATTCTATAAGAAGAGATATGATTTTAGTTTCATCTGACCATCAGAACTCAACAAACCAAGCCCTTGGGAAGACAGACTCAGTTTGTTTAGCACTTAGACTAATGGGGAGTTTCCTACTTCAAAGATTTCAGGATTTCAGGGTGCCCCATATTAGTGAAAGATAACACAAGATATACCACTGACCTGAAGCCAATTCACCTGAAGATCCTAATCTCCAAGGAAGTTTCCACTCAGAGTTCGAGTATCATTTAAATTATTAAGAAGTTGATAAATATAACAGGAGTCCACAATAAATTTAAATTAGTATTCTGAGAATATATTTCTTTTTTAATACCCAGGAAAAAAATCAGGGAAAGGAGGAAAAAAGAGAGAGAGAGAAGGAGGTTTCGAAGTTGATTCGGCTTCCTAGAAACAAAAGCTAGGGTTTATGTAGGCCTTCATGACCTTGGGGGTTTAGACCCTAGAGAACTTTTACTGAACTACTTATTTTTAAAACACAAACTCAGAAATTAGGTTAAATACCTCCCTGTGTGGCATTTTGCAATAATGTAATTTCTCATAAACCACTAAAGACAATGTCTCTCATCAAACCTATTTCATTAATTTATTTTAGAACTTTTCATGATGGAAAATATACACATTCACATAGAAAACATGCTATCGATAATATAACACAAAGGAAATGATAAATCAGTGAGAATGCAACAATTAATAACTGCTGTTAACATTTTATCTTTATGTCTTTGTGTATATATCTTGTGTTTTTTGAGATGTATGAACAATAGAATGTGCATTCTGGCTTTTTCATCTATCATAAAATAATCAGTATTGTCCTTGGAACAATTGATTTACTTCATGGAAAGTAATTTGTGCTTTCTTCCAAATATGAGCCTGCTACTTTTCCAAGCTTATAATAATAAAATCAAGTCTTGAAATATCTTTTTTGCCCATACCTTCTTTAAAATAACATATGTATTTTGGAAGCACATTTAACTCTCTAAAATGATTGGGGGTCAACCAATCAATTGATTACACTACACCTAAATATTCCATAATTATATCCACTTAGGCTCTCTCTGGACTCATGAAAACCTGGCTAAACTTTGTCAGAGTCTCCACCTGGGACCACTAACACAACAGAAGCTATTTATCCTAGGACATAGAAACTTTGTTGTAGATGGCTTGGTTTTATTCCAGAATTCCAGGTATCTGCTAGAAGGTTTTCTTCCAGGATTCTTAGAGGTTGGGGTCTTACATTTAAATCTTTAACACATCTCAAGTTAATTTTTGTATATGGTAAAAGATAAGCATCTGCATTTGGCTAGCCAGGTATTCCAGTACCATTTATTGAATAGGGTGTCCTTTGCTCGATGCTTATTTTTGTAGACTTTGTCAAAGATCAAAAGGCTGTAGGTGTGGAGCTTTATTTTTGGGTTCTCTATTCTGTTCTATTGGTCTACATGCCTGCTTTTTTAAATAAGTACCATGCTGTTTTGGTTACTGTAGCCATGTAATATAGTTTGAAGTCAGATAATGTAAGGACTCTGGATTTGTTCTTTTTGCTTATAATTGCTTCAGTTACTTCGGCTCCTTTATCATTCCACATGAATTTTAGAACAATTAATTCTCTGAAAAATGAGGTTGGTAGTTTGATAGGAATAGCATTGAATTTGTACATTTCTTTGGGCTTTATAGCCATTTTAATTACATTGATTCTTCCAATCTATGAACATGGAATGTTTTTCCATTTGTTTCTGTCATCTATGATTTCTTTCAGCAGTTTTTTTGTGGTTCTTGTAGAGAGATTTCACCTCCTTGGTCAGATGTATTCCAAGGTACTTTTTTGTGGCTATTGTAAATTGAACTACATCCTTGATTTGTCTCCCAATTTGAATGTTATTGGTATATAGAAATGTTAATTATTTGTGTACATTGATTTCTTATCCTGAAGCTTTACTGAAATTGTTGACCAGTTCCAGGAGTGGATTGGTGGAATCTTTGGGGTTTTCTAGGTATGGAGTCATATTATCATCAAAGAGAGATAGTTTGACTTCTTTTCCTATTTTGATACCTTTTTTTTTCCTCGTTTGCTTTCTTAGGCTAGGACTTTCAGTGTTCTGTTGAATAGGACTGATGAGACTGAGCAGTCTTGTCTTCTTGCAATTCTTCCAGCTTTTGCCTGTGCAGTAAGATGTTGGCTGTGGGTTTTTCATCAATGGATGTTATTTATTTCAAGACGCATTCCTTTGATACATAGTTTGTTGAGTGTTTTTATCACGAAGGGATGTTGGACTTTATCAAAAGATTTTTTTTCTGCATCTATTGAGATGATCATATGGTTTTGTTTTTAGTTCTGTTTATGTTGTGAATCATACTTTCAATTTGCATATGTTGATCCAAACTTGCATTCCAGGAAAAAAGCCGACTTCGTAGTGCTGAATTAATTTTTGATGTGCTGCTGTATTTGGCTTCCTAATATTTTGCTGAGGATTTTTGCATCTATGTTCATCAAGAATATTGGCCTATAATTTTATTTTTTCCATATGTCTTTGCCACTCACTAGTATCAGAGTGGTGCTAACTACATAGAATGGGTAAAGAGGAGTCCCCCCCTCTGACATTTTCCTGCATAGTTTCAGTAGACTTGGTAACAGCTCTTTTTTGTATGTCTGGTATAATTTGGCTGTGAATACATCTGGTTTGGGACATTTTTTGGTTGGTAGGTTTTTTGTTACTGGTTCAATTTCAGAACTTGGTATTAGTTGGTTCAGGGTTTCAATTTCTTCCTGATTCAATCTTGGGAGGTTGTGCATTTCCAGGATTCTACCCATTTTCTCTGGATTGTCTATTTTGTTTTCAAAAAGGTGTTGATAACAGTCTCTGAAGAACTTTTGTATATTGGTGAAACTGGTTGTCATTTTGTTGTTTCTGATTGTGCTTATTTGGATCTTCTCTTTTTTCTTTGTTAATCTAGCTTGCAGTCTATCTATCTGGTTTATTCTTTCAAATAACTCTATTTTGGTTTCTTTGATTCCTTACATGTATTTTTAAGTCTCAGTTTCATTCAGTTCTGCTCTGATTTCAGTTATTTCCTTTCTTCTGCCAGCTCTGGGATTAGTTTGTTCTTTTTCTGGTTCCTGTGGGTATGATGTTAGGTCATGAATTTGAAATCTTTCTAACTTTAGCACACTAAACTTTACTCCTAACACAGCTTTTGCTGCATCCTAGAGATTTTGCCGTGTGTGTCTCTGTTTTCATTTATTTCAAAGAAATTTTTTTTTTACTTCTGCCTTAATTTAGTTGTTTACCCAAAAGTCATTTAGAAGCAAGTTTAATTTCCATGTAATTGTGTGTTTTAGAAAGATCTTCTTGGTATTGATTTATATGTTTATTCCACTGTGGTTCAAAGGTATGGTTGACATGCTTTTCATTGTTAAAAAAAAGTATGGAGACTTGCTTTATGTTCAAGCATGTGGCCAGTCTTGGACATGTTCTGTGTACAGATGAGAAAAATGTATGTTCTGTGGTTGATGGGTGTAGTATTTTGTAGATGTCTATTATGTCCAATTGCTCAAGTGTCAGACAAATCCAGAATTTCTTTGTTAGTTTTCTGCCTTGATAATCTGTCTAACACTGTCAATGAGGGGTTGAAATCCCCCATTATTATTGCATGGCTGGTTGTAGGCCTAGAAATGCATGTTTTATACATATGGGTGCTCAAATACTGGGTGCATATGTATTTACTATAGTTAAGTCTTATTTTTGAATTGAATCCTTTATCATTATGTAATGTTATTCGTTATCCTTCTTTACTGTTGTAAGTTTAACATCTGTTTTCTATTATGTAAGAATAGTGATCCTTGCTCTCTATTATTTTTTGTTTACATAACAGATCTTTCTCTAACCCTTTACTTTGAATCTATGTTGTTCCATGTGAAAACGATCTCTTGAGGACAGCAATTTGATAGTCAGATGGGTCTTGTTTGTTTTATCCAATTTGTCACTCAGTGGCATATAAGTGGAATGTTTACATTCAAGGTTAATGTTGGTAAGTGAAGTTTGGATCCTACCATCAAATTGCTAGTTGATTGCTTTGTAGTTTCTATTTTATGGTTGCCTTGTTGGGTTTGTGGGCTATGTACTTAAGGATATTTTTGTGGTAGCAGATATTATTCTTTTATTTCAATGTTTAGAACTCCCTTAAGGATCTCTTATAAGCTAATTTAGAGGTAACAAATTTCCTTAGTGCTTGCTAGTCTAGAAAAGTTTTTATTTCTCCTTCACTTATGAATCCTAGTTTTGTGATACATGAAATTTTTAGTTGGAATTTCTCTCCTTTAAAAATGCTGAAAATAGGCTCCCAAACTCTTCTGGCTTGCAAGGTTGCTGCTGAGAATTCGGCATGTCTACCTCTCTAGCAAGATTAGGAAATGTTCTTTGTTTCCTGAAGCACGTTTTCTAGGTTGTTTGCTTTACCTTTTTCTCTCTCAGGCATGCCAGTAATTCATAGGTTTTGTAGCTTTTGATAATCCCGTACTTTTTCAGGACTTTGTTCATTTTTTAAAATTCTTTCTTCTTTATTTTTACCTGACTGCATTAGTTCAAAAGACCAGCCTTCTAGCCCTAAAGTTATTTCTTCTGCTTGGTCCAGTCTATTGATAAATATTTCGACTGTATTTTGAAATTTCTTAAGTGAGTTTTTCCATTTCAGAAGTTCTAATTGATTTTATTTTCAGATGTTTATCTCTTCCTTCACTTCTTAGATTGCTTAAGGATTTTCTTTGTTTTCATTTTTAACCTTGTCTTGTATCTCACTCAGCCTCCTTGCAATCCATGCTTTGAATTCTTTATCTGTTATTTTTGAGTTTTTATTTTTATTAGGAACCATTGCTGGAGAACTGGTGTGATAGGAATATAACTCTGCAATTATTTTCTTCACTAATTTAACCAGGTCAGTCACTCTTCTCACTTCCATTCTTTACTTGAGAGCCAGTCATGGTTTTTCACTTCAGGTAGGATATAGAGATTCACTGCAGTCAAACATGTCCATAACTTTTTAAAAGACAAATTGCTGCTGTTTTGATCATCTCAAATGTAAACAGAAATTTTTTAAATGCTGATTTAGTAGTTACAAATGTAAACTAGATAAAAAATAAAAGGTATGCTGCATAATATCATGGATATTCAACAGTGTTGCAAAGGGCATGGTTTTCTTCCTTGTAAAGACTGTAGTATTCCACTGTGTATTCATCTGCTGATGTACACATAGGCTGTTAACATATGGTGAATATTGTGAGTAATACTGCAATGAACACGAGAGTGAAAGCATCTCTTTCACGTACTGATTTCATTTCCTTTAGAAATATACCCTGTATTGCCGGGCGCGGTGGCTCACGCCTGTAATCCCAGCACTTTGGGAGGCCGAGGTGGGCGGATCACAAGGTCAGGAGATCGAGACCACGGTGAAACCCCGTCTCTACTAAAAATACAAAAAATTAGCCGGGCGCGGTTGTGGGCGCCTGTAGTCCCAGCTACTCGGGAGGCTGAGGCAGGAGAATGGCGTGAACCCGGGAGGCGGAGCTTGCAGTGAGCCGAGATCGCGCCACTGCACTCCAGCCTGGGCGACAGAGCGAGACTCCGTCTCAAAAAAAAAAAAAAAAAAGAAAAAAAAAAAGAAATATACCCTGTATTGAAGATGTTGAATCATATGGTAACTCTATTTTTAATTTTTTACAGAAGCTACATACTGTTTTCCACATGACTATTACCAACATACATTCCCACCAACAGTATACAAGCTTTCCCTTTCTCCATGTCCATGCCAACACTTGTTATCTTTGACTTTTTCATGAGCCATAGTGACAAGTGTGAGGTGATATCTTGTATAATTTTGATTTGCATTTATTGGATGATTAGTGATATTGATAATATTTTCATATACCTGTTAATCATTTCCATGTCTTCTTTGGTAAAAAAAAAAAAAAAAAAAAAAAAAAAAATGTCTATTTAGGTCCTCTGGCCATTTAAAAAAGTCAGGGTGTTTGGGTTTTGTTTGCTATTGGTGTGAATGAGTTTCTTATATATTTTTATATTAACCTATTATCAGATATATGGTTTTAAAATATTTCCTTCTATTTTGTATTTTTAAATAATTTACAAATACTGCAACAGATGATATAAAAGCTTTAGTTTTTAGATTTTTTGGTTTCATGTCATTTAGAGCTATTTCACTAATTTCAAAAGGTTATGCTGGCATGAATATATTAACTGATAGTCTATTGATTAAATAATTTGAATAATCAATTGCACTATAAGAGATGGGTAATCTGTAGGATAGTAAATCATTTTTTTCAGAAATAACGTATCTAAGAATATTATATTCCGTGTTAAGTCAATTTGGTGACAACTAATTTTTCAAACATGTTCTTGACATCTTTGTTCCTAAGGCTATATAGATCAATGGATTCAGCATTGGAATCGCCACTGTGTAAAATATAGAAGCCACTTTAACTATCAGGCTAGAAGTTTTAGGATTAGGAGCACAGTAAAGGAAAAGGATAGTTCCATGGAAGATGGTGATGGCCGTCAAGTGGGAGGCACAGGTGGAGAAGGTTTTCTGACGCCCACTTGCAGAAGGCATCCTCATAATGGTAATGAAAATAAGCATATATGATGTCAGAATGATAATTAGGCTGCTCACCTCATTGAATATGGCAATAATAAAGCATAGCATCTGGCTGACATAGGGGTCTGAGTAGGAGGCAGAAAGAATTACAGAGTGGTCACAGACAAAATTATTTATAAAGGTAGATTCACAAAACGACAGTTCAAGAAGAAAATATGTGAGTGTCAGGGAGCACGCTATCCCCCATGTGTAGGACCCAGCCACCAGAAGAGCGCAGAGCTTCTGAGACATAATAGTGGCATAGAGTAAGGGTTTACAAACCGCCACAAAACAGTCATAAGCCATTGCCGCTAACATGAAAGTTTCTGTCACTCCAAATATGCAAGCAAAACAAAATTGCATGATGCAACCAGAGAAAGAGATGGTTCTGTTTTCCACAACCAAGTTCTCCAACAGTTTAGGTGTAACTACAGTGGAAAAACAGAAATCTACCAAGGACAAGTGGCTAAGGAAAAAGTACATGATCGTATGGAGTTTTGAGTTGAGTTTGATGATTATTATCATGCCCAGATTCCCCACTACAGTGACTGTGTAGACGAACAAGAAAACCAAAAAGAGTGGAACCTGGATTTCTGGGTATTGGGAAAAACCCAAGAGAATAAAAGTGGGTGTGCCACTTTGATTTTCATCAGATGCCATCATGATACCTGTTGGAATAAAAAGAAAAAAGTTATTCCTGAAAAGCAGAACTGGATAGGAAACAGAAAGAGAGAGAGGAAATAGGCTTCATGTGTTTCTATGATAAGTGATATAGAACAGTGATTCTCAGAATGTGGTCATCAAACCAGCAGTAGCAGCACCTCCTGGGAATTTCCTACTATTGCCAATTCTTCAGCTCCATCAACCATCTGAACAGAAATTCTGGGATGAGGCCCGCTATTTGTGGTTTAGCCAAGCCTACAGGTGATTTTGATGCCTCCTAAAGGGCAAAAACCACCATTTATGTGGAAAATATGTAGTAATCATTCTATTATTGAAAAGTCAGCCATTTTTAGTATGATTCACATAGAAGTGAAATATAAATTATGATATAAAATAAATTTTTAAAAAACTGAGAAACACAAAGGAAACTTTCCCATGGATCTAAGAATTACACTGAGAATCAAGTAGGTGGTTTGGCACCACCATTAGTGGCACATAAATGTTAGTATCTTCTACCTTTGCTAAGCATGACACAGAATTAAATGACTGTGGAATTTAAGAATATAAATAAACCATAAAATGTATATAACCTATGCCTCCCACCTAATGCTTGAGAGTCTGCTGCGGTAGCCCATTTCTAAGATGTTTATATAGCTTCCATTAAAATTTTAATCAATGTATGTTGTCTCATAGAGTGTTTTTACGGACATTTTGACAATTTGCTGAACTTTTATTATTTTATTAAATAAAGTCAATTAAATTTTCACTATCTGTTTCTCAATGTGCTTTAGGTAATCTCTTCTAAGATATGCATATATATGTATGCATGTATGTACATAATATGTATTCTATATGTGCAAATGCAGAATATATTAGAAAAATAGAGACATCTGTAGTTGTCAACAATATTTTCATACAAAATATGTCCTATGATACCCTGAAAATGATATAATAAAAATTACACATTTTCTTAGCCAATGAGAAATAATCTATCTTTCATGAAAAGACAAACTTTAAGAAGACAGGAGAGTGAAAACAATAAAGTCATAACATGAATGGAACTTGTTATGAGTGAAAACGCATGAATGAAGATATAGACAGGATGATGCAGCAGAAACGCATGTATATTTCTTTTTTCATCTTTTCAGCTTTACCTGGAATGAGTGTCAAGCTCCAGTCCTATGCATTTCCTTAACATGTACTACAAGCAACCCCCAACACAGAGCATTCATCATGAGCATATTCTTTCCAGTAACAAGTAGGCCTGGGTGATTACACTTTAAGCATTCATTATTCTTCACACAATGTTAATGAATGGCTCACCCTTCAACATTTGACCAGAGTAATAAAGGCTACTGCCACTGCTTGGGATACTCGGCATAGTTAACAGGTCAACAACAAAAAAGAATCTCAGAAAGAGACCTGATATTTAAGGGTTAGCTATTTCAAAAGCATTTCATAAACATCAATGGGTTGGCATTAGGCTTGTAATCAAGGCAAACCAAGCATAGGGAAGTTCAAAATCAACAGATATCTCATAAGGTTTTGGAGACTTTTCTCCATTGTTCCCTAGTGCCACCACTGGCAGTGTCTGTAATGCAAAATGTAATTCTAATAAATACTTCATGCTCTTTTGGTAAATTTAAAATGTCTCTAGCCATAAAAAGAGGCCTATTTAAGTTTTAGGGTAATCTACATGAGCTGAACCCCCGTGTTAAAGAGGCCTATTTAAGTTTTAGGGTAATCTACATGAGCTGAACCCCCATGTTTTCCACCTGAATTGAAAGATAGCAAAAGATAAATTAACTAACCTGAAGCCAGAAGCTCTTGATTAATTTTCTGAGAATTTCTTCTCTGATTAATGAACCACAGGCATTTTTCTTCTCAACAGTCCAACATTCTTTAAGATAGCAGCAGGCTTGAGGCTCAAAAGTGGTAGTATATTTCAATGAGTGTGCCAGTAAAACAGCATTTTATTTCTAGTATATAAGAAATCTGAATACAAGGAAAACCCAAAAAGCCAAATCTATAATATAATGTCTACTAAACTCTGGGTTTTATCTGTCCCCATGACTACAGAGAATAATTAGAGTTTCCTTGGTTGGCCTCCAAACACAATTAATTGGCGGTCTCTTGTGTCATTATGATAGATGTATTTTCTTCTAAATCATTAGGGATAATCACATCACCACATCTATTCCATTAATTTAACTCTTGAATAATTGAAATTGTACATGTTCACCAAATAAAACATCAACAGCAAAGTTTGAGAATAAGAAAACAATAAGGAACAATTCAGAATAGCTAGTATTAATACAACTGCATTTCAAATTCCACAGTCAAATTCATAGTGAAGAAACCAGGCATGTAAAACTACTTTAAGCATAGGGTGAAAGTTACCATGACCAGTGGTATCATGATGTGAATATCATGTACCCCTGACATGATGTTATAAGAGAGACACTTTACCTCTGCCATTTACTTACCCTGAAACCCATAAACCCAGCTTAATATGAGAACATCATCAGGAAAACCCAGTTGTGGGAGTACTCTACAAGATATGTGGAAAGTACTCCTTAAGACTCTCAAAGTCAATGTGCGGTGTTATTTCTGAGGCCTCTGTTCTGTTCCATTGGTCTATATCTCTGTTTTGGTACCAGTACCATGCTGTTTTTGTTATTGTAGCCTTGTAGTATAGTTTGAAGTCAGGTAGCGTGATCCCTCCAGCTTTGTTCTTTTGCTTAGACCTGTCTTGGCTATGCTGACTGTATTTTGGTTCCATGTGAAATGTAAAGTAGTTTTTTCCAATTATGTGAAGAAAGTCAATGGTAGCTTGATGGGGATAGCATTGAATCTATACATTATTTTGCACAGTATGGCCATTTTCACAATATTGATTCTTCCTATCAATGAGCATGGAATGTTTTTTGATGTGCTTGTATCCTCTCTTAGTTCCTTGAGCAGTGGTTTGTAGTTCTCCTTGAAGAGATCGTTCACATCCCATGTAAGTTGTATTCCTAGGTATTTTATTCTCTTTGAATACCATCTGACGTTTGACAAACCTGACAGAAACAAGAAATGGGGAAAGGATTCCCTATTTTATAAATGGTGTTGGGAAAACTGGCTAGCCATATACAGAAAGCTGAAACTGGATCCCTTCCTTACACCCTAAACAAAAATTAACTCAAGATAGATTAAAGACTTAAACGTTAGATCTAAAACCATAAAAACCCTAGAAGAAAACCTAGGCAATACCATTCAGAACATAGGCATGGACAAAGACTTCATAACTAAAACACTAAAAGCAATGGCAACAAAAGCTAAAATTGACAAATGGGATCTAATTAAACTAAAGAGCTTCTGCACAGCAAAAGTAACTATCATCAGAGTGAACAGGGAACCTACAGAATGGGAGAAAATTTTTGCATTGTATCCATCTGACAAAGGGATTCAGATGGATTGGAACTATTCGAAAGGATTGGAAATTCTGGTGAAACTAGTATTTAAAAAATTAGGAAAATTGATAGGCTAAATGTAAGCAGCTAGTTATGGTTTATATTTATATTATGAGCTATTTCTAATAGGGCATGGGCAGCAAAAATTAAATATCTGCTTGGAAGCTTCTACGACTGACCACCAACACGCTTTACCTGCTATTCCAGTTGAAGTCAAGTCAGGGATTAAATCAATGAAAATAATTTTAGAATCTAAGCAAAGGATTACTTTGAAACATATCACTCAGAAACAGAAGATTTTTTTTTACTTTTTTATTTTGTAGATATCTTAGTGTATAAGACAAAACCAAAAAAGTAAAGACAAGCAAAATATAGATCTAATACACAATCCAGCAATCCACTATCGGGTATGTATTCAAAGAAAAAGAAATCAGTAAATCAAAGGTACACCTGCACTTGTATGTCTACTGTAGAATTATTCACAATAGCCAAGATATGGAATCGACCTGTATCCATCAACGAATGAATGGATAAAGAAAATGTGGTATAAACACCTAATGGAATATTATTCAGTCATAGAGAGAATGAAATTCTATCATTTGCAGTTATATAGTTTGGATCTTTGTCCTCTCCAAATTCCATGTAGAAATGTGATTTCCAATGTTGTAGGTGAGGCCTAATGGTAAGTGTTTGGGTCATGGGGATGGATTCCTCATGGATGGCTTGGTGCCCTTGATCTACTAGTTCAGGTGAGAGCTGGTGGTTCATGTGAGTCTGGGACCTCCCTCCTGTCTGCCTTGCTCTCTTTCTTGCCATGACACATCTGCTCCCCCTTTGCCTTCCACCATGATTGTGAGCTTCCTAAGACCCTAACCAGAAGCAGGTGCTGATGCCACGCTTCTTGCACAGCTTTCACAACGTTAAGCCAAATAACCCCCTTTCCTTTATAAATTACCCAACATCAGAATTTCCTTTATAGCAAAACAAAAATGGATTAACACATGCAACAGTGTAGATGGAACTGAAGGTCATTATGGTAAGGGAAATTTGCCAGGCCCAGAAATCCAAATATTCATGCTCTCACCCATATGTAGGAGCCAAAAAGTCAATCTCATGGATGTAGAAAATAGAATAATAGCTATCACAAGCTGCAAAGGGTAGTGGGGAGAGTGGTGTATAAACAGGTGTTGATTAATCAGTACCAAAATACAGTTAGATAGAAAGAATAAGATCCAGTAGTTCATAACACAATAGGACAACTATAGTTAATTATAATCTATTGTATATTTCAAAATAACTAGAAGAGTGAAATTGGAATATTCTTAAAAGAATGACCAGTGCTTGATGTGGTGAATATCCCAATTACCCTGATTTAATCATTAGGCATGGCATCCTTGTATCAAAATTTCACATGTACCCCATATGTATGTACAACTACTATGTAGCCATAAAAATTAAAAATAAGTAAATGAATAAGACAATGAAAGCCCATGTTGTCACAAGCACATTTGTGCAACAAGTTTTAACTTTAAAAGTATTAATTATGTGTATTATTATCTTGCAATTCTAAATTCCAATCCTACAAAATTTGTTCAGAGTTGCATGCAAGTTTTGGTTAAGGAATGATCTGTGCATATGATACTAACATATTTTATCCTCAATATGTGGTTTCATTACAGCTTTAAGTCATTATTTTCATAAGTTCTGAACATGTTTTTAAAAACAGAAACCCAGACTGTGGCTATTTCAACAGAGGGATGAGAAATTGCTTTATATAAACAAATTGTTTAAATAGAGATCTTAATTATGGATGACATGTCACCTTCTTGGGCTAAAAAAAAAATATATTTCAATAAATTTCTGCCAGTTCAAAGTTAAAGATTTATTTAAAAGAAAGTGCCAAACTCTTCTCAGTCATGTAATCAATGAGAGAATAGATTTGGTTATATAATTTGTCATTTTTACTACCAAAATATGTGTAGTAAGAGAAATTTTTTTTAAATGAACTAGTTAAACTGTAGGTAATTTTTTTTCCCAGAAGACATGTTAAGATCCAAGAGGCCAGGCAAGAGAGATATTAAAAAGAAAAAGTCTATAGTCTCAATCCAATTGCTATTTAAGAAACAGTCATAAAACTGTTCCTTGTAGATTCTGGATATTAGCCCTTTATCAGATGGAGAGATTGCAAAAGTTTTCTCCCATTCTGTAGGTTGCCTGTTCACTCTAATGATAGTTTCTTTTGCTGTACAGAAGCTCTTTAGTCTAATTAGATCCCATTTGTCAATTTTGACTTTTGTTGCCATTGCTTTTGGTGTTTTAGACATGAAGTTTTTGCCCATGCCTATGTCCTGAATGGTCTTGCCCAGGTTTTCTTCTAGGATGTTTATGGTCCTAGGTCTTACATTTAAGTCTTTGATCCACCCTTAGTTAATTTTTGTATAAGGTGTAAGGAAGGGGTCCAGTTTCAGTTTTCTCATATGGCTAGCCAGTTTTCCCAACACCATTGATTAAATAGGGAATCTTTCCCCATTGCTTGTGTGTGTCAGTTTTGTCAAATATCAGATGGCTGTGTAACAAAACTGCACGTTCTGTACATGTAACCCAGAACTTAAAGTATAATAAAAAAATTTTTCAAATGGGAGAAATTATTTTATTTTTCTAAGCTATAAAGGTTGACAGTATCCTAAAGGACTCTGATAGAAAATAAAGGGAAAATACCAAAGTAAACTGGAATAACAAATCCAGGGGACTTCAGGCCTAAGAAGTGTCTGAGCAATGTCTTTTTCCTAAACTTTTAGATAAATTTTCCTTGACAATAATAATAATTATAATAAAATAATGTTACTTCAAATACCTCCAAACATTTATATATTAAAATAGTAAAGGCATTTGATAAAATAAGCATTCATGGGAATTATTTCTTTTAAACTTTAATATCAAAGCATGTAAAAACTTCCTTAGCAAATAAAACTATACGTTTCTTAATTTCATAAAGGAGCTTCAAGTAACTACAGGACAAACAGGCTTAATATTAGAACATAAGATATTACTTTTTAAATTGTAACAATATTTACAGCTTTCTTTATTTTGTCAATCATTGTACTATAACTTTTAACCACTACAATTGTGTAATAATGCATATAAACAAGCATCAATTACAGACAGATCAACAGAAAGAGAATTTTAAAAAGGTCATTTTTGTAAGATGGCATTACACAGATAATAATACGTAGTAATGGAGAGATAACATGGATAAGAGAAAAATGAATGAGAGTTTTATAATGTTTCTGAATTCAAAACGAATATACAAAAATCAACTGTATGTCTTTATGAAAACAGCAAACTACAATGAAATATTTAAGGATAGACTACTTATGATGGCATCAAATATTCAATACCTAGAGGTAAGTCAGCAACTCTAAAGATAAGTGTACCAGGCAGGGCGTGGTAGCTCATGCCTGTAATCCCAGCATTTTGGGAGGTCAAGGAGGGCAGATCGTGAGGTCAAGAGTTCGAGACCAGCCTGACCAACATGGGGAAACCCCGTGTCTACTAAAAATATAACAATTAGCTGGGCATGATAGTGTGTGCATGTAATCCCAGCTACTCAGAAGACTGAGGCAGAGAATCGCTTGAGCCTGGGAGGTGGAGGTTGTAGTGAACCAAGGTCACACCACTGCACTCCAGCCTGGGCAACAAAGCAAGACTCTGTCTCAACAACAACAACAAAATAATAAAAGATAAGTGTACCAAGATACATTAAGAGGATTTAATGCAGACCTAAAAATAATTATATCAAGTTCAAAGACTGGAAAAATATATAATTCTCTCA
The DNA here is from genome assembly GCF_024542745.1 of Macaca thibetana thibetana. NCBI lineage: Eukaryota > Metazoa > Chordata > Mammalia > Primates > Cercopithecidae > Macaca > Macaca thibetana. Next base: position 16,926,636 of record NC_065591.1, read on the forward strand.
AAATAAACTTCATTCTGTCCAATAAAAATACCAATCTATTACCATTTTTGTCATCATCATCTGCATTGTCATTATCATCATTGTCATTTCCTTTGGAGAGTGACAAGAACATCCTAAAATTTTTCCGAAAATGTGAAAGGCCAAGAATAGTAAGTCTCTAGAGTAAAAAAAAAAAAAGAAAAAATCCCTGAGGCTTTTTTTGACAGAATATCAAGACTAGCTTTACCATATGGTAATGAATGCAGTGTGATATTATTGTAGGAACAGATGAGCACACAGTAGAACGTAATAAAATGTTCAGAAACAGACTAAGTTATTAAGAGGTACTTCAATATGGCAGGTATTACACTACAGATATGTGGAGAAAGAACATGCATCTCAATGTATGGAGGTGGAGTAACGGCATATCCCTATCACACCATAAAGCAAAACAGATAGCATCTGAATTACCAACATGACAAAAGTGAATACACACACAATTTTCAACATACATAAGATCAATCCATCGACTTGCTTAAATAACTTTTAATTATAAAAACATTGGTTTATGTTGAATAGCCCCCTTTACTTTCAATCACTCACCATTCACCAATTGGCCTAGAGCAAAGCCTACCTATCTCAGAGTTGTGTGTGTGTGTTGGTGTTTGTGTGCACACACACAAAGGTGAGCATCTCACTTCAAAGTGCCAAGTTCTGTATCATCAAGTTACTGCTACATACACAAATTATAATACCCCAATGCCATAAAGCATTGAGCATATATTTCTTGCTCACACAACAGGGGATCAGCTAACATGGCTATGCTACACATTGCAGCTGGGGAGTTACTGAGGGTAGCCCTGATCCTCGTTTCTCTTTCTTCTGAGACTAGCAGGCCACCTGGGCATAATCTTCTTACAGTTATGGTAGAAACACAAGAGGGAACACAAAAACATACAAGAATATTGTAGGTATTACTAATATAAGGTATAATAACAATCCCAGTTGAAATGAGAAATTTATCTATCCAATGGAATAGACAGAAAATGTTCTCAATAATAATCTAATCTAGAGTTTTTTACATCCATCCAACATTATTATATACAGTCAAATTAAAGGAAGTACAGCCATATGATTAACATGATGAATTGAGGGGAATAACAATATTGAAGTTTGAACCAGGTTTTGCCATAGAGAAAAATATCGTATACTTACAGGAACAAGAACACAGATATACACAATGAAGAAGAGCTTTACTCTGCTCTGGTTTACCAATCTCATTGTACTGCCCTCCAGTTGTGGAATCTAACACTGTGAGTATCATCCAATCTGCCAATTTAAAATGCCCAAATCAGAGACATATTTCAGGCAGCCCGTGCCAAAGCTAAAGATTTCTTTTGAACTAAAATTGTGTGTGTGTTTTTTTCTTTATTTTCCCCAAAGCAGATTAGATACAAGCAGTCATGCTCAGATAATTTAGTTAATAAGTAATTTATTTAATACAGTAATTTATTTAATAAGTAAAACTAATAATAGTACCTGTGTAGGTGAAACAGGAAAGAAAAGACAACCAAATAAGAAGCACTGAGAAGTCAGCTGCAACCGCAGGACAACGAAGCTTAGTCTCATGAGAATAGTCTGGAAAACAGTACAGAACATAGCTAATAATCACCCATCAAGGATAGATCACACTGCAATCTGGAATCTTTTTTTTTTTTTTTTTTTTTTTTTTTTTTTGAGACGGAGTCTTGCTCTGTCGCCCAGGCTGGAGTGCGGTGGCACAATCTTGGCTCATGCAACCTCTGCCTCCAGGGTTCCAGCGATTCTCCTGCCTCAGCCTTCCAAATAGGTGGGATTACAGGTGCACATCACCAAGCCAGGCTATTTTTCATATTTTAGTAGAGATGGGGTTTCACCATATTAGCAAGGATGATCTCAATCTCCTGACCTCATGATCCACCCGCCTCTTGGCCTCCCAGTGTTGGGATTACAGGCGTGAGCCATGGCACTGGGCCCTTACTGGGATCTTTTACACCAACTTTTATCATGCATTGAATGAGATCTGTTTGGTTGGATTCATTGCCTCAAACATCTCACTTGCCTTACCTTTGTGATGATCTAACTACTGAGTTTCAGAAAAATTCCTTAGGCAAAACAATGATGATTTGGACAGTAAGAGGTTGGACAGTATTTTAGTTATTTAACTAATATTTATTTTCTTCCATAGTTTCTGAAGATCAGGAATTCAGAAGCTGCTGAGGTGGTTGGTTCTGGCTGAAGGTCTCTTCAGAACTGTAGTAAACTTACGGCTCCATAGGGTTGGAGATTCTACCTTTATACTCACTTCCATGATTATTGGTAGGTTCCTCACGGGCTATTCATCAGAAACTCCGGTTCCTTCCCATGGGTGCTTCTCAAAAGGGCAGATCAAAGCATGGCTGTTTGCCTATTCCAGATGAGGTATTCAAGAGAACACACAAGTTGGAGGCCTTTATGAGCCAATCTCCTAGTGACACACTGTCACTTTTGCTGTATGCTATTGGTTACACAAAATACGAGGGGACTACACAAGGGCACTAGCCATGTATTTTATGTTCTATATTCTGATGCTTTGACATCTTGGGCCTTGTGAACCCTGGAGGGATGGGCCCACCCATAGTCAGCCAATTCTTAGAGACGATAAACAACTCACCCTGGCGTGTGCCTTGCTAATGCAAACTAACCAATCCGGAACCGCTGTTCAGGTCACCTCCTCTATCAGGCGCTCATGCTCTGGGCCATTATCCTCCTTCCTAAATCATCCCTAGGGCCAGGTACTAGACACCTAGGGAAAGCCTCTACACACAAGGGCCTGCTGAAATTATTCAAGCTAGCCAATCACAAGTCTGTTCATCATTTCCTTTCCATGTAAACCACAATAAAGAGTCCTGCTCACATTTCACTGGGTGCCATGTCTCATGCCTGTAATCCCAGCATTTTGGGAGGCCCAGGGGGGTGGATCACCTGGAGTCAGAAGTTTGAGACCAGCATGGCCAACATGGTGAAACACCAACTCTACTAAAAATACACAAAATTAGCCTGGCGTGGTGGCAGGCACCTGTAATCCCAGCTACTAGGGAGGCTGAGGCAGAATAATTGCTTGAACCTGGGAGGCGGAGGTTGCAGTGAGCTGAGATTGTGCCATTGCACTCCAGCCTGGGCACAGAGCAAGACTGCATCTCAGAAACAACAAAAAATATTCCTGCTTGTATTTCCCTTCACTCTCTCCACCTCTGGACCAACTCAACTCTGGTGCTTGCTTGTATAGCCCCGTGGAACATGTCATGCCTCCTCTTTCTAGGGATTTGTAAGTATAATAAAATTTTTCTTTTAACACAGTCATGTCAACTTCTGTATATTTTACCATACCTGATTAAAACAGATCTTGGGGACCTTTCAAACAAATGAATCATTACAAGAAAGTAGAAATTACTGGGTGCCATTTTGGGGGTTGGATGCTACATGACACCTTCTGATCCGCAATGACTCTTGTCCCTTCACCACATAAAAAACACTCAAATCCTCCCAAGGGCCCAAATGCCTTATTCCACCACAGCATTTTGTTAAAGTTGACAATATGTAATCACCATCAGGACCAAATATAAAGGAAGCTCCATGGATGTATTTTCTTAATTAGAGATTCTCAATTCCAGTTTCTCTCAACCTATGAAACTAAGGGGACAAGCAATGGTTACTCTACAAACCTAGCATACAACGTTGGTCCTGGTAAGAGATATCGCAAGAAACACTCTTGTTCCACAGATGGGAAGGGATTACTCATCCATTGCAATTCTGAAGTCCACCCGGGGAAATTTAGAAATTTCTTTGGTTAAATTGCAAAATCTGGGAATAATTAGCTTAATTAGTCTTGGTTCCTTGGCTCTGACCTCGGGACTTTTGGTGCCACTGTCTGAATCATCCTTTCTTCTTATGAAATGTGGAACATATTTGCAGCTTAGCAGGTTTCTTAGCTTGTTTTCTGCTAATAGAATTTTGATTTTTTCCATTTTTTTCAGTCACTGTGTCTTTCAGTTCAACATAGTGATCTCTCTCTCTTTCTGTGTGTGTGTGTGTTTGTGTGTATCTATATGTGTGTATGTGCACTTTGTGTGTATGTATACATGTACACTTATATACATAAATGAACTTTGTGGTGCTTCTATGAATCTTATTGAATTCCACTATATTAGAGATAAAAACACATCCTTAAGTATTTTAGATATAAGTCTTTCCCAACCTTGGGTTTCTATGAGATGGCTCAGAGATGGCACACTTAAGATTCCTAAAAGCCTTGTTGTTGATAGAGGATGTAGAGCACTTTTAAACTCTTTTGGGAGTCTTTTGTGTGAATATATTCTGAGATACCACTTTAGATCTTTCTGAGGTTTTTCTATTTTTTTTTTAAGATTTTATAGTCAAATCCTAGACTTCATCTTTAAATCATGTATTCACAGCAATGCCATAGATTTGATCATCCTTGGAAACCACTTCTTAATTTTGTCAACTTTTGCCATTATGGGAGGCTAAGAGATTTCAAAGCCATCAAATCCTGGATCTTTCAATATTAATAATTTAGTTTGTTTCTTGCCTGTCTCATCTTACTCTAATCTTCAAGGCAAAACCAGGTGGAAGTTTAAACATTTCACTTAGAAAATATCTTTTGTTAGATAACACAGAATGTTAGGCACATTTTGTACCTTTCAAATTACTATAGGCAATAGCATTGCTAAACACCTGCCCTACATAACAAGAATATTCTTTTCTACAACTTCCAATAATATTTTTCTCACTCACCTGGAATCTCTAAATTGTAGTCTTATCAAAGATCTCCAAAACATATTAATATTTCAATGATATTTTGTTCAAAACTGACTGCCCATTTCCAAAGCCACCTTAACATCTGGGGTTTTTATTTGGCAACAATATATTCCCAGGCACCAAAAATCTGCTGATATAGTTTGACTCTGTGTCCCCACCCAAATCTCAAGTCGATTGTGATCCTCAGTGTTGGAGGAGGGACCTGGTAGGTGATTCACAGAGGCAGACTTCCCCCTTGCTGTTCTCCTGACAGTAAATGAGTTCTCAGAAAATCTGGTGGTTTAAAGTGTATGCACTTCCTCTTTCACTCTCTCTCTCCTGCCGGCCATGAGAAGACATTCCTGCTTCCCCTTCACCTTTCTGCCATGATTGAAAGTTTCCTGAGGCCTCCTTAGACCTGCCTCCTGTACAGCCTGTGAACTGTGTGTCAACTAAACCTCTTTTCTTCATAAATCACCAAGTCTCAAGGTAGTTCTTGATAGAAGTGTGAGAACAGACTAATACATCTGCATTAATTGTTCATTGACAGCTAAAATGTGTCCCCAAAACTTAGCAGTTGGAAACAATAAGCACTGATTACCTCATGGTTTCTATGCATCAGATATCCAGGAGCAGCTTAGCTCTGAGTTTAGAGTCTCCCATGAGGTTACAACCAGGCTTCCAGAGCTACAGTAATCTCAAGGCTCAACTAATGTCAAACTTCTGCAGCCAACCTCACTCAAGAGGTTGCTGGTACCTCTTGTTCCTTGATGACTGTTGGCCAGAAGCTCAGGTTCTTCATCCCAAAGGTCTCTTCACAGGGTTGTTTAAATTTGGCCACTTCCTGCTGAGTGAAAGACCTAATGTAGGTGGAGAAAAAGAGAGAGAGAGAATATAGCCTATTAAAACTGAACCTCAGGTATGAGGTATTCTCATTCCTACCATATGCTATTCATCACGTAGACCAAGCCAGGTAAAGTATGGGAGGAGACTACACAATGATGTGAATACCAGAGAATAGGATCATTGGGGGTTCCATGTGTGGCTGACTACCACAATTACTGGGAGTAAAATTCAAAAGATAGAGGTGAGACAATAAGAGTGTCTGGTATAAGGAATTATGCAAGAGAGGCAAGCTGAAGGTTACCTTTTGAATGGTTTGCAACAGCTTACTCAAATGCGATATGTGTTGCCTCTATAACTGAAAGACCCAGTACGTTTTAAATCGCTTAATTGCAGTACAAGTTGCCCTAAGTTGTCATTGCTTTGGAGAGGATATCTCAACATTCTGCAGAGCACAAAATCAGGAGAATTATTTTCTGATGTTAAGAATATTTGTATCTTTACAGGATTTATTTAAGACATAATCTCTGACACACATCATCTCTGTCCTAAATTTGTTTCTCACTAAGAAATTTAGGACACTTGCCCAGTGTCTTAAGGCTACCTTAAATATCTGTAGTTCTCTGACAGTAAATTGTGCCAACATTTGGATGCCCTGAATTTTTATTATCTTTTTGCAAGCTCTCCCAGGCATTCAGAAGATCCCAGTTCTTGTAATCACCACCACTTCCATGACAGTTTTGTGAAACCGCCACCTCAGTCCTCCAGGCATTTGATTCAGTGAGCACTTCACTGTAATCATGCACAAAGGATTATTTAGTCAGCCATGTTACTATACACCATGGATTACTGAATACAATTTCTGTTTTAAAGATGCTTAGCCCTATCTTCACAGTCAAGGATATGATTACATACCCATATTTGAAGGTCTAGTTCACAGAGCATTATTAACAAGAGTCTGAGTACATTAGAGAAAACCACAATCTTTTCTAGAGATTTCAAAACATAACATTTATTACAGAAAATTATTTTTACAATTGTTAAATAATTGATGAAAAGGCAAAAATCCCACAAAACCTTAATATACCACAGTAGTGGTTACTGCAGAAAATAACTATCATCCCTAAAGCTGAGGCATGCTGGGATTAATACAGTGTGGAAGGGTGTAGACAGATAACACAGATCCAGGAAAAAGAAATGTTAATTATCTTACATTGAGACATCTTTTACATTCCCTTACTAATTCTAATTGGTTTTGATAGATCTTTTTGGATTTGGATGTTCATACAATTGTATTATCTTAAAATATGAAAGTGTTATTCTATCTTCACTAATATTCTTTTCTTTTTTTCTTGTCTTACTCAATTGTCTAGGACAACGTTTCCACAGAAGTGGAAATAATGAACACTCTTCCCTTGAGTTGAAATTTAAAACAAAGTGTCTATTATTTCCTTTTTTTGTTTTGTTTTGTTTTTTTGAGACAGAGTCTCATTCTGTCTCCAAGCTGGAGTGCAGTGGTGCAATCTCAGCTCACTGCAACCTCCAACTCCCTGGTTCAAGCGATTCTCCTGCCTCAGCCTCCTGAGTGGCTGGTATTACAAGCACATGCCACCACGCCAGGCTAATTTTTGTATTTTTAGTAGAATCGGGGTTTTGCCATGTTGGCCAGGATGGTCTCGATCTCCTGACCTTGTGATCTGCCCACCTCAGCCTCCCGAATTGCTGGGATTACAGGCAGGAACCACCACACCCGGCTGATTATTTTAACTTAATTGTGATATTTACCTATAGATTTGGTAGGTAACAATTAAGACGTTTCTATTTCTATTTTTTCTGGGAGCTTCTGTTTTCTTCTGTTTTGTTTTATTAAGAACAGGTGCGTGAAGGTTAGTTTCATGCATCAATTAACTGGGCCACGGGGTGCCCAGACATTCAGTCAAACATTATTATGGATGTTTTTATAAGGGTGTTTTGGGATGAGATTAACAATTAAATCAGAAGCCTAAGTAAAGCAGATTGCCCTTGGTAATGCGAATGGGAAGCGTCCATCAGTATATGCCTGAGTCTAACAAAAGGCTAATTCTCTCCCAAGCAAAGGCAGATTCCTTCCTCTTTCTGCCTTTGAACTGGGACATTAGGTGTTTGCCTATAGACTGGAACTGGAACATCGCTCTTCCTGGATCTCAAAACTGCTGACCTTCTGACTGGAAATACACCCCTGGCCCTCTGGTTCTTGGGCCTTCCGAATTAGACTAGAATTTCATCATTGGCTGCCCTGGGATCCAGCGTGCTGATTTACCCTGAAGTTCTCAGTATCTGTCCGCCTTTATAATCGCATGAGCTAATTCTTTAAAGTAAATAAATACCTTCAAATGGAGAGAGATAGATATAGGTTAGCAGATATTTATTCCCTTGGTTCCATTTCTCTGGAAAATTTTGACTAATACAAGATATAAATTTTAATAAATATCTTTACTATATAAATTGAAATAAACATACGCTTTTCTCCCTTATTTTGCTAATATGGTAGATTCACTGATGAATTTTAAATGACATATCCACTTTAAATTCCTAGAATAATATACAACTTGCTTTATATATTGTTGAAATTTATGCGAAAACTTTGTTATTAGTATTGCTGTATTCTATATTCTGTTCATAAGTTGTTACCTAAAATCGCCAAGAATTACCTCCAAAAATTTTCCTGAACTTTGGTTCTCTCACATCCACAGGTTCAGGCTTGTTTTTATTTACTCTCCCTAGGATTTTTTCCTGGTGCTTAAACTGCATGACAAGTTTCAGGGCGAAACTTTTACCAACATGGGTGTTCTTGAGCTTAAATATTTTATGTATCTAGAATGCCATAAGCAGGAAATACTATTGAATCAAATATTTATCCTTTTCTTAATGTAATTTCTTAATTTATCCTTTTCTTAATTTATTTTCTTATTATCCTTTTCTTAATTTCTTATTTATTAGAAATTAAATTTCTAATACAATCTTTGATGCCGTCTTCATTTAGTCAACATAATATGAAAGTTGACATTTACATAAAATGGTCCAGATATAATTTTTATTGTTGTTAATCCACTAAGAAGTGAGCATTAAACTATAGAACTTCCTTTAGTATTGTGCATATGCTCAGCAAATGTCCTGCCGCAGCCCTCCACGGGAAAAAAGTCACATTTATACCTATTGGATTCAAAGGTTTAAAAGAAGAGCAGCATACAAATGTATTTGTAGAAAAAAATAGCCCATAGCTATCCCTTAATATGACCATTAGCGAGCTTACATTATCTAAAATACATTTATCTTCACAGTTAACATGTTTACTTTCAGATTCAAAGTACAATTTGATAATGTTGGGGGAAAATTGCATTATATTTGTGTAAACTGCCCATTTAATGAACATTTATCAAAATAAAAAAAATCACGTCTTAAAGGGATTTGCAACTCTTCTTTTTTTCTTTTATTTTTATTTTCTACTAAAAGAAACCTACCAAATTACTGCTTACATAACTTCAAAATCAATATTTAAAAATAATATATTCTAAGTTTATCCTCAAAACCTTATTGAATATACTAAATATTCTGCAGTGCATACTCAAACTTTCTAAATCCTTTTTCGTGTTCCTTAACATCTTTATTAAACTATACACACATGCACACACACACACACACACACAGATTTTAAAATACTCGACTAGAGTGTTTAATTATGACTCATTATTGACAGTTAAAACTTAAAGTAAATCCTCTGTTACTTTTGCTATGTTCTCTAAGTGTTGAGAATTTTGTTGTGTGTCCCTGTACAGTAAGTTACATAGACATGTCATTTGGTGTAAAGCATTACAGTAAAAAATTATTCAACTTTTTTTTGAAAATAAAAATAAACCTTGAGGGGAAACAAGCAACTTTTAATAGGTTGGATTGGACCTACAACATATGGTTGTCTTCATATTCTGTGCTTGCAAGTCTTAATCATGATTGCCAAGACACAAGGAGAAAAAGTAAGTTCTTATACCTAATCTCAACCAGCCATTTGGTTGAGGCAGTCAAATTATTTCAATTATTTGAAAACTTCTCTAAAACCAGTTACAGCCATGGGTTATCTGTTTTCTGCAATAAAGTTATCTGGCATTATCAAGGAAGAATGTGTTTAAAGATGTAAATGTTTCAGTCGATTTTTAACCCAGTTTTTCATTTCTCCCTGTACCCATCACTGTTGACTTGTAACTTTGCAGCTGTACAAGAAGTAGATAACTTTCTCAACTCTTGCTTTGGGGCTTGGACATGTGATTTTCTCTGACTCATAAAATGTTAACAGGTGAGACCCAAGCAGGAACTTGAAGTATGCTTTTATTATTGGAATACTCTATCGTGGCTCTGCTTTCAACAAAGACTATTAGCCAAATGTTCCAAAGAAGATGACATACATACAGGTCTGTAGATCCAAAGATAGCTGATCAAGTTACCCTATTCTTGACACCCAAGTGGCCCAACTGATATCAACAGAGCTACCCCAGTCAAGTCACTTATTCGAAAGGATTACTTACTGTTGGATATCACTGACTTTATGAATATTTATTTTCATCAATAAATAACTAATAATATATGTGTATTATCTCAATATCATTATCCTGGTTGTTATATTGTACTATCACAGGGGGAAACTGGTTAAAAGATAATTGGAATTCCTCTATATTATTTCTTACAAAGGAAAATGAATAGAAAATTATCTCAATTAAATTTTTAATAAATAAATAACATGCACAATCATATTGGCATAAATGGCAACACTAGGGTGATGGGCATTTATTTGCAAAAATATTTATCATTTTCTTATTATATTGCATAAAGAAAAATATAATTTATAATACCAAGTATAATTTAACTATACCAGATTCTGGACTTTGTAAGGAAGATAATTTTCTTATTTATTTTTGTTTGTCTGCAAATCTTCTAATGCCAAAATTGCCCATGTAGAATCAATTGCAATTATTTTTAGATAGTGTTTTATACTGAAGAGCTCTTATAGTAATTTTGTTATCAGGTAAACTTCCTCATTGTAAACTACTATTCTTCAGATCATCTCAAAAATTTTTACATTTTGCCATATTTGAATTGAACTGAAATTTGACCTAGGCAATCACACATAAACGTATACTAACACAAAAGCTTTTGTATTACAATATTCTGCATAAACAATTTAGTTTAAATGATCTGAGATTTCATACTTACAATATTTATAACTTTGAAGTTATTTTACTAACAATATTTATAACTTTGAAGTTATTTTACTAAACATCAGTGTGAATAGATATTGGACTGTCGGAGGGTTATCACAATTTCATGCAATGACTGGTTATTAAACAACTGCACTGTTACTCTCAAGGATAAATTATTAATATTTCTAGCATTATATTTTATGACATAATAATTTGGTAATGACTAACTTTCTGACTGTCTCTTTTACATCCTTGTTCCTGAGGCTATAGATCAAGGGGTTCAGCATGGGAATGACCACTGTGTAAAAGACAGAGGCCACCTTGACCATGAGCCATGAACTTTTGGAGTTGGGAACACAGTAGAGAAAAAGAATAGTCCCATGGAAAATGGTAATGGCGGTCAGGTGGGAGGCACACGTGGAGAACGCTTTCTGGCGCCCCCCAGTGGAAGGCATCTTCATGACAGTGATTAAAATGAAAGCATAGGAAGTGAGAATGATCACCAGGCTGCTTATTTCATTGAATGTGGCAGAAACTAAAATAACCTTCTGGCTCACATAGGGGTCAGAACAGGACACAGCAACAATGGCAGCGTGCTCACAGACAAAGTTATTGATGAAATTAGTCCTACAAAAAGATAAAGTCAACAGAAAGTATGTGTATGTTAGGGAACAAACTAAACTCCAAGAGTATGATGCAGCCACTAACAAGGAGCAAAGCCTCCGGGACATTGCAACCGTGTACAGCAGAGGGTTACACACGGCCACAAATCTGTCATAGGCCATCGCTGCCAGCATGAATGTTTCTGTCACCACAAATATGCAGGCAAAGAAGAATTGCATGATGCATCCTGTGAAGCAGATGGTTCTGTCTTCCACAACCAAGTTCTCCAGCAATTTGGGTGTAACTGTGGTGGAATAACAGAAATCAACAAAGGACAAGTGGCTGAGGAAAAAGTACATTGGGGTGTGGAGTTTGGGGTTGATCCTGATGACCATGATCATGCCCAGGTTCCCCAGCACAGTGACTCTGTAGATGGTCAGGAACACCAGGAACAGGGGCAGCTGAAGGTCTGGATATTCTGAGAAGCCCAAGAGGATGAAGGTGACTGCAGCAGTCTGATTTTTTTGAATCCTATGAAAAAGAAAATAAGAAAGTTGATCCAGAGAAGTAGGCACCAATATGTGCAATAAGAAACAGAAAGGAAGAAATATTGAGAGACTTAGTGGGTCTTTATTAAGAGTGTTACTGAAAATACTAGGTTTCCACTGTTACGTTATTTCAAAAGGTAGAGTACTTATATAAAAATTACAAGGTGAATAGGACTATTTTGTGAATGGAATAATAAAAAACAAAATTAAGACAGGAATAACAACAAAATGGGGTGTACCTTCCTATATTTCAGATAAGACTCACCATCATCATAGACATCAGGCTTCATGAGAAGGGCCACTCTAAGTTTGCATGAATCTGAGATAAGTGCAAATATTTCTGTTGGAGGAAATATATACTTTTCTACAGTTTCATTTCTGCCTTATCGCTAAAGCTATGAGATAGTTAACTTACAACTCTTAACAAATTGTAAAATGTTAACATTCCTGTAAAGTGGTAAATTTAACGTTTTATTGGTGGTTTTATTTTTAACACCCTTCTCATTCCTTGTAATCCAATACTTTCAACACATTCTGGAGCTGTGTTGCACTAATATGCTAATCTTTCTCATGCATGTTGAACTAAACTTGAAAAATGTTTAATGTTATTTTTAATGATGTATTATATCACTTATGAGAAGGTTATTGCAACAAAATATGTGATGTATGTTTCTGTAGTGATAAATAGTTGAAGCAATAGTAAATGAAAAGTTCTTTATTTTCTGAGGTGGCATATTTCAGAAGATAGGTAGGTGATAGACAACAATAAACATAAAAGTACTGAATAGTGCAAATAAATATTAGTTTTTAGGAAAAATACATTCCATCCCTTTGATTTAAGTTTAAAGCTTTGCCAAGGATAAGTGTCAGGGGGACCCATCTCAAATAGGACATCTTAATATTCAATGAATATGCCTTGGTGCCACTAGGCATTTCCTCAATAATAAAATGTGATAATATATTCATGATATGAAATTTAAATCAGTAGAATGGAAGCAGAAAGATTGCTAATGATTGTAATGGTTACAAGACATGCTATGAAGCGTATTAGATATTCAGTTTTATATTTTTAGAATTATAGCTAATTAGTGTGGTTTCAAAAACCTTGAATAGTTATTGAAATGAGGCTTATATAGCACAGCTATCAACATGTGGACACATTTGTGAATACAATGCAGAGAATCATTTTCCTGAACCCACACAATGGAAGTACTGTAGAATTTCATTTGTGGCTTTACTCTAAGTCATAACTATATATTCCCAATTCTCCTTTATGTTTTTCCATTACACAATAGCTTTCTCTAGTTCCCACAAGCTTGTACCTGTAGGAAAGATATCTTCCAAAAGGAGCAATTACTCAGCAATTTCCCTGAAACAATTATTTATAAAAATCTTAACACTATAAAACTAGATTGTGACTGTATTCCACAGTCACGCTCCTCAATGTGAAATATCCTTTGCAACATTGCAAGAATAATTTTCTGTAATCAATTTAACCTGAGAGTCAATGACTTTAACAATCCCTAATGCTTTTTACTGATGAATGCATGAAAACTACATTGTGCAGTCTGGATTTTCCCAAACTGCTTAGATCTAGATATTCAATCTCATTACCACTAACACATTCTTAAAGTCATGGTAGATGTATCAGGTTGTCATAGAGCACATGCTCATTTACATAAAGTGTGCTATCTATTATCACCTTTATAATGCTTTATTTTACCTTTTACTGTTATAAAGATTACTCATTGTTTCTTCTTCTCTGTATACATTGCAAACACTAGTGTTTATAACTCAAAATTACCATAAGTCATAACCTATCATTTACAGATTTGGTTATTAGTCTCACTTATCTCCTCAGAAAGTATAGGAAGTTTAAAGATAAGGCTAATTTTGTTTTATTCTTCTTTATTTGCCAAAGTATTGATTTCATTGCTGGGTACATGGTGGGAGCCTGATGAGAAAATCAGAATTTATATCATTTGAAAGAGAGAAGGAATTGGGATATAACAACAAAAGTCCTCTGCTCGTTGAACTAAGTGGATTGGGGAGGACTTTGACCTACATGTGTGTTTGTCTCATACTAAGATTACCAGAACTTAGTCTTTTTCTTCTAAAATAAAATTTAAATATCTAAATCAACTCACCTAAATACAGAGGCATTTGAGTGATTCATTTACTGAAGGATCTTTTGCTGAAATTAATGAACTCCAATAATGCTCCTGCTTAGTATTTAATTAATAGAAACAAACCTGAAAACAACAGTAGGAGTGTCGCGAGTATATTTTCTTGAAGATTTTAAATGTTACCTTTTTCCCCAACCTATTAAGAAAACTCATAGATAGCAGAGATAAGGTCACATCTAGAAACTAAGTCCTAGCACCAAACTGTGTCACAAATATATGCCCCCAAGACCTTGGGGACCTCAAGACTAGAGAATATCACTGAAGTATTGCCTTGGAGCCTACAGTTTGTGCAATTAGATATAACACTGTCCCGTGTGATATCTTGTTTGTATAGTGCTTTTCTAAAGCCCTTGACATTTGCCTTACCAACTTCACTTAATTAATCTTAATACTGAATTTTGACTTTATATAAGTATAAAATACAGAAATGTGAAAGGGAAAAATCAGCTGTAAAGCAATAGTCTAGACATGGATATTATTACCTCATGAGGAATTTATTTTCTCTTTTTATGAAGGTACATTTATGTTATTATATGTCCAAATACAGAGCTGCCTAAATAATGCTACATCATTTATTTATCATTTGTTAGCAATATAAACTTCATTTGGTAGCCACACCATTGTTTTTATTTAATAGAAAACAATTTGTGTTGGCCTTTTAAAAATATGGCTAAATGATCTTCAGATGTTTATGTTGACTATTGGATCTGAAAAATACTGGGTTATATGTTTCTAAAAATAAACCAGTTTATGGAAAATGCCACTTTATGGAGAAGATGATGTATTCATTAATTTTGGCAATCTATCTAGCATGTTTTTTAAAGAATAAAAGCTTCTCCAATTCTGTGAAGAAACTCATTGGTAGCTTGATGGGGATGGCATTGAATCTATAAATTACCTTGGGCAGTATGGCCATTTTCACGATATTGATTCTTCCTATCCATGAGCATGGTATGTTCTTCCATTTGTTTGTGTCCTCTTTGATTTCACTGAGCAGTGGTTTGTAGTTCTCCTTGAAGAGGTCCTTTACATCCCTTGTAAGTTGGATTCCTAGGTATTTGATTCTCTTTGAAGCAATTGTGAATGGAAGTTCATTCCTGATTTGGCTCTCTGTTTGTCTGTTACTGGTGTATAAGAATGCTTGTGATTTTTGCACATTCATTTTGTATCCTGAGACTTTGCTGAAGTTGCTTATCAGCTTAAGGAGATTTTGGGCTGAGACAATGGGGTTTTCTAAATATACAATCATGTCATCTGCAAAGAGGGACAATTTGACTTCTTCTTTTCCTAACTGAATACCCTTGATTTCTTTCTCTTGCCTAATTGCCCTAGCCAGAACTTCCAACACTATGTTGAATAGGAGTGGTGAGAGAGGGCATCCCTGTCTTGTGCCAGTTTTCAAAGGGAATTTTTCCAGTTTTTGCCCATTCAGTATGATATTGGCTGTGGGTTTGTCATAAATAGCTCTTATTATTTTGAGGTACGTTCTATCAATACCGAATTTATTGAGCGTTTTTAGCATGAAGGGCTGTTGAATTTTGGAATCAACCCAAATGTCCATCAGTGACAGATTGGATTAAGAAAATGTGGCACATATACACCATGGAATACTATGCAGCCATCAAAAAGGATGAGTTTGTGTCCTTTGTAGGGACATGGATGCAGCTGGAAACCATCATTCTTAGCAAACTATCACAAGAACAGAAAACCAAACACCGCATGTTCTCACTCATAGGTGGGAACTGAACAATGAGATCACTTGGACTCAGGAAGGGGAACATCACACACCGGGGCCTATCATGTTGAGGGGGGAGGGGGGAGGGATTGCATTGGGAGTTATACCTGATGTAAATGACGAGTTGATGGGTGCAGCACACCAACATGGCACAAGTATACATATGTAACAAACCTGCACGTTATGCACATGTACCCTACAACTTAAAGTATAATAATAATAAATAAATTAAAAAAAAAAAAAAAAAAAAAAACCTTCTCACTAGTGCAAAGTCCAAAATGCATTCCTAAACATTGGGCATCTCTGCTACATGTAGTAATGCAAGGGCCCGTGTTCCTTTCTACTCATATTTCACCACCGTCATGGTGCGTCCGAGGTTATGGTTGTGTCTTGCATGTGAGGAAAAGGGAATTATGCAACAACCTTTTAATGTGTTTTCAGAGAAAAGCTCATTTCATTGCAGAGGACCTCATATAGCACATAGGGAAATCAAGGGCAAAAGAGCTGATGGTGTCTCAGACACGATACAACTAAGGAACTACAGATAGAAAAGCAATAGGAATCTGTTCATTGAAGATATTCGCCTGTGGTTTCCTTTTCTTGTAGTATCTTTGCCTGTCTTTGTTATCAACATAAAGCCAGTTCCATAAAATGAGTCTCAAAGTGTTCTCACTTCTTTAATGTTTGGAATGTTTTTAGAAATATTAGTGTTTGTACTTTTTATATGTTTGGTAGAATTCACAAGTGAAACCGTCTTGTCCCGCATTTTCTTTCTTGGGAGGTTTTTGATTACTGATTCAATCTTGTTATTCGTTTTTTATCTGTTCAGAGTTTCTATTTCTTCATGATTCAGTCATTGTAGGTTGTATATTTCTAAAAATTTACTTATTTCTTGTAAGTCATCCAATTTGTAGGCATGCAATTGTTCATAGTAGTCAATTTTGGTCCTTCTTAATTTCTAAGGCATCGGTAGGTTAGATGCAATGTTTCCTCTTTCATTTCTGATTATATTTGAGTCTCCTTTTTTCTTGGTCCACCTATTATTTGGCCAATTATGTTTACATTTTTAAAAATCCTGAGTTTTTATTGATTTATTCTATTGTTTTTTTATATTATTTATTTCTGTTCTAACATTTATTATTCCCATCTTTCTGTTAACTTTATGCTTCACATCCCATGTTCATGGATTAGAAAACTTATTGTTGTTAAAATATTCATTCTACTCAAATATATGTAATGATTTAATGCAATGTCAATTAAAATCACATAGATTTGGACTTATTTTCTATTATCACAAAACAGAATAGAAACTAAAATTTTTGTAAACATACAAAAGATCAAAACAGCTAAAGTAAACAAGAAATAAAAAAGAAAAATGCTGGAGGCATCACTCTTCCTGATTTCAAAATACATTACAAAATCGCAATAAATAAAATAGTATTGTACTGGCATATAAACAGACACATAGACCATTGGGCAGAATAGAAAGCCCAGACATAACCCACACACATACAGACATCTAACCTTTAACAAGTGTACCAAGAATACATAATGGGAAAAAGGATAGTCTCTTCAACAAATCCTGTTAGGAAAACTGGATATCCACATGCAAAAGAATGAAGTCAGACCCGCTTCTGACATGATACACAAAAGTCAACTCAAAATAGATTAAAAATTAAATTTAGGGTCATTAACTGTAAAAGAGAATATAGTGGAAAATCTTCCTGACTGGTTTTGTCCATTATTTCCTGAACATGGCGACAAAAACACGAACAATAAAAGTGAAAATAGATCAGTGGAAGTGTATCAAACTGAAAAGTTGCACAGCAAAAGAAACAATCAACAGAGTGAAAAGGCAACCTATGAAATGGAAGAAAATATTTGCTAATCATATGTTTTATAAGAAGTTAATATGTGAAATATATAAGGAACTCCTACAATTCAACAGCACAAGGGAAATACCCAATGAAAACAGGTATAGGACTTAAATAGACATTTCTCCATTATGGACATACAGATGGCCAACATGTACATGAAAAGACGATGAAATCACTATTCATCTGGGAATTACAAGACAAAACCATAATGAGATATCACCTCATACCTTTTAGTATGGCTATGATGAAACATAATAATAATAATTAGTGTTGCAAGGATGTGGAGATATAGGACGCTTGTCCATTGTTGATGGGCACATAAAGTGGTGCAGCCACCATGGGAAACATATCAACGTTCCTTAAAATATTAAAACTAGAATTAGTATACAACCCAGCAATCTCACTTTTGGGTATATAACCAAAAGAACTGAAATCCAGATCTTGAAGAGATATCTACACTACCATGCTCACTCCAGCATTATTCACAATACCCAAAATATGGAAACAATCTAAACATCCATTGACAGATGAATGGAGACCAAAAAATATGGCATATACATAAAATGGAATATTATTCAGCCTTAAAAAGAAAGGAATCCTGCTATATGTGACAACAGAAATAAACCTGGAGGGCCTTATGCCAAATTAGATAAATGAGCAACAGAAGTACAAATATGTTCTTGATAATGACAGGAGACAGAGAAATTCACCCTTGTTGAGCTGAATGAGGGCTCAAGGTACTGTGCCCAGGCTTTCCCTCTTTTGTAGTGACACCTAACATGGCTTTCCAATTGTGCATTTGCTATGTACTCAGCACTGTAATAGGCATTTTAGAAACTATAAAATTATAAAATGTTGGCCTTGACTTCCAAACTTTTTCTTCTAAGAATTATTCTGGGGAATAATGCATGTGACTGCAAATTATACAATAAAGCATACAATTCTTATTACATACTAAAACTAAAGTTTGTGCACATAAAAAGAAGAAGAATATTGTGATCAAAAGAATAAAAGTATTTCCTAGAAATATAGGCCAATTAATAATAATAAATGTGGTGAAAGATAATGAATCAAATATTCCTAGTTAATGGAACTAAGTGATTATCGTAGCAGTTAGACTTACACATGGGTTTGCCTCCTGCAGAGATTATTGGAACACACTATTTTCCTTCTAAAGTTATATAAAGTAAGAATTGAATAACTCACTTACGTGCAGAAGGAATTGACTTACTCATTTACTGACGCTTCTTTTGCAAAGATTAATAGACTCCAGGGAAGTGCCCGAGGAGAATCCAAATTAAATAAAAAAAATAAGCAAATCACAATAAAAGTGACAGGAGTCTATACTAGATTTCAATAAATGTTTTAAGAAAATAACTTTTTCCCCTAATTTTTTCAAAATAATCTCAGTGATAACAGAGAGGAAAGGAGACTAAAAGGCTAAATTCTAACACCAAACTGTGTCACACATATATATGCCACAAAGGCCTTAGGGATGTTAACCCTAGAGAATATAATTGAAGTATTCCCTAGGAGGCCACAAATAAAACAATTAGATAAAACAATGCCCCATGTGATATCCTGGTTGCATGTAATTTCTTGTAATGACTGCTGAATAATTTCATTATAAACTTTAATCCCATGATCTTTTTTTAAATATGTCGAACCAGACAATATATTTTGACTTAACATACCTGAAAAATACAAAAATGCAAAAAAGAAAAAAATCAGCTATTGGGCAACAATCCAGAGATAACTACTGTCAATTGTTTTTGTATTTCTGGTTTTCTCACCACTATGTGGGTATATATGTATTTCTGTGTATCTGAAACAAAGCTTATACAGTAAGTATCATAGCTATATTGTGTATTATCCTTTTTCATATAAAATTGTAGTGTGAGCTTCATTTTAGGTAACAAATAGCTATTAAACTTATATAAATACCTGTTCATCTTTTCTTTAAGTAAATGTGATATGCATTATTTTTTAATTTATTAAATATGTATGTTGGTGATTCTTGAAATTAATTGTGAATTTCATTACAAATAGAGATGCAAAAATTCCTCAACAGAATACCACAAACTGTATTCAACAGCACGTAAAAAGACATTAAAATTAAACACATGGCAAGTGGAATTTATTCCTGGAATGTAATATAGTACAGTTTGCCACATTAAAATTCATCAGTGTAATACACCACATTAACAGCATAAATGAAAAAATACATGATCTTCTCAATTGATGTAGAAAAGCAATTTGACAAAAGTCCACACTCTTTCATAATAAAACCACTAAAAAAACTAAGAATAGAGAAAACAGCTTCAGCAAGTTAAAGGCCAGTGATACATGAAAAGCCTACAGTTAATACTCAAAGATGGAAAGGCTAAAAGATTTTCCTCAGAGATAAAGAATAAGACAAAGATGTTTGCTTTCACTGCTTTCATTCAAAATAGTGTTAAAGGTTCTAGCCAGAGCAATTAGGCGACACAGGTTTTCAAAATGCATCCAAATATGACAGAAAAAAAAATCAGAATTTTAGCAGATGACTTTTTTTTTTTTTTGACAGAGTTTCACTCTTGTTGCCCAGGCTGGAGTGCAAAGGCACGATCTCAGCTCACTGCAACCTCTACCTCTTAGTTCAAGAGATTCTCCTGCCTCAGTCTTCTGAATAGCTGGGAATAGCTGAGATTACAGGTGCCCACAACCCCACCTGGCTCATGTTTTATATTTTTAGGAAAGATGGGGTTTTACCATGTTGGCTAGGCTGGTCTTGAACTCCTGACTTCAGGTGAACACATTTACCCAACATAACTCTTAGAACTAATAAACAAATCCAACAATATTCCAGGATACAAATTAAACATACAAAAATGTGTTGCATTTCTTTACTTTCAAAGAACAAGTCCCCTCCAAAAAAAAAAAAAAAAGAAACAATTTGTTTGCATTTGCATAGAAAAGAATGAAATACTTAGGAATAAACTTAGCCAAACAGACAAAAGAATAATACACTGAAAAGTATAAAATGTTGCTGACAGAAATTAAAGAGGACATAAATAAATGAAAAGTCATCTTATGTTCATAGATTTGAAGCCTTTATGTGGTAAGATGTCAGTACTCCCCATAGCAATTACAAATCCATTGAAAACTCTATGAAAATCTCAATGACATTGTTTGCATCGAAAAAAATCCATTCTAAAATCTAGACAGAATTACATGAGACTCTAAATAGCCATAACACTCTTGTAAAAGGAAAACAAAGTTGGAGGTTTCACACTTTCTGATTTCATACTTACCAAAAAGCTATAGTAATCAAAGCAGTGAAGTACTGGTATAAAGAAAGATATAGAGACTAATAGAATAGAAGAGACAACCCAGAAGTAAACATACATATATGTGGTCAAATGTATTACACATGAGTGCCAAGATCATGCAATAGGAAGAGGGCAGTCTTTTTAACAGATGGTATTCAGAAAACTAGCCTCCTGCAAGATAATCAATTTGAACCCTTGTCTTACACAATGAACAAAAAATTAACTTAAAATGGATCAAAGACCTAGGTAAGAGCCAAAACTATAGAACTCTTAGGAGATACATGAGTCAGTTCTCACATTGCTATAAAGACATACCTGAGAATGGGCAATTTAGAAAGAAAAGTGGTGAAATTGGCTCATGGTTCTGCAAGCTGCACAGGAAGCATGATGATGGTATCTTCTTGGCTTCTGAGAAGGTCTCAGGAAACTTACAATTATGGCGAAAGGCGAAGAGCAAGCAGGCACATCTCACACGGCTGGAGCAAGAGGATGAGATGGGAGAGGAGGGTGCTACACACTTTTAGATAACCAGATCTCATGAGACCTCATTCACTCACTGTCACAAGAACAGCACCAAGAGGATGATGCTAAACCATTCATGAAAAACTGCCCCCAGGATTCAATCACCTACCACCAGGTCCCACCTCCAACACTGGAGGTTACGTGAGATTTTGAGGGGACACGGATCCAAACCTTGTCACGAGAAGACCTAGAAGAAAAACTTCATGACATTGAATTTGTTAATTATTTATTGTATATGACGCCAAAAGTATTTACATATATATACACACACACACACATATATATACATATAATGGACTTCATCAAAATTAAAAACTTCAAACAACACTCCCAACAGAGTAAGAGAGCAGCCCAAAATATAAGAGAAAATCTTTTGAAATTCCATTTCTAAGTGATTAATATACAGAATATATACTTTTAAAACTCCTATAATCAACAAAACAAAAACAGCTCAATTCAAAAGTAGGCAAAGAACTTAAATACGCATGTCTTCAAAGAAGCTACAAACATGCCAAAAAGCATGTGGAAATATCCCCATCACTAATAATTAGGGATATGCAAATCAAAACCACAACGAACAGCAACTCATGTATTTAAAATGAACAGATTCTAGAGTTCTGCTGTACAACATTGTGCCTAGAGGTTTTTTTTAATACTATATTGCATAAAATTAAAATTCTGTTGAAAGTTGAGCTCATGTATTTGGTCTTATGACAATAATAACACACCAAAAAAACCCCAAAATAAACAAATAAACAAAACAGCTACCACTTCACACCCTTTAGGATGGCAATTATGAAAAGGAAAAAAAAAAGAAAAAGAAGAAAACAGCGGAAAATAACAAATTTTAGGGGAGATGGAATGAATTGGACCCCTTGAATATTACTGGTGAGAATGTAAAATGGTGAAGCTGCTCTAGAAAAACCTAGAGTAGTTCTTCCAATAATTAGACAGGAAAATACACATGACCCAGCAATTCCACTTCCAATATGTACCAAAATAATTGAAAGCAGAGATTCAAACATATGTTTGTGCACCAATGTTCTTAACAGTGTTATTCGCAGTAGCTCAAAGGTAGAAACAACCCAAACATCCATGGAGAGATGATTCAACATGGATGAACCATGAAAACATTAAGCTAAGTGAAATAAGCCAAACACAAAAGGCAAATATTGTAAGATACTATGTGTATGAGGTACCTAGAAACATCAAATTATAGAGACAGAAACATTACTGCTTCCCAGGGACTTGAGGAGAAATAAATGCGGAGCTATTGCCTCTTAGCAATAAAATCCTCTTTATGCCTGATGCTTGAAACAGAGGCTTAAGAGAAGCACTAATTTAAATACAGATGGGTGATGGATGATGGATAGGTGGATAGAAAGCTGGGTGATAGATTGATAGACGTAGATACATACAGAGAAGGATCGAGCAATACAGGAACATATACATACATTATGCACAAACCACATATATGTATTTTAAGTATACCTATATATCACATACTGTTTGCATTTTGCATTTCCTTTACATTTTGCAAAACTGTGTTTACAAATCAAACTTTTATACCATTTGATTCTCAAATAATTTCTGAATGTATTTGTAAGGTTTTCAAAAATATTACAAATGGTTAACCAAAACTTGAATATTTTAACGATTTTCCAAGGAAATCTACCAAATTAAATAAGAGGTTGACAAATAAATCTTACTTCAAAATTCTTTCTTGCATAAACAAATGTTTTTTTAAAATTTTATCCTAGTTTGACATAATGAGAACAAAATATTTTACTTTTCATCAGTATTACCAAGTCAACTCTTGTCTAATTGCCGTGTCATTCTCAGTCAATTGCAATTGGTAGAATTTGTTTTCATATAGTCTAGAAGTACAAATTCCACCTCCTAGAGAGTAGTTGAGAGAATAAATTTTTCTGTTATAAGTGGCAAAAATAGAACAGCCACTAGAGGGCAGAGTGATACCAGGAATAAGAAAACAGTTGTCAGATGCATGAGCAGTCATAAAACATGACTATATTTTAACATATTAAAAACTGTAAAGTCAACAAAAACGGAAATATATGCAAATAGAATTCCATGAAGACAGAATAAAAGCATAAATTAATAACAATATTTTACTAAACAATAGGCATTTCATTTAAAAACATAAAAGCTTGCATTTAAAAATAATACAGGGATAATCCAGATCAAAATTGCTAAATTATTATAGAAGATATACATAGGACAATTACTAGAATAAATTTGATGATAGTGCATATCTATATCAATGAAATGAAGATAAATAATAAGTTCTATAGAAAAGACAGAAAAAAAGCTTTAAGCTAATAACAGCACTTAAAAGTTACTCTTTCTATCCATCCTCCCAAAAACCATTCAGATCAAAGAAAGTAAATAAGTAAATCACACATGTGTGCATCACTGTAAGACAGACGACCCTATGAAGTGAAAGTTGAATATAGGCAGAGAAATATTTTTCAGAAGAAAAGAACTGAATTTCAAAATGTCATAATTCCATGTAGAGTAAGGTCTGAAGAGACAGCTTAGAAAAGAGAAAAGGAAAATAGAAATCCTACTAGTGGGATCAAACAGATAAAATCAATAAGAAAGTTCTACTCTCATAACAAAAAATTAAAAACCAGATCAAGGC
Organism: Macaca thibetana thibetana; assembly: GCF_024542745.1. NCBI lineage: Eukaryota > Metazoa > Chordata > Mammalia > Primates > Cercopithecidae > Macaca > Macaca thibetana. The sequence continues at coordinate 16,950,966 of NC_065591.1, forward strand.
CTGATAGAAAACAGCATTACCTAGAAAAAAAGAAAAAAAAAAAAAAAAAAAGCCTACCAATTGTATGAAACTTGTTGTGAAAAGCCTAGAAAAATTATTTCCAGGGAAAAGGAGGAGAGTAGAAAGAAGACATTGCCCTGTAGAGTTGTAATGGTTAAGAAAGAGGAAGCAATGCAAATAAATTGAGGATTCTCCTAAAACAAAACACACACACACACACACACACACACACACAACAAAGTTTGCTGGTGGTAGTATTTTATAAATATTTTTGTGTATATTTATGTATTTAGATATAGATATATACACAGCTATATGTGTGTGTATATGTAGTTGTCCTTGGGTATTCATGGGGGACTGGTTTTATGACCTCCTTGGATATCAAAATCTGCAGATGCTCAAATCTCTGATATAAAATAACATAGTATTTGCATATAACCTATGCATATCTTCTGGTATACTATAAATTATCTCTAGATTACTTATAACACCTAATACTATCTAAACAGTTGTTTTACTGTATTGTTTAGAAAATAATGCTGAGAAAAAACATCTATACATGGTCAGTGCAGAGGCAATTTTATTCTTGAATAGTTTTGATCTACAGCTAATTAAATACACAGATGTGGAACTCATAAACTGAATATGGCTGACTGTACTTATCTACCTATATATAGACATCTATGTATAAATCTATCAATCAAACTACATATACACCTATCTTTCTACATACACATATACACCAGGAACTCACACAGGGACACATACACACTATAATGTTAGAATATAACAATCTAAAACTGAGAATTTTCTAAGCCACACGAAACCCTCATCATAGTACACAAAATTAGCACACAAAAAAATCTCTATCCATGCAATGCTACTATAAGGGTGGGAGGGGAGTCAGCAAATAAGAACAAAATATTCCAACCAATGAAAATGACGTTTTCATATAACAATACAAAAAAGAACAGAAGGAAATTATACCATAACACTTCAGATTGAATTAAATATAAGTTAATAAGTATTTTTAAATATTAAAAATATCTTGAATTAAAATTTTTAAATAAAATATAAATAGATAAAAAGAACTTATACCTAAAAAATGTTGGGCAGACTTAATAAACAAATTGAAGAAATAGTCCATTGGAGAAATCAAGACACAGTTACAAAGTAGAAAAGGGAGACTAAACACAAATATAATTTAATAAAGTATACAAAAAATAATTAGGAAAACAATCAAGAAAATTAAAATTAAAGAAAGGAAAAGGATAGACAAAATATAAATAAAATGTCAACAGTCAAAGAAGATTCAATATGCATATAATTGGAGTCTCAGGAAAAAAAAAAGCAACACAATAGGAATATACACAGTGAAAGGGCCCATATTTTAAAATGTGTATGTTTCCTTATAGCTGAAGTGTGTCTCTTATCAGCATAAGAAAATGGGTCTTGTTTTTTTTTTTTTTTTTTTTTTTTTTTCCTTTTCATCCATTCAGCCACTCTATGTCATGTCTTTTGACAGGATAATTTAATCCATTTATATCTGAGGTATTTGTTGGTAGATAAGAACTTACCTACTGCCATTTAAAAACTTGTTTCTAGTTGTATTCTAGATCCTTGGTTCCTTTTTCCTCTCTTATTGTCTTCCTTTGTGATTAGGTGATTTCTCCCTAGTTGTATACTTTGATTCTCTCTTTTTCATCTTCTATGTAGGTTTTTGCTCTGTGGTTATGATGAGGTTTGCATAAAACGTCTTATAGTTATAATAGCCTATTGTAAGCTGATAAAAACCTAACATCACTCACATGAAATGAGTCTTTTTATTCAATTTACACTTCGCATTTTTTTTTTGGTGTCATGATTTACATCACTGTATATTATATGTCCCTAAACAAATTGTCATAACTATTATTTTAATAGTTTTGTCAATAAACCATACTAAAGATATCAGTGATTTACACATCATCATGGTAATAGTCCCGGAGTATTCTAAATTTGGCTATGAACTTACTTTAAGTAGTGAGTTTTATGCTTTCATATGTTTTCATGTTCCTAGTTAGTGCTTTTTTCTTTCAGTTTGAAGAACTCTCTTTAGCATTTGTTGTAAACTAATCTGGTCATGGTGAAGTCCCTCAGCTTATCTCTCCTTTGTTTCTGAAGGATAGCTTTGTTGGGTAAGTTATTCCGAGTTGGTAGTTTTGTGTAAGTGTGTGTGTGTGTTTCCTTTAGCACTTAAATCTATCATCTCACTATCTCCAGATCTGGGAGGTTTCTGCTGAGAAATCTGTTGCTGATCTTACTAAATTATTCCTACTATGAGATTTTCTGTTTGTGATTTTGGATGTACTGATTATATCTTGGTATCATCTTCTTTGAATTGCATCTAATTGGAGACTTTTGACTTTCCTGTACTTGAATATTTATAGCTTTCCCTACATTTGGAATATTTTCTGCTAAAATTTTTTAAAATAAGCTTTATGTCTTTCTCTCTCTCTCTTCCTCCAACTCCTATAACTTGAAAATTTGCTTTTTTGATGATATCCCATAAGTCCTGTAAGCTTTTTCATTCCTTTTCATTTTTCCCTTTATTTTTAACTGACTGTGTATTTTCAAATAAGCTGCCTTCAAGTTCAAGAGATTCCCTCTGATCAATCCTTTTGTTAATGTTTTTCTCTTGCATTTTTTCTTTTGTTCATTTTATTTTTCAACTCCATAATTTCTGTTGTTTTTTGTTTTTTGTTTTTTGTTTTTTTTTTGAAATTCAATCTGTTAAATTTTTTTTTTTTGGTCATGTATTGTTTTCTTGATTTTGTTAAATTATTTCTCTGTATTTTCTTGAAGTTCACTGATCTTGTTAAAATTACATTAAATTATTTCTCAGGCAGTTCAGACATCTCCATTATTTTAGGGTCAGCTACTAGCATTTTTATTTGTTTATTTTGTAATGTCATGTTTCCCTGGTTGTTCTTGATACTTGTTACCAAGCATTGCTGTCTGTGCATTTGAAGAAGTAGAGATTTATTTCAGTCTTTGAAGACTGGCTTTGTCTGAGAAAGGCTTGACCAATCAACCTATCCAGAGATTCTGACTAGGCCATTTTGCATGATCTGCAGGTGGACTTGCTGTTGGATTCCTCAGGTAGACTCTTCTGGTGCTTGAGTCAGCAAGTCAACAGATCTGGCAACTTGGTCCATGCCATTGGTTTGGAGTCTGGATCCACTCCAGACTGGACTCCAGGACCTGTTGACCTGGAGTCTGACCAGGGGGATTCCACAGGAGCAGTCCTGGTGTTTAACTTGCTTCTGCGGGAGACATTAAGGTGCTGATTCTAGTACCTGAACTTAGATCCTTAGTCCACTGGACTGAACCTGGATCCTGAATCTATGGGAATGGGCCTGATATTGGAGTGGGCATGGATCTGAGGTCTACAGAGGTGGGCTTATGTTTTCATCTAGGGAGCTGGCTTAGAGCCTGGATCTGAATGGGTGGTCCTGGAGCCTTGGTTGGTGGAGACCGTCCAGGTTCTACTGTCTAGCTGGTAGTCCTAGTGCCTAGATCTGCTAGAACACACCTGGTCCCTGGGGTCACTGGAACCTGGGGGCACTGGGACAAGCCCAGAGCCTGGGGCTGACCTGCTGCTGGGAAGGCATGGAGCCTGTGTCTGTGGAGTATTTCTGAAGACTGGAATCATGATGTCATGGTACCTAGAGCCACAGTGATTTGCATAAAACCTCTGTCATGGGGTCAGCCTGGAGGCAGGGTGTGGGAGACTGTTCTCCACCTCCGGGGGTTCTTCTAAATTTTGGTGCAACACAACATTTTGGTTCTGGCTCAATTCTTCAATCTCTGTTTCTTTTGGATGATCTCAAACAACCTCATGATTTAAACTGTCATTTACAAATAATGATTTCCAAATCAAATTCTGCAGTGCTGACTTGAAATTTATACTTAAAAAAATTCAACTGTCTACTGAATATTTTTACTTGCATATGCCATGGTTGCCTGAGTTTCAACCTGTCCTCATTACCTTACTTTTATTCTAAGATCCTCAACCTGAGATACCACTACTCAGCCATTCTAAATATCTTTCATCATCACTTTCTAGTACTCTGTGGTCTTAGGCTAGCATGTAAAAAATGTGGAAAGAGGAAAAAACACAGAATAAAACAGTAATTAGTATGGATCTTAATACTGAACTTACTAAATATGTAACCTGGGCAAGCTGCTTAGCTTCTGTGAGTTTCAGTTTTCTCTCATGTGAAATGTTATTACTGAGGACTAAGCTCTGATATTTTCATCTTACTCAAATTTCTATCTAAGTAGTCTGGGGAGTCATGCCCTACAAACCATAAATTCTCATCAGATGGGTTTTATTTGACACTGTATGTCATGGCTTACTTTCCAATCTGACTCTGATATAACAAGGAAGAAAATCAAAATATTTTACCCCCAAACTTGTTTTTCTGTCGTATCTTGAAATGGCCCTGCAAAACTGCTCCTTGTGGGAAAAATCTACATTCTATAAAGAATATCCTTTTTACTTTTATTTTCCTTCCTTCCTTTCCAGATACAGGAGATAATCAACTAAGAGACAGGCACCCTTTAAGGTCCGATAAGAAACATTTCACAACCTGGTGTCTCTGAAGTCTGCTGAGAGCTTCCTTCACTCAATAAAACCTGGTCTCCACAATCCTTTATCTTAACCCAAACATTCCTTTCTACTGATTCCAAGTCTTCAGATAAACTCAACCAACTGCCAACCAGAAAATGTTTAAATTTACCTATAGCCTGGAAAGTCTCCACTTTGAGTTGTCCAGCCTTTCTGAACCAAACCAATGTATTTCTTAAATGTATTTGATTGATGTCTCATGCCTTCCTAAAATATATAAAACCAAGCTGTACCCCAAGCACCTTGGGCACATGTTCTCAGGACCTCCTGAGGGCTGTGTCACAGGCCATGGTCACTCATAATTGGCTCAGAATAAATCTCTTAAAATATTTTACAGAGTTTGACTCTTGTTGTCAACATTAACACATACCTCATGGGATAGTTACGTGAATTCAAATATACAACTTACGTAAAGTGACAAGCATGGAGCCAAGTATATAAAAGGTATTCAATAAAAATTGGGTGAAGTAATATTATTTCAACAAAGTTTATTCCTTAATACATGTTTTTATTTACTAACGGGAGTTAGTAAATAAAATGGAAATTAATTTGAAAAAAAAAAGTATGAGATCCAGTGCTGATCATATGTGTCAATCCTCAGCTGACTTGCTATAAATCTGTGGTTCATTGGTGGGGGTTTATCTGTAGCCCACAGAATAGAATCTCTAGTTTCAGAACACCACTGTGCCTTCTCTAGATTGTACTTGCAAATATACTACAAGTGTGTTACAGGAGCTAAAAATGTTTGTTTCCTAATTCAGGGAGTGGCAAGTTAGGGCACTGGGTGGGTGAAGAGTTATTTCGTGGTAAACCACTTTTTTTTTTAACCAACGACAACATTTTTTCTTCTTCCTGTTCTCTCTTACCCTCTCCATCACCTATATTACATTTCTCCTCTTTTTCACTGGTACCTTTGGTGTGCCTGAAGCACTAACACCTCCACATTCTTGCACCTATCTGGTTACTGGATATGAGAAGGGTTAACTTGCTGTTAACTTGTTGATTTAACTTTTGTTTTGACTAAATACACAACGCAAAAACTAAATTTATCACAACACCTGAGAAGTTTCTGATTGGCAAAATAAAGAAAAACTTTAGGGAATAATTCTCTCTACGATGCTCATCTCTTCAGTCATTATGTGTTAAACTATTCCCTCAAGGTTGTAGAAAGAAACATTTTAAAACATATTCTCTGGGAAGGCTGCTTTCAAAAAGGGATGTACAGACAACACTCATTTAGAGACTCTTCTGACATGTAAGTGACAGGTTATTTTCATCTTTGTGAGCTTAGAGAGTGATTACAGATTAATTCAAAATAATTTAAAAATATATTTCTGTGTCTTGCAACTGTACAGTGGTTAGATTTTCTGAAAAAAAAAAAGGACAGGAAAAAATAACCCAAAATTTAAAGGTTTACTGTCAGTGTGGAATGAAACATCACCTTTGGAATAAAGTCATCTTTTGAACTCAAAAAATATTTTATGGGCACTAGTCATATGAAAAGCCATCATTTTTGTGTGGGGAGAAAAGGATACTTTCCATGTCTTAAGGTTTAGTACAGTTTCTCGAGATGGCAGAGTGAATAAAAGTTAGCTAATCTTGTTTGAGAAATTGAAGCAAATGCAGTAGTTATTAGAAGATATGATATATTACTAGTGCTGCTTTGTCTCCAGACCTATTGTAACCCACGCTTTTGTGTCTGATTCCTTTGAGAACCTGATGAAAGCTGTTAATACTCCTCTGGAAAAAAAAAATGAATGTAGAATCACATACACACATGCACAAAAGTGTGCATTACTCTCAGGAAGCTATGAAAAATGTAAAGGCTCTCCTTGCATCTCTTAAGGGCCAAGGATTCATATATAGAAAAAATAATAATCTTGAGATTATCATTTTTATGGGAGTCAGAGTCCCAAAGCCTTCCATGGCCATGTGATGCCATGCAGAGTACATCTTCTACTCCAGGTCATGGAGCTACTTGACTGAGTTATTTAAAATTGATTTCAGGCTGGGTTTTTGTTTGTTTGTTTGTTTTTTGTTTTGTTTTGTTTTTTGGCTTTTTAAGTGAGGAGCATATTTGTCAGTCTACTATTCTTAACAGCTCAAGTAAATTAATGATGTGAAGGTGTTTTGCAATCAGAATAACATTAAAATAACCAGATACTACTATTACATTTTTAGAGATAAGAGAGAATGTTCAAATCAAAAACGCCAAGCACCTATGTTATACAAGACTCTGGATTTGGTACAGTGGAAAGTAATATCTGGGGAACACCTAGCTTTCCAAAATTCTTATTCCAGGAAGGAAGTTAAAAGAAGTACACAAATAATTGTCTTTAAGCAATTATGTGTAATGGTATAAGAAAAAGTATAACAGTAGACGGTAGACCTTAAAGAGCAGCAGAGGTAATTTTCTTTATCGCAAGACAATTATTGAAGGCCACTTAGAGGAGGTCTCTTCATAGTTGGGTCTTGAAGTTTCAAGATGGTTGAAGTAGCTAGAAATGGAAAGGAATTCCAGAGAAGAAGACAGATATTGACTATTGATTAAACTATTGAATAAATATTTGAAGAGGATTTATAATTATTAGTTAATGAATTATAGTTAGTTAACTATAAGTAAATTATATATATAATTTTAAATTATACATAAAGTAAAAAATAAAAAGTTAATTAAATTATATATATAATTTTTATTTACCTAAAAATGCTATGTCCAAATGTATAATATAGATAACCTTGTTCTGGAAATAGATAGCCTGATGGGATTGCGAATATGCAGACCAACCGCTGTACACTCAACAGAATGCTCAAAATCATGGAATATTAGAGGTGAAAATGACCATTGCTTCCAAAGTCTACCACATTTTTCTCAAGTACAAACACTTTTTGATGGATTGCTGTTTTAAATGAATAAGGGAAAAATAAGCTTATTGTAATGATTAACATACCAACTCAGTTCCCTTATAGTTTAAGGCACTCGACAGAAGTTATAGAATCCAAAGATACATATACTTTTTTTATTCTGAGCACTCCAAAATAAATAACTTCATCATTTTCTTTTTTCTTTTTTTGGAGGAAAATAAGGTATATTTCATATCTGTTCAGGAGAGGAAAATTTATCCAGGGAGAGGAATAAATATATATAAGGGGAATTCTGTATCTGTTTTGTCTATCATACTGTTTGCTTTGGCCAGCTCACAACTTTCAACACAATGTTTTGAAGGTAAGGATGGAACTGGGGAGAAATACAATGGGTTAAGTATGTCTTCTAGATTATATTTAAATAAATTACACTTCCAGTTATATTTGATGTGTATATACATACCTTCCAATATCATCTTAAAAAGAAAGATCTAGAGTAAAGATTTTGTTCTTGAAAGTGAAGCCTCATGATAATATTTTTTCCACATTAAAATAAACAAATCTTCATTGAAAGAAGTGACATTTCAAAGTTGAATGATCACTGACTTTTCTGGAAAAGAAAAAAATTGAAGAAGTCAATTACCGATAACTATAATCTCTCTTTTCTCTAAAACCACATTTTCCTCCCTCTTCTGAATCTCTGCTCTGCTCTAGGAACACGGGGTTTTCAGAAATGTGAGTAATAAAAAACCTGCTGGGGATTAAGCTATGACCCAGGCCTACACCAACCTTTCTGATGACATCCTTCCAAACCACCCCGGTTACAAAATGCTCAAGCTGAAAACTTAAATTGTGAAATCATAAACTAGTGAGTAGTAGTACCCCATTCTCATTTATTTTCATATAAATGTAAACTCAAGAATTCTGAGTGTTCCAAGAGCTGTTTTAATAGATAAGAAGGAGAAAATTAGAAATGGGAAATTTAAGATATTACCAACTATCAAAGGATATTCATTTTTATTTATTAGTATATTCAGTACAATCATAATGACACTTCAAGGTAGGAGCATATTAATTAGAAGTTGTGGGTGTTTCCTTAGCCTCTTTTTAACCTGGGAAAAATTTTGCTTAGAAGTTGAGATTATTATATATTTATCAATAATGTATATCTATATGAATCTGTAATCATAAACTATATATAAATAAAACATTCTCTGTGGGGGTGTGGTGGTGTGGGACTTCATATCATGGATCTCCAAGGGCAGCTTACTATATCCTAAATGCTGAGTGATAAACCATGCAAAAAATAGATGCTAATATTTATTGAAAGTGGAAAAAAATGAAGTTAATTTACAAGAGATCCATACCTTTTTATATACATTGAGTTGGAAAAAGTAATCAGAATGATGCCAAAGTTAAAAAGGGCTTGTATGTGAAGAATGCTAAAGTAAAGCATGGTATTCATAAGCCTATTTGAGACTCATAGTAACCCTATGAAATGGTCATTAAAATTGAAAAAACAAAGTATTGAAGTGACTTACTAAGAAACCACTAATAAAATGTCTCTGATGAGAAATATTCAGCTTTGCCTAAAATGTTTAATAACGTCACATAGCATACAAAAAATTAATTCCTTTATTTTTTTCAGATAAAAAATTTCATATTTGCCTCTTCTCATTCATGAAAACCATGCAACTGAATAACAGTGTTACTGAGTTCATTCTGCTCGGGTTGACACAGGATCCTTTTTGGAAGAAAATTGTGTTTGTTAGTATATTTTTCTTCTATTTGGGGACATTGTTGGGTAACTTGTTGATTATTATCACCATCAAGACCAGCCAGACACTTCAGAGTCCAATGTACTTCTTTCTTTTCTACTTATCCTTATCTGATACCTGTTTCTCTACTTCCATAGCCCCTAGAATGATTGTGGATGCCCTTTCAAAGAATGACACTATCTCTTTCAGTGAGTGCATGATCCAAGTCTTTACATCCCATTTCTTTGGCTGCCTGGAGATCTTCATCCTTATCCTCATGGCTGTTGACCGCTATGTGGCCATCTGTAAGCCCCTGCACTATATGACCATCATGAGCCACCGGGTGTGTGGTGTGTTGGTGGCTGTGGCCTGGGTGGGATCTGTGTGCATTCTTTAGCTCAGATTTTTCTTGCCCTCAGTTTGCCTTTCTGTGGCCCCAATGTGATCGATCACTATTTCTGTGACTTGCAGCCCTTGTTGAAACTAGCCTGTTCAGACACCTATGTGGTCAATCTACTGCTGGTTTCCAACAGTGGGGCCATTTGTACACTGAGTTTTGTCATGCTGATGTTCTCCTATGTCATCATCTTGTATTCTCTGAGAAACCACAGTGCTGAAGGAAGAAAGAAAGCCCTTTCCACCTGCATCTCCCACATCATTGTGGTCATCTTGTTCTTTCGGACCTTGCATATTTATATACACACGCCCTGCAACCACATTCCCCATGGATAAGATGATAGCTGTGTTTTATACACTTGGAACACCTTTGCTCAACCCTCTGATTTATACGCTGAGGAACGCAGAAGTGAAAACTGCCATGAGAAAGTTGTGGAGCAAGAAATTGATCTCAGATGTAAAAACATGAATGAAGGTCCCAAATTCTTCATTATAGTTTGGAATGACCTGGAAGAAGTCAATAGAGAATATCATCTCTTTATTGTTGATTTAATGTAACTATCTTGGAGCATGAATGCTAGTTCCTCCAGGAAAAGAGACAGTGTGGATAAATAACATTGAGTAATGTTGAGTCAGTTTTATGTGAGGAAGAGACAGGATGAGGTACAAAGAGATACATAAAGTTCATTTCCTTTACTGCCGTGTTTCTGGCTCTCCTGACTGCCAAATGTTATTTATGGCTTTGGTCTGAGGTTTGTCTGTTCTTCTCCGTGTTGACTTCTTCTGGAGTTCCCTGCTAATAGTTACCCATCTATATACTCACAGTCTGACAAGTTTTACCTCTTCTGAATGGTTTTCTTTGTTAGATACTTTGGTTTTGTCATGTCTAATGACCAACTTAGTTGTTCTTCCTGACTCAGCAGAAAGTACCAGATTTAAATAAGTGTAGAAACTTCTTGTTGTAAGGGAAGTATATATGATGTAAGTAATCTCCCTTTCAATTTCTTGAGAGATATACTGAAATCTTATCATAAGTGTTCATAAGTTTACCTAGATCTTTCTATAACAGTGACAGAACCCAGAGAGAAAATTCACCCTTCTGGAAGAGCTTTTGATATTAGGAAGGCTCTCACTCCTAGAGTTGCAGTCATATAATTATGCTTTTTGTAAAATCTACTTTTTACTTTTAACAGAATCTCTTCTAATTTGGGGAAGCATTAATGTTTCTCTTGAATCATAACAATTATAGTAATTTGTTTATAAGAGAGGGCTATTATGACTACAAGATACATAGCTCAAGTTAAGGTGGAGATATTTATGTGGGTTACAAATAAAGAGTGCAAAAAGTTGATGGTAGGAACTTTGATAATATTAACAGATTAAACAAGGAATGTGATAACCCCAGAAAATAATTTTAGGATTTGAAACAGAAATAGTTGCATCACAGATATGAATTATTTTAGTGACATTTTCAAATAATGCAGAAGAAAAGAACTTGATTAGAGCAATGGAGGTGTTTGGATGAAAAGCATATTTCTGCAATGGAGATGGCTATCACCTTTTGTCTCTTTTATTAATTTGTCTGGTCTCTGCTAAAACCAAATGGATTATAGTGGATAATGATGGCGTCTCAATCACAGCTCCTTTTCCTGAGTACTTTGCATTTAGATTGATCACAGAAATTTTGACAGCAGGTGAATGCATACTTCTCAATCCTTATAAATACAGAAGACAAAATCAGCTCATTTTTAACTAGCCATACAAAAGATACTGAATGACCGACCAGAAATACTAAAAATTTTTGCAACCTCAACTACACATTATGAACTGGATATTATAGGATTCAACAAATCTTAAGTTCTGATGGATATACAGCCTGAAATGGTAAGAGGTTGACCTGAGCAGGTCAGAAGGCAAGAATAATTCATGAACAAGTGGATGATTCTAATTCTCATATCACTCACTTTTGTTAAATCAATGCTTCTTTCCAAACTCATGTGTATGGCCACATTGGGAGTACTCTATGATGAATGGACAGAGGAGGAAAGGATTTTGGTTGGGTTTTCAGACAAGTCATCTCAACACATGGGCATTAACCTGTAAGGAACAGTTGCCCATCACAGCATAATTCAAAAGTGGTCTCAAAGATAAGTAGCATGGAAAAATTATGCTACTGAGCAAAGTCCTTAATTACAAATTTGCTTTCTGCCTTGTATAAAGAGAGAGAGGTGCTTGGATTATGGATGTACATTGATTCAGGGGCAGTGGCAAGTGCCTGGATTGTTGATCCATCTGGAAGACGAAAAGTCTGAGCAAAGCGGTCTAGAAAAGACTTGTGTAAGTGGACCTAAACAAGTGAGAACTAACTAGAAAACATGTACAAGAGAGTAGGATTTAATTATCCAGATGATCAGGATGAACCGTGCTCTATCTATCCATCGTAATGATATCCAGTGACAGCACAAAAGGCACATGAACAGAGTGTGTCTGTACTAACAACAATGTGAGCTATGCCTGGGCTCAGCAAGATGAGCTCCCTACCATAAATGCTAATCTGCCTTCTGCCACCTCTGAGTGTCCAACCTGCCAGTAGCAGATTCCATGCCAGAACACTCAGTGTGATGCCAGTCCCTGGGAAAATAGTCATGTGCCTGATAGTGGGTTGATTATGTAAGACCTCTTCCATCCTGAAAGTGGAAGCAATTTCTCCTTATCAGAAACAATAAACACTGTAGACACAGATTTGCTTTCCATCTCCACATGGCCTTCATCAATACCAACATTTGACAACTCGCAGATGGACTGATACATTGACGTAATATCCCTTAAATATTGCCTAGGATCTGGTACCCATTTTGGGGCAAAGGCGATATAAAATGTTCCAATGATCTCAGAATTCACTGATATTCCCATGTAGCCCATCACCTTTAAGCATCCAGCTTCATAGAAGAGGGGAAGGGTTTGCTAAGAACTCAATCAAGGGAATAGCTAGAAGTCAGCTCTGGAGGAGATGGGATACTGTTCTCAGGATTCTGTACATGCATCCTGATCTGATCCCTGATATATGGTGTGTAGTTCCCATTTGCCTACCATACATCATTTTGAGATCCAAGGGATAAAAGTAGATATGTTTTCTTTTGTTGTTACTTCCAGTAACTCACTTTCCTAGTCTTCAGTTTCATGAGGACAGAGGTCCTGGTTTCTAGAGAAGAATACAATATTTACCAGGAACACAGCAGAAATCTCTCTTTTGTGTTTCTTATACAAGTAAATCAGCAGATTAAAAAAAACGAGTTACTGTTCTGGCTGGGGTACTTGATTCTGTTGCTGGGAGGAGCAGCTAGGGTTGACACTGTAGATTGGAACAGAGATGAGTGTATTCAGAACACAGAGACCGTACTGGAATCTCTCTTAGCACTTATACACCCAAGGATAACTGTAACTAGACAATTGCAGCAACTACAACCCAACAAGAACAAGGGACAGAACTCCTGTAGATAAATTTTTCAGTCACTGCACAAGGCAGACAACCCAAACCAACTGAAGTTTTGGTCAAGAGTGAGAGAAATCTAGAATGAGAGGTGTTAGGGGGAGATGGTCTCTATCAGCTATGGTTGTGGGAATTGTTGCAATCAGGAACGTATCTCAGGTCTGCGTCCTTCTTTAGATCTCGTTTGAAAAACATGACTGGTCACAATTTTCAGGGGATTCTCAATTATTACCACCTAGACTCCAGCCACATACTCAATTGAGAACACTGGCTGCTATCACGTTCATCTCGTCCTCTCACACTACCAGATGCTTTGGCCTTCCCTGGGAGAGGACTGTGTTTTTTGTTTTTGTTTTTGTTTTTCGGAGACGGAGTCCCACTCTGTCACCCAGGCTGGAGTGCAGTGGCGCCATCTCCTTTCAATGCAACCTCCGCCTCCTGGGTTCAAGTAGTTCTCCTGACTCAGCCTCCTGAGTAGCTGGGACCACAGGTGCACGCTGTTACACCAGTCTAATTTTTTGTATTTTAGCAGAGATGGGGTTTAACCATGTTGCCCAGGCTGGTCTCGAACTCCTGAGCTCAGGCAATCTGCCTGCCTCGGTCTCCCGAAGTGTTTTTTTCTTTGTTTTGAGAGAGAGACTGAGTCTTGTTCTGTTGCCCAGGCTGGAATGCAGTGGTGTGATCTTGGCTCACTACAACCTCTGCCTCCAGGGTTAAAGTCATTCTCCTGCCTCAGCTTCCCAAGTAACTGAGACTACAGGCGTGCATCACCACGCCCAGATAATTTTTCTATTTTTTAGTAGGGATGGGGTTTCACTACATGTTGGCCAGGACTGATCTCAAACTCCTGACCTCAGGTGATCTGCCTGCTTTGGCCTCCCAAAGTGCTGGGATTATAGGCGTGAGCCACCGCACCCATTCTGACACGGTCTCCAGTGTATCTGCGGTGGGTTCAGAGCACCCACTGACTACATCCTGGAGTTTCATTTCTAAGTGTTGCTATGGAAAGATAGTCAGTATACATTTTTCTTTAAAGGAGGAAGTTATGTGACAAGGGTTAGACTATCTTTTTTTTGTGACTATAGCACAGTGTAAAATGGAAACAAGTGGATAAAGGCATAAGATTATTTTTAATAGAAAGAATGATAAGAAACTGCTAACAATGAGTATCTTTTTAAGAATCGAAAAGAGATGATTAGATTTTTTCATTCTTTACATTAATGAAATGTTCAAATTTTCAAAACTTATGCATGTGCTCCTTTATATTTTTGTGTAAATAATTCATCTGCATGGTAACATTATGTAACTTTTTTTTATGTCATTATATTATGACAAAAACTAATAAATATATACTTTTAAAGTAGAAGTTTTGTTAAATATGGTGAAATATCTGTAAAAATGTATTTTCCTATGCCATCTAAATTGTAATTAACATAGGATTAAAATAGAAAATTATGTGTTAATCTACAATGACAAAATGAACGAGACAGGATACACCAGCTGGTGAAAGGTGTTCACACACCACTTTTGGAAACATCAAGGAATATTACTAGGTAACTGATTTAGCAGGGTGGAGGAAGTTTTAGCCATCTGAGTAGGGATAGAGAAAACTAGCAAGTAAATTAATCTGCAAAACTCCTGAGATGCTAAAAGCTTGGACCATCAGGTTCTAGAGAATGTAGGGGTGAAGTATCCATTGCATTTCACGGCCATTATTTTATTTCCACAGACCTTTTTCCACACAGCTTGGTGATATTTCTTTTACGCTATCTTTCAAAAGATTGGAGGTTTATTCTTTTGAAAGGTTGAGCTAAACACTTGCTGGTATTAGTGTGAAGGACAGTGATGAAACATGTAGCAGCATGTACAAGAATAAGTGAAAATCCACACTGAACTACGGGGCTCTTTCCTCTCGCTGCTCCCAGGATATCAGCAGCCAGCATACATCATGAACTCCTTAATTTTCCACTGCTATGCACATATGCTAAGTAAGAAGGTGGAGGATTTTTTTTCTAGAAGAAAATATATGACTGTCACACTGGCTGCTTGCCCACAAAATAAACCAAAAATATACAGACACTGGCCACACATTTGGAGATTCCAAATAACTGGGTTTTGTTTGTTTATTTGTTTAATTTCCTAGACTTTAAACATAAATGGAGGCTTTTTGGTTTCAGATACGATGGCAAGACTAGTGAAGGCTCCAATAAATTACACACTAGAGAAACACTCGACCTATTCATTTAACCTCTCTATATAATCTAATAAATTATACTGAGTTTTAAGCTGATGCAATAGAATGAAAATTATGTAGTAGATTTACTGTGCACAGCCTATCATTCCCAAAGGAGGACTTCCACTGAGCGGAGGATAGTAAAGATTATCACAATGCCACTCACCAGGAATAAGAGTGTGAACACTTCAGCCCACTGCATCTTGGGCTGTAATTTCCACCACTTGCCTGACTCTGATGAGACAAAACATTTACACTTTATTACTCACAGATAGCCTGCAAGTGACAATAAAGTCCAGGACTCATGGCAAGTCAGTCACTTAAAGCTCAGAAAGGATGCCAAGGGCAGATGGAATCTCATCTGTGTTTGCCTCATGTTGCCTACAGCTGAGGGAGGCTAAAACAAGTTCTCTCTGAATTTTATGCCCCAAGGACGCCTAACTAGCTTAAATGCTAGTTGTAGGACATCCTGTTCTAGCAGGAGCAGAAACATAGCCTGGGCTGTTCCACACAGTGACTCATCTCAGAATGTTGCATTTTCAGCACAATCTACAGTTTTTCTGAAAACGACAAGCAAGAAAAGTGAGGTAAAGCTGGGTTGATCAAGGCCACCAAGAAACCATCATGAAAAGGCAAATTAGTCTTTGATTGCCAGCTTTTTGAGGTCTTCATTTTAAAGAATTTCTTATAGGCTAAAGTAACTGCACACAAAGTCTTCCAATAGAAGCTACCAGGTTCATTTAAGGCTCAAGGTTCTGGAAGTCTATTTATTGAGCCATGAAACAAATAAATAAGAAAGTAAAGATGATACATCTCATTATAATTTTTCAGACAAGAGATATTATTCTACTTGACTGGACTTTTGTGTCCAGTCTATATTCTAAGAAAGAGAGAATTCTAAGATATAAAATATTCCAAGATTCTTTATTATTATGCCTCTCCTAACTTATGC
Source organism: Macaca thibetana thibetana (assembly GCF_024542745.1). Taxonomy (NCBI): domain Eukaryota; kingdom Metazoa; phylum Chordata; class Mammalia; order Primates; family Cercopithecidae; genus Macaca; species Macaca thibetana. The sequence continues at coordinate 16,967,331 of NC_065591.1, forward strand.
AAGTGATCTTTAATTAATGTAGGTGTGTAGGGGTAGATGAGTATATTTTTCTAGATATGTTTCTCATTACCAGAAGCATAATCAAATACCTCAAATCTAACCTTCTAGGTCACACATTTTCACAGGATACCAGTTTATTTTAGTGTTCAAGAAATTTTATTCCACGTATCACACAGACCAAATGACTAAAAATTGACATTTTTAAATTGACAGTAAAAAATGTAAATCCAGGTTGTCTTGTGGAATAAAAATTTATATGTTCCTCTAATTAAAACAATAGCAAAAAAAAATAGGACATTCTGCTACCCAATCCTTCTCTCCTAGTGTGAACAGCTTACTAAGTTGGTTCACAAACACTCCAAAAATATCCACATTTGTACTATTCATTGAAGTCAACTATTCATTGACAGAGTAAGAGATAAACCCATTTTGAAATAATCACACAAACAATACTGTATATCAATGAAATGTATCTACAACTATACTTAATAACCAGTATAAAACTTAATAACTTAATGCTGAATATGCTGAATACAAAATAAAATCAATTCCTAAAACTCTACATATAGTATGTTAAATTCTTTAAAATTCAAAACCAGATAAATCTTTATAAAATATATCCATCTTAGGCAAATATGTTTTATTTTTAAGCAATAAGAGTATTATGCATTAACAAAATCAGGACATTGGCTCCCTTTAAGGTGAGACAAGGGACAGGATAGAAAAGAGATTAAAAATACATTTAATTTTTGGTAACAGTTTAAGTTTTGGTATGGGTAATAAATTTACATGTATTTGTTATATTAGTTAAATAAATGTAAAAAGCAATAACATAAAATAAATAAAAGATGATAAAATTGTTTAGAAATAGGTAAATTCTGCTGTTAAAATTTTATTATAAGAACTGGTTCCTTCTAATTATCTGTTGACTCTGCTTCCTTCTGTGTTGGCTTTTTTTAACTCATGGTAAGATTATAAGCAGGGGTCCTGTATCTGTACTCTCAGCAACTCTATTAGGAATAAGAAAATGACTTCTCTCAATAGTCCAGAAAAATGTGTTGACTTTGCATTTTTTTGCTAATAATGCTTCAATCCAATCATGAACTCCTAGGGGACTTGTTTTATAATCAATCTAGTGAGAGTCATATTCACACACTTGGGAAGAAATAACACAATCCAAACATTACACAAATATGCTGAAAATGGCAAAGTTATGGCTACTTAGAGGAAAATGAGAGTTCAGAGCCCACCGAGACAGTTTCTACAACTTGACATTAGTGTTCTTATGAGGCAGGCAGGATGCATCTGCAAAAGTATTTAGATATTGTACAGATATTGAAAAATCCTGACATTTTCAACATCTCATTTGGTGTGTTGATTACAAGTGCTAAGTCGTATCAGTGAAAGAGATTTTCTACTGCAGCATTTGATGTATCTCAAGTCCCAACCTCACTTACATTGCTGTTCTTTTAAATGAGTAGTTTTTTGTAGTTCAGAAAGAATCTTTGATTTACATCCTTAACTGTCGCACAGGTAATTTTATAGAAAAGTTAATTATAAATTATTACCCAAGCTCTCTTCCAATGTGGTTTCATTTGTCATATTTATTAATTTACTTAATAAATATGCAATTGATTATTTAATACCGACCATTAATTGTCATTTTCAACATTTTCTTAGGGTAGATAAGTGAGCAACCTGGGCAAGCTGCTTAACTTCTGTGAGTTTCAGTTTTCTTTCAGTTTTACCTACTTCATGGAATAGTTATGGGGATTAAAAGATCAAACTTTTACAAAGTGATAAACAGAGCCTAGTATATAAAAAGCATTCAATACATATTTGGTAGAACAAAATTATGTTAATAAAAACATGTTGTAATGAGTGCTATTTTACTAACTTGAGTAAATAAAACAAATAGAAATGAAGTTGAAAAAAGTGAGATTAAGTTATTGGCTTACATATTAATCCTCAGACCACTTGCTATGAATATGAGGGTTCTCGGAGGGAGATGTCTACACCCCACAGAGTAGAACCTCTTGTTTTGAGACATCATACTTCCTTTCCTGCATACTACTTGCAAATAAATTATAAGTGTATTATGGAAGCTAGAAAAATTCGTTTCCCAATGCAAGGAGGGGCAACTTTAAATCACTGGTGGGAGCAGAAGTATTTCTTGGTGATCCACATCTTCTTTAACCAATGACTTTCTGTTTTCTCTCACTCTCTCCACCATCCATTTGTATTTTTCCTCTTTTTCCCTTGCATCTTTGATGTGCTTGAAGCACCTCCACATCCTCATTTGTATCTAATTACTGAGTATGAGGATGATTAACTTACTGTTCATGTAGGCTAAATAGACAAACCAAAAGTTAAATTTATTGCAACACTGGAATTGATTTCAATTTGCAAAATAAGGGAAACTTTAGGGAATAATATTGTCTAGGATGCTAATACCTTTTATCATGTCTTGAGGTATTCCCTCTGAAATGCAGGGAAAAATTTTTTTTCCAATATTCCATGGGAAGGCTGCTTTCAAAAAGAGATAATCTTGACACTAATTTAGAGAAAGGAACAGGAAAAAAAATGAATATTCAAATGTTTTCAAGGTTTAATGTTAACATATGAAATAAATATAATAAAATATAGTATTTGGAATAAAACAATCTTTTGAATTCAACAAATACAAGCCTGAACTGGTAAAAGCTTGGCCTGAGCAAATCAGAGGACAAGAGTGGTTCAGGAACAAATGGATAGTTCTGACTCTCATATGACTCATCTCTGTTAAATCAATGCCTCTTCCTCAAGTCACACATATGGCCTCACCGGGAAGGCTCTGGGATCATCTGACAGAGGAGGAATGGATTCTGGTCAGGTTCACATACAAGTCACCACAGTACATTGACATTAACCTAAAAGGACATCCCAGCCCTAAATGGTGGCCTTAAAGGTATGTAGCGTAGAGAATTTCTGCTAATGGACAAAACCCTGAATAATATTCTTGGTTTCAACTTTGTGTAGAAGGGGAAGAGTCCTGGGTAATAAATATACATTGACTGGAGGCAGTGGTAAATGCCTAGTTTGTTGATAAAGTTCCTGGAAGATCAGAAGACTGGACCAAGTGATCTGGAAAAGAGGGATGTGAATAGACCTATTGAAGTTAGACCTAACTTGAAAGCATGTACAAGAGAACAGACTTTAACTATCCAGACGATGAGGATGAACTGTGCTCTGATATGGTCCATCCCTAAGGATATTCCAGTGACAGCACAATGAGCCCATGAACAGAGAGTCTATACTGGCAAGGATGTTTTATGCCTGGGCTCAGCGACACGAGCTCCCTACCATAAATGCTCATCTGCCGTCTGCCCGCTCTGAGTGTCCAACATGCCAGTAGCAGAATCCATGCCTGAGCACTCAATGTGATGCCTGTCTCTGGGAAAATATTCATGTGCCTGATAGCGTGTTAATTATATAAAACCTCCTCCACCCTGAAAGTGAAAGCAATTGGTCCTAATCAGAAACAATAGACACTGTAGATGCAGTTTTGTCTTCCATCTCCATAGTACCTTCATCTACACCAACATTTGACAGCTTGCAGACGGATTGACACATTGACATAATATCCATTAAAGATTGCCTAGGACCTGGTACCTATTTTGGGGCAAAGGAGATATAAAATGTTCTCATGATCTCAGAATTCACTGATCTTCCCGTATAGCCCATCACCCATAAGCATCTAGCTTCATAGAAGAGAGAAAAGGACTGTTAAACGCTCCATCAAGGGACTAGCTAGAAGTCAGCTCTGGAGGAGACAGGATGCTCGTTTCAGGATTCAGCGTATGCATTGAATGCTGACCCGATGCCTGCTACGTGGTGTGGAGTCCCCATTTGCCTGCCATATACATCATTCTGAGATCCAAGGGGTGAAAGTAGAGTGTTTTCTAATTTTTGCACTCCCAGAAACTCACTTTCTTAGTCTTCAGATTCACGAGGACCGAAGTCCTGGTTTCTAGAGAGAAAAACATATTTTCCAGGAACACAGCAGGAACCACTATTTTGTGCTCCTTATGCAAATGGACCAGCAGGAAAAAAAAAAATAGTTACTATTTTGGCTAGAGTACTTGATTCTGGTTATTATGAGTGGCTAGTGTTGTCATAATGGATTAGGACAGAGATGATTGTATCCAGAACACAGAGAAGGTAATGGAATCTCTCTTAGCACTTGCACACCAGGGATAACTGTAACTGGACAATTGCAGCAACTACAGTAAATAAGAACAAGGCAACTAGGGATCAAACTCTTATAGATAATGCTTTCAGTCACCCCACAGGGTAGACAACCCAAACCAACTGAAGTGCTGGCCAAGGGCGAAAGAAATCAAGGGTGAGAAAATGGGTGCTGGAAGAGGAAGATGTTCTCTATCAGCTATGGTTCTGGGAATTGCTGCAACATTAAGGAAGTTATCTCAGTTGTGTTTTTCTTTAGGTCTAGTTCGGAAAACAGAACTGGTCACAATCCTAAGGACATTCTCGATTACTACCTCCCAGTCTCTGGCCACATGCTCAATCAGTTGCGAACCCTGGATGTTACCTCATTCATCTCACCCTCTCACACTGCCAGCTGCTTTGACCTTCCCTGGGAGAGGACTGTTTTCTGGCATGGTCTCCAGTGTGCCTGCTATGGCGACAGCATCCACGTCCAATCTGACTAGACCCTGGGGTTTCATTTGTAAGTGCTGTCGTGGAGAGACGGTCAGATCATATTATTCTCTAAAGGAAAGAGTCACGTGTCAATGTTTATACTATTCCTTTCTGTGACTACAAACATAACATAAAATAGAAATTATAAGTGAATATAGGTAAAAAATTATTTTTAATGGAAGGAATCATAAGAAACTGCTAACAATGGTGTGTTTCTAAGAAAAGATAGGAAAGTGATTATTATGCTTTTTCTTTCAGTTTTTACATTGTTGAACTGTTTGAGTTTTCAGACAGTTCAATATGCATGTGTTCCTTTATATATTCATGTAAATAAGACATCTGTATGGTAATATTATGCAACTTTTCATTTTCTTCTTTTCTTTTGTCATTGTGTTACGACAAAAGCTAATAAGTGCATATTTTAAAAAATAAAATTTCTGTTAAACTTAGTAAACTGTCCACAAAAACGTATTTCCTTTGTCGTCTGCATTGTCGCTAAAATAAGAGTAAAATAGAAATTATATGTTAATCCACAATGACAAAAAAGCAGGCAGGAAATACCGGCTGGTGAAAGATTTTCACACTTTTTTTTGAAAAATAGAGAACAGTGTTACCAGGTAGTTGACTCAGTGTTGTGGGGGAAGTTACAGCCATCTGAGCAAGGACGGAGAAAACTAGCAAGTTAGTTCACCTGCAAAACTCCTGAGATGCTAAATGCTTGTAGCATATGATTCTACAGAATGTAGGAGTGAAACATACATTGTATTACATGAAAATTATTTTATTTCCACGGGCCATTTTCTACACAGCCAGGTAAGAATTCCTCTATATTATTTCACAAAAGATTGGAGGTTTATTCTTTTGAAAGACTGAGCTAAATAATTCCTGGAATTAATGTGGGGGACAGTGATGAAACGTGCATGTACAAGGATAAGTGAAATCTACGCTGTGAACTATGGGGCCTTTTCCTCTCGCTGCTCCCAGGATGTCAGCAGCCAGCACACATTACAACCTTATCAATTCCCCACTACTCTATACATAGCCTCAGCAGCAGGGTAGAGGATTTTTTTTTAGGAGGAAATATATGAGTCATACTATAGTGCCTGACACCTCAAAAATTAAGCCCATAAATATGCAAACACTGCCCACACATTTGGAAATGCTAAATTTTTTAAAATTTATTTCCTCCACTTTAAACATAGGGTGAGTTTCTGCTTTCAGGGATATGACGGCAAGACCAGTGAATGGCAAGATAGGGTAATCGAAACGGTCCCCAATGGAAAGCCAGGAGGAATTGCTCTTCTGCATGTTTGTGATTCTATGTTTAATAATGTTTCTCTGTCATAGATATTTCAGGAAGTTATCTAATTATGAAATATTAGAAAAAATGCGATAATAATGACAAATAATACCTTACTCTTTTGAATGTGTTATTCTCTCATTTTTCCACTCCAAATCCCATGAGGTTGTTATTACCGCCTTCATTGCACAGATGAGTTAAGCAACGCTGAGAAATCTTAAGATCATCTAGCTTAAATTATTAAGTCCAACTTTTTCCCTTTAGCCTCCAAGAAAACATTTCTGCCCCAAAGTTTCTTCATCGCATTCTTTACCTCTGCATTTCTCAGCGTATAAATCAGAGGATTTAACATGGGAGTGATAATGGTGTAAAATACAGCCACCATCTTATCCTCTGAAAAGGTAGTATCAGGGCGCATGTACATAAAAGTACAGGGGCCGAAAAACATAATGACCACGGCAATGTGGGAGCCACAGGTGGAGAGGGCTTTGTGCCTGCCTTCTGCTGACTGCTTTCTCAGGGAAACCAGGATGATGCTGTAGGAGATTAGCAAGATAACAAAACTCCCCAGAGCAATGGTACCGCTGTTGACTGTCACAACACCACCAACAATGTACGTGTCTGTGCAGGCAAGTTTCAACACAGGGTGAACATCACAAAAGTAGTGATCTATCTCATTGGGTCCACAAAAGGGTAGCTGGACTACCAGAGCCACTTGGATAATGCAGTGTAAGAACCCACCTACCCATGTCCCTAATAACATCTTATTGCATCTCTCCTGGTCCATGATGGTCGTATAATGTAGGGGTTTACAGATAGCCACATAGCGATCATAGGCCATCACAGTCAGGATGAAGATCTCAGTGCAACCAAAGAAATGTACTCCAAAGAGCTGCAACATGCACCCCACATAGGAGATGGTTTTGTCCTTTGCTAACAGGTCAACAATCATCTTGGGAGCTGTGACTGAAGAGTAACAAATGTCCACCAAAGACAAGAAGCTGAGAAAGAAATACATGGGTGACTTAAACAGATTGTTCAGGCAAACTGTCAGCATGATGAGGAGATTTCCCAGAAGAATGATTATGTAGAAGACAGAAAATACCACGAAACAAACTTTCTCAATCTCTGGGCTCTGAGAAAGACCCCAGAAAATGAATTCAGTTACGTTGTTTATTTTTTCCATGGAACGAGTCAAGTTCTTAGGAGACAATTAAATTACCTGAAAAAAAGAAAACATAAAAAGGACTATATTTCTTCTATTTCTAGCACAGAACCAATGGAAAATCACAGTAGTTGAAAGTGGGAAAAAATGCTGATTGGCATGCATGCTTAATGAAATTGAAGTGCATCTCTTTTGATCATCTTACCTCAAGATTAAATCACATTCATTCACTTCAGGTGAGAAAGCAAAATCCAGAGAGAGAAAGTAAAACCCCCAGTCTCATATATATGTTACCATATGCCTCTCTTCTCTCACCTTTTTATTAATGTTTATTTAGCTGTTTCTAAACGTTATTTAGTTTTTATTTTGTACAAGACATTGAGTTTTGAAACAACTTCTGTATTTTGGGATATGGTCACATCTATGTTATCTACCGGCAAACATTTGGAAATGTTTGCTTTATTTTAGACCCATAAGTGAAAACATATCCACATTTCACCTTTTGAATATTGCCATGCCTGATTATCACATCCACTCACAAATACTCTGCAATTTCTCTGCAAGTGTATCCACTCATGGGCTTTGTAAGTTCTCATGAAACTCTATCTTTGTGCACATGATGTCGCACTTCTGCCAATGTGGTCTCTAGCCCTGATAGTCAAGATGCAGTGTGACGTAATAGAAGAGCAAAATTACACAAACTTGATTCTAAAATGACAGTGCTGTAACCCCAGGTAAATTATTTAACTTAACAGAAATTCTCTTATCCCGTTTGTGAAACGACAGTTTCAATTTCACTACTACATATCATATTAATGGTTATTTCAACCATGAAATTAGATCACTTCTGTCAGTATGAAATATTCATAAAACCCTGATAGGAAGTCAGAGGGAAGGTAAAGCAATAAAAGAAACTTTTAGAGAGAAAGCAAGACCTGTTTGATTTGAAAGGAGGTGGAGTGAAGTCTTATGTAATTTCTCCATGTACAAACTCAGAATACTTTAGGATTTTCCAGGACTGACTTTGCTTTGCATTTTAAACATTTGTCTATCAACTGAAACAAAGAAAATGGGTGTAAAAAAGAGAAGACTGTCCATTAATGTCAACATTGCTTCATACATCTTTCTAATCTTTCAAGTTTTATTCGGGCTCTATTCATTCTCCCAGTTTGGTCGATTTATAGTTCTGGAAGAGATCATCACTGAATGATAATTTTGATGGGTTTAGGAAAATCGCAACATTTATTTAAATAGATGAATATTCAGTGGTGAAATTTCAGGCACTATAATGGGGTCGTTGGTATGTTTGGATAGAAAAGGGCATGTGGAATAGTTTTGATTAAAGGAGCTTTTAGGACTCTTTTTCAAATCAACCATAGATGTAAGTGATTCCTCCAATTACAGGTTGTCTAGCAGAGACCTGTAGATCCTCTCAAGATCCACCCAGCTGAATGCTGACAACACCTACTGAACTCTGTGCTCTCGGCTATCCCTGTGCAGTGACATTGTGGCTAACACTTCCAGCTTTTGGGAAACTACAAGGCTGTGTTTCTTCAGGTATTCATGTTAGAGTTGGCACAGTAGTCATTACAGGCGTGCCATCTCTTGTGCATTACAAAATAATGATTATAAAGGTAATAGTAATAATATGATTTAGGTACAGACTGACGCACATTCCCTGCTTTTACATACTCATTCCTCTTCAGTTTTCCTGCTGAATTAAAAGAAATATACTATCCTCCACTAAGAAAGCCCCTCAACTTAAGGAAGCTCATATCATAGCAGTTTTGGGCAACAATTATTTATGTCGCTTGGCTCTCATCTACAAGAAACTGGGCTTTTGTGCACAAGCCTGAGGATTTTTCCTCTACTGTCCATATCACAATGTTCTAGAGGAAATTTTTTCATTCACCAAGATATTTTATTAAGGGACTAATTTATCTTGATTGCAGGATTGAGATTTAAAGTTCCATTTATCAGAATGTGCATCCTAGTAAAGGCTGCTAACCTGAGTCATGGCCTCTCTTGACTCCAACTGATGCAGTAGCATCTTGCTGTTTATCTCCTTAAGCCAATATCCATCGCAAGGATGCCTTCCTCTTTTTACTGAGTATTTTGGGCATAATGACTCACTTTCCTTTGAAATTATTGACATTTTCTTATTCATATCCATCCTACCCTACCTCATAGTCATGTTTAGGTGCATGTTATTATCTCCACTATCATCGTTGTAATAATTTGGTTATCTCTGTATTTCAAAGAACAATCTCTATCAATTATATTACAAATGTTCAAAATCTAACAATTTAATTATCTTTTTCCACAAATATTCTGTATTAGTTTAAAAAAAAAAAACTCACCAGTATTTTCCTGAGCTTGAGTTCACTTTGTGTTTCTATCTCTTCTTGAGTTAATTTGGGTGCAGCTGCCCAAAGCAAAGTAACAGTGATGCCTGAGGAATTCCTTTGTGAATAATTAGTACCAGAAAATACCTGACCCCCCAAACTGAAAGGCTGGTAGAAATCAGTCTTTGTTGTTCCTGGTTTTCTCGCCTAATGATATCTGCCATTTCACAGGGTCTCTGGCAATAAATGCTCTTTTCTCTATTCTTATAGGTCTATTTAAAGAGGAAGATGCAAAATGATAAATGACCTTGGAGACAGCTTTTCCCCAAAGTCTTCCTCCATAGTCAAAACCAAATTGCAACCCTACCAATGAACTTTAATTCTAGTATCTGTTCAATGTTTTAAAATTAAATTTTAAAAATTATTGCTAAATACAAAAACCGATCAATTCTCAGATTCATGACTGTGGCCCTAATCCAAAGCAATTCAGCAAAGAGAAGTAATAATTTTATCATTCTAAACCTTGTTTTTTGAATTAATATGCTTTATTATATGCATTAAATAATCCATATTTGATATAACATATTAAGATATCTGTTTTATGTTATTTATTGAATTGTAACTGTTCTTTCTTGAAAGCTATATTTTAATACAAAATAGTATATTCGATTGTGCTATTTGGGAACATTGCTTTTCTTAATTGATTCTATGCTGATTTATGGAGAAATAGGTGGGATAAGGTTCATGTTTGGCCTATGCTTGGAGTAAGTATGGGTTGAATTTAATTCATTTACTTTTATATTGTAAATCCTTAAGGTTGACTCACGAAAACTAATAATAATCTTGCTTTTTCTCTTCCTATTCCTATTAGTTTCTTTCCCCATGCTTGACTTTTTACTTTACTCTTCTTAGCTTATCTCACATTTTTCTTTATTTCAAACAACATCCAAAATGTCAAAGAGATCCTGCTTACATTTTCACTATCTGGAGTTAGCAGAAGAAATGAGTGAAACATTAAGAGCAGGAAGTAAAAAAGCAATTATGCACAGGTTTGTGGAAACATTCATCGTGATTAAGCTAGTGTGTTAGTTTCCTGTTGCTACTGCAACAAATTACCACAAGCTTAGTGACTTAAATCAATACAAAGTCAGTATTTCACATTTCTGCAGGTGAGAAGTCCAAAATGAGGCTCACTGGGCTAAAATCAAGGCATTGTAATGGATAAATCCTTCTGAAGTCTGTAGGGGAAAACTCATTCCCTTAATTCTTCCAGCTTCTAGAATCTACCTGCTTCCTTATGACCCCTTTCCTTCATCTCTAAAGCGGGCAGTGTAGCATCGTCAAATCTAACTTCTGCTTCACTTTCCCACTTTAAATAAACCTTGTGAATACATTGAGCCCACATGGATAGTGCAAGATAATATCTTTGTTTTAAGGTCCACTTATTGGCAAACTTAATTTTTATCTACAACATTTATCACCTTATCCTGTAACAAAATATATTGATAAGTTCCGAGGACTAAGATGCGAACATCTTTGGGGAATCCCTATTCTGCTACTCAGTTATTTAGATGAGTAAAATTATCTATTTTAAGGTAATTTTTGTAAAGGGTATAAAACCCAGATCTAGATTGGGGTGTGGATTATTCGATGCTGATGAAGAATTTATTTGTGGCAGGTTAATTATAATGAATTATTCTGTGGAAGAATTAACTATAAAATACGATAAATTCCTTTGATTTAGTTGTTGACTATACTGTTCTATGTATGTCTGTTAATGCTGCTTTGGATCATTTGATGGTTTTGGATCAAATTCTGTCTATCCTTCTCCATCCATGTGAAGTTAGAATTTGTAAATGTTTCTATCTTGCAAATTCGATTAATATTTAATTATTTAAAACATAATAATCAATATTGCTTCGAATGCTAACATATTTGCCTGCTTTATCCTTTTCATGCTTTCAGTTTCACTTTTTTGTATGTGTAATCAACGGTTTAGGTGCATCTTCTGTGAAAGCACATTTGACAAACTGTATTTTAAACCTTTATGATAATTTTCATTATTCTGTTGAAGAATTTACTTCATTTTGTTAATTTTGTTTTAACTTGTATATTTTAATCGGCTTGTATGATCATTTTTTGCTTTTATTTTTGTTTCTGCCCAATTTTTATGTTTCCTTCCTATTTTCTTGCCTTTTATTTGGAATGATATTGTTTCTTTTTAAAAATACATTTCTGGCAGGGTGCGGTGGGTCATGCCTGTAATCCCAGCACTTTGGGAGGCCGAGGCAGGCAGATCATAAGGTCAGGAGTTCAAAACTAGCCTGGCCAATGTGGTGAAACCCTGTCTCTACTGAAAATACAAAAATTAGCTGGCGTGGTGGTGCACGCCTGTAGTCCCAGCTACTCAGGAGGCTGAGGCAGGAGAATCGCTTGAACCCGGGAGGCAGAGGTTGCAATGTACCCAGATTGCACCACTGCACTCCAGCCTGGTGATAGAGTGAGAGTCTGTCTCAAAAAATAATAATAATACATTTCTTTGTCTCTTTTCCTCTCCCGCAATTTTAGTAATTACTCAAAAAATCATAACTGTACATTATTATTACCAAGTCTGAATTTAATCAGTATCTTTTCTCTCCTACTAAGCAATACTTCTTTTCAATTTACATGATGTTGTGGTCTACGTTTTTCGTTCTTGCTTCTATTTTTCATCTTCTATATATTAGACATGTTTAATATTTTTAACACAATATCTCAGTTTACAAATAAGGTTAGTATTTTCCTGATTCACTATTCCTTCCTGGATTTTAAATTTTCCTTCTTGGAACGTCTTTCCTCTTAATAAAAATTAATATTTACAACTACTTTAAGTGAGTGTCTCTGTATAGTAAATTCTTGGTCATTTTTAAATTGCGGTTTATTTTGTTTTATTCTACTGAAGACTCCCCACTTCACTTTTCTTGAAAAACTATGGAATTCAAGGATAATATTTTACATTTGGCATTTTTTAAAATGTAATTCTATTTTCTTCTGGCTTGTAGTCTTTCTGTGTTTTGAATTATTTTATTTATTTATTTATTTATTTAAGACGGAATTTGGCTCTTGTTGCCCAGACTGGAGTGCAATGGTGCGATCTCCGCTCACTGCAACCTCCACCTCTCAGGTTGAAGCGATTCTCCTGCCTCAGCTTCCTGAGTAGCTGGGGTTACAGGCACGCACTACCACGCCCAGCGAATTTTGCAGTTTTAGTAGAGACGGGGTTTCTCCATGTTGGTCAGGCTGGTCTCTAACTCCTGACCTCAGGCGATCTGCCCGCCTTGGCCTCCCAAAGTGCTGGGATTGCCGGCGTGAGTCACCGCACCTGGCCCCGTGTTTCAAATTATTATTAATTAGAAGTAATATTTTGTAGGGCTCTTTTAGAGAGCAACTCTTTTACTTTGTTGTAATTTTTTTCTAAATATTTCTCATAGTTCTGGAAATTGTCAATTATTATCTCTTTAAATGTATTTTCTCACTATTTTATAAATCCTGAAGTCTGGTAGACATATGTTGCTCCCTTTTATTCCATTTCTAAGGTCTGTTAATATCCCTTTAACTTTTTCCATATCTTTGTCTCTCTCTCCTTTGTTTTGAGTAAATTTGTTGATATCCGGAATTCACTAGGAAACACTACTATGTTTTATCCCTGAGTTTCTAATAAAAATATCATTTTATTTATTTATTGAAGTTATTTTGTTATCTAACAGCCCAGAAAATTTTTAAACTAAATGTAATTTGACTTTAAAATCATTTTCTATTTTATACAATAAAGATTTATATTATGTTTTGTGTTCATTAACTACAATAAATCCCGTCTTTGTATGCTTGTATGCTGTGCTCTGGCATAGCTGTTTCCAACCTGATTTCCTCCTATATTCAGTCACTTTTATTGTGTGATCATTTGCTCTTGAGCAAATTTTTTCTTCTTTTAATTTTTGGTTTTCTATATGAGCAGATTTATTTCAACTGTGCCTTAAATATAAATTCCTGAAAAGACTTTATTTTTTGCATTAGATGTCTGCACACACGTGTGTATGTGTCTGAGTGTGTGTGTGACAGTCCAGTGTTAGCATAAACTCATAGCACGCCTTCTTCATTTGGCATCACTGCCCTTATTGGGAGTTCAGTGAAGTACATTATTTTTCCTTCTTAGAAGCTAAATACAGAATTTTTCCAGTTTCATTTAATATGGCAAGTGACTTCATATGCTACAATGAATATTCTATTTGATAACATTTTTCAGTGGTGATACTTCTGTGTTAATCTTGCTATCATAATCTAATGCTGCATCCCTGGAAGTTTTTCTAAGCTTCATTGTGTAAACTACCATTCTAAGAGCATTCATCCTTTTTTCCTGTGATTCACAGACAGGTTTGCATTAATCAGCTTATCTCGTATCCCACTGTGTGGATCCTAGAAGTGTAAGCTATTTCACATATTTATTTCTAAATCTTTTATTTCACTTAGTGTTTTTCTATGGCTAATTATTTTTTCAATTAATATCTTTCATTTATATCAGTAATATATTATGAAAGATAGGAATACAAATATAGTACTACTTTCTTAAAATTGTTTTAATTACATTATAAAGCATAATGAAATAATAAAAGACATATATTCACTGAAAAATACGTTTCAAAATGTTCAAAGCAGCACTATACATAATAACCCTAAATGGGAAACCACCCAAATGCCTGGCAACAAGGGAATGGATAAATTAATCATTATATATTCACATGATAAGATACTGTATACATTAATGAAAACAATCAGAAAACTTGCCAACATGAGAAATGACTCACAACTGAAATACTGAGAAGGCACGCATTCAGCAGCAAAATCTATATCACTCTTATTCTTCAAAGTACAAGAACAGATAAAAACATTATTATTATTATTATTATTATTATTCATCATCATTTGAGATGGAGTCTTGCTCTGTCACCCAAGCTAGAGTGCAGTGGCATGATGTCAGCTCACTGCAACCTCTGCCTCCCCAGTTCAAGCTATTCTCCTGCCTCGGCCTCCCGAGTAGCTGGGATTAAAGGCATTCCCACTGCGCCCGGCTAATTTTTGTAATTTTAGAAGAGACAGGGTTTCATCATCTTGGTCAGGCTAGTCTCGAACTCCTGATCTCGTGATCCACCCACCTCAGCCTCCCAAAGTGCTGGGATTGCAATACTACAATATTTAGAAATAAATATTGTGGTTAACTTTGGGAGGTATTAATAATAAACAGAAATAAGGAGGACCTCTGATGTGCTGATACTTCTGTCTCTTAATCCAGTTGCTGATTACACAATCATGCTCAATCTGCAAAAGTTCATGAGCTGTACACAGGCAATATATGCATTTTTTTGTTTAGACTTCAGCACAAATGCAAAAAGTTGAAGGTAATATTTCATTCATTTTCTTGGCAGTTTAAGGCATGAAAATGCATAGTCTATTTTATTTTTTCAACACAACGCCATGTAATCCGTATTTTAAAGAAATTTTCTGGTTATTTCATATCACATGAGCACAATCGTAATGATTAAGAAAGGCGGAGGAGAGTATGGATAAGAATAATGTTCAACTGGTTAAAGAGACGTCAATGCCTGTAGTCCAGCTACTCAGGAGGCTGAGGCAGGACAATGGTGTGAACCTGGGAGGCGGAGCTTGCAGTGAGCTGAGATCCGGCCACTGCACTCCAGCCTGGGCGACAGAGTGAGACTCCGTCTCAAAAAAAAAAAAAAAAAGAGACGTCAATGCAGAAGTATAAAATCCCAGAAGGGATATGCTTCCTGTTTGCTCACTTTTCCCTCCAAACAACAAGGACAAGAGCATGATGAGAGTGAATCTTTCTCACTCATCAGTGTGGTCTCAGGGAACCATGGCATGAAAAGCAGAAACAATTCAGAAAAGTTCATTTCCTTTCAGGAGTATTTGACAACACCACACTTTCCTCATGGTGTTCTTCATCTCCCTGTTTCTCAGATTGTAGATGAGAGGGTTGAACATGGGAGCAATGATGGTATAAAAAAGGGCAAACACTTTATCTTCTGAGAACGTTGTGACCGGTCTAATGTAAATGAATATTGCAGGTGCAAAAAACAGGACTACAACCATTACATGAGAACTGCAAGTGGAAAGAGCTTTGCTGCGGCTCTCTGCAGAATATGCTCTGATGGTATACAATATAAAAACGTAAGACAACATCAAGACAACAAATGTCACCAAAGCAATTAAGCCCGAATTAGCAATGACTAAGAGACCTATCATGTGTATATTAGAACAAGCCAATTTCAGCAAAGGATACACATCACAGAAGTAGTGATCTATCTCATTTGGGCCACAAAACGGTACAAAGATGGTGAGAAGAAACTGACTGGCAGAGTGTATAAACCCCCCAGTACAACAGACTATGATGATTGTGTCACATCTTTGCCTGCTCATGATGGTGGTGTAGTTCAGGGGCTTGCAGATGGCCACATAGCGGTCATAGGCCATCCTTGTGAGAATGAAGATCTCTATGCCTCCGAAAAAATGGGTGGTAAAGAGTTGTATCATGCAGTTATTATAAGAAATGGTCTATCAGTAAGTCAGCCATTAATTTGGGGGTCACTGTGGATGTGTAGCAAAGGTCAGAGAGTGAGAGGTAATTGAGGAAGAAATACATGGGTTGGTGAATGAGCTGGGTGCACTGGTGGAAGGTGGGGAAATTCATGGACTTTTCTAGAAGTGCTTTACAATCTAAAGTGAAAAGATGGGAATAAAAATCATGCACAGCATATCTTGATGGAAATGGGCACTACCAGGTAAGAGCTGTTGGTAGACGTGGGTAGGAGATAATTAAACAGAAACAGGCTACTCTGGACAAACTGCCTAAGGGTAGCCCCGCTCTGCAAGGAGCAGTAACAAAATGAATAAATAAACAAACAGAAATAAAATCTATTGGGGTGTTCCAGGAAGTGCTCCATGAAGGTGATGATGTCTCTCATGGTATGATGCTGTCTTCCTTCTCCTTAATGGCAACTAAGTATAAAATAGTATAAAACATTAATGATTTGGATCTATAGGAATTTCTTTTAATTTTTTGATTCATTCAACAGATATTTATCAAAAACCTACTTTTTCATAAATACTGAAATTTAGCAGTGAACAGATAAAGATACTCTTTCTTATGTTGCTTCATTCTAATATATAGTACTATAAAAATGTGTAATGATGTCTATTTATATCTATTTATTTCTGCTTATTCATCTATTCTGGAGATACGTGTGTGTGTGTGTGTGTGTGTGTGTGTGTGTGTGTGTCTTTTTATAATACTTAAGAGAAGACAAATACAATTTTTTATTTCTGTTTGCTAAAGAGCTTTCACAAACTTTCAATACAGGAAGTGAATCTCCAGTTAGTGACAGTGTGTCTGCATATGTTGTATTTACAGAGCACTGAGTTTCAACACTACTGCTATATCTGACTTACTCAAATTTGTGAAACTTAATGTAGCCCTAAGAATACCACTAGAATACCTGACTACAACAGAAGGCAGTTGTGATGGCTCAGTGACATGCCATCACAAGGTGAATAACAACCCATCTCCCAAGGTAAAGCTTTTAAAGCATTATTTTTGATGTAGCATTATTATGACACATGGTCAAATATTACCAAAGTGAATATTTTTTAAAGTAGGTCTTTCTCCCATCTCTAATGCCAAGAATGCAATTTCCCCACTCAGAGTCATTATAGTTTTTTCATACTCTTCTACTGTAATTCATGTATTTAAATATGGAGGTGTGTGTAGTAATGACTGTAACTGATGTTAAGGAAAATGTTACAATTCTAAGCATGCAGTATTAATCTCTTACATTTCAATTTACACCATATGTCAGGGACCATTTTCTGTGTGTGTGTGCGCGTGTATAAACACACAGATATATGTATCTGCTTCATTCTAATTAATGGTTGCATAAAAATATCATCCTTGATTCTTTAATGTCCCTTCCGAGGGGCATAAAGTTGTTTCCTATCTCTTGCTACCATCTAAGGCAAAATGATTGTCCTTCTTTCTATGAATGAGTGTGTCTGTAGGAAACAGAATAACTGGATCAATTTCTATATGCAGTTGTCATATTATAGATACTGAAGTCACTTCCTAGAAGGTTGCACCCACTTACATTCCCACCAAAAGTTTGTAGGGTTGACTGTGTCCCACACCTTCGTCAAGACTATTTGTTAAGACATTCAGCAAAAGGATTACTTTATTAGCCTTATAGGTGAAATTTACCTAACTGGAATTTTAATTTGAATGTATTTAACTGTGAATGAAATTGAGCATCTTTCCAGAGGCATACTCTTTACCATAAGGAGAACAATCTCTTTTAAGATGGGTTGTTTTCCTAATGTTCATTTGTGTCATGTTTTTCAGAAACTTATCTGTGAAATCCATTTACATTTGAAAAAGTTATGCTTTTGTCCGGCATATGTGTTGTAAATGTATTTTATCATATAGGCACTTCCCTTTTAATTTTTTACTGTGTTACCATGTGGAATATATATGTGAAAAGGTATATGGAACAATTTGTTCAATATTTGATATATGCAAATAAATATTAATTCTCTCTATATATTTAACTTCTCTTTCTTGCAGTCAGGATATGGGATTCTCAAGAACATACAAACTAAAAATTCTATTGAAAGTTTCAGTCCTGACTCGGAGCACATAGATCTCATTTTCTAAGTCACTGATGCTTTCCTGTAAAACTGAAATTTGAAAGAATGTCCTGATATATATGTCAAGTATTCTTCCACTTTTTTCCTCATTTTAGTCTCAGTATCTACTTGTCTCTTAAGAAAACTTTTTGAAGAGCCCAGAAGAATAATGAAAGAGGGAAGAATTTAACTTTGGACAACACAGTATAACAAAGCAGTGCAAAGTTGAATAATAAAGGATGAATTTGGAGCTGAAAAGAATTAGAAAATTTTCAGAGGTAAATTAAAAGGAAATAAAGATAGTCAAGGCAAGAGGTTAAAATAATTCTCATGTTGGGCTGGAATGACTGACATTTTGCTCAGTGCAAAAATTTTATGTTTATTCTCTGTGTGTGTGTGCACGCGTGTGCATACATGTGCTTGCCCACATACATGTAAATTTTATTGAGGAAGGTATTCTGAAGTATTTAAATAATCATTATTAGAATGATCAGTATATTTACTAAGTAAATATATTATAATGGTACTATCAGGTTCAAATAATGTGAAAACCTATTGAAGCAAGTAATGTACATTTTCTTCTGTTATTGCAACAGAGTACAAAATATTTATTATTCCTGGCTATAAGCTAAAGAAACACATTCAGCTCAGAAAGATACCTACTCATACCAACCCTCTAAACTAATGTTTACTTTGTTTGAAAAATCATTTGTTTTTAAGTTATTTTTCTATTTCTCATTGTATTATTTTCATGTGTAATTGTGTCATGCCACTGCAGTCCGGCCTAGAGGAGAGTGTGACACTCTGTCTCCAAAAAAAAAAAAAAAGTAATTTGGTAAATATATTGAATAGTTACTATGAATTCATTTTACTAAGAAAAAATACACAGATTTGTCAATAATAACCCATTGGAAAGTTGCAATTTCATTGCTAAGAATATGTATTTGACCTCCAAATCGAGCGTTTATTTCCTTTTTTTCTTCCTTTGCAGATTAACTATTTCCTATCTGTGGTTCCTTCACATCAACTGAAACAATGCAGCAAAATCACAGTGTGACTGAATTCATACTGTTAGGATTAACACAGGATCCCTTGAAGCAGAAACTAGTGTTTGTAATATTCTTAATTTTCTATATGGGAACTGTAGTGGGGAATATGCTCATTTTTGTGACCATCAAGTCCAGCCGGACACTAGGAAGCCCCATGTACTTCTTCCTATTTTATTTGTCCATTGCTGATTCTTGTTTTTCAACTTCCACAGCCCCTAGATTAATTGTGGATGCTCTCTCTGCAAAGAAAATTATATCCTACAATGAGTGCATGACACAAGTCTTTGGGCTACATTTATTTGGCTGCATGGAGATCTTTGTCCTCATCCTCATGGCTGTTGATCACTATGTGGCCATTTGTAAGCCCTTGCGTTACCCAACCATCATGAGCCGGCAGGTCTGCATCATCCTGATTGTTCTTGCCTGGATAGGGTCTTTTATACACTCTATGGCTCAGATTATCCTGGCCTTAAGGTTGCCTTTCTGTGGACCCAATTTGATTGATCATTATTGCTGTGATTTGCAGCCCTTGTTGAAACTTGCCTGCATGGACACTTACATGATCAACCTGCTGTTGGTGTCTAACAGTGGGGCAGTTTGCTCAACTGGTTTCATGATTTTGATAATTTCATATATTGTCATCTTGCATTCACTGAGAAACCGCAGTGCAGAAGGGAGGAAAAAGGCTCTCTCCACTTGCACTTCTCACGTAATTGTAGTCATCTTATTCTTTGGCCCATGCATATTCATATATACACGCCCCCCAACCACTTTCCCCATGGATAAGATGGTGGTGGTATTTTATACTATTGGAACACCCTTTCTCAATCCACTCATCTACACACTGAGAAATGCAGAAGTGAAAAATGCCATGAGACAGTTATGGCATGGCAAAATTATTTCAGAAAACAAAGGATAAATTGAGGGCCTGGCCTGATTACTTATTCAGTCAAATCATGATTTATTCAGTCAAATCATGATTTAACTGAGTAAGTATAGATATCAAATAGGAAAGTACCTGAATGTTGTGGGAATAATATACATCATATCTAAGTTTGTGGGTTCCTATGTTTTCTAGTGAACAGGAGCTACGATTACCAAGACATTGTCTTTTGTGCCAGAACTAGATAGAGTATAGATTAATTAAGGTGATTATGGGCCAATAGTCTTTTCTTTTCAGATTATCTTCCTTTCCAGTCATGCATTTTCTAAGGTGTAAACCTGACTATCTCTATGCATTCTAATCTAATGCATCTGATTTTCTTACTTCTTTCCTGTACTTTTGACCATAGACTGATAAACTCCCTGAAATCTTCAATTTGGCTCCTCCTTTTCCTAACAGCTCAATTCTGCCATTGCTGATTGTGAACTACACATCACAACTCTGTCTACACTGGTTTAATAAAAAGACATTTATACAATCACAAGTGTTCAAATTTGTGAGCACCCACAAAGAAGTAACAAATTCCTTCCATAATGCATTTACAATAAGGTATCAAGCTTCCTCCTGAACACTTCTAGGGCAAAGGAACCAACTCAGTATATCAAGATGTCCATTTACATTTTATCACTACTTTGTATTTAGAAAGTTCTATATTTTTGAGTCAGAGGCTAATATACTGCAGGTACAACATGTTTCCTGAGCCTGAAGTGCAGAAGGGTAGAACGTGGTTGAAACCAAAAATGGTATGATCTATTGTGTTTAAAGTTGGGTGATGTCAATGAAATAAATAAAATTGTCATAGGAATTCAGAAAACACTCAGGACACTTGTCTCTAGTGGGTTTAGGGAGAAACTACTACTGCTATAGGAAGTTACCTCTCTATTTATTCTGTCCTAATAATTGGGGCTGCATAGATTCACAGGTTAGAAGTGGCAAGGGAATTTTCATGCCCAGAGTGAGTACAGCAGGTAAAACACTGCACTTTAGATGTTTATATTATGGACTTTTGTGTGTGTGTGTGTGTGTGTGTGTGTGTGTGTGTGTGTGTGTGTGTGTGTGTGTGACGGAATCTCGCTCTGTTGCCCAGGCTGGAGTGCAGCGGCGCAATCTCGGCTCACTGCAAGCTCCGCCTCCGGGGTTCACGCCATTCTCCTGCCTCAGCCTCCCGAGTAGCTGGGACTACAGGTGCTCGCCACCGCGCCCAGCTAATTTTTTGTATTTTCAGTAGAGATGGAGTTTCACCGTGTTAGCCAGGATGGTCTCCATCTCCTGACCTTGTGATCCGCCCGCCTCGGCCTCCCAAAGTGCTGGGATTACAGGCATGAGCCACCGCGCCTGGCCATTATGGACTTTTAATATTCATCTATTTCAGTGCAATAAAGTGTACCACATCTTTAATAACTGTTATCAGATTCCACTTCATTTTTAACCTTATTTATCATTATTTAATGAAAAATATTACCAATTGAAATTATGTTCTCCTGTCAAAGATAAATTTAAAATAAATTCAATTGGCCGGGTGCGGTGGCTCACGCTTGTAATCCCAGCACTTTGGGAGGCCGAGGTGGGCGGATCACGAGGTCAGGAGGTCGAGACCATCCTGGCTAACACGGTGAAACCCCGTCTCTACTAAAAATACAAAAAAAAAAAAAAAAAAAAAAAAAAATTAGCCGGGCCTGGTGGCGGGCGTCTGTAGTCCCAGCTAAGGCAGGAGAATGGCGTGAACCCAGGAGGCGGAGCTTGCAGTGAGCCGAGGTCGCACCACTGCACTCCAGCCTGTGTGACAGAGCAAGACACTGTCTCAAATAAATAAATAAATAAATAAAATAAATTCAGTTAAATAACGTGAGTGTTTTATGAGCTCACTTCACTTCGTTTTCTGTGATGTAATGTTTCCAGTGTTAGCACTAGTGTCCCAAAGTTGACATATCATACACAAGGAAGGCCATATATTTAATAGACAGTGGAAACTTAATGATTCCATTATTAACTTATCTAATATCCTTCACAACAACACACGTACATACACGAACACACATATGCACACACATACCCTATAAAGGCCTTAATGTTGATTTGCATTGCAGATAAATAATTGAACATTAAAAGTTTAGAAAAAAGGTATATGGGTAAGCACAGGCACAGGAAAAAAAAAGAAAAGGATAAATTAAAATATAAATAAATAAATAAGGATTGGAAAATAGAATAAGAAGAAGCTATACAGGGGAAGAATATTGAAATGTTTTGTGTATTGTAGAAGTACTATTAGTCAAATCAAAATGGAAAATAAAGATAAAATATTTTAAAAGTTCTTCAACACCGTATCCATTCGATGGGTAATTTTGGAATGACCATCCTCCCTCAAAAGTGATTGACCTAAAAGAAAAAGTGTAAATTCTGATTATCTCTTCATTTCAGGAACAAGCAGTGTCTAAATGTGTCCAAACTCTTTGTTTTTATTATACTTGTGTCTCACTAAAATAATACCAAGTTTGTTATTTATATTGAAAAATTAAATTTTGAAGTGAAAAATCTAAAGTTTAGAGAACTGAACAAATTAGTACCTTGAGATTGTCTTGCTAAGAAGTAACAGCATTAAGGTTTTAACTCAGTTCTATATGTCTCCTATGTTAGTAAAAAATCTTAATTGAAACATCTTTTCAAATGGCCAAAAATATAAAAAGTATTAGGAAGTTGATGCAGTGATTATGAACTGAACTTTTTTTAACTTTAAGATGGGTGGTGGAATATGATGAATAGAGTAGTATGCACCCTAGAATCACACTACATAAATCCAAATCCTGGCTTTGTCAATTTACAGCCTTGTAACTTTAAGAAAAATATGTGAAATCTTAGGCCTAATTTTTATCTGTAAATCAAAAGTTAAAATAGTTTCTATTTTATTGGCTTGTCATCAGAATTAAAGAAAATAATATTCCTAAAGAACTTAAAATAACAAATTTAATATGAGCTTTCATAATAAAATAGATTTTTCAAAAAATTAATTTAAATCTATGTTTTTTATTAATATAAACCACCCATATTTATTAACAATGTTTTTCTTTTGTTTTCAAAGAATGTAATTTATAATTGGAAATAAAGTTTAACTCAAAATAACACAGTCAAGTTTTGTTTTAATAGGATTAAATAAAAACCTAAGAGAATTTTAAATGCATTGGTATCACTTTAAAATGAAAAGAGGGAGTCTTTATGGAACATGTTCCCGTATCTGCACATTTGCATCATCAACTTTAAATAGTCCATATGTAAAGGAAAGAGAGGAGCATCCTTCTGATGTGAGCGTATAAGAGATAATCATAAAGTGGGGCAAAGGGACATCAATTTAAGTTGGTGTCTGGCATGTAACTAAGGTTTAAAATAGCAGAGATAAGAGGTGAACAAACTCTAGATTATCATTTACACATAGTTAATAGCACATGACCTGGAATAGTGTATTCTACTTTTCACTCTTCTGCTTCCTCCTCTATTCTTCATTTCACCTCAGTGCTGACACAAGGTGGAAGAGACATATTATTGAAAATCTGCTTATATTGAGGTCCCACAAGAACAATTTTGGTTAATTGATTGGACTACTGAATACTTAGTGAAATTTTCCTTCCTCTTTAACCTTCTTTTCCCTTGCCTTCCCATCTATTTTCTACCATGCTTTGTACACACACTTTTAGAAGACACCGTTGAGAGGCAGGGTTGTAAAAACAAAGTAAAATTAGTGGGGAATATACATGGGTAAATAAGCATAAAAAAACATGCTCAACAGTATCTGTTATTAAGGAATTGCAAATTAAAACAATGAGATACAACTATACCCCTATTAGAATGGCCAAAATTCAAAATAATAACACCACCACATGTTGACAAGGATGTGGGACAACAGAAACTCTTATACATTGCATAGAAGAGGAAATGAAAATTGACATTGAAGAAGCTTAAAGTTTTCCAAATACATTGAACCTAAAAAGATTGCCATAAAGACACATTGTAAATAAAATGCTAGAATAAAAAGACAAAGAGATTGATCACAGAAAGTAATGTTAGCAGCACGGCATAATAGGAGTTCCCCATTTTCACTCCCCTGACGATGACAGAAATTCAACCAGCAACTATCCAGAGGCAAAAAAATACTATCACGAATATCCCAGACCTCGAAAGTGAGTCTGAGAAAGACTTTTGGACCAGAGAACTGAGGAAAGCCACATTTTCACATCTTCCTCAACCCAGGAGCCAACTGCAAGTCAGTGTTATCCATGGAGGGAGCCTCTGCCCCCATTCAACGCCAGCAGCTGCATCATGACTTGACCAAGCCTCAGTACTCTGCTTAAGACCACCCCAGGCTGAGATCAAGCCCAAGTCAAAACATATCAAGCATAATTTTAGGCCCTGCCATACTTGTGTAGCCTAACAGCAAGCCCATCGACCTCACCCAGTTTCAGATTCCAGCACACAGCTCTGCAAAACTACAGATTCCAAACAACCATGGTGCATCTAGGAAAGACAACCTGTCACCTTGCCTAATCAGAGATGTTTGTAGTGCCAATCATCAGCTCCGCTTGATGTCAGAGTGATCTCATCAGTCCATGGAGCATAACCATCAGTATCGTTTAACCTCGGAGCACAAAACATTATCCAGCAGCACTAGATAACCCAACACCATGGTCTGCCTGTCTGGAGTTGCTACCAGCCAGCTCATCCAGAACCCAGACTAGACTAGTAATAAAGGTTTATCACTGCCAAAGAACAGCTTCAAAAGCTAGAAGAGGTGGTTATCTTCTCAAATGCACTGGCATCAATCTAAGAACACAAAGATTATGAAAAGTCAGGTAAACATGACACCACAAAAGGAACTAATAAATCTCTAATAATAGACTCAGAAGTAGTGGAGATCTGTGAAACAACTGACAAAAGAATTCAAACTAATCCTTTTAAAGAAGTTCAGAGAACTTTAAGAAAACATAAACACAAAATTAAAAAAAATTTGGAAAACAATGAAAAATGAAAGATTTTACAAAGAAATAGAAACAATGTAAAAGGAAAATCAAACTCCAAGAGATAAAGAATAACTACATTTAAAAATTCAATAGAAAGCTACAAAAGCAGTTTTGAAAAAAAAAAAAAGAAAAAAATCAGTGAGCTCAAAGATAAGACATCTGAAACTATCCAATTAGAAGAGCAAAAATAAAAAAGAATGAAAAACAAAAAAGAAGGCCTACAGGAATCATGGGACATAATCTGACAAACTATCATTTATATTTTAAGAAGTTTATGAAGAAAAGAGAGCAAAAGATCCAGAAAACGTATTCAAGAAAATAATAGCTAAAACTTTGCAAATCTGGGGAAAGCCAACATCATCCAGGTGCAGGAAGATTAGAGGTCACCAATCAAATTCAACTGAGAGAGGAATTCACCAAGACAATCATTATCAAATTATCAAAGACAAAGAATACTGAAAACAGCAAGAATTTTAAAAATTTTTAAAAATTCACATTCAAAGAAACCCAAATACAGCTTTCAGAAGATTTTTCAGCAGAAACTCTTTAGGCAAGAAGAAATTGGGATTATATATTCAACGTGCTGAAAACAAACAAACAAACTGTCAATTAAGAATACTTTACCTGGCAAAGCTGTTCTTCAGAAACAAAAGGAGAAATAAAAACTTTCCCAGAGAAAGAAAAGTTAAGGAAGTTCATCACCAGGAGGTCTTCAGAGGAATTACTGTAAGACTGATAATTAATAGCATGACACATACGAAACTAAAAAAATGTCAATGGCATAAGTAATTCATACTCAGAATTCTCTAATGCTGTAAGATTAGTGTGTAAAGAAATTTTATCCATAATTGAGGTTTAAAAGACAAAACTATTGAAAACAACTGTAGCTACAAGAAATTGGTAAGGCATAAAAATTACAAAAACAAATGTAAATGTTGACATCAAAATCATAAAAGGTGAATGGGATGAAAGTATAGAGTTTTTGTACGCAATGAAAGGCGGCAAGTTGTTATCAGCGCAAAGTATCCTGTTATAAGGGTAAGATATTTTATGTAAGCCCCATCGTAACCACAAAACAAAAACCTGTATTATTTTCACATAACATGAAAAGAAAGAATTCAAAGCACACCACCACATAAAACCTTCAAACTACAAAAGAAGACAACAAGAGAGAAAGAATCAAAAGATCTGAAAAAAAAAATCAGAAAACAAATTATAAATGGGAGTAGTAAGTTCTTACCCATTGATAATTACCTTAAATATAAATGAGTTATATTCTCCAGTAAAAACATTTACAGCAACTGATTGGATTAAAAAACAAGATACAACTATATGCTTCCTATAAGAGGCTCATTTTACTAGTAAGAACACACATAGATTAAAAGTGAAGGAATGGAAGAAAATATTCCATGCAAATGGAAAACAAAAGAAAGCAGAGGTAGCTATATTTATATCTCAAAATAAACTTTTAGCCAAAAACTGTGAAAAGACACAAAGAAGATAATTCTATTAATATAATGATCAAATGATTAATTCACCAAGAGACGTAACAATTAACTATATCTGCACCCAACAGCAGAGCATATAAATACATAAAGAAATTGTTAGCCAGTTGTAGTGATTCATACCTGTAGTCCCAGCTACTCTGTAGGATGAGGCAGAAATATCACTGAGTCCAGGAGTTCGAGGCTGCAGTGAGCTATGATAGCACCACTGCACTCCAACCTAGACTCCAGCCCTGTCTCAAAAAATAAAAATAAAGATAAATAATTTCGATAATATTGAATATCGAAAAAACTAAATGAAAATAATTTTAAAAATCAATTATTAAATATTCTGAAAGGAGAGAGTCTGACATAAAATAACAGTGCCTCATATTTAAAAATGACCAGATCCATTGAAACAAGACAAGAATGTCCATTCTCAAAAATTTATTTTTATATTTAAATTAGTACTGAAAGTACTAGCCAGAGCAATTAGGCAAGTTAAAGAAATAAAAGACATGCAAATGGGAAAGAAGAAGCACAATTATCCCTGTTTAAAGATGACATTACAAAATACAAAAACAAATACAAACATGTTAGACCTCAAAAAATACAGCAAAGTTGCAGAACACAAATCAAATACAAAAATTAGTTGAATTTCTATACACTAATGACAATGTCACTGAAAAGGATATTAAGAAAATAATCCCATTTAGGATAGCATCAAAAATAATAAAATTATTTTATTTTATTTTATTTTATTTTATTTTTGTAAGACAGGTGTCACTCTGTTGCCTAGACTGGAGTGCAGTGGTGCAATCATGGCTCATGGCAGACTCAATCTCCTGGATTCAAGCCATCCTCCAGCCTCAGCCTCCCACATAGCTGGGACTACCGGCATGCACCCCCTACCCAGCCTTTTTTTTTTTTTTTTTTTTTTTTTTTTTTTTTTTTTTGTAGAAACAAGGTCTCACTACATTGCCCAGGCTTGCCTCAAATTCCTGAGGTTAAAGAATCACCCCACCTCAATCTCCCAAAGTGCTAGGATTACAGGAATGCACCACCATTCTCAGTCAAGAATAAAATTTGTAGATATAAACTTAACCAAGGAGATGAAAGACTTGTGCTATAAAGCTACAAATTATAGATGAACAAAATTAAAGAAGACATAAATAAATGAAAAGGTACCCTATGTTCATAGATTGGAAGACCTGACATTGTTAACAGTTCATACAACAAAGGGACCAACAGATTCAATCCAATCCCTATCAAAATTTCAGTGGCTTTTTATACAGAAACGAACAAAAATATTCTAAAATCCATGCAGACCTCGTAAGAACCCAGAATAATGAGAACAATCTATAGAAAGAACAAAGCTGCAGATACCACAGTTCTTGACTTCAAAATATTTTACAAAACTTATACTAATTTTAGCAGTATGACCCTAGCATAAACCCAGACATATAGTCCAATGGAACAGAATAGAGACTCTGCAAATAAATCCAGGCAGATATGGTCAACTCATCTTCAACAAGAATGACAAAAATACACCCTAAGGAAAAGATAGTCACTTAAACAATGTTACTGGGAAAACTGGATATCCATAAGCCAAATGACAAAAACAGACTCATTGTACAGCATAGTTTAAAAATCACTTCAAATTTAATTAGAGATTTAAAGACAAAGACCTAGAACTGTAAAACTTTTAGTAGAAAAAAAAAAATACAGGAAAAGATTCATCACATTGGTCTTGGCAATGATTTCATAGATACAACAACAAAAGCACAGGTAACCAAAGACAAATAAGATAAGCGGGATAGATATGAAGGGCGCGCCCAAGATGGCCGAATAGGAACAGCTCAAGCCTCCAGCTCCCAGCGTGAGCAACACAGAAGATGGGTGATTTTTGCATTTTCTTTTTCTTTTTTTTTTTTTTTTTATTATACTTTAAGTTCTAGGGTACATGTGCACAATGTGCAGGTTTGTTACATATGTATACATGTGCCATGTTGGTGTGCTGCACCCATCAACTGGTCAGCACCCATCAACTCGTCATTTACATCCGTTATAACTCCCAATGCCATTCCTCTCCCCTCCCCCCTCCCCATAATGTGATGTTCCCCTTCCCATGTCCAAGTGATCTCATTGTTCAATTCCCACCTATGATCGGGAACATGTGGTGTTTGGTTTTCTCTTCTTGCGAAAGTTTGCTGAGAATGATGGTTTCCAGCTGCATCCATGTCCCTGCAAAGGACACAACCTCATCCTTTTTTATGACTGTATAGTATTCCATGGTGTATATGTGCCACATTTTCTTAATCCAGTGTCACTGATGGACATTTGGGTTGATTCCAAGTCTTTGCTATTGTGAATAGTGCTGCAATAAACATACGTGTGCATGTGTTTTTATAGCAGCATGACTTATAATCCTTTGGGTATATACCCAGTAATGGGATGGCTGGGTCAAATGGTATTTCTAGTTCTAGATCCTTGAGGAATTGCCACACTGTCTTCCACAATGGTTGAACTAGTTTACAGTCCCACCAACAGTGTAAAAGTGTTCCTATTTCTCCACATCCTCTCCAGCACCTGTTGTTTCCTGATTTTTTAATGATTGCCATTCTAACTGGTGTGAGATGGTATCTCATTGTCGTTTTGATTTGCATTTCTCTGATGGCCAGTGATGATGAGCATTTTCTCATGTGTCTGTTGGCTGTATGAATGTCTTCTTTTGAGAAGTGTCTGTTCATATCCTTTGCCCCTTTTTGATGGGGTTGTTTGTTTTTTTCTTGTAAATTTGATTGAGTTCTTTATAGGTTCTGGATATTAGCCCTTTGTCAGATGAGTAGATTGCAAAAATTTTCTCCCATTCTGTAGGTTGCCTGTTCACTCTGATGGCAGTTTCTTTTGCTGTGCAGAAGCTCTTTAGTTTAATTAGATCCCATTTGTCAATTTTGGCTTTTATTGCCGTTGCTTTTGGTGTTTTAGACCAACCATCATTCTCAGCAAACTATCACAAGAACAGAAAACCAAATACCGCATGTTCTCACTCATAGGTGGAAATTGAACAATAAGATCACTTGGACACAGGAAGGGGAACATCACACACCAGGTCCTAATGTGGGGAGGGGGTAAGGGGGAGGGATAGCATTAGGAGATATACCTAATGTAAATGACGAGGTAATGCGTGCAGCACACCAACATGGCACATGTATACATATATAACAAGCCTGCACGTTGTGCACATGTACCCTAGAATTTAAAGTATAATAAAAAAAAAAAAATTCACCAAGTGACCTGAAGGAGATGGTAATAAACCCATGTTAAATGATGGAATCATATAATACAGAAAAACCCACATTTGAGGTTCTGCAAATGCTCTGGTCTGCGCCCTTCTTGAGTCCTGAATTTTTTTTGTTTGTTTGTTTCATTAGAATCACTGACAACAATGTCCTAAATATAAACTTCTTACTTGAAATGTAAGTTTGAGTAAATTTCTCTTCCTATTCTGTAGGATATGTGTGTCTTTCCTCCACAAAGGTTTTTTTCTAAATCAGGAAGTGAATTCCCAGCAGTCTAACAAATAATTTTTCTTGTCATTCTTTTTTTATTATTAAATCCCAACTATGCATAAAATTCAACTCTCTTCAGTTTGAACATGAGAATACTGAGTTGCCAGCTCAGAGTTGATGAATGACCTGAGGGTGGAAACATAATTTTTCTGATCCCACATTAATGCTTTTTTTCTAGCATTACTTTATATCTTGCCATGAAAGGTATATCTCATTAAGTTTTTACTTAAGATCATTTTGACCTTTTTTACTCATAACTTTGGATTTTTTTAAGTTTAACATTTTATTTCTTATCAGAAACCACCATCAATCTGTTCCATATTCTCCTCATGGCCTGATTTACTTCCTTATTCCTGAAAGTGTAAATCAGAGGATTGAGCAAGGGAGTTAAGATGGTGTAAAATATTGCCACCATTTTGTCAACGGAAAAAGCAGATGGAGGTCGTGCATATACAAATATGCATGGGGCGAAGAACAAAATCACAACAGCAATGTGAGATCCACAGGTGGAGAGAGCTTTCCAGCGCCCTTCAGAACCGTGGGTTCTCAGAGAGAGCAAGATGACAGCATAGGAGACAAGCAACAAGGAGAAGTTTATGATGCAGATAAACCCACTGTTGATGACCACCAAGAGGCCAAAGATGTGAATATCAGTGCAGGCAAGCTCTAGTAATGGGTACAAGTCACACATAAAATGATCGATGACATTGGGGCCACAAAAGGGAAGCTGGACAGTAAAAAGAATTTGTATCATGGAATGCAAGAGGCCCCCTGTCCAGGCTATCCCCATGAGAATGCCACAGAACCTCCGGTTCATGATAGAAGAGTAATGCAAGGGCTTGCAAATGGCCACATAACGATCATAGGCCATGACTGTGAGGACAATCACCTCCACCCCAGCAAAGAAGTGTTCAGCAAAGAGCTGCATCATGCAGCCTTCAAAAGAGATGGTTTTCGTGACATAGAGGGAGTCCACAATCATCTTTGGGGTGATGACAGAGGAGAAGCACGCATCCAGGAAGGACAGGAAGCCCAAGAAGAAGTACATAGGGGACCCCAGAAGAGCAGGGCTGCTGAGTATGGTTACTACAATTAGCATGTTGCCCCCAACAGTTGCAATGTAGACAACCAAAAATACAGCAAATACTATTTCCTGAACATTTGGATTCTGTGAAAGTCCCAGGAGGACAAACTCAGTTACGAAGCTTTGGTTTTGCATGTTTTCCAAGGAAAAGATGAAAGCTCCGACACGGATCATGTGGAATCTGCAATTAGGACAAAGTAAAATTTGTTTCAAATCAATTTGTAGTATCATAGTCATCAACAAGTTGGTTCATCCATATGCAAAATTATTGAGTGCTTCTGTTGTCATTGAAAACATAAATTAGAAATTCTTGGAGGTAGCACTGACATATCAGGCAGAATTATGATGGAGATAATTTAAAGAATACTTGAAAACAACCAGAGGTTCAATACGGCAAAAGGATATGTGGTAGAGAAGAGAAGAGAAAGAGTTTTCATATCAAGTGCCAGCTTTGATCATTTACTAGTGGCTTCCTGCTGTGAATTATTGAGAAGTATTCTGAAGTTACCTCTCAATTATGAGAGAAAGAGCATTGTAACTTACTTATTCCTGCCATTGGCATGAAATCAGAGCAGGGATAACCAGCATCCCATTCCTAATCAGGAGACTGCTTTATCTACAATTAGAAGAAAATAGCATATAGCTCAAGAGACACTTAAAAATTATGGCTGCTCTTCAAATATTTCTTTAAAATATTTAAAATGAATTCATTCTGAATTCATTCTTTACAAAAGAGAAAGATCTCTAGAAAGTCCCTAACCTGACATTTAATTCATGAAAAGTATGCACTAAGTGCCGAGGGTTTTCTTATCTGTCATTTTAAAATGAAAATAGAAGTTTATCATTATTATAAAAGTAATAATGTCTACATCAGAATGTTGTTATGATGACTAGTGAAACAATGGAAGGCTCAGGACCGACTGCCCTAGGGAGTAGTCTGCATTAGGTCTTATTATCCCTATTTGATTGCTGGGAAACTCATGCTTAAAGAAGTTAAGTTCAAGCAAATAACAGACAATCTGGGATATTAACACAGAACCTCAGGCTCCAACACCCAATTCCTTTCCACTGGATCAGCAGAGAAAGGAGTGGGGATATTCCTTTTCCAGTAAGAACTGCAGAGTAGGAGTGGCCTTTCTACAAACACTTGCATGTACAAATTGGCATCAACCACATAAGTAAGGAAGAGAAACAATATATTGAATATAAATATATTTATATTTTATAAATATATAAAATATATTTTAGAGCCAAAGCGGGAAATAGGATGAGGTGAAATGAGTAAGAACTTCAGCTCCAGACTCATATAGACCTGGGCTCAAGTCCAAGCTCTCCTACTCGTTCTATGGCATGTCAGAACAAGTCACTTCAGAATCTTGAGGTTTTATTAATTATTTTCCAATTTTTATATAGTGTAATCAGGTCTAATGAAGTTTAATTCCTAAAAGTATATGTTTCAACTTTATATGCATTATTGTGTACCAGAGTGTTTATATATAGCTTACCTACTCATCTCTCAGGATTATGGTGATGGTCAGATTTGAAAATGTGAACATTTTACTTAGGATAAAGTGCTCTTATCAATTGTAGTAACTATTTACTCACTTAAAAAGTCAGCCATCTTATCTACAAAAAGCTTTTCTATGAGTCATCTAGATAATGACTCTCCAACTTTTGACTTCATTTCCACAGGCAGACACAGCTTTAAAGGATAATTGTGTCTTCACCTGTACATATAATTGAAATATATTTTTCAATTACCATATATATGTGCATGTGTTTGAATATATGTATATGTGTATATTTATATGTATATATACCTCTGTTTAAAAAATAGGTGAATAAAAGAATAAAGGGATTTATTTAGAGATTTAAATAAGCTGATTTTTATGAATGTCAGAGTTAACAGAAACAATTTAAAGTGTTAATAAAACTAACAAATATACAATTGTATATGTTAATATACATTCTTTTTCTTACTTTAAAACAGTCATTTCCATTTTTCAGGTTCCATTTCTAAGCAGTGTCTGCACTAGGAATTCCATATCCAGTTATAAGTTATCACCAAGAAAATATGAGCTGAAACAAACCTTATAAGGTTATTAGATAAATCAATAACCATTTATTGCAAAGTAAAGCATGGCAATAAATGATCCAACAGTGCTCATCTTAGCCTAGAACCAAAGCGGGAAATAGGATGAGGTGAAATGAGTAAGAACTTCAGCTCCAGACTCATATAGACCTAGGTTCAAGTCCAAGCTCTCCTACTCGTTCTATGGCATGTTAGAACAAGTCACTTCAAATTCTTAACATTCTCAAAGCCTCAGCTTCCACTTCAGTACATGGATATGGTAAGAATGTCTATCCATACATATCTTGTGAGAATAAGATAAAGCAATGCAAACAAAAGCATTGATGCAGTAAGAAGCATAGAAGATCATGCTGAGTGGTGAGAACAAGCTCTCAGAGCCATTGACACAGAGCAGAAATAACATTTTTACCCTAATTTTTGCTTTACCAAGACCAAGGTGGTTTTACTCATCCTTTTATTAATTTACAAATGTTAAATATCTTATTTGGTCGGTCTCAGTGCAGACATGGTGTTTTAAAATGCACAACACTTTTAAATGTCTTTAGTAATCCCTAAATAAAGTACTGTGGCCCCCATTCTGTCAAGTATCCACTCCTATTTCAAATAACTTCATCGTACATAGAAAACCTAATTGGGTTGGAGATGGAAATAAAGACAAGGCTCTATGTTAATCTAATAATTAAACGATTCTTAATCTCTCCACTTCCTTTATCTGGGCTGCTCTAAGAACAATAACACTTTAGAATTAAAATATTCATTAGATATAAAGAAACCAACCACTTCTTTCAGATAAAAGGGATTTTGAAAATTAGTGTGGAAACTTTGACAATAGAAAGTATAGCATCTTCATAATTTATGGTAACAAGATTTATGGTTTTAAATCATTTTAAAATACTCCTAAATGTGATGTGTTGTTTCAGATTGAATCCTAGAATAGAAAAAAGACAGGAGAAAAAATAATGAAATATGAATAAAATCTGGTGTTTAGTTAACAGTATATATCAATGTTCATTTCATAGTCTTCACAAATGTACCATGGTAATGTAAGATGAAAACATTAAGGGAAACTAAGTGAGTAGTATGCAGAAGCTCTCTATAGTATCTTCACAACTTTTCTCTTAATCTAAAATTACTTCTAACGAAAAGTTACTTAAAAAGTATTTTTTTTCTGCTATTTTTTTATGCTAGCAATCCCAGCTTCATCTACTAGTCGCATACCATGAACAAAACACTATGATTCAGAATCCTCTACTATAAAATAGATAGAAACATTTGAAGCTTCCTCACCCATGAGAGTCCAATAGATAGTTATTCTGAATGTGTTCTGCAAAGTACAAATTAAAAGTAAGATATGAAATCTTTATGTCAATATTATTTTTAAGCAGCATCTACATACACAAAGTGAGCTGGAAAATTGATCATAAGAGTATAATACATGTGTTCAAAACTATACTATTTTTAAGCTACATCCCTTCTAAAATTACAGTAAAACTGCTTAATTCATGTCATCCTTTTGGAAAACATATTAGTAAATAGCTTCAGAATTATAAACATGTTTATTTTCTTTATACTAGTAACCTCAACTCTAAGAACATATTCTAAAAGTGAAATGAAATGGGAAAGTTTTATAATAAAAGATGGTGCAATGTCATTTACAATAGTGAAAATTGAGAAATATGTAAAATATACAATCATAGGAAGATATTTATCTAAATTAGACTATCACAAATTAATATCACATGGTGCTATAAATAAAATACTAATTAATGACACGAGGACATAGAAGTCGAGGCATTTTCACAATATTTTAAGTGAGAAAACAGAAAAAATATAACTCTCCCCATTTGTATAGATATTTGTAATATAATTTTATGATCTAGAAGGAAACATAAAATGACAGAGACTCTATTTGTTCTGTATATCTTGTATTACTGTAAGAATATTTAAAACTAAACATTAAGTTTAAAACTCACACCGCCATATTTTCCATCATCTAAACAGTTCAAAAAGGAGGTAGAACTTGGGGATAATTCATTTGCACACGTGAAACTAATATGTTAACATAACACAGAATCAAATACTAAAAATTTTAAACTTCCTGTACTTTCTATAAATAGTCATATTATGGGCCCTGCCCTCTCCACCCTTTAGACATTCATTTTGATATCAATTTGAAATTCATACTGTCCTATAGGTAGAGGCTTATTTTGTTTATATTTCTCATAGAACATTCCATGGTCTTTCCTTTCTTGATAGCCATACCCTTAATATGCTGGAGTCACCCCTGAGACTGCCCCAGGGCCCCTCACATCATGAACTGTGGTTGCTGGGCCATTTCTTGGGCTGTGACCTGAGGAAGTGGCCTCCTGATTCCCCTCTACACACGTTGCCTACTATTTCCTTCCCATCAGTTTTAACAACAAAACTAATTCTATTTGTCCTGGAAATAATAGAATTCCTATTTCAAGTATGAAGTATATACAACATTCAAAACTATAAGAAGAATTAGTGGTAAGGTTATCATTATAAGTAATGTTTTGTAGTTATAGTTCAAGCAGTAAATTTTAGAGACATTTATGTGGACGTATGAATGCATATTAGTCGCATTTGCATACATTTTTTCCAAATAAATACTGTTAGGACAAAGAAGAAGAACAAATTAAAATCCTATTTGTAATTATCCTCCCTGTTAAGTTTCTTAAATCCACCACATTTTTGATCCAGGATTATTATTCAACCATGAAAAGTTTATTCCTGGCCTGTCTAGCTAAGCATGTTCCTTTCCCTGGCAACCTGGGAAATAATGTTCTCTTCAACTTTCAGAATTTCAGATCATTTCCTCTCCTTTCAGTGTTGCTCTGTTAATTTCCCTAAATGGTCCAACTTTTATACTATTACTTTCTGGAATTTGAAGGAAAAAAAAACCCTTTTTCTTTTTCCACTTTTCCACTGGTGTCCTTTCTCCTATTAGATGCCTGACCCTTCCTTTTTACTTTTCTTTTCTTTTCTTTTCCTTTCTTTTGAGACAGAATTTCTCTCTTGTCGCCCAAGCTGCAGTGCAGTGGCATGGATCTCATCTTACTGAGACCTCCACCTCCCCTCCTGGGTTCAAGCACTTCTCTTGCCTCATCCTCCCAAGTAGCTGAAATTACAGGCAGCCACCACCACACCTGGCTAATTTTCACGTTTTTAGTAGAGACGGGTGTTTGTCATGTTGGCCAGGCTGGTCTTGAACTCCTGACCCCAGGTGATCTGCCTGCCTCAGCCTCCCAAATGCTAGGATTACAGGCATGGGACACCGTGCCTGGCTCTTTTTTTTTTTTTTTCCTTCTGTTTTCTTAGTGATTTATCTCATTTTAAGGAGGAGACAAAGCCATGACAACTAGCGCTAAAGCAATTCACAGCTTCAGGCATTTAAATTTTCCTAAACAATTCTAAGAAAGGAACTTAAAGCTACTTATGACATCAAATGCACTTGGGAAAAGTGAGGGAGCCATGGTTAAAATCAGAAGAATTTACTCTGTGGCTTGAGTCATGATTTCTCATCCTTGGGGTCTTTCTCAGGGCCATTTGTGAGGGGATAATTGTGGAAAGAGTAATGTTTCATTCTATGTCAGTAAATATAGTCACTATCATTCTATATCAGTAAATGTAATCATTATTTAGCTCTGTAAATGATACAGTAGTACTTGAATTATCCATGTTACATCAGTTTTCTTTATACAGCCTCAGGAAATTCTACTCTTTAAAACATCAGGAAAGTGGCAGCATTAGAGGATAAATGATAATTATTTTATTAGACTTGAAGTAATTAGGTGCTTTGGTCCTCCAAAAACCACCAGCTTGCAGTTTGTTATAACAGCTGCTGTTTACTGGGTACCTATTATGTGTCAAGTGCCATTCTATGGTCTCTGCATGTATTATTTTATTTGTTTTGGCATTCTTTGAGCTTGCTAATATTATTGTCCTCATTAAATATGAGGAGTCAGAGAATCAGAAAGGCTATGCAACTGCCCAAGTTTACAATTATGAAGGTAGGCTCGTGCGTAGCATTAAAATTTGTATCCTGACCACAACACCCACACTTTAAAGCACTCCAACGCAACTTGAAATCCTCTCGGAAAATGCAAAAATGCGAATTATAACCTCACCATTTATCAGTTCCTTGGAAATTTTGGTGATGCCCAGTCTCCTGTTCTCTATAGTGAAGAGTCCATCCTGTGGCTAAAGGTGAGATTGTTTCCAGCTCTTCCTTCTACATTTAATAGACAAAGGAAGAGCATCTTCGGCAGGCGAGGCAGGCAGTGTTCCCCACTGCTTCTCAGGTGCTGTCTTCAACATGGTCTCAGGAAAATCAATAAATAAATGAAGGAACAAAAGTTTCCTCCTTGGTTTCTAACAGGAATTTAAAGAGGTTTCCCTGCGAGGTCATGAACTTGAAGAATAGCTCCTCCATTCCCCACAGGGTTTTGGTAATGTCCCATCAGTATGATTTGCTAAGATGCAATTTTATGTTTGCATTTGCTCAAGAGTTTGCAAAACAACTTTCATGGCCCTGATAATTAGAGTTCTTTGTTTGTTTGTTTTAACTTCTCCTGGGTTTCTATTTGAAGATGCTTTCCTTTCCCTTTGTGTTCAGGAACAGAACACTGTGTACTGTGATGAAATATGTCTCTGCAGAATTTGGGGAAAATGCCTACTCACTACGCCCTAAAGAGTGATTTCTGGGACGAGGCAGCATTAATCAATAAGGACAACATGTGTTGTTTTGGGACTGTGGTAGCAATGAGATGAGTGCTTATTAAAGAATAACATTTTATGTATAGGTATGCAAAGAGGTATAGAGTAATTGAAATGTGATTTTTTTTTCTTGCAGAAACTGATCTTGAGATACCATGACTTTAAAAATTACAATCTCTAGAAAGTACAGTTCCTAGAAATTAAAGGAATTTTTATCTTTTTATTTTATTTTATTTGAAAAGAATATATGGTCTGTTTAAGATAACGTAGCATTGAGACTGAAGCTTGAGGGACGACTTAAACTGATCACCTCAGGTCCCTTTAGAAAGGGACCACATCAAACAATTGGCTGCTTTCCACAGTCTCCAAACATTTTTACCTATTTCTTTGCAAATATGTAATTTTTAATTTTATCATTGATGAATGACATGCATACAGAAATACACACACAAAGCATTCAGGTAAAGCTTGATGAATTATTACAAGACTAATATACATACGTAACCAAGAAGTAAAACCAGCCTGATTTATATCACCAACAATCACTTTCTCCCTCCTTCTCCCATAAAGGCAACCAATGTCTTAAGAGCTAACATTGTACATCAACTTTCTCTTTTTTTTTTTTTTTTTTTTTTTTTTTTTTTTTTTTTTTTTTTTTTTTTGAGACGGAGTCTCGCTCTGTCGCCCAGACTGGAGTGCAGTGGCGCGATCTCGGCTCACTGCAAGCTCCACCTCCGGTTCACGCCATTCTCCTGCCTCAGCCTCCGGAGTAGCTGGGACTACAGGCGCCCGCCACCACGCCCGGCTAATTTCTTTTTGTATTTTTAGTAGAGACGGGGTTTCACCGTGTTAGCCAGGATGGTCTCGATCTCCTGACCTCGTGATCCGCCCGCCTCGGCCTCCCAAAGTGCTGGGATTACAGGCTTGAGCCACCGCGCCCGGCAACTTTCTCTTTTTATACAACTGTTGTATTATAAAAAATTTTAAACATATACAAAACAAATAAAATTGTATAATAGACCCCATCACTCAACCTCAAGAGTTACTAATCATGTGTCATTTTTGTTTCATCTGTACTTCAACCCATTCACCACCTCCCACTTCATTCTTTATTTTCAGTTCTTCTTTTGGTGTGTGTGATATCCTGCCTATTTTTATATCTACTCATATCCCACAGAAAAATGTAGGATTGAAGAGATTCATCAAAAAAGTCAAGGCCCAGAAGCACTGTTACTTCAATTGCCTAGGAATTTACAGAGAAGTGTTTTCTTGTCATGGGATTTTAGATGTGTGTTCTGAAACAGAAGAGTCACCTGGCATAGACCACAGTCCTGGTTACGGTGATATTTTTAAAATATCACTCAGCAACAAGACCAGCCATTCATTCTGGAATCCTGGTTCTCACTTCAAACCACAGTTATACTGTTAGAATCTTCTACTTTATCCCATGTCCTGCTTTGCTTAATCCTTTATTAGTACTGTAACATGAAAATAAGATTGTAAAGATGGGCCAGGCATGGTGGCTCAAACCTGTAATCCCAGCTGTTTGTGAGGCCGTGGCAGGAAGAGGACTGAAGCCCAGGAGTTTGAGAGTAGCCTGGGCAACAATAGGGAGACTTCAACTCTACAAATTTGTTTTTTAAATTAGCTGGGTATGGCAGCACTTGCCTGTGGTCCTGATTACTCCAGAGAATGTGGCAGGAGGACTGCCTAAGCCCAGGAGGTCAAGGCTGCAGTGACCTCTATTTGCACCACTGCACTCCAGCCTGGTTGACAGCGCAAGATCCTGTACCAAAAAAAAGAGAGAAAGATTGTAAAGATGGAGTAGGGAGATAACATAAGAAATATATTATATTTGCACAGTTATGAAAAATAGAATAACTCTGAAAAGTTTAAATAGTTTAAATCAGAAAAGAGAAAGACAGAGACAGAGAGAGTCATAGTCAAGGAGAAGAAATAGCGGGTGAAGGAATAGCCATTTTTTCTTGTAGAATTTATCCAATACTCTACTCTTTCCTAAAACTCTATCTTCATCATTTATTAAATTAAAAAAAAAATTGTACTAAGTTTCCAAAGACAGGTGGCTCAATTTCTGGGCAATTCCTTATCATGCAACCTATAGCAAAGTTATTTACAAACCAGAGCTTCAAGAAATGTTCCTGATATCTAATAGATCTAATCCTCTATCCCTATGCTTCTCACACTTTTTATTACCAAGGCTACTATTCAAACCTGGGCCCACATTCATATGCATTTTAGAACTGGTTTATCAGTTAATGTAAAAAAATGTTTCATCTTTATAGAGGGAGGAATCTGAGGGTATTAATTCATCATAAAATTAATGTCTCTAAAATCAGGGTCTCCCCTAGAATGTGCAAAGTCAGCCAAATATGTTTTGCAGGAACTCTGTTTATATAATCAGGTTGATGTAAAAAAAATAGTTTGACTGAAGAGTGTATTACAAAATTTCTGAGCTAGTGTCTGATGTAGTGATTTATTGGATGGAGATTTAGAATTGTGAGCAGAGAAGAAGTACCTATGTACTTGCTTATTGTCCAACCAGAGCACATGAAAATTCTTCTTGGTGCCCAAGCATCTCTCTTCCCATTCAGGTCCAGGAACCATCTCTTCTTGTTTTTTGCAAACCCTGCTTATGTTGAAATAATGCCTTTGCACTTCTTTCATACTATTTATTTAACTCTATTTTACCTCATTACTTATGATGTTACATCATTTATGGGGCTGTCCACTAATATGGGATTCCAATGACTCTCTCAAAGATATTTTCTTAATAATGATCACAGACACAAGTCTGATAACCAGAGGCTGCAAGATTATCTGAACAAGTTCCTTCCTTGGTCATGTCGAATTGACCTTTTGGAATTTTAAAGCGTTAATATAGAACTACAATTCTTCCAACCATGCCTTCTCTTGAGCACATTAGACTATAATCATGGTATTCCTGGAAAGTGATATCTTTTGAAAGCCCTACCTTCCAAACACCACCAACAAGGCAGAGGACAGATGAAAAAACTGACTGGGGAATCAAGAAAAGTGGTTTCATTCATACAAGACATGTCCCTCATCTCATATGGCTTAAGACCAACACAGGAGAATACAATGTTACCATCCTTGCTACCAAAGGAAGCAAGAGAGGGCAACCATTGGACAAGTCAGTCAACACTCCAGAGCAAAAGTCTTTAAAGCCCTTGAAATGAATAAGCCTAGCCACCCATACAGAACTTCCTGACACATAGCATAGAGCCTGCAGAAGAGCTGAGATGGCCTTTCTGAGTGCCAACATTAAGGATGCATAAGACGAAAGATGTCTGCCACCACTCTTAGCACCTGCAGGGCCGGAGATGCTGGCACCGCATCAAAGCATGAACAGATAAAAACTGATGAGGCCCCACACACATTTCCAAGGCCAAGTGTTGGTAAGGGGTCATTTATATCCCAGAACTTTGTCCCTGTCCTATGTCACCCAGAATCATCATGTCAACACAATTCTAGTGAGCAATGTAGTACAATCCCATGAGAGAAATAATGAACTCACCTCTGGAAGACATTTGCTTGTCAAGCTGTACTTCTGCTACTCTGATCCTGGCCACAGAGCCTGGGATAACTTCATAGATGCAGCAGCCAGAGCTTCTGAGGACGTCTGGGTAATCTCATGGAATAGAGTGACAAACAGCATCCCAAACAGAAAAGACAGGAAGGGGATCCATGCAGTTGGGTCTGGGCTGGGATGCCCCATCAAAAAAAACTGCCCATTCACAGATACTGAAAGAAAACGTAGAAAATTTTAATGAAGACACTCCGAAGTCTGGACTTCAGAGCAGCAATCCTACTTGTACAGGAGGAGTAAGGACAGTACTATCTAAAATATTATCTCTGGACTGGGTGCAGTGGCTCACACCTGTAATCCCAGCACTTTGGGAGGCTGAGGTGAGCGATCACTTGCAGTCAGGAGTTAGAGAGACCTGCCTGACCAACATGGTGAAACCCTGTCTCCACTAAAAATACAAAAATTAACCACGTGTGGTGTCCACACCTGTAATTCCACCAACTTGGGAGGCTGAGGCAGGAGAATCGCTGGAACCTGGGAGGCAGAGGTTGCAGCAAGCTGAGGTCGTGCTATTCCACTCCAGACTGGGTGACAGAGTGAGACTCCATCTCAAAATAAATACATTATTTCTTCCCATCTAAAAACAAGAAGTGAGCTGGTCATGCAGATGATTGGAAGAAAGTTTTCCAGGCTGAGAAAATAGCCTATGTAAAGGTTTTATAGCAAGAGTATACCTGGCCAGTAAGAGGAACAGAAAGGTTATTTGTTGTAAGAGGGGTGTTCAGAGAAATCATAGGGCAGCCAGAGTATAGCTGTCAGATAGTTAACAATTACAGTAGTTTTAGATTTTACCCTGAATGACATAGAGAGCTATTGCAAAGTTTTGAGTAGAGGTGCGAAATGATGTGACTGACTTGTGAATTTAAAAGACACTACACCTCTGAGTGTAGTGTTGAGAATCAAATACGGGACTGGGGGAAATTGAAATAAAAGCAGGAGTAGGTAAGAGGCAATTGCAATAATCCAGGTAAAAGATAATGCGGCTTGGAACTGGGTGACAGGTCTAAAAGTGATTAGAAATGGTTGAATTTGGAATACATGTTGAAGATTGAGTCTATGGGATTTCCTGATAGACTGGATTTGGGGTATGAGATAGACCAAATGTACCATCCACTGAGATAGAAAATGTGATTAGAGTAGGGTTGAGAATGGGGGAAGAATCAGAAGTACATCTCTACACCTGTTCAGTTCAAGGAATCTATTAGTCATTCAGATGGAAATGACATGAAAGAGATTGGATTTCCAAGTCTTAACTTCAAGACAGAAGTCTGAGATGGACATATTTACTAATTGGGGAATCTCGGTTATGTTTGGAGAGTCTGACAAGGAAAACTGATGTAAATGTTGCTAATTGATTTAATAAAATTAGAAATGAAAAGTGACCATTAAATGTCATGATACAGGGGTCATTGGTGTCCTTGAGAAAAGCATTTTCAGAAAGTATTAGATATTGAGTATGACTAAAAGGCACTATCAAAGAATGAAAAGAGAGAAGTGAAAGACAAGCATAGATATCTCTTGAGTTTTGCTACAAAGGAGAAAGAATGGAATGGGATAACAATTGATGAAAGAAGTAGGCTCAATGGAAGGATTGTTTTTAAAGAAAAGAGAGATTTAAAAATTGCTTCTTGGCCACGCGCGGTGGCTCTCGCCTGTAATCCAAGCACTTTGGGAGGCCGAGGCGGGTGGATCATGAGGTTAGGATCATGAGGTTAGGATCGAGACCATCGTGGCTAACACGTGAAACCCCGTCTCTACTAAAAATACAAAAAAATTAGCCGGGCATGGTGGCGGGTGCCTGTAGTCCCAGCTACTCGGGAGGCTGAGGCAGGAGAATGGCGTGAACCCGGGAGGCAGAGTTTGCAGTGAGCCAAGAGATTGCGCCACTGCACTCCAGCCTGGGCGACAGAGTGAGACTCCATCTCAAAAAAAAAAAAAAAAAAAAATGCTTCTTTTCTGATGTAATGATCTAATAGAGAGGGAAATGTCAATGAAAGAAGAAAGAGAAGAGATTGTTAGACCAATGCCCTTGTGTAAGCAGTAAGAGCATGACCTCAGTCCAGCACACAACAAAGTGGTTTTCTTGGCTTTGGATTGGGGAACAGATAATCTATGTGTAGTAGCAGGTAGGGAGACAGCATATAAGTGGATGCATGTTGGCAGATTGGCACAGCTTACATATTTGTGAGAGTCTGGAAGTTCTCTTCTTATCACTTACATTTTCTCAGTAAAATGGGAAGGAAGCTCACCTTATGGTTCAATCAATTTGCAGTAGTTTTTAAGGCATATCTCCTTTATTTTAAAGTACCCTTCTATTCCTAGTTTGCTATGCCTTTATATCATGAATAGAACTAAATTTTTAAATTCAAATATATAGATATTCATGATTAATAAACTATTAATAACAGTAAGCACTTATAAAAAAAATGAAGACCAAGATTTATTCCAGAAGTCAAGAGGGTTTTAAAACAAAAAGTCAGGCATTGAGCTGCTAGGTAATGTGTTTTATTAGTAAAAGTACTTAATGTGAATTAATTTGGGGGATATATAGAATACAGAAGAGAAGGAATTTTTTTTAATATAACTGACCATTAACAATTTTGGCCTGAATGATCAGAAGAGCTCTTATCTATTAAGTAGAAGATGTAGATTCTAGACCTACTTCTGAAACTATAAAAATTATCAAGCAGATGACAAATATTTGAAGTTAGGGATCTCATTATGATCCTTTCACTTCTTTTCTGAAGACATGTAAAATGAACCCAGGTATTTAATCCTAAAATATTATGGCTTTTCCTATTTTTAATTTCTTTTTTGAAACAGTGTCTTTCTCTATCACCAAGGCTGGGTAGAGTGCAGTGGCACAATCACAGCTCACTGCAGCCTCAGACTTCTGGGCTCAAGCAATCCTCCTGTCTCGGCCTCCCCAGTAACTGGGACTACAGGCACACACCACCACATCCATCTTCTTTTTTTTTTTTTTTGTAGAGATGGGGTGTCACTATGTTGCCAGGGTAGTCTTGAACTCCTGGACTCATTCAAGCCATCCTCCCACCTTTGCCTGCCAAAGTGCTGGGATTACAGGCATGAATCACTAAGCTGAACCCTAATTCTAAAATA
Organism: Macaca thibetana thibetana; assembly: GCF_024542745.1. Taxonomy (NCBI): domain Eukaryota; kingdom Metazoa; phylum Chordata; class Mammalia; order Primates; family Cercopithecidae; genus Macaca; species Macaca thibetana. The sequence continues at coordinate 17,012,290 of NC_065591.1, forward strand.
CTGTTAAGCAGACAACAAAAACTATGTTCTACTCTTGACATAGCAAAAGTTAAATGGAAGCCATATGCAAAGAATTTTGATGCTAAGTTTCTGAAGTCATCAATAAGACCATGATGGGTAGGGTTTTTCTTTATTTATTTGCCTCTTTTTTGTTTTTATTTTTTATAGATTTTAGGGGTACAGTGCAGTTTTCTTACATGGATATATTTTGAGGTGGTGAAGTCTGGACTTTTATTGTACCCATTGTTCAAATTGTGAACGTTGTAACCAATAGGTATTTTTTAGTATTCCATGGTATATTGATATACACACACACGCACACAGCATATTTTCTTTATCCAATCATCTGTTGATGGACACTGATGTGGTTTGGCTCTGTGTCCCCACCCAAATCTCATGTCAGATTGTAATTCCCAATGTTGGGAGAGGGACCTGGTGGGAGGTGACTGGCTCATGGGGGTGGATTTCCACATTGCTCTTCTCATAATAGTGAGTGAGTTTTCCCAAGATCTGGTTGTTTAAAAGTGTGTAGCACTTCCCCCTTCACTCTCTCTTTTGATGTAAAGTAGTGAAGGTGTGCTTGCTTCCCCTTTGCCTTCAACCATGATTAAAAGTTTCCTGAGGCCTCCCAGCCATGGTTCTTGTACAGCCTGTGGAACTGTAAGTCAATTAAAACTCTTTACTTCATAAATGACCCAGCCTCACGTAGTTCTTTATAGCAATGTAAGAACAGACTAATACAGAAAATTGGTACCAGGAGTAGGATATTTCTATAAAGATACCTGAAACTTTAAAACTGGGTAATGGGCAGAGATTGGAACAGTTTTGAGGCCTTAGAAAAAGACAGGAAGATGAGGGAAAGTTTGGAACTTCCTAAAGACTTGTTGAATAGTTGCAATCAAAATGCTGATAGTGATATGGACAGTGAAATCCAGACTGAGGTGGTCTCAGGTGGAGATGAGGAACTTACTGTGGAGTAGAGTAAAGGTCATTCTTGCTATATTTTATCAAAGAGACTGGTATTGTGCCCCTGCTCTAGAGAGCTGTTAAACTTTGAACTTGAGAGAGATGATTTAGAGATCTGAGAGTTTTAAAAAGGGGAGTTTCCCTGTACAAGCTCTCTTTTCTTGTCTGCCACCATGTGAGACATGCCTTTTACCTTCTGCCATGATTGTGAGGCTTCCCCAGCCACATGGATTTGTAAGTCCATTAAACTTCTTCCTTTTTTAAATGCCCAGTCTTGGGTGTGTCTTTATCAACAGCATGAAAATGAATTAACACAGGATGTGATTATTATAAATTTAAGCATCGCTTTAATTTCTGTAAACTCAATAAACTAATGATTAAAAAGTAATAGCTTTCTCTGATCAGAACCCTGCCTACCTTTCATATCCCACCTTGCACTGCATTTCCCCTTGTCCACTGTGCACTGAATTTTGGACCTTCTTTACTTCAGGCTAGTGACTGCCTTAGGGTTTCTGCACAACCTTTTCTCTTTTGCCTAGAATGCACATCCAGTTGAAATGCTTAAAGTTTGTTCTATCTCATCATTGAAATCTCAGTTTAGAAATTCCTCACAGAAAAGCCCCCATGTCCACCTAACTAGAATTATAACTAGTTGTGCAACACCACTTTGTTACAGTTTTCTGAGAATCAATTATCTGTATGATTTTATTTTCATTTCTATATGTCATCTCCTGAACTAAAATGTAAGTTCCAACACATGATGAAAACATATTTTCTTGTTTAACACTGTATACCCAGTTCCTGGAAGAGTATGTGAAACTTTTTACAAACTCAGCAAATATTCTTCAATGAATGAATGAACCTAGTAATTATTTCATATAATTGGCGATTGCCCATATATATTTTAGTTTTAAAATAAACATTTTTATTTAAACATTGTGTTTTTTTTCAAATATTGTAACACATGTAGTCTCAGCTACTTGGGGGCTGACACAGAAGGACTGCTTGAGCTCGGGATGCTGAGGCTGAAGTGAGACCTGATTGTGCCACTGCACTCCAGCCTGGGAGACAAAGTGAGACCCTGTCTCCAAATGAAAAAATTTTTTTAAAATGCCTCTGGCTCCTGTGTATCCAGTGGATTAGAGGGAATGAGGAGGGTAAAACCTTACTGGTCTTACATTAAAAATTTACTCTTAGCATGTAAGCTAGTGACCACCTAGGGTCCCCTGTTTCATCCACAGTTTTCTTACGACATTTTTTACCTTGATTTTCCTCAGGGTGTAGATCAGCAGACTTAACATGGGTGCAACAACAGTAAAGGAAATAGCCATTTCCTTGTCTATGGGGTAAGTGACCACAGGCCTTATGTACAAGAAAATACATGCCACGAAGAACAAGATGACCACTGTGAGGTGGGAGCCACAGGTGGAGAGGGCTTTGCATTGACCTATAGAGCTGCAAGACTTCAAGGAGCACAGGACGACCATGTAGGATGCAATTAGGATAAGGAAGATGGCCATACTCATCACCCCACTGTTGAGGAGGACTAAGAGACCCGGGATGTGGGTGTCCATGCAGGCGAGTTTCAACAATGGAAACAAATCACATATAAAATGGTCAATTATATTCGGACCACAGAAGAGTATTTGATCTATGATAAAAAGCTGTATTGTGGCATGCATGAATCCCCCCATCCAAGCTTCTACCAACAGCAGCACTCCCGTGGACTCATGACGGTTGCGTAGTGCAGGGGCTTACAGTCACAGACTATCACAGTGAGAAGGATGATCCCTACACCACCAAAGAAATACTCTGCAAAAAGCTGGGTCATGCAGCCTTCGAGAGAAATGGTAGTGTTCTCAGATAAAGAGTCCACAGTCATCTTAGGGGCAATGACAGAAGAGTAGGTGGCATCCATGAGAGACAAGGAAGTAAGGAAAAAGTACATAGATGACCTCAGACTCCGACTTGCAGCCAGAGTCACCACAATGAATAGATTTCCCAACACTGTGGTCACACACATGGCGAGAAACAAAGCAGAGAATATTTTCCTTAGTTCTGGATTTTTTGTAATGCCCAAAAGAATGAATTCAGTCTCATTATTTGAAGTCCCCATTTAAGACGGGCTGATGAAAGCATATTGTTCTGAGCTGAAAAATCTTCAAAATCGGTATTACTTTTAATTACTAATCAACAGGTATGTTGGGTATTTTTGATACTCTGTCTCACACCCTCTTAACCTACCTTTTTTCTTTAGTTGTTGCTACAGAAAACAGCTGCTAGGAATTAAAACCTTGCAGCAGCTTCATCCTACTGATCCCCACAATGACGCCTCCTTTCACTGGTGCAGCTCTCTTGCGTTCTGTTGTGCTGCTTGCTGCTGTGACACATAGGAGACACTGCCTCATCATTCTGGTGTACACATCTGAAAATATGAAGGAAATAACACATTTGACCATCAGTAACTAGGAGCCAATTGATAAATGGTAATCACCTTAACACCATCTTGGGTTAACTTTCTTTCCTTCCCTGTTCACTCTCCCCAATACCTTCATTCTGTTTTCTGAAATAAACTACTTATATACAAGATGTTCTCTTAGCCTTTGCTTTTGGGTAACTCCAAGCTAGGATGCTGACATTCATTTCATTAACACACCCAAGAAAATGTCATATAAATTTTCACTTATTTATTCCATACATTTATTGAGCACCTAGAACATGCTAGCTGAGAGCTGGTTAAGAGCCTTGTAGGCTCTTGATGACATTGATACTGTGTCATTAAATTCACAGCACAGTTCACATGCCAAAGATTATTCACTTATTAACAACTATACTTTTTTATCTACATGTCTTTTTTTCCAAATTTGATTATCATTATTATTACATGTTTCTGATATTCAGTTAGTCCCTACTATGTCAGAGTCAGTGGAATATCCTATGAGACACTCTTAGATATTCGATACTGAGGCTTAGAGAGGTGAAAAAAAGTGATGCAATTTCCCACAACTAGTAAACACTGAAGTAAACCTCAAATCCAGCTTTTCCTTACTCTAAAATTCATACTAACAACAATCTGTATTGCTTATTTTATAATATTGAATGCTGAAAATGGGACGAGATATTGTCCTTCATAATATAATTTCATTTTCATAACAATCCAGTAAGATAGATTTATGCTTCCTGGGATTATTTTATTCAACACTTCTGTAATAAAATCCAATGACGATCCCATAATTAAGAGCATATTCTCATTATATATATGTATATTGGAATATGTATGTTCCAATCCTGAAAGTAGAAGGTACAGTGATTAACTGAGTTTTCAAGTATTCTAATCATTGTCCAGATATGCTTATTAAAGCAAATTTAATCTGAAGCCTCTTTCTGTGCTCCAAGAAGATTCAGATCTACAACTTAACTGACACCATCCCTGCACATGAGTCTAAATCAGTCTAAATCATTCTGTGAATAATGTACATCCATATCACTCCTCCTTCATTACTCACTTTCTCACTTCCAATTTTCCTTATGAAAGGCTGCTACCAGATAAAGGATTCTAAAGAATAATCAAAATATCAATTCAAAACTTGTATTTTGTACTCACTATGTATCGTCAATGAACTGCATCTGTTACATGCATAATTGCATTTATTTTTTGTATCCTACAAGATGTGTACTATAAAAGATCACATCTTCAGGATGAGGAAACTGAGGCTTGGAGATATTAAACATCTCATCTAAGATAAGTGGGAATTATGAATTTAGGTAATCTCATCTTGAAGCATAAGTTCTGTATCTTTATGCTGTATCTCTGAAGAAGTGAACAGCAGCCTCAGCTGGCTAAATGCAATTGCTAGCACAGCCAAATGACATGGTAAGGGAACTGATTCAGTAAGTAGCAAATTGATCTTTGTTAAAGACACTTAAATAGAGGTTGTGTGCCACTTGGTTAGAATGTATCAGAGACCATTGCTTTAAATGGAGATGTAAACTCTGTTTCCTAAGACTTTTCTAAACACCTAGAGGCCTATTCTTAGTATTCTACACTTTACTAAATAGACAGCTACCAAAAGGTTTTTTTGTAGATCAATAATAGGTACTAACCCCAGCCTCTCCCACCTGCAGCCCAAGAACTTCTAAAGTTCTTGAATAGTTCTAATGAAGTGGAGAGAACACAATCCTGGAAATCAGTGCAACTGGATTTCATTCTTTTGTTGTCCGTCTAACTCCTAGAACATGTTGTTACATTACTCACTTCTCTGGGTCTCAGTTTATATCCTCATCTGCAGTGTGAGCTGGGTGTAGTAGATGAGTGGAATGCTAGGAATTCAAAGAAGCTGTCTCAGGGACTTTGTCCTTTCCAAACTCAGCAGCTTACCTCTTATCTGTATTAAGCATTTACACTTTCAAGTAAGATTTTCTTTGAGCAATCTCAAGACCTAAAATATTTTTAAATGGTGTACACTATACAATAATAATAATAATGACCTTTTGCCTTAAAATCTATGAATCTATCATATTTTATTTCACTACTAATATATATCTCCACTTCTCAGCCTGACATCCAAGCCTCTTTCCCACAGTAATCAACCTCTTTTTTGTGGTCTTCCTCCACTGCAGTCAAACGCAACTCTTACTGCCAGAGCCTCAGCCAGTCTTGCACAGTGGAAAAGTTCGTAGATCCAGAGGGATCAGACTTAGCTCTCTGGCCCAATCTGCCACTTACTGACAACAAAAACTTCAAACCTTGTGAAAATAAAACAATGCAATCATAATTAAAGTCAATGTACAAAGCACTCACTATTTCAGGGTACTGTGCGAAGATTTTCATGATTTTTTCTTTTAATATCACAAAAGCCACATGAGATAGACACTATTGCTATGCTTACTTTCTGCTGCAGTGGATAGTTTTGGGTACCTAGTGAAGCTGATTAAGCCTGTGGGTGAGTATGTCATCAAGTTCACAGCACAGGCCACTAACCTCTGTGCTCTACAATCTATCCAAGAATTTTGTGTCTGCCTCACAGCACTTTCACCGGAATTACAGGAAGTTACAAGCATAAGAATGTTTGGAGAGCACTTTTCAGATAGTCATCATTATTATTTTCCATTCACATAAGCTCACGACCTCCTCCTGCCTCTGCCCTCTGTTAACAGAGGGCCCTCTATTACCCCTTCTCCTTAATGCCTCACTTCCTCCCCAATGTCTGCCATCATCCTGGATATGTGTTACATGCACCTGTAGAGGTTGCATATTGACAATAATTAAATTGTCTTTTTTGTTAATGTTTTTCATGTCATGTTGACTTTATCTTCTTCTGGGCGTGCTTAAGGGTGTCTAATTTATTCTCTTTCCACCACATTTCTAATGCTGTGCTGTGTACGTACTTAACGTTTAATTAAATTAATTAAATCTATGCAATTGATTTCATCCAAGGAAAACCGCACTGAACCGTGGGGCCCAGGCAATGGCAGTGCCAGTCTCTGCCTCCAGGAGCGAAAGTGCTGTTGTCAGGGGTTAATTTTGATAGCTTGCCAAAAAGATTAAAGCAAAGCAAGCTACAAATTGTTGACAAAGTCTCTGAGATTTGAGATTCTGAGATCTATATTTGCATATACAAATAAAACAAGCAAATTAATAGACATCTTAAGCATAATATAATAGTGCATCTAATTAAGTGATTCAATTATTTTAACAGTTTCAAAATAGTAGCTCAAATTAATAGGAATATGTTTAATGCTCAAATAAAAATTTAAGGCCATCACCAAGGTTCATTTGGTGTCTGGTGTCATCTCTGTGACTCCCAAAAGCCAGTTACCTGATGATCCCGCTAAGTAGAAGGCAGAGATTATGCAAGAAAACTTTCTTAAGATCATGTCAGAGAGACAGAAAGTCTGGCCCCATCCAGGACGTACTCATGTGAACTTTCTTGTACAGAAGAGCTAGGACCCATGACACAGTAGAGTGTCTAAGTCAGGACCCGGCCAAAAAATAAATCATCTCATCATTTAATGGAAAGTTGACAGGGCTAGAGTTTCTGGGGATTTTAAAGAAACATGTAAAATAGTTGCTCTAAGTGTCCAAGAACTTAAATGAAAAACAACTCTTGTGCTGGTTGGCGAAGAAGCTTAAATTTTATCTAAATAGGAAAAGTTACCAACAAAGGTAGCCAGCTAAGCTGTCTACAAAATCATTCATGGGACTACACTTGCCATTTCGCTGCACTTTGAGCTCAATTTGTAAAGAGCTTCCAATCCACATTTCAGAAGAAATATCATTAATAAGATGTCCATCTTTCAGTCCTAGGCCTGGGCTATAAGAGGGCAGAGTGCCACTCTGAAATAGCACAGAATTCCACAATGTGCAGACTTGCCTCATTCCAACCGCCTCCCTTTGAGGCTGTGTCTCTGTTGACTGAGAAGCTAATCACAGTACATCACCCCTGCAGTGACTGGGTTTTTCCAAGGGGCAGAGCTTCACTGGAGCCAAGCCAAGCTGATGCTTCACAAGCACAAAACTAGATCATGGTATTCCCCATTCAATGATTTTCTCCTCAGCTACCCTCTGTCCTTCAGTAACAGAATGGCCACACAATTATCCTGCCTGACAGCATAGATGAAGAAACGCGAGTACTACTTCTCTGGGCCACCTAGCAAGTATCAGGACATAATTTTTTAATACCTAGTCTGATGCTCTCTTCATGTTTTCAGACCATTCTTGAAATTGTGTCACATCTAACTGCAGGATAGCTGCCATTCTTAAGAATTTAAAAATGAACCTCAGCCAGAAAAACAATATGGGCTAAATTCCTTCTCACTCCATAACAGTTAGTATTCTTAAATAATATGGCTTTAATTTTCAAAATATTTGGAGTTATAGCCTTCATTCTTTTTTCTTTTCTGAGGCAGCATCCCACTTTGTACCCAGGCTGAAGTACAGTGGCAGGATCATGGCTCACTGCAGCCTCGACCTCCTGAAGCTCAAGCGATCCTCCTGCCTCAGCCTTCCGAGATGCTGGGACTACAGGCGGGCACCACCATGCCTGGCTAATTTTTGTGTTTTTAGCAGAGACAGGGTTTTGCCGTGTTGCCCAGGCTGGTCTCAAACTCTTGGGTTCAAGTGGTCTTCCCACCTTGGCCTCCCAAAGTGCTGGAATTACAGGTGTAAGCCCCACCGTGTCTGGCCTATAGCCTTCATTCTTTTTCTACCTTCAATAGTAGTAAAATTATTATTCTACATTTGCAATATATTTCACAGGTTACAACCGGTTCACTAACATATTTGACTGAATACCCTAGAAGTATCCTGCGAAGGGAGAGGCCCTCAATTTAACTGGATCTGAGCTCACAGGTGATGGGTCAACCTCTGCACTTGAATTATCTTTTCCATGCACCAAAGGTACTCTGTGTTCTTACCTAACCATGTAGACACGGATGAAAGTAATGATCTTCAACTTTTTTTCTTCCTTATTTTCCTTCTGAGGAGGCTTTTTAGATGTTTTGTTCTCCTAATGACCCTGCCTCTGAAATTGAACACCACAGATATACTATCCACCAATTTACGTATTTTATTTTATCTGTATTAGTCCATTCTCACACCACTATAAAGAAATACCTGAGACTGGGTAATTTATAAAGAAAAAGAGACGTACTTGGCTCACGGTTCTGTAGGCTGTACAGGAAGCATAGCAGCTTCTGCCTGTGGTGGTGGGGACGGGGGTGGTCTCAGGAAGCTTCCAATCATGGCAGAAGGCAAAGTGTGTAAAAAACCTAACAATACGTATGCTTCATAGTCGGCCTTAACAATAATAAGCTCACTCCCCTTATCTAAATAATGCCTAGTATTTTACTGAATTGAATGTTTAGATTAAACCATAGCATCCTTATACATCAGATCCAAATATTATTTTTCTGCTTAATTTATAGGGGGAAATGTACATACTTACTTTTAGATCATTTTATTTTTTTTTTTTTTTTTTTTTTTTGATTTTAGTCTTTTCACCCAGGCTGGAGTGCAGTGGCCCGATCTTGGCTAGCTCCGCCTCCCGGGTTCCCAGCCATTCTCCTGAAGTTGGTCCTCATGAGAGAGTTTTTTTTGTATTTTTAGTAGAGACGGGCTTTCATGTTGATCCACCCGCCTCCCAAAGTATGGGTAAGCACCAGAAATAATCAGATTGAAGTTGGTCCTCATGAGAGACTCTTGATGATGGGTACAAAGGGATATCTAACACTCTTTAAAATTCTTTATAAACCGGCAGGACTTCATCCACTGAGAATGCCAGGTTTACTTACATTTCTTCTTTTGGTTTTACACCTTCCAAGTTTGTTGTGAACAATTTATAATTTGTGTCTCACTAATCTTCTCACCCCCCACTGAGCACTTGGTGTAGCTCCTAAGACACAATCATTGACCTTAGTTTCCATCCTCAAACCTTTCTTTTTGAGTTAGAATAGAAATAACATTTTCGCAACACTTTTCTCAACACTTTTCTTAACACTTTCTCAACTATCCCTATCCCTGGCTTACACTCAACCATGCCCTCACAATCATGATACAAAGTGAACCACAAATTATTTCATCTAGATTCTGTTGAAATATTTAAATCTCACCAGTAATTGCAAATTTAATTATTTTTATTAGATTAAGTGCTTATTATATCATCTTTTGGGCCTAGGTTTTGTGAGAAAAAATCTATTTCTTATGAATTTGAAACTTTCATGCATAAGCTGAAACACACAGTCATCCCCCCACCCAAAATAACGGAAATTCCATGTTCTGGCATTACTGTATGCTCAAATCATGGAAGAAATAGGTCAAGATGACCAGTGAGCTTGAGAAAGATAATATTTGTGAAAAGTAACTGTGTTACAGTCAGAGAAACTTTGATTCATGAAATGTTTTATAGTAACATAGAATGGTCTGGTATTTTCCATTTGTATATAGGAACATTACTGCTGAAATATATTTCAGTAGTAATATATATTACATGTTATAAAAGGCTACAACAAATTTGGCATCATCTTTCTTGAAGGACAAAGTGAATCACTAAGATTACATATAAATTTCTTATCTATGGATATAAATGTACCATAAACAACTGTTTTATTTGAAGTAGGACTGAGATTTGGAAGACCTAGAGTCAAATTTTGTTGCTGAAACTCAGATGTGTGATCTGAGACAAGCAAATTTGTGTACCTATCCTAACTTTCATTTGTTTCTCTATAAAATGGGGGCAGTAATCTTGAAACTGGCAATTTAGTGTATGGTTTCAGTCACCTAACTGAAGTGAACGCGTCTGATAAATAATAAGACACTCATTTAATATAAATATATGTAGCATATCTGATGAGCAATAACTTTGGAAACTTAGCATATGCCTTTTTGAGATTAAATACAAGAATGTTTAATCTTGCTGCTTCAAATGGCTTCTCAAATCTTAGTGAAGAAAACAAAACAAAGTCCTTTATATTCAAGAAAAACTGTGAGCTATGAGGAGATTTAAGAAAATCAGAACAAACTAAGTGTAATCTCAGAATTTCCAGCTTATTTTTCATGACAAGGAAAAAATTTTTAAGATAGGTTATTAAGTATGGCTTTCTTTTTTGTGGGTATCTCTCTTTGCTTTCAGTAGATTCATGATGAGAGAGAGAGAAGAAAGGAGGAGGAAGGAAGGGAAGGGAAGAGAAGGGAGGGAAGGGAAGGAAAAGGAAGGGGAGAGGAGGGGAGGGGAGAGGAGGGGGGGAGAGAGAGGAGGGGAGGAGGGAGGGAGGAAAGAAAGAGAAGAAGGAAGGAAGGAAGGAAAGAAAGAGAAAGAAAGGAAGAAAGAAAGAAAGAAAAGAAAAGAAAAGAAGAAAAGAGAAAGAAAGAGAAGGAAGGAAGGAAAGAAAAGAAAAAAGAAAGAAGAAAGAAGCAAAAAAAGAAAAGAAGGAAGGAAGAGAAGGAAGGAAGGAAGGAAGGAAGGAAGGAAGGAAGGAAGAAAAAGAAAGAAGAAAGAAAGAAAGAAAGAAAGAAAGAAAGAAAGAAAGAAAGAAGAAAAGAAAAGAAAAGGAAAGAAAGAAAGAAGGAAAGGAGAGAGAAGGAAACAGAGAGAGAGAGAAAGGGAGGGAAGGAACAAATTAGCAATGGAAGAAAATCACCAGTGGTTCTTTTGCTCCTCAATTGTCACCCTCCATCTACTCATGTCTAAGGATTTCTAGCTTCTTTATTTTGCTTTACCAAGAGCCAACCAAAATTTTTAAAAGTTCTGAGATCAAGATTCTATGCAAAAGCCAATTTCACATATGTAACATATGTATGAAGCAAACATGTTAGCAAAGTACAGTGAGACTCTAGAAAAAAAACATACTCCAAAATTATAAAGCTAGGGATTTACAGTTGTTCTTTCCATTGCATATCCAGAATCAATGCACAGGAACATAAAATATTGGTAAAGTATGTTAAAGGCTATCAAAATAGCTAGCAAAAAGACCTAGCCAATATTAAGTGCTCAATAAATGTTAGTTTCTGGGGTTCTTTTTAAATTGTTTGCTTCTTTGTTTTGTTTTTGTCAATGATCTGTAAATTTGTGAATAGTCTCGCACAATTTACCACATATTTACCTCCCTATTTACACATATCATCACCTTCTTGCCATTATGCACAGATTAAGTTACTCTCTTCAACAAGCTCCTCATGGCATTTTTTACCTCTGTGTTTCTCACGGTGTAAATTACAGGATTTAACATGGGAGTGAGGATTGCAAAGAATACAGTCACCAACTTGTCCACAGAGTAGGTGACCACAGGACGCATGTAGGTGAATATGCAAGGCGCAAAAAAGAGTACAACCACAGCAAAGTGGGAACCACAGGTGGAGAGGGCTTTGCGCCGTCCTTCAGAGCTATGGGATTTCAGGGAGCTCAGGATAACTATGTAGGAGATGAGGAGCATGGAAAAGATGAGCAAGCACATGGCTCCACTGTTGGCTGCCACCATCATCCCAAGTCTGTAGGTGTCTCTGCAGGCAAGTTTCAACAATGGGAAGAGGTCACACATAAAGTGGTCAATGACATTGGGACCACAGAAGGGCAAGTTAGTCATGAAAAGAATCTGCACAGCGGCATGCAGGATGCCTCCAATCCAGGCTATCACCACCAGAAGGTGGCAGATCCCTTGTCGCATAATGGTTGTGTAGTGCAGGGGCTTGCAGATGGCCACATAGCGGTCATAGGCCATGACAATAAGGAGGATGATCTCTGAGCCTCCCAGCAAGTGCTCCACAAAGAGCTGAGTCAGGCAGCCAGCCAAGGAAATAGTTGTCCTCTGGTAGAGCAGGTCGGTGATCATTTTGGGGGTGGTGACAGAGGTGTAGGAGGCATCTATAAAGGATAAGTAAGTGAGAAAGAAGTACATGGGTGATGAAAGTGTGGGGCTGGAGGAGATGGTAATGACAATGAACAGGTTGGCAAGCACAGTAAATAGGAAAATAAATAAAAAGACAATAAAGAGTATTTTCTGCAAGTGTGGATTCTGTGTGAGCCCCAAGAGAGTGAATTCAGTCACATTGTTGGGAGGCTTGAGGTCATCCATTCAGAGAGTAATACTTTCCAGGGGTCTGAATTACCTACAAGAGATAAAGAAAGATTATCTATTAATCATTAAAGGATTGCAGTCTGAATTTCACAGTATAGAGATAGGGTAGTTAACTGTGGAGCATGTCTTTGGCTTCCCTCACCCCACTAATTATTTAAATTATTCATTTTTACTTCCTCCATAATGCTTTCAGTCTCTTCAGATCCCTAGTCTTATCACCTGCAAAACATCTATAAGGCAACAGTTCCCATGTAGTTTGCTGAGAACATACTTGACTACACACATGAGATCTGGATTCTTCCTCTTGTTCCAACTCCATGTGACTTTGCTAAGTTGTTCCCATGTCCCATGCTTCTGAGCCATCCTCTACATCTGTGAGTTTACAAACTGTAGCTGTGAGATTGATTTTGTAAGCTATAAAGTGTTGCACACAGGTAAGGATTATTCTCTCTTCCCGTAAATTTGCATTTGAACCCACAGCTCTAAGTGGGAGAAAGATGTGGTCAAGAAATGTTCATCATAAGTAGGCAGATTAGGGAAACGTAAGTTGTCAGAGACACACTCTCCCTAGCACCCGCCATAACAAATATGCTATTCATGTTGCTTTCCTCACTGCACCTATGCGGTGGTTGACAAAGTATCTTCAGTGCCTGGCAACTACCAGGTAATGAATCCATGCTTGGTGAATTCCCCTACATTTCCCTTCCTACATCTCCATGTGTAAAAATGCATGTGTTTCCCCAGCCCATAAACCTAGGAATTTAAGTACTCTTATCCTCCCACTCTGTTTATTCATGCTCTCTACCTCAAGAGAACATAAACAAACTTTTGAAAGGAAGATGCATTCCAGTTTAATAGTTTCTATCATATAATATAGGGTGAGGATGGAAGTATCAATTGCCTGCAGGAAAGACTATGTACTGGGTAATTTGACTTTCAAGATAATTACGATTTTTTTTTTTTTTTTGACAAAGTCTCGCTCTGTTGCCCAGGCTGGAGTGCAGTGGTACAATCTCGGCTCACTGCAACCTTCACTTCCCCAGTTCAAGCAATTCTCCTGCCTCAGACTCCCGAGTATCTGGATTACAGGTGCATACCACAACTCCCAGCTAATTTTTTGTATTTTTAGTAGAGATGGGGTTTCATCATCTTGTCAAGACTGGTCTTAAACTCCCGACCTCAGGTGATCCACTCGCCTTGGCCTCCCAAAGTGTTGGGATTATAGGTGTGAGCCACCATGCCCGGTCATGTTCTTTAATTAATATTTTTTATTCCTCAAAATTATGTTCCACATACAATTTAACACAGTCCCAACTCAGTAAATTTAAAACTTCAATAGACTGGTATGTATATATAAAGAAACTCTTGGAGACATTTTTCAGTCCATAATCTGTCAAAGCCAAAGAACCCGTTATTTTCAAAGTTATAAAATAGAAACTCAATGTAGAGAACAGAAATAGACTGCTAGATAAGATAAAGTACTATACAGATATATACACACACACACACAAACACAAACATATAAAATCTACTAGTTACTATAAGTAAGTATCTATGACTTACATATTCACTCATTCAGCAAATACTTATTGGACACTACATATTCTTGTACTTTTGCCCGTATAAAATCATAAATATGTTCCTGACAAAACCCTTTTGTCAGCTCTCCCTTGACAGTTTATTACCACATAACAACAATTCACCTACTCACAAGATGAATAATCCCTTCTACTACTTTATTTCTGCTGTTTACATTCTCATGCCTTTTCCTCCCACTCTTCCCTAATATCCATCGTACATCACTCTTGGTTTGAGAAAACTGCATCATTAATACAATAGGAAAAATTATCCCAGTTTGGAGACATGCACTTCCCAAAAATATGAAAACAAGGCTGAGCATGGTGGCTCACGCCTGTAATCCCAACACTTTGAGAGGCTGAAGTGGGTGGCTCACGAGGTCAGGAGTTCAAGACCAGCCTGGCCAACATGGTGAAACCCCGTGTCTACCAAAAATACAAAAATTAGCTGGGATAGTGGCAGATGCCTGTAATCCCAGCTCCTTGGGAGACTGAGGCAGGAGAATCGCTTGAACCTGGGAGGCAGAGGTTGCAGTGAGCCGAGATCGCTCCATTGCACTCTAGCCTGGGCAAGAGTGCGAGACTCCATCTCAAAAAAAAAAGAAAAAAGAAAACATAAATATAACAAAATGTATTCTGTGAACTATATTTTTCTTTTGAAAAAATAAGTGGATAAAGGGGTTTATTTTTTAATTGTTCAGGACAAAACTCATGTACATATGTGAAAGCAAAGTGCAGCCGCTTCATCTTTTTTTCTTATTCTGAGGTCGACTCCCAAGCAGATCTGAAAGAGTATGGTGTGTGTAAAGTAAGAGAAGACATAATAAACCTGATCTAAAAATAAATATGAATAAATTAAAGTCACCTTGTCTTTTTCCTTGGACTTCACCATATTTTTTCTAAGAATAAATCCTGAAACAAAATATTTTAAAAAGAGAAAAATCATTCAGTACTAATATGTTCAACAAAATTATTAAAAGCTGCAAAAAACTTAGGAACTCCATGGAATGTCTCCCATTAGAGAAGTGGAGAAGTAAGATATAGTGAGCCTCTCAGAATCATGTGTAGCTTTTAACAATGTTCTTAAAATTTGTGTAATATCAAATGAAAATTTTTACGTTGTAACATTAAGTGGGGAAAATGTGGACACAAATTTGAATACATAATATGATTCTAATTAATTTAAACATATATCAATAGAAAAAAAAGACCTTAAAATATTTTTTCTTCTAAAGTGGTGGGATTACAGTTGATTCTATCTTTCTTGATACTTTACATATAGAAGAAGAGACTTAAACCTTAAATTGATGGGGAAGAAGGGTGATTTTTAAGGTCCATTTAATCCTGAGATTCTATATTTATACTATTTCTTAAAAAACAAATCTCACCTATTAACTTGTCTGGCATAGCTCCATGGCCAGAGCCCCAGGCAGCTGTTAGGTCATCAAGAAGTGAAGTTGTAAGATAAAAAATGCCAACTAGCTCAGCTCCAGTAGGTCTTTGTGGATTTATAAATGGCATCTTTGGATAGTACCTTCCTCTTGAGTCTCAGAAGTGCTACCACACGTCCTCTTTGCAGGCAAATTCTGCAAAGTTTCTTAGCTGTGGTTAATTAGACCTCACGGGTGTTTCACTATTATTAGCAGACCTTGCCTACAGCCTAATTAGTTCACATTGCTTAACAGAACACGAGAGGAGAATGTTTGCAGCATTTATCTTTAATTGTAACTCCTTGCTTAGGTCTGCATGAATATTAATCACATTGTGTCAAAAAAAAAAAAAGTTGACCACTTATAAGTTTGGAGATTTGATAATGTATCAAATAAACTTAGTAGGGAGTCTGGATATTTGGTATTGTATAAATTAAACATTTGGATGGGTAACTGACTTAAATTTTTCATTATAATATTTCCTTATTAACCTATCTTTCATGATTATCATAATTTTAATCTGTTTTCAGATGTAAATTAAGTGACAGTAATGACTGCTAATAGCGGCACTTCACATCAGTCATAGCTGACAGTACTTCAAAGTACTTGTTTCTCATGCTAATTCTGGAATCAGATTAACACGACAATGATGAAAATAATTACATTCTTAAATTATATTCAGAGCAGTAAAATTCATTTATTTCAGTCATTTAAATTTAATCTAACAATATACCTACGGCATGGGAAAGATATAGGCATCAGTATTCCTTCTTTACAACTTGGAAAACTAAATCAAGGAATTAGAACCTCATCTGCCAAGGCAAAATTAGAAGCCAAGCCTCCTAAATTCTGGGCCAGGATCCTTATTCTTAAATTATTGTTTTACAACCAATGTGTCATGAAATTTTTATGTTGTTGCCAATTGTGAAGCATGTTAGAATTATCTACTAGTAGAAATATTTACCTAGTGTAGTGCCATGATAATAATATTCATGAGGGTAGGTGGCAAAGAAAGTTTGAATGAGGGTTTGAAACTTTCTAAAGAACTATAATAAATATGGATTTTGCTAAGGTGTCATCTGTGAAAATGTTTTGAACTGTCTCAAGTCTGGAGTGAAAGCACACAGCCAGATCAGAGAATTTGCATGTACTTACAAGGTCATCATGCCCAACCTAATAAAACATTAAACTCTCTTCATCATGGCCCATTAAGTGGCCAGCCAGCCTCTAAATAGCTAAGAATGGTGATAGATAAGAGTTCTCTGGAATCCCTACACCTGAGTCAAGCACCCAAGATCCCGGAGTAGCACGGAGTGAAGAAAGGACAGTCTACAGAGTTAGGTCCCAGTCAAAGAGTGTTGAACATAAAGGTAACTTTTCAAAAGAGGAGTTCCTGGAGCTATAAGAAAAAGTCTGTTTCCAGAATACAAGTCCAAAAAGTAAGCGGGAAAAAAACTGAAGAGACAGCAACACAGATTTTTCCAACTAAAACGGTAAGCTGAAATAAGCAAAAAAATTAAATATGGATCAGATCACAATTGGTAAGAAACCAGTTGAGTGTAAATTTAACATTTGACAGATCCAAGTCAGGAGCTAATTAAACAAAAAGAAGGCATCTGACCGTGTTCTTATGGGCAGTTTAATGCACTTCAATAGACTCAAGAACACATTCTCAAAGTAACAAAACACTCAAGAGCAGAGCTCATATTTTCTTAGTCCAATCTAAAGTCCCTTTTATCCCAGGAGGACATCTCGTAAGTTGCTTATTAAAAATTGAAAAGTTCAGAGTTGTATTCAGCGGCTGGCCTACAGACACACAATCACTCAAAACCCTTCCAGTTTCCCTCTTCTAGTTGTAGAAGAAAATATAGCAATATTTGTGATACTAAATATCTTAGTATGGACATAATCACAGAACTTGTAAACACCTTCTAAAAGTTCTAAGTAAACTACTTGTAGAAATAGGGAGAGCTATTTAAGGTCGTGGAATGAATACAGTGGAACAGTAAGAAATAAACCCATGTCTTCTGAAGCTGGTGTTTCCATCATGTTTCCACAATCATGATATACTTGCTCAATATTGTCACATCACGGAGTCTACAGAATTTTTAATAAAACATATGGTAACCATGAGTTAGGAGGCTGGATTTTTCTGTCCAAAGAGGTAGCTATAAACGTATCTATGAGATATATATTTGTATTTTGGTAACAGGCTACATTTTTTAAAAGATCCAAAAGTTATTCATAACAAAATCTTGTAAGTAAGGTAAGTTGTTTAACTGAGAAATATTTTTGTTGGTCAACCATGAATAACTCCTGTTTTCTTTCTGTATATTTCATGAACCATCTCCTAAAGCAGTTTTCAAAAAGGATTTCATATTCAGGGAGCTAAGCTGAAAGCCAGCTTTTTAATAGCGAAATTGCTTTATGATTATATTTTACTATGTACTGCTGAAAAAAATTATTTATTGACACTAATAATTTTTAATCTAATACATTTTCACTTTTTATGATACATATCAAAAATAGTTTTATATACCATACCATACCATAATAAAATAGTAGTCCCAAGGAATTCTGTCTAATGAAAATATCACAGGATGCAGAGTAAGAATATTTGGGCTCAAAGACAATGTGCATGTTCTATAATTTAGTTATTTAATCTTGCTGATCCTCTATTTCTTCTGTAAAAATAAGAAAATTAGATTTCAATTTTACATGGCTATTGTGACCAAGTAAGGACACTAAAAATTTTGCATAGCTTTAAATGCAATTCAGTTTTTGTTGATTTTTATTTAGTTTCTAGAATTAGATAGCCAACCATGTCCTCTTTGGTCCATTAAGGTGACTATAGCGTGTGGCACCCGAACTATTAACTTCTGACCTAGGGCTAGCTTATTGGCATCTTCTGTAAGGATTGTGGTAGCTGCCAATGCCCTGAGGCAGTGGGGGCAACCTAAGGCCACCAAGTCCAGTCTTTTGGATAAGTATGCTACCGGCTGATGCCAAGAGGCCAACAACTGAGTTAAGACTCCGACTGCCATTTTGTTTATCCACATACAAAAAGAAGGGCTTTTTTACATCTGGCAACCCTAGTGCCAGGGCCTAGATAAGAGCTTCCTTTATATGCTTGAAGGCATTTTCCTGTTCCTTTTCGCATAGGACGGGGTCTCTTTTCCTACCTTTGTTAACCTCATGTAAGGACCTTGCTATAGGGGAAAAGTTTGGAATCCAGATTCAGCAGAATCCCACTGCTTCTAGAAATTCCCTGACCTGCTTCCTTTAACTGGGGTAGGCAATGCACATACAGCCTCCTAGCATGCACTTTCAAGCCTGCGTTGGCCTTGGGATACCATGAATCCTAGATATCTAACTTCCCAAAAACAGACTTTTGCCTTGTCCTTGGACACTTTATACCCAGCTTCACACAGCAGGTGAAGAAGCCTCTCTGTTCCTTGGAGGCATTCCTCCCTCCTGAGGGCAGCGAATAACAAATCATCAAGGTATTGTAATAGCACACAATTGTCACGAGGTGGCACAAAAGCCTCAAGATCTATAGCCAAAGCGTACTCAAAGATGGTAGGAGAATTCGTAAAGCCTTGAGGCAGCCTTGTCCAGATACATTGTGATTGCCTTCTCCACTGGAAGGCAAATATAGGCTGACTTTGGGGAGAAAGCCTCAAACAAAAGAAGGCATTCTTTAAGTCCAGACATGTGAACCAAGCGGCATCAACAGGACTCTGTGCCAGCATTGCGTATGGGTTGGGTACTATGGCATGGATAGTGACAGTGGCCTTGTTTACTGCCCAGAAGTCCTGCGCTGGCCTGTATTCCCCATTTGGTTTGCACACAAGCAGCAGAGGAGTATTCCATGAGGACTTGCATTTTACTATAATCGCATGCATATAAAGCTGATTTAGGTGCTTTGTTATTCCATCCATTGCCTCTCTGGGTAGTGGGTATTGACGGACTCACACTAGGGCAGCATGAGGGTTAAGGTCTACTACCACCAGGAGTCTGTTTGCAGCAAGTTCAGGGCAGTCGTCCTCCGCCCATACACCCGGTACCTTGAAAAGCATCCCCCACATATTGCGTAGGTCTGGCTCCGGTGGCCATCTGGCACACAGTTCATAGAGCTGCCATTCCTCAACTCTTGGGACAGTCACGGTCAATACCATCGCCTTAGATTTTCCAAACTCCAGAGTCTTATTTTCTTTAGGTTTAAAGGAAATTTATGCCTGAAGTTTCTGGACTCAGTCTCTCCTCCAACAAGGGCACTGAACAATTTGGCATATATAGAAACTCATGCTGCACTTCTTGTCCCCCAAAAACACATCTCCCGGATTTGCAAAAAGGTCTCTTTTCTTTGGCCCCAGGAGCCCCTATGATAGTAGCCCCAAGACTCCTCCTCAGATGAAACCAGCCTCTCTCATGTCCCAGGTAAGCCTAGTTAGGCTCCCACATTCACACACATACACACACCACTCCTATCCCAGGACATCTCATGGGACTAAATAAGCCTCTCTCGTGTCCTGGGCAGGTTCACACACACCCGCACACTCCCAGTTCCTGTCTCCAGATGGGACGAACCACTTTCGCTTTGTTAGTGAGTATATGAGGTTCATCCAAATTGGCAAGCCACTGCTGCCACCCCCAGCCACTCTGGGTTGGATTAGTGGTTGTTCCCTGGGAGGTGATCAAGTTCTCCTTCATCCTTATGGAACGGGCTTCCCTGCCTTGGGCCCTTGCTCCTTACCCTGGTTCCTGAAGTGCTGGTATCATCCTGCAACCCCATCCCCAGTTCCGTTGTGCTGCTGGGCAGGCCACTGGGACACAGGGAGAGCTGGTATCCTTCCAGGTGAAGCTCCCCTGTGGTGCACCTTGGATGCCGAGTCTGCCCCAGTCCCGGGGCTCTAGTCCCGCAGGCAAAGGAGACGGTAAATCGGTGTCTCCTATCCCAGGCAAGCCCCTAGAAATGTTGCGGGATTTTTAAGGAATCAGAGAGACCAATGGGGTTCAGGAGGATATTTATTATTTAGGTGGACTAGCCCAGTTGGATTAACATCCAAAGGACTGAGTCCTGAACAAAGAAGTTACCTTTTAAGCATTTTGTGGGGCAGGAGGAGATCTGTGCAGGGGGAAGCATATTACAGAAGCGAGAAACAAAGGCAGTTATTCAATCGATTGAGCCACGCATTACATCATTTCTTACTTTTCAAGGAAAAACATGTTTCGTGACTTGAGTTTATCTATCTAGTGACCTTGCAGCTGCATATCTAGGGAAACGGGGTCTTCACAATCCCTGGGAAGGGAGGAGAGATAAGACTTACTAGCCACAGAAAAACAGGCAGTTAATTTTTAAAGGACTCCAGCTCTTTCTCTTTCTCAGGGGGAATTGGGTTTTCTTACATACAACTGAGTTTCTGCTTACACGCTCTTTAATTTCTTTTAATTTAATTCTTTTAATTCCTGTTGCAATAAGAAAGGAAATAAATCATTGAATCAAAGAGATATCTACATCCTCATTTTTTATTGCAGCACTATTCCCAATAGTCAAGACATGGAATCAACCTAATTGTCCAACAACAGATGGATGGATAAAGGAAATGTGGTCTATATACAACACGCAATACTATGCAGCCATAAAAAAAACAACAAAATTTTGTCATTCATTACAATATAGATGGAACTGGAGGAAATTAAGTGAAATAAGCCAGGAACAGAAAGTTAAACTCCACATGTTCTCACTCATATGTTCTCACTCATATGTGGAAGCTAAAAGGAGCTGATCTCATAGGTGTCAAAAGTAGAACAGAGAATACTAGAGGCTGGGAAGGGTAGTGGGAAGGGAGGGATAGCAAGAGATTCACTAAAGGCTACAAAATTACAGATGGATAGGAGGAATAAATTCTAGTGTTCCATGCTACTGTCAGATGACTATAGTTAACAACAGTACATTATAGTTAACAACAGTATATATATTATATATTAATATATATTATATAGTACAACATATGTTATATTATGTAGTTCAAAATAGCTAGAAGGAGAATATTGACTGTTCCCAATACATAGAAATGATAATGTTTGAGATGATGGACATGTTAATTACCCTGATCTAATCACCATACATTATACGTATGGAAACGGTACTTTGTACCCCATGAATATGTACAATTATTATTTGACAATTAAAAAACAATTTTAAAAAAAAATTAGTTTCCTGAGTTCCAATCTGTTAGAATAATTCAAACCAAAGGTATTGTTCTGTTTGCTTAATTGATCTATATAATTGCTTGAATTAGCCCCATTGTTTTTCAAGTGAGATATGCCTTTTGGGAAATGAAGATGCTGAGGGATTATAACCAAATACATCCTTTGACTCTGTCCTCTAGAGTCTTAATATATACAGTAGTCCTCTCTTATCTGAGGTTTTTGTTTTGGTTTCTTTGATTTGGTTTAGTTTTTTAGTTTAGGTTTTTGCTTTTTGATTTTTTGTTGTGTTGAGACAGTGTCTCACTCTGTCTCCTGAGCTGGAGTGCAATGGCATGATCTCAGCTCACTGCAACCACTACCACCCAGGCTCAGGTGATCCTCCCATCTCAACTTCCCAAGTAGCTGAGACTACAGGCACACACCACCATGCCTGGCTAATTTTTGTATTTTTTGTATAGATGAGATTTCGCCATGTTGCCCAGGCTGATCTTCTGGGCTCAAGCAATATGCCTGCCTTAGCCTCCCAAAGTGCCACAATTACAGGCATGAGCCACTGTGCCCAGCCTTATCTGAGGTTTTGCTTTCCACAGTTTATCTGTGGTCAACAATGGTCCAAAAATATAAAATATTCCAGAAATTAACATTTCATAAGTTTTTAATTGCAGGCCAATCTGAGTATTATGTTAAGATCATAAGCCACCCTACTCCCTCCTGCCCAGGAAGTGAATCATCCTTTTGTCCAGCATATCCATGCTGTAGATGCCCCCTGCAGATTAGTCCCTTAGTAGCCATCTGAGTTATTAGATTGACAGTTGCAGAATCACAGTGTTTGTGTTCAAGTAACTCTTATTTTACTTAATAATGGCCACAAATAGTGCAAGAGTAGTGATGCTGCCAATTTGGATATGCCAAAGGGAAGCCATAAAGTGCTTCCTTTAAATGAAAAGAAGTTCCCAACTCAATAATAAAAGGAAAAAAAAAAACTCTGCTGAAGTTGCTAAGATCTACAGTTAAAAAAAAAAACTTACATTTGTGAAATTGTGATGAAGGAAAACGAAATTTATGCTAGCTTTGCTGTCACACATCAAATTACAAAAGTAATGGCCATAGTGTGTGATAATGAGATGGGATAGTTCCCTTGACCTCCTTCACAGGCAGGAACTGGAGTGGCTCGTTTCACTCAGTTCACCACTGGCCACTTGTGGGAGGGAACATGCAAGTGAGCAAGTGTGGGAACCAGAGGGAACAAACACTGGAACTGGCTGGTCACTCCTCTCTGGCGGGAGCAGGCTCTATGTAGGCCCCACAGCAGCATCCAAGTGTGTTACAATCAATGCTTTTTCAGCTCTGCCACCCAGGGATGGCCAAGTGCCAACTAGCTCAGTGGAAGGTCAGGGTGGTAGCCCCTGCCGTCTCAGCACCCAGGTCCCTGTACAGTCCACAAAGAATCAGGTCACAAGAACTGTTTGAAAGGTGATGCATGAGGAAGACTTTATTGAGTGGTGGGTGGCTTACAGCAGAAAGAGAGGCTGGAAAGGGGACGGGAAGGTGATCTTTCTCTGAAGCCATACTGTCTGAAGTTAGCCACGTCTATTCATAGTCTCTGATACTCAATAGCTTCTCTGCTCTCCATTCAGCCTCTTGTATCTTCAACACTCAGCTGCCTGTGTTGCCCTGCCAGCTGAAGTCTTTTATGTGCACAGGGTAGGGGTGGGGCAATCAAAAAAGGCAATGTTTGGGTAGAAAAACAGGGTCAGCTGTTTTTACTTAGGGCTGCAGTTCCAGGTTTAAAAGTGGGGTTTAGTCAGGAGCCCAGGCCTTCTGTATGTATAAGTGCTTAGTTAAGATGGAAAAGACATTAAGTTTGTAGGTAAAACCCATGAACATTATCATATTCTGATTTATGGCAATCAAGTTCATTACTATCCATTTCAGGCATCCACTGGGGGTCTTGGAATGTATCCCCTGCTTATAGCAGGGGACTACTATAAAGGAAAATCACAAAAATTGAAGATTAATGATACAAGGTTTTTCAACTTCCACTTCCACACAGATTAAGCCTGTCTCTCCATCTTATTTCTAAGATAAACAATTAAATGAAAATGTGGTAAGAATCACTATCTGCATCTATCAAATTTCTTGTCAGCACTAATTTTTCCAAGTAGACCAAGGATATGGTGCTGCTTTGTGCTTACTATTTGGGGAAAAAAGGTTCATTCCAAATACTTCTACTTGGTCCCTTATACCAAAGTAACTTTACTTCAGAGATCAGGTACCCTATATAGGTACTCTATATGGACATTTATGCATCCATCAAGAATTAAGTTTTGAAAAGCTCCACCTAGATTTCAGAGGATGTCCAAGCAGAAGTTTGCTGCAGGGGTGGAACCCTCATGGAAACCTCTGCTAGGGCAGTGTGGAAGGGAAATGTGAGGTGGGAGCCCCCACACAGAGTCCCCACTGGGGCAGGGCCAAGTGGAGCTGTGAGAAGAGTGCCACCATCCTCCAGAACCTAGAATGGTAGATCCACCAACAGCTTGCACTATGCACCTGGAAAAGACACAGACACTCAATGCCAGCCATGAAAGCAGCTTGGAGGGGGCTGTACCCTTCAAAGCCATAGGGGAAGATCTGCTCAAGGCTGTGGTAGCCCACCTCTTGCATCAGTGTGACCTGGATGTGAGACGTGGAGTCAAATGAGGATATTTTGGAACTTTAAGCTTTAATGACTGCCCTATTGGATTATGGAGTTGCATGTAGCCCCTTTGTTTTGGCCAGTTTCCCCCATTGAAGGGTGTATTTATCCAATGCCTGTACTCCCATTGTATCTAGGAAGTAACCAACTATGCTTTTGATTTTACAGGCTAATAGATGGAAGGGACTTACATTGTTTTAGATGAGACTTTGGACTTGGACATTTGAGTTAATGTTGGAATGAGTTAAGGCTTTAGGGAATGTTGGGAAGGCATGATTGTTTTGAAATGTGAGGACATGAGATTTTGGAGGAGCCAGGGGAGGAATGATATGATTTGGCTGTGTTCTTACCCAAATCTCATCTTGAATTGTAATTCCCGTCATCCCCATGTGTTGTAGAAGAAGTTTGGTGGGAGGTAATTGAATCATGGAGACAGTTACACCCATGCTGCTGTCCTCATGACAGTGAGTGAGTTCCACAGGATCTGATGGTTTTATAAGGGGCTTTTCCCCTTTTGGCTCCTGCCACCATGTGAAGAAGGATATGCTTACTTTCCCTTCTGCCATGATTGAAAGTTTCCTGAGGCCTCCCCAACCATGTTGAATGGTGAGTCAATTAAATCTCTTTCTTTTATAAATTACCCTGTCTCAGGTATATCTTTATTAGCAGTGTGAGAATGTATTAATACGCCAGATATATACCCAAAGGAGAATAATTTGTTCTGCCAATTTAAAAGACACCTGGACTTGTATGTTTATCACAGCTGTATTCACGATAAGAAACACTGGAGTCAACCCAGATGCCCATCAATGATGGAGTAGGTAAAGAAAATGTACATATTCACCATGGACTACTAAAGAGCCATAGAAAAGAATGATATCATGTTCTTTGAAGCAACATGAATGCAGGTGGAATCCATTATTCCAAGTGAATTAACGCAGAAACAGAAAATCAAATAATGCATGTCCTCACTTACAAGTGGGAGCTAAACGTTGGGTACACATGGACATAAAGATCAAAATAGTACACACTGGGGTCTCCAAAAGTGGAAAGGAAGAGTGGAGGCAAAGGTTCAAATTGGATACCATGTTCGTTATTTGAGTGACAGGTTCAATAGAAGTACATACCTCAGTATTACACAATGTATCTATGTAACTAACTTGCACATGTACCGTCAAAACACGTTAAAAAAAGAAATACCAACCTCAGGGTTTTAAATTTATGGTTCAAGCCAAGGACAGGGTTTAGGGAGCTTACTTACGTATCTTAAAAGAGTGTCTTACTTCTTGTATCACAGGACTGACATAGTTGGAAACACATGGGTTAGTGAATTAGAATATAAGTTAGATTCACAGCCTCACTACTTTGCTTATTCGAAACAGAGTGCACAGATTAGGAAAGAGAAAGATCCCTAGTATTGGAATGGGAGCACCGAGGGAGTTTGAATTTCCAAACTCTACTTGAGTTAGTTTTAACAACAGAAGCAGTTCTTCCTCCCTTTATGATAAACCTGGCCTTCCATTGCTTGAAAAAAACTGTTACGTTGGAGATGATTTTGTTCACTTAGTTGGTTGGACTGAAAACTCAATTCAACAGTAGTCTATGTTAAATAAAGCTGAGATTCCAAAAATGTTCACATAAAAAAAAAACTTTTTGGATATAGTATTGTGCACAGCTTGCTCATCTATTTTGTAACTATAGCCACTCTGAAGGCCCAAAGGGCACTTCCTTGACTCAGAAATTAAGAAATACATTAGTGAGCAGACTACTAGCATCACTGAAAACTAATTTGGTGCTAAGTTTTTATAGGTAAGCAATGAACATGTGTGACCTTCCATTGAAGGTCCCTGATTTTACTAGGAATGACAGGATCTTGGAGTGTTTATAGGCAAGGATGTAGAATTTAACCACTGAAGATAAGGCATGCATGCCATCATGATAGTCATAGAATTTAATCGGAATTGTTAAACTCAAAGGGACCATTGGTGTTAAAAGCTGGTCATGGAATCCCTTATGTTCCAACATATCTGGATGATGATGCTCATTGTTATGGGCTGAATTGCGTCCTCCCTCAAATTCATTTGCTGAAGCTTTAAATTCCAATGTGAATGCTTGGGAGATGGGGCTTTAAAAAGGTATTTATATTAAATAGGATCAGAAGGGTGGGGGGGCCTAATCCATTAGAACTCATATCCTTATAAAAAGAAGAGATTCTCCCCTCCCATGGCCACAGAAAAAAAGCCATGTGAGAACACAGTAAGAAGGTGGCCACCTGCAGACCCAGAAGAGACCCCTAGAGCCCTTACCAGTAACCAATCATGCCAGCACATTTATTTTGAGCTTCCAGATTCCAGGACTATGAGAAAATAAATTTCTGTTGTTTAAGCTACCCAGCCTGGGATATTTTGTTATGATAGCCCCAGTAGACTAATACAATGATGATGATAATGGTGGCGGTAATAATATGAAATCTAGATTTGGTGAATAGATGTTTGAAGTGAATCACCATGATGGAAAGTCATGGCTTCTTATCCAATCTCAGATGTGCACAGTTTTCAAATCCAGAGCTTTTTAAATGAAGGTTCAAAAAGCTTAAATAAGAACCTTATGAAAAAGAAAAAATAAATGAAACAAATAAAAAAGAATCTGTAATATCATCACAAAAATGTGGTGTAAATATTTATCCTAAGCTTCCTCTGAGGAATCTGAGACTATTTACAAGAGTAATTGTGCTCCTGGAAAATAAAAATATTCAAATCTTTCTAGAGTTGAATGTAAAAATGATTTGAGCTAAAGCTCATTCCTAGGTGGAAAATATGCCACTGTGACCCCCTAGCCAGAAAGCAGACTTGAAGGTGGAAGAATATGGGCCCAAAGCTCTCACACTGTTGAACGGTTCCTGAATTCACAGGCTTCATGTATTCTGCAGGATGCATAAATGTCTATATAGGGTACCTGATCTCTGAAGTAAAGTTACTTTGGTATGAGGGACCAAGTAGAAGTATTTGGAATGAACCTTTTTTTCCCCAAAGAGTAAGCACAAAGCAGCACCATATCCTTGGGGTACTTGGAAAAATTGGTGCTGACAAGAAATTTGATAGATGCAGAAAGTGATTCTTGCATTTCCAACAAGTTCCCAACAAGTTGTTTGTCTCCATCTGAGACTACCTCAGCTTGACTTCATTGTCCACATCACTGTCAGCATTTTGATCAAAACCATCCAACAAGTCTCTAGGCAGTTCCAAACTTTCCCATATTTTTCTGTTTTCTTCTGAACCCTCCAGACTGATCAACCTCTTGCCTGTTACCCAATTCCAAAGTTGCTTCCATATTTTTGGGTATCTTTACAGCAGTATCCCAATACTCCTGGTACCAATTTACTGTATTAGTCCATTTTCACACTGCTACTAAAGACATACCTGGGACTGGGTAATTTATAAAGGAAAAAGGTTTAATTGGCTCACAGTTCAGCTTTGCTGGGGAGGCCTCAGGAAACCTCCAATAATGATGGACGGGGAAGCAAACAGGTCCTTCTTCATATGGCGGCAGGAAAGAGAACTGCCAAGCAAAAGGGGTAAAAGCGCCTTATAAAACCATCAAACCTTGTGAGAACTTACTACTATCACAAGAACAGCATCATGGGAACTGCCACCATGATTGAATTACCTCCCACCATGTCTCTTCCATGACACATGGGGATTCTGGGGATTACAATTCAAGATGAGATTTGGGTAAGAACACAGCCACACTATATCACCCAGTAAAGGGATTGATGCTTCAAATGGTAGTTCTATTTTTAGTTCCTTGAGAAATATCCAAACTGCTTTCCATGGGGGCTAAACTAATTTACATTCCCACCAACAGGGTATATGCATTCCCTTTTTTCTGCAATCTAGTACCTTTTTTCTGCAATCTAGTCAACATGTTTTTTTTTAATGATAGCCATTCTGACTGATGTGTGATGGTATCTCACTGTAGTTTTGTTTTGTTTTGTTTTGCATTTCTCTGCTGATTGATGATGTTGAGCATTTTTCATATGTTTGTTCACTGCTTGTGTGTCTTCTTTTGAGAAGTGTCTGTTTATGTCCTTTGCCCACTTTCCTGGAGTAAGCCACACATGTGCTGTCTTGCATTCTTTAATGACCAACTCATTGCCAGCAATAGACAATTCATTCCTGTTAATGGTACAGTTCATAGTTCTACAATAGACTAAAAAAAAAAAAAAATCTTAACCAGATCATCTTCATCTTACAATGTAAAAATATTTTCAATATTTTTAACTCAAAGTCTGTGCATGCCACTGCACTTGATGTCAATTACGGAATTAGTGATGAATTGAAGAAGACACTCTAGGGAGGATAAGAAGAGGATTTACTGAAGGTTATTATATGACATACTGAATCTTGGGTAAGCTGAATAAGCAACGTGAAAGTTGTCTTTCAGGAATAACTCATAAAGATGCACCAAAGAAGTTGCTGTTTCTTCTATGATGAGGAAGCCGCCTACATGACTGGGAAGCTGCATCTACTTTTGCTAGTTCCAGAAACAGACAATACCTACATGGAATAGCACCAAAAAAGTGAATGTTCTTCACTTACTTCTCAATATCTACAAAGCTAGTCATCAAATACTAAGGTCTCTGAGGAATATTTTTAACAATCAGACATCTTCACATCCACACTTACAGCAAAAACAGAAGTAACAGATTG
Organism: Macaca thibetana thibetana; assembly: GCF_024542745.1. Classification (NCBI taxonomy): domain Eukaryota; kingdom Metazoa; phylum Chordata; class Mammalia; order Primates; family Cercopithecidae; genus Macaca; species Macaca thibetana. Next base: position 17,041,454 of record NC_065591.1, read on the forward strand.
CAGCCACCATCGCACGTCTGTTCCAGACTTCATACAAATGGACCTTATTGTTGAAACTTAAATCCCATTACTAACCCCATGTATAAAGAGATATCATTTTAGTTTTAAGTCACTAAAATCCAAGAAGTAAAACTAGAAGGAGTTTGGCACAAATATTGAGCATCATATCCTCATAACTATAATGAATAAGAACCTTCTTAACTTGACAAGGGTATCTATATTTTTAAAGTATATGTTATTTGTAATTGTACACTTTAAATCATTTCAGATAATGTTGGGATCAAGACCACTATGCCCCCATCATTATTTTCCATTGTATTGAAGATCCTCATCTGAGAAAAGAAATGGAAATAAAACAGAAGGTTTGATGAACAAGTTAGAAAAATAATCCTACTTGCAAATTCTTTTTTATATAGCAGGTATTACCAGAACAATATCCAGTAAGAAACCACCCAAGATTCAGTAGCCTAAAGCTTATATTTCTAGTTATAGTTGGCTACAATATGGCTAAGCCAGTGAGAGTTCAAAAGAAAGGGAGGAAAAGGCTATTGGAGGATGGAGGAAAGAGCATCCTACAGATGTGATGCTTAAAAGCTTTGCAATGTTGTTGCCCGTGAAAACACAGAAAATAGGAAATATACCTGATGAATTACATGACGTAAGCAGGTTCTACATAGAAGTTTTAAAGTGTTTCTAGCTTCCTCTCACTGCATCTAGTAGAATACAGGAGACATGTTGGAGAAGGAATTACTAAATATTAAGGAATCAGAACTTGTATTTAAAAAATAAAAATACTTCTCATTTATAACCTCTACAGATAACAAACTGTGCTGCTACTAAGAAACATATGGATTCCTGGATGCATCAAATTCAGAGCACCGTAGGGAAAATATGCTGTAAGACAAAAACAAAGTTGTAATTGTCAAACACTTTGTGAAAATCACGGAGATATTTGAGATGATGCTTTCTAAACTCTTAATAGATACAAGGCCTCTAAGAATATTATGGGGACCAGGTGTAGTGGCTCATGCCTATAAGCCCAACATTTTTGGGAGGCTTAGGTGGGACGATTGCTTGAGCCCTAGAGTTTGAGACCAGCCTATGCAACATAGTGAGACCCCCATCTCTACAAAAAATAAAAATTTACCCAAGCATGGTGGCACTGGCCTATACTCGTGAGGCTGAGGTGGGAGGATTGCTTGAGCCCAACAGGTCAAGGATGCCAAGAGCCATGACTACACCACTGCATTCCAGCCTGGAAGACAAACTGAGACCCTGTTTCTCAAAAAAGAAGAAAGGAAAAGAAAAAAAAAAAAAAGAATAGGAACATGCTGACAGATTCTCACTCTAAATAATAAGGCTTGGAAGAACCTTAAAGGTTCTGTTTCACAACATCTGCACAGGGCATCCATGGAAATGAAAGGCAAATCTCAATGATAATTGTGGTTGTGGCTTTTGTCTGATGGAATAAACCCCCATAACGTTCGTAGAAAAATTAGGAATTATATCAGTGAAAAAACTACTAATGTACAAACACAGATTTTTATGGAACAAGATTTTTATTATAGATAAACTTGTGTTCCATAAAAGAACAGATAGCTGAGAAGATAGAATTCAAAGCCCAAGAGAAGAAATAAGGGTCATGTAAAGTCACTGCCATAAATAGGCTGAACAATAATCAAAGAACTGAAAAGACATGTAACTAGATGACTTTCCGAATTGCTATGGAACAGTCACTGTATTTTTTTTTTCATCTCCTTTCTGAATGTATCTATAGGAGTTATGTCTTACCTGTCACACCATTATACCTTAGCAGGGTGGGTACAGAAGGGGCAGATAATCTGTCTCTTTAGTTCAAAGGTCTTCCAATTGAAAATTTCAATGGAAAGAATAATACTCAAGGGACTGCACCACAGGAGGAACACCACCACAGGAGCCTCCTCAGCCACAGCTGGACATGATTTAGATGATGAGGCCCTGTATCTCCAACTGAGCCTGATGCTGTAAGTGAATGGGACTTGGGAAAGGGGCCTGGAGAAAAGGAAGGGGAGTTACAATGTTTATTGGAGGATATGTGCTTTGAAAGCAGGGGCAGACTGCGGCAGATTGTATTTCTACAACTGTATGTCTTGCTGCATATGGTCTTCCAGAGCATTGCCATTTCCCCATCAAGACGTGGAGTCTATCCTGTCTGCTTGCATGTGGGAGAGACTTTACAGTGTCTTGACTAAAGGAATATGGCAGAATCATTCATGTGACTTTTAAGATTAGGTCAAAGAAACACCACCTCTTCCACCTGGCTCACTCTCTTGGGACACATGCTTTTTACAGCTCTGAAATAGGATGTGAAATGCCTCCATTACCCTCAATCCAGCATGCTGGAGAGGCCGTATGGGAAAAATACATCCAGAAAGGGGAAGATGCCCAAGAAGCACCAACTATTTTAGCCCTCACTGTTCAAGACTTTCAAGCCTACATACCAGACATGTGACGGAAGAAATGTTTTATATGATTTAAGCACCAGCCAATTTCTGACTGCAACCTCGAGATACCCTGAGCTAGAAGTATCCAGCTGAGCTGCTGCTTGCAAGTTCCTGACCCACAGAACTATCTGATATAATTAAGTGATGGTTAGTGTTTTAAACTACTAAATGTTGGGGTGATTCATTATACAGCAATAGTATCTGAAACGCTCAGTAAATTACACACCGTAGTATTGGCTCTTGAACAGAGGATTAGACTAATTGAACAAAGTCGAAAAGTAGGAAATAGAACAATTTTTATATTTGCAATTTATATGTAAAAGTACTTGTCTTGCCAGGTAGTAGACAATTAAATGATTATTCAATAATGCGATGGGAAAATTATTTTCATGATAAGAAAGCAAAGTGCATTTCCACCTCGCACCATACCTGAAAACTCAAACCTTATGTGGAATGAAGAGAACAGACAAGTTAGTGTGAAAAGCAAAACTTTAAACTTTTAGAGAAAATTATCTTTATATAAAACTCAGGGCAGGAGAGGACTTTGAGAAGCATGTACAGAGGACAAGAGGACTTTGTTCCTGAGTTTAGCTTCCTCATCTCTGCATCATGGCTTGGACGGCGAATCCCTGATCCCACTGTGATCACTCCAGTATCCAGATGCCAGATTTCCAGTTCCAATGATTATGAAGTTCTAATTCCTGCTATTAGATTCCTTTCTTACTAAAAAATCTACAGCACTTTTTATTTCCTTCACCAAAGAATAAATACAATTTCATGGCTTATTTTTTGCTCAATATGTGTTGAATAACTGGAAGCATTAATATTGCTCAGTGCATTAAGTAAATCTATTATAAACTGAGGAAAGGCAAAAGAAAAATAATATCAACTTTTTACCTTAATATAGATGCTGTAGGTTGACTTCATCCATGCAATATATAATGCCAGAGCCTTTAAAAATTATCTTTGTAATACAGTATTAGTTCTCTAAACCTACTCTAGAGCAACTCTAAACAGAGAAGACACCTTTGATGTATCACTTCAGTCAGTGAGAACATGTAGTTCACACAGATTCTGAAAGCCATTTATTGTGTAAAACAGAAGAATCCATTCCAAAAATCTTTAACATTCACTGTGTTTTTTTTTTAAGTCCACCTAGAGAGTTTAATGTAGGTAGATTCTGTGGGCTCTACTGTTACATGAGTGACTTAACACATATTTCAACTATTGGAGGAGGCCAGTTGATCTAGATATACAGAACAATTTTCCTGTTCAAAAGTTAATCAAAACATACAAAAACAACTATATGCTATCTGGACATCTTAACTCCATCACAGTATAAAATTAACAAAATTTGTTTCTTTATAACAAAGTAGATTTGGCATCAACTATCAACATATCTATGAAACTTTGAATTCATTAATTTGACATTTATTTTTACTGTTAGATTAATATTCTTTTAACAGTCTGAATTTGCAAGTTTAAAATGTCATTCCCTCTGACTAAAGGTAACTAATTTTTTAGGTTACATTTATATGTGCCAGGAAGGTATCATAGCCCATAAATAAGAATAGATTTTTGATGTTGTCACCACAAAAATAAATAATTAAAAAAACTATGTTGGGGAGGTGATAGATATATTCATTAGACTGAATAAATCTTTCTATAATATATACATAGATCAGAACATCACACTGTACTCCATAAATATACCCAATTATTGTCGATTTAAAATAAAAAATAAAAATAAATGATTTTTAAAATTAAAAAGATCTTTAAATACAACTAAATATTGTTATCTACCAAAGAATCTTAACACAGTATGATTGAAAAAACAGTATACACTGTTAAATCTATGCAATTACCTTGGTCTGTAATGGGCATAACATATTGTACGTAGATAAATATTAATTTATATGACTGCTTCAGAATAAGTAAGCTAAGTAACTAAAGGGGAATGATTACAGAAATTGTAATCAGATAGGATAGTGAAATTATTCCTTGCTTCTGCGAAAGAATGAATATCATATTTTCATGAGGGATACAGCCCTTTTTCAGCTAAGCTTACTTTTTCACTCCAAAGTTTCCTCATGGCACTTTTCATTTCTGCATTCCTCAGGGTATAGATTAGTGGGTTCAACATGGGAGTTATAAAAGTTAAAACCACAGTCATGGATTTATCAATGGGAAAGGTGGAATTGGGCCTTGCAAACAGGAAGATGCAGGGGACAAAGAATAAAATGACCACAGTGATGTGGGACGCACAGGTGTAGAAAGCTTTGCGTTTCCCTTCCAAACTCTGAGTCTTAAGAGAGTGTAATATGACTCCATAGGAAAGTAGGAGAGTAAAGAAGGTGACAGTACAAATCGCTCCTCCATTAGCTACCATAGAAAGTCCAATGACATGGGTATTGGTGCAAGCAAGTTTCAATAAGGGATACAAATCACACAGGAAGTTGTCAATGACATTGGGGCCACAGAAAGGGAGCTGATAAATAAAGAGAAATTGAACCAATGAGTGAAGAAAGCCTCCAATCCAGGCCACCAACAGCATGAGAACACAGACTCGACGATTCATGATGCTCAAATAATGAAGAGGCTTACAGATGGCCACGTATCGGTCATAGGCCATCACCACCAGAAGAATGACTTCAGCACCAGCAAATAAATGATCTATAAAAAGTTGAGCCATACAGCCCTGAAAGGAAATGGTCTTTCTTTCAGAGAGCAAGTCAACAATCACTTTGGGAGCAATGGCTGTGGAATAGACGGTATCTATAAATGATAAAGAAGCCAGAAAAAAGTACATAGGGGAACCCAGGGACTGGCTGGCCATGATGGTCAACATGATAATCAGGTTGCCCATTATCGTCACAATGTAGATGAGTAAGAATGTGACAAATAAAACTTTTTGGCCCTCAGGGTTCTGTGTGAGTCCCAAGAGGATGAATTCAGTCACATTGTTCCTATTGTTCCTATTTTCCATGTGTTCTTCTGAAGGTATTGGACTCAGGTGTCAGAGCCTATAAACAAAAGGGTCAATGATAAATTTGAGATTATTTGTCAGAAGCTCCATGTCAAAAATGTGATGCCTTACTCAACCATGTTTTCCCTGACCAGGACCTCACACAGCTCAGCTCATTAGAAAAGGAGTGTTTAGAATATTCTCCCACAATTATCCTTTTCATTTTTATAAATGGGTCATGGATGAAGCTGGAAACCATCATTCTCAGCAAACTATCACAAGAACAGAAAACAAAACACTACATGTTCTCACTCATAAGTGGGAGTTGAACAAGGAGAACACATGGACACAGGGAGGGGAACATCACACACCGGGGCCTGTCGGGAAGTGGGGAGCTAGGAGAGGGATAGCATTAGGAGAATTACCTTATATAGGCGATGGGTTGATTGGTGCAGCAAATCAACATGGCATGTGTGTACCTATGTAACAAAACTGCACATTCTGCACATGTACTCCAGAACTTAAAGTATAATTTAAAAAAAAGAATTAAAAAAATACAAATGTATTGCCTTAACCACAATGATGAGGCTTCGTGGTTTTAAGTGGAAGGTATATGTGAGTGAATATATAGTGATGCTCATTTGTGATGGTCAGGAGATTTTTCTATCCTTTATGCATCAAAGCAAGCCAAGACATATTTAAGGGTCAGAGGGAGAGTAAAAGCATAGACATAAATAAAATAAGAGATAACTTAGTAAAGGCATATGGAAATAAGTAAAGGCCATAAGCTGAATGAAATATTGGTAAGCATTTTGGTTGAGAGTCCTGAATGAGTTGTGAATAGAAGATTATCAGATCCCCAGAGCTGTCAATCAGGAGGTGGCCTGGAAGCTAACTCAGCATCAGTGTCAGCACTTACTTCTAGGAATCTTTATACATTTGGGCCAAAGAAAAATTTAAAAAATCAGATTTTAAACTTTAGGATAGGTCAGTAGATAAGATTAGCTTTCTTGGAAGTTCCATCTTTGAGGCTTCTGATATTTTGTTGCATATATACATAATTAAATACCTTTACTGACATTTATAAAACTATTCTGCATTTATAATGGAAAAATAAGTACTCACAATTTACAGGAGCTACCTGAGCATTCAGGAGATAACCTCCAGTAGGACAGTCTCTCCTGTTGACAGTTTGTACTTATAACACTTATTTATTTCAAGTACTCAATAGACATTTCACTTATTAAAATGTTCTTTGGAGCATTACTATTATTCTAAACTATTGAAAATTATCACTTTGGATGATTCAAAATTCTGTATTTTATCAGTATTATATTTTATGAAAACATATATATCTGATTCAAACATTTGTAAGATTCTTCAAATTTCTTAACATATTCAATAAGAATGAGTAAATCATTAAGAAATACTCAGAAAATGTGAATCCATGATAGGTATTCCACATTAACAATTTTTACAAAATATAAAAACTTGTATTCTGAAAAATCTAGCTACTAGGTAAATTTATGCACCTACACATACACCTTAATAGAAAGGGTAATTTCGTGTCCATGGAAAAAGAGGTTATAAATTTCTTAGGTACAAGATCTATAGAAACTTAGGGAAAATGCCAACATCAATTTCTGCCTGAGTTAATTACGTGAATATGTCCCTATTTTTAGGGTTTTAGAATCGTAGTGAGTAAAACTGGACACATCCTGTTTTGTACCCAGTTGATCCCCTAATCTACAAAAAGGTACTTCAGAATAAATTAATTTTAATGATACATGTCAAAGAGCTATGGAGAAAGACAGATGGTGAATTTTCACATGGTAATGTCAATGTTATTTGGGGCATATGCACAAAAGAATAGAAATCACAGACTGAAAAAAATATTTGGACACTGATGTTCATAGCAGAATTATTTACAATAGCCAAAAATGGAAACAACTTAAATACTCATCAATTAATGAATGAATAAACAAACTGTAGTATATACATACAAGGGGATATCATTCAACCTTAAAAAAAAAAGCAATGGAACTGTGATAATGCTATAACACGGGTGAACCTTGAAGACATACTAAGCCAGACACAAAACGACAAATACGTTATGATCTCACTTTTACAAGACACCTAGAATCGTCATATTCATAGACACGGAATGTACAACAGTGGATACCAGGAGCTAAGGGGAGGGGGTAAGAAAAAATTATTGTTTCATGGGTATGGAGTTTCAGTTTAGGATGATGAAAAGGTTTTGGAGATGGGCAGTGATGATAGTTGCACAACAATGTGTTATGTATATTTTACCACAATAAAAAATAACAACACAAATAAAACATCAGCACAGAACCAGGACATTTAAAAATACTATATACAAGGTAAAAAAATATAAAGAACTATAGTAATCCTTACTATTATTATCAATGTATTAAGATACAAGATTAATAATGGTTGCATTCTCTAAATTACATAAAGCAATCTAAATGAAGCCATTATAAATAATATATATAGTCATGTTATATTGTTTTGTTGTGCTATGCATTTTCTGTATTTCAGTATGTCATTAAACAATTCTAATTAAAACTTTAGGGAAAAGTATCGCCATTGTATTTATTCTAATATTATTCTATAAAATGAAGAAAATGTGTAAGGTGTTTTATTCTTGGAGGATCTGGCATAAAACGCTTGAGATTAAGTGATAAAACCTACTCCTTACGAAAGACGTATAACTTATTCAAATAAAATCTATTTTATCCCTATCATAATAGCAGTGAAAAATTTTTTGTAAATTTGTTACCTTGGTTTTCTATTTCCTCCTTGGTCACTTGTTCCAAATCCAGGCTTCTACAGTTTTTTCTTTGGTCCTAGAAGACGACTGCCTAGTTTGATGAAAATAAGTCAGGATTGAAACCCTATGAATCCAGGCGTGACTGCAAAGAAAAGAAGAGGGCAAACGGTCACTAAAGTTGCAAATGCTTTGTCACACAGGGATGTATCTCCTTTTGCCTGAACAAAGCATGATCATCTTCTCCAACTTTTGTAAACATTTTCATTTGGACTATGGGATTATCCAGAGGTGGTTTCAGGAATAAACAGTTGATATGACTGATGAATCACCAAATTGAAAAGATGTCATTGAGAAATGTATATATCAAAGTTAAAGAAATTTAAAAGCTCCTTATTATGTTTACTGACCTCATTGATTGAACGAACCTTTTATAACTTCCATAGTCAATAGTGCACAAAGATAATCTAGAAACTTGGCTCGGTTTTGAATATTTTGAAAGCACTCATACGTTCATATGACTGCTTTAGTATGGTTCATGTCCAGTAAGGTAACGGCTTTTATTTTATATTTTGACAGTAACATTCATACCTGAGGAGAAACCTTCTCCCAGGTAAGAGAAGATATGACTTAACAATAAACAAAAAATATTTCACTGAGTTGTTCAAACTGTTTGTCCCCACGGCTGCTCATTCAGTATTAATTCACTGAGGAATCATGCCCCAGAGAAAAGAGCCCTTCCACATGATCTTTCCAGGGTATTCTATATTTTTAGAAGTTTCTCCTGGACAATTACTTTTAAGTGCGAAAAAAGTAGCATTATAGTATCAAAGAGCAAGTCCCTTATTAAAACACAAAGACATAAAGTTGCATGAGCAAGATTAACTTGCTTCTGATTTATGAGTATACAGTTGAAATTCTCAACTCTAAGAAAGCACCAGAGTAAAATGGAAAGCTTAAGGCTTTGTGTGTGGCAAACATACTTAATGAGAATAGCAAAGAGCATTGATAATCAACTTACTAAAAGTTTCAATCCAACTCAGATGAGATAACATCCACATATCAAACCCAACTCAGAAATTTTGCCCAGAGAGGGGAAAATTTATGCATCTCTTAAAAAGAAATATAGAAACAAGTAATTAGGACCTATAATTTTAAAATGATTATTATGAAGATAAGAAAGAAGAAAATTAAATATGGAAATATTTGACACTTGATATTCAGAAGTCTTTTATATAACAATGGCAGCTCCTGAAATCAAAATCTCTCTATACATCCTCCAAAACAATTCAATGCATACAGCACAGCAAGTACATAATATCACACATAACTAGGACATTCAGCATAACTGACACTGAGAATACTATGAATCCCAAATTACCTCTAAATAGAGAAATAAACATCAAATCCCAGCAGAGAGATCTCTGCAGCTCCAAACAGAGAGAAAGGTAAGGGAACCCTGAAAAGACTGTAGAGAACAGGAGAGGGAACTAGGAAGCCTAAGGGAGACGGAGCACAGCCAGAATCACCCACAAAAGTGTAAGTCACACCCATTTCAAAATCATTAATGAAAGAAGTTTGATGTCTGATGAAGCAGAATGTTGAGCAGAGGGAAAGAATGAAAATATGCAGGACCTACGATGGTATTCTCCTATTCTCCAAAAGGCATCACTTCTGGAAGAGATGAGGATAAGTAGCAAGGAAATGTACTCTTGGGAGACCTCATGGTAAAGAAAAGTAAAGAAGTAAAAAGAGGAAGTTAAAGTCCTGAGGAAACGAAGCATGACAAAATCTGAAGGTACTTTAATTCTTCCTTCCTCACTTAAATTTCACTATGCTGAAAAAAATATAAAAAAGGCACCTATGAACTAGAAATCTTTGAAGACACCCCAAAACCTTAACTCTTACTCTATCTATACAGAGGCCTGGTAAGAAGAAACCACAAAAAGAGAACCTTAACATTTCAATTCATTACCCCCTCTCAGAGAACCAAGAGCAAAGAACATTTACAAACATGTGTAGGTTGGGTTTCCAAAAAAAAAAAAAAATCATTTCTGCTAGATTTGTGTGCAGGATTTGTTGGTGAGTGCTCAAGGGAATAACACCTGTAACAAAACACTGGACAGAGAGAGACATTAACACGAACGTAATTGCATCAAAGGCCAGTATTATAGGAAACTTTAAGGTAGGGGTGGCCTCAAAGATATCCTAATCAAGGTAAACAGGTTGAACCTTTGTACCCTTAATTCCATTTGTAATTTGATGCAGGCAAAGATAAGCTAGGATGTAGCATGCCTGACATGTATGGATAAGTTTGGTTTCAAAATAAGGAAATTATCAGACTCCGGTTGAAAGATATTCTGCAAAGCAAGTGGGAGATGTTCCTCAAAATGTTAATGTAAGAAAAAGTTAAAGAAGTACTAAAAAGCTGTTCAGGTTAAAATAAAGTGAAATAGCAACTAAATTTAATGTATGATCCCAGATTTGATGCTGAACTCCCCAAAAAATTTCTGTAGAAAACAGTGGGCCCAGAGCGGAGTCACACACCTGTAGTCCCAGCTACTCTGGAGGTTAAGGCAGGAAGATTGTGCGTTCAAGCTCAGCCTTGGCAAAATAGTGATACCCTGTCTCCAAAGGAAAAAAAATAGTAAAAAGAAAACATTATTGTAGAGATCTTCCACCTCTCTGGTTAGCTGTATTCCTAGGTATTTTATTCTGTTTGTGGCAATTATGATGAGATTGCATTCCTGATTTGGTTCTTGGCTTGATTGTTGCTGGTGTACAGGAATGCTAGTGATTTTTGTACATTAATTTTGTATCCTGAGACTTTGCTGAAGTTGTTTATCAGATCAAGGCGCTTTTGGGCCAAGACTATGGGGCTTTCTAAATACAGAATTACGCTGTCTGCAAACATAGTTTAAGTTCCTCTCTTCCTATTTTCTTTTACTTAATCTAACTATATTTAAGTTTTTACACCAGTTTTTTTTTTACAGCAATTCTCATCTCCAAATTTCTTAGTGTGTATATGAACAGATTCAACATGAGTGTGTGTTAACTGTATAAAACACAGTCATGAATTTATAATAGGAAAGTTTAAAACAGGTCTAACATATATGAAAATACAGGGAACAAAAAAGAGGACAACCACGGCAATGTGGGAGACGCACATAGACAGGGCTTTACGCCTCCCTTCCTGACTGTAAGTTTTAAGGGAGTTTAGGATGACTCCATAGGAGATTAGTAGAAGGGTGAAGTTGACCATACAGGTTGCTCCACCACTGGAAACCACAGTGAGGCCTAGAAAGTAGGTATCAGTGCACGTCAGCTCCAGTCATGTCTAAATGTCACAGACAAAGTGGTCAATGACACTGGGGCCACAGAATGGGAGACTATACACAACTGCAATTTGAAACACGGAATGCACAAAACCTCCAGTCACAGCCACCACCAAGAGAAGGATGCAAACCTGTCGATTCATGATGGTCAAATAGTGCAGTGGCTTACAGATGGCCACATAGCGATCACAGGCCATCAACACCTGAAGAAAGATGTCAGTACCACCAAATGAGTGGTCTATAAATAACTGGCCCGTGCAAACTGGGAAGGAAATAGTCTTTTTATCACAGAGTAAGTCCACAATCAATATGGGAGAAATGGTGGTGGAATACACAGCATCTATAAATGACAGGCAGGCAAGGAAGAAGTACACTGGGGAGCCCAAGGAGGGGCTGGCAATAATAGTCACAATAAGCAGGTTTCCCACCATAGTCACAGTGTATATGAGTAAAAACATCACAAATAATGCATTTTGCACATCAGGATCCTGAGTTGGGCCAAGGAGGACAAATCCTGTAACATTGTTACTCAGTCCTATTTAGTATCCTTTAAAGCTTGCGTCGCAGTTGAGAACTCAGGAGAACAGGACGTGTAATGAAATAGTGAAGAGGAATATGATTACATCCATGATGTCACAGAGCACATCTTCATTGTTGTATCCTCAATAGTGATTTACACAGATGATAAATATTTTGTAAGTCTCTACTGAGTTCATCTCAAAGATTTTATTTTGAGCCTACAGGCAGAGTTTCTGCTTCTAACTTTTAGTGAATATTCTGTATAGAAGATGAGTGAAAGGCCCAACAGCCATTCATATATTTTATAACTCCTGATTTAAAACATATTTCTTAGCACAGAAGTCAGCTATGATTACAGGCAACAGACTATTGGTCTCAGGAAAGTTACTTTCTCATTATGGTAATAAACTCTAAATAAATTAACGAAGACTCAGTGCTTTGAGTTTGTAGTTGTTGTGATGTCTTTACTGTATGTTCTGTGTAGCATAGAAAATAACATCTTCTAAGATATCTCACTCAGTACTATGGCATTCCACAGTTACACGTTCAGTCCTTCATGCCTCGAAAGATGTTCAGTCTTTATAAATATCTCATTAAATGTCAAGAGACTGGACATTAACCTGTAAAAATAGTAAAGTCCTATTTATCACATTATTCGCTGTAGCAATTACTTGGTCTGACCCTCTGCCTTATAAGAAGCTGTACATCTCTGCATCTTATCCTTACCTATTCTACAATTTTTTAATCGTATAAACATACAGTATCCTGATTTTCAGCAAATAATTTTGAACTCAAGAAAACTAACTGATGGCTATCACCAACTGCCACATTAGCTGTATTTTTTTCCAGATTCTTCAGGTGAACTAGATAATGAGACAGGAGAAAATAGACAGTGTAGAAAGAGTTACAGAACAGTGGTAAATGGTTTTATTTATAACACTATTTAGATACTGAGAGTACTCAAAAATAGAACCTTAGTGTCCAGATTCAAAAAAAAAAAAAGCATACTCAAAGAGAAATTCTAAGTTCACTGGAAGATGACATCAATTTGATTCATTTTCTGAATGCATTTACATGTCTGTCTCAGTTTGCTCACTGGAAAACAATGTGATTAAATTAAGTGAACTGAGGATCCTTTCTAGTCAACCATCTACAAAACTATTAGTGCACCTGTCCCTTATTCTATTCTGCTTTTGTTCATTTTTCATATATTTATAATTAAATGGCAATTTCCAAGCTCATGACTGTTGCATGAATAATGGCGGTCAGTGGTAAATGTTTCATGAGTAATGTGAGTAACTTATGACTACAGATTTCCCACTCAATATGTGCCTATTTCAGATCCAAGAAATCCTTGGAGAGAAAGCGTAGCATGTGGTGAATAATATGCACAGAGGAGCCACACTGCCTCAGTTGTAACTCCAACTTTACCACTTACCATGTGACTTTGAGTCATTTACTGAACTTCTCTAAGTCTCACTTACATTTAAAAACTCTAGCATATCCATAAGACCACTTCTTTCCTAAGTAAAAGCATGTCTCTATATCTCCCCAATTTCATTCCAGGAAATTGAGACCTTTCGCTCATTTTTACAAGCAATGGTAGATATTACAAAAAACATTACACTTAGAAGACCAGATACCAACTGAAGACATACTCTACCTTGGGCAGAAAGTTAACTTTTTTGATATCTCCTGGGTTGTTCTATCAGAAAAATAATTCTTCCATTTTTGTGTGTAGACACAATCTATGAATTTTACATCAACAATATTTTAGAAAGAGACAGTAAGGTCATTAAAGACTAGTTAATTAGAATATTTGGAACAAATTCAAATGAAGTAACCTCTCTGTACACTTTTTTCTTACAAAATTGCTAGAGATAAAAGAACTTATTATTGCTAGGAAGAATAACTAAATGACAAGTAATGTGAAATGCCTGCATTATGAAAAAAATAATTTTAAAGTAAATTGAATAATAAATTATGGGTTTCATGTTATGAAATATTTAGGTAAGGCAAATAATATTTCAGCCAGAATAAAAGACAACCAGCCCCAGGTTCTCTTCTCTAAAAATGTTCCCAGTAAGGAGGGCCTTACCCTTCCTATTAGAAAGTCCATGTCCAAGAAGCCCTGAGGCTCAGAGGCAGAGAGCCTAAGAAGGGAAGTTGACTTTCTGATTCTTGCAAAAATAGGTAATCACAGTGCTACAATTTTAGGTTAGAGTACTGGCTTTTGATCAAGACCTGCATCTATGTCAGATATAACAATAATGATCTATAGCCCACTGATATGGTTTAGCTGTGTCCCCACCCAAATATCAACTTGAATTGTATCTTCCTCATTTTTCTCTTGCCACTGCCATATAAGAAGTGCCTTTCACCTCCCACCATGATTCTGAGGCCTCCCTAGCCCTGTGGAACTGTAAGTCTAATTAAACCTCTTTTTCTTCCCAGTCTTGGGTGTGTCATTACCAGCAGTGTGAAAACAGATTAATACATTCATTAACTCAATTTTTAAATTTTATTCCCATATCAATTCAATAACTGTTTCTACAATAAAGAAATTTGTATTTGCCAACAAGGGAGCAGTATTCAAGGACTTCCATTGTTATTTCCATGACTTGGCTTACCACTGGGTCCATTGAATCCCTACATCTCATTATACATTTAGTTAAATATTGGATCTCTATGTCATAAAAGTCTTAGATAAAGAGTCCCATAAATACCTATCTGAACCAGCTAAAATATTTCTAACATAAATACTTTATGTAGACACTTATCACATAAGAGGGTACACTAAAAGTTAGTCATTTTCAACTTACCTAATACATGGATTAAATTATTCCACCCCAAATGTAATCTGTGTTACTGCTAAAATTCAAAGAGCATGTCTATAAGTGCTATGCTGTGTTACTGGCAAGTGCTAAAACTGCACAAACATGTTTAATTCTGAAGAACTATCAGATATGGTCAAAGATACCATGGTTTAAATTATGATTCCAAGATGAAGAACTAATGTAAAAATAGGACCTACATCTCAATATCAGTGTGGAAGTAAATCCTTCCTCAGCCAAGTTTTATATGAGATGGTAACCCCAACCAGCACCTTGAATACAGTTTTGTGAGAGACCTTGAAGCATGGGAACCTTCTAAACTAGCCTTAGTTTCCTGACCTACAAAAATTGACAATGAGTACATATTGTTTGAATCACTAAGTTTTGAAATAATTTGCCATGAATAAATAAATAACTTATAAATATATCTAGAATATGCTTCAAATATTGGGAAGCATGCTAATAAATATTTAGTGAATCTATGAATCAAAGAAAAAAGTATAATGGAAATAAGTAAATATTTAGAAATCAGCAATAAGTAAAACATATCCAAATGTGTAAGGTGTAATCAGAACAGTACTTAAAGAAACATATATAGCTATGAACTCTTACATTTTAAATAAATGTTCAAAAGCAGCCATCTGAACCTTCACCTTAAGAAGCTAGAATAAGAAGAGTATATAAAAGCCAAGGTAAGTAAACGAAAGGACATAAATATCAAAACCAATAAAATAGAAAACATAAAATAGAGTAAATGATAATAGCCAAAAGTTGGAATTTTATAATGAAATGATAAATTGCCAGCAGGAGTGATCAAAAGAAAAGAAAGAGAAAATGAAATTACCAACATCAGAAATCATAAAACAAATAATGACCCATAGATCCTTTAGACTTAAAAGGTTAGAAAAGGATTGTTATGAAATACATCATTTCAATTAATTTGACAGATTAGATGAATTAGGTAAAATGTAGGGAAAGGGCAACCTTCTAAAAATGACACGCACAAAAAAACTGAAACACCTCATATCTCTTTCCAAGTAATGTGCTTTCGTTACGTGTACCTAACGTGATAGCGCTTCAGAAAACCCTAAAGAATAACTTTGTAGGAATAAGAAGTAAATTTAGCAAGTTTATAGGACTCAAGTGTCAAATAAAAAATTCCATTTCCTTTACATATACTTACAACAATGACAATTGGAATTTTTTTTTAATTAAAAATCTGTGATGAAATCTGAAAACATAAATACTGAGGAATAGATAAGGAAGATCCTTACATGAATATAAACTACAAAACTCTTCAAAACTAAACATTCGAAATACCTAACAGATATACTGTATTCAGGAATTAGAAAACCCAACATTGCTAAGATGTTGTCAGTACAGGATGATTTATGGATCCAACTTAAAATGAATACAACTCCAATATGCTCTTTTTGAGATGTAGACAATTGTTCTGCACGCTGCTCTGCAAAGTGACTTTGCCACTTCCCCATCAAAGATTATCTTTTGTATCTGTAAAATCTCAAATCTGGGTGGTCATGTGATCCCTGTGACAAATAGAATATGATGCAAGTGACATTGTGTCAGTTCTGGACATAGCCCTTAACTGGCTGGACCCAACTACTTTCTACCAATGGGATATCTGACCACCATGTAAAACGCTGGACTATTCTCTGGAGTGATCTTGTGTTCCTTCATTTAAAGAGAAAGGAAGAGGGATCCAGCGCATCTCTTACTGTGATCCCTTCCAATAGGCTACAAATATGAATTGAGTTATCCTGCGTTTACATAAATCTCAGTTATCAGTTGAATAAGACAGTGACTTCAGCCCTTGCCACACAAAACAGAAGAAATACCCAGCCAACTACTATCTGAATTCCTGATTCACAAAATTTTGAGATAAAATAAAATGATGGTTGTATGAAATCACAAAATGTGGAGTCCTGCACCATACACGAAGAAAGAACCAGAATAAAAAGTGGCAAGTCAAGGTGTAGTGCTTCCATAACAACAATTGAAAGTGTATGGCACTGGCTTTAGTATATGAAAATAGGGGCCTCCAGGATATTATAAGTAAAGGCTGAAAATACAGATGTAACTGTTCTGCAGGCTATAAAAAAAAGTCAGTCACTATCCAGTGCTGAAAAAATTTAGTAATTCTGTCACCTATAATAAGGCAGAAAATAAAAAATGTACTTAATAGGTGGATTTGGCTAAAATTTCCAAATAGAATATTGAAAGTTACAGCTGTTTCTTATAGCACTACTGTACCTTATAAGTCATAGATTTTTAAAATATATATATGTATTACTTAAAAGATTAACTGTTACATTTTCAGACAGAATTTACAAGAAACATAAAAGAGCCAGAACTTGATGGTTTCAAAGATAAAAATCGTTTCCCTTTCCAGTCTCTGCAAAGAGCTAAGCACTCTAAAAGTAAGAAAGGTCATCAAAATAAAAGTCATTTCAAAGTTGTGGATGTTAAGACACGTTGAAAAGACTTCAGAAAAATTTAATGGTGTGTCTCAAAAGTACTTTAAACTGTACGAACATAATTCTAAGATTCTTAAGAGTATTTTCTGATGGCAAATAGAGTTTCAGCTCAAACCTGAGAAGGGCCAGTTTCAAAGACATTTGTGAATATGGTGCTTGTATATTCCCCAGGCCTTTAAATAAATTACTCAGAGGGAATCACCGTAGCCTTCCCTTTTGAACAGGAGCATCTATTTTAATTACCTGTGCCTCCCTTTCTCCATTCTGACTCAATCGATATATCCTGACTCAATAGATGTGTAATAGAGAAAAACCATAATTTAAAATGTGCACAATAGGACCTGAACCCTAGCAGCTCCATCCACTCTCAGTCTGGATATAGAGGCTGAGATCTTGAACTTCAAACAGATGCCATGATGCGATGACTTCTTAATTGAGCTGGGAGCATCTCAGTCCTGCCTTCCCACTTTGGGATCCTTGAATTATCCTTAGAAGTCTGAACATTTCACTGGGAAGACCTTGTCTACATACCTCCTTATCTACAAGAGAATGGACACTCTTATTCTAAATATTGTTAACTTTTACACAAGAGTTTTTCTATAGCATTTCTCATCTCTGAATTTTTCAACGTGTATATAAAAGGGTTCAAAATGGGTGCAATAACTGTAAAAAATATAGTCATGAATTTATCAATAGAAAAGTTTGAAACAGGTCTCACATATATGAAAATACAGGGAACAAAAAACAGGACAACCACGGTAATGTGGGAGCTGCAGGTAGACAGGGCTTTACGCCTCCCTTCCTGACTGTAGGTTTTAAGGGAGTTTAGGATGACCCCATAGGAGATTAGTAGAAGGATGAAGACGACCATACAGATTGCTCCACCATTGAAAACCACTGTGAGGCCTATAAAGTAGGTGTCAGTGCACGCCAGTTCCAATAACGGGTAAACGTCACAGTAAAAGTGGTCAATGACATTGGGGCCACAGAAGGGGAGAGTGTACACAACAACAGTTTGAAACACAGAATGCACAAAATCTCCAGTCACAGCCAACACCAAGACAAGGATGCAAACCTGTCGATTCATGATGGTCAAATAGTGCAGTGGCTTACAGATGGCCACATAGCGATCATAGTCCATCACTACCAGAAGGAAGATCTCAGCACCACCACACAAGTGGCCTATAAATAGCTGGCCCATGCAAGCTGGGAAGGAAATAGTCTTTTTATCACAGAGTAAGTCTACAATCAATACGGGAGAAACGGTGGTGGAATACACAGCATCTACAAATGACAGGCAGGCAAGGAAGAAGTACATTGGGGAGTCCAAAGAAGGGCTGGCAATAATAGTCACCACAATGAGTAGGTTCCCCACCATGGTCACAATATATGTGAGTAAAAACATGACAAATAATGCATTTTGCACATCAGGATCCTGAGAAAAGCCCAGGAGGACAAATTCTGTAATATTGTTATTCTGTCTCATTTACTCTTTTTCAGAAGATGTATCAGAGGTTAGAGCTCAGGAGAATAGGACCTGTAATGGAATAATGAACAGGAATATGATCATATCCACTGTGTCACAGAGCACATCTTCACTGTTGTGTCCTGAATAGTGATTAAAACACAATAAACATTGAGTAAGTCTCTACTGAGTTTCTCATTCAAAGAGCCTATCTTCCCTTGATGACTCTATTTCTCCTCAAAGATTTCATTTTCAGCCACAGGTAAAGGCTTCTACCTCTATGTTTTAGTGAATATTCCATACAGAAGGAGTGTTAAAGCTCCAATAGCCATTCATATATTACATAACTTCTTACTTAAAGCATTTTTCTTGGCATAGAAGTCAGCTATGATGAATAGGCAATGGGTTCTTGGTCTCAAAAACCTTACTCTTTGGTAGCGGTAATAAACTATATAAATAAATTGACATAGCTTTAGCCCTTGGTGTTTGTATTTCTGGTATCTTTATAGTATGATCTGGGTCGCACCAAGAATAACATTTTCTGAAATATCTCACTCAGTACTCTGGCCTTCTACTATTAGACTCCATTCCTTCATGCCTCGAAGGATGCTCAGTATTCATTAGTCTTTCATTACATGCCAAAAGACAGGACTCTGAACTGTATAAATAACGATAATATTTTTATTACATTGTTCCCTTTAGCAATTACTTAGTCTGACTTTCTGTCCACCTTATAAGGAGCTGTGATTCTCTCCATTTTATCCTTGCTTATATTCCAATTTTTACCATATTTACATACAACATTCAAATTTTCAGCAGTTAATTTGAACTCAAGTGAACTAACTCATGGCTATCACCAACTACCAAATATGCCATGAGTTTTTTTCTTCTGAATTCTTGAGATTAACTAGGTAGAGAGAGAGGAGAAAATAGACACTGTAGAAAAAGGTACAGAACAGCGGGATGCGGTTTTATTCATAACACTACTTAGATACCAAGAGTAGGCAAAAAGAAGAATCTTAGTTACCAGATTCCAAAATGAAGCATGTTCTAGTAGAAATTCCATGTTCAGTGTAAAAAGGCATGGATTTGGGTCATTTTCTGAACGCATTTACAAGTCTTATCTCAGTTTGCTCACTGGAAAACAATAGGATTACATTTGAGAAATTCAGACTCCTTTCTAGTCAACTATCTGCAGAACTATGAGTGTACTTCTCCTTTATGGTATTCTGCTAACATTTTTTTTCATTTTTTATAAATTTATAATTAAATAAAAATTTCCAAGCTCATGACTCTTACTGAAAAATGGTAGTCAGTGGGAAATGGGATTTCATGATTACAGTAAATAGTGACTATAAGTCTATCACCGAGTATGTACCTATAAGATCTGAGACATTCTTAGAGAGAAAATGTAGCATATGGTGAATAATGTGGACACTGGAGCCACACTGCTTCAGCTACAACTGCAACTTCACTATTTTTTTTTTCCAAATAGAGATTTTGGGTCATTTACTAAAGCTCTCTGTTCCTTACTTTCATCATTTTATAAGGGGGACCCCAATAGTCCTTACCTCTTACAGTTGTTGTTTTATTAAAACTAAGTAAAGTTCCTAAAATACTGGCAGGCACCTGGGAAGGGCTCAAAAATGATAGCTTCACTGTGAACATAAAATCAAAACAAATCATGCAGATCTTTGTCAACTTGAAAAGATTTATAGAGATAGTCCAGGAAAAAAAAAAAAAAGGATAAGATACCTATAATTCAAGAAAGCCTTTTGGGTGCACAGGATAAAATTGTATGCCTTAGAAAATAATGATTTAATAACATGCATAGTAATTTTACCTGTGATGAAATATATCTTGATGAGAAGCACAGAATTATAGTGAAAAAGTTGAACCCACCATCGGGGAGAGTTCAGGAAATGAAAAGAAGGCTAAAATCAGAAATCAGAGAAATTTTAGTTACTAAATGAGTATTCACAAGCTATAAGAAGATTAATGAGATAATTAAGTGAGGCTAGTATTCTTTAAAATCTGCTTCAGAAAGATTCCTTTTAGTGAGGAAATACTGGAAGTGCACCTCCTGTGGCTTGCTGGGGTGACTCAGGAGGCTTTTGGGGGTAGCCATAACAAACACAGACAGGATCCTAGTTAAAAAAAACGAAAACAAAATTCAAAAGAAAAAAAAAACATTGTTCTTCAAAGTCTCTAGATCTGACAGTTAAAGACAAACTTATATTACAGAGAACAATGAGACAAGTACAGATACAAACCCAAACTTTCTGAGTACTCACTGCTGAGCAAAACGGCAAGATTACTAAACCTCCAATGTAGACAGGATTATTCCATTTACATAGATCTGGCAGTGGCAGAGGACGTGTACAGAGAGAGTTTGAGCTGCCTCTAGAATCCAACTGTGATGAAAAATCCACCTCTCATTCACATTACTAATTTCAGCTGGTTCCAGAGTTCTGTCACTCTTGAAGCTATAGACTTATAGAGAGACATCTGCTGAAGAACGCAAGGGAATAAAGTAGTCTATAGAGAATTCTGTTATTTATTCACACATTATTTGCTGGAAGGTTTAGTGCCTTTTCCTCCTTTCATCATCAAAACTATTTCAACAGATAGTTGGAATTCAACAGGATAATTCTTTTGGCAATTTAAATATTTACTTGTAAAAAATAGGTATATAAACTGTCTTCTATAATTTAAGTATTTAAAATATAATACCTTGAAACTGAAAGATAGCATTACTAGGCTTTCAATGTAAACTGCTAAGTTAACATTTTTCTAGAAAAAAACGATTTAATCATTTCCTAAAGACACAACATTTTCAAATGATAAAATATCATAAAAACATAAAAATCTCCATAATATTATATTTCACAGTCACAGTTTTATAAATCTATTTAAATAACAGTAGACCATATACTTTCCTGAGCCTATATACCTACTAGTATGTTTGCTGAGATTATTTTTAGATACATAAACAAAAACCTATAATATGCTCCAGAATATAAGAGTCATTGGTTCCTTAACACTCTAATACATCTGACATGATCTGCAATTTTAAACTCTCTAATCAAATATACCTGAAAGTAATTGTACACCTTTACTAATGTATCATATAAAATATAATATCCCATAAACAAATATTATGATTATAAAACAATTGGTTTATATACATGTATATGAAACCTGTTTTTCTTCTTATTTGGCAAATAGAAAAGGAAAACAAATTAGGCTATATATTAAAACCAAATATATATTGCATATTCTGAGAATTTTTTATGTTTGCTAACTTAACTTTTCCAATTAGAATTTCTTCAGCAAAATCGTGTGGTATTTAAGACATTAGCTACATTCAACATATCACATGAATTTTCAATAAATGTCTTTTGTCAGTGGTTTCAAATACTCACATCGTGGTCCAGAAAACCAATGCTTCTTTCACTAAACGTTAATGTAGATGCCTCAGACATGTATGTGTGATCATAAAACACATTGATACAAACAGCTGATCCATGGACACAGAAATACTTCCTAGAGGCTACAGTTTCCACAGTCCCACACGGGCTTCTCATTATTACTCATTAGAGAAGTATGGCACTATCCAAAGCAGATGACCAAAATATAAAGAAGCTTAAACATATTGTAGAAAGGTTGTTAAATATTCTTACCCACTGGAAAATTTCTTCATAGGAAAACAAAACACTATCTTTGTATGACTATATAAAAATTGACATAATGAGAGGAAATTAACCTGGACAAGACCCTTATTTGTGAGACAAGTAAACAAAAATGTACCGATAACTCCTGGCCTCTAGTGAACCACCTGCCTTGGCCTCCCAATATGCTGGGATTACAGGCATGAGGCGCCACGCTTGGCCTTATTATTATTTTCTTGAATGCAATATGTTCTTAAAATTTTTGTCTTTATGTTGCTGTTATTCTGCTGTCGCTTTTCTGTTTATCCTTTTAAAACGAACTACTCTTTTTAAAATTCATTTTTCATGAAATTTTTAACATCTAATAAATTCATAACTTTTTTCTTTCAGTAATTTTAGAGAATTTTCAGTTATATCTCTTCAAATATTTTGCCTACCTGATTTTTTTCTTTTTCTGGAGTTTTAATTAAATTAAAAGTGTCTCAGAGTTTTGTGTTGTGTTTTTATATCTCTTTTATACTATTTTCTTCATTTGCTTTTTCTTCTCTCTGCTTTGTTCTGCGTATTTTCTTCTAATATTTCTTGCAATTTGCAAATTCTCTAATTTTTCATCTAATTTGGCATTAAATCCAATCACTGAGTTTTTAATTTGTTGTTGTATATTTTAGGTTTTCAATTTTTTGGTTAATTTTGTTATCTGTCTTGTGTTTTAATATTTGTACATACTAAGCTTAATTTTCCCAATTAGAATTTATCCAACAAAATCATATGGTATTTAAGACATTAGCTACCTTTCAACTTATCAAATAAATTTTTAATGAATATCTCTTGTCAACAGTTTCAAATACTCATATTTTGGTCCAGAAAAGCAATGCTTCTTTCATTGATGGTTACTGTAGATACCTCATGCATCTATGTGTGATCATAAAACACATGAATATAGATGGCTGATCAACGGATTTTGAATTAGCTCCTAGTGGCTATCGTTTCCATAGTTCCACACAGGCTTCTCATTATCTCAGTCTTCAAAGAAGTATGGCACTGCCCAAAGCAGATGACCGAAATATAAAGATGTTTAAACATAATGTTAATTTTTATTCTACAAAGGTAGTTGAATGTTCTCACCTGCTGAAAATTTTCTTCATAAAAAACAAAGATCCTAAGTTTGCATGACTATATAAAAATTGACATACTAGAAATTAACCAAGATGAGCCCATTATTTATTGGCACAAGTATCAACACTAAAATTTGTTACTTGAAAGTTTTCTCAATTATGGTGAAGAAACCAGAAGTACTTTACTATGATTGAGGATTTAGAATAACGTTCAGGGGTCCAGCTACTAAGCTTTGTACCTATCAAGAAAAATGGTGAGATTTAACTTCATGGAAAAACCAATGACAGTACTTTCCCACAGGCAGAAGCCAAACTCTTCAGTCTTTCAGTCATTCAACTAACATATGCCTAAGACCACTTCTCTCCTAAGTGAAAGCATGTCTCTATATCTCCCCAATATCATCCCAGGATATTTAGACCTTTCCCACATTTTTACAAGCAATGGTGGATATGATGAGAAAACATTACACCTAGAGGACTAGATACCAACCAAAGACATACTCTATCTTGGGCAAATAATAATCACTTTCTCAATATCTTCTGGGCTATTCCATCAGGAAAATAATTCATCCATTTATGTTTGTAGGCAGAGTCTATGACTTTTACATCAACAATATTTTAAATAAACAAGACAGTAAGGTCATTATAGATTTGTTAATTAGAATATTTGAAACAAATTCAAATGAACTAATCTCTCTGAAAACTTTTATTCTTAGAAAATCCCTAGAGGAAAAACACTTGGCTCTTGCTAAGCAAAAGTAGCTAAGTGCCAAATAATGTCAAAAGCCTGTAATATGAGAAGAAAAACTCAAAAGTAAATTAAATAATAAAATATGATTTCACATTATGAAATATTTAGGTGAGGCAAGTAATATTTCAGCCAGAATGAAAGGAGAACCAGCCCCATGTTCTCTTCTCTTAAAACATTCCTGGTGAGGAGGGCCTTACCCTTCCTGTTACAAAGTCCATACCAAAGAAGCCCTGAGGCTGAGAGGCAGAGAGCCTAAGAATGGAAGTTGACATTCTGATTCCTGGAAAGACAGGCAATCATAGTGCTGCAGTTTTAGAGTACAGGCTTTTGATCAAGGCCTGAAACTGTGTCAGATAAAATCATAATGATCTGCATTCCATTCATTCAATTTTTAAATTTTATTCCAATATAAATTTAATAACTGATTCTACAATGAAGAAATTTTTATTTGCCAACAAGGGAGCAGTGCTTAAGGGCTTCCATTTTATTTCCATGACTTGGCTTACCATTGGCTCCATGGAACACCTTCATCTCATCATAAGTTAATTAAATATTGGATTTTTCTGCTATAAGATCCTTAGATAAAGAGTCCCATAAACACCTATCTGAACCAGCTCAAGTCTTTATCACATAATGGGCTCCACTGAAAATTGGTCATTTTCAACTTACCTAACATGTTTTCAATTCGTCCACCCTCAATGTAATATATATTATTGCTAACACTTGAAGAGCATGTCTAAAGGTGCTGTGATCTCTTACTGGTAAGTGGTAAAACATGCACAAACCTATGTTTATTTCTAGAGAACTATCAGATATGATCAAAGATACTGTGGTTCAAATTATGACTCCAAGATGAAGAACTAATATATGAAAATAATACCTAATTTTCTATGTCCCTTCCAGTTATGTGAATTCTCTATAAATTCCAATAACTACTAATACCAACGCTCAGTGTGGAAGTGGATCCTTCCTCAGCCAAGCCTTCGTATGAGATGGTAGCCCCAAAAGCACCTTGATTACAGCTTTGTGAGAGACTTTGAAGCATGGAAACCTGCCAAACCATCCTTAGTTTCCTGACCTACAGAAATTGAGAAGGAGTACATACTGTTTGAATCACTAAGTTTTGAAATAATTTGCTATGAATAAATACATAATTCATAAATATATCTAGAATAGACTTCAAATACTGGGAAACATGCCAATAAATATTTAGTAAACCTATGAATCAAGCAAAAGGTATAATGGAAATTTGCAATTATTTAGAACTAAGCGATAACAGAAACATATCAAAATGTGTGAGGTGTAATCAAAACACTACTTAAAGAAAAATGGATAGCTATAAATGCTTACATTTAAAATAAATGTTTAAAAGCAGCCATCTTATCCTTCACCTTACGAAACTAGAAGAAGAGTAAATACAAGCCAAGGTAAGAAAACAAAAGAATATAAGTACAAAATCAAAAACCAATAAAATGGAAAACATAAAATAGAGAAAAAGAAAATAGCCAAAAATTGGTACTTTAATAATGAAATTAATAAACTGCTGGCAAGAGAGAACAAAGGGAAATTCAAATAACCAATATCAGAAATAATAAAACAAATAATCATCCCATAGATCCTTTAGACTTTAAAAGGTTAGAAAAGCGTTGTTATGAAATACATTATTTCAATTAACTGGACAGCTTAGATGAATTAGGTAGAATGTAGGGAAAGGACTACCTTCTAAAAATGACACAAAGGGAACTGAAACACTCCAATATCTTTCCAAGTAATGAGCTATCCTTACTTGTAGAAAACATGATAGTGTTTCAGAAAACCCTAAAGAATCTACAGACGTAACTTTGTAGGAATGAGAAATAATTTAGCAAATTTATAGGACTCAAGTGTCAAATAAAAAATTCAATTCCTTTATATAAACTATCAACTTTTTTAAAAATTAAAAACCTGTGATGAAATCTGAAAACACAAACACTTAGGAATAGATAAGGAAGATCCCTACATTAATAAAAAATACAAAACTCTTCAAAAATAAACTTTAAAAATACCTAACAGATATATTGTATTCAGCAGCTAGAACACACAATATTGTTAATGTTAGTACAAGTTGATTCATAGATCCAACTTAAAATGAATAAAACTCCAATATGCTCTTTTGAGATATAGACAATTGTTCTACATGCTGCTCTGCAAAGTGACTTTGCCAGTTCCCAACCAAGAGTTATCTTCTATTTCTGTAAAACCTCAAATCTGGTGTGGTCATGTGACCACTCGGTTGACTAGAATGTGATGCAAGTGACATTGTGCCAGTTCTGGACATAGCACTTAACCTGCCAGACCCATCTACTTTCTACCGCTAGGATCTCTGAGCAACATGTAAAAAGCCTCACTATTCAATGGAGTGATCTTGATGTCCTTCATCTAAAAGGACAGGAAGAGGGACCCAGAACATCTCTTAAGGGTTATCCCTTCCAACATACTATAAATGTGAATTAAGTTATCCTGCATTTTACAGAATCCTCAGTTATCAGGTGAATAAGAGAGTGACTCCAGTCCTTGCCACACAAAACAGAAGAAATACCCTGCCAACAACTGCCTGAATTCCTGGCTCACAAAATTTTGAGATAAAAGAATATGGTGGTTGTTATAACTCATAATAACTGTGGGGCTCTGAACCTTACATGAAGACAGGACCTCAAAGTGTGGTATTTCCACCACAACAATTTAAAGTGTATGACACTGGTTTTAGTGCCCCAAAATAGCAGCCACCAGGATATTATAAGTGAATGCTTAAAAGACAGAAGTAACTATTCTAGAAGCTGTGACAAAAGTGAGTTGCCATCCAGGACTGAAAAAATTTAGTAATTCTGTCACCTATAGGAAGGTAGAAAATGAAAAATGTACTTAAGTGAATAGGTGGATTTCGCTAAAATTTCCAAGGAGAATATTGAAAATTGCAGCTGTTTCTTACAGCAGTGTGTTACATAAAAAGGCACAGATTTTTAAAAAACACATTGCTTAAAAGATTAACTGTTACATTTTCAGACAGAAATTACAAGAAACATAAAAGAACCAGAAATTACTAGCTTCACACATAAAACTCATTCCCCTTTCCAGTCTCTGCAAAGAGCTAAGTACTCTAAAAGTAGAAAGGTCATCAAAATAAATGTCATTTCAAAGGTGTGGAAGTTAAGACACTTGGAAAGACCATGGGAAAATTTAACGGTATGTCTCATGAATACATTAAACTAGACAAACATAATTCTAAGATTCCTAAGAGTATTATCTGACTGCATGTAGAGTTTCAGCTGAAGTCTGAGCAAGGCCCGTTTCACAGATATTTGTGAATATAGTGCTTGTATATTCCACAAAGACTTTAAATAAATTACACTGAAGGAAGCACCATAGCCTTCCCTTCTCAACAGGAGTCTCCATTTTATTACCTATTCCTACATTTCTCCATTGTGTGCTGAGTATGTGGAAGAAATACCGGGTCTCAAAGATTTGTAAATAGGAAAATTATCATTTGAATCATGCACAATAGGACCTGCAAAGAAGCAGCTCCATCCACACTCAGCCTGGATATAGACGTTGAGATATTGAACTTCAAACAAATGCCACGATGGGATGATTTCCTAATTGAGCTGTGAGCATCTAAATCCTGTCTTTCCACTTTGAGATGCTTGACATGCCCTTAGAAATCTGAAAACTTGACTGGGAGACCTTGACTACATACCTCCTTATCTACACGAGGAGGGACACTCTTATTCTAAATATAGTTAACTTTTTACCCAAGAGATTTTCTATAGCATTTCTCATCTCTGAATTTCTCAACGTGTATATTAAAGGATTCAACACGGGTGTGATAACTGTATAAAAAACAGTCATGAATTTATCAATAGGAAAGGTTGAAACAGGTCTAACATACATGAAAATACAGGGAACAAAAAAGAGGACAACCACGGTGATGTGGGAGCTGCAGGTAGACAGGGCTTTACGCCTCCCTTCCTGACTGTAAGTTTTTTTGTTGTTTTTTTTTTTTTTGAGACGGAGTCTCGCTCTGTCGCCCAGGCTGGAGTACAGTGGCCGGATCTCAGCTCACTGCAAGCTCCACCTCCCAGGTTCACGCCATTCTCCTGCCTCAGCCTCCCGAGTAGCTGGGACTACAGGCGCCCGCCACCTCGCCCGGCTAATTTTTTTGTATTTTTTAGTAGAGACGGGGTTTCACTGTGCTAGCCAGGATGGTCTCGATCTCCTGACCTCGTGATCCGCCCGTCTCGGCCTCCCAAAGTGCTGGGATTACAGGCGTGAGCCACCGCGCCCAGCCTGACTGTAAGTTTTAAGAGAGTTTAGGATGATTCCATAGGATATTAATAGAATGATGAAGATGACCATACACATTGCTCCACCATTGACAACAACAGTGAGGCCTATAAAGTAGGTGTCAGTGCACGCCAGTTCCAATAATGGGTACATATCACAGACAAAGTGGTCAATGACATTGGGGCTACAGAAAGGGAGACTGTACACAACAACAATTTGAAACACAGAATGCACAAAACCTCCAGTCACAGCCGCCATCAACAGAAGGATGCAAACCTGTCGATTCATGATGGTCAAATAGTGCAGTGGCTTACAGATGGCCACATAGCGATCATAGGCCATCACCACCAGAAGGAAGATCTCAGCACCACCAAACAAGTGGTCTATAAATAGCTGACCCATGCAAGCTGGGAAGGAAATAGTCTTTTTGTCACAGAATAAGTCCACAATCAACTTAGGAGAAATGGTAGTGGAATATACAGCATCTATAAGTGACAGGCAGGCAAGGAGGAAGTACATTGGGGAGCCCAAGGAAGGGCTGGAAATAATAGTCACCACAATGAGTAGGTTCCCCACCATTGTCATAAAGTATGTGAGTAAAAATGTGACAAATAATGCTTTTTGCACACCAGGATCCTGAGACAAGCCAAGTAGGACAAATTCTGTAATATTGTTATTCTGTCTCATTTACTCTTCTTCCAGGCTTATATCAGAGGTGAGAGCTCAGGAAAACAGGACCTGTAATGAAACAGTGAGCAGGAATATGATCACATCCTTTGTTTCACAGAGCACATCTTCGTTGTTGTATCCTCAATATTGATTTACACACAATAAACATTTGGTAAGTCTCTGTTGAGTTCCTCACACAAAGAGCCCATCTTCCCTTAAGGATTCTATTTCTCCTCAAATATTTTAATTTAAGCCAAAAGTTCAACGCTTCTACCTCTTAGAGTTAGTGAATAGTCTACGCAGAAGAATAAAGTCCCAACAGCCATTCATACATTTCATAACTTCTTATTTAAAACATTTTTCTTGGCACAGAAGTCAGCTGTGATGAATAGGCAATGGGTTCTTGGTCTCAAGAAACTTACTCTCTGATGGTAGTAATAAACACTAAATAAATAAGTTGAAATAGATTGAAGTCCTTTGTGTTTGTACTTGTGGTATTTATGATATGATCTATGTAGCACCAAGAATAACATCTTATAAAATATGTCACTCAGTGCTCTCGCCTTCTACTGTTAGACCTTCATTCCCTCATGCCTCAAAGGATGTTCAGTCTTAATTAGTCTTTCATTAAATGTCAAATGACAGGACTCTAAACTGTATAAATGCTATGATATTATTTATCACATGTTAACTTCAGCAATTATTTGGTCTGACTCTCTGTTTACCTGATAAATAAGGAGCCGTGTTTCTCTCCATTTTATCCTTACCTATACACCAATTTTACAACACTTACAGACAATATTCAAATTATCACCAATTAATTTTGAACTCAAGTGAACTAATTCATGACTATCATCAACTACCAAATAAGCAGTGAGTATTATTTTCTGAATTATTGGGATGAGCTAGGTGGTGAAAGAGGAGAAAGTAGACACTGTAGAAAGACATACAGAACAGTGGGACATGGTTTTATTCATAATACTATTTAGATACGAAGAGTACTGAGATTCCAAAAAGAAGCATACTCTAAGAGAAATTCCAAGTTCAGTGTAAGAAGGCTTGGATTTGAGTCATTTTCTGAATGCATTTAGAAGTCTGTCTCAGTTTACTCACTGGAAAACAATGGGATTAAAGTTGAGAAATTCAGAATCCTTTCTAGTTAACTATCTACAAAACGATTAGTGCACCTCTTTTTATGGTATTCTGCTGACTTTTTTTATTTCTTTTATAAATTTATAAATAAATAAAAATTTCCAAGTTCATGTCTGTTACATGAAAAATGGTAGTCTGTGGGACATGGGGTTTCATAATTATAGTAAGCAAATAATGACTATAAGTTTCTCACTCAGTATGTACCTATCTAAGATCTAAGAATTTTTGGAGAGAAAGTGCGGCATGTGGTGAATAATGTGGACACTGGAGCCACACCGCTTCAGCTACAACCTCAGCTTCACCATTTTTAATAAGCTTTTGGGCCATTTACTAAAGTTCTCTATCCCTTACTTGCATCCTCTTTAGAACTGCGAAATACCCCTTACCTCTTAGAGTTGTTGTTAATTAAAACAAAGTAAAGAACACTGGCTGGCACCTCTTACGGGCTCAATAAATAACAGCTATTATTAGTGTTCTTGAATGATTCACTGTGAACATAGAATCAGAACAAAATATGCAGATCTCTGTCAACTGGAAAAGATTTATAGACACAGTCCAGGAAAAAAAAGAAAAAGATACCTATAATTCAGGAAAGCCTTTTGTGGGCAAACAATAAAATTGTATGTCTTAGAAAATAATGATTGAATTATATGAGTAGTAATTTTACCTGTGATGGAATGTATCTTGACGAGAAGCAAGCAGAATTATAGTAAAATGTTGGACCCACCATCAGGGAGAGCTCAGGAAATGAAAAGAAGGCTAAAATTATAAAACAGAGAAATGTAGTTAACGAACATCCACAGCAATAAGAAAAGTAATGGGATAATACAAGTCAGGTTAGTAATCTTTTGAAATGCTCTTCATAAAGATTCCATTTATTGAAGAAATACTGAAAGTGTACTCTCCTGTGGGTCCCTGGGGTGACTCAGGAGGTTTTCTGGGGTAGCCAAAGCAAACACCGATCAGATCCTAGTAAAAAAAAAAAAAAAAAAAAAAAAAAAGAAAAGAAAATTCAAAAGAAAAAGAACCACATTGTTACTCTAAGTCTCTAGATCTGACAGCAAAGGACAAACCAATTAAAGAGAAAAATGGGACAGGTTGAGATACAAACCAAGACTTTCTGATTATTCACTGCTGAGGAAAACTGAAGAATTACTAAACCTCAAACATAGACGGGATGATTCCATTTACATAGATCTGGCAGTGGAAAGGATGTGAGCAGAGAAAGTTTGAGTTGTCTCTAGAAGCCAGCTGTGATGAACATTCCACATGTTTCCTTCTTGTTACCACAAGCTGATCACAGAGTTCTGTCATTGTTGAAGCTGTAAATCAAGAGATGCATCTGCTAAGAAGACAAGGGAATAATGTAATCTATAGCCAATTCTATTATTTTTTCACACCTTACTTGCTGTAAGGTTCAGTGCTTTTTTCCGCTTCCATCATCACAACTAGATTTCAACAGGATAATTCTTTTGGCAATTTAATGTTTACTTGTAAAAAATGGGATGTGTAAACTTGTAAACTATCTCTACAGTTTAAGTAATTAAAAATGGAATACTTTAGAAACTGAAAGATACCATTATTAGGGTTTCAATGTAAACTGCTCAGTTAACATTTTTCTAGAAAAAAAAATTGATTTAACATAGTTTCTTAAGAACATGACATTTTCAAAAGATAAAATGCGATAACAAAAAACCTCTATAATATTATATTTCATAGTCACAGTTTTACAAATCTATTTAATTGACAGTAGATTAGGTAGTTTCCTCAGCATATATATCTACTAGTCTGTTTGCTGGCATATTTTTAGATTCATAAGTAAAAACCCATATTATGCTTCCAGAACATAACAGGCATTGGTTCCTTCATACTCTAACACACTTGACATGATCCAGAATTTTAAACTCTCTGATCAAAAATATCTGAAAGTAATTGTACACCTTTAATAATATACCATTAAAATATATGTTAAAATATAACATTCCATAAACTAAGATTATGATTAAAAATCTACTGCTTTATCATACATGTAATATGGGACATGTTTTTCTTCTTATTTAGCAAATAGAAAAGGAAAACAAATTAGGCTATATATTAAAACCAAATATACATTGCATATAATGGAAAATTTTCATGTTGCTAGCTTAACTTTCCCAATTAGATTCCTTCAACAAAATAATATGGTATTTAAGACATTAGCCACATTTCAACATATCAAATGAATTTTCAATCAATATATTTTGTCAATAGATTCAAATAGTCACATCATGGTCCAAAAAAGCAATGCTTCTTTCACTGAGCATTGATGTCAATACCTCATGTATGCATGTGTGATGATAAAACACATGAAATGAATAGCTGATCCATGGATATAGAATTAGTTCCTAGTGGCTATAGTTTCCACAGTTCCACACAGGCTTCTCATTATCTCAGTTATTAGAGAAGTATGGCACTATCCGAGGCAGATGACCAAAATATAAAGATGCTTAAACATAATATACAAAGGTATTTAAATATTCTCACCTGCTGGAAAATTTCTTCATAGAAAAAGATACTATCGTTGCATGACTATGTAAAAATTGACCTAATTAGTGGAAATTAACCTAGACAAGACCCTTATCTTGTGACACAAGTGAATAAAAATGTACTAACACTAAAATTTTTTATGTGAAATATTCCTCAATTATGGTGAAGCAACCAGAAGTACTTTACTGTAATTGAAGGTTTATAATAACATTCACGTGCCCAGCTATTAAGCTTTGTACCTAACAAGGAAAATGCTGAAATTTAACTTCATGGAAAAACCAGTGACAGAGCATTCTCACAGGCAAAAACCAAACTCTTCAGTTTTTTAGTCATCCAAATTTCATTCAAATAGCGTACCCCTAAGTCCATTTCTTTCCTAATTAAAAACATGTCTTTGTATCTCCCCCTACCTCATCCAAGTAAATTGAGAAGTTTCACAAATTTTTACAAGAAATGGAGGGTATGACAAGAAAACATCACACCTAGAGAGCTAGATTCCAACTGAAGACATACTCTACCTTGGGCAGAAATTTAACTCTTCAGATATTTCTTGGGTTATTTTATCAAGAAAAAAATATTTTCATTATGTGTATACACACAATCTATGACTTTTACATCATCACCACTTAAAATAAAAAAGTCATTATAGCTTAGTTAATTTGAATATTTGGAATAAATTCAAATGAAATAACTCCCTAAATACTTGTTTTCCCCTTAGAAAATCCCTAGAGGGAAAAGACTTGGGTCTCACCAAGGAAGAGCAGGTAAATGCCAAGTAATGTGAAAAGCCTATAATGTGAAAAGAAAAATGCTAACATAAACTGAACAATAAGTTATGAGTTTCACATTATGAAATACTGAGGTAAGGCAAGTAATATTGAAGCCAGAATGAAGCAGGAACCAGCCCCAGGTTCTCTTCCTTAAGCATATTCCCAACAAGGAGGGCCTTACCCTTCCTGTTAGAAAGACCATGCTCAAAAGCCCTGAGGCTTAGAGACAGACAGCCTAAGGACAGAAGTTGACATTCTCATTCTTGAAAATGTAGGTAATCATAGTTCTATAGTTTTAGAGTACAAGCTTTTGATCAGGGCCTGAATCTATGTCAGATATAACCATAATGATCTGTAGTCCATTAATTCAATTCTTTAATTTTATTCCAACATCAGTAACTGTTTATACAACAAATAAATTTGTATTTGCCAAGAAGAGAGCAGTGCTTAAGGTCTGCCTTTGTTATTTCCATGACTTGGCTTACCATTCGCTCCACTGAACACCTTGATCTCATCATAAGTTTAGTTAAATATTGGCTCTTCATTGTCATAAGAGCCCTAGATAAAGAGTCCCGTAAATACTTATCTGAACCAGCTAAGGTCTTTATCACTTGACAGGCTCCACTAAAAGTTGTTTATTTTCAACTTACCTAATAAATGGATTAAATTCATCCACCCCAAATGTAATATGTATCACTTCTAAAATTTGAAGAGCATGTCTATGAGCACTGTGCCCTCTTACTAGTAAGTGGTGAAAGATGCACGAACGTATCTTTAATTCTGAAGAACTATCAGATATGAACAAAGATAATGTGGATTAAATTATGACTCCAAGATGGAGAACTAATATGAAAATAAGCCATAATTCTCTATGTCCCTTCTATCTGAATTCGAATAACTACTAATGCTTTCCACTTTTCAGAATGACACAATGGTGTTTGTTAGATCAGATGATGCCTACGACAGTCCAGAATCTGAATTTATTTGCTCCAATAATAAAAAGTACATAAAAATTAACTAATGTATAAATTGCCAAAAATATGCCATAGTCCATAGTAATTCTCTGCAACTCATGCCTATTACCAAGCTAGAAAGTTAAATATACTTACAATATACATTTATTTTTTAAAGGAAAATGCATGTATATTAGTCCCTTCTCCAATTGCTATAAGGAAATACCCAAGACTGGGTACTTTATAAAGAAAAGAGGTGTAATTGACTCACAGTTCCGCATGATTGGGAAGGCCTCAGGAAACTTACAATCATGCCTCTTCACAGTATGGGATGTGATAAGGTTTCTCTTCAAATAATCTGATCAATCTTGTATTCTTTAATTCATAGTACCCCTCAATTTTTCTCCTTTTTTTCTCCTTTTCCCTTCTTGCCTTTGTTTAATGCCCAGGCACGCCACAGTACCAAGCATTATCAGTACCAGCTCACATTCCTTTCCTTATTTGGAAAGAGGACTCACTTTCTGGCTCATTACAGACACCCCTTCCCCTTTCCCTCCACTTTCCTTCATGTGCCCACCCTATCTAAGAAAAATCAAATGTTTAGCCAATTGGGATCAGTTTAGATTGTATGACCCGACCCCGACCAATGGGGAAAGGGTACAGAGGCAGGACTTGTGTCAGGAATAAAGGCTCTCGTGCCCCTTTGTTCAGGTGTGCTCCCATGGCAACTGGCCAAGGAGGCACCCCTCTGCGCAGAAGTAAAATTGCTTTGCTAAGAATCCTTTGTCCGAGTGTTCAATTTCCCTAGGATTTTGAACGTTATTCCTAACTGTTCTGATGTCCATCTTTGGAACTTGAATATTCTCCTTCGGAAAGGGGGCCTTCGATCACCCCACCAATGGGGGACACGTCCTACTGTCTAGTTACGGTGGCCCTAGGGTGAGGGAGATCAAGGCCCACCCATTGTAATGAATAAATCTGGATTCTCAGCAAAGCGGGTGGGAGAGGCTTGCAAGACCGCGGCAATAAGAGGACCAGGTAATTCTTGTGCACGGAGTAAGGTAGGAGATTTCGTGAAGGCACAAAGTATTTCCTGGGTGGTCGGGACAAGTTGGAGGCTGAGAGTGTATAAACGGGAGTAAGCATTGTGGCTGTGGAATGAGTGAGTCTTCTCTGCAGTCTCGTGCTGCCATCTATTGACTAGAGGTGGCAGCAAACAGAGTAGACAAAAGAGGAAGGGGGAGGGTAGAAATCCCAGAAAAGGTGGGATTGGGGCCCTTTTCCCCAAAGCCTCAGTAAGCCTTAGGAAGGGGGAGGGTAGAAATCTCTAACAGGAGGGGTTGCCCCACCCCCTTAATAATCCTTAAGGTGGAGAATGTTTCAAGTAAGACAGGAAAATTTTAAAGTCTACAGAGTAATGAAATTCCTTCTGATAGCCCCTTGGGGCTTATGCTAATGTATTGGAAAGATAATGAAAGAACCAAGTATAAACGAAAATAACAGATGATAAAATATTGTTGTTTCATTTGGGTTTGAGAACCCATCCTTAAACCCTCACTTTTCTGGCCAAAATTTGGGTCTAATGAGGAGCGGATTTGTCAGCCCTTAATAAAACATGTTAATGATAGGAGCCCTGTCTCCCAGGAAGGATCCATTACGCCCTCTGCTGGCGTCAGGGGCCAGTTCTCCTTTACCCTTTAGACTCCGGAGGGAGAAAGTCAGAAGCCAATCCTTCTAAAAGGGAAGAAGTTCCCATGCCCCGACAACCCACAACTAACACGTGGGATCCTCTAAATCATCTTCCTTCCTTCAGCGCCCCTAATCCCCACCCTGCTCCGCTTCCCTTCTCAGGTCCCTCCCCTGTTTGCATCACTCTTCCGGCTGCCCCTAATCCCACCCTTCCGGTTCCTGTCTCAGGTGCCCCAGCTTGTGCCGTCACTCCGGCTGCAGTTTCAGGTTACTCCCCAGCCACTTCAGGTCATCCTCCAGCCTGTGCCCGTCACTCCGGCTGCAGTTTCAGGTTATTTCCCAGCTGGTTCAGGCAGAGGCCCAGCCCGCTCTATTCCCCCAGCTGCTGCTGTGGATCCCTCCTCTGCTTGTGATACTTCTGCACATATCAACCCCCCTCCTTATACTCCCAATTCTGCAGAATTCTGAGCCTGCCCGCTCCCAACCTATTAAGTATCCCTCTTTAAAGGGGCTTCAACAAAATAGAACAATGTAAAGAAGATATTCAAAACTTTCCATTTTCCTCCACACCCAGAGAGCCAGATGCAACTTTCTTTCCTTTAGGAGAGGTACCACAAGGCCGGAGGAAGCTATTGGCTTTGTAAGTGCTCCCTTGACTAGTTCAGAGGTCCATAATTTGAAAAAGGAGCTTCAGCCATTACTGGATGACCCTTATGGAGTAGCGGATCAAATTGATCAATTTTTAGGGTCTCATATATACACTTGGGCCAAGTTGATGTCCATCTTGGGCATCCTCTTTTCAGGGGAGGAATGAAGTATGATTTGGAAGGCTGCTATGGTGGTGTGGGAACGTGAGCAGCCTCCTGGCCAAAATGTTCCTCTTGTGGACCATAAATTTCCCACCCACGACCCTCAGTGGAACAATAACAATGCAAATCACCGGGAAAACGTGCGGGACCTAAGAGAGATGATAATAAAAGGAATTTGAGAATCAGTACCCCAAACTTGAAATCTTTCTAAAGCATTTGATATTAAACAGGAAAAAGATGAGGGACCCACTGGGTTCTTAGATAGATTGAGGGAGCAAATGAGACAATATGCAGGGGTTGATCTGGGAAATCCCCTTGGACAGGGAATGTTAAAACTTCACTTTATTACTAAAAGTTTGTCAGACATTCCAAGAAAATTACAAAAAATAGAAAATTGGAGGGACCATCCCCTGAGTGAACTACTTAGGGAGGCTCAAAAGGCATATGTCAGAAGAGACAAGGAAAACAAAAACAAGACAAAACTTATGGTATCTACCTTCCAGCAGATGGCTCCAAATCCATATATCTCTAAGCAGGGCTTCCAAGGAACCAGAGATTATGAGGGGCCTAGACCCCTCCAAGCCTCCATTTAGAGGGCCGAGGTCCTCAAATAATAAGCCCCCAAGGGGTATAGGTGGGGCAAGGGCAGAGAATGCTCAGACTGAGAAGGGAGAAGGACAAGATAGATGTTATCGATGTAGAAAAACAGGCCACTTCAAGAGCGAGTGTCCTGAACTAGAGAGAGAGAAAGAGAGAAACACACTCATGACTTTTGAGGAACAATAGGGGAGTCAGGGGCTCTGCCTCTTTTATTTTGAGTCCCACCAGGAGCCCTTGATAAATTTGGAGGTGGGACCTAAACGTGAATTTATCACCTTTCTAGTCGATTCAGGGACTTCATGCTCCTCTGTTTGTTTCCTTCCACCTGGTCTTATATGCTCTTCAGAAGAACTTTTAGTCTCAAGGGTAAAAGGAGAAGGATTTAAGGCAAAAGTTTTAGAAAGCACAGAAGTCAGATATTAAGATCGATTTACACATATTCAATTTTTATTGATTCCTGAAACAGGAACTAATTTATTAGGAAGGGACTTAATGTTAAGGCAAGGCATAGGCCTTCCAGTGGGCCCTAAAGGATTCATCATTTCACTACATTTACTCACTGCTGTGGATGAGAAATATATTCATCCCAATGTCTGGTCAAAGGAAGGAAATAGAGGGAAACTCCAAATCCTTCCAATACATATCAAACTAAAAACCTCTGGGGACATAGTCGAAAGCACTATCCCATTCCTTTAGAGATCAGAGTAGGGCTAAAGCCTGTAATTGAGGGTCTTGTTAAAGATGGGCTTTTTGAACCCTATATGTCTCCTTATAATACCCAATCATGCCTGTCAAGAAATCAGATGGGTTGTATCAATGGGTGCAAGACCTTAGAGCTATTAATCAAATAGTCCAGACCACTCACCTCATTGTTCCTAACCATTACACCATTCTTAGCAAAATTCCATATGATCATCAATGGTGTACAGTGATAGATTTGAAAGATGCCTTCTGGGCATGCCCCTTGACTGAGGATAGCCACGATATATTTGCCTTTGAGTGGGAAGACCCCTATTCAGGGTGGAGACAACAATATCAATGGACAGTCTTGCCCCAGGGGTTTGCAGACTCCCCCAACCTCTTTGGTCAGATCCTAGAACAAGTACTAGAGAAAGTTACAGTCCCTAAACAAATATGTCTGCTTCAGTACGTGGATGATCTCCTTATATCTGGTAGAGACATAAAAGAAGTAGGTGACTTCTCTACGCACATTCTCAGTAACTTGCAATGTGAGGGGTTGCAGGTCTCAAAAGGGAAACTTCAGTATGTAGAACCTGAAGTTAAATACTTAGGCCACCTAATCGTGAAGGTAAATGAAAAATAGGACCTGAAAGAGTGGAGGGAATTGTTTCCCTACCCATGCCTCAAACTAAACAAGAACTCAGGAAATTTTTAGGACTAATTGGATATTGTCGTTTATGGATTGACTCATATGCATTAAAAAGTAAACTTCTATATGAGAAACTTGCCCAGTGGAAGCCTGATAATCTCTTGTGGACTTCCCAGGAAATCTAGCAGATTGAGGAATTGAAAGAGATGCTCATAACAGTCCCTGTTCTAGCTCTACCCTCCCTAGAAATGCCATTTCACCTTTTCATTAATGTAAATAAGGGGGTAGCCCTAGGAGTGCTTAGACCTAGTCACTCGTGGGTGGTCCCAACGTATCCAATCCATCACAGCTGCAGCAGTATTAGTTGAATAAAGTAGGAAGTTAATCTTTGGAGGAAAGTTAACAGTAAACACGCTCCACCACGTTAGAACTATATTAAATCAGAAAGCAGGGAGATGGATCACTGACTCAAGAATTTTAAAATATGAGGCTATCTTACTGGAAAAGGATGATTTCATATTAACTACTAAAAATTCATAATCCAGCAGGCTTTTTAACGGGGGATCCAAACTTAAAATGAGAGCACGTATGTTTAGATCTAATTGGCTACCATACAAAAGTTCGACCAGACTTAGGAGAAACTCCCTTCAAGATGGGGCGGCACTTATTCATAGATGGGTCCTCCTGGGTGATTGAAGCAAAAAGACATAATGGGTATTCAGTGATTGATGGAGAGACACTTGAAGAAGTAGAATCAGGAAGGCTGCTTCCTGATTGGTCTGCCCAAACGTGTGAACTGTTTGCACTCAGCCAAGCTTTGGGACATTTACAAAACCAAGAATGAACTATCTATATTGACTCTAAGTATGCCTTTGGGGTGGCACATACATTTGGGAAAATTTGGATGGAAAGGGGTCTTATCAATAGTATAGGCCAAGATTAATTCATGGAGAGCTCATTGCTCATGTCCTCAACAATCTCCAACTGCCAGAAGAGATAGCTATTGTGCATGTCCCAGGGTACCAAAGGCACTTGTCTTTCACAAGTCTGGGAAATAATCTTGCAGATCAGATAGCAAAACAAATTGCTGTTTCTTCTGAAACACCTGTTTTTCATTTAACTCCATGCCTTCCTTCTCCTACTGCAACCCCCATTTTCTCTTCCATTGAAAAGGAGAGGTTAATAAAAATAGGAGCTAAAGAAAATGCGGAAGGGAAATGGATATTATCAGATCAAAGGGAAATGTTATCGAAACCTCTTATGAGGGAGGTCTTGTCTCAGTTACATCAGGGAACCCGCTGGGGACCCCAAGCAATGTGCAATGCAGTTCTCCGGGTTTATGGGTGTATAGGAATTTACACCCCAACTGAACAAGTTATAGATAGTTGCTTGATATGTAAAAAAACTAATAAGCAGGTTCTAAGGAAATCGCCCCTTGAAGGAAGAAATCCAGGACTGAGACCATTTTCAAAGTGTTCAGATGGATTACACTAAAGTGCCTCCAATTGGTCATTTAAAATACTTATTAGTAATAATAGACCACTTTACCCACTGGATAGAGGCAATCTCACTCTCAAGTGCAACTGCTAGTAATGTAGTTAAAGCATTAATTGAAAACATCGTACCCAGATTTGGACTAATAGAAAATAATGACTCAGATAACGGAACCCATTGCACTGTGCATGTCATTAAGAAGTTAGCCCAAGTACTAGATATAAATTGGGAATACCATACCCATTGGCATCCATCTTCCTCAGGAAGGGTAGAGCGGATGAACCAGACTCTAAAAAACCACTTAACTAAATTAGCTTTAGAAACTCAATTGCCATGGACTAAATGTCTTCCTATTGCTATGTTAAGAATCCAGACTGCTCCTCGGAGAGATATTGGTCTCTCCCCTTATGAAATGTTCTATGGATTGCCCTACTTACACTCCACTGCTGACATCCCTACCTTTGAAACAAAAGACCAGTTCCTCAAAAATTGTATACTTGGTCTATCCTCTACCTTCTCTTCCCTTAAGACTAAAGGCCTCCTAGAACAGGTGCTGCCCCTGGAGTTTCCAGAACATCAGCATTAACCTGGAGACCACGTCCTTATCAAAGGGTGGAAGGAAGGGAAGCTCAAACCAGCCTGGGAAGGACCCTATCCAGTGCTCCTAACTACTGAGACTGCAGTCTGGACAGTGGAAAGAGGATGGACTCATACACCCAAGTCAAGAAGATGCCGCCACCTCCAGAATCATGGACTGTCACTCCAGGGCCCACCCCCACCAAACTAACTATAAAAAGAGCTGAATAATCACTTGTTTATTCTCTTTTTTCTTTTCAACAGAAGTTCATCTTGTCATCAATGTAACTCAGGCTAGTCATCCTTTAACCCGTCAGTTCGATGCCTGTTCAGTCATTCCATATGGAGACGTTCAAGCTCAAAGGAAGCTATCTCATGTTAATAAGTATCTGTGTCCATACCGCAAAGAATCAAGCAGGTATAAGTATGGAGACTTAAATAGTCCCTGTGGTGACTGGGCAGATGTTTGGTGGACTACTAAGTACAAAGAGTGGACAGCCAAGCCACCTGCTTCAAATAAGTTATGGGGACCGAAACAAAAATTCCAACTAGTCCATTGTACCACCCCACCAAATTGTAAGCCATTACACTGTAACCCCTTGTTGCTAATTATAAATAATCCCCGGACAATGGCCCAAGAGCCCTCTATATTCGAATGGTACAGGTTAGGAACAGACATTGAAGGAAAGGACCCTATAGGAGCCTTCTCCCTGAAATTAGTTAAAACACTGGTTACCAATAATAAACGAGTTCAGACCCAAAGTCCGGGAGACAGGTGGAACCCAACACTCTCCCTAAGCATAGTGAGCCCAACATCCTCCTCCCATTTCCAAAATGACCCAACCCAGGTAACAGTTGTGGAGGTAGAAAACTTAAGGAAAACTATAGCTCTAGAGACAGGATATCAAGATGCAAATGCCTGGTTGGAGTGGATTAAATATTCCGTCCACACTTTAAACAAAAGTGAATGTTACACTTGTGCGCATGGTAGACCAGAGGCCCAGATTGCGCCCTTTCCACTTGGATGGTCTTCCAGTTGACCAGGCATGAGCTGTATGGTAGCTCTCCTCCAAAACCCCTCAGCCTGGGGTAACAAGTCATGCCAAGCTCTTTCTCTGCTGTTCCCTGAAGTTAAACACCCTGTGGGTCAGCCTCCAAGGGCCATTCAGCGTCCATCTCCCAATGCCAATTTTACTTCGTGTCTCTCATGACAGGTAGATAACTTGGTGTTCCTGGGAGCCTTAACGGGACACAGTGAGCTTAAGCCCTTCCAAGAGCTTACCCATCAGTCTGCCCTTAGCCATTCTCGAGCAGATATGTGGTGGTATTGTGGTAGACCAATACTGGACACTCTGCCAAGTAAGTGGAGCAGAATTTGTGTTCTAATTCAATTGGCCATCCCTTTCACCCTGGCATTTCATCAACCAGAAAGGATAGGAATCAAATATCATCAAACAAGAGAGGAAACCCATGGGTCCTTCGATTCTCATGTTTATATAGATGCCAATGGGATCCCAAGAGGAGTGCCAAATGAATTTAAGGCCCAAAACCAAATAGCTGCAGATTTGAATCTATGTTCTTCTGGTGGTTAACTGTAAATAAAAATGTGGATTAGGGTTAGGCGCCCAAGATGGCTGAATAGGAACAGCTCCAGCCTCCAGCTCCCAGGTTGAGTGACACAGAAGACAGGTGATTTCTGCATTTTCAACTGAGGTACCAGGTTCATCTCACTGGGGAGTGCCGGACAATCAGTGCTGGTCAGCTGGTGCAGCCCGATCAGTGAGAGCTGAAGCAGGGCAAGGCGTCACCTTACCTGGGAAGTGCAAGGGGGAAGGGAATCCCTTTTCCTAGCCAA
Source organism: Macaca thibetana thibetana (assembly GCF_024542745.1). Classification (NCBI taxonomy): domain Eukaryota; kingdom Metazoa; phylum Chordata; class Mammalia; order Primates; family Cercopithecidae; genus Macaca; species Macaca thibetana. The sequence goes on from NC_065591.1 coordinate 17,084,621, forward strand.
GGGAAACTGAGACACACAACACCTGGAAAATCAGGTAACTCCCACCCTAATACTGTGCTTTACCAAGGGTCTTAGCAAATGGCACACCAGGAGATTATATCCCACACCTGGCCCAGAGGGTCCCACACCCACAGAGCCTCCCTCATTGCTAGCACAGCAGTCTGAGATCTAAATGCAAGGCAGCAGCGAGACTGGGGGAGGGGCACCCGCCATTGCTGAGGCTTAAGTGGGTAAACAAAGCCACTGGGAAACTCGAATTGGATGGAGCCCACTATGGCTCAAGGAGGCCTGTCTGCCTCTGTAGACTCCTCCTCTGGGGACAGGGCATAGCTAAACAAAAAGCAGCAGAAACCTCAGCAGAGGTAATGCCCCTGTCTGATAGCTTTGAAGAGAGCAGTGGATCTCCCAACATGGAGGTTGAGATCTGAGAATGGACAGACTGCCTGCTTAAGCAGGCCCCTGACCCCTGAGTAGCCTAACAGGGAGACATCCCCCACTAGGTGCAGACCAACACCTCACACCTCACACGGCAGGGTACACCCCTGAGATGAAGCTTCCAGAGCAAGAATCAGATGGCAACACTCGCTGTTCAGCAATATTCTATCTTCTACAGCCTCTGCTGCTGATACCCAGGCAAACAGGGTCTGGAGTGCACCTCAAGTAAACTCCAGCAGACCTACAGCTGAGGGTCCTGACTGTTAAAAGGAAAACTAACAAACAGAAAGGACACCCACACCAAAATCCCATCAGTATGTCACCATCATCAAAGACCAAAGGCAGATAAAACCACAAAGATGGGGAAAAAGCAGTGCAGAAAAGCTGGAAATTCAAAAAATCAGAGCGCATCTCCCCCTCCAAAGGAATGCAGCTCATCGCCAGCAACAGAACAAAGCTGGACGGAGAATGACTTTGACTAGTTGAGAGAAGAAGGCTTCAGTCAATCAAACTGCTCAGAGCTAAAGGAGGAACTACGTAACCAGTGCAAAGAAACTAAAAACCTTGAAAAAAGAATGAACGAATGGATAACTAGAATAATCAATGCAAAGAAGACCTCAAAAGAACTGATAGAGATGAAAACCATAACATAAGAACTACGTGACAAATGCACAAGCTTCAGTAACTGACTCAATCAACTGGAAGAAAGAGTATCAGCGATTGAAGATCAAATGAATGAAATGAAGCAAGAAGAGAAGTGTGGAGAAAAAAGAGTAAAAAGAAATGAACAAAGCCTCCAAAAAGTATGGGATTATGTGAAAAGATCGAATCTACATCTGATTGGTGTGCCTGAAAGTGATGGGGAAAATGGAACCAAGTTGGAAAACACTCTTCAGGATATCATCCAGGACAACTTCCCCAACCTAGTAAGGCAGGCCAACATTCAAATCCAGGAAATACAGAGAATGCCACAAAGATACTCTTCGAGAAGAGCAACTCCAAGACACATAATGTCAGATTCACCAAAGTTGAAATGAAGGAAAAAATGTTAAGGGCAGCCACAGACAAAGGTCGGGTTACCCACAAAGGGAAGCCCATCAGACTAACAGCAGATCTCTCCGCAGTAACTCTACAAGCCAGAAGAGAGTGGGGGCCAATATTCAACATTCTTAAAGAAAAGAATTTTCAACCCAGAATTTCATATCCAGCCAAACTAAGTGTCATCAGTGAAGGAGAAATAAAATCCTTTACAGATAAGCAAATGCTTAGAGATTTTGTCACCACCAGGCCTGCCCTACAAGAGATCCTGAAGGAAGCACTAAACATGGAAAGGAACAACAGGTACTAGCCATTGCAAAAACATGTCAAAATGTAAAGTCCATCGATGCTAGGAAGAAACTGCATCAACTAGCGAGCAAAATATCCAGCTAATATCATAATGACAGGATCAAGTTCACACATAACAATATTAACCTTAAATGTAAATGGACTAAATGGTCCAATTAAAAAACACAGACTGGCAAATTGGATAAAGAATCAAGACCCATCAGTCTGCTGTATTCAGGAGACCCATCTCACATGCAGAGACACACATAGGCTCAAAATAAAGGGATGGAGGAAGATCTACCAAGCAAATAGAAAACAAAAAAAAAGCAGAGGTTGCAATACTAGTCTCTGATAAAACAGACTTTAAACCATCAAAGATCAAAAGAGACAAAGAAGGCCATTACATAATGGTAAAGGGATCAATTCATCAGGAAGAGCTAACTATCCTAAATATATATGCACCCAATACAGGAGCACCCAGATTCATAAAGCAAGTCCTTAGAGACTTACAAAGAGACTTAGACTCCCATACAATAATAATGGGAGACTTCAACACTCCACTGTCAACATTAGACAGATCAACGAGACAGAAAGTTAACAAGGATATCCAGGAATTGAACTCAACTCTGCACCAAGCGGACCTAATAGACATCTACAGAACTCTCTACCCTAAATCAACAGAATATACATTCTTCTCAGCACCACATCACACTTACTCCAAAATTGATCACATAGTTGGAAGTAAAGCACTCCTCAGCAAATGTAAATGAACAGAAATTTTAACAAACTGTCTCTCAGACCACAGTGCAATTAAACTAGAACTCAGGACTAAGAAACTCAATCGAAACCGCTCAACTACATGGAAACTGAACAACCTGCTCCTGAATGACTACTGGGTACATAACAAAATGAAGGCAGAAATAAAGATGTTCTTTGAAACCAATGAGAACAAAGATACAACATGCCAAAATCTCTGGGACACATTTAAAGCAGTGTGTAGAGGGAAATTTATACCACTAAATGCCCACAAGAGAAAGCAGGAAAGATCTAAAATTGACACCCTGACATCACAATTAAAAGAACTGGAGACACAAGAGCAAACACATTCAAAAGCTAGCAGAAGGCAAGAAATAACTAAGATCAGAGCAGAAATGAAGAAGATAGAGACACAAAAAACCCTCCAAAAAAATCAATGAATCCAGAAGCCGGTTTTTTGAAAAGATCAACAAAATTGATAGACTGTGAACAAGACTAATAAAGAAGAAAAGAGAGAAGAATCAAATAGACACAATGAAAAATGATAAAGGGGATATCACCACCAACCCCACAGAAACACAAACTACCATCAGAGAATACTATAAACACCTCTACACAAATAAACTAGAAAACCTAGAAGAAATGGATAATTTCCTGGACACTTACACTCTCCCAAGACTAAACCAGGAAAAGTTGAATCCCTGAACAGACCAATAGCAGGCTCTGAAATTGAGGCAATAATTAATAGCCTACCAACCAAAAAAAACACTCCAGGACCAGATGGATTCACAGCCGAATTCTACCAGAAGTACAAGGAGGAGTTGGTACCATTCCTTCTGAAACTATTCCAATCAATAGAAAGAGGGAATCATCCCTAACTCATTTTACGAGGCCAACATCATCCTGATACCAAAGCCTGACAGAGATACAACAAAAAAAGGAAAATTTTAGACCAATATCCCTGATGAACATCGATGCAAAAATCCTCAACAACATACTGGCAAACCGAATCCAGCAGCACATCAAAAAGCTTATCCACCATTATCAAGTGGGCTTAATCCCTGGGATGCAAGGCTGGTTCAACACACGCAAATCAATAAACATAATCCAGCATATAAACAGAACCAAAGACAAAAACCACATGATTATCTCAATAGATGCAGAAAAAGCCTTTGACAAAATTCAACAGCCCTTCATGCTAAAAACTCTCAATAAATTCGGTATTGATGGAACATATCTCAAAATAATAAGAGCTATTTAGGACAAACCCACAGCCAATATCATACTGAATGGGCAAAAACTGGAAGCATTCTCTTTGAAAACTGGCACAAGACAGGGATGCCCTCTCTCACCACTCCTATTCAACATAGTGATGGAAGTTCTGGCTAGGGCAATCAGGCAAGACAAAGAAATAAAGGGTATTCAGTAAGGAAAAGAAGAAGTCAAATTGTCCCTGTTTGCAGATGACATGATTGTATATTTAGAAAACCCCATTGTCTCAGCCCAAAATCTCCTTAAGCTGATAAGCAACTTCAGCAAAGTCTCAGGATACAAAATCAATGTGCAAACATCACAAGCATTCTTACACACCAGTAACAGACGGAGAGCCAAATCATGAATGAACTTCCATTCACATGGGAATGAATAAAAACTGCAAACCTCTTCAAAAATAAACATTTAAAATACATAACGGATATACTGTATTTAGGAATTAGAAAACCCAGTGTTACTGAGATGTTAATTCAAGATGATTATGGATCCAACTTAAAATGAATAAAACTACAATATGCTCTTTTTGATATGTTCCTTCATCTAAAGGGATAGTAAGAGGAACCCGTGTTGCATCTCTTACTGTCATCCCTTCCAATACACTTTAAATGTGAATTAAGTTATCCTGCATTTCATAAAACTCAGTTATCAGCTGAATAAGACAGTGACTTCAGTCGTTGCCACACAAAACAGAAGAAATACCCAGCCAACAACTGCCTGAATTCCTGACTCACAAAATTTTGAGATAAAATAAAATGATGGTTGTTTGAAATCACAAAAACTGTGGAGCCCTGTACCATATATGAAGACAGGACCAGAATAAAAAGTGGCACCTCAAGGTGTGGTGTTTCCATAACAACAATTTAAAGTGTACGGGCCGGGCGCGGTGGCTCAAGCCTGTAATCCCAGCACTTTGGGAGGCCGAGATGGGCGGATCACGAGGTCAGGAGATCGAGACCATCCTGGCTAACACGGTGAAACCCCGTCTCTACTAAAAAATACAAAAAAAACTAGCCGGGCGCGGTGGCGGGCGCCTGTAGTCCCAGCTACTCAGGAGGCTGAGGCAGGAGAATGGCGTGAACCCGGGAGGCGGAGCTTGCAGTGAGCTGAGATCCTGCCACTGCACTCCAGCCTGGGCGGCAGAGCGAGACTCCGTCTCAAAAATAAATAAATAAATAAATAAAGTATATGGAACTGGCTTTAGTATATAAAACTAAGGGCCCCCGGGATATTGTATGTAAAGGCTGAAAATACAGACATAACTGTTTTGGAGGCTGTAAAAAAAGTGAGTTTCTATCTAGTGATGAAAACATTTAGTAATTCTGTCACCTATAGTAAGGCAGAAATTTTTAAAAATGTCCTTTAATGAATAGGTGGATTTGACTAAAATTTCCAAATAGAATATTGAAAGTTACAGCTGTTTATTATAGCATTGTATCTCATAAGAAGTCAGATTTTTTAAATGATACTACTTAAAAGATTAACTGTTATATTTTCAGACAGAATTTACAAGAAACATAAAACAGTCAGAACTTGCTGGTTTCAAAGATGAAAATGGTTTCCCTTTCCAGTCTCTGCAAAGAGCTAAGTACTCTGACAGTAAGAGAGGTCATCCAAATAAAAGTCGTTTCCAACTTGTGGATGTACAGACACCATGAATAGACTTCAGAAAATTTTAATGGTGTGTATCATCAGTACCTTAAACTAGACAAACATCATTCTAGATTCTTAAGAGTATTATCTGACTGCACATAGAGTTTCAGCTCAAGTCTGAGAAGGGCTAGTTTCAAAGATATTTGTGAATATGGTGCTTGTATATTCCACAAAGTCTTTAAATAAATTACACAGAAGGAAGCACCATAGCCTTCCCTTTTGAACAGGAGCATCTATTTTAATTACCTATTCCTCCCTTTCTCCACTCTGTGGTGGGAATACAGGAGAAATGTCCTGTCTCAATAGATGTGTAATAGAGAAAATACATAATTTAAAATGTACACAATAGGACCTGCACCCAAGCAGCCCCACTCTCAGTTCTGGATATAGAGGTTGAAATCTTGAACTTCAAACAGATGCCATGATGGGATGACTTCTTAATTGAGCTTGGAGCATCTAAATCCTGTCTTCCCACTTTGGGATCACAAGAGTTTTTCTATAGCATTTCTCATCTCTGAATTTCTCAATGTTTATATAAAAGGGTTCAACATGGGTGTGATAACAGAATAAAACACAGTCAGGAATTTATCAATAGGAAAGTTTGAAACAGGTCTCACATATAGGAAAATACAGGAAACAAAAAACAGGACAACCATGGTAATGTGGGAGCTGCAGGTAGACAGGGCTTTACGCCTCCCTTCCTGACTGTAAGTTTTAAGGGAGTTTAGGATGGCCCCATAGGAGATTAGCAGAAGGATGAAGATGACCTTACACATTGCTCCACCATTGAAAACCACCATAAGGCCTATAAAGTAGGTGTCAGTGCACACCAGTTCCAATAATGGGTACATGTCACAGACAAAGTGGTCAATGACATTGGGGCCACAGAAAGGCAGACTGTACACAACTAAAATTTGAAACGCAGAATGCACAAAACCTCCAGTCACAGCCAACACCAAGAGAAGGATGCAAACCTGTCGATTCATGATGGTCAAATAGTGCAGTGGCTTAGAGATGGCCACATAGCGATCACAGGCCATCACCACCAGAAGGAAGACCTCAGTACCACCAAACAAGTGGTCTATAAACAGTTGGCCCATACAAGCTGGGAAGGAAATAGTCTTTTTATCACAGAGTAAGTCTACAATCAATATGGGAGAAATGGTGGTGGAATACACAGCATCTACAAATGATAGGCAGGCAAGGAAGAAATACATTGGGGAGCCCAAGGAAGGGCTGGAAATAATAGTCACCACAATGAGTAGGTTCCCCACTATGGTCACAATATATGTGAGTAAAAACATGACTAATAATGCTTTTTGCACACCAGGATCCTGAGAGAAGCCCAGGAGGACAAATTCTGTAATATTGTTATTCTGTCTCATTTACTCTTCTTTCAGACTTGTATCAGAGGTGAGAGCTCAGGAGAACAGAACCTGTAATGGAATAATGAACAGGAATATGATCACATCCATTGTGTCACAGAGCACATCTTCATTGTCATATCCTCAATAGTGATTTACACACAATAAACATGCAGTAAGTCTCTCTTGTGTTTCTCATCCAAAGAGTCCATCTTCCCTTGACAATTCTATTTCTCCACAAATAGTTTAGTTTCTTCAACAGGTAAAGGCTTCTACCTCTAAGTTTTAGTGAATATTCTATATAGAAGAAGTGTTAAAGTCCCAAAAGCCATTCACACATTTTATAACTTATTTAAAACATTTTTCTTGCCACAGAATTCAGCTATGATGAATAGGCAACAGGTTCTTGGTCTCAAATAACCTACTCTCTGCTTGTGGTAATAAACTCTAAATAAATAAATTGACATAGATTTAGTCATTTGTGTTTGTATGTGTAGTATCTTTATAATATGATCTGTGCAAGAATAACATCTTCTGAAATACGTCACTCAGTACTCTGGCCTTCTACTAATAGACCTTCATTCCTTCATGCCTCGAAGTATGTTCAGTCTTTATTAGTCTTTCATTAAATGTCAGAAGACATGACTCTGAAATGTATAAATAGCTATGATATTATTTATCACATTGTTCCCTGTAGTGATTACTTGGTCTGACTTCTTGTCCAACTCATAAGGAGCTGTGATTCTCTCCATTTTATCCTTGCCTATACCCCAATTTTTTTCACCACTTACATACAATATCTTAATTTTAATTAATTTGAACTCAAGTGAACTAACTCATGACTATCACCAACTAACAAATATGCCGTGTTTTTTTTTATGAATTCTTGAGATGAGCTAGGCAGTGAGAGAGGAGAAAATAGATGCTGTAGAAAGAGGTACAGAACAGTGGGACATGGTTTTATTCATAACACTATTTAGACACCAAGAGTACTCAAAAATAGAATCTTAGTTACCAAATTCCAAAAAGAAGCATATTCTAAGAGAAATTCCAAATTCTGTGTAAGAAGGCACGGATTTGAGCCATTTGAATGCACTGGAAAACAATGGGATTAAATTTGAGAAATTCAGAATCCTTTCTAGTCAACTATCTACAGAATTATTAGTGCACCTCTCCTTTATGGTATTCTGCTGACAATTTTTTTTCTTTTTTTATAAATATATAATAAAAATTTCCAAGCTCATGACTGGTACATGAAAAATGGTAGTCTGTGGGACAATGGGTTTTTTTATTACAGTGAGTACTGACTATAAGCTTCTCACTGAGTATGTACCTATTTAAGATCCAAGACATCCTCAAAGAGAAAGTATAGCGTGTTGTGAATAATGTGGACACTGGAGCCACGTTTCTTCAGCTACAACCTCATGTTCACCATTTTTTATGAGACCTTGGGCCATTTACTAAAGCTCTCTGACCCTTACTTTCATCATTTGTAGAATGGGAATCCCAATAGTCCTTACCTCTTAATTGCTTAATTTTCAGCAATTAATTTTGAACTCAATGAACTAACTGTTGATTTATAAAAGAAAGTAAAGTGCCTAGAACACTGACTGGCACCTATTAAGGACTCAATCAATTATAGTTATTATCAGTGTTATTGAATGCTTCACTTTGAAGATAGAACAAATCATGTGAATCTTTGCCAACTTGGAAAGATTTATAGACATAATCTAAGTTAAAAAGAATAAAACACTTATAATTCAGGGAAACCTTTTGGGGCACACAATAAAATTGTATGTCTTAGGAATTACATATTTAATTATGTATGAGTAGTGATTTTACCATAATAAAATATACCTTAATGAGAAGCAAGCAGAATTCTAGGAAAAAAAAGTTGAACTGATCATCAACAGGACAGCTAAATGGTAGAAAATGAAAGAAAAAGGGGTCAAATCAGAAAAAAAAGAGAAATTATAGTAAATACATTAATATTCACAAGAAATAAGATGATTAATTTCATAAATAAGTAAGGCAAATTAGCTGGGCATGGTGATACACACCTGTTATCCCAACTACTCAAGAGGCTGAGGTGTGAGAATCACTTGAACCCAGGAGGCAGAGGTGGCAGTGAGCCAGGATCATGCTACTGTCCTCCAGCTTGGGTGACCGAGTGAGACTATCTCAAAAAAAAAAAAAGTGAGGCTAGTTTTCTGCTAAAAATCTTCTTCAGAAAAATTTATTTTAATGAGGAAATACTGGAAGCACAACCTCCTGTGGGTCCCTGGGTGACTCAGAAGGCTTTGGGAATAGCCATAACAAATAGACACAGACCAGATCCTATTAAAAAGAAAAAAGAAAAGAAAATTCAAAAAGAAAAATAAAAACAACATTGATCTCTTAGTGTCTCTAGATCTGACAGTTAAGGACAAACTTAAAGACAAGAGAACAATGGGACAAGTCGAGATACAAACACAAACTTTGTGATATTCACTGCTGAGGAAAACTACAGAATTATTAAACCTCAAATGTGGACAAGAGGATTCCGTTTACATAGATCTGACAGTGGAGGAGGATATATGCAGAGAGAGTTTGCGCTTCCCTAGAACCCAGTTGTGATAAATGTTCCACATGTCTCATTCACATTACCACTTCCAGCTGATTCTAGAGTTCTGTCATTGTTGAAGTTATAGACTAACAAAGGCACATCTGTTGAAGAACACAAGGGTATAATAAAACCTATAGCTCATTCTCTTTTTTTCACATCTTACTTGCTGCAAGATTTAGTTCCTTTTCTCTCTTTAATCATCAATGATAAATTTCACCAGGATAAATCTTCTCTTGGGCAGTTTAGATGTTTACTTGTAAAAACCAAGATATGTAAACTATCCTCTTTAGCTTAAGTCATCAAAGATTTAATACTTTAAAAACTGAAAGATAATATTACTAGGCACTCAACATAAATAAGTTAACACGTTTCTAGACAAAAACAACTTAATACAGCTTCCTAAGAATGTGACTTTTTTGAAGGATAAAATCCCATAGTAACAAAAATAATCCCTTATAGATAAAATTTATAAAACAATACAGTTTTGTAAATCTCTCTAAAGAACAGTAGACTCAATACTTTCCTGAACTTGTATATGCTGAGATAATTTTTAGATTAACACATAAAAGACCATATCATGCTTCCAGAACGTATTAGGCATTGATTTCTTTATATTCTAACACAATGACATAGTCTGCAATTTTAAATTTTCTAATCAAATATATCTAAAAATGATTCTATACCTATGTTAAGGTATCACATAATAAAATATTCTACGTACTACATTATAAATCTATTGGTTTACTTATTTTATGTGTAACATGGAACATGTTTCTCTTGTTACTTGGCAAATTAGAAAACAAACACTTATAAGGCTATATATGGAAACCAAATATCTTGTATACTCTGATTAATGTCTGTGTTGTGCTTGCTTAATTTTCCCAATTAAGATTCCACCAATAAAAACATGTGATATTTAACACTTTAGCTATATTTCAAAACATTACAGGAAGTTTCAGTGAGTAGCCCTTGTCAATTGCTTTAAAAACTCACATCTTGGGTCTTGTCCTTGGTCCAGAAAAGCAACGCTTCTTTCACTGAGGGTTACTAAAGATACCTCATGCATCTATTTGTGTTCTTAAAACACGTGAAAAATGTATGGCTGGTCCATGGATTTAGAAATATCTCCTAGTGTGACAATTTCCATATTTCCACACAGGCTTTCTATTATCTCAATGTTCAGAAAAGTATAAAGGTATCCAGAGCAGATGTCCAAAATATAAAGACACTTAAACATAATGTCAGGATCTACTGTACAAAGGTAGTTAAAATTTTACATCCCCTGGAAAATTTCCTCATAGAAAAACAGAGATAATTTCTTTGCAAGACTATATAAATATTGACCTAATTAGTGGAAATTAACCTGGACACACCCATTATCTGGTGACCCAGGTAAGCAAACAAAAAATTTGTCAACACCAAAATTTGTTTCTTGAATTTGTATCTTCTCTGTCAATTATGGTGAAGCAACCATGAATATTTTACTGTGATCAAGGATTTATAACATTCATGTGCCCAGCTATTTAGCTCTAAAGCTAACAAGGAACTGCTGGGATTTAACTTTGTGAAAAAGTCAATGACAAAGCTTTCTCACAGTCAGAAGCAGATCTCTTCAGTCTTTTAGTCATTCAAATAGCATATCCCTAAGATCACTTCTTTTCTGATTAAAGGCATGTCTCTGTATCTCCCAAATCTCATTCCAGGAAATTGAGATCCTCCACAAATTTTTACAAGCAAACGTGGATGAAATAAAACAACCCATCTAGAGGACTGGATACCAGAAGATTAGATACCAGAAGACATATTGTAGCTTGGGCAGAAATTTTTATGTTTAACCTATCTATCTCATAAGTTATTCTGTCAGGAAAAAAAGTCTTCCATTTATATGTGTAGACATAGTCTATGACTTTTACATCAGCAATATTTTTAATTAAAAAGACATAAGGCTTTTATAGATTAATTAGAATATTTGGAACAAATTCAAATGAACGCTTTTCTTCTGGAGAACAATCCCTGGGGGAAAAGACTTGGTTCTTGCCAAGGAAAAAGACTCGGCTTTTGTCAAGAAAGAGTAACTGAATGCCAAGTAATGTGAGAATCTTGTAATATGAAAAAAATTCTAAAGCAAATTGAACAATAAATTATGTTTTATATTATGAAATACTGAGGTAAAGCAAGTAATATTTAAGCCAGAATGAAGAGGAAACCAGCCCCAGATTATCTTACCTAATCACATCCTCAGAGAGGAGGACCTAACCTTGTTGATAGAAAGTCTGTGCTTAAGAAGCCTGAGACTTACAGGCAGAGAGCCTTAGAACCGAAGTTGATTCTAACGCTTAAAAACACAGGTAATCATAGTTATACAGTTTTAGGTTAGAGTAGAGGTTTTTAATCAAAGCCTGAATCTGTGTCATATGCAGCCATAATGATCATTAGTCCATTAATTCAATCCTCTAATGTATCAGTCCATTTTTACACTGCTATAAAGAACTGCCTGAAACTGGGTCATTTATAAAGGAAAGAGGTTTCATTGACTCACAATTCAGCATATCTTGGGAGGCCTCAGGAAACTTACAATTATGGCCTAAGGCAAAGGGGAAGCAAGGCACTTTAGGATAAGTGCTGAACAAAGGGAAAAGAGCCCCCTTTATAAAACCATCAGATTTCATGAGAACTCACTATCATGAGAACATGGGGGAAACTGCCCCTATGATTCAATTGCCTCCACCTTTTCTCTCCCTTGACACGTGGGGATTACGGAGATTACAATTGAAGATGAGATTTGGGTGGAGACACAAAGCCTAATCATATTATTCTACCCTGTGCTCCTCCCAAATCTCATGTCTCTTTCATATTTTAAAGAGACAGTTATGCCTTCCTAACAGTCCCTCGAAGTCTTAATTAATTCCAGCATTAGCCCAAACTCCAAGTCCAAAGTCTCATCTGAAGCAAGGCAAAAAATGTACTTCAAAGCATTTAAAAAATGAACAAGGAACAAAGAAGGATATAGTTGCATGTTTCTCCGTCCTAGCTACTTGGAAGGCTGAGGTGGGAGTATCACTTCAGCCTAAGAGTTTGAGTTTATCCTGGGCGATATAGCAAGAGAGAAGGGAAGGGGAGGGAAGGGAAGGGGGAGGGGAAGGAGGAAGGAAAAGGGGGAAGGGGGGGGAAGGAGGAAGGGGGAAGGGGGAAGGGGGGAGGGAGGGGGAGGGGGGAGGGGGGGGGGAGGGGGGGAGGGAGAAGGGGGAGGGGGAAGGAGAAAGGGAGGCGGAAGGAAGGGGGAGGGGAGGTTTAATCAACACCATTAACAAATTTGACCAATTTACATAAGAGAACAATGCACCGAAAAGCTGCAGAATATACATTCTTTTTTAAAATTTTTGTGGGTACGTAGTAGTTATATATATTTATGTGGTACATTACATGTTTGGATACAGGCATGCAATGCATAACAATCATATCATGAGAAATGGGGTATCCATCCCCTCAAGCATTTACCCTTTGCATTACAAACAATCCACTTATATTCTTTTAGTTATTTTTAAATGTACAATTAACATATTATTGACCATAGTCACCCTTTTGTGCTATCAAGTAGTAAGTCTTATACACTCTTTCTGATTATTTTTGTACCCATTAATCATCCTTATCTCCCACCCTCTCACCTCCCTGCTACCCTTCCTAGCTTCTGGTAACCATCTTTCTATTCTCCACATCCATAAGTTCAATTGTTTTGAATTTTAGATCCCACAAATAAGTTAGAAATCATGATGTTTGTCTTTCTTTGCCTGGCTTACTTCACATAATATAATGACCTCTGGTCTCATCCATGTTGTTGCAAATGAGTGAATCTCATTCTTTTCAATGGCTGAATAGTACTCCATTGTATATAGGTACCACATTTTCCTTATTTATTTATCTGTCAATGGACACATAGGTTGCTTCCAAATTTTGGCTATTGTGAGCAGTGCTGAAACAAACATGGGAAGGCCAATATCTCCTTGATATACTAATTGCCTCTCTTTTAGGTATACATTGAGCAAAGGGATTGCTGGATCATATAGTTGCTTAATTTTTAGTTTTCTGAAAAACCTTCAAACTGTTCTCTATAGTAGTTGTACTAATGTACATTCCCATCAACAGTGTATTAGGATTCCTTAATATTTTGCTCATTTTTTCATTGGATTATTAGATGTTTTCTTTCTCTTTTTTTTTTTTTTTTTTTTTTGAAATGGAGTTTTGCTCTTGTTGCCCAGGCTAGGGTGCAATGGCACCATTTCAGCCCACCACAACCTCCGCCTCCTGGGTTCAAGCGATTCTCCTGCCTCAGCCTACCGAGTAGCTGGGATTATAGACATGCACCACCATGCCTGGCTAATTTTTGTATTTTTAGTAGAGATGGGGTTTCACCATGTTGGCCGGGCTGGTCTTGAACTCCCGGCCTCAGGTGATCCTCCTGCCTCAGCCTCCCAACGTGCTGAGATTACAGGCATGAGCCACCATGCCCAGCCAGATGTTTTCCTATAGAATTGTTTGAGCTCATTCTACATTGTCATTATTAATTCTGTGTCAGATGTGCAGTTTGCAAATATCTTCACCCATTCTATGAGTTGTCTCTTCACTTTGTTGGTTGTATCCTTTACTGTCTGGAAGCTTCTTAACTTGATGTGATCCCATTTGTCCATTTTTACTGATGCCTTTCTGTGCTAGGGAAATATTGCTCAAGAAATCTTTGCACAGACCAATGTCCAAGAGTTTCCCCAATGTTATCTTGTAGTAGTTTCATAGTTTGAGATCTTTAATCCATTTTAATTAGATTTTTGTATTTGTAGAAAAATAGAGATCTAGTTTCATTCTCCTACATGTAGACATCCAGTTTTCCCAGCATTGTTTGTTGAAGAAACCGTCTTTTCCCAGCATATGTTCTTGGCACCTTTGTTGGAAATTAGTTCACTGTAGGTGTGTGGATTTGTTTCTGGGTTCTTGATTCTGTTCCTTTGGTCTATGTGTCTGTTTTTACACCAGTGCCATCCTGTTTTGTTTCTATAGCTCTGTAGCATAATATGAAGTCAGGTGATGTGATTCCTCCAATTTGGTTCTTTTGCTCCAGATAACTTTGGCTAGTCTGCATCTTTAGTGGATCCATATAAATTTTAGAATAATTTTTTTCTATTTTTGTGAAGAATGTCATTGGTATTTTGATAGAGATTATATTTAATCTGTAGATTGCCTTGGGTAGTACAGACATTTTAACAAAATTGTTTCTTCCAATCCATGAACATCAAATATTTTCCCTTTTTGTGTGTGTCCTCTTCAGTTTCCTTAATCGGTGTTTATAGTTTTCATTATAGAGATCTTCCACTTCTTTGGATAAATTAATTCCTAGGTATTTAATATAATGTGTTTCTTTTTTAAATGGGATTATTTGTTCTTCTTCACATTGTTCACTGTTGGCATATAGAAATTCTACTGACTTTTGTATGTTGATCTGGTGTCCTGAAATTTTATGGAATTTATTATTTCTAATAGTTTTGTTGTGGTTATTCCAAATATAAGATCATATCATCAGCAAACAAAGATAATTTGACTTCTTCCTTTCCAATTTATATGCCTTTTATATCTTTCTTTTGTCTAATTGCTCTAGCTAGGACTTCAAGCACTATGTTGAATAACAATGGGGACAGTGGGCATCCTCATGTTCCAGATCTTAGAGGAAAGGTTTTCCATATTTCACTGTTCACTATGAGACTAGCTGTAAATCTCCCATATATAGCTTTTATTATGTTGAGGCAAGTTCCTTCTACCCCCAGCTTTTTCAGGGCTTTATAGGAAAGGATGTTGAATTTTATCAAATACTTTTTCAGCGTCAGTTGAAATGATCATATGGTTTTTACCACCCTTTACTCTGTTGATATGATGTATCACACTGACTGATTTACATATGTCGAAATCCCAGGGATAAATCCCACTTGGTCATGATGAATGATCTTTTACATGTATTGTTGAATTCAGTTTGCTAGTATTTTGCTGAGGGTTTTTGCTTCAATATTCATCAGAGCACATAGTGGCCTGTGGTTTCATTTTTTTGTTGTTGTTGTTGATATATCGTTGTCTGGTTTCAGTATCAGGGTAATAGTGGCCTCAGAATGAGTTTGAAAATATTCCTTACTCCTCTATTCTTCAGAACAGTTTGAGTAGGATTGGTATTAATTCTTCTTTAAATGTTTGGTAGAATTCAGATGTGACGCTATCCGCTCCTGGGCTTTTCTTTACTTGGAGACTTTTTATGACTTCAGTTGGCTCAGGTTTTGGATTTCTTCCTCATTCAATCTTGGTAGGTTATTTGCATCTAGGAATTTGTCCACTTCTTATAGATTTTCCAAATTATTGCATATAATTGTTCATAGTAGCCACTAGTGATCCTTTGAATTTTTGCAGTATCAATTTTAATGTCTTCTTTTTCATTTCTGATTTTATTCATTTGGATCTTTTTCCTTAGTTACTATGGCTAAAGATCAATTTTGTTTAACTTTTCAAAAAACCAACCTCTTGTTTCATTGATATTTTGTATTTTTATTTATTTCTGCTCTGATCCTTATCATTTCTTTTCCTCTAATTTTTGGCTTTATTTCCTCTTGCTTTTCTACTCCTTTACGATGTTTTGTTCTCTCATTTGAAGGGTTTTTTGGTGTAAGCACTTACAGTTATAAACTTCCATCTCAGTAATGCTTTCTCAGTATTTGATAGATTTTGGTATATTTGTTTCCGTTTTTTTTTTTCAAGAAATTTATCAATTTTCTTCTTAATTTCTTTATGGACCCTACTGATCATTCAGGAGCATTGTTTAATTTCCATGTACTAGTATAGTTTCCAAAATTTCTCATTATTAATTTCTAGTTTTATTTCATTGTGGTCAGAGAAGATACTTGATATTATTTCAAATTTTTTTAGTGTTTTTGGACTTGTTTTGTAACCTAACATACGGTATATCCTTGAGAATGATTTGTGTGCTGAGGAAAAGAAAATGTATCCGGCAGCCACTGGATGAAATGTTCTGTAAATACTTATTAATACTTATTATATCCAGTTGGTCTTTAGTGCAGATTAAGTTTGAACTTTCTTTGTTGATATTCCATCTGAAATACCTTGGCTAAAAAAAATTGATGTAGAACTTCATCAAAATAAAAACTTTCACTCATAAAAACTGTTAATGATATGAAAAAGTGAGCCATACACTGTGGGTGTGCTTGCAATACATATGTCTGAGTAAGAACTTGTATCTAGAATGTATAAAGAAGTTTTACAAGTCAAGACAAGCCACATGATTTTTTTAATGTTCAACAGACCAGCCAAGAATTATATGCTCAACATCTTTAGTCATCCAGGAAATGCAAATTAAAACTAATCCAATTGTTACTGAGGATGCGGAATAACTGGAACTCTTATATATCCCTTGTGGAAGTATATAATTTTACAATTGTGTTTTAAAACTTTTTGACAGTTATAAAATTTAGTCTTTACCCTACCTCCTAACAAGCATATATCTATAATCCTACAATCCATGTGTCTTAGATAAAGACCTGTTAATGGCCCGAAATATATCCCCGAAACCCTAAATATATGGGCAGATATAAACACACGTGTGGTCCAGTGCAGCTCAGTATATGGCAAGATATAGCCCCATGTGTAGACAGACAAGGACAGGATGATATCATATGCAAAACTTATATAAATACAATCATAAAAGTAAGCAAATACTGATTTTTGTGTTTTCACATACAGACCTGTGTGTTCATGTATAGACGTTGTGTTCAGTTAGATACAGACCCAAGTATCACTGGATACACACCTATATATGGTCATACGTGCTGCGGGATACAGATCCAAGTACACAGTCAAATACAGACTCCTATACTATGACATTCAAACCCATATATGGTCAGATACAAGCCTATGTGTGTCTGAATACAGACCCATGCCCGTGGCTTTAAAGATTGTGCCAAGAAATGCCAGGAAAAGATGCTGAGTCCTCTCTTGTCAGCTCGTTGAAAATATTAATCAAATGTAAATAAGAGGATTCCCTTTTTAAATGAACAAATCAAAAAGTAAGGTGTATATAGACTATGAAGACATTTACAACTTTTTTTAACCTTTAAGTTCAGTGGTACATGTGAAGGTTTGTTATGGGGGTGTCATGGAGGTTTGTCATTTTAGAAGTCTGACATGGAGGTTTGTTGTATGGATTATTTCCTCAACCCAGGTATTAAGCCTAGTACCCATCAGTATTTCTGTGATCCTTTCACACCTCCCACCCTCCATTGTGTCTGTTGTTCCTCTCTATGTGTTCGTGTGCTCTCATCATTTAGCTCCCACTTAGAAGTGAGAACATGTGGTGTTTGGTTTTCCGTTCCTGTGTCAGTTTGCTAAGGATAATGGCCTCTGGCTCCATCCATGTTTCTGCAAAGGACATGGTCTTATTCTTTTTTATGGCTGAATAGTATTCCATGCTACATATGTACCACATTTTCTTTATCCAATCTACCAATGATGGGCCATTATGTTGATTCCATGTCTTTGCAATTAATAGTGCTGCAATGGGCATGTGCATACATGTGTCTTTATGTTAGGATGATTTATATTATTTTGGGTATATAACCAGTAATGGGGTTGCTGGGTCAAATAGTATCTCTATTGTTAGGTCTTTGAGGAATCACCACATGGTTTTCCACAATGGGTGAACTAATTTACACCCCAATTAACATTGTGTAAGCATTCCTTTTTCTCTGCAACCTCTCCAGCACCTGTAATTTTTTTACTTTTTAGTAATAGCCATTCTGACTGGTGTGAGAAGGTATCTCACTGCAGTTTTGATTTGCATTTCTCTAATGATCACTAGTACTGACCTTTTTTCATATGCCTGTTGACAGCATGTATGTCTTGTTTTGAAAAGTGTCTGTGCATGTCCTTTGCCCACTTTCTGATTGAGATTTATCAATCAAGACTTCACAATAGGTGTCTTATTCTTGGTAGGAAAACAAGACGTTATAATATACCGTTTTCCTCAAAATAAACAAGTAGGATCATGAAACCCTAAATATAATTTTATGAAAAGCTTTACAAAACAGCCCTAAGGTTTATTAGGAAAAATAAATATTTAGAAATTGCAAGAAAGCTGAAAAAGATTAGTAATTAGGGGAGACTATCTCTATTAAGTATAAATAAATATTTAAAATCCTTGACCACTGGGATAGTGTGTTGGTAAAAAAAAAAAAAAAAAAAAAAAAAAAAAGAAATAAATAAAAAGAAATGTCTCAAGATTGAACCTTCTAGATGTAAAGAATTTGACATACTAAAAGGAGAAATTCCAAATTACTATTGAAAATAATTAATGGATTAGATTGGCAGATTATTTTACCTGTTTAGGAAAACTAGACTTCAATATTCTATTATGATAAAGAAAAATTTTCCATTGGCTCGAAAACAAATGTTTTTGTAAAGTTATTTTTTTAATGGGGACGACTAGAGGCAGGAGAGGGGGAGATGGGTAAGGGCTCAAAAACTACTTACTGGGTACCACGCTCGCTATCTGGGTGGGGATGCGATCATACTCCAAATCTCAGCATCATGCAATATACCTTTGTAAAAAACCTGCACATGTGCCTCCTGATTCTAAAACAAAAGCTGAAAAGAAAAATAAGTAAATAAAATAAGGTGTTAAAATGTATAAAGTCACTAGAGGGAAATGGAATTTACTGAGGTGTGATATGACAAAAAAAAAATTAAGAAGTAAAAAAGTTAAGATAAAACATTTGTATATAAAAACACCCATAATTGTAGCATCAATAACATAGTAAGGTACATATTTATAGCAAATATCAAGAATGGTATGAACATATATGCATCTTTGATACAGAAAAACTTTATCAGAATGTATCAGTAAAAATTCTGACTCCAATAGATTAAGAATTCAAGGATACAAGTAATTAACAAAGTTTATGGAGTGGGTTCTATGTGTCAGACATTATGCAAGGAACAGGGAGCACAAAGAGAAGTAACTTTTCCTGACTTCAGGGAACTTTCAGACCAATAAACATAAACAGATAATTAACCAAGTTTTCTTATTTCATCACTCAATAGAACCATAGAAATTGGAAAATTAACTACATGTCCAAAAATACAGGACCTAGTTATATAAACTCTGGTACTACCAAATGCTTGATACTATTTGAAGAATGGTGCTATGTTTTGGAAGAACTTGGATGATATAAGAAATCTCCATGTATTAATAATAAGGATAAAAATAATAATACAAAGTGAACGTATATGTGTAATTTACCAGTGAAATTGACTTATGTTTTTCCCTAGCCTTAGTCCCTCATGAATCCAGACTACAGAGAAGAAGCAGGAACAATGAGTTTCTTTGACTACATGTTTTCTACCTGTAGTCAGGGGCAGATAAAATTTTATTTCAAACCTAATTCAAATGAAATTTTCACACAGATTTTATGAATGAAGTTTCTTTCCAATGAAACAATATGTTTTAGTCCTTTTATTACCTAATAATCTGCATTCTATCGATAAAGTAAGAATGGAAACATCATATATTGCCAGCATCTTTCTTTTTTCTTTTTCTTTTTTTTTTTTCTCAGTCTTGCTCTGTCACCCGCGTTACAGTGCAGTAGCATGATCATGGTTCTCTGCAGTCTTGACCTCCCGGGCTCAAGAGATCCCCCAACCTCAGCCTCTTGAGCAGCTGGAACCACAGACATGCACCACCACACCTGTCTTTCTTGACAATGATGTATTCCAAAATATTTGCTATCAGGCTCTGCATTGCATATTTGAAGTTCATAGATTATAGATTATGCTAATTTTATATATGAAAAGCAGAGCCTGGCTGTTTTTAGAAGGCCATGAGATAGGGGTATTGAAAAATAGCAGAGGTATTACCAGATATTCCAAACATGTGGGAAGATCAAGGGATCATTTCCATATAAATATAGCACCAAATCAAGCTGCTTCGCCTGAGGACATAATGTGATTTCTCAATTGGAGAAATAAGTAAGATTTAGTTATTTTTCTGCATGTCTCCCCTTTTCATTCAGATTGTTTTAGTATACTCAGTCTCCTTATGATTACTAATAAAGGAAACATTATTCCTCTTCAACCTTAATATACTAAGCAATAAGAACAAAATTATATATAAAAAGTATGTTACAAATACAAAAATAAAATATATACTTCAAATATTAATGTGGTCTGTATTTGTGTGGGGAGAAGTAAATGAAATTTTTATGTCTTATTTCTTAATTCATCCTTCTGAAATCTATAATGAGTACTATTAATTCTGGAAAAGGATTAACTTTACTTAAAAGAAAACCCTTTCATAAACTTAAATAAATTTACAGTATTAACATAAATTTATCATCTCGAGAGCCATTCTACAGACAAAAAGGAAACATATTCTTCCAATAAATTATGAAAATCTTCTAAATATATTTTGATCATTGCAAGTATTCATGTAATAAATGATTTTCACTTCATACGAGTTATTAAACCCGAGGAAAATTTTACTGCAATTAAATAATCACACATGGCTTTTCTGGAGGCAGCAACTCTTCATTCAAAACAGATGATATATTTGTCTGCCACCTCATTTTCTTTTTCTGGTCCAGAGCTTCTTCATAGCATTTTTCATCTCTGCATTTCTTAAAGTATAGATTAGAGGGTTCAACACAGGGGTGATAACAGTGTAAAACACAGTCAAGGATTTATCAATGGGCAAAGTCGAAGGAGGTCTCACATACATGAAAATACAAGGGACAAAGAAGAGGATCACTACAGTGATGTGGGAGCCACAGGTGGATAAGGCTTTGTGCCTCCCTTCCTGACTAAGACTCTTCAGGGAGTGCAGAATGACCCCATAGGAGATGAGTAAGAGCGTAAAGATGACCACACAGATTGCCCCATCATTGGCAACCACAGTAAGGCCAATAATGTAGGTGTCAGTGCAGGCAAGTTTTAATAAAGGGTACATGTCACAGATGAAATGGTCAATGACATTGGAGCCACAGAAGGGAAGGTTATACACAAAAAGAGGATGAACTATAGCATGCAAGAAACCTCCAACCCAGGCCAACAGCAGCAGTAGAACACACACCCTTTGGTTCATGATGGTCAAATAATGCAGGGGTTTGCAGATGGCCACGTAGCGGTCATAGGCCATGACAACCAGGAGTAAAATCTCAGCACCCCCAAATAAGTGTCCTATAAAAAGCTGGGTCATGCAAGCTTGGAACGAAATGGTTTTCTTCTCATAGAGTAAGTCTATAATCATATTTGGGGTAACTGTAGTAGAATAAACAGCATCCATAAATGATAAATAGCCAAGGAAGAAGTACATAGGGGTATCCAAACTTGGGCTGACCACCACAGTCACAGCAATGAGTATGTTGCCTACCATTGTCACAATGTAGATGAGCAAGAACACAACAAATAATATTTTCTGTCCCTGAGGGCTCTGAGTGAGCCCCACAAGGACAAACTCAGTCACATTGTTCCTTTGTTCCATATGTCTTTCTCTATGTCTTTATTCTGGTGTTCAGGACAAAATTACCTGAAAATATAATTATTACTAGTAACTTCATGAAATTTTACGATAATTTGTTTATTCATTCAACAAATAGGTGCTATGAGTTATTATGTTCCAGAATTGCAAGACATTATAAGAATACAAGGCTGATTAAAGCATGGTCCCCAACCTCAGGAATCTTACAAATTAATGGAGAGAAAAATAAGTAATTTGGGATGTATATGGGGAAAGGACAGTTTATTAAATAAATGAGTTGGCCAAAACTAGTTTTATATCTGGAAGATCATAAAATTATGCATATAGCTAATACCATAAACAAAAATAAATACAAATGAATTAAAGATTTAATATAAAAGCTAGATTTACTTTACATTTACTTTCCAGTTAATAAAGGAGATGACTTTCTACATTTTGGGGATGGCAGAATCTTTTTTTTTTTTTTTTTTTTTTTTTTTTTTGAGACAGAGTCTCGCTCTGTTGCCCAGGCTGGAGTGCAGTGGCCAGATCTCAGCTCACTGCAAGCTCCACCCCCGGGTTCACGCCATTCTCCTGGCTCAGCCTCCCGAGTAGCTGGGACTACAGGCGCCCGCCACCTCGCCCGGCTAGTTTTTTGTATTTTTTAGTAGAGACGGGGTTTCACCATGTTAGCCAGGATGGTCTCGATCTCCTGACCTCGTGATCTGCCTGTCTCGGCCTCCCAAAGTGCTGGGATTACAGGCTTGAGCCACCGCGCCTGGCCTGAATCTTCTTAACTAATAATTGAAATCCAAAATAAACATATTTGACAATTTCAAAATTGTTTAAGAATTCAGGAAAAGATATCATTTTAAAATATTTATAATTTTGAGGACATAGAGTTAATATTTAAAATAGAGAGAGTGCTCTAAGCAATTAATAAATAAAAGACAAACCTATAGCAAAGTGGGCAAATGATAGAAACCAGCAATTAAAAACAAAACAGTACATTCAAATGGCTAAATATAATAGGGTGCTGAAGTTCACCTATAAATAGAAAAATGCAAAATAAAAAACAAATATCACCTTATATTCATCAAACTGGCAAAAACGTTTTAAAAGTGATAGTAGCTATAGCTAGCAAAAACAAAAAAGGGTAGTTTCTTACACTGACAGCAAAAATATGAATTTTATAACATTTTTGGAGCAAAAGTTAGCAATCACTAATGAAAGTAAAAATACCTTTCAACACAATTGCTCCCTTTAAAAGCTATCGCATAGAAATTAAAGCCCTAGTATATAAGGACAGATGCATGGCATGTTTTTGTGACATTACTTATAATGGCACTAAACAAACAAAAAAATATGGAAGACAGATATTTAAAAAATTAATTGCAGCCATTTCAGTATAATATGATTCAGCAAACAAAATAAAAATACATGTATCCATTTGTAAGTGTTTGTGTATGATTATATGAGCATGGGAAAATAAGGAAGGATATATGTTTTTTGTTGTAAGCAGGGTTTACATTTGCATTGCTGATGTGGGGAGAGGTGAGAAGTTGTGTGTGTGAAAGAATAAAACTAACAAAGAGGAGAGGAGAGGAGAGGGAGGAAGGAAGGAAGGAAGGAAGGAAGGAAGGAAGGAAGGAAGGAGGAAGGAAGGAAGGAAGGAAGATGGAAGGAAAGAGGGAGGGAAAGAAATAGGGGAGAAGGAAGGGAGGGAGGGAAGAAGAGAGAGGTAAAAGAAAAGAAGGCTTCACACACACACATACACACACACACACACAAACTGTATCATAAGTAGTGACAATATTCACTAGCCCAGTTCTCTCTTAAAATAATCCTAGTAATGACAAGTAGTCACTCTCTAAGTCTCTGTTGGCATTTACTTCAATCTGACCTCATAAATAATGTCCCATCTGATCTTCAAACACACAGATTGTCTGTGTTGCTAACTATGGCCAACCTCTCTACTCATGCACTAGATTGCATGCTCTTTACCACTCTTAAGAACAGTGCTCCTGCAATTCTCTCCTCCATTTCCAGTGTAAACAATTTTCCTCCCTATATTGCATCCTTCTTCCAGCATATTTGTATGATCTATCCCCACATTTAAAAATATATTTATATCCTTGGACTGCATATCTCTTTCAAGCAACCACCCCATCTTGATTCTCTGTTATTCTTTCTAAATAACAGTTCCACTTTACTAAATCTAGTGGTCAATTTCAATACTCTTCT
Organism: Macaca thibetana thibetana; assembly: GCF_024542745.1. Taxonomy (NCBI): domain Eukaryota; kingdom Metazoa; phylum Chordata; class Mammalia; order Primates; family Cercopithecidae; genus Macaca; species Macaca thibetana. The sequence continues at coordinate 17,108,820 of NC_065591.1, forward strand.
TACTTGATCTATCATTCTTATGAATTGAAGTAACACCTTGCTTACTTAAGTCTTACTTGGGTTCTTGAAAGTCACTCATTCAACTTCTACAGAAGCTACATCATCTAATTTTTAGCATATTAATCAATGCTTAGAGAACACATTGCTTGATTCTATAAAGAGATTTACTAATACCTGCCCATTAAAATATCTCCCAAATGGTTACACTTGAAATTAGATTCTGCGAACACTGATTTAGAGAAAGTAAATTTATTCTGCATTTTTTAATGTTAAAATATCCAAAAAAGTATTACAGAATTGAGTCAATTCACATACAGTTTAGCAATCGTGAAGAACCTCTAATGTGGCTTATTATCAGAATCACTTAGAGAACTATTAAAAGACAGAATTCCCACATAATCAGTGTTACTGCATAATGTAAAGCCTAGTTTGGAATCTCACGTATAAATACACTTCCTGGGTACCTACATAAGAAAACAGTCGTTCATTCTGAGTTCTGATGATGGTACCTCTGTCTTGTCCTAAAAAAAAATAACAGCTGTGTCCACTGACACCATCTCTGAACACAGAGAGCAAAATAACACATGAACCATCACTGGACCTTGAAATGCTTCCATGTGACCAATGTTTTCCATGCTTCTAGAAAGTCTGATTAATCTCAGTCTTTCAAGGCAAAAAAAAAAGTACCTTTTAAATTATTGAGATTTTCAAAATGAATAGCCTCAATCTTGATTGTGAACTGAAACCCAAAATCTTCATTGTTGGCAAAATTTGTCCTAATAACACACATTTATATAAATACTTTTTAATTTTTTATTTTTATGGTTACATTATAATTGTATATATTTATGGGGTATACATAATATTTTGACAAAAGCACACAATGTGTAATGATCATATCTGGGTAACTGGGATATCCATCACTTCAAACATTTATCATTTCATTATGTTGAGAAAATTCTAAATTTTATCTTCTAGTTGTTTTGAAATATACAGCCAGTTATGAACTATAGTTGCCCTATCATGATCTTATTCTTCCTACCTAACTGTATTCCTGTATATATTCATCAACTCTTCATCTCCTCTCCTCACTACCCTTCCCATCCTCCAGTAACTACCATTCTGTTCACTACCGTCATGAGGTCAATTTTTTTAAATCTCCCACATGAGTGAACATATGCAGTATTTGTCTTTCTGTGCCTGCCTCATTTTATTTAATATAGTATCCTCCAGTTCCATCCACGTTCCTGCAAATGGCAGAATTTTAGCCTTTTTATTACATTATCTCACCCCAGTTAAAATGGCTATTATGGAAATAACAGAAAATAAATGCTGATGAGGATGTAAAGAAAAGGGAATGATCATAATCTGTTGGTAGGAATGTAAATTAGTACAGCCACTATGGAAAACAGTATGGAGGTTCCTCAGAAAATTAAAAATAGGACTAGCATATATCTAGCAATCCCACTGGTAGTTATATATCCAAAAGAAATGAAATCGGTATGTCAAAGAGATCTCTACATTCCCATAATTTGTGGAGCACTATTCACAATAGCCAACATACGGAATCAACCCAAGTGTTCATCAAAAGATGAATAGGTTAAATAAACATTTTGAAGTTAAGAAAAAGCTCGAATTTGTGGGAGAGAGAATTGTGACTTTTTAATATAAATATTTGTATTTTATACCAATAAAAGTAAAATAATGAAATAGCCTTTACAACATATTGATCATCAATCAGTTATACAAACCTGTATTCCTGCCTCACAGTTGAACCTTGGGTAATCTGAAGGATGGAGAATAATTTTAATCTGTATTTTATCATGTCTGAGTCTATCATTTTAATTCCTTAAAAATCAGTCATGTGAATACTGCTATAAATAAATACTCTTCAAAGTAAGGGCAGAAGTCTGTGGATACTTTATCCACACTTGAAAAACAGCACATATTGTTGAGTCATTCGACTGGTGCATCTCCAAAGGTGATTCTTCTCTAATTAAATTCATTGGGACCTTTATCGTAATTCTGAGGGTAGGCTCTGTATCTCCAGAGATGCCTATGTATAACAAGATTTATAGAACCATGTCCTCTAGGAAAAAAATTACAAAAGAATAATGAGATCAAAAAGGAAACAGTCCAGTCTAGGCATAAATGAAATATATAAAACCTAGTATTTAAATCATGACCTGCAAAATAGGCAAATCTGTTGAGTGTATAGCCACAGACAAGCTTCATTAAGGGGTCCATGTCACAGACAAAATGACCAATGACATTGGGGTCATAAGATGGGAGCCCATAAATAAGGCCAAGTTGAATTACTGTATGCAAAAATCCTCCAGCCCGGGACACCACCAGCAGCACAACACACAGCCATTGCTTCATGACAACCAAATACTGCAAGGACTTGCAGATGGCCCTATAGTGGTCTAGGCCATCACCAACAGAAGGAAAACCTGTGACCCACCAAGAAAAAAATGCCCTGTAAAGAGCTGGGTGCTGGGTCATACAATATTGGAGAGAGAAATGCATGTTTGAGTATGGAGTGGTTGTGCATAGTCTTCTAGTCCATGAAAAGGCCAATTAGCTTTAGTGTAAATTTGGTTAATCAGATACCTTACTTTATACCAATTTATCTCAGCATTTCTAAGTGAGTGCAAGACCTTTTATTTGGGGAAAAAATGGTAGAAACTAAAATAAAAGGAGAATATGCAGAGACAAAGTGGAGATCATCGCTGTTGAATACATCAGAAAGTTCACCAACTGCCAGGAGGCACACACAAGGTGTTTTGAAAAAAGATGATGGCTTAAATGCATATGTGTAATTTTGTATCATCTGTATTTTAATTAGAGCTGAATTAATTATAGTAGGTTAAGGTTGCTAAAGTATGTTTGCGTGTGAGTGTGTATATGTATCATCTTTATTTTATTTTTAATAAAATGTGTATTTTTTAATCGAGGACAGCTGTTATTGATGCTCCTCCAGGTCAGATAGAATTCCCCTTTCCACAAACAGAAACTGCTCACCAGTGAGTTTACTTATTCACGTCCTTTCAGTTTCTTGCTTGTTAGCCCTGGAAGTGGTTATGTAAACACTATTGATACTTGTTCTTCGGTCTCCTTTGAACACTCGTAGCCCCCTACCTTTTGAGTAGCTCTCTATAACATCATTTGTTTCACTTTTTACACCTTTCCACTCTGTTATCTTTTATCTTTTTATGTATATGCTTACTTATTTGTTGTCTCTCTCTCCCCATAATAGAAAATGTTTCTTGGGATGGGCATAATGGCTCACACCTGTAATCCCAGTCCCTCCTGCAGGAACACTGAATTTCAACAACTAATAGCATACACACAAAAGCGCAAGCATAAGAACAAAAAACCGAGCAAGCAACCCCAGTACCTGGTTTTAACTTGACATCACTGAATGAAACACACTTAAGAGGACAGGAAAGACAGTCTTAATCGCTATACCAACCCCTCCTTGATTCCACAGCAGTGGCTGCATGGTGCAAAGAGATAATCTGTGCACTTGAGGAAAAAACAGAATAGACACTGGAGATTTAGCATTGAACTCAGTGCTACCTTGTCGCAGCAGAGAGCAAAGCCAGGCTGAGCTCAACTGGCACCCACCCATGGAAAATGCATTTGGACCAGCCCTAGTCAGAAGGGAATCCCTCATCCCAGATGTCAAAACTGGAACTTCTTCGCAAGCCTCACCACTGTGGGCTAAAGTGCTCTGGGGTCTTAGGTAAACCTCAAAGGCAGCTTAGGACACAAGGCCTGCAATTCCTGCGCAAGTCCTAGTGCTGGTTTAGACTTAGAGCCAGTGCAATAGGGTGGCACACGACCTAGGGAGACACCAGCCGGGGCTGCCAAGGGAGTGCTTGTGCCACCCATCCCCGGACCCCAGGCAATGCAGCTTGCAGCAACAAAAGTGACTCCTTCCTTCTGCTTGAGGAGAGGAGAGTGAATCGTGAAGAGTCAAGAGGACTTTGCCTTGCATCCTGGATACTAACCGGCCACAATAGGATAGGGGACTGGGAAGAGTTATGCGGCCCACATCCTAGGCCCCAGCTCCCTTCTATGTGTAGTAGCAAACTTCTATACATAGAGAAAAACACACATACATATATTTAAATATATTTACATTTTCAAAGATTATTACCTGAAACATCTTAAGAAACAGATAATAGTGACTTCCTCTGACGAAGAGAACTAGGAGATTGCACTCAGAGATGGACAAGAGATTTATTTCTCATTTTATATTATTTTGTATGGTTTTCATTTTTACTATTTATGATTATTTATTTTGTATTCAATTTTTATTTTAAAAGGCAGAAGTATTACAGTAAAAATATGCATATAGTACAAGTTAAATTGGATGAAAAGGACTGCATTAGTATGAACTATACCATTAACTATTTTAAATAGTATAAGAAGAATGAACTTAAATGACAAGAATCTAACTAGAAATGAAATTAAGTCTCAGAAAGAAAGGCAAAAAGATACATGCATAACTTGATTAAAAAATCAATGTAACTCTAAAATTTCTTAACTAATTCACTACATATTATTGACTCCTTGCTTTATGCATTACATCTTTACAGATAAAATGGAAAACAAGACATTATAGATCTTACATGCTAGCAGGGAGATAAACTGTTATTAATAACACGATCATATAGTTCTTTCTTTCATCATAATTGTAAATGCTTTGAAGAAAAGGAAGATGGCATCAGATTTAAGAACACCCCTGGGTCCCAAGGAAACAGACTGTAAAGTCAAATGACTCTGTTCATGGTGGGTAACTCACTTATGTACTACTTGATATGGGGTCTCTTCTCCAGAGCTTCTTCATAGCACTTGTCATCTCAGAATTTCTCAGAGTGTAGATTAAGGGGTTTAGCATTGGAGTTATGACTGTATAAAACACACTCACTGATTTATCAATGGGGAAGGTCCCAGCAGGTCTAGCATATATAAAAATACAGGGAACAAAGAAGAAGACAACCACAGTAATGTGGGAACTGCAGGTTGAGAGGGCCTTTCGCCTCCCTTTCTGACTAACGTTCTTGAGAGAGTGCAAGATGACACCATAAGAGATGAGTAAGAGCAGAAACACAATAGTGCAAGCCAGTCCTCCATTGGCCACCACTAAAAGGCCAATAACATGGGTGTCAGTACAGACCAGTTTCAATAAAGGGTACATATCACAGAAAAAATGATCAATGACATTAGGGCCACAGAATGGGAGCCCATAAATAATGCTTAGTTGAAATACTGAGTGCAGAAATCCTCCAACCCAGGACATTATCAGCAGCACAACACACACCCATTGTCTCATGATAACCAAATAATGCAAGGGCTTACAGATGGCCACATAGCGGTCATAGGCCATCACCAACAGGAGAAAGACCTCTGACCCACCAAAAAGGTGCTCTGTAAAGAGCTGGGCCATGCAAGATTGGAAAGATATGGAATTATTCCCAAAGAACAAGTCTGAAATCAGTCTGGGGGAAATGGATGAAGAATAAATGATATCTATAAATGACAAGCCAGTAAGAAAGAAGTACATTGGTGAGCCCAGGGTCTCACTGACAGTGACAGTCACTACAATGAGCAGGTTGCCCACCGTGGTCAAAATGTAGAAGAACAAGAACAGAACAAAAAGTACTTTCTGCTCCTTTGGATTCTGTGTGAAGCCCAAGAGGACAAAGTAAGTCACATTGTTCCTTGGCTCCATCTATGGTTTATAGCTGCTGACTTCAGATCATAGAAGCAGTTTACCTATAAAACAAGGGGGGAAAACTTTAAATGCATTATGATTTTAATATTTTATTTACTCATTCAATTAAAAATAGGTATGCAGTATCTATGTCAAATCTGTTGTAGACTTTGGAATTGCCAAGTTGAAAAAGACACAGTTTTGTACTCTCAGTGATTTGGTAAATAAAATACCAAAGGGAATAAGTTAAAAACCAATTAAATAGGAGTCATAATAAATATATTGACATTATTCTTAGGGTTCACAGTGCTAAAACACTAAATCAAACTAGGATCAGGAAAGACTTTTCAGAGGAAGCCGTGTCTTAGCTGAGCTATAAAGGAAAGGTGATAATTAACTACAAGAGAGGATGGGAAGGGAATTCCACATAAAGATGTATCCTGTATGAATTCACAGATGTATAATACTCGAGAAACCACTTTAGGTAACTTACATTTTCAGAGTGAGAAGAACTAATTATGAATGGATCTTTTGTAGGTGACAACCAACTGACATGTTCAAATGATATCCATTTTTAATTTTCCAGATTAACCCATTTCTTATTTTCATTACATTAAATGTTACTACCTACATTATTGTTTAAACGAAAAATCGGACAATCTACTTCATTTCTCTATTTCTTTCATATTATTTATCAATATTTTTTTTCAAACCCTGTTAACTCTACCTTCAAAATATCCCAATTGGATCCTTCTCACTACCATCTTGTTACCCCCTGGCCTACTCTAATAGCCTCCTGCAAAGTCTCTCCACTCATATTTTGGCCCTAATGTTCCTTCGTGAAGTAGCCCAAATGATCTTTTGAAAATCTTGTTAATATTATACCATTCTTCTACCCAAAAACCCCATGGAGCCCAGATCGAGCCACTGCACTCCAGCCTGGGCGACAGAGCAAGACTCCGTCTCAAAAAAAAAAAAAAAAAAAAAAAAGACCCTAGATGACCTGGATCCAGGCCACCTCCCCAAATCCATCCCTTACAATTTTCTACTTTTATCCTGCTCCAGACAGTTTTGATATTCATCAAATATACAATGTGCTTTTCCGTATCCTTAATTTCATCTATTTTTTGTAGACACTTATTTCAGAGATTAGAAGCCATTTACTTATAAAATAATGGTCAATATTGTGGAAATGTGTATAGTAAGTTTAATCTTTTATTCAATTGAAAAATGTTTATATGACACCTACATTGTGTTATGCCTTTCAAATAAAGTAGTCTCTCAGCCATCATGGAATGTTCACAAACTCATTCAGGTTTAGGGTCTAGGCCAGGAGTAATTATCAGAGGAGAAATACTAGTCCGAACCAAGGAATCACCTTTTCACCATCAGTCACCCACTTTTCCAAACAGAATTATGCCTTCTGTGGTGATAAGATAGATAATAACTCTATTTTAATTTATTCATGACAAGTATTGTATAAATACTGACCAAAAACTTTCTACATTTTCTTCTCAATGATACTGAACTTTCCCCTGAGGAAGTCTCCATTAAGCTAGTTGACTTATAAATGTGTCTGATCAACAGCCTTATTTTATATACTGTGAAAACCAAAAGCCTTATTTACTGCGCTTTTACATAAACCATATGTTTAATATGCATGTAGAAAACGCTTCATTTTTCTCAAAGTGTCTATAACACTCTGGTTTTAGAAAATAATTTAGATAATGATAGATGATGATGATGATTAGATAGATGATAGACAACCATTTTATGAGAAATATCTAAACCAGTAAATAATGTTTTTCTAACACTTGCTGTAAGATATCAAATGCTAATCACTACTCTGTGTCATAATTGTAAATGAAATTATCATATAAATTTACTGAGTTTTTTTGAGTACCTAATGAGTTAAAAAATATGGGAGCATGTGTTGTACAGTGCTTGTATCAATATGGATAAAGTGTCTGGAAGTCTTTGCTGAACATCTTTTGGTGCCGCTGAGATTATTCCACTGATGGGGATGGTCCATGGCTGCTATGTGACCATCTGCACTGCATGAAAATCATGACTCAATATAGGTGTGGCCATCTTGCTGGAATGGCATGTGCTGGAAGCTTTATCCAGGCACAGTTTAGATCCTCTCCCCAGTCTGACTTCCTTTCCTTTTTTTTTTTTTTTTTTTTTTTTTTTTTTTTTTTTTTTTTTTTTGAGGCGGAGTCTCGCTCTGTCGCCCAGGCTGGAGTGCAGTGGCGCGATCTCGGCTCACTGCAAGCTCCGCCTCCCGGGTTCCCACCATTCTCCTGCCTCAGCCTCCCGAGTAGCTGGGACTACAGGCGCCGCCACCACGCCCGGCTAATTTTTTTGTATTTTTAGTGGAGACGGGGTTTCATTGTGTTAGCCAGGATGGTCTCGATCTCCTGACCTCGTGATCCGCCCGTCTCGGCCTCCCAAAGTGCTGGGATTACAGGCTTGAGCCACCGCGCCCGGCCTGACTTCCTTTCTATACTCCCAACCTCACAATGTGAATAGCTCATTCATGTGTGACTTAAACACTTCGTTGAAACTCCTCTGCATGGGTACTACTGATACACTTGGTCTCTTTGTTGCTGCCAGTGGTGGGTTCAACTGCCTGATGAACATCATCCTCTTGATGGTTTCTTAAGTGCTATCCTATATACTTTGATATCTCACAGCTTGGAGGAAAGATGCAAAGCTCTCTCTACCTGCGTCTCTCACACCACCGTGGTCATCTAATTCTTTGTGTCTGTATACTTGTGTATCTGTGCCCAGTGACCCTTCCCCAATCAAAAAAGCAGTGGCTGTGTTTTATACCATAACTCCTACGTTAAACCCTTTAGTCTAACCGTCAGAAATGCAGAGGTGAAAGTGCTTTGAGAAACCTCTGGGTCAAAAGATGACTTCAACAGAGAATACAAACATAAGATGATTTTACCCTTTCAATGGTGAAGAGAAAAGAATATAATATCTAAAACTAAGGGCCAAGTAAATACTATATGTCAAAGATGATTCTGGTATACAAGCCATTTGAGCAAAGGTCCGTATAGAAAATTATTTATCATTATATAAATATCCGTTAGATTTATTTATTGCCAATTTGGTTGTTAATCTTCAATGTACTGTCAGAATTGCACAATAAAGTGGTCAGACAAAAACAAATTTAGCAAGTGTGATTATAGATAATTTACATTGTGCTATGGCTTCACAGCACTGGAATTTCTAAATCCAACTGGGCTCTGGGTAGGTTTCCCAGCGGAAGTGATACTTACGATGAGTTTAAAGGAGAAGTGAGAGAAGAGGCTGGAAAAGGGAATTCCATGAAAAGATATGCCATGTATAAACTCACTGAAGTATCACATTGAAGACTCACTTCAGGTAATATATATATTCATAGTGGGTAGAATGCATTATGTGTGCAAGGCTATAGACCAAATTTCTTTGTATTATTTACTAGGGCCACCACCTTATAATAATGATGCTTTTCCGCCGCTTTCCAATAACATGTTCCTAATTTCCATTTGTGACCTTAACTACAAGTACCTTAACATTCATATTTCTAGCAGCATTCAGCTCATGATGAAATATGTATTCTCTAAGACAACAGATGTTTTCTCCTCAGTTCCCCTCTTTCCTTTTTGAGCCTTCACCAGAATCACTTTTCAATGTCCATATTCCTACCCACAGTATCTTCAAGGCAACCCAGGCTCCTTCTATAATGCACTCTCAAACTCTGCAAGCATCTACCCATTACCCAGTTGCAAAGCCACTTCCACATTTTGAGATATTTATTGCAGCACTACCCCACTCCCAGTACCAAAAGCTGTATTATTTTGCTAGAACAGCTGCAACAAAGTAGTACAAACTGGGTGCCTTAAACAATAGAAATGTATCATCTCATAGCTCTAGATCTTAGAAATTCAAAATTAAATATTAACAATGTTGGTTCCTACAGAAGACTATAAGGGAAGGAGATCTTTCCAGGCTCTGTCCTTGGTTTATAGATAACCAACTATATGTTAATACAGCATACTCCTTGTATACAAGTCTGTATTCAAATTTCCGCTTCTATTAAGGACATCAATCATATTGTATTAGGGTCCACCTTAATCATCTTATTTTAACTTGTATACCTCTGCAAAGACCCACCTCAAATAGGGTTATATTCTGAAGTACAAAGAGCTAGGGCCCCAAAATATGAATTTGTTGGGGGAACACAATGAAACAATAATTGTCATACAACACAATTTATGGTCCATAACTGTCACAGTTACAGAGATCTTACAGACCCACCGAAACCTTCTTCTTAGAGTCTTTACTTGAATATTTCTCCTTTCCGTAACTTGTAAATTCTGAAGCACTCTAAAATTGTATGTCTTTACTCCATTTCTTCCCTAATTTTCAAACTCATATCTGCAGCTATCTAACTGATGCCTCCAAATAGACCTCAATTTAGGATTTATAAAAGCAAATTTTTAATTTTTCATAATATATCTATTCCTACCTAGGTTTTTTCTACCTAACTAGTGAAATGGTACTCCCTTTGTGTTATTGTTCAGACCAAATTTTAACAGTGTCCTTCACCCCTTATTCTTCTTACATTGTTTATTTATATACTTAATAAGTCCTGTTGACTCTTCCTCTATAATACATTACAAACTTGATCATTCTCACTATCCGCATTCGTTCCTGGTCTACTGCAATAGCCAGGTCTACCTACTTTCCTTTTGGCATTCGACAATCTATGTTCCTGAAGCAGCCCAAATGATCCTTTTTTTGTTCTTATATTATTCAGATCCTATTACTCCTTTGATCACAACCCCCATAGGATATTCCTATTATATACTCAATAAAATCCAATATCCCTACCTTGGCCTACAAGATCTTAGGCGACTGGGATCCAGGAAACTTATTCAGCTAATTTCCTACAATTTTCTACGTTTACCTGCTCAAGGCTTTTTACCACTCCTCAAACATTCGAAATGCTTTTGCATCTTTTTAGTTCTATCCATTCTTTTGCAGATGCCCATCTCAGTAATTATAAGCAGTTTACCTCTAAATTAATGGTAAATATTATAGAAATGTGTATTATAAGTTCAATCTTTCATTTATTCATTCAACGAACAAGTGTTAATTGAACACATACATTGTGTCATACCAATCAAATAAGATAGACTCCCAGGCATCACCAAGCATCCACTAACTCAATTCATCTCAGGATCTATGCCAGGGGTCATGTTATCAGAGGACCGAAGTCTTGATGCCATCTGAGAAATCACCTTTTCAACATGAGTCTCCTACCTCTCTAGGTGGAGGCATAACTTTTTAGGATATATCACGGTTGCTGACTTAACTTTTCTATTTTTTAAATATACTCATGACAAGTATCATATAAAACTTAACCAGCAACTTTGCAACAGCAAAAGTTTTTCAACATTTCAATTCTTATAAAATCAAGTGATATAATTTCCTATGTAGTAAAAAAATTCACACATCTGCAAAGCTTGGTTTCACTATCACCTGTTAAAATCTTACTTTTGGGAAGCTTATTTATGATTTGAAAACCATTTTACCTCACTCACAAAAAGCTGGAAGTCTCTCTTCAATCCAATATGCACAGAGAAGGCAAAAAGCTGTACCATTCCTTGAGGATATATTTGACATCATATGGCCATGTCTGTCCATTTTCTTCAGAGTTTCTAAGTATTTCAGAAAATTATGACTTGCATTGTAGAACTATTTTAAAGAAATTCCACGGTGCAAAAAGAAAAATTAAAACTTTTCATGTTAGGATAATTTATTAAAAATACAAACATATCCCATGTCTACATAAGAAGACAGCAACTAGCCTTTTTAAGAGGGAAATTTTTATCTCATAACTTCTTTTCTAGTAATTTCAATAAAGAATAACTGCCATTCCAATCTTTAGCTCATCTCACTCTCTTGTCTTCCTATGGCCAAGCATTCATGCTTGAAATTTGGAGAGGAAATTCTTGTGCCTTTTTTATATCATGTGGTAAGCCTTCTCCTTTAAACTCATCGAAAGTATCACTTCCGCTGGGAAACCTACCCAGAGCCCAGTTGGATTTAGAAGCTCCAAGGCTGTGAAGCCATAGTACAATGTAAACAAAACATCTTAACAAAACATCTTCTGAAATAATTAGCCCTTAAAAGGATAGTATCTTCTACCTGACAGGGGCAAATATTATTGAAGATTTTATACATTATAAGCACATTAATCTTGGAGTCCTGGAACTGGATTCTGTCCAAGACTGATTCTTGCTTAATTAAGTTCACCGGGACTTTCCACGTATTTTTAAAGAACATTTGCATGTAGAGATATTGTTAGATCAATCACATAACTAGGGTCAGAAAAATGTAACCAGGGAGAAAAAATAGCTTCACAACAGTTATAGTAGGATTGCCAACCAAGAATAAAATATCAACCCAGCCACTTGTCCCTAAGAAGATGAATTTATCACATTTTCCCTACTTTGCGATAGCAATTTTTTTAAATTTTATCTAATACTCCATTTTTTCTGCCTAAAAGTGTAGGTTTGGATATGTTTTTAAAATATTTTATTTATTGTAATAATGATTTATCCATGTATTTATTATACTAAAAAATTGTTATGAGCATCTTTTTCATGCCAAGTTCTATACCATAAGCTTAAGATACAATAGTTAATGAAACAGAAAAAAAAAAAAAAAAACAGCATAAAAGTCCTGCCTACATTAACTTTATGTCTTCTAAGAAAGTCAGGAGAACAATTTAATAAATTATAATCTGTGATCAGTATTTAAAATACTGAGTATTGTGATGAAAAATAAGAGTGCGATATTACTGTAAAGAAGGCAATCAGAGGTCTTTTTAAATGGTGATACTTAGCTGAGGTCAAAGGACGAAACATTGCCCCATGGGAAGTATTGTTACATCTGCAAAGCTCCAATATTTAAAGAGCTGAGCAAGTGCAAGTCAATGGAAGGTCTTAGTCCCTGAAAGGAAGTGGAAAAAAGAACAGACAGAACAAACTGAGGTTGAAGAGATGGACAAAAGCCAAACCCTGCAGGGCAGTATAGATCTTGGTAAGGAATTTGTATTTCATTTAAAGTTCTTTTTAAATAAAAGTAAGGAGGGGGACTTCTAGTCTAGCATGTAAAGAGTTTAGAAGTCACCACTGTACCCTAACAACAAGTAAAAAGCTGAACAAACTAAAATATCAACAATTCATCTTAAATCCATCATAGAAGTGAACTCACAGCGCAAACCACTGTCCTCAAAATTGCAGAGATAGACAGGCAGATAGAGAGAATCTCACCTTCCCTGAGCAGAAACCCACAAGCAGAAACCCCACAGGAGCCAGTGGCAAGGAGGGTAGATGTAGGTAGTAAAACCTTGAACTTAATTGATGAAGTTCTTAATGTGGAAAAGCCTGAAAGATAAAAACTCTAGGGGAACTAGTCCAGGTCTGGTGGGGCAGGACAGGGTGGGGGGTCTCTCACACTTTCGTGAGTTTTAACTTCATGATCCCTACCTGATACTCATAGAAAATGTTAGAAAAAGTCCTGTCCATATGTTAAATAACATTTTTTAAAAATTTATCCAATGGGAAAAAAATCAAGTATTAGATAAAAGGAAAATAATTGCTATGGCAAAGTAGGGAAATAAGTGATAAATTCATCTTCCTGGAGATGGAGAAAAACATTTTTAAATATCCACAGTATTCTGTTCTTCTTAACAAGGTCTGCCCTCAGAAGAACCTATTGTTAGCCACACCCTAACTTGCTGGGGTTTTATTAGAGCCTAACCTGTTTGGAGTAAATGAAATACCCAATCATAGCCTTCTCTAAGGGCCTCTTAGGGTATTAATCCCATTTATAAGGGCTCCACCCTGATGGCCTAGTCTCTGCTCAGAGATTCCACCTCCTAATACCATTACATAGGGGGTTAGAATTTTAATACAAGAATTTCAGGGTGACACAAACATTCAGTCTATAGCACCTTCCAAAACATAAAGCTCCAGGTCAGACAGGTTCACTGGTAAATTCTACCAAACATTTAAGGAAGACATTATACCATTTCTCTAAATCTCTTTTAGAAACTGGAAGAGGAAAGAAGTCTTCCTAACTCATTCAATGAAGCCAGCCTTACCCTATTCCCAAGAACAAAGACATTACAACAAAAGAAAACTTCTAATATCTCTCATTAACATAGATGCAAAAATCCTCAACAAAATATTAGCAGATTAAATTCAACAATATATAAAGAGAATTGCACACCAGGATCAACTGAGATTTAGTCCAGGTATTTTTTAATGTTGATTCCATCCTGCATATCTGGACTAAATCTCAGTAGATCCTGGTGTACAATTTAGTGTAGGTATGCAGGGTGGGATCAACATTCAGAAATCAATTAACATAATCCCTTGCACCAAATGTTAAAGGGAAATCAAATTACCATATTAATAGATGCAGAAAAAGCATCTGAAGAAAAAATCTAACACCTATTTTTTCTTTTATGATTCTAAAAAAAAAATCTGTAAACTAAGAATCTACAACTAGCATGACACTTAGTGGTGAGAAACTTGAAGCTTTCCTACTAAGATGAGGAAAAAGGCAAGAATGTCTTTCCTCATCATTTCTTGTCAACATTGTCCTGGAAATCCTAGCTAATGTAATAAGACAAGAAAAATAAATAAAAAGTATACTGACAGGAAGAAATAAAACTGTCAATGTCTGTAGATTACATGATCATATATGTAGAAAATTTTTTAAATCAACAAAAAAATACCGGAACTAATAATTAGAGCAGAGTGGCAGGATACAAGGTTAAGGCACAAAAGTCAATCACTTTTCTATATACCAGCGATGAACAAGTATAATCTAAAATTCAAAACACAATATAATTTACTTTAGCATTCTAAAAAAATGAAATACTTAGGTATAAATCTAACAAAATGTGTACAAGTGAGAAAAACTACAAAGCTCTAATTAACAAATCAAGGCCAGGCGCAGTTTTAATCCCAGCACTTTGGGAGGCTGAGGCAGGCAGATCACCTGAAGTCGGGAGTTTGAGACCAGCCTGACCAACATGGAGAAACCCCCTCTCCGCTAAGAAAAAATACAAAATTAGTCAGGTGTTGTAGCACATGCCTGTAATCCCAGCTACTCGGGAGGCTGAGGCAGGAGAATCACTTGAACCCGGGAGGCACAGGTTGTGGTGAGCCGAGATCACACCATTGCACTCCAGCCTGGATGACAAGAGTGAAACTCCGTCTCAAAGAAAATAAAGGAAAAAACAAATCAAAAAACTAAATAAATGAAAAAATATTTCATATTCATGGACAGGAAGACTCAATATTATCAAGATGTCTATTCTTCCCAACTTGATCTATATATTCATTTTAATGCCAGTGCAAGGTATTTTGTAAATATTGACAAACTAATTCTAAAACTTATATGGAAAGGCAAAAAACCAAGAATAGCTAATGTGATACTGAGGGAAAGAACAAAGTTGGAGAACTCATACTACCCAACTTCAAGACTTACTATAGAGGTACAGCAATCAAGATAATGTAGTATTGGTGAAGAAATAGACAAATAGATCATACAATAGACAAATGATGTCAGACACTTTGGCAATTTCTTATAAAACTAAATGTACTGTTATCATACAATCAGGCAGTTGGGATTTTTGATATTTACTCTAATAAGGTGAAAATTTATGCCCACCCAAAAACTCACACATAAATGTTTCTAGCAGCTTTATTCATAATTGCCAAAACTTGGAGGCCATGAAGATGTGCTTTAGTAGGTAAGTGGATAAATAAATGTGCATATCCAGACAATGAAATACTATTCAGTACTAAAAAGAAATGAACTACCAAGCCATGAAAAGGAGAAAACAAAATACATATCACTGAGTGAAAATGCCCATTTGAAAAGGTTACATATTGTATATTTCCAACTATATGCCATTCTGGAAAAGGCAAAACTATGGAGACAGTAAAAATATCAGTGGATATTAGGGTTTATGGAGGAAGGAGGGATGAATAAGTGGAGCACGGAGGCTTTTTATTTTTAAGTTCTGGGATACATGTGCAGAACGTACAGGTTTGTTACATAGGTATACATGTGCTATGGTGGTTTGCTGCACCCATCAACCCATCATCTAGGTTTTAAGCCCCATATGCATTAGGTATTTGTCCTAATGCTGTCCCTTCCCTTGCCCCCCATGGACTGAAAGGCTCCTGTGTGTGATGTTCCCCTCCCTGTGTTGTGTTCCTGTTTTCTCATTGTTCAACTCTCACTTATGAGTGAGAACATGTGGCGTTTGGTTTTCTGTTCCTGTGTTACTTTGCTCAGAATGATGGCTTCCAGTTTCATCCATGTCCCTGAAAAGGACATGAACTCATGTTTTTTTATGGCTGCATAGTATCCCATGGTGTATATGTGCCACATTTTCTTTATCCAGTCTATCATTGATGGGCATTTGGGTTGGTTCCAAGTCTTGAGCACAGAGGATTTTTAGGTTAGTTACTCTATTCTTCATGATACTGTAACAGTGGATACACGTCATTATGTATTTTTCCAAGCTCATAGAACATACGGTACCAAGAGCAAATCCTAGTGTAAACTAAGAACTTTGAGTTATACAGGTGTATCAATATAGGTTTATTGTTGTAAAAGTGTACCACTGTGGTGTGTGGAATGTTGATAGTAGAGGATACTATGCATGTGTAGGTACAGAAGTTATATAGGAACTCTTTGTACTACCTGCTCAAATTCTGTGACACTAAAAAATAAAATTTAGTGTTTAAAACAACAACCACCT
This sequence comes from Macaca thibetana thibetana, assembly GCF_024542745.1. Lineage (NCBI taxonomy): Eukaryota > Metazoa > Chordata > Mammalia > Primates > Cercopithecidae > Macaca > Macaca thibetana. The sequence goes on from NC_065591.1 coordinate 17,125,397, forward strand.
GACAAGCAATCAGGGAAAGGAAGCTCATACGTGCCTGAGGATAAGTGATTCTGGAGCCTACATTTGGAGCCAAAGTTCAGATAGAAAGATGAGACAATATGAAATGATTTTACCATTTTGGACATAGGTGACTACGGATTTTAAACAGGAATTTAAGTTGAAGACAGATTATCAGAGTTAGCCTTCTTACTTACAATGTTATAACTTTAAAAAGTTATTTTGAGTATCTATAAGTCTCATTGCTTCCCTAAAATGAAGAGAATATATAATTCATGAGGTTACGATGATAATATGATATAAGGTGTGTAAAGTGCTTACACAGTGCCTAATACACAATAGTGAACAATATATTTTTGGTTTATTTAAAAAACAATGAGAGTACTATTTAGTTTCAACCCAGTTTTCCTTCTGAAATCAGAGATTGGGTATCTTCAGCATGGTAGGTCATAGACAAATGAAAAGATATTTCATGTTCAAGGATAGAAAAAATCAATATTGCTAAAATGTCCATACCATCCAAAGTGATATAGAGACTCAATGTAACCTGTACCATTGTAATCATGTAAAAATTCCAGTGACATTTTTTAAAGTTTAGACTTTTTTAAATAAATAAATAAAATTCAAATGGAACCACAGAAGACTTCAAGTAGCCAAAGCAATCTTGAGGGAAAAGAACTTGGAGGCATCACACTTCCTGATTAAAAATTATGTCACAAAGCAACTGGGTGTGGTGGCTCACACCTATAATCCCAGCACTTTGGAAGTCTGAGGCAGGTGCATCACTTGAGACCAAGAGTTTGAGACCAGCCTGGCTAATACGGTAAAACCTCTTCTCTACTAAAAAAGATACAAAAATTAGCCAGGTGTAGTGGCGCACACCTGTAATCCTAACTACTTGGGAGGCTGAGACTCAAGAATCTCTTGAACCTGGGAGGTGCAGGCTGCAGTCAGCCATGATTACATCACTGCACTCCAGCCTGGGTGACAGAGCAAAACTCTGTTTCAAAGAAAATAAAATAAAATAAAATAAATAAAAAATAAAAATTATGTCACAAAGCTATTATCATCAAATCAGTATGGTTATAAAAACAGTATGGACATAAAAACAGACACATAGACCAAAGGAACGGAATAGAAAGTCAAGAAATAAGCCCATGCATATACGGTTTTCTTCTTCTTTTTTTTTTTTTTTTTTTTTTTTTTCTGAGACAGAGTCTCGCTCTGTCACCCAGGCTGGAGTGCAGTGGCCGGATCTCAGCTCACTGCAAGCTCCGCCTCCTGGGTTTACACCATTCTCCTGCCTCAGCCATCTGAGTAGCTGGGACTACAGGCGCCTGCCACCTCACCCGGTAGTTTTTTGTATTTTTTAGTAGAGACGGGGTTTCACCGGGTTAGCCAGGATGGTCTCGACCTCCTCTGGAGGTTTCATCCCAGAGAGGCAGCGACCTGATGCCAGTCAGAGGTCTTCTGCATGAGGTGTCTGTCAACCCCTGTTGGGAGATCTCTCCAAGTCAGTAGGCATGGGGGTCAGGGACCCACTTGAGGAGACAGTCCGTCCCTTAGCACAACTGGTGCACTGTGCTGGGAGAATCCCCTTTGTCAGGATCTGCCATTCTCTTCCGAGCCAACAGGCAGGAAAGATGAAGTCGGCTGAACCTGCAACCACAGCCATCCCTCACCCAGGTGCTGTGTCCCAGGGAGATGAGAGTTTTGTCTGTAAGCCGTTGACTGAAGCTCCTGTATTTCCTGTAGAGATGCCCTGTCCAGTGATGAGGAATCTAAAGAAGCAGTTTGGCCACAGCCACTTTGCTATATTGTGGTGAATTCGATCCAGTCAAAACCTCCCGGTCTCCTTAGCACTGTCAGGGAGAAACTGCCTACTAAAGCCACAGTAATGGTGGCTGCCCCTCCCCCAACCAAACTTGATCATCCCAGGCCAACTCCAGACTGCTGTGCTGGCAGTAAGAATTTCAGACCGGTGGTCTTAGCTTGCTGGGCTCCATGGGAGGGGGACCTGCTGAGTGAGACTTCTTGGCTTCCTGGCTTCAGCCCCCTTTCCAGGGGAGTGGACGGTTGTCCTCTCTTACTGGAGTTCCATGTGCCACTGTTTTTCACTCCTATAGCTCAGTGCCTACCCAAACAGCTGCCCAGTTTTGTGCTTGAAATCCAGGGCCCTAGTGGTGTAGGTTCACAAGGGAATCTCCTGATCTCTGGATTGCAAAAATCTGGGGAAAAGCATAGTACCCTGGTTAGGTAACACAGTCCCTCACCACTACTCTTGACTGGGGGAGGGAGGTCCCCTGCCTCTGTCCACCTCGTGGGTGAAATGATGCCCCACTCTGCTTCTGCTCACTCTCAGTGGGTCGCACCCACTGCCTAACCAGTCCCAGTGAGATGAACTGCATACCTCAGTTGGAAATGCAATCACCTGCCTTCTGTGATGGCCTTGATGGGAGCTGCAGACCAGAGCTGTTTCTATTTGGCCATCTTGGCCCCTCCCCTCATTTTAACATTTTGTATAGTTCTAGCTGAGTAGTGGCAAATTCTCTCAGCATTTGTTTGTCTGAAATAGACTATCTTTTCTACATTTATGAAGCTTAGCTTTGCTGGATACAAAATCCTTGGCTGACAATTATTTTGTTTTATGAGGCTGAAGATAGGACCCCAATCCCTTCTGGCTTGCAAGGTTTCTACTGATTCTAATTGCCTCAGCCTTTCCTCTTTGTTCCTAACCATCTCCTGGCATCTCGAGTATGTAGATATCACTAGCTATCCTTTCTGTGTGGTTATTCTCCATGTTTTTGCTCCTCTGTATTGCTACAGATTCTTTAATGGGCCCTTGAGCCCTCTCAGAGCTATTTTGGTTTGTGCATAGCGTGCTCTCTCTGTCTCTCTCTCTCTCTTTCTCTCTCTCTCTCTCTCTCTATATATATATATAATTTTTTTTTTTTGGTATTGGGGATGAAGGCTAGTATCTTTCTTACTCCATAATCTTGGTCGTATCTCATAAAACTTTCTTATATCTCATAATCTATGTCTTTGCAGAGCCAGCCAGCCACTTTGTCAGTCATCGGGGCAGATAATCCATGGGTGCCAAGAACAACGTGACTGAGTTTGTTTTATTTGGCCTTTTTGAGAGCAGAGAGATGCAGCATGCATGCTTTGCGGTATTCTTCCTCTTTCATGTGCTCACTGTCCTGGGGAACCTTCTGGTTATCATCACCATCAATGCTAGCAAGACTCTGAAGTCTCCCATGTATTTCTTCCTGAGCCACTTGTCTTTTGCTGACGTATGTTATCCATCTGCTACCATACCCAAGATGATTGCTGACACTTTTGTGGAGCATAAGATGCTTCACATCCTTCAATGGCTGCATGACCCAGCTCTTTTCTGCCCACTTCTTTGGTGGCACTGAGATCTTCCTCCTTACAGCCATGGCTTATGACCGCTATGTGGCCATCTGTAGGCCCCTGCACTACACAGCCATCATGGATCGCCGGAAGTGTGGCCTGCTAGCGGGGGCCTCCTGGTTAGCTGGCTTCCTGCATTCCATCCTGCAGACCCTCCTCACGGTTCAGCTGCCGTTTTGTGGGCCCAATGAGATAGACAACTTCTTCTGTGATGTTCATCCCCTGCTCAAGTTGGCCTGTGCAGACACCTACATGGTGGGTCTCATTGTGGTGGCCAACAGTGGTATGATTTCTTTAGTCTCCTTCTTTATCCTTCTCATTTCCTATGTTATCATCTTACTGAAGCTAAGAAACCAGTCATCTGAGGGCCGGCGTAAGGCTCTCTCCACGTGTGGCTCACACATAATCACTGTCCTTTTGGTTCTCATGCCCCCCATGTTCATGTACATTCGTCCCTCCACCACCCTGGCTGCTGACAAACTTATCATCCTCTTTAACATTGTGATGCCACCTTTGCTGAACCCTTTGATCTATACGCTAAGGAACAATGAGGTGAAAAATGCCATGAGGAAGCTGTTTAGCATCAAGAAGAACTTAGGGGAGAAGTGACACTCCAGAGAATCTCAATCCAGCCAGGAAATTGGGAGACTTTCCATCTTGTAGCATCTAACACAGCCTTTGTATTTCCAGTCTGATGTTTGCAATGGCAATTATCCTCCTAGCTCTTGTTGTTATAATAACCCCACATATTCTTTCAATCCTTTATTCATTAAATATTTATTGAATGTTTACAGTGAGTGAGAATACAAATGAAAGTAAGATATAGTCTTTCCCTCAAGGAGAGTAGACTCCAGAAGGTTCTTAGTGTGATATTTAAGAGCTCATTCAAGAAACTTGTGAGGGCCTGTGAATGAGGGAGTGTCTGGGAAGTCCAGGTATCTCATTGATAAATGAATAAAATCACTACATAATTCATTTGTGTTGGCTAACACAGTGCTCAGTGAAATTCATTTTTCTTTTAAGAGTAAAGAGCCACTTTACTCTTATCCCTCCATACTCTCAGCAGGCTGATAAATAAGTAAATAAATAAATAAGTAAATAAATAATGTGGAGCGGTCGAGGGATTTACTGAAACTTACACTTTAACTCCAGAGCAGGGCAAGGACTGGAACACAGGTCCCTAAGTCAGCTTTCAGGGTTTTTCCCACCTCAGGACCTCTTGATAAAGTGTGACAAAATGGACACCAAGCAGGGATGACCAGGAACTTTTGAAGGACCAAGGAATGGTGGTGATGATGACTTGGGATGATGAAGAGAAGAGCCAGGAAGAACAAATTGTCAGCACTTCTTTCAGGGGTGCTGATTCCTCTCTCCAGCCCAACAGCGGACTGCAGCCCTCTTTAACCCCTGTTGCTTTGCTCCATTTTGCCGCTAGAGGGAGCCAAGTTTGTACAGGATGCAATTAGAAGAGCTGGATTAGGTAGCTCTTAAACATTCATGGGTCATTTAACCTCATTGGGCCTCAATTTCCATATTTACAGAAGGAGACATTGACAATACCAGCTTCAGAAGGCTGTGAGAGGACCTATAAGACTTTGTAAAGACCTACATCAAAGTCTGTTGTTCAATGGTGGCTGCTAGCTGTTTTTAAATCTTCAATTCCCCTTTCTCTTCCTATTCACCGCTCTATCCCTGCCTTTCCCTCAAAGCCCTTGTAACCAAACTATCAGATTATTTCATTTACTCCAAAAGTGTTTATTGAACACTTAGCATTTGCTGGGTGATATTCCTGGGGCTAGAAATACAGCACAAAAGAAAGCATGCAAAACTCCTTGTTCTCATGGAGTTTGTATTTTAATGTGTGATAAAAGCTGACCCTTACTGAATTCTTCCAATCTGCAGACACTCTTCTAAATGTTTTAATTGTATTAACTTCTTTAATCCTTTCAACAACTTAATGAATGAGGTATAATCGCCAGGAATGTGATGAGGGTTGGGTGAGAGTGGTGATAGTAAGGAGGACTTATTAGTACCATCTGATGCTGAACTAACACAAATGCAAATGTTGATCTTGATTATGAAAAAATAATAGCAATAAAATAGCAGTTGACACCTTGAAAGCATAATATTCTCAGAATTTTTCATGCACCAGCTTAATCTGTGTTGAATAAATAATCCCCTTATAAAACTCCTTGGAGCAATGTGGGAACATGAATGGTTATTCAGGTTTAAAGATAAGCGGAGATACAGACAGGCTAAACTATGTACATAGGCCACACACAAAGACTACTGATTGCTAGTTTAATGCTCTTTCACTACTGCTTTCATACAGTATTTTAAAGTAGAGTGATAGTGGTATGTATGTCTTACACATGTATGCAGGCATGCATGTATGTATATATATTTATGTAGATGAAGACAGGTATATATGGCACAATCTCAGCTCACTGCAACCTCCACCTCCCAGGCTCAAGTAATTCTCATGCCTCAGCCTCCCTAGTAGCTGGGACTACAGGCACGTGCCACCAACGTCCTGCTAATTTTTGTAGTTTTAGTAGAGACGGGGTTTCACCATGTTGGCCAGGCTGGTCCTGAACTCCTGACCTCAAGTGATCTGCCTGCCTCAGCCTCCCAAAATGCTGGTATTGCAGGGGTGAGTCACCATGCCTTGCCTCTACTCTTTTCTTTGAGGAAATTGAAGCACTTACATCATGGATTTGTCAGATCAGAGGTGACCAGAAAGCAATTACTCAGGAATCCCACTCTTTGCCTAGACTTCTGTTTATAGAAGATTGACCAACTCAGGAGCCATTTGAGGGTGTGGAATCATAGGTATGCTTGATATGGCAGATGTTTCTTCCTGCTTCATGCTGGGGAGGGAAAAGGGAGAAATTGGGTTGGAGGAAGTAGATCATGTATTTCAGGGGAAAAAGTCATCTGAGTTTCAGCTACAAGTGAGAAGACTGGGTAAATACTATAGGAGGAGCTGCCTAAGGTATGAGAACTTGGCATTAAGAGAAGAGGCTGCTGTATGATACCGTGGAAATTACACTAGATGGAAAGTCAGGAAACAGGGTTCCAGTTGCAGGGCCATCCCCACCTCCATCCAAGTTCTCAGGGCTCCCATTTCCTGATGCATACAATTAAGGAGATTGTTTCGAATCTCTAAGGACCTTCAGCTCAGATATCCTATGATTCTATTTTGTTCAGGAATATAGATTACGTGAAATCTGGGTCAATCTTATTTTTTCCTCATTTTATTCACATATTTCCTTAGAATTATTTTTAGGTGATTTTATAAAAAGAAAATATTGCAAATAGTTCCCATAGATTTATGGACTTGACACAATTATCACAAGAGGGAAAAACATCAAATTAAGAAGATTTAATTGTGTTTTTCACTACTTTTTCTCTCTAAGAGACAATTCCATTTTAATGTTCCTACTACAGGTATTCTGAAAGTTACCAGTAGATGAAGCTCATTGACTGTTCATTCAGCCACTCTGTCAGTACATTTACCCTTCAGTACTGAGTTTTCCTGGAGGACTTTTTAGTTATAAACACAAACAAGATGTAATTGTTATTATAAATTTTACTTATTCTGCTGTGGTTGGAGAGAGAGCAGAGAAAGGATGTGGTGGTAGGTATGGTATTGGGGAAGGGACTCTGAACTCCTCCTCCTTGGAAGGTGAAAGTGTCCACAGTGAAGGCAGAAAAGGAAGGTAGGCTAGAGGTGAGAGGGTACCCCATGGCTGATTTCTTTCATAAAAGATTTTAAAAATATTATTAGTTAAAAATATTTGATACAAATAATATGTGTATTATTTAATATATGTAATAAATAATAAAATTGTATATTAATATGTTATAAAACATAATTATTCATAATTAATGATCATCTATGAACTTATCAATTTAAGAACATTCCTAATAACTTGTGTCATATGTGTCTTCTCTATTTTATTTCTTTGCCTTAACCAATATTCTCGTTTGGTTTACGACTTCCTTACTTTATGAAAATAGCTTTAACATATGTGTATATATACCTAACCCATATATTGCTTAATTTTTCTTATTTCTAATTTTATAAAAATGGTGTTATACATTTGTAGTCTTCTGATTTGCTATCTTTACTTAACATAATATTTCAAAAATATTTCAAAAACATAATATTTCATCCTTGTTGTTGCATGTAATTGTATTTCATCATTTTTACTATTGCACAAGATTTCATTGGGTGAATATGCCATAATTATTTTACTACTCTTTTTTAAATATACCTGGGCTGTTTCCATATTCAGCTGTATGAGGGCTGTTATGAGCATTCTTGTCTGTGTGGAAAAGTTTTCCTGGGGCATATACCCAGGGACTGAATTGCTATGTTGAAAGGTATGCAAATGTTCGACTTTTCCAAAAATATGCCAAATTGCTTTTGAAAGCAGTTGTACCAATATTCACTCCCTACAGCAATGTATAGGAGATTCTGATGAGGTACATTCTTGTTCAACACATGGCACAGCCAAAACTTCGTAACATTTTTGCCAATCTTGATGGTACCCACTTCACTGTTGTTGCCTTGTTCTTTGTACCTTGTATATTTACTTATATGCATCTATTTTCTACTTTATCTATAGACAAAAGCATGGCATTATTTTACGGTATTCTGACACCTATGTTGAATCCACTCATCTATACCCTGAGAAATGAAGAGGTAAAAAATGCCATGAGAAAGCTCTTTACATGGTAAGAAATTGCAGGTGAATAATGAGTGGTAAAGCAGGAAATAAAAATAACTTTATTTTTGTAAGTGAAACAAACCAAGCCTTACTTTTTTCTATCATGTCTAATTGTATTCCATCTTAAGCATTAGTTCATCTTCACTGACTTTTTTTTTTTGGTACGGAGTCTCAAAAAAAAAATCACGCAGGCTGGAGTGCAGTGGCACGATCTCAGCTCACTGCAACCTCCACCTCCTGGCTTCAAGTGATTCTTGTGCTACAGCCTCCTGTGTAGCTGAGATTACAGGCACCTGTCACCATGTCCAGCTCATTTTTGTATTTTTAGTAGAGATGGAGTTTTTCCATGTTGGCCAGGCTGGTCTTGAACTCCTGGCTTCAAGTGCCCACCTCGGCCTTTCAAAGTGCTGGGATTACAGGCATGAGCCACCATGCCCAGCCTTCATTGACTTTTATTGTTTATTTAGTATTTTCACTTGAATTGTGTAATTTGATTATAAAACTACTATATGAAATATACATGGTATGAATGATTATTATTCCTATTTTAGAAATGAGGAAACTCTGTTTACTGATGTGGTTAGTCAATTAATCAAGATTATCTAGTTTTGAATTGCCTAAACCAAAGTTTCAAATGAGTTATTTTTGATCCATCATCCAGATCTTTAAGTAGCAATCCATGTTGACATGATTTGAGTCTGTGTGATAATTAATTGAGTTGTAGAAACACGAGACAAAATGTTACTTAACACTTAGCCATATATAGCAGGCTCTTCCGTATCCAGGCCTGGCTTCTATTTCTTTTCGTTACTCTGTGTGACATCAGCAATCTCGCTGATACACTATAGCAGAGAGGTTAGGAGTTTGGCTCTGGAGACAGAATAATCTGAGTTTGAATCTTATTTTCTTTAGTTAATTTTTAAAAAGTTCCAGGGTACATGTGCAGGATGTGCAGGTTTGTTACATAGGTAAACGTGTGCCATGGTGGTTTGCTGCACCTATCAACCCATCACCTAGGTATTAAGCCCAGTATGCATTAGCTCTTTTCTCTAATGCTCTCCCTCCCCACCCTCCCCCAACAGGCCCCAGTGAGTGTTGTTCCCCTCCCTGTGTCCACGTGTTCTCATCGTTCAGCTCCCACTTATAAGTGAGAACATGCGGTGTTTGGTTTTCTGTTCCTGAGTTAGTTTGCTGAAGATAATGGCTTCCAGCTCCATCCACGTTCCTGCAAAGGACATGATCTCGTTCCTTTTTATGGCTGCATAGTATTGAATCTTATTTTCTATGCTTGCTAGTGGTATGACCTTGAGTAAAGTGATGAGATTTCTAGAAACCTCTGATGCCTGTCTATAAAATAAAAGTAAAGATATTTTAGATTCCACGTATAAGTGAGGTCATGCAGTATTTGTCTATCTGTGTCTGACTTATTTCACTTAGCATAATGTCTTCCAGGTCCATATACCTCGCCGCAAATGACAGAATTTCTTTCTTTTTCAAGGCATCACCTATATACCTCAATAAAGCTGGGGAAATAAAAAGTAATGATAATACACGTCTCAAAGTGTTATTGTGACAATTAGATTAGATAATCTCTCTAAAGTTCTTAATGCAGTTTCTGGCACGTGGTGAACTCCTAACATGCTTATTTGAAATCACCATGTCCACCTCAACCCTTTCCTAACCTTCTATAAAGAAATTGCTTTCTTTTGTTTTTCTATCTCTTTTAGGCTTGAAATACATGCTGCCTTTAGAGTAATTTTTGTTGTTGTTGAGTAATACAACATGGCATTTCTTTTTATTTTACCTAAGCCTTCTCATTTCAAATTCTGGAATCTAAAATGTAGGTCCACTTTCATTCCATCTTTTCCCTGGTTTTACAAACTCCACCATATCCCTTCCAAAGCTTCACCTTTTAAGATTGTAGGCTCCCATAATTTATATTAAACTTACCCTCTGTTGGACAAATGGTCTGTAATTCCTCATGTTACAACATATTCACTTTTTACACTAAGAAAAAACAACCTGGAAATTTATATGAAAAGAAATTTCTCTGTTATAGGAAGAAATATTCAAAATTAATCTGCGAGACGCCATCATCCTAAGTGAACTAGCGCAGGAACAGAAAACCAAAACCACACTTTCTCACTTATAAATGGGAGCTAAACACTGAATACACAGGGCCACAACGGAGGGAACAACAGACACCAAGAACTACTAGAGGGTAGAGGGCGGAAGGAGGGTGAGGATTGAAAAGCCACCTATTAGGTACTATGCCATGCTTATTACCTGGGTGATGAAATAATCTGTACACCAAACCCCGACAATACCTATTTAACAAACCTGCACATGTACCCCTGAATCTAAACTAAAAGTTAAAAAAGTCGCAAAAAGCACAAAATTCATCTCCAAGAAATTAGTTTCCACAACATTTGGGAGATTATCAGGAAATATTTCTTGTTTCGTCCCCATAACTCTGTGTCTAATAAAAAATGATAATTGCACAATTTTTGGCAAAAGAAATGTTGCCTTCTTTCACTTTGTCACATTTAGGGAAGCTAATTAATAATAGTTAGCTATCACTGAGACCTTGAATTCTGCACCCATTCATTTCTGCTGTTAGATGATAAAAGTATTATTTAATTAACTAAGAAATATGAAATCACCATGAGGATCGCTAAAAAATAGCGTGTCTTTTGGCCAGCTTGCTACTATTTTATCTCAAAAGACTTTTTAGAAAAGCACACTTATTTTAGTTATAATTTAAAGTACCCTGATTTTCGGTACAGTTAAAATATCAAATAGCAAAAAGACTAATACTAGTGCACCCCTATTTTTATTGTCCAAATTATGATGAACGACATCCCCATTAACTTATAAATATTGCTTACTTTTGAAAAATTTCAACTTGCTAGATTAAACACATGGGTAAATATTCTGAATAGTTTTCTAGTAATTAAAAATTATTACTAATCTTGTTTACAAAGATAGTTGTATATTCATTTTAGAGACCATGTAAAATGTCTTTCCTTCATAATCAATATTTGTTTTAGCAAATTTAGAAAATAAGAAAATAAAGATGGTCAACATACATCGTCCAACACACTTGTATAAATCGACATTTTAGCCCATTACCTAGAGATAATCACTATCAGCATTTTGGTAGATATTCTTCTAGTCCTCATCACCTTTTCTTCTCTTTTCCTCCCATTCTTTCTCCTCCTCCTCCCTTTTCTTCTCTATTTCCCCCTCCCTCTCTTTATATACGCTATATCATATGATAGGTATGTGACATAAATATATGTGATATGTAATATATGGGATAATATTTTATTTCCATACTGATTTGTTTAATCTGATTTTCATATTTCAATATATGCCTGATATATATCTGCATAATGTAAATTTTTTCTGTGACTCAGTATGGATGACTGTTTAGTATTTATTATATAACCTTACTAAATGTATTTAACTGAACCCCTATGAATGAATTTAGATTGGTTCTAGTTTTGGCTATTATAAAGAGTACTGCAGCAAATACTCTTTCAGCCAAATATTTTTATACATCTAAGACTGCATCTTTAGGGGGAAAAAAAACAAACCTAGGAGAGTCGAGTAGAGTCGAGTCAGAGTTAGGAACAAAAGTAGAAAAGAACATTCCCGTTCTAGAGGAATAAGCTCATTCATAAGTTAGAGGCATGAGAAGACACAGTAGGGTGGTCATCATTTAAGGGGTATTTCAGAATCAAGAGTAGAATCTTGGCATGTAAATGGATGACTTCACAATGTGATGACTTCACAACGCATTGTAACTACTGTTACAATGCAACAGTAGTGTGTGAGCCAGCTACAGTCGGGAGAGGAGTGAAGGGTTTTCAACACTGAGTGGATCAAGGAGTATTACATGCAAGAGGCTATATTTCACTGAATGTTGAAGTATGAGTAAAAGGAGTCGGATGAATCAACTAAAAATGTGAGGAATGAAAAGGGAAATTTACAGTCACAGAATCAGTACGTGCTTTCAGGACACAGTGTATTTGGCCTCAATCCTGTAAGAAAATGTGAAGCCACTTGAAGATTTTAACATAAAATTAGTTCCTACTTTACATGACTATGAAAATAAATTTCAGATGAAAAAAATCCTAAACTCAAACATTTCTTTTTAAAAATTAATAGAAGATATTGTTTGAGCATATATTTATGATCTAGGCCAGAGAAAGCTTTCTGAAATGAGAGAGAAAATTCGGATCAATAAATGTGGCAGTGTAATAAATAAATTGCTTTTGAATGATAAGAAGACACCATAAACAGAGTCAGAAGACCAGACACTGCCTGGGAGAAGGTATTGGCAACATGTGTAATAGCCAAAGAATCAGAATATAAAAAGCACTGCTACAGTATAAGAAGAAAAAGCTAAACAACCAATATATACATAGGTAAAATGTGTAAACAAAAAATTTACTGTTTATACAAACATTTAAAATACTTTGGTGGCCATCAGGGAAATGCCAATTATAGTAACAATAAGAATCCATTTTCACATATTTCACATATTGGCAAAGACTAAAGCACTTGACAATATCAAGTGTGGCCAGAGATGGGAAGTGGCGGCTCTGTCGTACACTGCTGGTGGCACAGTCAGCATGGACAGCTCTTTGGTGGTGTTTGTTAAAGTAAGTACTAACCATTTGATTCACTCACAGTTATCTATTTAGAGAACAACTAATTTAGATATTCTTAATACCTAAGAATTTCATTACATGGAAACATGTACAAGGATTTTCACCACAGAATTGTTTGTAATAAAACATAGAAGTAATCAACCAGGGGATTGCGTTGGCAACCATGGCGTATGGTGGATTACTGTACGTCAGTTACAAGAAATGAATTGTATTTTTATTTGTTAATACAGATCAATCTGAAAAACAATGTTGAGTGCAAAGTAAGTTGAAAATGATGCATCTAGTATGATAACATTGATAGAAAAACCACTAAACGTCAATAATATTTTCTCTGTGTGTGCGTGTGTTAGTACGTATTTGTGTGTGTGAAGGCAGAGAATAGTATTTTTTTTTGTCCTGAGAAGTAGAAGAGCAGAGGAGCCTTTTACTTCTACTTTTTATATCTTAATTTAACAAGCACAAGCTATCAGCACATGACTTTGTGTAATTAAAAATGGAAAGAAACCCCATAAAACAGATATGTTAGACTTTAAAATAGTAGCTTATTGATGATAAGAAAACGGCACTTGTTTTTTTCTCTCCTTTGTATTTTTATGTGTTTTTTAAACCTAAACATCAGACAATTTAGATTTTTCTTTAGATGAAGTCAAATTAAGATATTGTGCTGGTGCCCCTCTCCTGATCCCATGAATTCCCTGTGCCTTTACTTACACCGACAATTATTCTGACTTATCCTCCTATTCAAGGCCAGTCTTTTCACTGATCCCCACGACCCCCTCCCATCACATTACCTCCAAGACCTCTTCACTTCTCAATTATTGCTGTTTTGTCATAACTTCAACTTAATCTACACCCTTGGTTAAGCCTCTGCCAACCTAAAAGGTGGAAACTACACTCTAGGGTTAAATTATTTATTTGTTCAGCTTACAAGTCAACTTAGGCAAATAAACTTATCTGATGCTTCGTTTCTTCAACTATAAATGGACATTTTATTCCTTAGGTCATGCCCTTGTAAGAGGAAAGTGTGTACGAAGATGAGTGTTGGGCAGGTGATAGGAGCCTGATAAATAAGTTTCCTTCCTTGCTCTGAGAAAAGGGTCACAGAAGAATAAAGGTTAGAAATAATGTAATCCTCTGAATTTTAAGTAGTGTGGAAAATATACTGGTTAAGTAAAAAGAGAAGACCGGTGTTTGAGATTTTTTATTTTGCAGCTGATTGTTATGTGGCCACTGGCAAGCAACTTTAAAAAATCATTTTTTTTTCACTCCTCTTGAACCCCTCTCCCTCAAGTGGAATTTTGTTTGAATGAACAACATCAAAATGAATGCATAGTCATATAAAAACATTTGCTACTTTTTTCTTTTGTGATTTATCAGAGGAAAGTAGCACTGTATAAGTTATGGGCTGTTCCTTCACGTACAAAGTGGTGCAGGTGGAGAAAAAGAGAGTTAATTTCAAAGAAGTTTCCTGATATGTGTGAATCAAAACATTTTGGAATTATGAATTACTGACAAGTCACTAGCTGGTTCTTTGCAGACACAACATTTTCAGCCTGATCTGTCTTTGAAAACTAGTTCACCTGCAAATTAGTTCAAAAAGTGATATACGCAATAAAATTTATTTAAAAAAAGAAGGCCAAAGGGTTTCAAGAAGACAATTTCAATGTAAATATAAGACATTTAAGACAACTGTTTGCTTATATTAAGTGGAAGCAGAATAGAATTTGGCAAAGCATGAGGGGTTTGGGTTGGACAGGCTTAGACCACAATTCTCTCTAAGCCAAATTTTAGCTACTTAACCTTGAACACTGTAATTAACCTTTCTGTCTCTTGGTTTCCTAATTTATGAAGTGGGAATATCAAGGTTATCATGTTTATTGAGCGGCAGTGAGAATTATTAACAAATAACAGAAAGAATATAAAGTACTTTGCACATAATAAACACTCAAGTAAATTAAAAATAGCCATCATAATTATAAATACAATATCATTGTTTTGTTGGTACTGACAGTTTACTGTGAGTAGGGTCACAATTATGTTCAAATAATGAAATAGTTTAGACAGAGGTAAATTCCGTGCTTTGAGGCTTAAACAAGTAAGCACAGAAATAACTTAAGGTCACAAATTGCTGCCTTCATGGTGTAGGTCAAAGGACACAAAATTTCAGTTAGATGGGAGGAATAAGTTCAAGACATCTATTGTACAGCATGGTGACTATAGTAGATAACGATATCCTGTATTCTTAAAAAATGCTAAGAGGGTAGATTTTAAGTGTTTTCACCACAAAAAGGATAACTGTGAGGTAATGCATATGTTAATTTGCTTGATTTAACCATTCTGATGCAGGCAAACCCCAAAATTAGGGCTTTGACCAGCTGTGCTTCATAGCTGAGGTTGTGACTGGTGCTTGGAACACAAGCCCTGCTGATCGACTTCATTTTCCCCTCAGAGATTATACACTCTTCCTTAATTTTAAAGAGTTGCAGGAGGGTGGAAGGCCTTGAGCGTGCAGTTCACCTAACTCTGAATTGTTACCATAAGAACAACAGGTGTGGTTTATTACTGCACATACTTTTCCTTGTCATACTACTTATCTGTGTGATTGTGAAACAACAGCTTTAAATCTTCTCGCGGTTCACAAGTGTAGGTGGTGTTCTTCTGTCACACCTGCAGGGACTCATGAGAAAATAAGTTTAATCCTACACAGGTGTACCCAACTAGTGACTCCCTGAAGTTTCACAGCAGCACGGGGGTATTTAACAACACCTGATAGGGGCTTTTTATTTTGGTCGTAATAGATCCTTGGGGAAGCCTCCCTTCTTTCCAGGTTTTCAGTAAGACTAAGTCCCGGATTCAAGAGGGGACTTATTCTTTTCCTTTGTGGGAAAGGGAAATGCTTTATTTCCATATTCTTGAAAGGCCTTTCGAAACTGGCCTAAGTTGATCATATGAGTGAGCGTTCTAGGTGTCTCCTCATCAAACAGGAAATCTGAAGTTAAAAAGGGCCTTCCATAGGTTATTTCAAATGGACTAAGTTTTAGGGTTCCTCTTGGAGCCCTCCTTATGCACAAGAGGGCTATGGATTGGAGAAAAACTCAGGCCTCCCAGGTGTCCCAACAGAGTTTTGCTAATGTCCTTTTAAAAGCATGGTTGGCTCTTTCTACCTTACCAGAGGATTGAAGCCTCCAGGAGGAACGACGACGACAGGTAATGTCCAATGCCCAAGATGGAGGAAACCTGCGGGGTCACCTTCCCTATGAAGGAGGGTCCATTAGCACTTTGCAAGCTTTTTGGTAATTCAAACCTTGGGATGAAATTCTTTAAGTAAGAATTTGGACCCTTCCAATACTTTTTCTGTCCTTGCGGGAAAAGTTTTATCCACCTGGTGAAAATGGCTGTAAGGACTAGCGAGTATTGTAGTACTCTGTAAGGCAGTCTGAGTGAAATCTATTTGCCAGTCTTCCCCAGGGTATGTTCCTTGATGTTATAAAGGTTTGAGTAGGTGGCTTCCTGGGTTATTATGGGCACAGAGTTCACAGGCCCTGGTGACCCCTTTTTCAGTCAGGAACAGTCCCTTCTCCAAGAATATTTGGGAAACCGATTTGAAGAGAGAATTCCATCCCAAATGTGAGGAGTTAGGGAAATGCTTAATTATTTTCCATTGCTCAGCCTTGGGGAGAAAGTTTACTGCTTTCTAGCAAGTGCCATGAGGGACTCTTTTTGTAAGCCTTTCTTTCTCTTCGTTTCATTTCCTCAGGTGCATAGTATGATTCTGCTGACATGGGTGGAGTATAGGCATTAGTGCAGTGGCCAGTGGCACTGATCTTCTTGTAGCAGTGGCCTTGCCTGCTCTGTCTGCCAGAGCATTTCCTCTAATAATAGACATGTCTCCCTTTTTGTGTCCCCTGCAATGAATAACTGCTATTTCTTTTGGGAGCTGGACAGTATCTAAAAGTTCTAAGAGCTCTGTGATGTTTCATGGGAGACCCCTTAGATGTTAGTAGTCCTCTTTC
This sequence comes from Macaca thibetana thibetana, assembly GCF_024542745.1. NCBI lineage: Eukaryota > Metazoa > Chordata > Mammalia > Primates > Cercopithecidae > Macaca > Macaca thibetana. The sequence continues at coordinate 17,142,236 of NC_065591.1, forward strand.
TTTCTACAAGGCAGCATGAGCATGGAGTATCAGGAACCCATATTTAGAATGAGTAAATATATTGACTCTTTTCCCAGTTGGAGGGTCCTTATTAGAGCAATTAATTCCACTTTTTGAGCCGAAGTCTGGGACGGTAAAGCTTTGGCCTTAATAACTTCTTCTTCGTTAACTATAGCATTACCTGCCTTCTTTATTACTCCTTTATGAATAAAGCTACGCCTGTCTGTAGACCACAAAACATCAAAGCTATCAGGGGCTCATCTTTAAGGTCATACCTGCTGGAGTAGGTCTGTTTCATGGTTTTCACATATGAGTGGATGAATTGGGGATGTGTTTCTTGGGATGTGGAGTCTGGGAACAGGGTAGCAGGGTTTAAAACTTAACATACTTTAAAGGTAACATCTGGGGATGTCAAGCAGAAGGGCCTGATATTTAAGTAACTGGCCTCCTATTAGCCATTGATGTCCTTTTGCCTCTAGAACCTTCCGTACTTGATGGGGAGGTCATAACATCTAAATGGTGCTCCAAGGTAAACTTACTGACTGTTTCTACCAATAGAGTGATGGTGGCCATAGCTTGCAAGAATCCTGGCCATCCAGCTACCACCTGTTCCAGCTGTTTAGAGAAGCCACTCGTCTAGGATTATTCCCGAGCCTTGGAGTTAGAACACCCAAAGTTGTCCCTTGTTTTTCAGCCATATAGAGGGTGAAAGGTTTTTCTAAGTTTGAGAGTCCCAAAGCAGGGGCTGTTCCCATCTTTTCTTTTAAGGTTAGAAATGCCTGTTGGCAGGTTCCATCCCAGTTCAAAGGCTCATGATCATTCCCTTTTAGACCTTCATAGAGTGGTTTTGCTATAAGCCCCAACTCAGGAATCCAAATCCAGCATAATCCAGTTATTCCCACAAAGGTTCTTAACTATTTCTTACTCTGAAGGGGCTGAAGTGCCAGGATGGTCTCTTTTTGTTTCTGGGCTAGGGTCCTTGTCCCAGGAGGGAACATGTATCCCAAGTGTTTAACATGTTGAACAGAAATCTAGGCCTTGTGCTTGGGGTGGGCGATACACAATACCCTTGTTTTCTCCCAAAATGAAGGACCTGAATTGTACTTTTATCAGAGTATTCCCTAGTAGGGCTGGAAATTAATAGGTCGTCTATATATTGTAAAATGGATCCATTCTTTAACTATAATTCCCTTAATTATTTTGTCAATGCATTCCCAAAGAGATGAGACTGTCCCTAAGACAGACAGTCCAGGTAAACTGAGATATAGCATGAAGGTTGGGATCAGTCCATTCAAAAGCAAAAATATACTGGGAAGTCTGGGTGTAAAGGTATGTAAAAGAAAGCACATTTAAATCTAATACTGTGAACCAAGTAGCATCTTCAGAGACTTGGGTCAACATTGTGTAAGGGTTAGGAACTATTGGGTAGACAGAGACTACTACCTCATTAAGTGTCCTCGGGTGTTAAATCTGTATTCCCCATTTTCTTTCTTTACAGACAGGATGGGGGTATCACATGGGGACTGCCAGGGTTGCAGTAGTCCATACTTTAGAAGCTTTGCTATCAGGGGTTGTATGACCGATTGTGCTTCAGGTCTCATGGATATTGTTTCTTCCATGGGTAACCAACATTGGGCTTCAAGGTAACCTGGACTGAGGGTACATTAACCGCTCTACCAGCAACTTCTATTTCCCAGAGGGGTCTACTTGAGAAGTAACATGCAGTGGAAGTGAGGTCTTTTATTTATCTGTCTGTATTAAGGTAGGCACTTAGAGCTCTTCGTGGCCCATTGCCTTATCATAAGGCTCCTCAAATTGAACTGTGGCCTGTAATTCAGAATGTAAGTCTCTTCCCAGTAAAGACAATGGGCACCCAGGTTTAAAACCTATGGTCCCGCACATTGTAACCAAGGCAGTGGGTGAATCTCCTAATTCTTGGATATTAATCTCTGTTATGGTATAAGAGCAGGAAGACACTGGCCCTGAGAAATGGGTCAGAACTCTTACCCAATAAGAACTGTCTTCTTACCTACCAAATCAGGAGTTAGCCAAGGCTCCTCTGTGGAGATGGCAAGATGTCCAGTGGAAACCATGGAGGACTTCGGGCCCATTCAATCCTCTGTTCTCTCAGCCTTTATGAGTGTGGGTGGCCGAGGCTTTCTCCAGAGCCTGAGGAAGTCCCTTTCCCAATGGCCCTCTTGCTTACAGAAAACACACTGGCCCAGGGGACAGCAAGTCAGGGACTCTCACCTGGACATTCCAGAGGCCGATTTCGTGACACTTTCTCAGAATGGGTAATCCTGAGGTGGCACGGAGTTTAAGGCAGCCACTAACAATTGTGCTTTTTGGCTATTTCTTTGGATTTTCTTCACCTCCTCTGCCTTGCCCCTATTGTTGTCTACTCCAAAGGCCGTGTTTAAGAGTTGGCTCTTGGGTGTTTGAGGTCCCATTTCTGCCTTTTGTAGTTTCCTCCTAAGTCAAGGGCAGATCCAGTAATAAAATGCACACCTACGAGAGCTTGCCCTTCCCAGGAGTCTGGTCTGCATTAGTATATTTCCTGAGTGCCTCAGCCATACTGTCCTGAAACAGAGCAGAATGTTCTTCTTTCCCCGAGTTACTTCTGTAACCTCGTCATAACTGGCTTAACCATACACTTTTCCATACCTTCTCTTAAATAAGTTACCATGTGATTTCTGCATTTGAAATCTTGGGAACCCCTCTGGCAATCCCACTGAGGTCCAGGTCTGGAACTGCATCTCCCTCCACGTGATAAATGGCATGGCTTTTGTTTCAAGCAGTTACTCCATCTGCGTATTCATGGGCAGTACCCAGAATCCTTTGTTTCTGTCTTATGGTACAGCAGGTGGACAATAATATTTGCAAGTCTTGTCAAGTTAAGTCAAAGTATATGGTCAATTTAACAAACTCCTCTGTAAACTTCCCTGGATCCTCCAAAAATGGGCCAAATTTCTCCTTGCATAAAATCCAATCAGACTCAAAAGGAGGCACATGTACTCTGATTGGTCCCCTGTATCTGTCAGCTACCTCTTGCAATGGACACAGGTTCAATTTTAGGGGCTGATATGGGGCCTCACTCCTGGTGGTACTGGTTGGGCTTATTTCCTCAAGCAGCAGGGGGTATAGGTTGGGCCTAACTGGCTAAGTGGGAGGGATGTCTGATGACCTTAGGTGAAATCCTGTACTGGAGAACTAGTGGACTCCCCTCAGAATCAGGGAACTGAGGAGGCTCCAAGGGGCATGTGGGCCTCCTAGGGAGAGCATCTAGGAGGGTATCATCTAGGAAGTGCAGCTTCTTGGTATCTGGAAGTAACATGAGCCAGACACATCCTGCAGCTCTCCCTTAAGTGAGGGTTCTGTTTAAGGGCTGTAAACACCTGTACATAAGGGGCCTCTGTCCATTTTCCTTCCTTTTCACAGAATTAGTCCAACTGTAAAATAGTATTATAATGTAAAGAACCATTTTTAGGCCAAATTTCTTGGTCTTCCAATTTGTATTGGACCCAAATGGTATTGCAGCAGGAAATGAATTTCTTTCTCTTGAAGCTGTCAATATGAATTTGCTCCAATTGCCTAAAAGGCACCCTAGTGGTGAGTTTTTCGGGATGCTCACCATCGTCCCTGTGTCTAATGAGGATCTCTACAGAAGTTTCTCTAAGTCTAGTGAGAGCCCAGTTATTTTCCCTTTTAAATTCTCACCTTTTTTTCTCAAGAAAGGTCAGTGGGGAAGTTGTCACCAGTTCCTGCAAAGAGGGTGTAAGTACAGTTAGCAGGGTGTGATAAAAGTGAATTATGAGATATGAGTGAGCAGTAGAGTGATGACTGCATCCACTGGCAAATGGAATACAAGAAAAGAGGTGTTGTAATAAGCAAAGTATAGAAGGAGAGGTGAAAATAGGGTGACAGCAAAAAAGAATGAGTTCATCTCCTTTGCATGAATGAAGCTGGAAACCATCATTCTCAGCGAACTAACACAGGAATGGACAACCAAACACCTCATGTTCTTACTCATAAGTGGGAGTTGAACAATAAGAACACATAGACACAGGTAGGGGAACATCACAAACCAGGGCCTGTTGGGGGTTGGGGGGAAAGGGGAGGGAGAACATTAGGAAAAATACCTAATGCATGTGGGGCTTTAAACCTAGATGATGGGTTGATGGGTGCAGCAAACCACCGTGGCACATGTATACCTATGTAACAAACCTGCACGTTCTGCACATGTATCCCAGAACTTAAAGTAAAAAATACAAAATAAAAAATGATAGTTGAGAAAATATGGGATAGAAACCAGTAATTTGTGCCAATAAAATTCTTAGTTTTTTTAACCCCCACCCCCAAAAAATAGGGTGACAGGATTCTCATAGTCTGAATTCCACAAAAAGGGAAGAAAGCATTTTGGTTGAGGAAAAAGAGGGACTAGAGGAGGCCGCTGAAAATGGTGATATGACAAAGACCAAGACTGCCCGTAGGGTGGGACTCTAACCTACAATCCAAGAGGGAATGTAAAAAAAATCCAGAGTGCAATGAGGGACCTCTCAAAATAACAAAAGAAACAAAAAGGCCTGAATAGAAACAATCGTCTGAATAGGAGGGTGAACAAAGGGGACACTCTCCCATCCATGAAGGCCAAATGGTGCCAATTGGTCTTAATTTGGGGTTCAGGTAAATGTCTCCCTCAGATCCCTTCAGCTCGTTAGTCCCTTCACATTATTGGTCCCTTTGTAGTCACCAGGAAAGATGATGCAGATGAACCCCCCAACTGTGGCTGAGCCTGGGAAGTTTCTTGGCTTTGTGCCAGAAAGAATTCAGAACAAACAAAGTAAATTTATTAGAGCAACAAAGGACAAGAAAATGGCTGTTCCATAGACAGAGCAAGGTTTTCCATAGGCAGAGTAGTGCTCGTTGCTTGCTGGCTAGGTATATTTATAGCTACTCCTTAATTATGGTAAGTAGTGGGTGGTTATTCACGAATTTTCTGGAAAAGAGGTGGAGAGTTTCCAGAACCTAGGGTTCCTCCTATTTTAAACCATATAAAGTAACTTCTGGGCATTGCCATGGCATTTATAAACTGTCAGGGCACTGTTGGGAGTGTCTTTTAGCATGCCAATGCTTTATAGTTAGAGTATAATGAGCAACGAGAGTGACTAGAAGTCGCTTTCATTGCCATCTTGGTTTTAGCTGATTTCAGTCAGTTTCTTTACTGCATCCTGCTTTGACCAGCAGGGTTGTGACTGGTGCTCGGAAAGCAAGTCCTGCTGATCCACCTCAATTCCAGAAAGTACACATATTTTAAAACATCATGTTGTACATGATAAATATATGCAATTTTATCTGTCAGATAAAATGCTAAAAAAAGAAATTCACTGCTTCCAATACATATAAAACATAAAGTGAGTGCTTAGGTCAGGACTTTATTCACAGAAAGTGCTTAATAAAATTAGTTATAATCATTATCACAATTGGCATTATTCTTGTTTTTATATTATCTTATTTCTCATTCTGTTTTTCTTGGGAACTACAACTACATTTTAAAAAATTGTACTTTGAGTTCTGGGATACACGTGCAGAATGTGCAGGTCTGTTACATAGGTATACATGTGCCATGGTGGTTTGCTGCACTCATCAACCCATCATCTACATTAGGTATTTCTCCTAATGCTATCCCTCCCGTAGCTCCGCACCCCCCAACAGGCCCCAGTGTGTGATGTTCCTCTCCCTGTGTCCATGTGTTCTCATCATTCAACTCCCACTTATGGGTGAAAACATGCAGTGTTTGGCTTTCTGTTCCTGTGTTAGTTTGCTGAGAATGATGGTTTCCAGCTTCACCCATGTCCCTGCAAAGGACATGAACTCATCCTTTTTTTATGGCTGCATAGTATTCCAGGGTGTATATATGCCACATTTTCTTTATCCAGTCTATCACTGATGGGCATTTGGGTTGGTTCCAAGTCTTTGCTGTTGTGAATAGTGCTGCAATAAACATACGTGTGCATGTGTCTTTATAGTAGCATGATTTATAATCCTTTGGTTATATACCCAGTAATGGGATTGCTGGGTCAAATGATACACAACTACATTTTAAAAGGATACATTTACTTTTAAAAAACATACTGTTGCTTGCATGTATTTACAAAATAGGCACTGATAGGAAATTATGACAATGCATTTATTTTTAAAAAGGCATTGTATGCAAGATGTGACCTGATATAAAGTCCTGAGAACACAGAAAATGTCCGTATCTGGTGATGTGCAACTCCATGAGTTGGAAATGCTCTCCTGAAAACATGTTTCTGGGCTCTCCCACAGGAACCACGAGCTCAGTACAGAGACAGATCTTCTGGTCCCTGGCACTGACTCTTCTTTCTCCTTCTTTCAGAGGACCAGAACAGGATGGGATCTTTCATTCATCAGAGCTTCCAAACTTAGTTCTGCTCAGGCATCTCCCAGTGGCTCTCACCAGCTCTCTCATTTGTAACTGCAGAGACATTGAAGAGTATTTTCATCTCAGAACAGAAGAGAAAGTAAGTGATGGGATAGACTTTAATTTCCAAAGACCTGGTTGCTGGCTCTAGTAAGTGTCCTAGGTAAGAAAACAACCTACTGTTGTGCTGTCTGTATGTGTAAATGGATGACATTAATGTTAGATTTTGAAATGCAGTGGTCTGAGACAGACACTGAATCCTGCTGTGCCTGTGGGGACTGAAGAAGAGTAGTAATGTTCTTGTTATCGTTTGTCAGGAACTGCAGTTCGCTGCACACCTTAGACTCTGGTGACATCCCTGAAGGGTATTCAGTGTTGGAGCAATTTTTAATACTTTTCAGCTGACTCATGGTTTCAATTTAAATCATTTAATTATCATAATTGAAAAAAAATGTAATGTTATTTTCCTTTTACTGATGAAGGAACAGGTAGAGAGGTTAAAAGATTTGCTTACATTTATAAGGATAATTACTGCGGTGACCAGGTGAGAAATCAAGTCTGTTTGATCCAAGGTTCTTAATCCCTAACTTCAAAGCATCTGACTATATCTGAATCTTTTAGCATTTCATTGCATTCATGGTATGGATTCTTTTCTATAATCTAGATTTGTGATCACTGTCATCCAGTTTCATGACACAAACTTCTATGTCTCTGGCAATTTCCTATGACAGCTGTTTAGTTTTCAGAGCTTTCTTTTCCTTTGCTGGCGTCTAAACCTGATTTTAATGTACAGATATTTTTTGCCTTAACTTTATTGTTATTTTTATCAGTTATATTTATCAAATCTATTTCTTTTGCTCCAGTCAATAATACTTTCAATTCTTGCTGGGTGCGGTGGTGCACGCCTGTAATCCCAGCACTTTGGGAGGCCAAGGTGAGTTGATCACCTGAGTTCAGGAGTTTGAGACCAGCCTGGCCAACATGGTGAAACCCCGTCTCTACTAAAAATACAAAAATTAGCTGAGCATGGTGGTGTGCACCTGTAACACCAGCTACTTGGGAGGCTGAGGCATGAGAATCGCTTGAACCCAGGAGGTGGAGGTTGCAGTGAGCTAAGATCATACCACTATACCCTAGCCTGGGTGACAGAGTGAGACTCTGTCTAAAAAAAAAAAAAAAAAAAAAAACTTTCAATTCTTTTTGTAGATATTGTATACTATAGAGAATGGAGATATAATTTTTTAAAAGTAAGTTTTCATGAAAATGCTCTTTTTAGCCCTTTCATATATAGTTGTTTGTCCTCTTGTAAAATAAAACTTCATTCTAGCTGTAGTGCTGGGTATGAAAGGTGTCAAAAATGTTGCTGTCAATCCGTTTCATACCCACAAGCAGGACAACAATATAAGTTTTGTGAGCCCTTGAAACTTTTGCCCTTGTAAGTTCTTTCCTCCATAAAAAGTATTAAAAGTTGTATTTTATGAGTGTATTGGTATAAAGAGAAATATAATCCAGTTGTACTTAGATTATATTCATTTTCTTCTTCTTCTTTTAAAGAAATTAAGCATTTCAAGGGCTCCTAAAAGTATCATAGGCTGTTGGCACTACTACTGGGCCTTAAAGAATATGTCAGCGCAGCCTACTATATGTCCTCCTAATAAAAATTGATGGAGACAGGATAAGATAATTGACTGTCCCAAGTTTCATCGATCAAGAAATAGAATAAATCTCTATAAAATATCACCAGATATTGTTGCCTAAATGTTTGTGTCATAAGATTTATTTATTATCAGTTTTCATTATGTGCTTCCAGAGCTTCTCAATGACATTTTTCACTTCCTTATTTTTGAGGGTGTAGATTAAAGGGTTCAACATAGGTGTAAATAGGGTGCAAAACACAGTCACAGCTTTGTCAGTGGGGAAGGAGGTTAGAGGTCTTAGATACAGGTATGAACAAGGGACAAAGAATAAGATGACAACAAAGATATGAGAGGTACAACTAGACAGAGCTTTGTGACGCCCTTCAGAGATATGAGTCCTTAGGGAGCACAGGATGATGACATAGGAAGCAACCAGCATGGAAAAAATGAGGAAACACAATGATCCACTGTTGGCAGCTATCAGAGGCCCCAAGGTGTGAGTGTCTGTGCAGGCCAGCTCTAGAAGAGGTACTAAATCACACATAAAGTGGTCGATGACATTGGGGCCACAGAATGGTAACTGGGCTATGAACAAAGTCTGGATCCCTCCATGCACAAATCCCAGAATCCCAGCCACCCCCATCAGGAATCCACACATAGGTTGACTCATGATGGTTGCATAGTGCAAGGGCTTACAGATGGCCACATAGCGGTCGTAGGCCATGACACTTAATAAGATGATCTCAGCAGCCGCAAAGAAATGTTCTGCGAAGAGCTGAGTCATGCAGCCATTGAAGGATATGGTGTTCTTTTCAGAGATCAAGTCAAAGATCATTTTAGGGGCTATGGAAGAAGAGTAGAAAACATCTATAATGGACAAACAGGACAGAAAAAAGTACATGGGGGAATCCAGGGCTGGGCTGATGAAGATGATGACTGAGATGAGCAGGTTACCTGCCAATGTGATCAAGTAGGTGATTAAAAACATAATAAACAAGAGTTTCTGCAGTTCTGGATTGTGAGTGAGGCCCAGCAGGATGAATTCTGATACATTGTTCATGTTTTTCATAGCTTAGGTTGTGTGTATATGGCTGATCTGAAAAAAAAAAAACAGTATTTCTGAATGATGATATTTTAAATTCAGTACTAAAATATTTCATCACCTCTTTAGTCCTGGTTTTTGGGGGTGATGGAGCTACATTGCCACTCACCTCTGCTGTTTTGCAGAGCTGTAAAGAGGAACAGAAGATTAGATTTCTCCTAATTCATATATTAATGAAATAGTGATAATATCTTACAAGTACCACAATAAAACAAGATCTTGTTCTAAATGTTGACTTCCAAACTTCCTTTCTGGCTCTACAATTTCACATACGGCTTTCTTTCATTTTTGGAGAGGAAAAATCTTATCAATAACAAATGTTTTGAAATTATACTTTCTTTTGTTAGGGTTATTTATAGGTATATGAATCCAGTATGTATATTAGATACTAATATGCATATTAGATACTAAAGTGCAAAGCCTTACTAAATCTAAGCTGCTGTGTTCTGTGATCTGTTGTCCTTTTCTATCATATAAATGCACATGTACACAGATAGAGACAGAGCTGTAAATGGAGATATTTTTCTTTTGGAATGCTGGGTAACTATCGCAATAACAACTCATTGAGGATAATTCATTCAACATCCCTGAATGTTGCATCCATCCCTATCAATGACCCTTATTTTTCATGCTCACTCTTTCTGCATCTTTAATCGTGGCTATGTAAGTGGTGCCAAGTTATACAATTTAATGATATTTCATAAATACATTTTCCTCTTGGTTGGATTTTTATCACATATAGAATTATACACTGGATTAGATATATTTCCCCACTCACATCTTAACAAATGGAATTAAATGAGTCATGATTTTTTCCCTGAGTTTTCTATTGGCAAGACAGAAATGTTAGGGTCACCTGAGATAATGCAGTTTTCTCTTTTGGCATAAGTTTGGTCAATTAAGATGAACTTGTAGTTTTCATTGCTAACTGGTAAACAACTGGAAATTTGTATTGCTACCTGAAAACACTGAATATATTTAAGAATGTAGATGTTTTTGAATAATCCCAAGAGCTTCAAGAGTAAGTACATGTTGTTACAAAAGAGTGTAAGATATTTTATTTCTTCTCCTCCCCCTTTTCTCCTTCTTTCCCTAATCCCTGGCAAAAGTGTAACCACATAGTTTTCCTCAAAAATTTCTAGAAACAGAAATCAGTCAGCATCATGACCTCTGAGCTTCATTAAAGGTGAGTAAAAATATCTTTGGTTTTCAGGAAAACTCAGTTGCTAAGTTGCTTCCTCTTTATTCGTGGCTTCTGTAGATGGTGACTATATGGTTAATCATTCTTAATGGATTTAATTCACCAATTCTAACTTCAATGTAGCAATATGGAAGTCACAAAAAGGGGAAAAACATTTCAAGCATGACAAACAGAAATCTACAGAATCAGTGCATTCAGTGAGACATAAATGTTAACCATAATGTTTTAAAAGTGACTTCAGTAGTTCTTAGCAGCATCTGGTCTGGCAACTTTTTTTTTTTTGAGACGGAGTCTCGCTCTGTGGCCCAGGCTGGAGTGCCGTGGCGCGATCTCGGCTCACTGCAAGCTCTGCCTCCTGGGTTCATGCCATTCTCCTGCCTCAGCCTCCCGAGTAGCTGGGACTACAGGTGCCCACCATCGTGCCCGGCTAATTTTTTTTGTATTTTTAGTAGAGACGGGGTTTCACCGTGTTAGCCAGGATGGTCTCAATCTCCTGACCTCGTGATCCACCTGCCTCGGTCTCTCAAAGTGCTGGGATTACAGGCGTGAGCCACCGCGCCCGGCCTGGTCTGGCAACATTATGCATAGACTTTTCTGTTGATATTTTATATGTCAGTGTGTCCAAATTCATTTTCAGAGAAAAATACTAAACTTTAAGTCGGGTATGTAATGACAAAGACTACTTCACTGAAAACAAATTGGCTAAAACAAGTTAATCTGCTTAAAATTTGAGAGAAAAGATTTAGTTTTCACTGACCTGGATCTAGCTGATTGTGGATTCCTTCATTTTAGATTGAGTGTGGTCACCGCTTTCTTCTCCTGCAGGCGTGGAACACGGCCACAAATAGACTCTACCAGCTGACAAGTGGGATGCTGGAATTCTCTAGACGGCTCTCTCAATTCTGACGTTTCAGTTTATTTTGCTTTCCATTGTCAGTCTGAATTTACTAAGAAAACAAGCTGTTTCAGTTAGAAAACTTCATTATCTCTAGGATTTAGTGTCTACTCACTTCCTGGGGTTCCTATGAATGTATAAGCCAATCTTCAAAATATATCTATTTTTCAGATCTCTTAGGACTATATTCAGTCCAAATTAAAAACTAGGAATAATGCAAAATTCTTCAAATTTGGAAAATGCAACTATAAAATGAATAAGTGAATCAAATCCACCTGATTGGATATTGTTTTCTCAAATCTATTCTGATGAAATTTTGCTTTCTTGAGTCCCTGAAAAATGTGGTGAGAGAATTCCTTTTATTTCTGATTCAAGTTCTTCTTTCAATTCTATTTTCTTAGAAACCCACTAAGCTCAGGAGTGGTGTCTCCCAAACACATCTTCATCTTTTTGGTTCCTGTCTCTGCTGCTATCATTTGCACACAGGTCCTTTTTTGTAATTCTTTCTTCATTGACTCTAGAGAAATCTTTAAATAGACTATCACAGACTTCAGGATTTGGCAATGCATTGACGTTTCAAGTACCCAGAGGATTAGTAATTGGCCTTGTTGGAATGTTTAGCAAAGCAATAGTCAGGTCCTTCATTTACTCTCACTTGGCACCCACAAACGTCATTAGTGGCTGGTTTAGAAATGCAGTTGAACTTGGGTTAAAGATATGTCTGTGGCTATTGTTTAGGATAAGATTTGGAAACCTTCATTATAGGGCTGTTTTGCTAATTGTGGCATTGTTGAGCTTAGCCTAGGATATGGGGTGGTTTTAGGCAAAGGTCGGAGTTTAGAGAATACATTTTTTTCTGAACCCATGTCTGGTCTAAGTAGTATGGTTGCTCTGAAGAATGGGGAATGCCGGTATTCAAGGTCATGTGTCTGATTACTCTCGGAGATTGTGAGATTTTTATTAATGACTGACCCAGGGGACTTACATGGCAGAATTTCCAACTACCAAAGATTGGGCAATTTAAAGTGACAGAGATACTGACTTCCTGTAGGATGATTACCTAGAAGACATGTTCTCATGATGAATTCAAGAGTATGTATTTTTTCTTTCTACCCCAAGACAGAATGGTGTGACTTGGAGTAGGTACCATGCTTTCCCACATTGCCATTGAGAATCAGTGACACTCAGCCAAGCACTCATGTATGATGACATCCAGAGGTGGAGAATAGAGACACTCTAGAAGAAGGCTCTGCTACTCTTCTCTCCTTCAGCTTCTGAGGCGATGAAGAACTGACTGCAACTTTGCATGGAATCACCTTTTCTGCTCTCAACTTTTGGTTTCAAAACAAACTGACACACTCCCAAAGTCCGGGACCAGAAAACAAAAGCAAAACTTTCCTCTATTCTCAATAGAATGGGGCCTTATGGACTGTCCTGGAGCGATTCTCCTACCTCAGTCTCCTGAGTAGCTGGGATTACACAGATGTGTGCCATCACACCCAGTTAATTTTTGTATTTTTAGTAGAAAAAGGGTTTCACCATGTTGGCCAGGCTGGTCTCGAACTCCTGACCTCAGGTGATCTACCTGCTTCAGCCTCCCAAAGTGCTGGGATTACAGGCATGAGCCACCGGGCTCAGCCTGGATGTTTTTTTTTTTTTAAATCCCTTCCATCAGTCTATATCCTTTAAGTGGAGAATTTAATCATTTACATTAACAGTGGACATTGATATGTTTTTGTTTCTGTCATAATGGTAATTGTTACCTAGTGGCTTTGTAGTTTCAGTTGTGTAACTGCTTTATGAGACTCATAAATTTTATACTTTTGCAAGTTTTTATGATGGTGAATATGTTAGACCATTCTTACATTGCTATAAAGGAATACCGGGGACAGGGTAATTTATAAAGAAAAGAGGTTTAATTGACTCACAGTCCTTCAGGCTGTACAAGCATAGCATTGGCATCTGCTTGACTTCTGGGGAGGCCTCAGGAAGCTTTTACTCATGGTGGAAGGTGAAGTGGGAGCAGGTATGTCATACAGTCAGAGCAGGAGCAAAGTTGGGGGAAGATGCCACAGACTTCAAAATAACCCAGTCTCATGAGAACTCACTATCATGAGAACATCACTAAGTCATGAGGGATCCACCTCCATGACCCAAACTTTCATTAGGCCCCACCTCCAACATTGGGGGTGATATTTCAACATGAGATTTGGGTAGGGACAAATATCAAAACTATATCATTCCACCCCTGTCTCCCTCAATCTCATGTTTTTGTTACACTGCAAAATACAATCATTCCTTCCCAATAGTCCCCCAAAGTCTTAACTCATTCCAGTATTAACTCGAAGTTCAAGTCCAAAGTCTCATCTGGAGATTAGTTTCTTCCATCTACAAGCCTGTAAAAGCAAAATGGGTTATGTACTTTCAAGAAACAATAGTAGTGCAGGCATTGGGTAAACATTCCCTTTATAAAAGGGGGAAATCAGCCAAAAGAAAGGGGGTATAGGCCCCATGCAATTTCAAAGCCCAGCAAGGCAGTCATTAAACTTTAAAGCTCCCAAATAATCTCCTGTGACTCTATGTCCCACATCCAGTGCACACTGTTGTGAGGAGTGGGCTCCCAAAGCCTTGGGGTTCTCTGCCTTGTGGCTTTTCCATGCTGATGTTGCAAGCTCAACCAGTCTGGGTTCTGGAAGGCAGCAGCTCCCTTCTTATACCTCCACTAGGCAGTGCCCTGGTAGGGACTCTGTGTGGAGCCTTGTTAGAGGTTCTCTATAAGGGCTCCACCCTTGCAGTAGGCTTCTGCCTGGGCATCTAGGCTTTCTCATACGTTTTCTGAAATGTAGATCGAGGCTGCCAAGTCACCTTCACTCTTGTACTCTGTGTATCTGTAGACTTAATCCACATGGAAGCTGCCAAAGCTTACGGCTTGTGCCCTCTAGAGTGGTAACTGGAGCTGTGCTAGGATCCCTTTGAGCTGTGGCTGAAGTTGGAGCAGCTGGGATGTGGGGAGCAGTGTCCATTGCTAGAGAGGTAGTATGATCTTTTGGGTGTGTCACAACACTCTTTTTTCCTATGGTCCCAGAATTCAATGCTGGTTCCTTTATGGATTTACTTTTATTTGGATGGAACTTTATTCCTTTCTTAAGGGTGTGACTGTAGGATATATTGTGTAGGGCCCTTTAGCTTCTGGGTACTTCCAAGGGGCCAAATCTACGAATTTTTTGATGATAGATAGCCTTAGTGTAATGGTTTTCTCAAATACTGTTTTTTGTAGGTGGTAGCAACAGTCAGTAGGGCATGTGAGAGGGATCACTGCCTCCTGCAGAGATCAGCAGGGGGAAGTCTCTAATTTTATTCCCCAGCCCTGTGCACTTCTGTCAGCAGGGATAGTATTGGGTTGTTTAGTTTTATCTGCAGGTCTGTAGGTGGCATTTGTGATACGAGCCAGCTGAGCACTGTGTAGTTGTGTGGGCAGTTTAATAAGCTGTGCAGGTTGACTTCCAAGCCAGTAGGTGGCATTTCCAGGAGAGAGGTAGCAGTGGGATTTTTCCTTGGATTTTGTTCATTACAGAAGGTCTGGGTGTCCTATGTAAGGGGTGGGGCCATGGAACTCCCAGGGCTCCCTGTCCCATGCCCTGCTGCTGCAGTGGTTGGATGGGGCAAAGCCAGGCATGGTTGGGTCTGGGAAGTCCTGGACCAGGCTCTCCAAGGCTGGTGCAAGTGCTGATTCTGCTGTGGGTTTGGGGTCAGGTCTCAGGCTACTGGGGCAACCCTCCAGGGAGGGGGCAGAGGCACTTCTGCTGCATCAAAGTACCTTCATGCTAGGGGGAGGGGTGGCCATGAATCAGCAGCTGGAAGTGGCAGTGGGATCTGCTCCACCCCCAAACCTCCAACCCCATGGGTTTCCCTACAGCATCAAACCACCAGCAGCTGGCTAGAACCACTAGGCCCATCCTAAGCTATCTGGGTTCAGATGTCAAAGCCTCCCCAGGCCTTGAAACTCCCTGTCTGGGGCAGAAACCTTGAATCTCAGGCCACACCCTTCCTGGTCTGGTCCTATGAAGGGAGGCGTAACCAGCTCCTGTGCCACAGCATGAACCCACACCACACTCTCCTCTCACTTCTGACTGTGGGGGCTCCAGATCACATCAGAGCAGATCACAGATCTCATCTCCATGCTCCTGGATGACATGCTTGAATTGTGCAGGGATAGGACCAGGCCAACAGCCTTGTCCTCGGGGTCCCTGGACTCAAGTGCTGGCTGTGATAGGGAGGGCAAGCTGGTCCCTGGCCACTGGAGGAACACTCAGGTAGGGCAACAGTGGCTGCACTGTGGGCCTGCCACTTGGAAGGGTGGTCCTCTCTCCATAGGAATGGCTAGGCAGGCAGGTTTGGGAGAGACTGGCAGGCATGGGGTATGTGGTCCAAATGACCTCAGTCCCACAGTAGAAGCAGTGGAACCTCTCCTTGAGGCACGTGAGAGCACCTGGCCTCCCCTCTCACTACCTGGCCCAACAGCCAGCAGTGGCAGGGGCAGCCTCAGGGCAGGACAGAGATCCTTGGGTAATGGGCTCCCAGAATGGCACCATGCTCCAGCTGCCCAGTGCTTGGAAGTCTGTGAGACTCCATGTAAGTTTGAGAAGCACCTGTGCATGATCTCCAGACAGCTGTCTATGCCAGTCTGGAGGCCTATGGGGGTTGAGGGACTCTCCTGTAGCTAGGATTCTAGAAGTCTGCCCCAGGAATGTGGAGCTCTGGGGTTCCTTCACTTCCCCCTTCTTTGGGTCTGGGGCAGCTCTTGTCTCCCAGCAACCCCAAACAGGCAGCCCCATGTCTCCTCCCTTCCTTCACCCTCAGTGTCTGCTGTTGCCTCTTTGTTGAATTCAGTGCTCTTTCTCAGACGATCTATTTAAAGTATGAATATCTACTTGATATTTTGGTTCCGCTCTGTGGAAGAGGTACACCCCATCTGAATCTAGTCAGTCATCTTGTAGTTGCATATTTTTTAATTGTAAATTTTTTAATACCATGTATTATCTCATAAATGTATTTGTTTTAATAGTTTATAAATTTTGATTTGCTACACACACAAAATTGTTGTATGCAAATAATGACAGTTTAAAGTTTTTCCTAGTCATTTTTATAAATGCCACTTATTTCTTTCCTTTGCCTTATTGCCCTGGTTAGATTCTCCAGCACAGTGTGGAATAGATGTAGTTATAATGGATAGTTTTGCATTGTTCCGGACTCTCAGAGAAAGTTTTTAGTATTTCCTCATTAAGTACATTGTTGTCTGTAGGATGTTTGTTAATAGGCTTTATCGTACTGTGGAAGTTCTATTCCTAGTTTTCTTAAACTTTTTAAAAATCATGAACGTATGTTAAATCTTATCAAGCTTTTTCTCTATTTATTGAATTGATCACTTTTTTTCTACTTAATTTTGTTCATGCAATGAATTATATGAATTCATTTTTTTTTTGAAACAGGAACTTACTTAGTTGCCCAGGCTGGTGGGCAGTGACACAGTCGCCAATCATTGCAGCCTTAACTTCCTGGGCTCAAGCGATCCTCCCACCTCAGCCTACGAAGTAGCTAGAACTATGGCGCATGCCACCACACCAAGCTAATTAAACTTTTTTTTTTTTTTTGTATAGTTGGAGGTCTCAGTATTTTGCCCCAGCTGGTCTTGAACTCCTGAGATCAAGCGATCTGCCCACCTCAGCCTCCCAAAGTGCTGGGATTACAGGCGTGAGCCACCACATGTGGCCATGAATTGATTTTGAATGTGAAATCAACATTTCATTCCTGGGACAAAACTTACTTGCTCATGATACATTATTATTTTTATATATGCCTGTATTTTATTTGCTCAATGTTGGGTTTAGAATTTTTGTGTCTGTGTTAATGAGAGATATTTATCTGATATTTTTTCTTGTAATGCCCTTTTTCATTTTCTCTAATCCCTGAAAATGTTGATATAAAATTGGTAGTATTTTTTAAGAGTGAAATGTGGAATTCACTGATAAAGATACATAGGATGTAATCTTGATATTTCTGGGAGAAGTAAGGGGAAAATTTTTCAAGAGCGAATTCAGTACATGTATGTTATTCAGGTTTTGCTTGTGTGTTTGTGTGTATGTATGTGTGTGTGTGTGTGTGTGTTTAGAAAGTTGTGTTTTTCCAAATAAATGATAAATGTCTGAGATAATGGATATGCTAATTACCCCAAATTAATCACTGTATATTATCTGTATCAAAACATCACTATTTATCCCATAAATATATACAATTATTATTTGTCAATAAAAATTGAAAGTTGCTTAGTACAAAATATTTTAAATTTGCATTTTTCTGGTTACTAATGAAGTTGAAAGTTTTTTCATATGTTTATTGACCATTCATTCTTCTTCCTTTGGAAATTGTTCTTGCCCTTAGCCCATTTTGTAGATGAATGATTTCTTATTAACTTGTAAGACTCTTTGCAAATGGAGGATGCATGTATTTCATTTATTCAATCGAAATATTGTTTTTACAGACATTGGTGGATGACAAAAAATAGAAAGCTGTGTTTTTCAAGGCAGAGGTTCATTTCTTTTTAACTGGCAAGGACATTAGCAAAATTCATTTGTAATGTCCTTTTATTATCTTGTTAAGATCTGTAGAATCTACAGCATAGCCTTTTCATTGCCGATTCTCATAATTTGTTTTTTTCTTATATTTTAAAACCCATTTTGCTAAGGACATTAGTTTTATTAATTTTTACACAAAACCCACCCTGCCTTTATGTATTTTCTCTATTTTTAAATTAATTTTATTTCAAGTATATCTGTCTTCTACTTACTATTCATATTATACCACATTTTATGCATTTATTTTGCTCTACTATTTCTAGCTTCTGGAGACGAAAGCTTAGTTCATTTCCTTTAATCTTTTTTATTTTCTAGTAATTGCATTTAAAGCTATATATATATATTTTTTATTATACTTTAAGTTCTAAGGTACATGTGCATAACGTGCAGGTTTGTTACATATGTATACTTGTGCTATGTTGGTGTGCTGCACCCATCAACTCATCAGCTCGTCATTTACATCAGGTATAACTCTCAATGCAATCCCTCCCCCCTCCCACCTCGTCATTTACATCAGGTATAACTCCCAATGCAATCCCTCCCCCCTCCCACCTCCCCATAATAGGCCCCGGTGTGTGATGTTCCCCTTCCCGAGTCCAAGTGATCTCATTGTTCAGTTCCCACCTATGAGTGAGAACATGCGGTGTTTGGTTTTCTGTTCTTGGCGATAGTTTGCTGAGAATGATGGTTTCCAGCTGCATCCATGTCCCTACAAAGGACACAAACTCATCCTTTTATATAGCTGCATAGTATTCCATGGTATATATGTGCCACATTTCCTTAAACCAATCTGTCACTGATGGACATTTGGGTTGATTCCAAGACTTTGCTATTGTGAATAGTACCACAGTGAACATACATGTGCATGTGTCTTTATTGCAGCATCTGAGCAATTCTTTAGCTGCATCTAGTATTTTTTTTTTGTTTTTACTGCCTTTCAGTTAAAATTCATTAAAAATTTTCATTGGCACTTCTTTAATATATGAATAATTTAGAATTGTGTTGCTTGATTTGTAAATAATTGGGGGATGTTTAGTTATATTTTTGTTATAAATTTTTAGTTGAAGCCTACTATTATCAGATATGTGTTCTGTATGGTTTAGTCCTTTGAAATGTATTGAATCTTGTACTGTGGCCCAGCGTATTTTCTATTGTGTGTATGTTCCATGAGCACTTAGAGATAAATAGAATAATCCTACATCTGTTTTCTCTTTCCCCACTCCCTTACTAATCCACCTTCAGCTAACCTGACTGAAACTGTGTGATAAACTCAAGACTTTTTAGGGAAGGACATTGCTTTATTTGCATTCAAATCAAGTTTTCTTGATTTGTTCTAAAGTTAACGTTTATCATCTTCTGGGAGTGAGTTCAGATGCCATCTGCCACACCACAGCTTAACCTTACACAGCGGAGTTTAACCTTGAGTCTAGTTATGGTCTAGAAGCAAAGAGGGATGATGAAGGTGGGTCTTGAGGGAAATCACCATTGTTTTGCTGGGAAACTGCTTCAGGGAAGGACATACAATTTCCTTAGGCAATGTGAGGTTAAACCTTCAGTGGGGGTGAAGAGGTTTCTTCCACTAAGGGTGAAGGGAAGGTTCTACTAGAGGTGGGGAGGCCTCTTCAGCTGGCAAAGCAGGTTCATCTTTTCTCTGTTCCATCTCAGTATCCTCCTTCTGAAGCCGAAACGGAGTTTCATCCATGACTCTTTTCTTTCTAATCTTCATCCTGTATCAAGTTCTTTTCCTTAAAATTCATTAATGTATCTTAAACTGTCTCTATTGCTCTGTGTTAGTTTGGGTTTCTTAGATGCAGATCTGAGATGAGAATTTTCACAAAAGTGACTTATAAGGAAAAGGGGTTAAGGGAAGCTAGTTATGGTAGAGGGAAGAAAGGACATGATCTCAACTGGAGTCTGGCTTCAGATGTGGTCTCAACTGAAGTCTGCCTTGAGTCTGGAGCCATTGAAGCTCTGGAGGATACACTGTATTACAACAACCTTTTAAACTTGCATGTCTGTTAGTCATTGGCCACTGCTGGGCCCTGACGGTGGGCATAATCTTCTGGGTGTGGCACCTCCCATTTTCTGTGGTGCAATTGTCCAGGGAAGGGTGGTACTGTGAGCTGTTAGCAGCCCAGACATAGCAGGTGGGGCAGGAGTTCACTTACCAGGCAAAGGGCATTTGAGTTGGATGCAACAGTGTCCCTAACACTCGGTATCTCTTGGGAGTCACCAAAGTTCAGACCCCCATTTATCCACACCTAAATCATTATAATTACCTCCTAATTGCTCTTCTCTTGGGAGGCTTGACCCTTCAATCCATTTCCCATACTGCAGCTAGAGTTATCATTCCCAAAACAAATCCAAATACGTTTCTTGCTAGTTTAAAAGTACTTTCACTATGTTCTCCCTGGTACTTAGTATTTAGTTTTAACACAATTATGAGACCCTTTTTGATCTTACAAAACATCCTACTTTCCAGCTTTATGTCTTGTATTTTCCCTTTTACAATCTCAGTGTCCTACTCTGGCACACAGTGGGGTTCAATAAATAATTGTTGAATGAATAGATAAATTGATAATTACAGTCATATTGAATTGTTTGGGTTTCCTGCTTACTCTTTCTCATCTTCTGGCCTTTGTTACTTATTCCCTCTCATAGACGCACTCTTAGCTCAACCTTATGCCCACTCATTCTGCTGATTCCTTTTCTCCCTTTGGCTTCTTTTTTTTTCTTTTTTGAGACAGAGTCTTGCTCTGTCAGCCAGGCTGGAGTGCAGTGGCGAGATCTTGGTTCACTGTGACGTCTGCCTCCTAGGTTCAAGTGATTCTCCTGTCTCAGCCCCCCAAGTAGTTGGGACTACAGACATGCACCACCACACCCAGCTAATTTTTGTATTTTTAGTAGAGACAGGGTTTTGCCATGTTGGCCAGGCTGGTCTCGAAATCCTGACCTCAGGTAATCCGCCCTCGTTGGCCCCTCAAAGTGCTGGGATTACAGGCGTGAGCCACTGTGCCTGGTCAGCTACTGTTTTTGATGTCTTTTCATCTAGGAATTCTTTTTAGATCTCCTAGGTCTTTGTTGTGTGTCCTTCTAACATGCTTTCACAGCACTCTGTAATTCCATGCTCTTACTATTGATAGTATTATGTTGTAATTCTCTGTTCTCTTCTTGAAGTCTCTCAGAGGATCCTAACTTTTGTGAAAAGAGGACCCTGGTTTCTCTTTATTTACCACTAAGCCCCAGGAACTATTGATGTGCTTGATACGTTCCTGGGGATAAAAACTATTTGTTGATTAAGGAATAAAGAATGCAAGGAATAAGTGGAATACGGTTATCCTGAAACTGCTTTGTGTGTAGCTTTATGATTTGAAAAACAGCTTTTAGACTGGGTGTGGTGGCTCACACCTGTAATCCCTGCACTTTGGGAGGCTGAGGTGGGCAGATCACTAGGTCAGCAGATCAAGACCATCCTGGCCAACATGGTGAAACCCCATCTCTACTAGCCAGGCATGGTGGCAGGTTCCTGTAGTCCCAGCTACTCGGGAGGCTGAGACAGAATTGCTTGAACCCGGGAGGTGGAGGTTGTGGTGAGCCAAGATCGTGCCACGGTACTCTAGCCGGGCAACAGAGAGACTGCATGTCAAAATCAAAAAGCAAAAAACAACAAACAAAACAGCTTTTAATATGAAAATGTTACCAAAAAGCAAACTGATTAATAGAAAAATATAAAGAGCCCATATACATAAGATAATAAAATCTTACTGGGGGTAGGAAAAATATCAAGATAAACTATATGTTCATATGCTGAGAATGCAGTTTCAATTTCTTTCTCATTGTTTCAATAAGAGTGAAAAAATGTAGTTTCCCTGTGAGGTCCAACCAGAATCCTTAGTTTGAAGGTAGAAAAAACGGTCCTAGCCTCCACTACTACTTTTGCTTTATATTTTATTGAATTTATTCATTTTCATTAATCCTTTTATTCATTGATTCTATGTTTATGGTATACCAGACATGGTACCTTGTAGGAACTATTGTTATCTATCAGGCAAGTATTTTATGGAGTATAACTGTATATTTAATAAATAGAAATTTCTCCTTGATATCAAAACATCTTCTCTATTTGAACCATCACTCTTTCTGGTCGATTATCAGTATAAAAAGAGTAACGTGAGCAATACAAAATGGTTCTGAAGCCTACAAGGACATTTGGAATCATGGTATAAACTTCATTGTTTACCCATCAGATGCTAAATAGTTCTTTGCTTTTATAGCCCTGAGGTAGTTAGATAGTATAATGTTTCAGAAAACAAAGGCCATCAATTTCGATATATAAAAATGAAATAATTATTAATGAAAAAGTTATATTTTTAGTTAATGAACTAACATATACAATGTGTCTGGCATAGTCCCTATCTCAATAAATGATAGCTGTTATGATGATCTGATTTTTCTGTCATCATTGCCTGGCAGGGTATCATGGTAGTTAAGCACATGGTTTGGGAAATCAGTGAGATTCTGGTTACTGTCTATTTGATATTTCTATTTTGACACTGTCAACTTCTCTAAGTTTCCTCTTTGGTAAATGGGGATAAGAGTAATGCCTCTCTGTTTTTTACGGACATTATTACTTAATATAGATATATTTATTACTTATTTTACATTTATTAGAAGGAAGGTCTATGAGTTTCATACATATGGATGAAGCTGGTGAAACTAAGCCCCAAATTGGTAGAATTTTCCCAGTTTGTGAGAATAATACATGGTTAGGTTTTCTCCTTTTTCTTGAACCCATTTTGACTCCCCTCAAGGCATAATGTATTGATCATAGTGGTTAATTATTTTATTTATCCAATAAGTATTCCTTGCTGACATTACCCAAAATGTCCTTTCAACCCTTGCCTCAGTTGAATCATGTTGGGCTCCAGTCACACTTATTTGACACTTGAAATAACTTTCCTACTACACAATTTCCTAATGGCATTTTTCATCTGAGCATTCAAGGTGTAGATTAAGGGGTTTAACATAAGAGTTATCATAGTGTAAAATACAACAACTGCTTTATCAATGGGTAAAGTAGCTGGAGGTCTCGTGTACACAAATATGCAGGGCACGAAGAATAAGATGACAACTGTGATGTGGGAGACACAGGTAGAGAGGGCTTTCCGCCTTGCCTCTAAGCTGTGGATCCTTAAGGAGTACAGTATGACCACATAGGAGACTAGGAGCAAGAGAAAGTTTAACAGGCATATGAACCCACTGTTGGCAGCTACGAAGAGTCCTAGAGTGTGGATATTAGTGCAGGCAAGATTGAGCAGAGGGTTTAGATCACACAGAAAGTGATCTATGACATTAGGACCACAGAAAGGTAATTGGAAGATGAAGAGGATCTGTATGGTTGCATGAAGAAAGCCTCCTACCCATGACACTCCCACTAGCAGGCTACACACACACTGCTTCATGATGGTGGTATAGTGCAAGGGCTTGCAGATGGCCACATAGCGATCATAGGCCATTACAGTAAGTAGGATGACCTCAACACCTCCGAAAAAATGTTCTCCAAAGACTTGAATCATACATCCATTGAATAAGATAGTTTTCTTTTCATAGAGTGAATCTGTGATCAGCTTAGGGGCATTGACAGAGGAATAGCAGACATCGATAAAGGAGAGATAGGCCAGGAAAAAGTACATGGGGGACCTCAATGATGGGCTGGCAATTATGGTGACCACAGTGAGCACATTTCCTGTCACGGTGGTGATGTAGATGACAGAAAACACAACAAATATGATTTTCTGCATTTTTGGGTTCTCTGTAAGCCCCAGTAGAATAAACTCTGTCACATTGTTTCTATTCGCCATGTATTTCAAATGATGGTTAATTATATTACCTGAAAAGAAAACAATTTTTATTAATACATCTTTAAATTTGTTAAACTTCTCCATTGTAATATGTAATATAATAAATTCTTGGGTTCTACTGGGTTGTGATTTGAGGATTTTTTCTGAGATAGGAAAAAAGTTTTGAGTTTTGGAAGTTTCCTCAAATTGCCTCCCTGGTGAAGACCGTGCTAAGAATTTTGACATAAGAAACTTTTGTGGCACACAGGCAGGAGACCATCTGTGAATATTTAATCATCTGAAAGGACTGAAAGTTGAATGATTGCACACATAGTGGCAACTAAGCCTGAAAAGATTATAGAATATATATGTAAAGCACATGAATGCAAAGCTCAAAATTTGCTTTTTTTTTTTAATTTAGAAAATAATGAAATGTGAAATGTTATGCACAATATGAGTGAAATGATACAGAGGAATCTGAAGAAGGGGAATTCTTGGGATATATCTCTAGTGAAGGTCTTTGTGTGTTTTTTATGATGTGGGCTGAGATCCAGTAAGGAGCTGGAAGCCAGATAATGGAACTTAGTTAGCAGACTATTTAGAGTAGTTGACATAAGAATAACAGTGCATTTGTGATGAAAATGTAAAGAAAGAATATAAGAGCTGCTATAAAAGAATTCACAATCTATTATCTAAGTCCTATTAACTTTATTATAGCTAATAATATACACCTTTGAATAATTGCTACGAGTATGACATTGTAGAATGTGCTTTGCACACATGATTTCATTTTATCAATTTTACAGATGAGGACACAATCTCAGTGACTAATATTAATAGTTATAGTGTTAATATTAACTAATATTTACTGAACATAGCATGTTTCAAGTGCTTTTACAGACATTTGCTTATTTAATCCTCACCGAAAACCTATGTATTAGTTACTATTGTCTTTTTATACTTATTTTACTCATTAGGAAACAGAAGCACAGAGAAATTAAGGTTCCTCCCAAGATTGAGCAGATAATCAAGGCTGGACCCAATATTAAGTTTCAGATTATGCTTGTTAATTTTTTCCCTCCAAAGTCTAAACTCATGCTTTATATTGTTACAATAAACAATGTTGAACTGGTAATTTCCCTTTGATATGGCCATAATTTTTATAATTACTTTAATACAACTTCAGAGACAAGTTTATATGAAGGAATTTCATCCGCAGACAGACACACACACACACAATGATACATCGAAACTCCTAAATATTAAGAAAAATGTGGTATTACATTCATTGAAGGGCTGTTTTTGCTTAGTCTCTATGTCAGCACTATCCATTCCTTCTCAACCCCCTTCGAAAGCATGGGACCCTGGCCAGAATTTTGTGCAAAGTGTTAAAAACCATTATCACAATAGTTAAGGGTGTTAGTTTGAGAATCAGAAAGACCAGATTAGAATCCTTGTTTTTCCACCTATAACTTCTTTTAACTGGGGTATATTTCTTGGCACCTTACATCTTAATCTTATCATCCATAAAATGATAAGAATAATATTCACCTCACATACTGTTACGAGAATTAATTGGGAGAGCATATATGAATATACTACTGTTAGGGACATACACAGGACTTTCATTTACTTTTATGGCTGTATAAGCCTAGGAGGCACGATAAATTGACAGTGTGATCAATATAATACAGAGAAACATTTGACCATGCATTAAGTTCACAAAGATCTCCAATTTTCCTTTTCAAGAAGCTACAGGGATTTATTTTATTCATAGCAAGTGATCCCAGGAAAGTTTCTCCATGTTGGTGCTTGGACTAATCAGCTGATGATTTGCCATTTAATATTTATATTTACGTCTTTTGTGTGTGTGAAGTGTGTTTAAATTTTTAGTCCTCACAACTTGTCTCACTCACTAAGGAGGTGTCTCATGGCAAAAGTATGGTACCTGATATCAGAGAGATGGGTTCTATATATTGCTTAATCTCTGTAAGCCTCAAATATTTCAACTGTCAAATTAGGTTAATGATATTTAACAACTACCTTTTGAAGAATTGGAGTGAGAATGCAAGACTCTATTACTCTTTTTGAAAAGTGTTGAAAAATACTGATTACTATATATAGAAAGTAACAATCTTTGGTAAGCTTCAGCGCTATTGAAAAACTTACCTTAGTAGTCCTTGATGATCTTAATGATGTTTAGGGGTTCTCAGACACAATCTTATTTGAAATTATCTTTTCTTGGAATAAGTAAGTTTCAATGTGAAAGGTATTTCACCCTTCCAAAGAGCTTATTCAGATGATTCAACATCAAATCAACAGTTGTTAAGAAAGTCTGTTTGTAAGTCTAAATATTTTCTTCTAGCCTAAAGCCTCTGAACATTTTCACAAAAAACTGCTCTTCTTGACATGGCTCTGGTCCCCTCAGGGCAAGATGAAGAAAGTGTGGAGGAAATACATTTAAATGAGTCACTCAGCTCATGATGAATCTTGCTCTGGAGATGTGAACAACAACAACAAAAACAAAAAAAAACATTTTTAGCTTGTACTGCATGTGTATTTAAAGAGGTTTCTACAAAGATTCAGAGACCTTGTCTTGTAGCTGTTGCTTTCTCTCCCAGGAATTAATTATCTCCTTTGATGGAAAGACTTTGTCTTAGAAGCAGATATCCTGGAGAGACATGTTTGAAAAATGCCCATCCTGAATGGGGAATTGAATTCTCTATATTTAAAACTTAAGCCTGTGAGAGTCCCTTTTTCCTATCTGAACCCAGGTTTCTAAGAAAGCTGAATGCCACCTAAATGGCAAGGTGGCATAATTCCAGAGTGGGCACCTCATGTAGTTCCCCTGTTGACTCATGCTACAGAAAGAGCTGCTGTTTTTTCATCTAATATAAAACCTTTTTTTGGAAAAATGTTATTGATTGCTTGAGATCTAGAGCGCTGAGGGTACGAAATTAATGGCAGCCATTTTAAAGGACTTGATTCCAAATGCTCTTTTTCTTTCCCTCCTCCTACTTTATTGAGGTATATTTGACAAAAAATTTTTATATTCAAGGTGTACTACTTGATGATTTATATATGTATACATTGGATAATGATCACCATAATCAACATAATTAACATGCTCATCATCTTATATAGTTAATCATTTTTATTGGTATGGTGAGAAACTTAAGCTCTACCTTCTTAAATCTACTGTACTATATAAAAAACTATAGTAATAACTATAGTCACCTTGCTGTACCTTAGCTCTACAACTTATTTTACATAAATGCAACTTTATACAGCTTGACCAACATTCCCATTTCTCCCTGCTCTAGCCCCTCACAAACCCCATACTATTCACTGTTTCTATGAGTTTTATTATTTTAGTTTTTACACATAAGTGATGACATGCAATATTTGTGTTTTTGTGCCTGGCTTATTTTGTTTAGCATAATGTCCTGCAGATTTATCCATGTTTCTGCAAATGGAAGAATTTCTTCTTTTTCAAATTATTATACTTTAAGTTCTAGGGTACATGTGCACAACGTGCAGGTTTGTTACATGTGTTACATGTGCCATGTTGGTGTGCTGTATCCATTAACTCATCATTTCCATTGGGTATATCTCCTAATGCTATCCTTCCCCCCTTCCCCACCCCACAACAGGCCTCGGTGTGTGGTGTTCACCACGCTGTGTCCAAGTGTTCTCATTGTTCAATTCCCACCTATGAGTGAGAACATGCAGTGTTTGGTTTTTTGTCCTTGTGATAGTTTGCTCAGAATGATGGTTGCCAGCTGCATTCATGTCCCTACAAAGGACATGAACTCATCCTTTTTAATGGCTGCATAGTATTCCATGGTGTATATGTGCCACATTTTCTTAATCCAATCTGTCATTGATGGACATTTGGGTTGATTCCAAGTCTTTGCTATTGTGAATAGTGCTGCAATAAACAAACGTGTGCATGTGTCTTTACAGCAGCATGACTTATAATCCTTTGGGTATGTACCCAGTAATGGGATGGCTGGGTCAAATGATATTTCTAGTTCTAGATTCTTGAGGAATCACCACACTGTCTTCCACAATGGTTGGACTAGTTTACAGTCCCACCAACAATATAAAAGTGTTCCTATTTCTCCACATCCTCTCCAGCACCTGTTGTTTCCTGATTTTTTAATGATCGCCATTCTAACTGGTGTGAGATGGTATCTCATTGTGGTTTTGATTTGCATTTCTCTGATGGCGAGTTATGATGAGCATTTTTTCATGTGTCTGTTGGCTGCATAAATGTCTTCTTTTGAGAAGTGTCTGTTCATATCCTTTGCCCACTTTTTAATGGGGTTGTTTGATTTTTTCTTGTAAAGTTGTTTAAGTTCTTTGTAGATTCTGGATGTTAGCCCTTTGTCATATAGGTAGATTGCAAAAATTTTCTCCCATTCTGTAGGTTGCCTGTTCACTCTGATGGTAGTTTCTTTTGCTGTGTGGAAGCTCTTTAATTAGATCCCATTTGTCAATTTTGCCTTTTGCTGCCATTGCTTTTGGTATTTTAGACATGAAGTCTTTGCCCACCCATATGTCCTGAATGTATTGCCTAGGTTTTCTTGTAGGGTTTTTATGGTTTTAGGTTTGACATTTAAGTCTTTAATCCATCTTGAATTAATTTTTGTATAAGGTGTAAGGAAGGGTTCCAGTTTCAGCTTTCTACATATGGCTAGCCAGTTTTTTCCCAGCACCATTTATTAAATAGGAAATCCTTTCCCCATTTCGTGTTTTTTTGTGAGGTTTGTCAAAGATCAGAAGGTTGTAGATGTGTGGTATTATTTCTGAGGGCTCTGTTCTGTTCCATTGGTCTATATCTCTGTTTTGGTACCAGTACCATGCTGTTTTGGTTACTGTAGCCTTGTAGTATAGTTTGAAGTCAGGTAGCGTGATGACTTCAGCTTTGTTCTTTTGACTTAGGATTGTCTTGGCAATGCGGGCTCTTTTTTGGTTCCATATAAACTTTAAAGTAGTTTTTTTCCAAGAATTTCTTTTCTTTTAATGCTAAATAATATTTATACATATATATAAAATCACTTTTCTTATCCATTAAGTTACCAACAGGCAATTAGGTTGTTACTATATTTTGTATTGTGAATAATACTCCAATAAACATGGAATACAGGTATCTTTTCAAGATACTGATTTCATTTTCTTTGGATATACAACCAGAAGTGAGATTGCTGGATCAGAAGCTTTCTAGTTTTGGGGGGAACCTCTTTACATTCTTGCCAACTGTGCACAAGGGTTTTCTTTCCTCCACTTCTTCACTAACATCTTTGTTTCTGATATAGCTATCCTACATGTGTGAGGTGATATTTCATTATGATTTTGATTTGCATTACTATAATAATAAGTGATATTGAGTATCTTTTCATATACTGGTTGGACACTTGTATATTTTCTTTTGAGAAATGTTTATTCTCCTCTTTGTCCATTTTTAATTTTGTTGCTATTGAGTGGTATGTGCTCCTTTTGTATTTTGGATATTAACTCCTAATCATATACATGGTTTGCAAATATTTTCTCTCATTCCCTAGATTGCCTTTTCACTTTGTTGATTGTTTCCTTTGCTGTGAAGAAGCTTTTCAGTTGATGCAATACTACTCATTTATTTTTGCTTTTGTGACCTGTACTTTTGGTATCATATTAAAATATCATTGCCCAGACCAAAATCAAGATTTTCTTTCTCCTGTTTTCTTCTACTGACCTTATAGTTTCAGGTATTGCATTTAAGATCTCAATCCATTTTCATTTGCTTTTGGTATATGGTGTGAGATAAGGGTCAAATTTCATTCTTCTGTTTGTGGATATTCAGTTTTTCTAACACCATGTATTGAAGAGACTCTTCTTCCTCCTACTGTGTGTTCTTGGCACCTTTGTTAAAGATGAGTTAATAGATGTATGTGGGTTTATTTCTAGGCTACTATAGAGTTAGAATAGTGTATCTTTACCAATGAGTTTATGCTTTCATGTCGTTAGTTAGTGTCCTTTCATTTCAGCTCACTTTTGTTTTAAGTGTGAAGAATTTCCTTTAGTATTCCCTTTTAGGCAGGTCCAGTGGTGATGAACTCCCTCAGATTATGTTTGGGAAAGTTTTATCTCTTTTTTATTTCTGAACAGTTTTGCTGAGTATTCTGTGTTGACAGTTCTTTCTTTCTCTTTCAACACTTTGAATATATTATCTGACCCTCTCCTGGCCTGCAAGGTTTCTGCTGACAAATCTACTAATAGTTTTATCATTCCTTTGTATGTGATAAATCAGTTTTTACTTAATGCTTTCAAACTTCTCTCTTTGTCCTTAACTTTTGGCAATTTGATTCTGTTGTGTTTTGATGAAGACATCTTTATGTCCTCACTTTTGTAGTTCTTTGGGCTTCATGGGTCTGAATGTTTATATCCCTTCCTACATTTGGGGACCATTTCTTTATTATCATTTCTTTAAACATACTTTTAGCTTCTCTTTCTTTCTCTGTTCCTTCTGGGTAGCCCATAATACTTACACTGACATACAGGATGGTGTTCCTGAAATACCAAAGGGTTTTTTAACTTTATTTTTATTTTTTTTTTCCCTCTGAGTGAGACAAATTTCAAGCGATCTGTCTTCAAGCTTGCTGATTCTTTCTCCTGCTTGGTTGAGTCTGCTTTGCAGCTCTCTCTATTGAATTTTTCAGGTCACTGTTTGTGTTCCTCTCTTGAATTTCTGTTTGATTTCTTTTTATGGTTTATATCTTTTTATTGAACTTCTAATTTTGTTCATGCATTATTTTCCTAATTTTTAAAGTTGTTTATCTGTGTTATCATGTATTCCCATGAATTCTTGAAGACAATTATTTTGAATTCCTTGTCAGACTGTTCATATATCTCCATTTCTTTAGGGTCAATTACTGTTGATGTATTTATTTCCTTTGGTGGTACCATGTTTGTCTGATCCTTCATGATTCTTATAAACTTGCTTTGGTGTCTTTGCATTTGAAGAAGTTGTCATCTCTTCTAGCCTTTACAGTCTGGCTTCTGCTGGGAAAGTCCTTCACCAATCAGCTTGTCTAGAATTCCTATGTGAGCCAACAGTTGAAGAGACTGTGGGCAGGTTGACTGTGGAGGTCTCCAGGCAGATAACCTTGCTATCTGTTTCCACAGGGTTGGCCTTGCATTAGAGCCCTATGGGAACAGACCTGACACATGGGTCTGTAGGTGTGAGCCTGGAGCCTGGGTCCACCAGGGTGAGTTTAGAACCTGGGTTTATGTGGGCTGGCCTGGCACTGGAACAGGCCTTGAGTTTGCATTTTTGAGGAACAGCTTGGAACTGGGGTAGGGTGTAAACTGAGTCCTCCATGGTGGAGCTGGACCTGTGTTAAGCCTAGTGCCAGGGTCCATGGGTACTGGCCTTCCACAGATGCTCACTGGGGCAGACATCTAGGTTGAATCCATAGGAGTTGGTCTAGTGTCTGGTTTGCATTCCTGACCTGGTGCTGAGGTGGTCTGATAGCCTATTTTCATGAGGACTGGCCTAGTACTGAGGCAGGCCTGGAACCTAGATCCACATAGCAGTCTAACCATAGAATAGACCTGGAACTGGGGCCTAAATATTAAGAAAAATGTGGTATTACATTCATTGAAGGGCTGTTTTTGCTTAGTCTCCCTGTCAGCACTATCCATTCCTTCTCAACCCCCTTCCAAAGCATGGGACCCTGGCCAGAATTTTGTGCAAAGTGTTAAAAACCATTATCACAATAGTTAAGGGTGTTAGTTTGAGAATCAGAAAGACCAGATTAGAATCCTTGTTTTTCCACCTATAACTTCTTTTAACTGGGGTATATTTCTTGGCACCTTACATCTTAATCTTATCATCCATAAAATGATAAGAATAATATTCACCTCACATACTGTTACGAGAGAATTAATTGGGAGAGCATATATGAATATACTACTGTTAGGGACATACACAGGACTTTCATTTACTTTTATGGCTGTATAAGCCTAGGAGGCACGATAAATTGACAGTGTGATCAATATAATACAGAGAAACATTTGACCATGCATTAAGTTCACAAAGATCTCCAATTTTCCTTTTCAAGAAGCTACAGGGATTTATTTTATTCATAGCAAGTGATCCCAGGAAAGTTTCTCCATGTTGGTGCTTGGACTAATCAGCTGATGATTTGCCATTTAATATTTATATTTACGTCTTTTGTGTGTGTGAAGTGTGTTTAAATTTTTAGTCCTCACAACTTGTCTCACTCACTAAGGAGGTGTCTCATGGCAAAAGTATGGTACCTGATATCAGAGAGATGGGTTCTATATATTGCTTAATCTCTGTAAGCCTCAAATATTTCAACTGTCAAATTAGGTTAATGATATTTAACAACTACCTTTTGAAGAATTGGAGTGAGAATGCAAGACTCTATTACTCTTTTTGAAAAGTGTTGAAAAATACTGATTACTATATATAGAAAGTAACAATCTTTGGTAAGCTTCAGCGCTATTGAAAAACTTACCTTAGTAGTCCTTGATGATCTTAATGATGTTTAGGGGTTCTCAGACACAATCTTATTTGAAATTATCTTTTCTTGGAATAAGTAAGTTTCAATGTGAAAGGTATTTCACCCTTCCAAAGAGCTTATTCAGATGATTCAACATCAAATCAACAGTTGTTAAGAAAGTCTGTAAGTCTAAATATTTTCTTCTAGCCTAAAGCCTCTGAACATTTTCACAAAAAACTGCTCTTCTTGACATGGCTCTGGTCCCCTCAGGGCAAGATGAAGAAAGTGTGGAGGAAATACATTTAAATGAGTCACTCAGCTCATGATGAATCTTGCTCTGGAGATGTGAACAACAACAAAAACAAAAAAAAAAACATTTTTACCTTGTACTGCATGTGTATTTAAAGAGGTTTCTACAAAGATTCAGAGACCTTGTCTCATAGCTGTTGCTTTCTCTCCCAGGAATTAATTATCTCCTTTGATGGAAAGACTTTGTCTTAGAAGCAGATATCCTGGAGAGACATGTTTGAAAAATGCCCATCCTGAATGGGGAATTGAATTCTCTATATTTAAAACTTAAGCCTGTGAGAGTCCCTTTTTCCTATCTGAACCCAGGTTTCTAAGAAAGCTGAATGCCACCTAAATGGCAAGGTGGCATAATTCCAGAGTGGGCACCTCATGTAGTTCCCCTGTTGACTCATGCTACAGAAAGAGCTGCTGTTTTTTCATCTAATATAAAACCTTTTTTTGGAAAAATGTTATTGATTGCTTGAGATCTAGAGCGCTGAGGGTACGAAATTAATGGCAGCCATTTTAAAGGACTTGATTCCAAATGCTCTTTTTCTTTCCCTCCTCCTACTTTATTGAGGTATATTTGACAAAAAATTTTTATATTCAAGGTGTACTACTTGATGATTTATATATGTATACATTGGATAATGATCACCATAATCAACATAATTAACATGCTCATCATCTTATATAGTTAATCATTTTTATTGGTATGGTGAGAAACTTAAGCTCTACCTTCTTAAATCTACTGTACTATATACAAAACTGTAGTAATAACTATAGTCACCTTGCTGTACCTTAGCTCTACAACTTATTTTACATAAATGCAACTTTATACAGCTTGACCAACATTCCCATTTCTCCCTGCTCTAGCCCCTCACAAACCCCATACTATTCACTGTTTCTATGAGTTTTATTATTTTAGTTTTTACACATAAGTGATGACATGCAATATTTGTGTTTTTGTGCCTGGCTTATTTTGTTTAGCATAATGTCCTGCAGATTTATCCATGTTTCTGCAAATGGAAGAATTTCTTCTTTTTCAAATTATTATACTTTAAGTTCTAGGGTACATGTGCACAACGTGCAGGTTTGTTACATGTGTTACATGTGCCATGTTGGTGTGCTGTATCCATTAACTCATCATTTCCATTGGGTATATCTCCTAATGCTATCCTTCCCCCCTTCCCCACCCCACAACAGGCCTCGGTGTGTGGTGTTCACCACGCTGTGTCCAAGTGTTCTCATTGTTCAATTCCCACCTATGAGTGAGAACATGCAGTGTTTGGTTTTTTGTCCTTGTGATAGTTTGCTCAGAATGATGGTTGCCAGCTGCATTCATGTCCCTACAAAGGACATGAACTCATCCTTTTTAATGGCTGCATAGTATTCCATGGTGTATATGTGCCACATTTTCTTAATCCAATCTGTCATTGATGGACATTTGGGTTGATTCCAAGTCTTTGCTATTGTGAATAGTGCTGCAATAAACAAACGTGTGCATGTGTCTTTACAGCAGCATGACTTATAATCCTTTGGGTATGTACCCAGTAATGGGATGGCTGGGTCAAATGATATTTCTAGTTCTAGATTCTTGAGGAATCGCCACACTGTCTTCCACAATGGTTGGACTAGTTTACAGTCCCACCAACAATATAAAAGTGTTCCTATTTCTCCACATCCTCTCCAGCACCTGTTGTTTCCTGATTTTTTAATGATCGCCATTCTAACTGGTGTGAGATGGTATCTCATTGTGGTTTTGATTTGCATTTCTCTGATGGCGAGTTATGATGAGCATTTTTTCATGTGTCTGTTGGCTGCATAAATGTCTTCTTTTGAGAAGTGTCTGTTCATATCCTTTGCCCACTTTTTAATGGGGTTGTTTGATTTTTTCTTGTAAAGTTGTTTAAGTTCTTTGTAGATTCTGGATGTTAGCCCTTTGTCATATAGGTAGATTGCAAAAATTTTCTCCCATTCTGTAGGTTGCCTGTTCACTCTGATGGTAGTTTCTTTTGCTGTGTGGAAGCTCTTTAATTAGATCCCATTTGTCAATTTTGCCTTTTGCTGCCATTGCTTTTGGTATTTTAGACATGAAGTCTTTGCCCACCCATATGTCCTGAATGTATTGCCTAGGTTTTCTTGTAGGGTTTTTATGGTTTTAGGTTTGACATTTAAGTCTTTAATCCATCTTGAATTAATTTTTGTATAAGGTGTAAGGAAGGGTTCCAGTTTCAGCTTTCTACATATGGCTAGCCAGTTTTCCCAGCACCATTTATTAAATAGGAAATCCTTTCCCCATTTCGTGTTTTTGCGAGGTTTGTCAAAGATCTGAAGGTTGTAGATGTGTGGTATTATTTCTGAGGGCTCTGTTCTGTTCCATTGGTCTATATCTCTGTTTTGGTACCAGTACCATGCTGTTTTGGTTACTGTAGCCTTGTAGTATAGTTTGAAGTCAGGTAGCGTGATGACTTCAGCTTTGTTCTTTTGACTTAGGATTGTCTTGGCAATGCGGGCTCTTTTTTGGTTCCATATAAACTTTAAAGTAGTTTTTTTCCAAGAATTTCTTTTCTTTTAATGCTAAATAATATTTATACATATATATAAAATCACTTTTCTTATCCATTAAGTTACCAACAGGCAATTAGGTTGTTACTATATTTTGTATTGTGAATAATACTCCAATAAACATGGAATACAGGTATCTTTTCAAGATACTGATTTCATTTTCTTTGGATATACAACCAGAAGTGAGATTGCTGGATCAGAAGCTTTCTAGTTTTGGGGGGAACCTCTTTACATTCTTGCCAACTGTGCACAAGGGTTTTCTTTCCTCCACTTCTTCACTAACATCTTTGTTTCTGATATAGCTATCCTACATGTGTGAGGTGATATTTCATTATGATTTTGATTTGCATTACTATAATAATAAGTGATATTGAGTATCTTTTCATATACTGGTTGGACACTTGTATATTTTCTTTTGAGAAATGTTTATTCTCCTCTTTGTCCATTTTTAATTTTGTTGCTATTGAGTGGTATGTGCTCCTTTTGTATTTTGGATATTAACTCCTAATCATATACATGGTTTGCAAATATTTTCTCTCATTCCCTAGATTGCCTTTTCACTTTGTTGATTGTTTCCTTTGCTGTGAAGAAGCTTTTCAGTTGATGCAATACTACTCATTTATTTTTGCTTTTGTGACCTGTACTTTTGGTATCATATTAAAATATCATTGCCCAGACCAAAATCAAGATTTTCTTTCTCCTGTTTTCTTCTACTGACCTTATAGTTTCAGGTATTGCATTTAAGATCTCAATCCATTTTCATTTGCTTTTGGTATATGGTGTGAGATAAGGGTCAAATTTCATTCTTCTGTTTGTGGATATTCAGTTTTTCTAACACCATGTATTGAAGAGACTCTTCTTCCTCCTACTGTGTGTTCTTGGCACCTTTGTTAAAGATGAGTTAATAGATGTATGTGGGTTTATTTCTAGGCTACTATAGAGTTAGAATAGTGTATCTTTACCAATGAGTTTATGCTTTCATGTCGTTAGTTAGTGTCCTTTCATTTCAGCTCACTTTTGTTTTAAGTGTGAAGAATTTCCTTTAGTATTCCCTTTTAGGCAGGTCCAGTGGTGATGAACTCCCTCAGATTATGTTTGGGAAAGTTTTATCTCTTTTTTATTTCTGAACAGTTTTGCTGAGTATTCTGTGTTGACAGTTCTTTCTTTCTCTTTCAACACTTTGAATATATTATCTGACCCTCTCCTGGCCTGCAAGGTTTCTGCTGACAAATCTACTAATAGTTTTATCATTCCTTTGTATGTGATAAATCAGTTTTTACTTAATGCTTTCAAACTTCTCTCTTTGTCCTTAACTTTTGGCAATTTGATTCTGTTGTGTTTTGATGAAGACATCTTTATGTCCTCACTTTTGTAGTTCTTTGGGCTTCATGGGTCTGAATGTTTATATCCCTTCCTACATTTGGGGACCATTTCTTTATTATCATTTCTTTAAACATACTTTTAGCTTCTCTTTCTTTCTCTGTTCCTTCTGGGTAGCCCATAATACTTACACTGACATACAGGATGGTGTTCCTGAAATACCAAAGGGTTTTTTAACTTTATTTTTATTTTTTTTTTCCCTCTGAGTGAGACAAATTTCAAGCGATCTGTCTTCAAGCTTGCTGATTCTTTCTCCTGCTTGGTTGAGTCTGCTTTGCAGCTCTCTCTATTGAATTTTTCAGGTCACTGTTTGTGTTCCTCTCTTGAATTTCTGTTTGATTTCTTTTTATGGTTTATATCTTTTTATTGAACTTCTAATTTTGTTCATGCATTATTTTCCTAATTTTTAAAGTTGTTTATCTGTGTTATCATGTATTCCCATGAATTCTTGAAGACAATTATTTTGAATTCCTTGTCAGACTGTTCATATATCTCCATTTCTTTAGGGTCAATTACTGTTGATGTATTTATTTCCTTTGGTGGTACCATGTTTGTCTGATCCTTCATGATTCTTATAAACTTGCTTTGGTGTCTTTGCATTTGAAGAAGTTGTCATCTCTTCTAGCCTTTACAGTCTGGCTTCTGCTGGGAAAGTCCTTCACCAATCAGCTTGTCTAGAATTCCTATGTGAGCCAACAGTTGAAGAGACTGTGGGCAGGTTGACTGTGGAGGTCTCCAGGCAGATAACCTTGCTATCTGTTTCCACAGGGTTGGCCTTGCATTAGAGCCCTATGGGAACAGACCTGACACATGGGTCTGTAGGTGTGAGCCTGGAGCCTGGGTCCACCAGGGTGAGTTTAGAACCTGGGTTTATGTGGGCTGGCCTGGCACTGGAACAGGCCTTGAGTTTGCATTTTTGAGGAACAGCTTGGAACTGGGGTAGGGTGTAAACTGAGTCCTCCATGGTGGAGCTGGACCTGTGTTAAGCCTAGTGCCAGGGTCCATGGGTACTGGCCTTCCACAGATGCTCACTGGGGCAGACATCTAGGTTGAATCCATAGGAGTTGGTCTAGTGTCTGGTTTGCATTCCTGACCTGGTGCTGAGGTGGTCTGATAGCCTATTTTCATGAGGACTGGCCTGGTACTGAGGCAGGCCTGGAACCTAGATCCACATAGCAGTCTAACCATAGAATAGACCTGGAACTGGGGCCAGTCTGGCAGTGGGGTGGGTCTGGTTCCTGTATCTACATGAGCCGGTCTTGCAAAGAGGCTGGCCTGAAGCTTTAGTGTGTGAAGGGGTGGTGTGACACTGGTGCAGCCCTGGTGACTTATCTACTTGTGCCAGCCTGGCTTTGGGTTAGTGAGGGCCTAATTGGTACTAGGACTGGTTTTGTGCCTTGGTCTAAGAGAGTTGGCCTAGTGCTGGGTGGTTTAGGAGCCTGGGTCTGTGGGAACCTGCTCTGGCTCTGGGGTGAGCCTGGTGCTTATGTTCATGCAAATAGGCCTTGTGCTTGAGACTGTTGGTGCAGGCCTGAATAGGCGTCTGCAGTGAAGCCAATGCTCACTTCACTTTTCTTTTCCACATAGGAGAGTCCTGGAACAGAGAGGGTATCTCTTAGCCTTGTGCGGCATGGGCTTGGGGAATGGGTGACTTGGGTAAAGCAAAGCTGTTCTTCCCCCATTCAGCGCATCTTTTCTTGATTGTGCATTCCACTTGGGTACTGTAAGTTCTCACCTGTGATCTAGAACTCTTGTGAAGGTATTTTCATGTGCAGATGGGATATGTATATTGGTGTTTCTGTGAGGGAATGTGATGTGAAACGTCCTATTCTATCTTTTGACATCACTCCCTTTGTGCATTTTTAATTTAGTTGCTTGTCTTTTTATTTTTGAGATGTAAAGAATTCTTTACATATTTTTATACAAGATCCTTATCAAATACATGATTTGGAAGTATTTTCTCCCATTTTGTGAATTGGCTTTGACTTTCCAGATAGTTTCCTTTGAGGCACAAAAGTTTTAAATTTTGATAAAGTTCAATTTGTCTATTTTTTATTTGTTGCTTGTTTGTGGCTGTATTTAAGAAACCATTGTCTAATCCCGAGATCATGATGATTTACCCCTGTTTTCCTCTAATAGTTAAATGGTTTTAGATTTTACATTGGATCTTTGATTCATTTCGGATTAATTTTTGTATATGGCAAGAGAAAGGGATCCAAATTTATTCTTTTGTGTTTGGGTATCCAGTTGTCCCAGTATCATTTGCTGAAGAGAAAATTAATTTTCTACTAAATGTTCTTGACTACTATTATACTATTATTGTCACCTTCGTTACATTAAGTCTTCCATCTATGAACAGTAGATGGGTTTCTGTTTAATTTGGTCTTTGTCTTACTTCCTTTGTGCTGCTGTAACAAAATATCACAGACTAGTTTATAAAAAATGGTGGTTTAAAATAGCATTGAATCTATAAATTGCTTTGGGCAGTATGGCCATTTTAATGATATTGACTATTCTTATCCATGAGCATGGAATGTTTTTCCATTTGTTTGTGTCATGTCTGATTTCTTTGAGCAGTGGTTTGTAGTTCTGCATGCAGAGATCTTTCACCTCCCTAGTTAGCTATATTTCTAGGTATTTTATTCCTTTTGTGGCAATTGTGAATCAGAGTTTGTTCATGATTTGGCTCTCAGTTTGACTGTTGTTGATGTATACGAATGCTAGTGATTTTTGCATATTGATTTTTTTTGTTTGTTTTTGTGTTGAGACAGAGTCTCACTCTGTTGCCCAAGCTGGAGTGCGCTGGCATGATCTTGGTTCACTGCACCCTCTGCCTCCCAGGGTCAAACAATTCTCCTGCCTCAGCCTCCTGAGTAGCTGGGATTGCAGGCACCTGCCACCATGCCTAGCTAATTTTTATTTTCAGTAGAGAAGGGGTTTCTCCATGTTGAGCAGGTTGGTCTTGAACTCTTGACCTCAGGTGATCTGCTTGCCTTGGCCTCCCAAAGTGCTGGGATTACAGGTGTGAGCCACCATGCCCAGCCTTGCACATTGGTTTTGTTTCCTGAGACTTTGCTGAAGTTATTTATCAGCTTATTGATTTGTGTATGTTGCTTACTCAGCAATCCCATTACTGGATGTGCTTTCGGACTGAGATGATGAGATTTTCTAGATATAGGATTACATCATCTGCAAACAGGCATAGTTTGACTTCCTCTCTTCCTATTTGAATGCCTTTATTTCTTTCTCATGCCTGATTGCCCTGGTCAGAACTTTCAATACTAGGCTGAATATGAGTGGTGAGAGAGGGCATCCTTGTTTTGTGCTTCCAGTTTTTGCCCATTCAGTATGATGTTGGCTGTGGGTCTGTCACATATGGCTTTTATTATTTTGAAGTACATTGCTTCAATACCTAGTTTATTGGGAGCTGTTAATATAAATTGATGTTGAATTTTATTGAAAGCCTTTCCTGCATATATTGAGATAATCATGCATTTTTTTCTTTAGTTCTGTTTATGTAATTATATTTATTGATGTGTATATGTTGAACCAACCTTGCATCCCAAGGATGAAGCCTACTTGATCATGGTGGATAAGCTTTTTGATATGCTCCTGCATTCAGTTTGCCAGTATTTATGACTCAGTTTAGATTAGAGACTGGTCTGTGTTTATCCAATGTCTATGTGCTTTCTACTGAGCTGTCTTTGCTTATATGTAGGTGAATCAGTTTTAACTGGGGTTTTTTACTGGCTTGATGCATTTTGACTTTTCTACCCATGTAATTTACAGCTAATTGAGAGTGACAACGAAGTCACTCTTGTTCACTTGAAGCTGCCTTGGGAAAACTGCGGTTGATTAGATTTAGTTCAACACAGGGTGGAACTACAAATGTATGAACTACAGTGCCAACAGTGCGGTCACATAGATTCCCTGCTCGTTGTTCAAATGACACAGTTGAGCTCAATTCCTAAATTTATGAGCCATCTAAAGCCCTTACTTTCCTATGTAATCTAGGCTTTGAACAATAGTTTTTGCTTCAAATTCAATATTATTTCCTGACGATAATCTTTGAATGCTCCACCTCATCCCAGTTTAAGCCATATCCTCATTACACAGATGTGTAGTGCTGTGTCCTTTTTGATAGTCCTTATGACTCTTTTCTTTTTCATAGTTATATTCTTGCATTGTGAGGGCAGACACAATTTCTGGGCTGTTGAGACAGGCACATTTAAACATCAGTTGTGCCACTTACTCTTTTTGCTCTTGTATATTTACTGAGACTCATAGTGCCTCAATTTTCTTATCTGTAAAATAGGAATAATAATAGTACCCATCATAAAGGGTACCCAATATAATGTGTCTAATATAGGGGTTGGTATTTAGCACTCAAGAATTTGTACCGTCATTATTATTGAACAACATTGTGCCTCATACATTTTTGATGTTGAATGAACCTTTGTTGAAAAATAAAAAAGAAATAAAGCATTCATGTTCTGACTGAAGCCAGATGATGATCCTAGATGAATTCTAACCTTTGTCAGAAATGTTTCACTGGCAAGAAGTATAGTTGAAAGAAGAGATAAGCATCTAGTTGCCATTTCGGCAAAGGCCAGTGAAATTAATTGCTCTTTCCTTGAGTAAATTGCTCTTCCCTTGAGTAAACAGGACAGATGTGAGTTTCCCACCTGAATGACACTGGTGTCTCTATATTGTGAGAACTGAAGGAAGTCGAGGAGGGTGCAGCTGTGAAGATTTCTGGGCAGAGCTAATCACAAAGCATTGCATCTCCCTGACATACTTTGGGTCTTCAGATTGGTTCTACTGAAATTTTGGAAGAAGGAAGGCTGAATCCCAAGGACCAAACTATGTGGCTAAGCACTGAGCATTGATGCTCTGAAAAAATACTTGGAAGAATTCGCTACAGGAGATTTCTCATC
This sequence comes from Macaca thibetana thibetana, assembly GCF_024542745.1. Taxonomy (NCBI): domain Eukaryota; kingdom Metazoa; phylum Chordata; class Mammalia; order Primates; family Cercopithecidae; genus Macaca; species Macaca thibetana. Next base: position 17,183,668 of record NC_065591.1, read on the forward strand.
CAGGAGACCTTTAATCAACTTCTGTCTTGGTAATTGGATTTGTTTTTCTAGTTTTAACAATGGCAGTCTAGTTCTTATGTCCATATCAAGGCTTTCAGATCAGATTCTACTTAAAAATTATAATGCCTCTAAGATTTCTGTGAGTTCCATAGAGGTGTAAAGGGGCTAGAGCTACTGAAATCATCCCACTCTTTCCCAAATCCAAATTCCATTTTAGCACAAAATGAATGTGTTTACTATCTGTGATAATTTATTATCTGAACAAGTTCAGGCCAGAGTGAGGAGTCCTAGACACACGTAAAATTGTCATGTAGGAGAAGTACAGTTTTTCTTCTGTTAAGGTTTACTTCAGGTTTTTTTTTTTCTTCTGGAAACACTATATATATATATATATATAACAAATTTGCAGTAAGTTTATGGTAAATTAACATGACCATTAATTGCACACACACTAAATTGAAGAAAACCCTGATTAAGTATTGTTGAGTTTGCAAAACATTAATTGATGACAAGTCAATAGTTTATAGCCCTTAATAGTGAGTTGTGTAAACTTTTCCTGAAGAGTTTGTAAGAACAACTTGTGACTTATATAATTGTACGTAGGCCCTTGTTGAGCTTAAGGGTGACAATCAGCAAGTAAGTTTGATAAAAAGTTTAGGTTTCAAGTACAACACTTGTTTGAAATGTTACACCACACCTATTCAATAAACAATCATTCTTAGGTGACTGTGTATATGTCCATCTTTCTCTTCTTTTTTTTCTGAGACAGAGTCTTGCTTTGTCATCCAGGCTGAAGCACAGTGGCATGATCTTGGCTCACTGTAACCTCTGCCTTCTGGTTTCAAGAGATTCTCCTGCCTCAGCCTCCCGAGTAGCTGTGATTACAGGCGTGTGCCACCATGCCCAGCTAATTTTTGTATTTTTAATAGAGATGGGGTTTCACCATGTTGGTCAGGCTGGTCTCAAACTCATAATCTCAAGTGATCCACCTGCCTTAGCCTCCCAAAGTGTTGGGATTATAGGGTGTGAGCCACCTTGCATGGCCCCTCCTCTTTCTTTTGTTCTTTCCTCTTTTTTATTGGTTTCAGCTTTTCTCCTCATCCTATTCCTTCTTTCTCTCTCTCCTCCTTCCTCTCCTTTTCTTCTTCTCCATCTCTGTTTCTGTCCTGTCTCCTTCTCCCTTTTTTCTTCCCTTCTCTCCCTCTTACTTCCTCTCCCCACACCCTTTTTCTGTAAATGCTTTATAATATCTAATATTGGTCATCATTGTAGATATGAAAATGCATCCTCAAAGCATTTATTTTAATAGTGAAATGGGTTTAATGTTTCCTGGAAATCCTCACACTCAGTCATAAGAGTCAATTTTGGAAGGAGTAAGTTTTCTCTGTATTGAAAAATGGATTTAACTAGTTAATTAATTTATGAAAAAATAGGTTATAAATCCCACAAACAAGTAGGAAGTAAAGAATTATGAAATCATCATGTTAATATTATTTTAATAGCTTGCTGTATTGTCTTCTTTTTTAATCTGCTGAGTTTTTTGATATTTATTTATTGTTTTCCTTGTTCTGTTTGTCTTCACTTGGTTAGCTTAAGTTTTCAGAATGTTTGACTTTTGGAGATTTAAGAAATGAATTTTAAAGTTTTTTTCAGTGATACTTCCATGAATCAATAAAATCATATAACAACAATAGTAAGTTTAAAATTATGTCATTTTTCACAACAAGCCTGAAATGTATATTTAGTCCTCCTTTTTGGCAGATGAAAAACATTGAAGCACAGATACATAAAATCCATTAATATTTAGTTAACAGTAGTTATGGATTCAGGACTGTAAACAATATATTTGGATTTTAGGTCCGTTTCTCTTTCTTTAGTCTTTTATACATTTCTAATTTCCCCTTCTCCTTTTTCTCTCCTACTCTTTTTTTTTCTTCTCTCTCTCAGTTAATGCTTTGAGTGTTTGTTTTTGCCAGCACTAGGGATACAAAAATTAATAAGACTAGGTTGTAGTAGGGCAAGACTTTTGCTCCAAGAACCCATAGTGTTGAACACAGAGAGATGATCATGAGGCTATGTGTACTGTAATGGCCATTCAACATGGCCTTTGAGGTTGGACAAATGTAGCAGCACCATTTTCAGCCTTGAGGACACCAAGAAGCTTCCAGATAGGCAACATGGAAAAAGGGATGGCTCAGGAAAGAAAGAAGTTCTCTATGTGCTTGGTCTTTTTGTATGACTTAAAATTGGCAGAGCAAATTGGAATTTTCTCTGCTAAGTATGTGCACCCGTTGTCAGGTGAAGTATATCCATCTTGGTGTACCCGTAAATGGGTTACACATATGGCCACATCATGGAATGGCTCTTGAAACTTGACATTTTGTATTTTTATTTTTATTTTCTGATTGTAAAAGTTACACATTTTTACTGTAGAAAATTAAAAACAAACCAGAAAATTATAAAGAAGAAAATGCATACTATTAATACTTACATTGTCAAATGTCAAATAGAAACAAATAAACAATTGACATGGTTTTGTGTTTTTTTTTACTTATTGTAAAGCTAGAAAACATATGACATCAAAGATATATTTATTCACTAAGTGAAAGCCTTATTGTTGAGGATGAATATGACTTATTTTTCAGAGCAGTCACCTGTCACCTGAACACAGCTGATGATGAGGATGAATAATGTGACTGAGTTTATTCTCCTGGGCTTGACTCGAAATATGGAGCTTCAGAAATTTTCATTTGTTGTGTTTTTGATTGTCTACTCGGTCACCTTGGCAGGCAACCTGCTCATCATCCTTACCATTAGCACCAGCAGGTCCCTGGCATCCCCCATGTACTTTTTCCTGTTTTACTTATCCCTCATGGATGGCTGCTGTTCTTCATGCATGACCCCCAAAATGCTAGCTGATACTCTTTCTGTGAAAAAAACCATTACTTTTAGGGGGTGCATGACTCAAGTCTTTGCTGGGCATCTTTTTGGTTCTGCTGAGATTGTGCTTCTCACGGTGATGGCCTATGACCGCTATGTGGCCATTTGTAAACCCCTGCACTACATGACATCATGAACCAACAGGTGTGTAGATTCCTTGTGGGAGCAGCCTGGGTTGGAGGCTTTGTTCATGCAACAATTCAGATCCTCTTCACAGTCTGGCTACCCTTCTGTGGCCCAAACATCATAGATCACTTCATGTGTGACTTGATCCCTCTGTTGAAACTCGTCTGCATGGACACTTATACCCTTGGTCTCTTTGTTGCTGGCAACAGTGGATTTGTCTGCCTGTTGAACTTTCTCCTCTTGATTGTGTCTTATGTGGTCATCCTATATAATCTGAAATCTCACAGCTTGGAGGGGAGGCGCAAAGCCCTCTCCACCTGTGTATCTCATATCACTGTAGTCATCTTGTTCTTTGTGCCCTGCATATTTGTGTATCTACGTCCAGCAACCACCTTCTCCATTGACAAAGCGGTAGCTGTGTTTTATACCATGATAACTCCTATGTTAAACCCTTTAATCTACACCCTTAGAAATGCAGAGGTGAAAAATGCTATGAAGATGCTCATGGTTAATATGTAATTTCTCTGCCACTGCTGTGATATGTAATACTCTGATCTGACTGAAGTCTATAAGATTTTTGGGAGCTGGAGCACCTCCTAACATGCTCATTACTGTATTTCTCTCCTCCTGGTTTTCTAATCTCCTTTGGCCCTTTGTCTTTTGGTCCTTGAGGCTGATCCGTTTGTCAGTCTAATTCTATCATGACAAACCCTGTTTCAAGGACCAAAGAGTGACTTTATTATGAATCTGAAATCAACAAAACAGGCAATTAGAGTATGGATAGACAAAATAAAGTGAGAAATTTGTTCAGAAAAGGTAGTATGCTGCAGAGGTAAGAACAGATTCTAGAGTCAGTTTCCCGGGTTTGACTGTGACCTAGGAAAGTTATTTAACTTGTTTATTCTCACATTTTCTTCATTTGTAAAAATATTAATGATAGTATCTCTCTCAAAATGTTGTTGGGACATTTAAAGTGGTTAGTATTTGTTAAGTGTTTATAACAGTATGAATGGTAAATATTGCAAAAGTGTTTTTTGTTTGTTTTTTTTTGAGACAAGATCTTGCCTTGTCACCCAGGCTGGGATGCAGTGGCATGATCTCAGCTCACTGCAGCCTCGACTTCCCAGGCTCAAGCCATCTTCTCACCTCAGCCTCCCTAGTAGCTGGGGCTATAGGCATGAGCCACCACAGCTGACTTATTTTTGTGTTTTTAGTAGAGATGAGGTTTCACCATCTTGCCTAGGCTAGTGTGGAACTCCTGGGCTCAAGTGACCTGCCCACCTAGGCCTTCCAAAGTGCTGGGATTATAGGAGTCAGCCTAAAAGTATTTTTTAAAAGCCAAACATACTGACTAGTGCTGACCCAACTTCCATTTGGGGCCAATTTTGCCTTATGTCTCCTTCAGAACTAGCAGGATGTTTGTTTTTTTCTGGATCGGGATCTTTATGGGTCTCGCCCTGGTCCTCGTCTCCTTAGATGGAAAAGACACCTTCACGTGTGGCCAATATTATGTCATATCACTGTTTCCTTGGACTTCAGGCAAGGGCATGATTGACTTTTAGGGTGATTCTTTAACCTCTGGAAGTCCTGTTAACAGCAGAGTTTTGGATGATGTGGAAGAATTTGACTGTGGTGTCAATAGAGCTAGGATGGAACTCTATCTCACTAGTTCACGTAACATTGTATGTATTTCACATCTCTCAATATCTTATTTTAATCTTTGTTTATATGTACAATGAAATGGTAGTACATATTTCATAGGGTTATTTTAAGCCTTAGATGAGACACTATGTGCAAAGTGTCTAGGATAGTACTTGTCACTCAGTGGATGCTTAATAAATGTCACTGTTTTTGTTGCCTTTACTTCATCATCAGTGTCTTATTTCTGTCTGCTTTGGAAAAAAACTACATGATTTATAGATATTCAACTGTGTGTAGGTATTATATTAGGAAGTCATGAGGAACTTTCTGATTCCTGAGCGTAAACCTCCCAAAATTAATGCAGGATGGATGAGATTAAGCCTGAACAATTCACCTTAGAAGTCTGAATGTCTCTTTTTGCAGCCAACAGACCCATGAAAAAATGCTCATCATCAGTGGTCATCAGAGAAGTGCAAATCAAAACCACAACAAGATACCATCTTACACCAGTTAGAAAGGTGATCATTAAAAAGTCAGGAAACAACAGATGCTGGAGGGATGTGGACAAATGGGAATGCTTTTACACTGTTGGTGGGACTGTAAACTAGTTCAACCATTGTGGAAGACAGTGTGGCAATTCCTCAAGGATCTAGAACTAGAAATACCATTTGACCCAGCCATCTCATTACTGGGTATATACCTAAAGGATTATAAGTCATGCTACTGTAAAGACACATGCACATGTATGTTTATTGTGGCACTATTCACAATAGCAAAGACTTGGAACCAACCCAAATGTCCATCAATGATAGACTGGATTAAGAAAATGTGGCACATATACATCATGGAATACTATGAAGCTATAAAAAAGGATGAGTGCATGTCCTTTGCAGGGACATGGATGCAGCTGGGAACCATCATTCTGAGCCAACTATCACAAGGACAGAAAACCAAACACCACATGTTCCCACTCATAGGTGGGAATTGAACAATGAGAACACTTGGACACAGGACGGGGAATATCACACCCCAGGGCCTGTCATGGAGTGTGGGGTCAGGGGGATGGATAGCATTAGGAGAAATACCTAATGTAAATGACAAATTGATGGGTGCAGCAAACCAACATGGCACATGTATACCTATGTAACAAGCCTGCACGTTGTGCACATGTACCCTAGAACTGGGGGAAAAAAAGTCTGAATGTCTCCAAAATCAAAATCAGGCTAAAGAAGACATAAAATTTAATAGAATCCTTAAGACAAACAAGAAAGTTATAGCATAATAATCAAAAATTTTAGTAAAGTTTATTAGTATTTACTACAACGTGGTTCATGCTAGAAAGTCATTGTCTTGTTAATCTGCACAAGAGCCTTATGAAATAGATACTGTTTTTCTTGATTTCTAATACAATTGGATGAAGCTGGGAAAATTTAAATAAATTACTTTAGTCACAGAGGAAGCAAATACCTGAGGTAGGATTTGAACTCATGTAGTTTTGCTTTAGAACTTATACTTTTAGGCAGTATGGTATATAACAGAAAAATGACACACATTTGAATAAAGAAAAATTCTAGTCAGGTCAAGGAGCAATAAATAAACATTTTTAAGAAAGAGTAAATTTAGAGTGAAAAGGGCTTAAAAAGGTGAAACCTGTGACGTGATCGAGAGCAACTCAGAAGACAGGGTGGGGGTTCCTTCAGAATGGGTGTGAAAAAGATTTTAGTGCAAGAATTTAGTGTTTAACCTATCAGGGTGAGGAACAATGAACTGAAAGTCATAAGTAAAACAGTAGAGAGAAATTTATGTATGTTGAGGGGGAATATTATCTGACCTGATGCAACTCTTGTCTTCAATTTCTCTCTTCTCTTTTGACCTTAATATCACCAACTAAATTTATCATATTATAATTAATTCATCTCTAATTAAAATCAGGATGAAGCAAAATCAAGCATATGCATCCAAGCAACCACTTCTCCCAGAAACCTTTGTGTGTGCCTCTGGCAGTTGCTGTTTTTGATGGACTTTTTGGTGTAGTCAACGACATTGATCTCCATTTTGCCTCTGTGTGACTATTGTTTTAAAATTAATTTCTGTTTTTTCCCATGTAAAAAATTCACTTAGTGAAGTTGAGCTAGGTTGATTGGTAAAAGGAAAGCTATTTCACCCATTGTAATTGATGTTTTCATACCTTGTCAGAGTCTGTACAATTGTTTCCCACTCAAACATGTATCTAATCTCATCCAGCACCACTCTCTCACTTGTTCACTGTGCTCCAGCTGTAGTGACCTCATTCTTGCCCTCGGGCCCTTGTACTAGCTCTTCTTTATTCCCCAAATGCTCATCTTCTAGAGCTTCACATGGCTGTGTCCTTGTCATCACTCAGTCTGCAGTTCAATTTGTCCTCCTTAGAGGTCTTCTTGATCCATCCGTGTAAAGGCATTCTCTATCTCTTTGAGTTATCTTCTATCACATTACTTTGTTATATTTTATCTACAACATTTTCACCATGCAATTGTCAGATTTGTTTTTTTTTGGTCCATTTTTTCCAGTTAGAATTAAAATCCACGAAAGTAGACGTATTGACTGTTTTGTTCACTATGGCATTTCCAGCACAAGAAATGCCCATGCATTTATTCTATGTCAAGAATGGGCTGTTATGAGCAAATGTAGTTTTCAAAGGGACCCTTGCTAACAAGAATGCTTCTGCAATTGATGGCTTTCCATTCTTGGTGACAAATTGAAATAGAGAATTTTAGATCAGTTTAGTATATCAACCACGCTTCTTAGGTGATGACACAGAATTATCTGTAGCTAGTTTAAGTAAAGGGATTTGTTATATGCAATTAAGTTGTTTAAAGAACATTTGGAAGGGTTAGAATGACAGAGTCTGACATGAATGACCAGGAATAACTTGCAGAAGCACATCTGTTGGGACAGGTGCTACAAAGGAGCCGCTGCCCCTCTGATACCATGGTTATGCTGCCATGGGCACATCTCCACAGGTGCTGCTCTGTTTCTGACCGCAGAATCACTTCGACTTTGTTGACATAGTCAGAACCCAGCCTCAGATAACTAATTTCCAACTCAAAGACTTGCACGGAGGCTCCTGGTTCGTATCTCTCAAGTCACGTGTCTAACCTTCTGGGACTAGCATTGTATAGCATATGATTTGGTAGCAAATCTCAAGCAGCTCTTCTACCTTAATTTGAGATGCTTATTAATGGAAGATTCCCTCAATTGAAAAAGTGCTTCTCTTACTTTACTTTCATTTTTATATAATATTTCTATTTTTTTGTATACATTTAAGTCATACAACATAATGTTTTGATACACATGTACATGGTGAAACTATTACTACAGGTATGTACTTTTACATATCCATCATCTCACATGGTTATTTTTTGCGTCTTAAATTTTTTTTTTTTTTTTGGTAAGAGGACCCAAAACCTCTATTCTGTTAGAAGATTTGCAGTATACTATTGTGAATAGTGCTGCAATAAACATACGTGTGCATGTGTCTTTATAGCAGCATAATTTATAATCCTTTGGGTATATACCCAGTAATGGGATGGCTGGGTCATATGGTACATCTAGTTCTAGATCCTTGAGGAATCGCCATACTCTTTTCCATAATGGTTGAACTAGTTTACAATCCCACCAACAGTGTAAAAGTGTTCCTATTTCTCCACATCCTCTCCAGCACCTGTTGTTTCCTGACTTTTTAATGATCGCCATTCTAACTGGTGTGAGATGGTATCTCATTGTGGTTTTGATTTGCATTTCTCTGATGGCCAGTGATGATGAGCATTTTTTCATGTGTCTGTTGGCTGTATGAATGTCTTCTTTTGAGAAATGTCTGTTCATATCCTTTGCCCACTTTTTGATGGGGTTGTTTGTTTTTTTCTTGTAAATTTGAGTTCTTTGTAGGTTCTGGATATTAGCCCTTTGTCAGATGAGTAGATTGCAAAAATTTTCTCCCATTCTGTAGGTTGCCTGTTCACTCTGATGGTAGTTTCTTTTGCTGTGCAGAAGCTCTTTAGTTTAATGAGATCCCATTTGTCAATTTTGGCTTTTGCTGCTGTTGCTTTTGGTGTTTTAGACATGAAGTCTTTGCCCATGCCTATGTCCTGAATGGTACTACCTAGGTTTTCCTCTAGGATTTTTATGGTATTAGGTCTAACATTTAAGTCTCTAATCCATCTTGAATTAATTTTCGTATAAGGAGTAAGGAAAGGATCCAGTTTCAGCTTTCTACTTATGGCTAGCCAATTTTCCCAGCACCATTTATTAAATAGGGAATCCTTTCCCCATTTCTTGTTTCTCTCAGGTTTGTCAAAGATCAGATGGCTGTAGATGTGTGGTATTATTTCTGAGGACTCTGTTCTGTTCCATTGGTCTATATCTCTGTTTTGGTACCAGTACCATGCTGTTTTGGTTACTGTAGCCTTGTAGTATAGTTTGAAGTCAGGTAGCGTGATGCCTCCAGCTTTGTTCTTTTGACTTAGGATTGTCTTGGAGATGCGGGCTCTTTTTTGGTTCCATATGAACTTTAACCTACAAAGAACTCAGACAAATTTACAAGAAAAAAACAAACAACCCCATCAAAAAGTGGGCAAAGGATATGAACAGACATTTCTCAAAAGAAGACAATCATACAGCCAACAGACACATGAAAAAATGCTCATCATCACTGGCCATCAGAGAAATGCAAATCAAAACCACAATGAGATACCATCTCACACCAGTTAGAATGGCAATCATTAAAAAGTCAGGAAACAACAGGTGCTGGAGAGGATGTGGAGAAATAGGAACACTTTTACACTGTTGGTGGGATTGTAAACTAGTTCAACCATTATGGAAAACAGTATGGCGATTCCTCAAGGATCTAGAACTAGATGTACCATATGACCCAGCCATCCCATTACTGGGGATATACCCAAAGGATTATAAATTATGCTGCTATAAAGACACATGCACACGTATGTTTATTGCAGCACTATTCACAATAGCAAAGACTTGGAATCAACCCAAAATGTCCATCAGTGACAGATTGGATTAAGAAAATGTGGCACATATACACCATGGAATACTATGCAGCCATCAAAAAGGATGAGTTTGTGTCCTTTGTAGGGACATGGATGCAGCTGGAAACCATCATTCTTAGCAAACTATCACAAGAACAGAAAACCAAACACCACATGTTCTCACTCATAGGTGGGAACTGAACAATGAGATCACTTGGACTCAGGAAGGGGAACATCACACACAGGGGCCTATCATGTGGAGGTGGGAGGGGGGAGGGATTGCATTGGGAGTTATACCTGATGTAAATGATGAGTTGATGGGTGCAGCACACCAACATGGCACAAGTATACATATGTAACAAACCTGCACATTATGCACATGTACCCTACAACTTAAAGTATAATATTAAAAAATAAATAAAATAAAATAAAATGGAAAAAAAAAAAAAAAAAAAGAGGTGTAACTTTTAGGTGATTAGGTCATGAGAGTTTTGCCCTTGTTAGTTTATACCTTTATAAAAGAGACTTTACATGGTGTTCTTCTCTTTTTTGCCCTCTCAGTAACAAAGCACTATCTTGGAAGCAGAGACTGGGCCCTCACCAGACACCAAATCTTCTGCTACCTAGATCTTGGACTTCCCAGTTTTTAGAGCTGTGAGACATAAACTTCTGTTTTTTATAAATTAGTCTGTGGTATTTTGTTACAGCAGCACATGTGAAGTAAGACAAAGACCAAAATAAACAGAAACCCATCTACTGTTTATAGATGGAAGACTTAATATAATTAAGGTGACAATACTAGTAGTCAAGAACATTTAGTAGAAAATGAATTTTCTCTTCAGCAAACGATACTGGGACAACTGGATACCCAAACACAAAAGAATAAATTTGGATCCCTTTCTCTTGCCATATACAAAAATTAATCCGAAATAAATCAAAGATCCAATGTAAAATGTAAAACCATATAACTATTAGAGGAAAACAGAGGGTAAATCATCATGATCTTGGGATTAGACAATGGTCTCTTAAATACAGCCACAAACAAGCAACAAAAGAAAAATAGACAAATTGAACTTTATCAAAATTTAAAACTTTTGTGCCTCAAAGAAAACTATCTAGAAAGTCAAAGTCAATTCACAAAATGGGAGAAAATACTTCCAAATCATATATTTGATAAGGATCTTGTATAAAAATATGTAAAGAACTCTTTACATCTCAAAAATAAAAAGACAAACAACTCAATTAAAAATGCACAAAGGGAGCGATGTCAAAGATAGAATAGGACGTTCCACATCACATTCCCTCACAGAAACACCAATATACATATCCCATCTGCACATGAAAATACCTTCACAAGAGTTCTAGATCACAGCTGAGAACTTACAGTACCCAAGTGGAATGCACAATCAAGAAAAGATGCGCTGAATAGGGGAAGAACAGCTTTGCTTTACCCAAGTCACCCATTCCCCAAGCCCATGCTGCACAAGGCTAAGAGAGCCCGTCTCTGTCCCAGGGCTCTCCTATGTGGAAAAGAATAGTGAAGTGAGCATTGGCTTCACTGCAGATGCCTATTCAGGCCTACACCGACAGTCTCAAGTACAAGGCCTATTTGCATGAACTTAAGCACCAGGCTTTCCCCAGAGCCACAGCAGGTTCCCACAGACCCAGGCTCCTAAACCACCCAGCACTAGGCCAACTCTCTTAGACCAAGGCACAAAACCAGTCCTAATACCAATTAGGCCCCCACTAACTCAAAGCCAGGCTGGCACAAGTAGATAAGTCACCAGGGCTGCACCAGTGTCACACCACCCCTTCACACACTAAAGCTTCAGGCCAGCCTCTTTGCAAGGCCAGCTCATGTAGATACAGGAACTAGACCCACCCCACTGCCAGACTGGCCCCAGTTCCAGGTCTATTCTATGGTTAGACTGCTATGTGGATCTAGGTTCCAGGCCTGCCTCAGTACCAGGCCAGTCCTCATGAAAATAGACTATCGGACCACCTCAGCACCAGGTCAGGAATGCAAACCAGGCACTAGACCAACCCCTATGGATTCAACCTACATGTCTGCCCCAGTGAGCATCTGTGGAAGGCCAGTACCCATGGACTCTGGCACTAGGCTTAACACAGGTCCAGCTCCACCATGGAGGACTCAGTTTACACCCGACCCGGCTGTCCCTCAAAAATGCAGACTCAAGGCCTGTTCCAGTGCCAGGCCAGCCCACATAAACCCAGGTTCTAAACTCACCCTGGTGGACCCAGGCTCCAGGCTCACACCTGCAGACCCATGTGTCAGGTCTGTTCCCGCTGGACTCTTAATTCTAACCCTGTGGAAACAGATAGCAAGGTTATCTGCCTAGAGACCTCCACAGTCAACCTGCCCATAGTGTCTTCAACTGTTGGCTCACATAGGAATTCTAGACAAGCTGATTGGTGAAGGACTTTCCCAGCAGAAGCCAGACTGTAAAGGATAGAAGAGATGACAACTTCTTCAAATGCAAAGACACCAAAGCAAGTTTATAAGAATCATGAAGGATCAGACAAACATGGTACCACCAAAGGAAATAAATACATCAACAGTAATTGACCCTAAAGAAATGGAGATATATGAACAGTCTGACAAGGAATTCAAAATAATTGTCTTTAAGTATTCATGGGAATACATGATAACAGATAAACAACTTTAAAAATTAGGAAAATAATGCATGAACAAAATTAGAAGTTCAATAAAAATATATAAACCATAAAAAGAAATCAAACAGAAATTCAAGAGAGGAACACAAACAGTGACCTGAAAAATTCAATAGAGAGAGCTGCAAAGCAGACTCAACCAAGCAGGAGAAAGAATCAGCAAGCTTGAAGACAGATCACTTGAAATTTGTCTCACTCAGAGGGAAAAAAAAAAAAGAAAAAGTTAAAAAACCCTTTGGTATTTCAGGAACACCATCCTGTATGTCAGTGTAAGTATTATGGGCTACCCAGAAGGAACAGAGAAAGAAAGAGAAGCTAAAAGTATGTTTAAAGAAATGATAATAAAGAAATGGTCCCCAAATGTAGGAAGGGATATAAACATTCAGACCCATGAAGCCCAAAGAACTACAAAAGTGAGGACATAAAAATGTCTTCATCAAAACACAACAGAATCAAATTGCCAAAAGTTAAGGACAAAGAGAGAAATTTGAAAGCATTAAGGAAAAACTGACTTATCACATACAAAGGAACGATAAAACTATTAGCAGATTTGTCAGCAGAAACCTTGCAGGCCAGGAGAGGGTCAGATAATATATTCAAAGTGCTGAAAGAAAAAGAAAGAGAACTGTCAACACAGAATACTCAGCAAAACTGTTCAGAAATAAAAAAGAAATAAAACTTTCCCAAACATAATCTGAGGGAGTTCATCACCACTGGACCTGCCTTAAAGGGAATACTAAAGGAAATTCTTCACACTTAAAACAAAAGTGAGCTGAAATGAAAGTATACTAACTAACAACATGAAAACATATGAAAGCATAAACTCATTGGTAAAGATACACTATTCTATCTCTATACTAGCCTAGAAATAAACCCATATACATCTTTTAACTCATCTTTAACAAAGGTGCCAAGAACACACAGTAGGAGGAAGAAGAGTCTCTTCAATACATGGTGCTAGAAAAACTGAATATCCACAAACAGAAGAATGAAATTTGACCCTTATGTCACACCGTATACCAAAAGCAAATGAAAATGGATTGAGATCTTAAATGCAATACCTGAAACTATAAGGTCAGTAGAAGAAAACAGGAGAAAGAAAATCTTGATTTTGGTCTGGGCAATGATATTTTAATATGATACCAAAAGCACAGGTCACAAAAGCAAAAATAAATGAGTAGTATTGCATCAAATGAAAAGCTTCTTCACAGCAAAGGAAACAATCAACAAAGTGAAAAGGCAATCTAGGGAATGAGAGAAAATATTTGCAAACCATGTATATGATTAGGAGTTAATATCCAAAATACAAAAGGAGCACATACCACTCAATAGCAACAAAATTAAAAATGGATAAAGAATGAGAATAAACATTTCTCAAAAGAAAATATAGAAGTGTCCAACTAGTATATGAAAGATACTCATATCACTTATTATAGTAATACAAATCAAAATCACAATGAAATATCACCTCACACATGTAGGATAGCTATGTCAGAAAAAAAGATAAATGTTAGTGAAGAAGTGGAGGAAAGAAAACCCTTGTGCACAGTTGGCAAGAATGTAAATTGGTACAGCCATTGGGAACACAGTATAGAGGTTTCCCCCAAAATTAGAAAGCTTCTGATCCAGCAATCTCACGTCTGGTTGTATATTCAAAGAAAATGAAATCAGTACCTTGAAAAGATACCTGTATTCCATGTTTATTGGAGTATTATTCACAATACAAAGATATAGTAACAACCTAACTGCCTGTTGGAAACTTAATGGATAAGAAAAGTGATTTTATATATATGTATAAATATTATTCAGCATTAAAAGAAAAGAAATTCTTGAAAAAAACTACTTTAAAGTTCATATGGAACCAAAAAAGAGCCCGCATCTCCAAGACAATCCTAAGTCAAAAGAACAAAGCTGGAGTCATCACGCTACCTGACTTCAAACTATACTACAAGTCTACAGTAACCAAAACAGTATGGTACTGGTACCAAAACAGAGACATAGACCAATGGAACAGAACAGAACCCTCAGAAATAATACCACACATCTACAACCATCTGATCTTTGACAAACCTGACAAAAACAAGAAATGGGGAAAGGATTCCCTATTTAATAAATGGTGCTGGGAAAACTGGCTAGCCATATGTAGAAAGCCGAAACTGGAACCCTTCCTTAAACCTTATACAAAAATTAATTCAAGATGGATTAAAGACTTAAATGTCAAACCTAAAACCATAAAAACCCTAGAAGAAAAACCCAAGAAGAAAAACCCTAAAACCATAAAAACCCTAGTAGGCAATACATTCAGGACATAGGGGTGGGCAAAGACTTCATGTCTAAAACACCAAAAGCAATGGCAACAAAAGCCAAAATTGACAAATGGGATCTAATTAAACTAAAGAGCTTCCGCACAGCAAAAGAAACTACCATCAGAGTGAACAGGCAACCTACAGAATGGGAGAAAATTTTTGTAATCTACCTATCTGACAAAGGGCTAACATCCAGAATCTACAAAGAACTTAAACAAGTTTACAAGAAAAAATCAAACAACCCCATCAAAAAGTGGGCAAAGGATATGAACAGACACTTCTCAAAAGAGGACATTTGTGCAGCCAACAGACACACGAAAAAATGCTCATCATCACTTGCCATCAGAGAAATGCAAATCAAAACCACAATGAGATACCATCTCACACCAGTTAGAATGGCGATCATTAAAAAGTCAGGAAACAACAGGTGCTAGAGAGGATGTGGAGAAATAGGAACACTTTTACATTGTTGGTGGGACTGTAAAGTAGTCCAACCATTGTGGAAGACAGTGTGGTGATTCCTCAAGGATCTAGAACTAGAAATACCATTTAACCCAGCCATCCCATTACTGGGGATACACCCAAAGGTTTATAAGTCGTGCTGCTATAAAGACACATGCACACGTATGTTTATTGCAGCACTATTCACAATAGCAAAGACTTGGAACCAATCCAAATGTCCATCAATGACAGATTGGATTAAGAAAATGTGTCACATATACACCATGGAATACTATGTAGCCATTAAAAAGAATGAGTTCATGTCCTTTGTAGGGACATGAATGCAGCTGGAAACCATCATTCTGAGCAAACTATCAAAAGGACAGAAAACCAAACACTGCATGTTCTCACTCATAGGTGGGAATTGAACAATGAGAACACTTGGACACAGGGTGGTGAACACCACACACTGAGGCCTGTTGTGGGGTGGGGAAGCGGGGAGGGATAGCATTAGGAGATATACCCAATGCAAATGATGAGTTAATGGGTACAGCACACCAATATGGCACATGTATACACATGTAACAAACCTGCACGTTGTGCCCTTGTACCCTAGAGCTTAAAGTATAATAATAAAAAAAAAGAAATTCTTCCATTTGCAGAAACATGGATAAATCTGCAGGACATTATGCTAAACAAAATAAGCCAGGCACAAAAAGACAAATATTGCATGTCCTCACTTATATGTAAAAGCTAAAATAATGAAACTCATAGAAACAGTGAATAGTACAGGGGTTGTGAGGGGCTAGAGCAGGGAGAAATGGGAATGTTGGTCAAGGTGTATAAAGTTGCATTTATGTAAAATAAGTTGTAGAGCTAAGGTACAGCAAGGTGACTATAGTTATTACTACAGTTTTGTATATAGCACAGTAGATTTAAGAAGGTAGAGCTTAAGTTTCTCACCATACCAATAAAAATGATTAACTATATAAGGTGATGAGCATGTTAATTATGTTGATTATGGTGATCATTACCCAATGTATACATATATAAATCATCAAGTAGTACACCTTGAATATAAAAATTTTTTGTCAAATATACCTCAATAAAGTAGGAGGAGGGAAAGAAAAAGAGCCTTTAAAATGGCTGCCATTAATTTCATGCCCTCAGTGCTCTAGATCTCAAGTAATCAATAACATTTTCCAAAAAAGGTTTTACATTAGATGAAAAAACAGCAGCTCTTTCTGTAGCATGAGTCAACAGGGGAACTACATGAGGTGCCCACTCTAGAATTATGCCACCTTGCCATTTAGGTGGCATTCAGCTTTCTTAGAAACCTGGGTTCAGACAGGTTTCTAAGGCTTAAGTTTTAAATATAGAGAATTCAATTCCCCATTCAGGATGGGCATTTTTCAAACATGTCTCTCCAGGATATCTGCTTCTAAGACAAAGTCTTTCCATCAAAGGAGATAATTAATTCCTGGGAGAGAAAGCAACAGCTATGAGACAAGGTCTCTGAATCTTTGTAGAAACCTCTTTAAATACACATGCAGTACAAGGTAAAAATGGTTTTTTTGTTTTTGTTGTTGTTGTTCACATCTCCAGAGCAAGATTCATCATGAGCTGAGTGACTCATTTAAATGTATTTCCTCCACACTTTCTTCATCTTGCCCTGAGGGGACCAGAGCCATGTAAAGAAGAGCAGTTTTTTTGTGAAAATGTTCAGAGGCTTTAGGCTAGAAGAAAATATTTAGACTTACAGACTTTCTTAACAACTGTTGATTTGATGTTGAATCACCTGAATAAGCTCTTTTGAAGTGTGAAATACCTTTCACAATTGAAACTTACTTATTCCAAGAAAAGATAGTTTCAAATAAGATTGTGTCTGAACACCCCTAAACATCATTAAGATCATCAAAGACTACTAAGGTAAGTTTTTCAATAGTGCTGAAGCTTACCAAAGATTATTACTTTCTATATATAGGAATCAGTATTTTTCTTTTTTTTTGTGAATGAAACATTATTTTTTAATTGTATAGATGAGAAAATTGTTTATAGATGAGAAAGTTTTTTTTATTCTATAGTACAAGTCACTGCTGGGAGATTTGAATAGAGTTCTTAAAAATGCAGACTTCAAAGCCCCTTCTGTCAATGTATTATACTAGTTCATTTAATAGCAACAGAAGATACAAGAGGAAACGTAATCAGTATTTTTCAACACTTTTCAAATAGAGTAATAGAGTCTTGCATTCTCATTCCAATTTTTCAAAAGGTAGTTGGTAAATATCATTAACCCAATTTGACAGTTGAAATATTTGAGGCTTACAGAGATTAAGCAATGTATAGAACCCATCTCTCTGATATCAGGTACCATACTTTTGCCATGAGACACCACCTTAGTGAGTGAGACAAGTTGTGAGGACTAAAACAAAATGTAAACACACTTCACACACACAAAAGACGTAAATATAAATATTAAATGGCAAATCATCAGCTGATTAGTCCAAGCACCAACATGGAGAAACTTTCCTGGGATCACTTGCTATGAATAACATAAATCTCTGTAGCTTCTTGAAAAGGAAAAATTGGAGATCTTTGTGAGCTTAATGCATGGTCAAATGTTTCTCTGTATTATATTGATCACACTGTCAATTTATCATGCCTCCTAGGCTTATACAGCCATAAAAGTAAATGAAAGTCCTGTGTATGTCCCTAACAGTAGTATATTCATATATGTTCTCCCAATTAATTCTCATAACAGTATGTGAGGTGAATATTATTCTTATCATTTTATGGATGATAAGATTAAGATGTAAGGTGCCAAGAAATATACCCCAGTTAAAAGAAGTTATAGGTGGAAAAACAAGGATTCTAATCTGGTCTTTCTGATTCTCAAACTAACACCATTAACAATTGTGATAAAGGTTTTTAACACTTTGCACAAAATTCTGGCCAGGGTCCCATGCTTTCGAAGGGGGTTGAGAAGGAATGGATAGTGCTGACATAGAGACTAAGCAAAAACAGCCCTTCAATGAATGTAATACCACATTTTTCTTAATATTTAGGAGTTTCGATGTATCATTGTGTGTGTGTGTGTCTGTCTGCGGATGAAATTCCTTCATATAAACTTGTCTCTGAAGTTGTATTAAAGTATTTGTATGAACTTAAGCACCAGGCTCACCCCAGAGCCAGAGCAGGTTCCCACAGACCCAGGCTCCTAAACCACCCAGCACTAGGCCAACTCTCTTAGACCAAGGCACAAAACCAGTCCTAGTACCAATTAGGCCCTCACTAACCCAAAGCCAGGCTGGCACAAGTAGATAAGTCACCAGGGCTGCACCAGTGTCACACCACCCCTTCACACACTAAAGCTTCAGGCCAGCCTCTTTGCAAGACCGGCTCATGTAGATACAGGAACCAGACCCACCCCACTGCCAGACTGGCCCCAGTTCCAGGTCTATTCTATGGTTAGACTGCTATGTGGATCTAGGTTCCAGGCCTGCCTCAGTACCAGGCCAGTCCTCATGAAAATAGGCTATCAGACCACCTCAGCACCAGGTCAGGAATGCAAACCAGACACTAGACCAACTCCTATGGATTCAACCTAGATGTCTGCCCCAGTGAGCATCTGTGGAAGGCCAGTACCCATGGACCCTGGCACTAGGCTTAACACAGGTCCAGCTCCACCATGGAGGACTCAGTTTACACCCGACCCCAGTTCCAAGCTGTTCCTCAAAAATGCAGACTCAAGGCCTGCTCCAGTGCCAGGCCAGCCCACATAAACCCAGGTTCTAAACTCACCCTGGTGGACCCAGGCTCCAGGCTCACACCTGCAGACCCATGTGTCAGGTCTGTACCCATTGGACTCTAATGCAAGGCCAACCCTGTGGAAACAGATAGCAAGGTTATCTGCCTGGAGACCTCCACAGTCAACCTGCCCACAGTCTCTTCAACTGTTGGCTCACATAGGAATTCTAGACAAGCTGATTGGTGAAGGACTTTCCCAGCAGAAGCCAGACTGTAAAGGATAGAAGAGATGACAACTTCTTCAAATGCAAAGACACCAAAGCAAGTTTATAAGAATCATGAAGGATCAGACAAACATGGTACCACCAAAGGAAATAAATACATCAACAGTAATTGACCCTAAAGAAATGGAGATATATGAACAGTCTGACAAGGAATTCAAAATAATTGTCTTCAAGAATTCATGGGAATACATGATAACACAGATAAACAACTTTAAAAATTAGGAAAATAATGCATGAACAAAATTAGAAGGTCAATAAAAATATATAAACCATAAAAAGAAATCAAACAAATTCAAGAGAGGAACACAAACAGTGACCTGAAAAATTCAATAGAGAGAGCTGCAAAGCAGACTCAACCAAGCAAGAGAAAGAATCAGCAAGCTTGAAGACAGATCACTTGAAATTTGTCTCACTCAGAGGGAAAAAAAAAGTAAAAATAAAGTTTAAAAAGCCTTTAGTATTTCAGGAACACCATCCTGTATGTCAGTGTAAGTATTATGGGCTGCCCAGAAGGAACAGAGAAAGAAAGAGAAGCTAAAAGTATGTTTAAAGAAATGATAATAAAGAAAAAGGTCCCCAAATGTAGGAAGGGATATAAACATTCAGACCCATGAAGCCCAAAGAACTACAAAAGTGAGGACATAAAGATGTCTTCATCAAAACACAACAGAATCAAATTGCCAAAAGTTAAGGACAAAGAGAGAAATTTGAAAGCATTAAGGAAAAACTGACTTATCACATACAAAGGAACGATAAAACTATTAGCAGATTTGTCAGCAGAAACCTTGCAGGCCAGGAGAGGGTCAGATAATATATTCAAAGTGCTGAAAGAAAAAGAAAGAGAACTGTCAACACAGAATACTCAGCAAAACTGTTCAGAAATAAAAAAGAAATAAAACTTTCCCAAACATAATCTGAGGGAGTTCATCACCACTGGACCTGCCTTAAAGGGAATACTAAAGGAAATTCTTCACACTTAAAACAAAAGTGAGCTGAAATGAAAGGACACTAACGACATGAAAACATATGAAAGCATAAACTCATTGGTAAAGATACACTATTCTAACTCCGTAGTAGCCTAGAAATAAACCCACATACATCTATTAACTCATCTTTAACAAAGGTGCCAAGAACACACAGTAGGAGGAAGAAGAATCTCTTCAATACATGGTGTTAGAAAAACTGAATATCCACAAACAGAAGAATGAAATTTGACCCTTATGTCACACCGTATACAAAAAGCAAATGAAAATGGATTGAGATCTTAAACGCAATACCTGAAACTATAAGGTTAGTAGAAGAAAACAGGAGAAAGAAAATCTTGATTTTGGTCTGGGCAATGATATTTTAATATGATACCAAAAGTACAGGTCACAAAAGCAAAAATAAATGAGTAGTATTGCATCAACTGAAAAGCTTCTTCACAGCAAAGGAAACAATCAACAAAGTGAAAAGGCAATCTAGGGAATGAGAGAAAATATTTGCAAACCATGTATATGATTAGGAGTTAATATCCAAAATACAAAATGAGCACATACAACTCAATAGCAAAACAATTAAAAATGGACAAAGAATGAGAATAAACATTTCTCAAAAGAAAATATATAAGTGTCCAACCAGTATATGAAAAGATACTCAATATCACTTATTATTAGTGTAATGCGAATCGAAATCATAATGAAATATCACCTCACACATGTAGGATAGCTATATCAGAAATAAAGATAAATGTTAGTGAAGAAGTGGAGGAAAGAAAACCCTTGTGCACAGTTGGCAAGAATGTAAATTGGTACAGCCATTGGGGAAACAGTATAGAGGTTCCCCCCAAAATTAGAAAGCTTCTAATCCAGCAATCTCACTTCTGGTTGTATATCCAAAGAAAATGAAATCAGTATCTTGAAAAGATACCTGTATTCTATGTTTATTGGAGTATTATTCACAATACAAAGATATAGTAACAACCTAATTGCCTGTTGGAAACTTAATGGATAAGAAAAGTGATTTTGTATATATGTATAAATATTATTCAGCATTAAAAGAAAAATTCTTGGAAAAAAACTACTTTAAAGTTCATATGGAACCAAAAAAGAGCCTGCATTGCCAAGACAATCCTAAGTCAAAAGAACAAAGCTGGAGTCATCACGCTACCTGACTTCAAACTATACTACAAGGCTACAGTAACCAAAACAGCATGGTACTAGTACCAAAACAGAGCTATAGACCAATGGAACAGAACAGAGCCCTCAGAAATAATACCACACATCTACAACCATCTGATCTTTGACAAACCTCACAAAAACAAGAAATGGGGAAAGGATTTCCTATTTAATAAATGGTGCTGGGAAAACTGGCTAGCCATATGTAGAAAGCCGAAACTGGAACCCTTCCTTAAACCTTATACAAAAATTAATTCAAGATGGATTAAAGACATAAATGTCAAACCTAAAACCATAAAAACCCTAGAAGAAAACCTAGGCAATACGTTCAGGACATATGGGTGGGCAAAGACTTCATGTCTAAAATACCAAAAGCAATGGCAACAAAAGCCAAAATCCACAAATGGGATCTAATTAAAGAGCCTCCGCACAGCAAAAGAAACTGCCATCAGAGTGAACAGGCAACCTACAGAATGGGAGCAAATTTTTGCAATCTACCTATATGACAAAGGGCTAACATCCAGAATCTACAAAGAACTTAAACAACTTTACAAGAAAAAATCAAACAACCCCATCAAAAAGTGGGCAAAGGATATGAACACTTCTCAAAAGAAGACATTTATGCAGCCAACAGACACATGAAAAAATGCTCGTCATAACTCGCCATCAGAGAAATGCAAATCAAAACCACAATGAGATACCATCTCACACCAGTTAGAATGGCGATCATTAAAAAGTCAGGAAACAACAGGTGCTAGAGAGGATGTGGAGAAATAGGAACACTTTTACACTGTTGGTGGGACTGTAAACTAGTCCAACCATTGTGGAAGACAGTGTGGTGATTCCTCAAGAATCTAGAACTAGAAATATCATTTGACCCAGCCATCCCATTACTGGGTACATACCCAAAGGATTATAAGTCATGCTGCTGTAAAGACACATGCACACGTTTGTTTATTGCAGCACTATTCACAATAGCAAAGACTTGGAATCAACCCAAATGTCCATCAATGACAGACTGGATTAAGAAAATGTGGCACATATACACCATGGAATACTATGCAGCCATTAAAAAGGATGAGTTCATGTCCTTTGTAGGGACATGAATGCAGCTGGAAACCATCATTCTGAGCAAACTATCACAAGGACAAAAAACCAAACACTGCATGTTCTCACTCATAGGTAGGAATTGAACAAAGAGAACACTTGGACACAGGGTGGTGAACACCACACACCGAGGCCTGTTGTGGGGTGGGGAAGGGGGGAAGGATAGCATTAGGAGATATACCCAATGCAAATGATGAGTTAATGGATAAGGCACACCAACATGGCACATGTAACACATGTAACAAACCTGCACGTTGTGCACATGTACCCTAGAACTTAAAGTATAATAATTTAAAAAAGAAAAGAAATTCTTCCATTTGCAGAAACATGGATAAATCTGCAGGACATTATGCTAAACAAAATAACCCAGGCACAAAAATTCAAATATTGCATGTCATCACTTATGTGTAAAAACTAAAATAATAAAACTCATAGAAACAGTGAATAGTATGGGGTTTGTGAGGGGCTAGAGCAGGGAGAAATGGGAATGTTGGTCAAGCTGTATAAAGTTGCATTTATGTAAAATAAGTTGTAGAGCTAAGGTACAGCAAGGTGACTATAGTTATTACTATAGTTTTTTATATAGTACAGTAGATTTAAGAAGGTAGAGCTTAAGTTTCTCACCATACCAATAAAAATGATTAACTATATAAGGTGATGAGCATGTTAATTATGTTGATTATGGTGATCATTACCCAATGTATACATATATAAATCATCAAGTAGTACATCTTGAATATAAAAATTTTTTTGTCAAATATACCTCAATAAAGTAGGAGGAGGGAAAGAAAAAGAGCATTTGGAATCAAGTCCTTTAAAATGGCTGCCATTAATTTCATGCCCTCAGTGCTCTAGATCTCAAGCAATCAATAACATTTTTCCAAAAAAGGTTTTATATTAGATGAAAAAACAGCAACTCTTTCTGTAGCATGAGTCAACAGGGGAACTACATGAGGTGCCCACTCTGGAATTATGCCATCTTGCCATTTAGGTGGCATTCAGCTTTCTTAGAAACCTGGGTTCAGATAGGAAAAAGGGACTCTCACAGGCTTAAGTTTTAAATATAGAGAATTCAATTCCCCATTCAGGATGGGCATTTTTCAAACATGTCTCTCCAGGATATCTGCTTCTAAGACAAAGTCTTTCCATCAAAGGAGATAATTAATTCCTGGGAGAGAAAGCAACAGCTACAAGACAAGGTCTCTGAATCTTTGTAGAAACCTCTTTAAATACACATGCAGTACAAGTAAAAATGGTTTTTTTGTTTTTGTTGTTGTTGTTGTTCACATCTCCAGAGCAAGATTCATCATGAGCTGAGTGACTCATTTAAATGTATTTCCTCCACACTTTCTTCATCTTGCCCTGAGGGGACCAGAGCCATGTCAAGAAGAGCAGTTTTTTGTGAAAATGTTCAGAGGCTTTAGGCTAGAAGAAAATATTTAGACTTACAAACAGACTTTCTTAACAACTGTTGATTTGATGTTGAATCATCTGAATAAGCTCTTTTGAAGGGTGAAATACCTTTCACATTGAAACTTACTTATTCCAAGAAAAGATAATTTCAAATAAGATTGTGTCTGAGCACCCCTAAACATCATTAATATCATCAAGGACTACTAAGGTAAGTTTTTCAATAGCGCTGAAGCTTACCAAAGATTGTTACTTTCTATGTATAGTAATCAGTATTTTTCAACACTTTTCAAATAGAGTAATAGAGTCTTGCATTCTCACTCCAATTCTTCAAAAGGTAGTTGTTAAATATCATTAACCTAATTTGATAGTTGAAATATTTGAGGCTTACAGAGATTAAGCAATGTATAGAACCCATCTCTCTGATATCAGGTACCATACTTTTGCCGTGAGACACCTCCTTAGTGAGTGAGACAAGTTGTGAGGACTAAAACAAAATGTAAACACACTTCACACACACAAAAGATGTAAATATAAATATTAAATGGCAAATCATCAGCTGATTAGTCCAAGCACCAACATGGAGAAACTTTCCTGGGATCACTTGCTATGAATAATATAAATCCCTGTAGCTTCTTGAAAAGGAAAATTGGAGATCTTTCTTCGTGAGCTTAATGCATGGTCAAATGCTTCTCTGTATTATATTGATCACACTGTCAATTTATCGTGCCTCCTAGGCTTATACAGCCATAAAAGTAAATGAAAGTCCTGTGTATGTCCCTAACAGGAGTATATTCATATATGTTCTCCCAATTAATTCTCATAACAGTATGTGAGGTGAATATTATTATTATTTTATGGATGATAAGATTAAGATGTAAGGTGCCAAGAAATACACCCCAGTTAAAAGAAGTTATAGTTTGAAAAACAAGGATTCTAATCTGGTCTTTCTGATTCTCAAACTAACACCATTAATAATTGTGATAAAGGTTTTTAACACTTTGCAGAAGATTCTGGCCAGGGTCCCATGCTTTGGAAGGGGGTTGAGAAGGAATGGATAGTGCTGACATAGAGACTAAGCAAAAACAGCCCTTCAATGAATGTAATACCACATTTTTCTTAATATTTAGGAGTTTCAATATATCATTGTGTCTGTATGTCTGTCTGCTGATAAAGTTGCTTCATATAAACTTGTCTCTGAAGTAGTATTAATTATAAAAATTATGGCCATATCAAAGGGAAATTACCAGTTCAACATTGTTTATTGTAACAATATAAAGCATGAGTTAAGACTTTGGAGGGAAAAAATTAACAAGCATAATCTGAAACTTAATATTGGGTGCAGCCTTGATTATCTGCTCAATCTTGGGAGGAACCTTAATTTCTCTGTGCTTCTGTTTCCTAATGAGTAAATAAGTATAAAAAGACAATAGTAACTAATACATAGGTTTTCGGTGAGGATTAAATAAGCAAATGTCTGTAAAAGCACTTGAAACATGCTATGTTCAGTAAATATTAGTTAATATTAACACTATAACTATTAATATTAGTCACTGAGATTGTGTCCTCATCTGTAAAATTGATACAATGAGATCATGTGTGCAAAGCACATTCTACAATGTCATGCTCATAGCAATTATTCAAAGGTGTATATTATTAGCTATAATAAAGTTAATAGGACTTAGATAATAGATTGTGAATTCTTTTATAGCAGCTCTTATATTCTTTCTTTACATTTTCATCACAAATGCACTGTTATTCTTATGTCAACTACTCTAAATAGTCTGCTAACTAAGTTCCATTATCTGGCTTCCAGCTCCTTACTGGATCTCAGCCCACATCATAAAAAACCCACAAAGACCTTCACTAGAGATGTATCCAAGAATTCCCCTTCTTCAGATTCCTCTGTATCATTTCACTCATATTGTGCGTAACATTTCACATTTCATTATTTTCTAAAAAAAAAAAAAAAAAAAAAAGCAAATTTTGAGCTTTGCATTCATATGCTTTACATATATATTCTATAATCTTTTCAGGCTTAGTTGCCACTATGTGTGCAATCATTCAACTTTCAGTCATTTCAGATGATTAAATATTCACAGATGGTCTCCTGCCTGTGTGCCACGAAAGTTTCTTATGTCAAAACTCTTAGCACAGTCCTCACCAGGGAGGCAATTTGAGGAAACTTCCAAAACTCAAAACTTTTTTCCTATCTCAGAAAAAATCCTCAAATCACAACCCAGTAGAACCCAAGAATTTATTATATTACATATTACAATGGAGAAGTTTAACAAATTTAAAGATGTATTAATAAAAATTGTTTTCTTTTCAGGTAATGTAATTAACCATCATTTGAAATACATGGCAAATAGAAACAATGTGACAGAGTTTATTCTACTGGGGCTTACAGAGAACCCAAAAATGCAGAAAATCATATTTGTTGTGTTTTCTGTCATCTACATCACCACCGTGACAGGAAATGTGCTCACTGTGGTCACCATAATTGCCAGCCCATCATTGAGGTCCCCCATGTACTTTTTCCTGGCCTATCTCTCCTTTATCGATGTCTGCTATTCCTCTGTCAATGCCCCTAAGCTGATCACAGATTCACTCTATGAAAAGAAAACTATCTTATTCAATGGATGTATGATTCAAGTCTTTGGAGAACATTTTTTCGGAGGTGTTGAGGTCATCCTACTTACTGTAATGGCCTATGATCACTATGTGGCCATCTGCAAGCCCTTGTACTATACCACCATCATGAAGCAGTGTGTGTGTAGCCTGCTAGTGGGAGTGTCATGGGTAGGAGGCTTTCTTCATGCAACCATACAGATCCTCTTCATCTTCCAATTACCTTTCTGTGGTCCTAATGTCATAGATCACTTTCTGTGTGATCTAAACCCTCTGCTCAATCTTGCCTGCACTAATATCCACACTCTAGGACTCTTCGTAGCTGCCAACAGTGGGTTCATATGCCTGTTAAACTTTCTCTTGCTCCTAGTCTCCTATGTGGTCATACTGTACTCCTTAAGGACCCACAGCTTAGAGGCAAGGCAGAAAGCCCTCTCTACCTGTGTCTCCCACATCACAGTTGTCATCTTATTCTTTGTGCCCTGCATATTTGTGTACACGAGACCTCCAGCTACTTTACCCATTGATAAAGCAGTTGCTGTATTTTACACTATGATAACTCCTATGTTAAACCCCTTAATCTACACCTTGAGGAATGCTCAGATGAAAAATGCCATTAGGAAATTGTGTAGTAGGAAAGTTATTTCAAGTGTCAAATAAGTGTGACTGGAGCCCAACATGATTCAACTGAGGCAAGGGTCGAAAGGACATTTTGGGTAATGTCAGCAAGGAATTCTTATTGGATAAATAAAATATTAACCACTATGATCAATACATTATGCCTTGAGGGGAGTCAAAATGGGTTCAAGAAAAAGGAGAAAACCTAACCATGTATTATTCTCACAAACTGGGAAAATTCTACCAATTTGGGGCTTAGTTTCACCAGCTTCATCCATATGTATGAAACTCATAGGCCTTCCTTCTAATAAATGTAAAATAAGTAATAAAATAAATATATCTATATTTAGTAATAATGTCCGTAAAAAACAGAGAGGCATTACTCTTATCCCCATTTACCAAAGAGGAAACTTAGAGAAGTTGACAGTGTCAAAATAGAAATATCAAATAGACAGCAACCAGAATCTCACTGATTTCCCAAACCATGTGCTTAACTACCATGATACCCTGCCAGGCAATGATGACAGAAAGATCAGATCATCATAACAGCTATCATTTATTGAGATAGGGACTATGCCGGACACATTGTATATGTTAGTTCATTAACTAAAAATATAACTTTTTCATTAATAATTGTTTCATTTTTATATATCAAAATTGATGGCCTTTGTTTTCTGAAACATTATGCTATCTAACTACTTCAGGGCTATAAAAGCAAAGAACTATTTAGCATCTGATGGGTAAACAATGAAGTTTATACCATGATTCCAAATGTCCTTGTAGGCTTCAGAACCATTTTGTATCGCTCACATTACTCTTTTTATACTGATAATCGACCAGAAAGAGTGATGGTTCAAATAAAGAAGATGTTTTGATATCAAGGAGAAATTTCTATGTATTAAATATACAGTTATACTCCATAAAATACTTGCCTGATAGATAACAATAGTTCCTACAAGGTACCATGTCTGGTATACCATAAACATAGAATCAATGAATAACAGGATTAATGAAAATGAATAAATTCAATAAAATATAAAGCAAAAGTAGTAGTGGAGGCTAGGACAGTTTTTTCTACCTTCAAACTAAGAATTCTGGTTGGACCTCACAGGGAAACTACATTTTTTCATTCTTATTGAAACAATGAGAAAGAAATTGAAACTGCATTCTCAGCATATGAACGTATAGTTTATCTTGATATTTTTCCTACCCCCAGTAAGATTTTATTATCTTATGTATATGGGCTCTTTATATTTTTCTTTAATCAGTTTGCTTTTTAGTAACATTTTCATATTAAAAGCTGTTTTGTTTGTTGTTTTTTGCTTTTTGATTTTGACATGCAGTCTCTCTCTGTTGCCCGGCTAGAGTACAGTGGCACGATCTTGGCTCACTACAACCTCCACCTCCTGGGTTCAAGCAATTCTCCTGTCTCAGCCTCCCGAGTAGCTGGGACTACAGGAACCTGCCACCATGCCTGGCTAGTAGAGATGGGGTTTCATCATGTTGGCCAGGATGGTCTTGATCTGCTGACCTAGTGATCTGCCCACCTCAGCCTCCCGAAGTGCTGGGATTACAGGTGTGAGCCACCACACCCAGTCTAAAAGCTGTTTTTCAAATCATATTGCTACACACAAAGCAGTTTCAGGATAACTGTATTCCACTTATTCCTTGCATTCTTTATTCCTTAATCAACAAATAGTTTTTATCCCCAGGAACGTATCAGGCACATCGATAGTTCCTGGGGCTTAGTGGTGAATAAAGAGAAACCAGGGTCCTCTTTTCACGAAAGTTAGGATCCTCTGAGAGACTTCAAGAAGAGAACAGAGAATTACAACATAAGACTATCAATAGTAAGAGCATGGAATTAGAGGGCTGTGAAAGCATGTTAGAAGGACACACAACAAAGACCTAGGAGATCTAAAAAGAATTCCTAGATGAAAAGACATCAAAAACAGAAGCTGACCAGGCACAGTGGCTCACGCCTGTAATCCCAGCACTTTGAGGGGCCAACGAGGGCAGATTACCTGAGGTCAGGATTTCGAGACCAGCCTGGCCAACATGGCAAAACCCTGTCTCTACTAAAAATACAAAAATTAGCTGGGTGTGGTGGTGCATGTCTGTAGTCCCAACTACTTGGGGGGCTGAGACAGGAGAATCACTTGAACCTAGGAGGCAGACGTCGCAGTGAACCAAGATCTCGCCACTGCACTCCAGCCTGGCTGACAGAGCAAGACTCTGTCTCAAAAAAGAAAAAAAAAGGAAGCCAAAGGGAGAAAAGGAATCAGCAGAATGAGTGGGCATAAGGTTGAGCTAAGAGTGTGTCTATGAGAGGGAATAAGTAACAAAGGCCAGAAGATGAGAAAGAGTAAGCAGGAAACCCAAACAATTCAATAGGACTGTAATTATCAATTTATCTATTCATTCAACAATTATTTATTGAACCCACTGTGTGCCAGAGTAGGACACTGAGATTGTAAAAGGGAAAATACAAGACATAAAGCAGGAAAGTAGGATGTTTTGTAAGATCAAAAAGGGTCTCATAATTGTGTTAAAACTAAATACTAAGTACCAGGGAGAACATAGTGAAAGTACTTTTAAACTAGCAAGAAACGTATTTGGATTTGTTTTGGGAATGATAACTCTAGCTGCAGTATGGGAAATGGATTGAAGGGTCAAGCCTCCCAAGAGAAGAGCAATTAGGAGGTAATTATAATGATTTAGGTGTGGATAAATGGGGGTCTGAACTTTGGTGACTCCCAAGAGATACCGAGTGTTAGGGACACTGTTGCATCCAACTCAAATGCCCTTTGCCTGGTAAGTGAACTCCTGCCCCACCTGCTATGTCTGGGCTGCTAACAGCTCACAGTACCACCCTTCCCTGGACAATTGCACCACAGAAAAAGGGAGGTGCCACACCCAGAAGATTATGCCCACCGTCAGGGCCCAGCAGTGGCCAATGACTAACAGACATGCAAGTTTAAAAGGTTATTGTATAATACAATGTATCCTCCAGAGCTTCAATGGCTCCAGACTCAAGGCAGACTTCAGTTGAGACCACATCTGAAGCCAGACTCCACTTGAGATCATGTCCTTTCTTCCCTCTACCATAACTAGCTTCCCTTAACCCCTTTTCCTTATAAGTCACTTTTGTGAAAATTCTCATCTCAGATCTGCATCTAAGAAACCCAAACTAACACAGAGCAATAGAGACAGTTTAAGATACATTAATGAATTTTAAGGAAAAGAACTTGATACAGGATGAAGATTAGAGAGAAAAGAGTCATGGATGAAACTCCGTTTCGGCTTCAGAAGGAGGATACTGAGATGGAACAGAGAAAAGATGAACCTGCTTTGCCAGCTGAAGAGGCCTCCCCACCTCTAGTAGAACCTTCCCTTCACCCTTAGTGGAAGAAACCTCTTCACCCCCACTGAAGGTTTAACCTCACATTGCCTAAGGAAAATTGTATGTCCTTCCCTGAAGCAGTTTCCCAGCAAAACAATGTTGATTTCCCTCAAGACCCATCTTCATCATCCCTCTTTGCTTCTAGACCATAACTAGACTCAAGGTTAAACTCCGCTGTGTAAGGTTAAGCTGTGGTGTGGCAGATGGCATCTGAACTCACTCCCAGAAGATGATAAACGTTAACTTTAGAACAAATCAAGAAAACTTGATTTGAATGCAGATAAAGCAATGTCCTTCCCTAAAAAGTCTTGAGTTTATCACACAGTTTCAGTCAGGTTAGCTGAAGGTGGATTAGTAAGGGAGTGGGGAAAGAGAAAACAGATGTAGGATTTGTAGGATTATTCTATTTATCTCTAAGTGCTCATGGAACATACACACAATAGAAAATACGCTGGGCCACAGTACAAGATTCAATACATTTCAAAGGACTAAACCATACAGAACACATATCTGAAAATAGTAGGCTTCAACTAAAAATTTATAACAAAAATATAACTAAACATCCCCCAATTATTTACAAATC
The DNA here is from genome assembly GCF_024542745.1 of Macaca thibetana thibetana. NCBI lineage: Eukaryota > Metazoa > Chordata > Mammalia > Primates > Cercopithecidae > Macaca > Macaca thibetana. Next base: position 17,214,776 of record NC_065591.1, read on the forward strand.
AAGCAACACAATTCTAAATTATTCATATATTAAAGAAGTGCCAATGAAAAATTTTTAATGAATTTTAACTGAAAGGCAGTAAAAACAAACAAACAAAAAATACTAGATGCAGCTAAAGAATTGCTCAGATGCTGCTATAAAGACACATGCACACGTATGTTTATTGCAGCACTATTCACAATAGCAAAGACTTGGAATCAACCCAAATGTCTAACAGTGACAGACTGGATTAAGAAAATGTGGCACATATACACCATGGAATACTATGCAGCCATAAAAAAGGATGAGTTTGTGTCCTTTGTAGGGACATGGATGCAGCTGGAAACCATCATTCTCAGCAAACTATCACAAGAACAAAACCAAACACCGCATGTTCTCACTCATAGGTGAGAACTGAACAATGAGATCACTTGGACTCAGGAAGGGGAACATCACACACGGGGGCCTATTATGGGGAGGTGGGAGGGGGGAGGGATTGCATTGGGAGTTATACCTGGTGTAAATGACGAGTTGATGGGTGCTGACGAGTTGATGGGTGCAGCACACCAACATGGCACAAGTATACATATGTAACAAACCTGCACGTTATGCACATGTACACTAGAACTTAAAGTATAATAAACATAATAAGTATAATAAAAAATATATATATATATAGCTTTAAATGCAAGTACTAGAAAATAAAAAAGATTAAAGGAAATGAACTAAGCTTTCATCTCCAGAAGCTAGAAATAGTAGAGCAAAATAAATGCATAAAATGTGATATAATATGAATAGAAGACAGATATACTTGAAATAAAATTAATTTAAAAATAGAGAAAATACATAAAGACAAGGGTGGGTTTTGTGTAAAAATTAATAAAACTAATGTCCTTAGCAAAATGGGTTTTAAAATATAAGAAAAAAAACCAATTATGAGAATCGGCAATGAAAAAGCTATGCTGTAGATTCTACAGATCTTAACAAGATAATAAAAGGACATTACAAATGAATTTTGCTAATGTCCTTGCCAGTTAAAAAGAAATGAACCTCTGCTTTGAAAAATACAGCTTTCTATTTTTTGTCATCTAAAAATGTCTGTAAAAACAATATTTCAATTGAATAAATGAAATACGTGCATCCTCCATGTGCAAAGAGTCTTACAAGTTAATAAGAAATCATTCATCTACAAAATGGGCTAAAGACAAGAACAATTTCCAAAGGAAGAAAAATGAATGGTCAATAAACATATGAAAAAACTTTCAACTTTGTCAGTAACCAGAAAAATGCAAATTTAAAATATTTTGTACTAAGCAACTTTCAATTTTTATTGACAAATAATAATTGGACATATTTATGGGATAGTGATGTTTTGATACATATACAGTGATTAATTTGTGGTAATTAGCATATCCATTATCTCAGACATTTATCATTTATTTGGGAAAACACAACTTTCTAAACACACACACACACACACATACACACACACACACACAAGCAAAACCTGAATAACATACATGTGCTAAATTCGCTCTTGAAAAATTTTCCCCTGACTTCTCCCAAAAATATCAAGATTACATCCCATGTAGCTTTATCAGTGAATTCTACATTTCACTCTTAAAAAATACTACCAATTTTATATCAACATTTTCAGGAATTAGAGAAAATGAAAAAGGGCATTACAAGAAAAAATATCAGATAAATATCTCTCATTAACACAGACAAAAATTCTAAACCCAATATTTAGCAAATAAAATACAGCCATATATAAAAATAATAATGTATCATGAGCAAGTAAGTTTTGTCCCAGGAATGAAATGTTGATTTCACATTCAAAATCAATTCATGGCCACATGCGGTGGCTCATGCCTGTAATCCCAGCACTTTGGGAGGCTGAGGTGGGCAGATCGCTTGATCTTAGGAGTTCAAGACCAGCTGGGGCAAAATAGTGAGACCCCCATCTATACCAAAAAAAAAAAAAAGTTTAATTAGCTTGGTGTGGTGGCATGCACCATAGTTCTAGCTACTTGGTAGGCTGAGGTGGAAGGATCGCTTGAGCCCAGGAAGTTAGGGCAGCAGTGATTGGTGACTGTGTCACTGCCCTCCAGCCTGGGCAACTAAGTGAGATCCTGTCTCAAAAAAAAAAATCAATCCATATAATTCATTGCATGAACAAAATTAAGTAGAAAAAAAAATGTGATCAATTCAATAAATAGAGAAAAAACTTGATAAGATTTAACATACGTTCATGATTTTTAAAAAGTTTAAGAAAACTAGGAATAGAACTTCCGCAGTAGGATAAAGCCTATTAACAAACATCCTACAGACAACAATGTACTTAATGAGGAAATACTAAAAACTTTCTCTGAGAGTCCGGAACAATGCAAAACTATCCATTATAACTACATCTATTCCACACTGTGCTGGAGAATCTAACCAGGGCAATAAGGCAAAGGAAAGAAATAAGTGGCATTTATAAAAATGACTAGGAAAAATTTTAAACTGTCATTATTTGCATACAACAATTTTGTGTGTGTTGCAAATCAAAATTTATAAACTATTAAAACTAATACATTTATGAGATGCTACATGGTAATAAAAACTTACAATTAAAAAATATGCAACTACAAGATGACTGACTAGATTCAGATGGGGTGTACCTCTTCCACAGAGCGGAACCAAAATATCAAGTAGATATTCATACTTTAAATAGATCGTCTGAGAAAGAGCACTGAATTCAACAGAGGCAACAGCAGACACTGAGGGTGAAGGAAGGAAGGAGACATGGGGCTGCCTGTTTGGGGTTGGTAGGAGCCAAGAGCTGCCCCAGACCCAAAGAAGGGGGAAGTGAAGGAACCCCAGAGCTCCACATTCCTGGGGCAGACTTCTAGAATCCTAGCTACAGGAGAGTCCCTCAACCCCCATAGGCCTCCAGACTGGCATAGACAGCTGTCTGGAGATCATGCACGGGTGCTTCTCAAACTTACATGGTGTCTCACAGACTTCCAAGCACTGGGCAGCTGGAGCATGGTGCCATTCTGGGAGCCCATTACCCAAGGATCTCTGTCCTGCCCTGAGGCTGCCCCTGCCACTGCTGGCTGTTGGGCCAGGTAGTGAGAGGGGAGGCCAGGTGCTCTCACGTGCCTCAAGGAGAGGTTCCACTGCTTCTACTGTGGGACTGAGGTCATTTGGACCACATACCCCATGCCTGCCAGTCTCTCCCAAACCTGCCTGCCTAGCCATTCCTATGGAGAGAGGACCACCCTTCCAAGTGGCAGGCCCACAGTGCAGCCACTGTTGCCCTACCTGAGTGTTCCTCCAGTGGCCAGGGACCAGCTTGCCCTCCCTATCACAGCCAGCACTTGAGTCCAGGGACCCCGAGGACAAGGCTGTTGGCCTGGTCCTATCCCTGCACAATTCAAGCATGTCATCCAGGAGCATGGAGATGAGATCTGTGATCTGCTCTGATGTGATCTGGAGCCCCCACAGTCAGAAGTGAGAGGAGAGTGTGGTGTGGGTTCATGCTGTGGCACAGGAGCTGGGAACCCCTCCCTTCATAGGACCAGACCAGGAAGGGTGTGGCTTGAGAGTCAAGGTTTCTGCCCCAGACAGGGAGTTTCAAGGCCTGGGGAGGCTTTGACATCTGAACCCAGATAGTTTAGGATGGGCCTAGTGGTTCTAGCCAGCTGCTGGTGGCTTGATGCTATAGGGAAACCCATGGGGTTGGAGATTTGGGGGTGGAGCAGATCCCACTGCCACTTCCAGCTGCTGATTCATGGCCACCCCTCCCCCTAGCATGAAGGTACTTTGATGCAGCAGAAGTGCCTCTGCCCCTCTCTGGATGGTTGCCCCAGTAGCCTGAGACCTGACCCCAAACCCCCAGCAGAATCAGCACTTGCACCAGCCTTGGAGAGCCTGGTCTAGGACTTCCCAGACCCAACCATGCCTGGCTTTGCCCCATCCAACCACTGCAGCAGCAGGGCATGGGACAGGGAGCCCTGGGAGTTCCATGGCCCCACCCCTTACATAGGACACCCAAACCTTCTGTAATGAACAAAATCCAAGGAAAAAATCCCACTGCTACCTCTCTCCTGGAAATGCCACCTACTGGCTTGGAAGTCAACCTGCACAGCTTATTAAACTGCCCACACAACTACACAGTGCTCAGCTGGCTCGTATCACAAGTGCCACCTACAGACCTGCAGGTAAAACTAAACAACCCAATATCATCCCTGCTGACAGAAGTGCACAGTGCTGGGGAATAAAATAAGAGACTTCCCCCCGCTGATCTCTGCAGGAGGCAGTGATCCCTCTCACATGCCCAACTGACTGTCGCTACAACCTACAAAAAACAGTATTTGAGAAAACCATTACACTAAGGCTATCTATCATCAAAAAATTCGTAGATTTGGCCCCTTGGAAGTACCCAGAAGCTAAAGGGCCCTACACAATATATCCTACAGTGTGGGGAAAAGAAAGAGAGATCAGCCTGTTACTGTGTCTATATAGAAAGAAGTAGACATAAGAGACTCCATTTTGTTCTGTATTTGAGATGCTGTTAATCTGTGACCCTACCCCCAACCTTGTCCTTGCAAGAGACATGTGCTGTGGTGACTCAAGGTTTAATGGATTTTGGGCTGTGCAGGATGTGCTTTGTTAAACAAGTGCCTGAAGACAGCTTACTGGTTAAAAGTCATCACCATTCTCTTAATCTCAACTATCCAGGGACACCTACACGGCCAAAGGTCACAGGGACCTCTGCCTAGGAAAGCTAGGTATTGTCCAAGCTTTCTCCCAATGTGATAATCTGAAACAATGCTGCTAACAGGTTTATGGGGATGTTTGCACATGCATGTCAAGGCACAGCATTTTCTTTTGAACTTATTCATGTCACAGAGATCTTTATTCATATGTCTTACTACTAATTTCCCCCCTACCATGATCCTATTGTCCAGCCACTCCCTTATCTTTCAGATGGTAAAGATAATTATCAATAAATACTAAGGGAACTCAGAGACCGGTGCCGGCGTGGGTCCTCTGTAAGCTGAGTGCCAGTCCCCTGGGCCCACTTTTTCTTTCTCTATGCTTTGTCTCTGTGTCTCATTTCTTTTCTCAAGTCTCTCGTTCCACCTAACGAGAAACGCCCACAGGTGTGGAGGGGCAGGCCACCCCTTCACTACAGTCACACCCTTAAGAAAGGAATAAAGTTCCATCCAAACAAAAGTAAATCCAAAAAGGAACCAGCATTGAATTCTGGGACCGTAGGAAAAAAGTGTGTTGTGACACACCCAAAAGATCATACTACCTCTCTAGCAATGGACACTGCTCCCACATCCCAGCTGCTCCAGCTTCAGCCACAGCTCAAAGGGATCCTAGCACAGCTCCGGTTGCCACTCTAGAGGGCACAAGCCATAAGCTTTGGCAGCTTCCATGTGGATTAAGTCTACAGATACACAGAGTACAAGAGTGAAGGTGACTTGGCAGCCTCCATCTACATTTCAGAAAATGTGTGAGAAAGCCTAGATGCCCAGGCAGAAGCCTACTGCAAGGGTGGAGCCCTTATAGAGAACCTCTAACAAGGCTCCACACAGAGTCCCTACCAGGGCACTGCCTAGTGGAGGTATAAGAAGGGAGCTGCTGCCTTCCAGAACCCAGACTGGTTGAGCTTGCAACATTAGCATGGAAAAGCCACAGGGCAGAGCAGCCCAAGGCTTTGGGAGCCCACTCCTCACAACAGTGTGCCCTGGATATGGGACATAGAGTCACAGGAGATTATTTGGGAGCTTTAAAGTTTAATGACTGCCTTGCTGGGCTTTGAAATTGCATGGGGCCTATACCCCCTTTCTTTTGGCCGAATGTTTACCCAATGCCTGTACTACTATTGTTTCTTGAAAGTACATAACCCATTTTGATTTTTCAGGCTTGTAGATGAAAGAAACTAATCTCCAGATGAGACTTTGGACTTGAACTTCGTACTTTTGAGTTAATACTGGAATGAGTTAAGACTTTGGGGGACTATTGGGAAGGAATGATTGTATTTTGCAGTGTGACAAAAACATGAGATTGAGGGGGACAGGGGTGGAATGATAGTTTTGATATTTGTCCCCACCCAAATCTCATGTTGAAATATCACCCCCAATGTTGGAGGTGGGGCCTAATGAAAGTTTGGGTCATGGAGGTGGATCCCTCATGACTTAGTGATGTTCTCATGATAGTGAGTGAGTTCTCATGAGACTGGGTTATTTTAAAGTCTGTGGCATCTTCCCCCCACTTTGCTCCTGCTCTGGCTGTATGACATACCTGCTCCCACTTCACCTTCCACCATGAGTAAAAGCTTCCTGAGGCCTCCCCAGAAGTCAAGCAGATGCCAATGCTATGCTTGTACAGCCTGAAGGACTGTGAGTCAATTAAACCTCTTTTCTTTATAAATTACCCTGTCCCCGGTATTCCTTTATAGCAATGTAAGAATGGTCTAACATATTCACCATCATAAAAACTTGCAAAAGTATAAAATTTATGAGTCTCATAAAGCAGTTACACAACTGAAACTACAAAGCCACTAGGTAACAATTACCATTATGACAGAAACAAAAACATATCAATGTCCACTGTTAATGTAAATGATTAAATTCTCCACTTAAAGGATATAGACTGATGGAAGGGATTTAAAAAAAAAAACATCCAGGCCGAGCCCGGTGGCTCATGCCTGTAATCCCAGCACTTTGGGAGGCTGAAGCAGGTGGATCACCTGAGGTCAGGAGTTCGAGACCAGCCTGGCCAACATGGTGAAACCCTGTTTCTACTAAAAATACAAAAATTAACTGGGTGTGATGGCACACATCTGTAATCCCAGCTACTCAGGAGACTGAGGTAGGAGAATCGCTCCAGGACAGTCCATAAGGCCCCATTCTATTGAGAATAGAGGAAAGTTTTGCTTTTGTTTTCTGGTCCCGGACTTTGGGAGTGTGTCAGTTTGTTTTGAAACCAAAAGTTGAGAGCAGAAAAGGTGATTCCATGCAAAGTTGCAGTCAGTTCTTCATCGCCTCAGAAGCCGAAGGAGAGAAGATAGTAGCAGAGCCTTCTTCTAGAGTGTCTCTATTCTCCACCTCTGGATGTCATCATATATGAGTGCTTGGCTGAGTGTCACTGATTCTCAATGGCAATGTGGGAAAGCATGGTACCTACTCCAAGTCACACCATTCTGTCTTGGGGTAGAAAGAAAAAATACATACTCTTGAATTCATCATGAGAACATGTCTTCTAGATAATCATCCTACAGGAAGTCAGTATCTCTGTCACTTTAAATTGCCCAATCTTTGGTAGTTGGAAATTCTGCCATGTAAGTCCCCTGGGTCAGTCATTAATAAAAATCTCACAATCTCCGAGAGTAATCAGACACATGACCTTGAATACCGGCATTCCCCATTCTTCAGAGCAACCATACTACTTAGACCAGACATGGGTTCAGAAAAAAATGTATTCTCTAAACTCCGACCTTTGCCTAAAACCACCCCATATCCTAGGCTAGGCTCAACAATGCCACAATTAGCAAAACAGCCCTATAATGAAGGTTTCCAAATCTTATCCTAAACAATAGCCACAGACATATCTTTAACCCAAGTTCAACTGCATTTCTAAAACCAGCCACTAATGACGTTTGTGGGTGCCAAGTGAGAGTAAATGAAGGACCTGACTATTGCTTTGCTAAACATTCCAACAAGGCCAATTACTAATCCTCTGGGTACTTGAAACGTCAATGCATTGCCAAATCCTGAAGTCTGTGATAGTCTATTTAAAGATTTCTCTAGAGTCAATGAAGAAAGAATTACAAAAAAGGACCTGTGTGCAAATGATAGCAGCAGAGACAGGAACCAAAAAGATGAAGATGTGTTTGGGAGACACCACTCCTGAGCTTAGTGGGTTTCTAAGAAAATAGAATTGAAAGAAGAACTTGAATCAGAAATAAAAGGAATTCTCTCACCACATTTTTCAGGGACTCAAGAAAGCAAAATTTCATCAGAATAGATTTGAGAAAACAATATCCAATCAGGTGGATTTGATTCACTTATTCATTTTATAGTTGCATTTTCCAAATTTGAAGAATTTTGCATTATTCCTAGTTTTTAATTTGGACTGAATATAGTCCTAAGAGATCTGAAAAATAGATATATTTTGAAGATTGGCTTATACATTCATAGGAACCCCAGGAAGTGAGTAGACACTAAATCCTAGAGATAATGAAGTTCTCTAACTGAAACAGCTTGTTTTCTTAGTAAATTCAGACTGACAATGGAAAGCAAAATAAACTGAAACGTCAGAATTGAGAGAGCCGTCTAGAGAATTCCAGCATCCCACTTGTCAGCTGGTAGAGTCTATTTGTGGCCGTGTTCCACGCCTGCAGGAGAAGAAAGCGGTGACCGCACTCAAACTAAAATGGAGGAGTCCACAATCAGCTAGATCCAGGTCAGTGAATACTAAATCTTTTCTCTCAAATTTTAAGCAGATTAACTTGTTTTAGCCAATTTGTTTTCAGTGAAGTAGTCTTTGTCATTACATACCCGACTTAAAGTTTAGTATTTTTCTCTGAAAATGAATTTGGACACACTGACATATAAAATATCAACAGAAAAGTCTATGCATAATGTTGCCAGACCAGGCCGGGCGCGGTGGCTCACGCCTGTAATCCCAGCACTTTGAGAGACCGAGGCAGGTGGATCACGAGGTCAGGAGATTGAGACCACCCTGGCTAACACGGTGAAACCCCGTCTCTACTAAAAATACAAAAAAAATTAGCCGGGCACGATGGTGGGCACCTGTAGTCCCAGCTACTCGGGAGGCTGAGGCAGGAGAATGGCATGAACCCAGGAGGCAGAGCTTGCAGTGAGCCGAGATCATGCCACGGCACTCCAGCCTGGGCCACAGAGCGAGACTCCGTCTCAAAAAAAAAAAAGTTGCCAGACCAGATGCTGCTAAGAACTACTGAAGTCACTTTTAAAACATTATGGTTAACATTTATGTCTCACTGAATGCACTGATTCTGTAGATTTCTGTTTGTCATGCTTGAAATGTTTTTCCCCTTTTTGTGACTTCCATATTGCTACATTGAAGTTAGAATTGGTGAATTAAATCCATTAAGAATGATTAACCATATAGTCACCATCTACAGAAGCCACGAATAAAGAGGAAGCAACTTAGCAACTGAGTTTTCCTGAAAACCAAAGATATTTTTACTCACCTTTAATGAAGCTCAGAGGTCATGATGCTGACTGATTTCTGTTTCTAGAAATTTTTGAGGAAAACTATGTGGTTACACTTTTGCCAGGGATTAGGGAAAGAAGGAGAAAAGGGGGAGGAGAAGAAATAAAATATCTTACACTCTTTTGTAACAACATGTACTTACTCTTGAAGCTCTTGGGATTATTCAAAAACATCTACATTCTTAAATATATTCAGTGTTTTCAGGTAGCAATACAAATTTCCAGTTGTTTACCAGTTAGCAATGAAAACTACAAGTTCATCTTAATTGACCAAACTTATGCCAAAAGAGAAAACTGCATTATCTCAGGTGACCCTAACATTTCTGTCTTGCCAATAGAAAACTCAGGGAAAAAATCATGACTCATTTAATTCCATTTGTTAAGATGTGAGTGGGGAAATATATCTAATCCAGTGTATAATTCTATATGTGATAAAAATCCAACCAAGAGGAAAATGTATTTATGAAATATCATTAAATTGTATAACTTGGCACCACTTACATAGCCACGATTAAAGATGCAGAAAGAGTGAGCATGAAAAATAAGGGTCATTGATAGGGATGGATGCAACATTCAGGGATGTTGAATGAATTATCCTCAATGAGTTGTTATTGCGATAGTTATCCAGCATTCCAAAAGAAAAATATCTCCATTTACAGCTCTGTCTCTATCTGTGTACATGTGCATTTATATGATAGAAAAGGACAACAGATCACAGAACACAGCAGCTTAGATTTAGTAAGGCTTTGCACTTTAGTATCTAATATGCATATTAGTATCTAATATACATACTGGATTCATATACCTATAAATAACCCTAACAAAAGAAAGTATTATTTCAAAACATTTGTTATTGATAAGATTTGTCCTCTCTAAAAATGAAAGAAAGCCGTATGTGAAATTGTAGAGCCAGAAAGGAAGTTTGGAAGTCAACATTTAGAACAAGATCTTGTTTTATTGTGGTACTTGTAAGATATTATCACTATTTCATTAATATATGAATTAGGAGAAATCTAATCTTCTGTTCCTCTTTACAGCTCTGCAAAACAGCAGAGGTGAGTGGCAATGTAGCTCCATCACCCCCAAAAACCAGGACTAAAGAGGTGATGAAATATTTTAGTACTGAATTTAAAATATCATCATTCAGAAATACTGTTTTTTTTTTTCAGATCAGCCATATACACACAACCTGAGCTATGAAAAAACATGAACAATGTATCAGAATTCATCCTGCTGGGCCTCACTCACAATCCAGAACTGCAGAAACTCTTGTTTATTATGTTTTTAATCACCTACTTGATCACATTGGCAGGTAACCTGCTCATCTCAGTCATCATCTTCATCAGCCCAGCCCTGGATTCCCCCATGTACTTTTTTCTGTCCTGTTTGTCCATTAGAGATGTTTTCTACTCTTCTTCCATAGCCCCTAAAATGATCTTTGACTTGATCTCTGAAAAGAACACCATATCCTTCAATGGCTGCATGACTCAGCTCTTCGCAGAACATTTCTTTGCGGCAGCTGAGATCATCTTATTAAGTGTCATGGCCTACGACCGCTATGTGGCCATCTGTAAGCCCTTGCACTATGCAACCATCATGAGTCAACCTATGTGTGGATTCCTGATGGGGGTGGCTGGGATTCTGGGATTTGTGCATGGAGGGATCCAGACTTTGTTCATAGCCCAGTTACCATTCTGTGGCCCCAATGTCATCGACCACTTTATGTGTGATTTAGTACCTCTTCTAGAGCTGGCCTGCACAGACACTCACACCTTGGGGCCTCTGATAGCTGCCAACAGTGGATCATTGTGTTTCCTCATTTTTTCCATGCTGGTTGCTTCCCATGTCATCATCCTGTGCTCCCTAAGGACTCATATCTCTGAAGGGCGTCACAAAGCTCTGTCTAGTTGTACCTCTCATCTCTTTGTTGTCATCTTATTCTTTGTCCCTTGTTCATACCTGTATCTAAGACCTCTAACCTCCTTCCCCACTGACAAAGCTGTGACTGTGTTTTGCACCCTATTTACACCTATGTTGAACCCTTTAATCTACACCCTCAAAAATAAGGAAGTGAAAAATGTCATTGAGAAGCTCTGGAAGCACATAATGAAAACTGATAATAAATAAATCTTATGACACAAACATTTAGGCAACAATATCTGGTGATATTTTATAGAGATTTATTCTATTTCTTGATCGATGAAACTTGGGACAGTCAATTATCTTATCCTGTCTCCATCAATTTTTATTAGGAGGACATATAGTAGGCTGCGCTGACATATTCATTAAGGCCCAGTAGTAGTGCCAACAGCCCATGATACTTTTAGGAGCCCTTGAAATGCTTAATTTCTTTAAAAGAAGAAGAAGAAAATGAATATAATCTAAGTACAACTGGATTATATTTCTCTTTATACCAATACACTCATAAAATACAACTTTTAATACTTTTTATGGAGGAAAGAACTTACAAGGGCAAAAGTTTCAAGGGCTCACAAAACTTATATTGTTGTCCTGCTTGTGGGTATGAAACGGATTGACAGCAACATTTTTGACACCTTTCATACCCAGCACTACAGCTAGAATGAAGTTTTATTTTACAAGAGGACAAACAACTATATATGAAAGGGCTAAAAAGAGCATTTTCATGAAAACTTACTTTTAAAAAATTATATCTCCATTCTCTATAGTATACAATATCTACAAAAAGAATTGAAAGTTTTTTTTTTTTTTTTTTAGACAGAGTCTCACTCTGTCACCCAGGCTAGGGTATAGTGGTATGATCTTAGCTCACTGCAACCTCCACCTCCTGGGTTCAAGCGATTCTCATGCCTCAGCCTCCCAAGTAGCTGGTGTTACAGGTGCACACCACCATGCTCAGCTAATTTTTGTATTTTTAGTAGAGACGGGGTTTCACCATGTTGGCCAGGCTGGTCTCAAACTCCTGAACTCAGGTGATCAACTCACCTTGGCCTCCCAAAGTGCTGGGATTACAGGCGTGCACCACCGCACCCAGCAAGAATTGAAAGTATTATTGACTGGAGCAAAAGAAATAGATTTGATAAATATAACTGATAAAAATAACAATAAAGTTAAGGCAAAAAATATCTGTACATTAAAATCAGGTTTAGACGCCAGCAAAGGAAAAGAAAGCTCTGAAAACTAAACAGCTGTCATAGGAAATTGCCAGAGACATAGAAGTTTGTGTCATGAAACTGGATGACAGTGATCACAAATCTAGATTATAGAAAAGAATCCATACCATGAATGCAATGAAATGCTAAAAGATTCAGATATAGTCAGATGCTTTGAAGTTAGGGATTAAGAACCTTGGATCAAACAGACTTGATTTCTCACCTGGTCACCGCAGTAATTAGCCTTATCAATGTAAGCAAATCTTTTAACCTCTCTACCTGTTCCTTCATCAGTAAAAGGAAAATAACATTACATTTTTTTTTCAATTATGATAATTAAATGATTTAAATTGAAACCATGAGTCAGCTGAAAAGTATTAAAAATTGCTCCAACACTGAATACCCTTCAGGGCTGTCACGTGTGCAGCGAACTGCAGTTCCTGACAAACGATAACAAGAACATTACTACTCTTCTTCAGTCCCCACAGGCACAGCAGGATTCAGTGTCTGTCTCAGACCACTGCATTTCAAAATCTAACATTAATGTCATCCATTTACACATACAGACAGCACAACGGTAGGTTGTTTTCTTACCTAGGACACTTACTGGAGCCAGCAACCAGGTCTTTGGAAATTAAAGTCTATCCCATCACTTACTTTCTCTTCTGTTCTGAGATGAAAATACTCTTCAATGTCTCTGCAGTTACAAATGAGAGAGCTGGTGGGAGCCACTGGGAGATGCCTGAGCAGAACTAAGTTTAGAAGCTCTGATGAATGAAAGATCCCATCCTGTTCTGGTCCTCTGAAAGAAGGAGAAAGAAGAGTCAGTGCCAGGGACCAGAAGATCTGTCTCTGTACTGAGCTCGTGGTTCCTGTGGGAGAGCCCAGAAACATGTTTTCAGGAGAGCATTTCTAACTTATGGAGTTGCACATCACCAGATACGGACATTTTCTGTGTTCTCAGGACTTTATATCAGGTCACATCTTGCATACAATGCCTTTTTAAAAATAAATGCATTGTCATAATTTCCTATCAGTGCCTATTTTGTAAATACATGCAAGCAACAGTATGTTTTTTAAAAGTAAATGTATCCTTTTAAAATGTAGTTGTGTATCATTTGACCCAGCAATCCCATTACTGGGTATATAACCAAAGGATTATAAATCATGCTACTATAAAGACACATGCACACGTATGTTTATTGTGGCACTATTCACAACAGCAAAGACTTGGAACCAACCCAAATGCCCATCAGTGATAGACTGGATAAAGAAAATGTGGCATATATACACCGTGGAATACTATGCAGCCATAAAAAAAAGGATGAGTTCATGTCCTTTGCAGGGACATGGGTGAAGCTGGAAACCATCATTCTCAGCAAACTAACACAGGAACAGAAAACCAAACACCGCATGTTTTCACCCATAAGTGGGAGTTGAATGATGAGAACACATGGACACAGGGAGAGGAACATCACACACTGGGGCCTGTTGGGGGGTGCGGAGCTAGGGGAGGGATAGCATTAGGAGAAATACCTAATGTAGATGATGGGTTGATGAGTGCAGCAAACCACCATGGCACATGTATACCTATGTAACAGACCTGCACATTCTGCACATGTATCCCAGAACTTAAAGTACAATTTTTTAAAATGTAGTTCCCAAGAAAAACAGAATGAGAAATAATATAAAAACAAGAATAATGCCAATTGTGATAATGATTATAACTAATTTTTATTAAGCACTTTCTGCGAATAAAGTCCTGACCTAAGCACTCACTTTATGTTTTATATGTATTGGAAGCAGTGAATTTCTTTTTTTAGCATTTTATCTGACAGATAAAATTGCATATATTTATCATGTACAACATGATGTTTTAAAATATGTGTACTTTCTGGAATTGAGGTGGATCAGCAGGACTTGCTTTCCGAGCACCAGTCACAACCCTGCTGGTCAAAGCAGGATGCAGTAAAGAAACTGACTGAAATCAGCTAAAACCAAGATGGCAATGAAAGCGACTTCTAGTCACTCTCGTTGCTCATTATACTCTAACTATAAAGCATTGGCATGCTAAAAGACACTCCCAACAGTGCCCTGACAGTTTATAAATGCCATGGCAATGCCCAGAAGTTACTTTATATGGTTTAAAATAGGAGGAACCCTAGGTTCTGGAAACTCTCCACCTCTTTTCCAGAAAATTCGTGAATAACCACCCACTACTTACCATAATTAAGGAGTAGCTATAAATATACCTAGCCAGCAAGCAACGAGCACTACTCTGCCTATGGAAAACCTTGCTCTGTCTATGGAACAGCCATTTTCTTGTCCTTTGTTGCTCTAATAAATTTACTTTGTTTGTTCTGAATTCTTTCTGGCACAAAGCCAAGAAACTTCCCAGGCTGAGCCACAGTTGTGGGGTTCATCTGCATCATCTTTCCTGGTGACTACAAAGGGACCAATAATGTGAAGGGACTAACGAGCTGAAGGGATCTGAGGGAGACATTTACCTGAACCCCAAATTAAGACCAAGTGGCACCATTTGGCCTTCATGGATGGGAGAGTGTCCCCTTTGTTCACCCTCCTATTCAGACGATTGTTTCTATTCAGGCCTTTTTGTTTCTTTTGTTATTTTGAGAGGTCCCTCATTGCACTCTGGATTTTTTTACATTCCCTCTTGGATTGTAGGTTAGAGTCCCACCCTACGGGCAGTCTTGGTCTTTGTCATATCACCATTTTCAGCGGCCTCCTCTAGTCCCTCTTTTTCCTCAACCAAAATGCTTTCTTCCCTTTTTGTGGAATTCAGACTATGAGAATCCTGTCACCCTATTTTTTGGGGGTGGGGGTTAAAAAAACTAAGAATTTTATTGGCACAAATTACTGGTTTCTATCCCATATTTTCTCAACTATCATTTTTTATTTTGTATTTTTTACTTTAAGTTCTGGGATACATGTGCAGAACGTGCAGGTTTGTTACATAGGTATACATGTGCCACGGTGGTTTGCTGCATCCATCAACCCATCATCTAGGTTTAAAGCCCCACATGCATTAGGTATTTTTCCTAATGTTCTCCCTCCCCTTTCCCCCCAACCCCCAACAGGCCCTGGTTTGTGATGTTCCCCTACCTGTGTCTATGTGTTCTTATTGTTCAACTCCCACTTATGAGTAAGAACATGAGGTGTTTGGTTGTCCATTCCTGTGTTAGTTCGCTGAGAATGATGGTTTCCAGCTTCATTCATGCAAAGGAGATGAACTCATTCTTTTTTGCTGTCACCCTATTTTCACCTCTCCTTCTATACTTTGCTTATTACAACACCTCTTTTCTTGTATTCCATTTGCCAGTGGATGCAGTCATCACTCTACTGCTCACTCATATCTCATAATTCACTTTCATCACACCCTGCTAACTGTACTTACACCCTCTTTGCAGGAACTGGTGACAACTTCCCCACTGACCTTTCTTGAGAAAAAAAGGTGAGAATTTAAAAGGGAAAATAACTGGGCTCTCACTAGACTTAGAAAAACTTCTGTAGAGATCCTCATTAGACACGGGGACGATGGTGAGCATCCCGAAAAACTCACCACTAGGGTGCCTTTTAGGCAATTGGAGCAAATTCATATTGACAGCTTCAAGAGAAAGAAATTCATTTCCTGCTGCAATACCATTTGGGTCCAATACAAATTGGAAAATCAAGAAATTTGGCCTAAAAATGGTTCTTTACATTATAATACTATTTTACCGTTGGACTTATTCTGTGAAAAGGAAGGAAAATGGACAGAGGCCCCTTATGTACAGGTGTTTACAGCCCTTAAACAGAACCCTCACTTAAGGGAGAGCTGCAGGATGTGTCTGGCTCATGTTACTTCCGGATACCAAGAAACTGCACTTCCTAGATGATACCCTCCTAGATGCTCTCCCTAGGAGGCCCACATGCCCCCTGGAGCCTCCTCAGTTCCCTGAATCTGAGGGGAGTCCACTAGTTCTCCAGTACAGGATTTCACCTAAGGTCATCAGACATCCCTCCCGCTTAGCCAGTTAGGCCCAACCTGTACCCCCTGCTGCTTGAGGAAATAAGCCCAACCAGTACCACCAGGAGTGAGGCCCCATATCAGCCCCTAAAATGGAACCTGTGTCCATTGCAAGAGGTAGCTGACAGATATAGGGGAACAATCAGAGTACATGCGCCTCCTTTTGTGTCTGATTGGATTTTATGCAAGGAGAAATTTGGCCCATTTTTGGAGGATCCAGGGAAGTTTACAGAGGAGTTTGTTAAATTGACCACATACTTTGACTTAACTTGACAAGACTTGCAAATATTATTGTCCACCTGCTGTACCATAAGATAGAAACAAAGGATTCTGGGTACTGCCCATGAATACGCAGATGGAGTAACTGCTTGAAACAAAAGCCATGCCATTTATCACGTGGAGGGAGATGCAGTTCCAGACCTGGACCTCAGTGGGATTGCCAGAGGGGTTCCCAAGATTTCAAATGCAGAAATCACATGGTAACTTATTTAAGAGAAGGTGTGGAAAAGTGTATGGTTAAGCCAGTTATGACGAGGTTACAGAAGTAACTCGGGGAAAGAAGAACATTCTGCTCTGTTTCAGGACAGTATGGCTGAGGCACTCAGGAAATATACTAATGCAGACCAGACTCCTGGGAAGGGCAAGCTCTCGTAGGTGTGCATTTTATTACTGGATCTGCCCTTGACTTAGAAGGAAACTACAAAAGGCAGAAATGGGACCTCAAACACCCAAGAGCCAACTCTTAAACACGGCCTTTGGAGTAGACAACAATAGGGGCAAGGCAGAGGAGGTGAAGAAAATCCAAAGAAATAGCCAAAAAGCACAATTGTTAGTGGCTGCCTTAAACTCCGTGCCACCTCAGGATTACCCATTCTGAGAAAGTGTCACGAAATCGGCCTCTGGAATGTCCAGGTGAGAGTCCCTGACTTGCTGTCCCCTGGGCCAGTGTGTTTTCTGTAAGCAAGAGGGCCATTGGGAAAGGGACTTCCTCAGGCTCTGGAGAAAGCCTCGGCCACCCACACTCATAAAGGCTGAGAGAACAGAGGATTGAATGGGCCCGAAGTCCTCCATGGTTTCCACTGGACATCTTGCCATCTCCACAGAGGAGCCTTGGCTAACTCCTGATTTGGTAGGTAAGAAGACAGTTCTTATTGGGTAAGAGTTCTGACCCATTTCTCAGGGCCAGTGTCTTCCTGCTCTTATACCATAACAGAGATTAATGTCCAAGAATTAGGAGATTCACCCACTGCCTTGGTTACAATGTGCGGGACCATAGGTTTTAAACCTGAGTGCCCTATGTCTTTACTGGGAAGAGACTTACATTCCCAATTACAGGCCACAGTTCAATTTGAGGAGCCTTATGATAAGGCAATGGGCCACGAAGGGCTCTAAGTGCATAACTTAATACAGACAGATAAATAAAAGACCTCGCTTCCACTGCATGTTACTTCTCAAGTAGACCCCTCTGGGAAATAGAAGTTGCTGGTAGAGCTGTTAATGTACCCTCAGTCCAGGTTACCTTGAAGCCCAATATTGGTTACCCATGGAAGAAACAATATCCATGAGACCTGAAGCACAATCGGTCATACAACCCCTGATAGCAAAATTTCTAAAGTATGGACTACTACAACCCTGGCAGTCCCCATGTAACACCCCCATCCTGTCTGTAAAGAAAGAAAATGGGGAATACAGATTTAAGACCTGAGGACAGTTAATGAGGTAGTAGTCCCTGTCTACCCAATAGTTCCTAACCCTTACACAATATTGACCCAAGTCTCTGAAGATGCTAATTGGTTCACAGTATTAGATTTAAATGTGCTTTCTTTTACATACCTTTACACCCAGATCTCCCAGTATATTTTTGCTTTTGAATGGACTATCCCAACCTTCATGCTATATCTCAGTTTACCTGGACTGTCTGTCTTAGGGACAGTCTCATCTCTTTGGGAATGCATTGACAAAATAATTAAGGGAATTATAGTTAAAGAATGGATCCATTTTACAATATATAGACGACCTATTAATTTCCAGCCCTACTAGGGAATACTCTGATAAAAGTACAATTCAGGTCCTTCATTTTGGGAGAAAACAAGGGTATTGTGTATCCCCCACCCCAAGCACAAGGCCTAGATTTCTGTTCAACATGTTAAACACTTGGGATACATGTTCCCTCCTGGGACAAGGACCCTAGCCCAGAAACAAAAAGAGACCATCCTGGCACTTCAGCCCCTTCAGAGTAAGAAATAGTTAAGAACCTTTGTGGGAATAACTGGATTATGCTGGATTTGGATTCCTGAGTTGGGGCTTATAGCAAAACCACTCTATGAAGGTCTAAAAGGGAATGATCATGAGCCTTTGAACTGGGATGGAACCTGCCAACAGGCATTTCTGACCTTAAAAGAAAAGATGGGAACAGCCCCTGCTTTGGGACTCTCAAACTTAGAAAAACCTTTCACCCTCTATATGGCTGAAAAACAAGGGACAACTTTGGGTGTTCTAACTCCAAGGCTCGGGAATAATCCTAGACGAGTGGCTTCTCTAAACAGCTGGAACAGGTGGTAGCTGGATGGCCAGGATTCTTGCAAGCTATGGCCACCATCACTCTATTGGTAGAAACAGTCAGTAAATTTACCTTGGAGCACCATTTAGATGTTATGACCTCCCCATCAAGTACGGAAGGTTCTAGAGGCAAAAGGACATCAATGGCTAATAGGAGGCCAGTTACTTAAATATCAGGCCCTTCTGCTTGACATCCCCAGATGTTACCTTTAAGGTATGTTAAGTTTTAAACCCTGCTACCCTGTTCCCAGACTCCACATCCCAAGAAACAGATCCCCAATTCATCCACTCGTATGTGAAAACCATGAAACAGACCTACTCTAGCAGGTCTGACCTTAAAGATGAGCCCCTGATAGCTTTGATGTTTTGTGGTCTACAGACAGGAGTAGCTTTATTCATAAAGGAGTAGTAAAGAAGGCAGGTAATGCTATAGTTAACCAAGAAGAAGTTATTAAGGCCAAAGCTTTACCGCCCCAGACTTCTGCTCAAAAAGTGGAATTAATTGCTCTAATAAGGACCCTCCAACTGGGAAAAGAGTCAATATTATTTACTCACTCTAAATATGGGTTCCTGATGTTCCATGCTCATGCTGCCTTGTAGAAAGAAAGAGGACTACTAACATCTAAGGGGTTCCCCATGAAACATCACAGAGCTCTTAGAACTTTTAGATACTGTCCAGCTCCCAAAAGAAATAGCAGCTATTCATTGCAGGGGACACAAAAAGGGAGACATGTCTTATTAGAGGAAATACTCTGGCAGACAGAGCAGGCAAGGCCACTGCTACAAGAAGATCAGTGCCACTGGCCACTGCACTAATGCCTATACTCCACCCATGTCAGCAGAATCATACTATGCACCTGAGGAAATGAAACGAACAGAAAGAAAGGCTTACAAAAAGAGTCCCTCATGGTAGTTGCTAGAAAGCAGTAAACTTTCTCCCCAAGGCTGAGCAATGGAAAATAATTAAGCATTTCCCTAACTCCTCACATTTGGGATGGAATTCTCTCTTCAAATCGGTTTCCCAAATATTCTTGGAGAAGGGACTGTTCCTGACTGAAAAAGGGGTCACCAGGGCCTGTGAACTCTGTGCCCATAATAACCCAGGAAGCCACCTACTCAAACCTTTATAACATCAAGGAACCCTGGGGAAGACTGGCAAATAGACTTCACTCAGACTGCCTTACAGAGTACTACAATATTCGCTAGTACTTACAGCCACTTTCACCAGGTGGATAGAAACTTTTCCCGCAAGGACAGAAAAAGTATTGGAAGGGTCCAAATTCTTACTTAAAGAATTTCATCCCAAGGTTTGAATTACCAAAAAGCTTGCAAAGTGCTAATGGACCCTCCTTCATAGGGAAGGTGACCCCGCAGGTTTCCTCCATCTTGGGCATTGGACATTACCTGTCGTCGTCGTTCCTCCTGGAGGCTTCAATCCTCTGGTAAGGTAGAAAGAGCCAACCATGCTTTTAAAAGGACATTAGCAAAACTCTGTTGGGACACCTGGGAGGCCTGAGTTTTTCTCCAATCCATAGCCCTCTTGTGCATAAGGAGGGCTCCAAGAGGAACCCTAAAACTTAGTCCATTTGAAATAACCTATGGAAGGCCCTTTCTAACTTCAGATTTCCTGTTTGATGAGGAGACACCTAGAACGCTCATTCATATGATCAACTTAGGCCAGTTTCGAAAGGCCTTTCAAGAATATGGAAATAAAGCATTTCCCTTTCCCACAAAGGAAAAGAATAAGTCCCCTCTTGAATCCGGGACTTAGTCTTACTGAAAACCTGGAAAGAAGGGAGGCTTCCCCAAGGATCTATTACGACCAAAATAAAAAGCCCCTATCAGGTGTTGTTAAATACCCCCGTGCTGCTGTGAAACTTCAGGGAGTCACTAGTTGGGTACACCTGTGTAGGATTAAACGTATTTTCTCATGAGTCCCTGCAGGTGTGAGAGAAGAACACCACCTACACTTGTGAGCCGCGAGAAGATTTAAAGCTGTTGTTTCACAATCACACAGATAAGTAGCATGACAAGGAAAAGTATGTGCAGTAATAAACCACACCTGTTGTTCTTATGGTAACAATTCAGAGTTAGTTGAACTGCAAGCTCAAGGCCTTCCACCCTCCTGCAACTCTTTAAAATTAAGGAAGAGTGCATAATCTCTGAGGGGAAAATGAGGTCGATCAGCAGGGCTTGTGTTCCAAGCACCAGTCACAACCCCAGCCATGACGCACAGCTGGTCAAAGCCCCAATTTTGGGGTTTGCCTGCATCAGAATGGTTAAATCAAGCGAATTAACATATGCATTACCTCACATAGTTATCCTTTTTGTGGTGAAAACACTTAAAATCTACCCTCTTAGCATTTTTTAAGAATACAGGATATCGTTATCTACTATAGTCACCATGCTGTACAATAGATGTCTTGAACTTATTCCTCCCATCTAACTGAAATTTTGTGTCCTTTGACCTACACCATGAAGGCAGCGATTTGTGACCTTAAGTTATTTCTGTGCTTACCTGTTTAAGCCTCAAAGCACGGAATTTACCTCTGTCTAAACTATTTCATTATTTGAACATAATTGTGACCCTACTCACAGTAAACTGTCAGTACCAACAAAACAATGATATTGTATTTATAATTATGATGGCTATTTTTAATTTACTTGAGTGTTTATTATGTGCAAAGTACTTTATATTCTTTCTGTTATTTGTTAATAATTCTCACTGCCGCTCAATGAACATGATAACCTTGATATTCCCATTTCATAAATTAAGAAACCAAGAGACAGAAAGGTTAATTATAGTGTTCAAGGTTAAGTAGCTAAAATTTGGGTTAGAGAGAATTGTGGTCTAAGCCTGTCCAACCCAAACCCCTCATGCTTTGCCAAATTCTATTCTGCTTCCACTTAATATAAACAAACAAGTTAGTTGTCTTAAATGTCTTATATTTACATTGAAATTGTCTTCTTGAAACTCTTTGGCCTTCTTTTTTTTAATAAATGTTATTGCATATATCACTTTTTGAACTAATTTGCAGGTGAACTAGTTTTCAAAGACAGATCAGGCTGAAAATGTTGTGTCTGCAAAGAACCAGCTAGTGATTTGTCAGTAATTCATAACTCCAAAATGTTTTGATTCACACATATCAGGGAACTTCTTTGAAATTAACTCTCTTTTTCTCCACCTGCACCACTTTGTACGTGAAGGAACAGCCCATAACTTATACAGTGCTACTTTCCTCTGATAAATCACAAAAGAAAAAAGTAGCAAATATTTTTATATGACTATGCATTCATTTTGATGTTGTTCATTCAAACAAAATTCCACTTGAGGGAGAGGGGTTCAAGAGAAGTGGGAAAAAAATGATTTTTTAAAGTTGCTTGCCAGTGCAATCAGCTGCAAAATAAAAAATCTCAAACACAGGTCTTCTCTTTTTACTTAACCAGTATATTTTCCACACTACTTAAAATTCAGAGGATTACATTATTTCTAACCTTTATTCTTCTGTGACCCTTTTCTCACCAGCAAGGAAGGAAACTTATTTATCAGGCTCCTATCACCTGCCCAACACTCATCTTCGTACACACTTTCCTCTTACAAGGGCATGACCTAAGGAATAAAATGTCCATTTATAGTTGAAGAAACGAAGCATCAGATAAGTTTATTTGCCTAAGTTGACTTGTAAGCTGAACAAATAAATAATTTAACCCTAGAGTGTAGTTTCCACCTTTTAGGTTGGCAGAGGCTTAACCAAGGGTGTAGATTAAGTTGAAGTTATGACAAAACAGCAATAATTGAGAAGTGAAGAGGTCTTGGAGGTAATGTGATGGGAGGGGGCCGTGGGGATCAGTGAAAAGACTGGCCTTGAATAGGAAGATAAGTGAGAATAATTGTCGGTGTAAGTAAAGGCACAGGGAATTCATGGGATCAGGAGAGGGGCACCAGCACAATATCTTAATTTGACTTCATCTAAAGAAAAATCTAAATTGTCTGATGTTTAGGTTTAAAAAACACATAAAAATACAAAGGAGAGAAAAAAACAAGTGCCGTTTTCTTATCATCAATAAGCTACTATTTTAAAGTCTAACATATCTGTTTTATGGGGTTTCTTTCCATTTTTAATTACACAAAGTCATGTGCTGATAGCTTGTGCTTGTTAAATTAAGATATAAAAAGTAGAAGTAAAAGGCTCCTCTGCTCTTCTACTTCTCAGGACAAAAAAAATACTATTCTCTGCCTTCACACACACAAATACGTACTAACACATGCACACACAGAGAAAATATTATTGACGTTTAGTGGTTTTTCTATCAATGTTATCATACTAGATGCATCATTTTCAACTTACTTTGCATTCAACATTGTTTTTCAGATTGATCTGTATTAACAAATAAAAATACAATTCATTTCTTGTAACTGCTGTACAGTAATCCACCATACGCCATGGTTGCCAACGCAATCCCCTGGTTGATTACTTCTATGTTTTATTACAAACAATTCTGTGGTGAAAATCCTTGTACATGTTTCCATGTAATGAAATTCTTAGGTATTAAGAATATCTAAATTAGTTGTTCTCTAAATAGATAACTGTGAGTGAATCAAATGGTTAGTACTTACTTTAACAAACACCACCAAAGAGCTGTCCATGCTGACTGTGCCACCAGCAGTGTACGACAGAGCCGCCACTTCCCATCTCTGGCCACACTTGATATTGTCAAGTGCTTTAGTCTTTGCCAATATGTGAAATATGTGAAAATGGATTCTTATTGTTACTATAATTGGCATTTCCCTGATGGCCACCAAAGTATTTTAAATGTTTGTATAAACAGTAAATTTTTTGTTTACACATTTTACCTATGTATATATTGGTTGTTTAGCTTTTTCTTCTTACACTGTAGCAGTGCTTTTTATATTCTGATTCTTTGGCTATTACACATGTTGCCAATACCTTCTCCCAGGCAGTGTCTGGTCTTCTGACTCTGTTTATGGTGTCTTCTTATCATTCAAAAGCAATTTATTTATTACACTGCCACATTTATTGATCCGAATTTTCTCTCTCATTTCAGAAAGCTTTCTCTGGCCTAGATCATAAATATATGCTCAAACAATATCTTCTATTAATTTTTAAAAAGAAATGTTTGAGTTTAGGATTTTTTTCATCTGAAATTTATTTTCATAGTCATGTAAAGTAGGAACTAATTTTATGTTAAAATCTTCAAGTGGCTTCACATTTTCTTACAGGATTGAGGCCAAATACACTGTGTCCTGAAAGCACGTACTGATTCTGTGACTGTAAATTTCCCTTTTCATTCCTCACATTTTTAGTTGATTCATCCGACTCCTTTTACTCATACTTCAACATTCAGTGAAATATAGCCTCTTGCATGTAATACTCCTTGATCCACTCAGTGTTGAAAACCCTTCACTCCTCTCCCGACTGTAGCTGGCTCACACACTACTGTTGCATTGTAACAGTAGTTACAATGCGTTGTGAAGTCATCACATTGTGAAGTCATCCATTTACATGCCAAGATTCTACTCTTGATTCTGAAATACCCCTTAAATGATGACCACCCTACTGTGTCTTCTCATGCCTCTAACTTATGAATGAGCTTATTCCTCTAGAACGGGAATGTTCTTTTCTACTTTTGTTCCTAACTCTGACTCGACTCTACTCGACTCTCCTAGGTTTGTTTTTTTCCCCCTAAAGATGCAGTCTTAGATGTGTAAAAATATTTGGCTGAAAGAGTATTTGCTGCAGTACTCTTTATAATAGCCAAAACTAGAACCAATCTAAATTCATTCATAGGGGTTCAGTTAAATACATTTAGTAAGGTTATATAATAAATACTAAACAGTCATCCATACTGAGTCACAGAAAAAATTTACATTATGCAGATATATATCAGGCATATATTGAAATATGAAAATCAGATTAAACAAATCAGTATGGAAATAAAATATTATCCCATATATTACATATCACATATATTTATGTCACATACCTATCATATGATATAGCGTATATAAAGAGAGGGAGGGGGAAATAGAGAAGAAAAGGGAGGAGGAGGAGAAAGAATGGGAGGAAAAGAGAAGAAAAGGTGATGAGGACTAGAAGAATATCTACCAAAATGCTGATAGTGATTATCTCTAGGTAATGGGCTAAAAAGTCGATTTATACAAGTGTGTTGGAAGATGTATGTTGACCATCTTTATTTTCCTATTTTCTAAATTTGCTAAAACAAATATGGATTATGAAGGAAAGACATTTTACATGGTCTCTAAAATGAAGATACAACTATCTTGGTAAACAAGATTAGTAATAATTTTTAATTACTAGAAAACTACTCAGAATATTTACCCATGTGTTTAATCTAGCAAGTTGAAACTTTTCAAAAGTAAGCAATATTTATAAGTTAACGGGGATGTCGTTCATCATAATTTGGACAATAAAAATAGGGGTGCACTAGTATTAGTCTTTTTGCTATTTGATATTTTAACTGTACCGAAAATCAGGGTACTTTAAATTATAACTAAAATAAGTGTGCTTTTCTAAAAAGTCTTTTGAGATAAAATAGTAGCAAGCTGGCCAAAAGACACGCTATTTTTTAGCGATCCTCATGGTGATTTCATATTTCTTAGTTAATTAAATAATACTTTTATCATCTAATAGCAGAAATGAATGGGTGCAGAATTCAAGGTCTCAGTGATAGCTAACTATTATTAATTAGCTTCCCTAAATGTGACAAAGTGAAAGAAGGCAACATTTCTTTTGCCAAAAATTGTGCAATTATCATTTTTTATTAGACACAGAGTTATGGGGATGAAACAAGAAATATTTCCTGATAATCTCCCAAATGTTGTGGAAGCTAATTTCTTGGAGATGAATTTTGTGCTTTTTGCGACTTTTTTAACTTTTAGTTTAGATTCAGGGGTACATGTGCAGGTTTGTTAAATAGGTATTGTCGGGGTTTGGTGTACAGATTATTTCATCACCCAGGTAATAAGCATGGCATAGTACCTAATAGGTGGCTTTTCAATCCTCACCCTCCTTCCGCCCTCTACCCTCTAGTAGTTCTTGGTGTCTGTTGTTCTCTCCTTTGTGGCCCTGTGTATTCAGTGTTTAGCTCCCATTTATAAGTGAGAAAGTGTGGTTTTGGTTTTCTGTTCCTGCGCTAGTTCACTTAGGATGATGGCGTCTCGCAGATTAATTTTGAATATTTCTTCCTATAACAGAGAAATTTCTTTTCATATAAATTTCCAGGTTGTTTTTTCTTAGTGTAAAAAGTGAATATGTTGTAACATGAGGAATTACAGACCATTTGTCCAACAGAGGGTAAGTTTAATATAAATTATGGGAGCCTACAATCTTAAAAAGTGAAGCTTTGGAAGGGATATGGTGGAGTTTGTAAAACCAGGGAAAAGATGGAATGAAAGTGGACCTACATTTTAGATTCCAGAATTTGAAATGAGAAGGCTTAGGTAAAATAAAAAGAAATGCCATGTTGTATTACTCAACAACAACAAAAATTACTCTAAAGGCAGCATGTATTTCAAGCCTAAAAGAGATAGAAAAACAAAAGAAAGCAATTTCTTTATAGAAGGTTAGGAAAGGGTTGAGGTGGACATGGTGATTTCAAATAAGCATGTTAGGAGTTCACCACGTGCCAGAAACTGCATTAAGAACTTTAGAGAGGGCTGGGCGCGGTGGCTCAAGCCTGTAATCCCAGCACTTTGGGAGGCCGAGGTGGGTGGATCACGAGGTCAGGAGATCGAGACCATCCTGGCTAACACGTGAAACCCCGTCTCTACTAAAAAAATACAAAAATTAGCCGGGAGCGGTGGCGGGCGCCTGTAGTCCCAGCTACTCGGGAGGCTGAGGCAGGAGAATGGCGTGAACCCGGGAGGTGGAGCTTGCAGTGAGCTGAGATCCGGCCACTGCACTCCAGCCTAGGCGACAGATCGAGACTCCGTCTCAAAAAAAAAAAAAAAAAGAACTTTAGAGAGATTATCTAATCTAATTGTCACAATAACACTTTGAGACGTGTATTATCATTACTTTTTATTTCCCCAGCTTTATTGAGGTATATAGGTGATGCCTTGAAAAAGAAAGAAATTCTGTCATTTGCGGCGAGGTATATGGACCTGGAAGACATTATGCTAAGTGAAATAAGTCAGACACAGATAGACAAATACTGCATGACCTCACTTATACGTGGAATCTAAAGTATCTTTACTTTTATTTTAAACACAGGCATCAGAGGTTTCTAGAAATCTCATCACTTTACTCAAGGTCATGCCACTAGCAAGCATAGAAAATAAAATTCAATACTATGCAGCCATAAAAAGGAATGAGATCATGTCCTTTGCAGGAATGTGGATGGAGCTGGAAGCCATTATCCTCAGCAAACTAACTCAGGAACAGAAAACCAAACACCACATGTTCTCACTTATAAGTGGGAACTGAACAATGAGAACATGTGGACACAGGGAGGGGAACAACACTCACTGGGGCCTGTCAGGGGAGGGTGGGGAGGGAGAGCATTAGAGAAAAGAGCTAATGCACACTGGGCTTAATACCTAGGTGATGGGTTGATAGGTGCAGCAAACCACCATGGCACACGTTTACCTATGTAACAAACCTGCACATCCTGCACATGTACCCTGGAACTTTTTAAAAATTAACTAAAGAAAATAAGATTCAAACTCAGATTATTCTGTCTCCAGAGCCAAACTCCTAACCTCTCTGCTATAGTGTATCAGCGATATTGCTGATGTCACAGAGAGTGACAAAAAGAAATAGAAGCCAGGCCTGGATACGGAAGAGCCTGCTATATATGGCTAAGTGTTAAGTAACATTTTGCCTCATGCTTCTACAACTCAATTAATTATCACACAGACTCAAATGATGTCAACATGGATTGCTACTTAAACATCTGGATGATGGATCAAAAAT
The DNA here is from genome assembly GCF_024542745.1 of Macaca thibetana thibetana. NCBI lineage: Eukaryota > Metazoa > Chordata > Mammalia > Primates > Cercopithecidae > Macaca > Macaca thibetana. The sequence goes on from NC_065591.1 coordinate 17,242,689, forward strand.
AACTCATTTTAAACTTCGGTTTAGGCATTTCAAAACTAGATAATCTTGATTAATTGACTAACCACATCAGTGAACAGAGTTTCCTCATTTCTAAAATAGGAATAATAATCATTCATACCATGTATATTTCATAGAGTAGTTTTATAATCAAATTATGCAATTCAAGTGAAAATACTAACTAAATAAATAATAAAAGTCAATGAAGGCTGGGTGTGGTGGCTCATGCCTGTAATCCCAGCACTTTGGAAGGCCGACGTGGGCAGATCACTTGAGGCCAGGAGTTCAAGACCAGCCTGGCCAACACGGAAAAACTCCATCTCTACTAAAAATACAAAAATGAGCTGGACATGGTGACGGGCGCCTGTAATCTCAGCTACACAGGAGGCTGCAGCACAAGAATCACTTGAAGCCAGGAGGTGGAGGTTGCAGTGAGCTGAGATCGTGCCACTGCACTCCAGCCTGCGTGATTTTTTTTTTTGAGACTCCGTACCAAAAAAAAAAGTCAGTGAAGATGAACTAATGCTTAAGATGGAATACAATTATACATGATAGAAAAAAGTAAGGCTTGGTTTGTTTCACTTACAAAAATAAAGTTATTTTTATTTCCTGCTTTACCACTCATTATTCACCTGTAGTTTCTTACCATGTAAAGAGCTTTCTCATGGCATTTTTTAACCTCTTCATTTCTCAGGGTATAGATGAGTGGATTCAACATAGGTGTCAGAATACCGTAAAATAATGCCATGCTTTTGTCTATAGATAAAGTAGAAAATAGATGCATATAAGTAAATATACAAGGTACAAAGAACAAGGCAACAACAGTGAAGTGGGTACCATCAAGATTGGCAAAAATGTTACGAAGTTTTGGCTGTGCCATGTGTTGAACAAGAATGTACCTCATCAGAATCTCCTATACATTGCTGTAGGGAGTGAATATTGGTACAACTGCTTTCAAAAGCAATTTGGCATATTTTTGGAAAAGTCGAACATTTGCATACCTTTCAACATAGCAATTCAGTCCCTGGGTATATGCCCCAGGAAAACTTTTCCACACAGACAAGAATGCTCATAACAGCCCTCATACAGCTGAATATGGAAACAGCCCAGGTATATTTAAAAAAGAGTAGTAAAATAATTATGGCATATTCACCCAATGAAATCTTGTGCAATAGTAAAAATGATGAAATACAATTACATGCAACAACAAGGATGAAATATTATGTTTTTGAAATATTTTTGAAATATTATGTTAAGTAAAGATAGCAAATCAGAAGACTACAAATGTATAACACCATTTTTATAAAATTAGAAATAAGAAAAATTAAGCAATATATGGGTTAGGTATATATACACATATGTTAAAGCTATTTTCATAAAGTAAGGAAGTCGTAAACCAAACGAGAATATTGGTTAAGGCAAAGAAATAAAATAGAGAAGACACATATGACACAAGTTATTAGGAATGTTCTTAAATTGATAAGTTCATAGATGATCATTAAATAATTATGAATAATTGTTTTATAACATATTAATATATAATTTTATTATTTATTACATATTACATATATTAAATAATACACATATTATTTGTATCAAATATTTTTAACTAATAATATTTTTAAATCTTTTATGAAAGAAATCAGCCATGGGGTACCCTCTCACCTCTAGCCTACCTTCCTTTTCTGCCTTCACTGTGGACACTTTCACCTTCCAAGGAGGAGGAGTTCAGAGTCCCTTCCCCAATACCATACCTACCACCACATCCTTTCTCTGCTCTCTCTCCAACCACAGCAGAATAAGTAAAATTTATAATAACAATTACATCTTGTTTGTGTTTATAACTAAAAAGTCCTCCAGGAAAACTCAGTACTGAAGGGTAAATGTACTGACAGAGTGGCTGAATGAACAGTCAATGAGCTTCATCTACTGGTAACTTTCAGAATACCTGTAGTAGGAACATTAAAATGGAGTTGTCTCTTAGAGAGGAAAAGTAGTGAAAAACACAATTAAATCTTCTTAATTTGATGTTTTTCCCTCTTGTGATAATTGTGTCAAGTCCATAAATCTATGGGAACTATTTGCAATATTTTCTTTTTATAAAATCACCTAAAAATAATTCTAAGGAAATATGTGAATAAAATGAGGAAAAAATAAGATTGACCCAGATTTCACGTAATCTATATTCCTGAACAAAATAGAATCATAGGATATCTGAGCTGAAGGTCCTTAGAGATTCGAAACAATCTCCTTAATTGTATGCATCAGGAAATGGGAGCCCTGAGAACTTGGATGGAGGTGGGGATGGCCCTGCAACTGGAACCCTGTTTCCTGACTTTCCATCTAGTGTAATTTCCACGGTATCATACAGCAGCCTCTTCTCTTAATGCCAAGTTCTCATACCTTAGGCAGCTCCTCCTATAGTATTTACCCAGTCTTCTCACTTGTAGCTGAAACTCAGATGACTTTTTTCCCCTGAAATACATGATCTACTTCCTCCAACCCAATTTCTCCCTTTTCCCTCCCCAGCATGAAGCAGGAAGAAACATCTGCCATATCAAGCATACCTATGATTCCACACCCTCAAATGGCTCCTGAGTTGGTCAATCTTCTATAAACAGAAGTCTAGGCAAAGAGTGGGATTCCTGAGTAATTGCTTTCTGGTCACCTCTGATCTGACAAATCCATGATGTAAGTGCTTCAATTTCCTCAAAGAAAAGAGTAGAGGCAAGGCATGGTGACTCACCCCTGCAATACCAGCATTTTGGGAGGCTGAGGCAGGCAGATCACTTGAGGTCAGGAGTTCAGGACCAGCCTGGCCAACATGGTGAAACCCCGTCTCTACTAAAACTCCAAAAATTAGCAGGACGTTGGTGGCATGTGCCTGTAGTCCCAGCTACTAGGGAGGCAGAGGCATGAGAATTACTTGAGCCTGGGAGGTGGAGGTTGCAGTGAGCTGAGATTGTGCCATATATACCTGTCTTCATCTACATAAATATATATACATACATGCATGCCTGCATACATGTGTAAGACATACATACTACTATCACTCTACTTTAAAATACTGTATGAAAGCAGTAGTGAAAGAGCATTAAACTAGCAATCAGTAGTCTTTGTGTGTGGCCTATGTACATGGTTTAGCCTGTCTGTATCTCCGCTTATCTTTAAACCTGGAATAACCATTCATGTTCCCACATTGCTCCAAGGAGTTTTATAAGGGGATTATTTATTCAACACAGATTAAGCTGGTGCATGAAAAATTCTGAGAATATTATGCTTTCAAGGTGTCAACTGCTATTTTATTGCTATTATTTTTTCATAATCAAGATCAACATTTGCATTTGTGTTAGTTCAGCATCAGATGGTACTAATAAGTCCTCCTTACTATCACCACTCTCACCCAACCCTCATCACATTCCTGGCGATTATACCTCATTCATTAAGTTGTTGAAAGGATTAAAGAAGTTAATACAATTAAAACATTTAGAAGAGTGTCTGCAGATTGGAAGAATTCAGTAAGGGTCAGCTTTTATCACACATTAAAATACAAACTCCATGAGAACAAGGAGTTTTGCATGCTTTCTTTTGTGCTGTATTTCTAGCCCCAGGAATATCACCCAGCAAATGCTAAGTGTTCAATAAACACTTTTGGAGTAAATGAAATAATCTGATAGTTTGGTTACAAGGGCTTTGAGGGAAAGGCAGGGATAGAGCGGTGAATAGGAAGAGAAAGGGGAATTGAAGATATTATTTAAAAACAGCTAGCAGCCACCATTGAACAACAGACTTTGATGTAGGTCTTTACAAAGTCTTATAGGTCCTCTCACAGCCTTCTGAAGCTGATATTGTCAATGTCTCCTTCTGTAAATATGGAAATTGAGGCCCAATGAGGTTAAATGACCCATGAATGTTTAAGAGCTACCTAATCCAGCTCTTCTAATTGCATCCTGTACAAACTTGGCTCCCTCTAGCGGCAAAATGGAGCAAAGCAACAGGGGTTAAAGAGGGCTGCAGTCCGCTGTTGGGCTGGAGAGAGGAATCAGCACCCCTGAAAGAAGTGCTGACAATTTGTTTTGTTCTTCCTGGCTCTTCTCTTCATCATCCCAAGTCATCATCACCACCATTCCTTGGTCCTTCAAAAGTTCCTGGTCATCCCTGCTTGGTGTCCATTTTGTCACACTTTATCAAGAGGTCCTGAGGTGGGAAAAACCCTGAAAGCTGACTTAGGGACCTGTGTTCTAGTCCTCGCCCTGCTCTGGAGTTAAAGTGTAAGTTTCAGTAAATCCCTCGACCGCTCCACATTATTTATTTACTTATTTATTTATTTACTTATTTATCAGCCTGCTGAGAGTATGGAGGGATAAGAGTAAAGTGGCTCTTTACTCTTATAAGAAAAATGAATTTCACTGAGCACTGTGTTAGCCAACACAAATGAATTATGTAGTGATTTTATTCATTTATCAGTGAGATACCTGGACTTCCCAGACACTCCCTCATTCACAGGCCCTCACAAGTTTCTTGAATGAGCTCTTAAATATCACACTAAGAACCTTCTGGAGTCTACTCTCCTTGAGGGAAAGACTATATCTTACTTTCATTTGTATTCTCACTCACTGTAAACATTCAATAAATATTTAATGAATAAAGGATTGAAAGAATATGTGGGGTTATTATAACAACAAGAGCTAGGAGGATAATTGCCATTGCAAACATCAGACTGGAAATACAAAGGCTGTGTTAGATGCTACAAGATGGAAAGTCTCCCAATTTCCTGGCTGGATTGAGATTCTCTGGAGTGTCACTTCTCCCCTAAGCTCTTCTTGATGCTAAACAGCTTCCTCATGGCATTTTTCACCTCATTGTTCCTTAGCGTATAGATCAAAGGGTTCAGCAAAGGTGGCATCACAATGTTAAAGAGGATGATAAGTTTGTCAGCAGCCAGGGTGGTGGAGGGACGAATGTACATGAACATGGGGGGCATGAGAACCAAAAGGACAGTGATTATGTGTGAGCCACACGTGGAGAGAGCCTTACGCCGGCCCTCAGATGACTGGTTTCTTAGCTTCAGTAAGATGATAACATAGGAAATGAGAAGGATAAAGAAGGAGACTAAAGAAATCATACCACTGTTGGCCACCACAATGAGACCCACCATGTAGGTGTCTGCACAGGCCAACTTGAGCAGGGGATGAACATCACAGAAGAAGTTGTCTATCTCATTGGGCCCACAAAAAGGCAGCTGAACCGTGAGGAGGGTCTGCAGGATGGAATGCAGGAAGCCAGCTAACCAGGAGGCCCCCGCTAGCAGGCCACACTTCCGGCGATCCATGATGGCTGTGTAGTGCAGGGGCCTACAGATGGCCACATAGCGGTCATAAGCCATGGCTGTAAGGAGGAAGATCTCAGTGCCACCAAAGGAGTGGGCAGAAAAGAGCTGGGTCATGCAGCCATTGAAGGATGTGAAGCATCTTATGCTCCACAAAAGTGTCAGCAATCATCTTGGGTATGGTAGCAGATGGATAACATACGTCAGCAAAAGACAAGTGGCTCAGGAAGAAATACATGGGAGACTTCAGAGTCTTGCTAGCATTGATGGTGATGATAACCAGAAGGTTCCCCAGGACAGTGAGCACATGAAAGAGGAAGAATACCGCAAAGCATGCATGCTGCATCTCTCTGCTCTCAAAAAGGCCAAATAAAACAAACTCAGTCACGTTGTTCTTGGCACCCATGGATTATCTGCCCCGATGACCGACAAAGTGGCTGGCTGGCTCTGCAAAGACATAGATTATGAGATATAAGAAAGTTTTATGAGATACGACCAAGATTATGGAGTAAGAAAGATACTAGCCTTCATCCCCATCACCAAAAAAAAAATTTATTTTATATATATATATATGTGTGTGTGTGTGTGTGTGTGTGTGTGTGTAGAGAGAGAGAGAGAAAGAGAGAGAGCGAGCTATCCACAACCAAAATAGCTCTGAGAGGGCTCAAGGGCCCATTAAAGAATCTGCAGCAATACAGAGGAGCAAAAACATGGAGAATAACCACACAGAAAGGATAGCTAGTGATATCTACATACTCGAGATGCCAGGAGATGGTTAGGAACAAAGAGGAAAGGCTGAGGCAATTAGAATCAGTAGAAACCTTGCAAGCCAGAAGGGATTGGGGTCCTATCTTCAGCCTCATAAAACAAAATAATTGTCAGCCAAGGATTTTGTATCCAGCAAAGCTAAGCTTCATAAATGTAGAAAAGATAGTCTATTTCAGACAAACAAATGCTGAGAGAATTTGCCACTACTCAGCTAGAACTATACAAAATGTTAAAATGAGGGGAGGGGCCAAGATGGCCAAATAGAAACAGCTCTGGTCTGCAGCTCCCATCAAGGCCATCACAGAAGGCAGGTGATTGCATTTCCAACTGAGGTACGCAGTTCATCTCACTGGGACTGGTTAGGCAGTGGGTGCGACCCACTGAGAGTGAGCAGAAGCAGAGTGGAGCATTATTTCACCCACGAGGTGGACAGAGGCAGGGCACCTCCCTCCCCCAGTCAAGAGTAGTGGTGAGGGACTGTGTTACCTAACCAGGGTACTATGCCTTTCCCCAGATTTTTGCAATCCAGAGATCAGGAGATTCCCTTGTGAACCTACACCACCAGGGCCCTGGATTTCAAGCACAAAACTGGGCAGCTGTTTGGGTAGGCACTGAGCTACAGGAGTGAAAAACAGTGGCACATGGAACTCCAGTAAGAGAGGACAACCGTCCACTCCCCTGGAAAGGGGGCTGAAGCCAGGAAGCCAAGAAGTCTCACTCAGCAGGTCCCCCTCCCATGGAGCCCAGCAAGCTAAGACCACCGGTCTGAAATTCTTACTGCCAGCACAGCAGTCTGGAGCTGGCCTGGGATGATCAAGTTTGGTTGGGGGAGGGGCAGCCACCATTACTGTGGCTTTAGTAGGCAGTTTCTCCCTGACAGTGCTAAGGAGACCGGGAGGTTTGGACTGGATCGAATTCACCACAATATAGCAAAGTGGCTGTGGCCAGACTGCTTCTTTAGATTCCTCATCACTGGACAGGGCATCTCTACAGGAAATACAGGAGCTCCAGTCAAGGGCTTACAGACAAAACTCTCATCTCCCTGGGACAGAGCACCTGGGTGAGGGATGGCTGTGGTTGCAGGTTCAGCCGACTTCATCTTTCCTGCCTGTTGGCTCGGAAGAGAATGGCTGATCCTGACAAAGGGGATTCTCCCAGCACAGTGCACCAGTTGTGCTAAGGGACGGACTGTCTCCTCAAGTGGGTCCCTGACCCCCATGCCTACTGACTTGGAGAGATCTCCCAACAGGGGTTGACAGACACCTCATGCAGAAGACCTCTGACTGGCATCAGGTTGCTGCCTCTCTGGGATGAAACCTCCAGAGGAAGGAGAAAGCAGCAATCTTTGTAGTTCCACAGTCTCCACTGGTGATACCCAGGTGAACAGGGTCTGGAGTGGACCTCCAGCAAACTGCAGCAGACCTGCAGAAAAGGGACCTAACTGTTAGAAGAAAAACTAACAAACAGAAAGCAACAACAATGATACTATCAACAAAAAAGACTCCTCCACAAAAAGCCCATCCAAGATCATCAGCCTCAAATATCAAAGGTAGATAAGTCCATGAAGATGAGGAAAAATCAGTGTAAAAACGCTGAAAATTCCAAAAGCCAGAATGTTTCTTCTCCTCCCAATGATTGCAATGCCTCTCCAGCAAGGGCACAGAAATGGGCAGAAAATGAGCTGGACAAATTGACAGAAGGAGACTTCAGAAGGTGGGTAATAACAAACTCCAGTGAGTTAAAGGGGCATGTTCTAACCCAATGCAACGAAGCTAAGAACCTTGATAAAAGGTTACAGGACATGCTAAGTAGAATAATCAGTTTAGAGAGGAGCATAAATGACCTGATGGAACTGAAAAACACAGCATGAGAACTTTGTGAAGTATACACAAGTATCAATAGCCCAATTGATCAAGTGGAAGAAAGCATATCAGAGTTTGAAGATGACCTTGCCAAAATAAGGCTTGCAGACAAGATTAGAGAAAAAATAACAAAAAGGAATAAACAAAACCTCCAAGAAATATAGGACTATGTTAATAGACTGAGCATACAATTAATTGGTGTACCTGAAAGTGATGGAGAGAATGGAATCAAGTTGGAAAACACACTTCAGGATATTATCTAGGAGAACTTCCCCAACCTAGCAAGACAGCCCAACATTTAAATTCAGGAAATACAGAGAACATCATGAAGATACTCCATGAGATCAACCCAAAAAAACATAATCATCATATTCTCCAAGATCGAAATGAAGAAAAAAAATGAAGAAAAGTCAGGTCACCTACAAAAGAAAGCCCATCAGACTAACAGCAGATCTCTTGGCAGAAACCCCACAAGCCAGAAAAGAGTTGGGGCCAATATCCAACATTCTTTTTTTTTTTTTTTTTTTTTGAGACAGAGTCTCGCTCTGTAGCCCGGGCTGGAGTGCGGTGGCCGGATCTCAGCTCACTGCAAGCTCTGCCTCCCAGGTTTACGCCATTCTCCTGCCTCAGCCTCCCGAGTAGCCGGGACTACAGGCACCCGCCACCTCGCCCGGCTAGTTTTTTTTGTATTTTTTAGTAGAGACGGGGTTTCACGGTGTTCGCCAGGATGGTCTCAATCTCCTGACCTCGTGATCCACCCGTCTCGGCCTCCCAAAGTGCTGGGATTACAGGCTTGAGCCACCGCGCCCGGCCCAATATCCAACATTCTTAAAGAAAAGAATTTTCAACCCAGAATTTAATATTCAAGCAAACTATGCTTCATAAGCAAAGGAAAAATAAAAACATTGACAAACAAACAAATGCTAAGGGATTTAATCACCACCAGGCCTGCCTTGTAAGAGCTCCTGAAGGAAGCAGTAAATATAGAGAGGAAAAACAAGTACCAGGCCATGCAAAAACACACCAAAGTATAAAAACCAATGATACTGTGAAGAAACTGCACCAACGAGTGTGCAAAATAACCAGCTAGCATCATGATAACAGGACCAAATTCACACATAACAATATTAACCTTAAATGTAAATAGGCTAAATGCCACAATTAAAAGACACAGACTGGCAAATTGGGTAAAGAGTCAAGACCCATCAGTGTGCTGTATTCAGGAGACCCATCTCACATGCAAAACCACACACAGGCTCAAAATAAAGGGATGGAGGAAATTTGGCCAAGCAAATGGAAAGTTAAAAAAAAAAAGCAGAGGTTGTAATCCTAGTCTCTGATAAAACAGACTTTAAACAAACAAAGATCAAAAAGACAAAGAAGGGCATTACATAATGGTAAAGGGATCAATATAACAAGAAGAGCGAACTATCCTAAATATATATGCACCCAACACAAGAGTACCCAGATTCCTAAGACAAGTTCTTAGAGACCTACAAAGAGACTCTGGCTCTGACGCCCCAGTGCACGATAATAGTGCAAGGAGACTTTAACACCCCACTGTCAATATTAGCTGGGACAGATCAACCGCCTCGGGCAGTTTTTTGTATTTTTTAGTACAATGATATTCAGTACTCAAACTCAGAATTCTTCACCCAAAATCAACAGAATACACATTCTTCTCAGTGCCACATGGCACTTATTCTAAAACCAATCACATAATTGGAAGTAAAACATTCTTCAGCAAATGCAAAAGAACTGAAATATAACAAACAGTCTCTCAGAACACAGTGCAGTCAAATTAGAACTCAGGATTAAGAAACTCACTCAAAATCACACAATTACGTGGAAATTGAACAACCTGCTCCTAAATGACTCCTGGGTAAATAATGAAATTAAGGCAGAAATCAAGAAAGCTCTTTGAAACCAATGAGAACAAAAAGGCAATGTGCCAGAATCTCTGAGACACAGCTAAAGCAGTATTAAGAGGAAAATTTACAGCACTAAACGCCCACATCAGAAAGCTGAAAAGATCTCAAATCAACACCTTAACGTCACATTGAAAAGAACTAGAGATGCAAGAGCAAAGAATTCAAAAGCTAGCAGAAGACAAAAAATAACTAAGATCAGAGCAGAACTGAAGGAGATAGAGACACAAAAAACCCTTCAAATAATCAAGGAATCCAGGAGCTGGCTTTTTGAAAAAATTAACAAAATAGATAGACTGCTAGCTAGACTAATAAAGAAGAGAAGATAGAAGAATCAAATAGACATAATAAAAATGATAAAGGGGATATCACCACAGAAATACAAAGTATCATCAGAGAACACTATAAAAACTTCTGTGCAAATAAACTAGAAAATCTAGAAGAAATGCATAAATTCCTGGACATACACACCCTCCCAAGACTAAACCAGGAAGAATTCGAATCCCTGAAGAGACCATTAACAAGTTCTGACACTAAGGCAGTAATTAATAGCCTACCAACCAAAAATAAAAGCCCAGGACCAGATGGATTTACAGCCGAATTCTACCAGAAGTACAAAGAGAAGCTGTTACCATTATTATTTAATGATATCCTGCATTCTGCCCTTAATCAAAAAATTTTAAATAATCAAAAAATTTAAAATAATTTATAATAATAATATCATTTGATCATTTCAATTGATGCTGAAAAAGCACTTGATAAAGCTCAACATCTCTTCATCATAAAAACCTACAAAAAAACTGGATATGGAAGGAACATACTTCAATATAACAAAAGCCATATATGGCAGACCCATATATAATATTGTACTGAATGGGGAAAAACTGAAAGTCTTTCATCTACGATCTGCAATACAATAAGGATGCCCACTTTCACCACAGTCATTCAACATAGTACTGGAAGTCTGAGCTAGAGCAATCAGACCAAATAAATAAAGGGCATCCATATTGGAAAGGAAGGAGTCAAATTATGCTTGTTTGCAGATATGATCTTATATTTGGAAAAAACTAAAGACTCCATTAAAAAACCAATAGAAATGATGAACAAATTCAATAAAGTTGCAGGATACAACATCAACATACAAAAATCAGTATGCCAACAGCAAACAGTCTGAAAAAGAAATCAAGAAAGTAATCCCATTTACAATAGCCACAAATAAAATTAAATACTTGGGAATTAACATCACCAAAGAAGTGAAAGTTCTCTACAATTAAAACTATAAAACATTGATGGAAGAAATTTAAGAGGATACAGAAAACATAGAAATATATCCCATGTTCATGGATTGGAAGATCAATATTGTTAAAATGTTCATACTACCCAAAACAATCTACAGATTCAATACAATCTCTATCAAAATACCAATGACACGCTTCACGTAAATAGAAAAAAACAATGCTAAAATTTATATGGAATCACAAAAGACTGAGAATAGCCAAAGCTATACTAGGCAAAAAACTGGAGGAACAAAACTGGAGGAATTGCATAACCTCACTTCAAATTATATTACAGAGCTATAGTAACCAAAATGGCATGGTACTGGCATAAAAAACCAATGCATAAACCAGTGGATCAGAATAGAGAACCAGGAAATAAACCCACACATCTAGAGTGATCTCATTTTTTACAATGGTGCCAAGAACATACAATGGGGAAAGGACAGTCTCTTCAATAAATGGTGTTTGGAAAACTGGATATTCATGTGCAGAAGAATAAAACTAGATTCCTATCTCTCACCATATACAAAAATCAAATCAAAAGAGATCAAAGAACTAAACCTAAGACCTCAAACTATAAAAACTACTACAGGAAATATTGGGGAAACTCTCCGGGACTTTGGACTGGGCAAAGATTTCTTGAGAAATACCCCATAAGCACAGGCAACCAAAGCAAAAATGGACAAATAAAATCACGTCAAGTTAAAAAAGCTTCTGCACAGTGAAGAAAACAATCAACAAAGTTTAGAGACAACCCACAGAATGGGAGAAAATATTTGTAAACTCTCTATCTGACAAAGGATTAATAATCACAATATATCAGTAGCTCAAACAACTCTGTAGGAAAAAAAATTAATAATCTGATTTTAAAATAGGCAAAAGACACTTCTCAAAAACAGACGTGCAAATGGAAAACAGACATATGAAAAGGTGCTCAACATTACTGATCATCAGAGAAATGCAAATCAAAACTACAATGAGATATTATCTTACCCCAGTTTAAACGGCTTATATCCAAAAGACAGGCAATAACAAATGCTGGCAAGGATATGGAGAAAAGGGAACTCTTGTAGACTGTTGGTGGGAATGTAAATTAGTACAATGAGATGTTATCTTACCCCAGTTTAAACGGCTTATATCCAAAAGACAGGCAATAACAAATGCTGGCAAGGATATGGAGAAAAGGGAACTCTTGTAGACTGTTGGTGGGAATGTAAATTAGTACAACTACTGTGAAAAACAGTTTTGAGCCTCCTCAAAAAACTATAAATAGAGCTACCGTGTGATCCATCAATCCCACTCCATGGTATATACTCAAAAGAAAGGAACTCAGCATATAAAACAGATAGCTGTGCTCCCATTTTTACTGCAGCACTATTTACAACAGCCACCGTTTGGAAACAACCTAAGTGTCCACAAACAAATAAATGAATAAAGATAATGTCAACCTAAGTGTTCACAACAAATAAATGGATAAAGACAATGTGGTATATATACATGATGAAGTACTATCCAACCATAAAAAAGAATTAGATCCAGTCATTTGCAACAACATGAATGGAACTGGAGGACATTATATTAAGTGAAATAGGCCAGTCACAGAATGACAAACTTCACATATTTTCACTTATATGTGGAAGCTAAAAATTAAAATAAATGGACTGATTGAGATTCAGTGAAAGTAAAGAGTAGAATGATGGTTACCAGAGGCTAAGAAGGGTAGTGGGGATTGGCAAGGAAACTGCCAACCATGTAAAGCTACTTACTTGCTTTCTAGTTATTTTTAAGTTCATTAAATACTAATTCATGGTAAATTAGTACAAAAAAAATCGAATAAACAAGACCTAGTATTTGCTAGCACAACAGGATGACTACAGTAAAAAATAATTTAATTGTACATTTAAAAATACTTGAAAGAGTATAAGTGGATTATTTGTAACACAAAGGATAAATGCTTAAGGTGATGGATACCCCATTTACCCTGATGTGATTATTACACATTGCATGCCTGCATCAAAATATCTCATATAACCCATAAATAGATACTATGTACCCACTAAAATTAGAAATAAAAAATTGATTTAAAAAAAGAACTACCATGTGATCCAGTAATTCCAGTATTGGATGTATATACGAAAGATAGGAAATCAGTATGTCAAAGAGGTATGCACTTCCATATTCGTTGCAGCATTTTTCACAATAGCCAAGATACCAACGCAACCTAAATGCCCATCAATGAATGAATGGATAAAGGAAATGTGGTACATATACACAATAAAATACCATTCCACCTTTATCAAAAAGGAAATCCTGTCATTTACAACAATATGGATGAATCTGGAGAGTACTGTGTTAAGCCAAGCACAGAAAGACAAATACTGCATGATCCCACTTACATGTGGAATCTTAAAAACTTGAACTTATGGAAACAGAGTAAAATGTTGGTTAGCAGAACCTGAGTTACAAATTTTGAATTGAGTATATACGTAGTTTTATATTCAGCCTTTTTCCCTTAACACTTTAAGCATTTCCACAAGACGATATTCTTCAAAAGATGTTTTAATGGTGTATTATTTAAAAATCCTATAATTTATTTAACTATTTCTCTATATATGAGCTTTTAAGTTACTCCCAATTTTATACTACAGTAAATTGCCTCGCTCTGTAGCTCTCTGGCAGTTTTTCCTATGATTGATTCCCTAAATTTGGAAGGTTGAGGTGGAGGGCATGAACATTATTAGGACAGGTAGAATCTCAATACAATGTAAAGACAATGTCATTTGCCATTCTAGGAATTAAAGAAGATACTAATAAAACAATGATCATTAGCTCCCAACCCAGACTACCCTTCTTGGGCCTAAAGGGCTTCCAGCACTTTCAACCTCTCCTTCAAGGACTCATTTCTATCCATTTCCTTTTCTCATACTCTCCAAAATCCTCACACTATCTGCAACAGGATGAGCCTCAGACAAAACCTCTCAGACACCGAGTTATATAAGGAAGGGCTTTATTCAGCTGGGAGCATCAGCAAGCTACTGCCTTAAAATCCAAGCTCCCCAAGTGCACAATTTCTGTCCCTTTTAAGGGCTCGCAACACTAAAGATTTCACATGAAAGGGTCGTGATTGATTAAGCAATCTAGGGGATACGTGACAGGGGTTTCATGCACCGGTGGTCAGAGAGAAACAGAACAGGGCAGGGAATTTCACAGTGTTCTTCCATACAATGTCTGCAATCTATGAATAACATCGGTTTCTAAGTTACGAGTTGATTTTTAACTACTGGGTTTAGGCCAGGCAGACCCAGGCCTGGTTTTAGGCCTGGCGCCGGGCTGCCTGTCTTTGGTTTTACTTCCTTGTTTTTTTCTTAAAACAGGTACTGAATATAAAACAAAATAAAATATGAGAGGGTCTCTCTCTTTCCTCATATCCTTAAACCATAAACATCCCCTTGAACCTTGTAGTCTGTGAATACCTGAACAAGACTGAGTAGAGCACAAAAAAAGATTTCCCACTTCTTATCCCTCAGGCTGCCACCATCATTGTGGAGATGGTGTGGGTCAGACACTGTTGATGAGCTTCACCAACTATCCTAGTTCACACTTATCACAATTCTTAAAGATAACGAACAACATCCTCACTACACAAATGAAGAAAAGGAAACTCCAGAAGTTTAGCTTTAAATGACTTGCTCTAGGTGAGACATAGCAAGCACCATATAACAGGAATTGAAAGCAAATCTGCCTGATTCCAAAACCAATGCTCATTTGCTACACTCTTCTACTGTCTCCAGTCTCACACCACTGAAAAACTTTAGAGACATGAACATTGGACTTGACTTTACACAAACGAGTCAGCATCAACAAAAAGGTGAAGGTTAGACCAAGTGCTGTGATTCTAAGCTGGAAAAACAGAAATATCCGCCCCCCCCCCATCAATTTCACTGATATTGATGACTTTAATGATGAATTCGTATTTGATGAATTTAAGACTAGCTAGAAAGCAAGTAAGTTGTTTTACATCTTTACTAATTCCCTTCACTACTTTTCCTGGGAAATGGTGGGGGATTGAGATTCACATTACACTGAATTTGTCCTCTCACCAGTTTTCAAATACATTGTCTTGAAATACAAAAGGAATCTGTAATGCAATTTAGAAACATTTCTACCTTAAAAGATTAAAATATAAAAAGTCTTCTAAAAGCCTCTTAAGCTTCAGGTATTCAAAGAACTCATTTACATGAAAAAGCTCATTGCTGGGTGGGTCTAGGTTTTGGAGAAAGTGTTCTAAGACTACACTTCAATGAAAATACACTCTCGGATTGCTCTAATTTGCAAAAAGTTAGTGTGGCATCAGGGACCACACGCCAGAGCAGCCCATTCCCTGGTCTGTAAACTCTGACCCGTCTACTCTAAGTACACATCCTTTGCTGCAGTCCTATGCCTTCAACAGCCCCCTGTCATGGTCTGGGCGTCCATCTAGCAAGCCTCTAAAGAATAAATACATGTGAAAGTAGTTTCTGAGCTTTAACTTGACCACAAGTAGAGAGACCAGTAACCACAGCAGTGTAACATTTGCTTGTACTTATTGAATACTTGCTGTGTGCCGGGACTTGTGCAGAGCACTTTAAATGCCTCATCTCACTTAATCCACTCAACATCACTTCGAGGAAGCTACTATGATTGTCTCTATTTTTCAGATGAGGGACATGAGGATTCAAATGACTGAGTGACTGGGTCAAATTCACACAGCAGTAACGGTTAGAGCAGGAAATGTAACCCAGTGTCCAGGACGTTAACGCTATCCTCTTAGTCGCCATACAATACTCCTGACCAAGGAAGTGGGACCACCTGATCACCAAGAGGCCATGTTCTCAGCAACTAATGAGTAATGGTTAAGAAAATGGTTAAGGAGAAGAATTCCAGTGATACCTCCGCAATCAGAAGAAAAAAAAAATCAACTCAGATGTCAAACTCCCACTTGATGCATTTGAAAGCAGGATCCTGAGAAACACTCAGATACTGTGCAGCAGGACTTCCATGTGGGCATTGAGAACAGAACAGGGAGAACAAAACAGAACAGAACAAAGCAAGTGAAGACATCTGTTTTCTACAACGTTTCCTGTTCAGTTCAGGTTTATTCTAGACAGTCAAGACCAAGCCTACATGAGAACTGACCTTAGTGAGCTTCACCCTTCTCCAGTAAGCAGCCAAAGTCAAGAAGCCTGACCAGAGAACTAGAGAGTTGCAGTGAATTTTTAAGCGCAGAGGGTTCAAGGAAGCTCATGTGGTATCACCCCAGCCAAAGCCATCGCTAAACTTGAGTGCCACTACTTTAGGAGTTACAGCACATTCGTTTTTAGTAAAAGTACCTTGAGGCTTGCTAATGAGACCCCAGGGGCATTGCATTCCAATTAGAGGAGTGGGCCATGGAGACACCATACCCCCTTGTCACGTTTACTTAGTGGTTCAGACTAACTTTGGAAGCTATGAAAGCCACTGTTTTTATTTTTGCTTTAGGCTCCTGTACTCAGTCATCACAAACTCATTCATTCTGCATGTAGTTAATAAGCAACTACAATAGGGCATGGTTTTGTGCCATCTATTTGGGGAAATAGCTGGTACTAAACGTGAAGTCATCTGGGTTTTCTTGCGAGTAGCAGGGACAAGTTTGAACTAAACTAGCCCCTTGACTACCACCTTACGTGTACATAGCATTTCGAAGCGTTTTCACCCTGCGAGGTAGGTAAGACAAGGAGTTATATAACATGGGGCTTAAAAACATGGGCCAGGGATTCAACCTGCCTTGTTTAAAGGCTGACTCTCCTATTTGCTAGATATATAACCTTCAACAGTGACTTAACTTCTCTTGATGTCATTTCTTCATCTGCAATTTTTTCTTTCTCAGGTTTAAAGAAATCAATAAACATTTCCACAATCGTAGTTGGAGAAATTAACTCTGTCAGAGGCGTTTGAACCAGAGCAACTCCATCTTGAATAGGGGATGAGTAAAATGAGGCTGAGATCTACTGGGCTGCCTTCCCAGGAGGTTAGGCACTCTAAGTCACAGGATGAGATAGGAAGTCAGCAAAAGATACAGGTCATAAAGACCTTGTTAACAAAACAAGTTGTGGTAAAGAAGCCCTCCAAATTCCACCAAAACCAAGATGGCAATGAAAGTGATCTCTGGTCATCCTCACTGCTCATTATATGCTAATTATAATGTATTAGCATTCTAAAAGACACTCCCACAGAGCCATGACAGTTTACAAATGCCATGGCAACATCAATAAGTTACCCTGTATGGTCTAAAAGGGGAAGAACCCTCAGTTCCAAGAATTGCCCACTCCCTTCCCAGAAAACTCACTAATAATCCATACCTTGTTTAGCATATAATCAAGAAATAACTCCAAGTATCCTTAGTCCCGTAGCGCAAGCTGCTGTTCTGCCTATGGAGTAGCCATTCATTATTCCTTTACTTTCTTTATAAACTTGATTTCACTTTAGGCTATGGAGTAGCCCTGAATTCTTTCTTGTGCAATATCCGAGAACGTTCTCTTGGGGTCCAGAATGGCACCCCTTTGCAGTAACAACTCTACTGCCTCAGAAAGTGGTAGTATGATTAGACCAAGAAAATCTGTAGAAACATAAAAGATCTGAGCAATATATCACCCACCCTAACCAAATTGATATTTATAGAACACTATACCCTATAACTGAAAAATACATATTCTTTTCCAGCACACATTGTAGATTCACTAAGATAGACTTTAGGTTTGGCTATGAAACAGGTTTTAACAAATGTAAAAGGAATGGCATTATTCAGAATACTCTCTAACCACAACGGAATTAAACTAGGATTCAATAACAACAAGATATCAAGGAAAAATCCCAAATAATTGAAAATTAAACAACATAGTTTTAAATAATCCATTGGTTAAAGGAGAAATCATTAAAAATGAGATTATGTTTTAAACTGAATGATAAAAATACTTGTGAAATTTTGTGGGATGCAGCTAAAGTATTGTTTTTTAAAGTTTATACTTTAAAACTCTTTAATTATTATTTTTTATTTTTGTGGGTACATAGTAGATAGATATATTTATGGGGTACATGAGATGTTTTGATTCAGGCATGCAAAGTGAAACAAGCACATCATGGAGAATGGGATACCCATCCCCTCAAGCATTTATCCTTTGAGTTACAAACAATCCGATTACACTCTTTAAGTTATTTTAAAATATACAATTAAGTTATTATTGACTATAGTAACCCTGTTGTGCTATCAAATAGTAGGTCTCATTTATTCTACTTTTTTTCCCCATTGACCATCCCCACCTCCCCCTCATTCTCCCACTACCCTTTCCAGCCTCTGGTAACCATCCTTCTACTCTCTATGTCCGTGAGTCCAATTGTTTGGATTTTTAGATCCCACAAATAAGTCATAACATGTGATGTCTGTCTTTCCATGTCTGGATTATTTCACTTAGCCTAATGATCTCCAGTTCCATCCTAGTTTTAAATTCTTATATTAGAAAGGAAGTAAGGTCTAAAATCAACGAGCTAAGTTTTTACCTGACTCCTCATACAATCTAGAGGGAAGGATATAGGAAAGATAACAGATATTAATCAGAGAAAATAAAAACAGAAAAATTTTAGATGAAGTGAAACAATGGTCCTTTGCAAATATTAACAAAACAAATGAAATGGAAAAGAAAAAAGCACAGATTTTTAATACTGGGAAGGCAAAAGGATATCACTACAATTCTGTAGAAAATAAAGGATAATGAGAGAATATTATGAACAACTTCAGTTTTCAATATCAATGTCATATGATGATCTAAAGTCATCAAAGTCATATTTTTAAAATGATTTATAAGATTGTATATAGAATAAAAGATTTAAAATACAAATGACTTTCGGGTGCACTAAAGATTCTAAGGGTTTCCTACCATTTAAAAGGAAGGTGTGGGCTAGACTCCCTGATGGTGCAGATGTGGGATGATTAAAAAAGGAGCATAACTTCCAGAATCAGACAATGTGAATTCAAATCCTCACTCTACCTACTCTGTAATTTTAGACATTTTCTGAGTAAATTCTCCATGTAAAATAGGGGCAGTAACACCCCCTCCTATACCTACATGTCATAATGCCCTACATATGATAAATGCAACTATGTCAGCTCTAACCATGTATATGACTACAAGAAGCCAAGAGGCCAACAGACTGAGAAAAGGAAAAGGTTAAACAATAAGAGGCAGAAGGAGGGAAAACAGGGAGTTAAAGGGGGAACAAACATGAACAGGAGAGATTTTTATAATAGGAAACAAAATGTTAATGATACATGGAAAATAAAACCTGTGCCTACAAAGTCGATATTATCATCCAGTGCCTTCAATTTGCTTAAAATCTCCCTGTGGTTCTTTTGGATTCTTGAGAACCCTGAGTCTAATGCTAGTAAGAGCTCATGCGAATCTCTTGACAAGAGTCAACGTCTTCCATTCTCAGGACTAAACCCTTCTCAGTCAGCTTGCCTGCCCCAAACCCTTTCAGCACAACCTCAGTATGTCAAGTCAAGAGACTTTCCAATCATGTGAATGTTCAAACTGGTAGGACATATTGACTACTGCTTCCCAAGACAGTCATTCTCAACCCCTACGTCCCTCTTCACCATTCCCAGGCTGACCTGGTTTTCTGGAAGAGTTTATTCTCTCTAGACCAGCCAATCTGTCTCCAGACCACTGTCAGATTTGGAAGCACAGTGCGAGAAGACCCCTCTTACTCCATCCTAGAGACCCCTTCGATCTTGTCCAACCCCATAAGATGAGGAAACTGAAACTTCAAAAAAGAAGGTAACTGGCCCAAGGCCACTCACTCCATTGGGCAAGGTAGATGCAGAGTGAGATCTCAGGTGCCCCAATTTCCTCTCCCCTGCTCCTCCTATTTTCCCTAACTAAATCATCTACTTCTCTTCCCGAATTACTTTTCTCCCACCGCGTCTCCTCATGGCGTTTTTCGCTTCAGCATTCCTAAAGGAGTAAATGACGGGGTTTAAGAGAGGTGTGACCACCGTGTAAAATACGGCGACTATCTTATCTGCAGGGAGGGTGACACAGGGCCTCATGCAGACAAAGGAGCAAGGCATGAAGAACAGGCCCACAACTGTGATATGAGAGGCACAGGTGGAGAGTTCCCTGCGCCGGGCCTCCCAGTTGTGGCTCCTCAGGGAGTGCAGGATGATCAGGTAGGAAGCTATCCGCACCGAGAAGCTGACCACAGAGATGGAGCCGCCATCATCCGGCGGAAAGAGGAAAATTACTTTCCACTTGATAAAAGAGTCGAAGATAAGCTTGGGGGCCACGACAGAACAGTAACAGATCTCCACAAAGGATACGTAGCTGAGCAAGAAATACATGGGGGAGGTGAGCCCTTTGCTGGCCAGGATGTTCACCACAATGAGGCCATTGCCCGGCACAACGGCTGTGCACATGAGGAGAAACATCACAGAAATGACCCTCTGTTCATTCTGATTCTGGGAAAATCCCAGGAAAATTATTTCAGTCACATTTTTTGTAGCAGCCGTAGTTTAAAGCACAGGAGCCGACAGCCTGGAATCACAGAAATCAAAGAGCTCTCCTCAATCATTAGAAACAGAAACATCCTTGGCAGGCCTGAGGACGATCATCATTCTGCTCCCTCTTGAGTTTGTTCTCTCCCTCGGTTTTCCCCAAAATGTGTTCTGAGACAAGTGAACAAAATGGCAAATATCAGCTGTTTGATGTTATTCCCGACATAGGCCTCGATTTTGTAGTGTTGCTGCCTTGAAGTGTTTTTGCTGATCTAGCACATGTTGATTGAATGCTTACAAGAAAAATCAGAGGACATTTTATAGATAAGAAAAAACGGAGACTCAGGGAGGTCTAGTCACTTGCCCAAAGCTACACAGCTCTTATTCGAGCCCAGATCTGTGTTTCTCAAAATATATATGCTTCCACTACATCTCCTATGCCTAAAGAGTACCTGACGTCTACCTCTGCTTGTGCAGACTCGTTATGTCCCAGGGTTCTGATTAAAGGGTCCCAGGGTTAAGCATCTACAACAAGCCCTTAGAACAGTCAGCTATGTTATAAAATGGGACTGAATATGCTAAGTGACGTGCTAAGTCACAGAAATAAAAATACTGTATAAGTCCACTTATACAGCACCTAGAGTACCTAGAGTAGTCAAATTCATAGAGACAGAAAGTAGAATGGTGGCTGCCAGGGACTGCATGGGGAGGAAGAATGTGGAGTTAGTGTTTTCATGGTAGTTTCAGTTTGGGGCAATGAAAGGTGGTGATGGCTGCACAACTATGTGAATGTATTTTATTGTTACTTAGCTATACACTTAAAAATTGTTAAGATGGTAAATCCTGTTGTGTATTTTACCCCAATTTAACTAACTAATTATTGAAATGCCTTCTGACTTGTTACGGCCTCATGAATTTCCCCTTCTCCATACCTTCCTCCAAGGACAGTGGTTGAGACTTTGTGATTTTCCTTTCCTCTTCTCAGTTTCTTTCTTATGCCTATTAGGGAACCTGGTTAGCTTCACAGATTTGAGGTTGGGGTTGAGAAATGTTAGCACTCAGTGTAGAAAACTCATTCCACTTGATAGTATAAGGCAAGATTGATATGATGAACCACTATAAGATGCTCTGCAGAAGCCAGAGATGTGGTAGAAGCATTTACATCTCGAAAATACAAACCTTGGTCCACAGAGGAGCTGTGTGGCTTGGAACAAGTGATGAAACCTCTCTGAGCCTCAGTCCTGATCTATAAAACAGCCATAATGCCATCCCCTCATTGTTGTGCCCTCCCTTTAGCTCCCCACCATGCTCCTCTGTGTACCCAGCTGATCCTTCTGCCATATACCAATCTTTCACACACCGGATGTTCATACAGAAGGCAGGAATCTTACATGGGCAGGTTTCATCCTCACAGGAACAATGACTCTATCACTAGGTGAGTATTTTCTGAGAAATTTAGCTTGAAAGCAAATGTTCTCTGTTTCTTTAATTACTTCTGGTTTGGAGTATCAATGAGAGGTCCACTCAGAGGATTTGCAAGGACCACTTTCGTCTTCTGATTTTAAAAGATTAGTTGTTGTATTTTTAATCCAAGGCTATTAAAGGTTAACAGAACAAGATGTATACACAATATAATCATCAAATTGTCTTAAAAAGCTAAAAATTGAATGGATTTAGAGTAGAATTTTTAAAAGGAAATTAACATGTATTAAACCTCTGCATGAAAATGAAAAGCCTTTGAGAGATAATTTCATAAAGAGTTCACTAGATGTGTAAACCACTGACAATTGTAGTGACATTTTGCCTGCGATGTCTAAAATACTTTAATACTGACTTTTTAATTGGCAGGGCCAAAGGGAGAGACCCTGAAACATAAGTCTGTGTTCTAATCAGACAGCACGTTAAATGGACATTTCCAGGATTCACAGTTAAGGAAACCTAAAACGGGGATACACACAGAATCTTAAGGAGGGCCTGACCTCAGTAAACAATGTCTGTGAAAATTTCTAAATATTTAAAATGAATCCAGTCCCTGCTTTGTGGTTTCTTATTTCACTTTTCCTGTCATAGAACCTCATGTACTGTGAGGTTTTGAAAAATAAGATTGGTCTGACTGGCCTTTTCCAACATTTTTCTCTCCAAAGGTATCCTATCACAGAGAAGTCAGACGCAGAAGCCTCCCTCCATCCTAGTTTCCTATGCAGAGTAATCATAAGCTGTCAAATTTGGAAGGGGCTCATGGATTCTTCATGTTACAGAAGAGGAATCTGGGGCCCAGAGTCACACAGCTGGTTGGTGCAGAGCCTGAACTAGAACTACGCGTCTCAGTTTCCCATTCAACACTTACTTTAAAGATCATGAAATCCATTGACTCTTCCACCTGGTGCTCACCAAAATCCAGCTTCCAGAATGGAGAAATAACATGGACAGGGAAGATAATCATGTTTACAACAAAGGCAAAGCCAAGTGGAAGAGTAAAATCCTAAAAAAAAAAAAAATGGCAGGAAGAAAGAAAATTTACAAAAATGTGGTCCTCATTGTTCAGCTCCTACTTATAAGTGAGAACATGCAGTGTTTGCTTTTCTGTTCCTGTGTTAGTTTGCTGAGGATAATGGCTTCCAGCTCCATTTATGTCCCTGCAAAGAACATGATCTCATTCCTTTTTCTGGCTGCATAGTATTCCATGGTGTGTATGTACCACATTTTCTTTATCCAGTCTATTATTGATGGGTATTGGGCATTTGGGTTGATTCTATGTCTTTCCTTTTGTGAATAGTGCTGCGATGAACATATGTGTGCATGTATCTTTATAATAGAATGATTTCTATTCATTTGGGTATATACCCAGTGGTGGGATTGCTGGGTCAAATAGTATTTCTGCTTCTAGGTCTTTGATGAGTTAATAGGTGCAGCAAACCACAATGGCACACATTTACCTGTGTAAGAAATCTGCGTGTCCTGCACATGTATCCCAGAACTTAAAATTAAATTAAATTTTTAAAAATAAAAATAAAACTTCTAGGAGAAACAAAAAATGTGATCTGACTTCAGTTATCTACTTGCCAAAGGTGTAATTTCTTCCCAGGCAGCCTGTGCAGAGCTTAGACGCCCTGGAGAGGAGAGAATGTTTCAGGAGCCAGCCAAACTGGGCTGCCAGGGAAAGCACTCTGCAAGATTTGCCTTTGGGACTTGAGATCTAAGCTCTAAGACTTTGTCACCAATTTTTCTCTATCTAGTTCATGCACATCTGTCAGGTCTCTCAGTGAAGATATAACCTTTTGAAGATTGGTTGAGTGTCTGTTACATCCTCTATAGCACGTTGCACACAGCTGAGAACACGGTAGATGTTAAGAAGTGGTTTTGGAGTGATCCCTGAATCCTCCATCTGCTATTACATCTATTTTTAAGACACTGGAGGTGTCCTACAAACAGTACAGAGGTTAAAGTACATGCAGGGAGGGTATCTAATCTAAAAAAAAATAAGCTCCTCTTTTTGAAACTAATTCCAAGCATGCCCCACTAAAGATTAGGTGAGTTAACTTCCTTGAACATTGTTTGTGGTCTTGATTGTTAACTTACCTTCTAGATATTTTTTTTTTTTTTTTTTTTTTTTTTTTTTTTTTGGTAAGCAGAACACTAATTCGCTTGCACCAAGTCATCCCAAAAAAAGTTTTATTTCACTAACAAAGTCTAAAGACAAAGAGATCAAATAAATCCAAATAGTGTGCCACTGTTCACTAGTCTAAAACTTGGAGATCTTGGTTCAAGATTTCTTCCCAGCAAATTTTAGATTTCTGTATAGACTAATCTCCATTCAGGCACAGATAGGCTAATACTTTTTTTTCTCCCGTAGGAGGCCAGATAAGAGAACATCTTAGCCAGATCCTTTGAATTTATCAAAAGAATATTGCTTTAAAAATACATTATTCAGCTGTTGATTCAGAAAACTAGTTTTGCAAACTATTCCATGTTGGCCGTGTTACCAGTGGCTCTGGTGCGAATGACTGTAACATCTGCTCAAAGCTAAACTATAAAGTAACTTTGTCACCCTGTCCTTTAACTAAGCAGCTGAGGCTTTAAGGGGTGATGTCTAAGGTCTGCCTCATCAGCTGAAAGAGTGAGCAAATCTATGAAGACTCACCATGTGTGAAAACATGTGGAAGCAAGAGTAACAACAGAAGGCACCAATGTGTCTCAAAGACCCCACGTGAAGGTCTGCCCATCCATGGTAAGGGCTCAATAAATGTAACTGACTTGGAATCGTTCCACCCCTAAAAGGCACTGCTAAATGCTGATCCTCTCCCTAAGGGTTCACCACGTGCCATTGATGCCACCCCTCCATGTGCCAAGTCCAGCCCTTAATGACTTTCTTGCTAAGAAAGTTGTAGGGGAATAGAATAGAGTCAGTCTGCCCTAAAACTCACTAAAAGGAGAGTTGAGGACATGATTGCTGGGCTGAGAGGCCCCGAAGCATCTAAGATGTATGAAATGGAAAGTTGAGGTCAGAGAACTGAATTCCCTGAACTTTTCTAGCACCCTCTCTCTGGGGAGTTTCTGAGAAAAGCAAAAGTCAATTTCCCAACTGCTTCATTCAGAGGTTAGGGAACCTATCTCTCATTAATCCAATTATAAAACAGGGGACTTCTACTTCCTCCCTCATGATTAAGCCCCGCATATTCTGGCCTCCATGGGTTTCCCTCTCCATTCTCAAGTAAGCGACAGAGGAGAATCTAACATCCCATCACCCCCTGTCCCCACCAAAGACACACTCAAGGGGCCATTGGCAAATTCTTCTGCCCTCATGCCTCATTGGACCAAGGATGTTGGTGAATTCCAGGAAGACTCTAACTAAGTGGACCTGGACCACTTCACAGATTAACTTTGGACATGTCACCTGAATCACAGCATGCTAGACATGTAATTTACCCCAGTATTAGTGAATATTGTAGATGTTCATTTTATTCATATTTCCTTGTTTTAGAATGTCACAGCCTGCAGAATAATTTTTTTGTCCTTACTGAAAATGAAATATTGTATGTGTCTTTAGACCCTTGTGAATTATCATGCACAAATAGCTTTAAAAGCATGTATTCATTCTCTATCTCTCACACACACACACACACATGCATGCACACATGAACTTCTACTTCCTCCCGCATGATTAGCCCCCTCAAATTCATCCTGTCCAGTACATTCAGTTTAAAGATGTGAAAACAGCCAAAGAGGAAAAATAATTTGTGCTTGTAGCTTGGCTAAACCAACTCTCTCTTAACACCTACTGTAAGAGCCATCCAACTGCTTGTTCTTAAAGTTCTAAGCATTTTATCACAAATTCTTAACACGTGGTTTTCACATGCAGGGGCTTCAGAAAGGCTCTAGTTGACTATATCAGCTGCTAGACATAGTTTCCTAAGCAACAGCACATTACATTTGTGTTGGGCATTATTATATCTTTCAACTTTTCCAACATCTCACATACAGTCAAAGTAACACTCTATTGGAGTAACTAGTATGCCTATTTGACAGAATAGGTAACTGAGGCTCAGAAGAATTAACAGAATGGTTCAAACTTATAAAACCGATAAATTGCCCAGTCTGGTCGAATGACGAGGTGTTCCAGTACCTCCCGACTCACAATCTGTGATTGGCAGTTGATGTCTTTTTAGGAAGCAAACAAGCCAGTGGAAAGATGAACAAGGTTTCCCCACTCCCACCTGCTTCTGTTCTATGCAGCCTGCTACTTCTTCAAAGTTCTGTGTCCTTGGCTAAATAAACCATGAAACAAGGGTATAAGTGTGGCCTACTCCTTTTCTCCATGTCCCTCCTGAAACACTATAAAAACTCAAGCTCTTTTTTTTCCCCATTTTTCTCATCTTTTTTTATTATTATACTTTAAGTTCTGGGATACATGTGCAGAATGTGCAGGTTTGTTACACAGGTATACATGTGTCATGGTGGTTTGCTGCACCCATCGACCCATCATCTACCTTAGGTATTTCTTCTAATGCTATCCCTCCTCTAGCCCACCCCCACCACCACCCTCAAGCTTTATTTTTAAATCCCAGGGTATTCTCCTATTTAAAGAAATCTATGTTAAGTATTTCTACATGTTATATTAATAATGCCCTAATTTATCAGTTTCAAATGGAATAGCTTTGGCTGCTGTCATAGCCACAGCCTTTCTCATCTTCCTACTAAAATACTCTGCCAAACCAAACATTTTAGGTGAAATATTATGTAATTATTGAACAACACCATGAAATGAGTACTTACATTATCCCATTATGTAGATAAGAAAACTGAGGCATAAATTAGTAAGAAACTGTCTGATTATCACACTTCCCAAGTGACAGAGTTATAATTTAAAAGTAGACAGTCTGACTCCAGGGCCTGTGCTATAAACCTCAAGCAATAGGTAATCAGTCCATACTGATTTTTAAACAGCTAGCATTTTACCTGCCCCTACCGGCTGTCAGCACCTTTCTCTCTACATCTATTTGGAAGATTATTGAAAATCTAGAAAATAACTTGGAAGAAAATAGGAGATGATCGAGAGTGCTGGGAGAGATTTGTGGCAGCACATTATCCCTGGTAGGAATAGTGCCACAAGTAAATTTCTTTAAGCAGAAACAAATGTTGGAAATAAATGTAATTTACTCCAGTATTAGTGAATATTGTAGATGTTCATTTTATTCATATCTCCTTGTTTTAGAAAGTCACAGCCTGCAGTATAAGAATTTTTTGTCCTTACTGAAAATGAAATATTCTATGTGTTTCATAAACCCTTGTGAATTATTATGCATAAATAGCTTTAAAGGCATGTATTTATTCTCCCTCTCTCTTTCCCTCTTTCTCTTTCTCTCCCTCTCTCTCTCTCTCTCTCTCACACACACACACACACACACACACACACACACACACACAAACATGCTATCCAAAGTTATCAGCTCCCTGGTATATTTTCGTTATTTTTATCTAAGATATAGCTTGGTGATCTTCCAAAGCAGTATGTATGAATTTGCTTGATAGTTTTTTAGTTATGTGTGGTATTTCAGATGGATGCATGCAAACTTATTTACATAACAGCTCTTAAATATATAGACATTTGGGGTGTTTCTAGGTGTTTGCTATTATAAGCATTACTACATTGAAAATCCTTATTCACATGTACAAATAGATTTCTAGGATGTATTTTCACAAGTGGGATGCTAGTTCAAAAGATGTAAACATTTTTTATTTAGATAATGTCAAGTTGATTTCAAAAAGCTTTTTATCAAATTATACTCCCAACATCAATTTCAGAAACGTCCATGTAATATCCTATACCATATTGAAATTGTAGATTTTCAGTCTTCTTTTATTTTCGAGAATATGTTTTTAATCAAGAATGATCCTAGTAGAATACACAAAGAAGGAAATCAGATTAACTTACTTTGGCTTTACGTATGAAAAATTTCATTGAGCATGAAATTCTTGAATCAGACAAGAGTTCAAAAAATATACTTACTTTCTTGGAAAAAAAATACTTAAATGGTAAGTTTGAAAATTTCAAGACAGAACTGAAATCTGTATAAGAGGACTAAATATAAATTCCAGAAATGAAAGATATAATATTTAAAATTGAGATCTCAATGAATGGTTTTAATAGCACATTAGATATGACTAAAGAGAATTAGTGAGGAACTAATCACAGAGGAACTAAAGTACTAATCAACACTAGACTTTTATAAGTTGAGGATAAATTTTTAATCTCTAGAATAGACCTAAAGAAAAACTAAAATAATAAGTAATTTCCCAACTAAGAAAAGCAGAAAAAGGAAACAGAATATTTGAGAAGCCAACATCACCCTGATAACCAAAATCTGGCAAAGACACAATGAAAAAAGAAAATCACAAGCCAATAACCCTGATGAACACAGACGCAAAAATCCTCAACAAAATACTAGCAAACTGAATCCAGCAGCATATCAAAAAGTTAATTCATCACAATGTAGTAGGTTTTCTTCCTGGGATGCAAGGTTGGTTCAATATATGCAAATCAATACATGTGATTTACCACATAAACAATTTTTTTTAAAAGCCATATGATCATCTCAATAGACACAGGAAGAAACTTTCTATAAAGTCCAATATCTCTTCACAATAAAACCTTCGACAAACTGGGCATCGAAAGAACATACCTCAAAATAATAAGAGCCAGGTATGACAAACCCACAGTCCACATCATTCTGAATGCACAAAAGTTGGAAGCATTCCCCTTCAGAACTGGAACAAGACAAGAATGCCCACTCTTACCTCTCCTATTTAACATAGTACTAGAAGTTCTAGCCAGAGCAATCAGGCAAAAGAAAGAAAGAACAAGCGTCCAAATAGGAAAAGAAGAAGCCAAACTTTCTCACTTTGCTGATGATATGATTCTATGCCTAGAAAACCCTAAAGACTCCACCAAAAGGTTCCTAGAACTGATAAACGACTTCTGTAGTTACAGATTACAAAATCAATATACAATAATCAATAACATTCCTACATACCAACAACATGCAAGCTGAGAGCCAAATTAAGAACACAATCCCATTCGCAATTGCCACCAAAAAATAAAAAATCTAGGAAGACCTCTAACCAAGGGGGTAAAAGATCTCTACAAGGAGAATTATGAAACACTGCTGAAGAAAAACAGAGATCACACAAATGAAAGGGAAAACAGTCCATGCTCATGAATTGGGAGAATTGGTATCCTTAATATGGCCATACTGCCCAAAGTAATCTATAGCCTCAACACTACTCCTGTCCAACTACCAATGTCATTTTTCACAGATTTAGGGAAAAAATATTCTAAAATGTATAATGTAACCGAAAGAAATCCTGAACAGTCAAAGGAACCCTAAACAAAAAGAACCAAACCAGGAAACATCACATTACCTGATTTCAAACAACAGTATAAGTCTACAGTAACCAAAACAGCATGGTACTAATACAAAACAGACACATAGACCAATGGAATAGAATAGAGAGCCCAGAAATAAAACCTCACACTTAACAGCCATCTGATTTTTGACAAAGTTGACAAAAATAAACAATGGAGAAAGTATCCCCTGTTCAATAAATGGTGCTGGGAAAGCTGGCTAGCTATATGCAGAAGAATGAAATAGGATCCCTACCTTTTACCATATGCAAAAATTAACTCAAGATGGCTCAAAGATTTAAATGTAAAACCTCAAACTATAAAAATCCTAGAAGACAATCTGGGAAATACCATTCTGGACATCAGCGTTGGCAAAGAATTTATGGCTAACACCTCAAAAGCAATCTCAACAACCACAACAAAAAAATTGACAAGTGGGACCTAATTAAAGAGCTTCTCACTACAAAAGAAACTATCAACACAGTAAACAGATACCCTACAAAATGGGAGAAAGTATTTCAGCCTATGCATCCAACAAAGGTCTGATACCCAGAATCTATAAGGGACTTGAACAAATCAACAAGCAAAAAACAAACAGCCCCACTAAAAAGTGGGCAAAGGACATAAACAAACAAACACTTCTCAAAAGAAGACACACAAGCAGCCAACAAACATATGAAAAAATGTTCAACATCACTAATAATTCAAGAAATGCAATAAGATATCATCTTACAGCAGTCAGAATGACTATTATTAAAAAATAATAGATGCTGGGGAGACTGCAGAGAAAAGGGAACATTTATACACTACTGGTGGGAATGTGAATTAGTTCAACCACTGTGGAAACCAGTTTGGAGATTTCTCAAATAACTTAAAACAGAACTACCATTCAATCCAGCAACTCCACTGTTGGGTATATACTCAAAGGGTAATAAATTGTTCCACCAAAAAGACACATGCACTTGTATGTTCATTGCAGCACTATTCACAATAGCAAAGACATGGCATTAATCTAGGTGCCCATCCATGGTGGAATGATAAAGAAAATGTGGTACGTATATACCATAGAATACTATGCAGCCATAAAGAAGAACAAAATCATGTCCTTTGCAGCAACATGGATACAGCTGGAGGTCTTTATCCTAAGCAAATTAATGCAGAAATAAAAAACCAAATACCACATGTTCTCACTTATAAGTGAGAGCTAAACATTGGGTACTCATGGTCACAAAGATGGGAACAGTAGACACTGGGGACTGTTAGAGTGGGCAGCGAAGAGGGGGGAAGGGCTGAAAAACTACCTATTGGATACTATGCTCAGTACCTGGGCAATGGTATCAATCATACCCCAAACTTTAGCATCACACATTATACCAATATAACAAACTTGTGCATGTACCCCTGAACCTAAAATGAAAGTTGAAATTTTAAAAAATTAAAAATAAAGGAAAACAGAATGTGTTTGATTAAATCAAAAAATGTAAGAACAGATGAAACAATTGGAATGTGTTTGTAAGGTTGTAGATCTAGATGTAAATTTATCAGTTATTATATTTGATGAGAATGGAATAGACAATCTAATTTATAAACCAAAATGGATATACTAGATGAAAAGAAATTCAAACCTATACTGTTAACAAGAAACACACCTAAAACACAAGGACACTGAAAAGTTGAAGGTTAAAGAATGGAAAAAGGCTTACCCATCCAAACTCAAAGACCTCTGATGAAGCTATAATAATATCATATAAAATATATTTAAAAGCAGAAAACTACTATAACTGGAACATTTCATAATGATATGATTCCATTCACCATTAGAGTTATAATACTATTCTGGGTAAATTTTAAGAATCATTATCTTTTAAAGATACATTCTGAAACACTTACAAAATAAATTACATAATACCTGAGTTTTTTCAAAATGTTATGGGGGATGAGGTAGATGGGAATATAAATAAAATAAGCTTGACCATGAGTTATCTGTGGAAATTATGTTATGGGTAAAAGAGATTCTTTATACTATATTGCCTGTTTTGATATATGGTTACATGTTCGATAATAAGAAGGTTACAAAATGAATCTAGCAAGCCTCACAGCCTGATGCCTTTCAAGAGGAACTCCATTTGGTCCTGTGAGTTCAGTTGGTGATTCTGTTGCCTGATCCAACTAGATGGTTGGCTAATTCTGCAGACTATTTTGAAATGACTCTTCTTTGCAAGGTGTTCATCAGAATGCCAAAGGACAGAGTGGAGACTTAACTTAGCTTGCTATATGAGAGTTGTATGCCTATTTGCATTGACATGTGTAGCAAAAAAGTAATATGTGGAATCAGTGGCTTTTATACCTACATCAAACAATTCCCTGTAATAAACAGACAGGCAACACTTGAAATGTGCATGACCTGTGGGGGGGAAAAATGTTGAAACTCTGATGAAGAACACACAAGAAGACATGAACAAATGAAAAGATGTATCATGGTTTTGGATAGGAAGACTCATAACATTATAGAGTCTATTTTTTCCTAAATACATGTATAAGTATTTATAAAATATAAATTTGACTTCAACCATATTTTTAAAAATATCTAGAAGTTTGGAAAAAAAGAGCAACAAAAAGGGTCTAGCCCAGCCGGGCGCGGTGGCTCAAGCCTGTAATCCCAGCACTTTGGGAGGCCGAGGCGGGTGGATCACAAGGTCAGGAGATCGAGACCACAGTGAAACCCCGTCTCTACTAAAAATACAAAAAATTAGCCGGGCGCGGTGGCGGGCGCCTGTAGTCCCAGCTACTCAGGAGGCTGAGGCAGGAGAATGGCATGAACCCAGGAGGCGGAGCTTGCAGTGAGCCGAGATCGCGCCACTGCACTCCAGCCTGGGCAACAGTGTGAGACTCCGTCTCAAAAAAAAAAAAAAAAAAAAAAAAAAAAAAAAAGGGTCTAGCCCACCGGATATTAAAATATCCTGTAAAACTTCCAGAATAAGAAACAACATGGCTCTGGATACTCCAGAAGCAATAAAGGAAAATAATGATAATTTACATGAAAAGACAAGACTTCTGTATGTTAAAAAAGACTTCTGTATGTTAAAAAAAAATCATAAACAAAGTCAAAAGACCAATGACCAGGACAAAAATCTACAATTCATGTTGGAAAGGACTAATTTTTATATGTAAATAATTCTTAGAACATAATAAGAACCACAACCCAAAAATGAATAAATAATAGGAACAGATTACAAAAACTACAAATGGGTTTTAAATATATGAAAAGATCTGTCAGAATCTGTTTGAGAAAAAATAAATAAATCAAATTATTTCAACATTAT
This sequence comes from Macaca thibetana thibetana, assembly GCF_024542745.1. Lineage (NCBI taxonomy): Eukaryota > Metazoa > Chordata > Mammalia > Primates > Cercopithecidae > Macaca > Macaca thibetana. The sequence continues at coordinate 17,275,640 of NC_065591.1, forward strand.
TCAACATAAGAGAAATATAAATTTAAATTATACTATGCTCCCATTTTTCATCTATCAGATTAGCAAAATCTCAAAATTTAACAATATATTTTGCAGGAAAGACAAATTTTTTGGTGAGAGTACAAGTTGGTATGAATACTGTGAAGGGCAATGTGATCATCTCTATCCAATTACAAAGAAATACACTTTCTGGATGATTCATGATGTTGAGCACCTTTTCATATACCTGTTGGTCATTTGTATATCTTCTCTAGAGAAATGTCTATTTAAGTTCTTAGCCCATTTTTAAATCAGGCTCTTAGTTGTTTTGCTATTGAGTTTTATGAGTTCCTTATATATCTTAGAGATTAGCCCTTTGCAGATATATGGCTTGCAAATATTTTCCCCCATTCCTTAGGTTGCCTTTTCACTCTGTTGATTGTTTCTTTTGCTGTGCAGCCTTTTTGTTTGATGTAGTGTTGCATTTTTATTTTTGCTTTTGTTGCCTGTGCTTTTGGTGTCAAACCCATGAAATCATTACGAAACTCAACATCATAAAGCTTTTCCCCTATGTTTCCTATGTTTTCTTTTAGGAGTTTTACAGTATCAGGTCCTACATTTAAATCTTCAAACCATTTTGAGTTGATTTCTGTGTATGGGGTGAGATAAGAGTCTAATTTCATTCCTCCACATGTGGATATTCAGTTTTCCTAATGCCATTTATTGAAGAAACTGTTCTTTCCTCATTGTGTATTCTTGGCACCCTTGTCAAAAAAAAAAGTGGATCATATATATGTGGATTTGTTTCTGGGCTCTCTATTCTATTCCATTGGTCTATGTCTGTCTTTATGCCAGTACCACACTGCTTTAATTACTATAGCTTTGTAATACATTTTAAAATCAGGACATGTGAAATCTCCAGCTTTGAAAAACATACATTTGATCCAGAAGTTATATTTTTGGAAATATAACTTACAGATTAGGTGTACATATTTAAATTAAGGTTATTTGCTGCAGCACTATTGGAAAAAAATTCAAATACCCATCAGTAGAAGACTACCTAAGAAAATAATAGTATGCAAACACCACATGTTCTCACTCATATGTGGGACTTGAACAATGAGAACACATGAACACAGACAGGGAAACAACACACACCAAGGCCTGTTGGGGGGTTGGGAGTCGAGGGCAGGTCAATAGGTGCAATAAACCACCATGGCACACATATACCTATGTAACAAACCTGCACATTCTGCACATGTATCACTTTTTTTTAGAAGGAATAAATTTTAAAAAAGAAAATAATGGTATGTCCATTTTATGAATACCACAAAACTGTAAGAAAAGAATGAGGAATATTTCCTTGTACAAATATTTAAAAACTCCCAGATACACTGTTTATAAGTTTCAGATGCATTTATATAGTATGCTATAACTCACGTAAAACATAGAAATAAATAAGAACATACATATTATACTTGTATTTGCTTAAAGAAACTCTGAAAGAGGCTGAACACGGTGGCTGAGGCCTGTAATCCCAGCACTTTGGGAGACCTGGATTGGGCGAATCACATGAGGCCAGGAGTTCAAGATGAGCCTGGCCAACATGGTGAAACCACATCTCTACTAAAAATACAAATAGTAGCTGGGCATGGTGGCTCATGCATGTAGTCTCAACTACTCAGATGCAGGAGAATCACTTGAACCTGGGAGGCAGAGAGTGCAGTGAGCTGTGATCATGCCACTGCACTCCAGCCTGGACAACAGAGCAAGACTCTGTCTCAAAAAAACAAACAAACAAAAAAAAAAAAAAAAAAAAAAAAAAAAAAAAACTCCGAAAAAATACAGGAAACTAAGAAAACCAAAAGAGAAAGGGGGAAAGTAGAAATGGAGAAAGGAATGAAATGAAACTTTTCACTTGTGTACCTTTTTATCTTCTTTTTCAAACTTGATGAAGACTCCCTTTGCACAAAAGTAAATTAAAAATTTAAGTAATTTTTCAAAGAAAATATATCTCTAATTAATGGTGTAGGAAGAATCAATATCGTGAAAATGGCCATACTGCCCAAGGTAATTTATAGATTCAATGCCATCCCCATCAAGCTACCAATGACTTTCTTCACAGAATTGGGAAAAATTACTTTAAAATTCATATGGAACCAAAAAAGAGCCCACATTGCCAAGACAATCCTAAGCCAAAAGAACATAGCTGGAGGCATCATGCTACCTGACTTCAAACTATACTACAAAGCTATAGTAATCAAAACAGCATGGTACTGGTACCAAAACAGAGATATAGACCAATGAAACAGAACAGAGCCCTCAGAAATAATACCACACATCTACAACCATCTGATCTTTGACAAACCTGACAAAAACAAGAAATAGGGAAAGGATTCCCTATTTAATAAATGGTGCTGGGATAACTGGCTAGCCATATGTAGAAAGCTGAAACTGGATCCCTTCCTTACACCTTATACAAAAATTAATTCAAGATGGATTAAAGACTTAAATCTTAGACCTAAAACTGCTAAATCCCTAGAAGAAAACCTAGGCAATACCATTCAGGACATAGGCATGGGCAAGGACTTCATGTCTAAAATACCAAAAGCAATGGCAACAAAAGCCAAAATAGACAAATAGGATCTAATTAAACTAAAGAGCTTCTGCACAGCAAAGGAAACTACCATCAGAGTGAACAGGCAACCTACAGAATGGGAGAAAATTTTTGCAATGTACTCTTCTGACAAAGGGCTAATATCCAGAATCTACAAAGAACTCAAACAAATTTACAAGAAAAAAACAAACAACCCCATCAAAAAGTGGGCAAAGGATATGAACAGACACTTCTCAAAAGAAGATATTTATGCAGCCAACAGACACATGAAAAATGCTCATCATCACTGGCCATCAGAGAAATGCAAATCAAAACCACATTGAGATACCATCTCACACCAGTTAGAATGGCGATCATTAAAAAGTCAGGAAACAACAGGTGCTAGAGAGGATGTGGGGAAATAGGAAAACTTGTACACTGTTGGTGGGAGTGTAAACTAGTTCAACCATTGTGGAAGACAGTGTGGTGATTCCTCAAGGATCTAGAACTAGAAATATCATTTGACCCAGCCAACCCATTACTGCGTATATATACCCAAATGATTATAAATCATGTTGCTATAAAGACACATGCACACGTGCGTTTATTGCAGCACTATTCACAATAACAAAGACTTGGAACCAACCCAAATGCCCATCAATGATAGATTGGATAAAGAAAATGTGGCACATATACACCATGGAATACTATGCAGCCATAAAAAAGGATGAGTTCATGTCCTTTGCAGAGACATGGATGAAGCTGGAAACCATCATTCTCAGCAAACTATCACAAGGACAAAAAACCAAACACAGTATGTTCTCACTCATAGGTGGGAATTGAACAATGAGAACACCTGGACACAGGAAGGGGAACATCACACACTGGGGCCTGTCGTGGGGTGGAGGACAGGAGGGAGGGATAGCATTAGGAGATATCCCTAATGTAAATGACGAGTTAATGGGTGCAGCACACCAACATGGCACATGTATACATATGTAACAAACCTGCACATTGTGCGCATGTACCCTAGAACTTAAAGTATAATTAATAAATAAATAAATTTAAGTAATTTTTCAAAGAAAATATGTCTCTAATCAATGGTGTAGGATAATCTAAACACACAAACAATGGAATAAATCATTTTAAAAACTAATTATCCTAGATCATTTTACATTGTGTGCACGTGTCAAAATATCACTCTGTACCCCATAAATATGTACAATTATTACATGTCAATTAAAAATAAAAGGGGGAAAATAAAATATAAAACTTAAAACTGATAGATTTTACTATAAAGAAATGTAAGCTTTTAAACATTGAAAACTTTATAAATAAGGCTCAAAACCAATTAAATATGAAAACATTCACCGTCACAAAAATTAAAAATGCAAATTAAACAACAGTAAGATGTCTTTCTAATTTACAAAACTTTATTTTTATTGTTATAGATTTAAGTTGTACAAATGTTGTTTTGTTTCATAGATACATTGCATAGTGGTGAAGTCTGGGTTTTTAGTGTAGCCATCACCCAAATAGTGTACATGGTAACCATTAAATAATTTCTTATCCCTCACTCCTCCCCCATTATTAACTTTTTATTATAAAATGATTTGACTTACAAAAAAGTTCCAATAAAGAACAAAGAATTCCTGTTTTCCCTTAATCCAGATTTCCCAAATATTGGTATTTTGCCATGTTTTCTTTATCCTTCATTCTCTCAATAAATAGATATGTAGACAAACAGATGGGTAGAATTTTTCTGATACAGTGGAAGTGTGGAGAAGTAGGTCAAAGGATGCAAACTTGTACTTATGTAGAATAAATAAGTCTAGAGATCTAACGTGCAACATAAGGACTTTAGTAAATAATATAGTATTGTGTGATGGAAATTTGTTGAGGTAGATTTTAGGTAATCTTACTGTAAAAGAAAAAGCAAACTCTGCAAAGTGATAGGTATGTTAATTTGCTTGACTAATAATTTCATTGTGTATCATGTAGGTATATCAAAACAGTATGTTGCTCACCTTAAAGATACACAAGAAAAATGATAATTTTTCTGAAATGTTTGAAAGCTGCAAACATCATGTCCCTTTATCTCTAGATATCTCAATAAGCAATTCCCTAATCCAAGAACATTATTTGAGACAAACACAGTACAATGATCAAACTCAGGAAATTAACACTCATGTAATTTTATTATCTCATTTACAGAGTTTTGTCCCACAAATGTCCTTTATCTAATATCCAAGACCCAATCCAGGATCACATGTTGCCTTTACTTGTCACCTATTTTTTATCTTGAGTAATTCTTCCTTCTTTCTTTATCTTTACACATGTGAAGACTGAAGGACAGTAATTTTGCAGAATGTTCTTTGTTTGGGCTTTCCTTGTGTTTTTTTATGATTAGAGTCAGGTTATATATTCTTGGTAAGAATAGCACAATAATGATATTGTGTGTCTCTCCCATGTACCATATCAAGAGGCACATGGCATCAATGGGTCTCATTTCTGGTGATATTAACTTTGGGCAATTGTTTAGAGGGGAGGGGCTATAAAGTTACATTTTTCTATTTGTAATTAACACCCCTAGGTATCCTGAGGAAAGATACTTTGAAACAATGTAAAATCATATTTCTTATCCAAAAAAAAAGTGTTTAATGACAGGATTCTATTCTGTCAAGAGCACTTTCACAAGATAGGTGACTCAGTGTAACACTGTGCACTAAAGGTCTTTACACTCTAACACTAAATTCACTCTAGGAAATAAGCCTAAAAGAAAGTCAGAAGTATGGTTGAAGATGTCTGTTCAAGAATATTTACTACAGTGTTGTTTATGGTGGTAAGAAAGTTAGTAGTTCCACAAAAGGAAATATTACTCAAATTATGAAAATGAACTTTTTAAAGAGAGAGGCCAGGTAGAATAATCTGGAACTAACAGGTCCTGTGAACTTTCCTTCAACCTATTCTGCTCCTTCGGTTTGGACTCAACAGTCATTCTAAACCCAAGTATCAATAACAAGACTCAGCCTCTATTTCTCATTTAGTCTCAGTGTCCTAATCCACAGCCTCTTCATGGCCTTCTCCATTTCAGCATTTCTCAGGGAGTAGATGACAGGGTTCAGGAAGGGGGTTATCAGTGTGTAGAACACAGCCGCCACCTTGTGTATAGGCAGAGTGGTAGAAGAGGCCTCAGGTAGATAAAGATGCAGGGTCCAAAGAACAAGATAACCACGGTGACATGGGACCCACAGGTGGAGAGGGCTTTGCGCCGCCCCTCAGAGCTCTGGGTTCTCAGATGGAGCAAGATGACCATATAGGATGCTAAGAGGACCCCAAAACTGACCACAGACAGGGTGCCTCCATTGGCAACAATCAGCAGACCAATGAGGAAGGTGTCAAAGCAGGCAAGTTTGAGAAGGGGAAGCAGGTCACAGAAATAGTGGTTGATCACATTGGGGCCACAGAAGGGCAAGTGGAAGACGAGAAGGATTTGGGCAAATGAATGCACAAAGCCTCCCACCCATGCTGTTCCTACAAGGACAGCACACACCTGCCGGTTCATGACGGTGGCGTAGCTGAGGGGCTTGCAGATGGCCACATAGCGGTCATAGGCCATCACAGTGAGCAGGAAAATCTCAGTGCCACCAAAGAAGTGCAAGAAGAAAAGCTGTGCCATGCAGCCCCACCAAGACATGGCTTTCCTTTCAGCCAGCAGATCCGAGATGAGCTTGGGGGCTGTAGTGGAAGAGTAGCAGATCTCCACGAAGGAGAGGCAGCTGAGGAAGAAGTACATGGGGGAACCAAGGCTTCTGCTGGTTGTGACAGTGAGCACAATGAGGAAATTCCCCAGCACAATTGCTGTGTACAAGAACAGAAATATCAAAAAGCAAACCCTCTGCACCTCCTGGTTGGGAGAAAGTCCCAGAAAAATGAATTCAGTCACATTGTGTATGTTAGTCATGAGGTTGTCACCAAGAGGCAGCAATTTGGGTGGTGTGATCTGAAATGATACAAAAGACTTCTTCACTGAGTGGGTGAATTACATGAAGGCCCTTGCATAGCTGAGATGCCTGTGAGCAGGAAATTGAAAGATGAGTAGGAGTTAGTTATGTGTAGAAGGGAAGAGCATTCCAAGAAGGCAGAGAGCAATTACAAATGCCTTGTGTGTGGCTGGAATAAAGGAAAGAATAGCAAAAACTAAAGCTGTAGATAGACATTAGTACCAATTTGTGAAGGACTGTTAGGGCCTTTGGGGACCCTAACAGTCCCAAAGTGTTTTTCCTTTTAGTTGATGAACATACTTGATGATTCCCCATTGTCTGCAGGATCAGACAAAGTCTGCAGTTTACAGAACAAAAGTATGGAAAGGGCTGTCCAGTGGAAATAGATTAGAGGAGGAGCTCTATTAGGAAGTTAGTAAGTCCTGTCATTGGACAATGTGGAACAGCCAGGATAGTGTTACTGTCTCCACGTTAGATGTCTTTCCATTGCCTTTGAGTGTTTCAAATTATCTTCTGGCTACGGCTTTCCTTCATGCCACTTCCTTCTTTTTTTTTTTTTTTTTTTTTTTTTTTTTTTTTTTTGAGACAGGGACTCACTTCTTTGTCACCCAGGCTGGAGTGCAGTGGTGTAATCTCGGCTCACTGCAGCCTTCCCCCAGCTCAAGCAATCCTCCCACCTCAGCCTCCTGAGTAATAGGACTACAGGCTTGTGCTACCATGCTTTGCTAATTTTTATATATTTTTTAGAGACAAGGTTTCACCATGTTGCCCAGGCTGGTCTCAAGCTCCTGAGCTGAAGTAGTCCTCCCACTTCAGCCTCCCAAAGTGTGGGATTACAGGCATGAGCCACTGCTCCTGGCCTTCTTTTCTATCTTTGGTTTGCAGAACAGTGTCCTCAACCTCTCCACATACTATTCAGAGTCTTTAGAAGAGATCTCCCTGGTGGACCTCCTTTGACAATCAACATCTCTTATTTCTGCTTCTCCCTCTAATTCTCACATTCTACACTTGGTCACTTGGTGAGCTTGTCCCCTTCCAAAGGCCCAGCTCAACTCAATCCATGTACAGTTCTCCTCTTTACTGGCGCTTTCACTTTCTCCAATCACATCCTCCAGTAGCAACAAAGGTCCAATACCCCCCTACACACAAAACACACACACACACACACACACATACACACACACACACATCCCAGTGCCCCCTCATGCTCTGACACATCCTTCTCCATAGCCCAGGCTTTCAACACCTCAGGGCATCACTGAGACTGCTCACTGACTGATTGGCAGGCTGTCCCAGTCCACGCTGAACTCTGTCCAAGGTGGCTGAGGTTTTGTATATCCACATAGCCTCTCCTACAGTGACACTCCAGGCCACCTGAGCCTGGGAGCCAGATCATTTCCACTCACACCACAAAGCTTCCTTGCTTCCGTGATTGGGACAATCTCAGGTGATTAAAGACCACCATGAACCAGAAGGAAATCACTGATAGAACATATAGTTACAGAAACAAAGGAAGGACAGACGCCAGCCCCACACTCTCAGATCAGCTGGGCAACTTTACCAAGAAGCTGCTCACGGAAGAGAGGACTAACAGTCTGGACTCCTGGATTTACAGTCATATTTTTCAGGGAGTGTTTGTATAAGATCTAGAAAGTTCTTTAACCTCTCAGAGACTCAAGGTCCAAACTGTAACATGCAGATAATGCCTGCATCACAGATAGGTGCCATAAATCCCACTCCCAGTTCCATCCCAGGATAAGTTAAGGGCCAGTCCTGTGTCCTGCCCTGGATTCCTCTCCAAGCCATCTCCCCAGTTTGCAGGCTGCCTCTGCCATCGACCCCTCTTCTCTTAGGACATTTTGGGATCCCAGCACTTGAATTATCATTGTTTTTGTGTGGCCATCTGCCCACTGGAGTATGGGTTTCCTTAGGGCAGAGATGATCATTGCCCACCACCCCACCTCTGACGCTTACTGCAGTGCCAGCCATGCAATAGCATTCAATGAATGTAGATAGGATGAATAATACTGGCTATGTATCTTCCCAGCCTTCTCAGCACAGTGTTTGGTAAGTTGGTGTTCAGTAAATATTGAGGAAGAAAGTTCCCCAGAGACTAACACCATACCTTCTCCATCTCTGAATCCCAGAGCCTAGCACTTGTGTTTGCCTCAAAGACCAGACAGACGTGAAAGCCCTTTGTCATGTGCTGTACACTTCCTGGAACCATTCTCTTTACTTTCAAGGCGGAATCAATCATTACTACAAAAGAAGCCCATGGTCACAAAGCAAAACTCACCCCAGTGTTTCTGTGGCTTCGCCGTTCTCACCAGTTGCCTGTTCTGTTCTAACCACGGAGAGGTAAATAACACCCTGAGAACAGCCCTAGGCTCACACAGGTTTCCCCATTAGCCAATCAAGAAGCATTACAAATGGTCACACTACCAGCCAGAGCTCCTGCCTCACTGGAATCCCAAAACAGAGAGGATCTGCTCCCCTGCACCCTCAGGCTTGGAAATGTTGAGAAATGCTACACCACTGGGGTTTCAATTACACCTAATTTACAAGAAGAGCAAAGTAGACTTGCCCCCCAAGATGTTCCACAGAGAACTTAGAGCCTGGCAGCTCAGCCCTGAGTTCACACTGCTTAAAAGACACCAGGGGGAGGAGGCGTGTGATCAGGTGAGAGAAGTTCGGTCCACAGAGAGCCGCCCCCTTTCCCTTTCCTAATCAGGCCGACCACCTCATGGGAAGCAGGACCTGAAATTCCTTGTAGGAAACAACTTGCAGAAAACAACTCACACTTGTAGGAAAATCTCAAACTTCCTTGTAGGAAACAAGTGCAGAAACCAGTAGGAATTGTGAACAAATTCAATTCAGCCTATGTTTGCACTTACTCTGCATGGGGCTGTTCAGAAGTCCATGAACGACCGCCCCTGCTTATCAAGAACTCGGTCATGTGGCCTTACATAAAGTGGCACTATTCAGAATAGTGGCCCACGGAATAGAGACCACAAGTGTCAGGAAACTGAAATAGCACTTCTCTGTGTCTTTGGTGTGAATGAGTTATGGATCAGTGGTTCTCTACTGATCTCTACTGGGGGCAATTTTGCTCCCAGAGGATATTCGACAAGGTCTGGGAACATTTTCCATTGTCACACCCTGGCTGGGAAAGGAGTGCTACTTACATCTAAGTGGGTAGAAGCCAGAGATGCTGTGAAACCCCCTACAATGCACAGGACAGTTCCCCCAAACAAAGAATTATCTCATTCAATGAGTCAATAGTGCTGCTGTTGATATACTCTCGTTTAGGTGAAACAAAAGTTGCCCTGAATTAATAATCATTGAAATTGGGTGTTGAGTACATGGGAGTTCATCACACTGCTTTGATCACACCTGTACATATTTTAAATTTTCTGTAATAAAAGGTTTAAAAATGGCATAAGAGCACTTCATAAAATGAAATGTGCCCTGTACTAGTGCTACTCACAAATATCAGTAACTCAGCCTTGATTGAAAGAGTTGAAACAAGATTCCACAAGTTCCAACTAATGATTGATAAGAAAACTATAATGAGATATTTTCAGATTTAAGAAAATATTTGGCACATTGCTTTTGAGCATGCAAACACTGAATTCAGCATTATCCTTTATAAAGAAACACAAGGAAAATTAGCAAATAATTACATAAAAACCCCAAGTACTTAAGTAGAACCTATATTTATTTTGTAACATGTCATCATGAAGTTGAGTTTCTGTGAAAGTCTGTCAGTCAAAATCTTTTCTACGTTGAAAAATTTGGTTTCATAAATCTAAGGAAAATCACTGTTAAGCATGAATCTATGAATGTTTGTTATAGGAAACTAAATTTGTTTAAACATTCTTGGTATGAAATGTATTTGTTCACCTAAGATTATAAATTTTGCCATAAAAGGTTGATTTTGTTTCCTAACCTAGCAAAGATTAACCCATTGACTATGCTCTCATTTCTCCAGTTATAATTAAATCACGTTATTAGAAAGAAAGGACAGATCTGGCCGGGCGCAGTAGCTCAACCCTGTAATCCCAGCACTTTGGGAGGCCAAAGGCAGGCAGATTATCTGAGGTCAAGAGTTCGAGACCAGCCTGGCCAACATGGTGAAACCCCGTCTCTACTAAAAATACAAAAATTAGCCGGGCATGGTGGCACATACCTGGAATCCCAGCTACTCAGGAGGCTGAGGCAGGAGAATTGCTTGAGCCTGGCAGGGCAAAGGTTGTAGTGAGCCGAGATTGTGCCATTGCACTCCAGCCTGGCCAACAGAGTGAGACTCTGTCTCAAAAAAAAAAAAAAGAATACACAGATCCTTCTTTTAGAATTATATCTATACGCATTCCTCCGTGTGAAAAGACACTTCTCAAAAGAAGACATACATGTGTCCAACAAATACATGAAAAAATGCTCATCATCACTAATCATTACAGAAATGCAAATCAAAACCACAATGAGATACTATCTCATACTAGTCAAATGGTTATTACTAAAAAGTAAAAAAAAAAAAAAGATGCTGGCAAGGTTACAGAAAAAAAGGGAACACTTATATACTGTTGGTGGGGATGTAAGTTAGTTCAGCCCACTGTGGAAAACAGTTTGGAGATTTCTCAAATAACTTAAAACTATCATTCAACCCAGGAATCCCACTATTGGGTATATACCCAAAGGAAAATAAAGCTTTTTACCAAAAAGACACATGTACTTGTATGTTCATCACAGAGCTATTCAAAATAGCAAAGACATGGAATCAATCAAAATGCCCATCAGTGGTAGACTGGATAAAGAAAATGTGGTACATATATACCATGGAATATTACACAGCCATAAAATGAAACTCTGTCCTTTGCAGCCACTGGATGCAGCTGGAGGCTGTTATCAGAAGAGAACTAACACAGGAACAGAAAACCAAATACCACATGTTCTTAATGATAAGTGGGAGCTAAACATTGAAAACAGCTGGACACAAAGATGGGAACAATAGATACTAGGGACTACTTGAGTGGGGAGTGTGGGTGGGGGTGTTGGTTGGAAGGCTACCTATTGGGCTCTGTGCTCACCACCTTGGTAATGGGATCGTTCATATACCAAGCCTCAGTGACACGCCATTTACCCATGTAACAAGCCCCAGCATGTACCCCCAGAACCTAAAATAAAGTAGAAAAAAAAAATGGGAATGTGAAAGTTTCTAGCCACTTTTATTCATAATAGCAAAAGAAAAAAAGAAGAAAAGAAATCAACCCAGTATCCACCACCAAGAGAAAAAAAATGTACACACACACACACACACACACATAGTGGTTTTTGGAATGCTACTCACTAAATAAAAACAATCATAACCCACAATATGGATGAATCTCAAAAATACTATTTTAAGTGAAAGAAGCCAGATACAAAAGAGTACATGCTTTCATTTAAACAAGCTTAGGACAGGTTAAACTAATTCATGATGATAGAAATTAGATCAGTGGCTGCCTGAGGAGGGGTGGAGATTGCCTGGAAGGAATCATGAGAGGTTTCCAGGGTGATAGAAATATCCTACATCTTGTTGGGAAGTTGGTTCACAGAAGTATAAATTTGTCAAAACTCATTAGATTGTACACTTAAGGTCTGTACATTTTGCTGAATGTAAATTTTACTCAATTACTGAGAATACATTTTAAAACAATAACTTTGTGAAGTAATGTAAAAACAATAACTTTGTGAAGTAATGTAAGTCAGCTAGATTTTGTCATTCCACAACATGTGTGTATATGTATATATATATCAAAATGTCATACGTGACAAATACATACAATTTTATCTGTCGACTTTTTTTAAAAGTAAAAATTAAACAAAATTATTTTCATAAAGTAAACCTGACTGAGATGGGAAACCACAGTGAAGGGAACTTCTGGTCTGGGAATCAGAATATCCAAGTTTGTGCCCAGGCTTTGTGCTTGATTTACCCTGGAGCAGAAATCGCTAGTGTTCCTAATAGTTATTTTCTCCTTCTTCCTTCTATAGTATTAGAACCCCTGAATTTTTATCAGGGCACATGCCCACCTGGAATGAAAATTACATTACCCAGCCTCCCTTGAAATCTCAAGGAAGGGGACATGCCTTATTTCATCTCTTCCTGCTTTCTGATAACAGGATGCTGCCATTATGACTGGAGCTCCAGCAACCATTTGGGGCTAGGCAGTGACCTTGGGAATGAACACTATAAAGAATGGAGGAACAAGATAGAGAGAGAACATTTCTATCCCAGACTGTGAGCTTCTTGACTTCTATCTACGTTTAGATTCTGACCCTTGCAGCTAAAACCTAATCTAAATGATGTCTCATCTAAAACTGTACATTGGCAATGATTAATTCATATTTCATTGACATCACAGGATTACAATGAGACTCCAATGAAGTAATGAATGTGAAAGGGCTTTGAAATATGCATAAGGTATTATGCAAATACAGGGTATCAATTAATAAGTTCAAATATGGATTTCATGTATTAGTTTGGACAGTTGGTATTTTTTGTTGCAAGATAATATATGAACACTATGTCTATCTCTCAGGTAAGTTCTTTTCTAGCTGCTTCAAGCAATCTCACTTCTGGCACAAGCCCTTTCCAAATGATAAAAACTAATAATGCTGACATCATTTTGATATATTTTATTCATTCCACAGCTCTTGAGCATCTACCACCTGTCACTCATCACACTCGGTGCAAAAGTAGCAATTCACCTAAAATCAATTCGTCAACAGTAGTTTGCCAGACGGTCAAATTACCAACAGTCAATTCACAAGATTAACCAATTCAACAATTTTGCTATCAGGCAAATGGCCAGTTTACTGAATTATTAATTCACCAAAGATGTGCTTCCACTTCCAATCTCGGCTAATCCTTTTCTTCTTAATTAAGAAGCTCTAAGCAATCTGGATTGTAAAACATACAAAAAGTCAGCATTCAACACATCTGGATCAACAAATCCATTGAACATAAAAAAAGCAATTGAGTTATGCCAACTTGGCAGAAATTTGCAAACACAATTTCCAGACAGTTAAATCAAGGGCAAAGCCCTCAAGGCAGCAGAAAGGACATGTTCAATGCCCATGCTCAGCAAAATCATTGTAAAGAACTGTGAGGTAAGTATACCAAGTCTAATAAATATTAACCACTTTTAATCCAGTCTGTTGACTTTTCACCACATATGATCCCTGAGAAGTAAGATTAAAATATATATATGGGCCGGGTGCAGTGGCTCACATCTCTAATCGCAGCACTTTGGGAGGCCGAGGCGGGCAGATCACCTGAGGTCAGGAGTTCAAGACCAGCCTGGCCAACAGGGTGAAACCCTGTCTGTACTGAAAATACAAAATTTAGCCAAGCATGGTGGTGCATGCCTGTAGTCCCAGCTAGGCAGGAGGCTGAGACACAAAAATCGCTTGAACCCGGAAGGCGGAGGTTTCAGTGAGCCAAGATTCACTGCACTGCAACCTGGGCAACAGAGCGAGACTCCATCTCAAAAAAATATATATATGTGTGTGTACATATATATGTGTGTGTATATATTCACACACATATATGTGTGTATATATACACACACATATGTATATATGCGTAAGTTCATATATATGTTCATATATATATGATTTGAATGATTTGATACACTTTGATTCTCTGCTATAAGATGTATCCCCATTTTTTCCCATATCTCCAATTTCATATGTGAAATGCTTTTAAAATATAATTTTAAAGAACTAAAAATATACCTTGAATAGTAAAGAACAGAATCAACAAAGAAAACAAAAGTCAGTGATGTGGACAGAAGGAAACAAATCAGTGTGTGTCAGGATTCCTCATGTAAGGGCACATGCTGAAGTTTAACAAATCCTTGAACCTTTAAACATTGAGAAATGAGTACTCTAGAGCAAGAAAAGTAGTACAGAAGGAGACCATGGCATCTCAGAGATGCAGAGAGTATCCCTGATTCTTGACTTTTTAATCCCTAATTCAGCCCATGTGTACTTGGATACCAGGAACAGCCCCTTATTCCTCAAATAAATTCTCCTTTTTGTCTAAGCTAGTTTGAACAGGCCTCTGTTGCTTGCAAGCAAAATCCCTAATATGTAAACCTAGGGGAGAAAGATATAAGTCAAACGAAAACCATTATTACATAAGAAAATTCAAATAGAATTACCAGTTAGAAAGCATAACTGAAAAATATTACAATCTACCATAGGTAGAGAGATTTTACTCCAACTTCCTCTGTTTATCAGTGAGGCAACAGAGGCACAGCAGGATTAACGTGCTTCTCAAGGCCACACACTAGTTATTTGCCAGATTACTAACTCAGAACCTGTGCTCTTCCAACAACATTAGGCTGCCTTCTATTGGTACTGGATGGTGGTTGCTACTGCAATTCAATGATCAGACTTTGTCCCCAAGGAAAAATCACCAACGGTCCTGAGGGCTTTTAGAAAACAAATTAGATGCTGTCTAAGATAAATCACACAAATAAGGAAAATTCAGGGGATCGGTATCATGGTTAATATTTGAATTTAGAACATCTAAGAAAGAAACAAACACCACAGGAAGCAGCAAACCCAAAGATTCTCCAATCCTGTTTGATGCAGAAAACCTATCCCCCTACTCAAAGTCCAAGGGCTATGATTAAATGTCAAGATTCTTGAACTATTTAAAACAAAGTAAGCCACATACTATCGTCAAGAGACTGACTTCCCCATGGAATTTCTCTTCTCTAGAGTAAAACTTTGTCAAATAACTTGAGGAAGAGTACGAAATCGGTTTCAATTAGTTTAATGAGATTTCCATAAAGTTTTTGCAACCAATAACAAGGTAGTAAGAGAAGAAAGTTGTAGGTAAGATATGAAGAGGACTTTTTGCCCAGATTCGACTACTGAGAATAAATACAAGAGTAAATAGAGAAGAAAAGAGGTCTGGACAGGAAGTCAGGATACCTGAGTGCTAGCTTGGGTCCAGTGGTTAACTATGACCATGCCATTTCTCCTCTCCATCCTCCCCTATTTCCACTTCTATATAAGATGACAGAGTTCGTCTAGATTATCTTCACTGTGCCTTTCAATTCTAACATTCATGTATTCACGTATACAGTCACTTAGTCTGGGGCCAGACACAGTGGCTCACACCTGTAATCTCAACACTTTGGGAAGCCAAAGCAGGAGGATCACTTGAGCCCAGGAGTTCAAGACCAGCCTGGGAAACATAGTGAGATCCCATCTCTACAAAAAAAAAAAAAAAAAAAAAAACTTAGCTGGGCATGATAGCATGTGCCTGCAATCCTAGTTACTCAGGAGGTTGAGGTGGGAGGATCCCTTGAGCCCCAGAGTTCAATGATGCAGTGAGCTATGATTGCACCACTGCACTCCAGCCTGGGCAACAGAATGAGACCTTGTCTTCAAAACAATAAAAATAAAAACAGAAATCATTTAGTCTCCCTGTGCTTCAGTCTCCCCATCAATGATGAAAGTGGGTCATAATCATGTAATATGATGAGAATTTCTTCTGAAGGAGATGTCATTTGCCCATTCATTCATTCATTCAACAAATAATATTGAGCCCTATTAAGTGCCAAGCACTGTTCTAGGTGTTGAAGATTTGGCAGTGAAGAAACAAAGTGCCTAGACGTGTGGAGGTTGCACCCTTCATATCCCCACCAGCACATAATGGAAATGGAGACAGAGAGTAAACCAATAAAACTGGATAGGCAAATCAGATAACAAGTTCTACAGAGAAGAATAAAACAGATTGAGTATGATGGGGAAAGCTGGTGGATATTATTTACATAAGGTAGTAAGGAAAGGTCATCTCTTACTAGGATCTCTGGCTGCTGTCTTGAGAAGAATGAAGTAAAGTGGGAAATACAATGAAACTAGTCATGAGACCATTACAATAAGCCAGTCAAGAGATGACTGTGACTTGAGCCAGCATGGTAGCAATGAAGATTTTAGGAGGTAGGCAGATTCTGGACGTATTTTGAAGGTAGAACTAACAAGATTTTCTGGTCTTTTATTGAAAGGAGTGAGAAAAAGAGAGAAATCAAGGACACCTCCAAGGTTTTAGACTTCAGCAATTGGACCAGAGTTGCATTTACTGAGCTGGGAATGACTGTGGGAAAAGCAGGGGAGTGGGGAAGATAGTTCCGTTTTTAGACACATTAAGTGAAGTTACCTTTCAAAATTCCCAGCAGAGGTGTTGAGTAGACAGTTGAGTATATACATCATAGTTCAGGGAGGACGTCCAGGCTGAAGCTATAAATTTGAGAGTCATAAACTCATGAGTGTTATTTAAAGCTGGGAGACTCAATGGGAACTTCTTGAGTAGGTAGGGCAGGGGTTTGAAAATGAAGCCCTGGGTCAGGTAGAGATGCTTAGAAATTGGAGAAATAAGAAGGCATCGGCAAAGGGAACTGAGAAGAGCGGCCAGTGTGCTAGGAAAGGAACCGAGAGGGAATGGGATCGTGGAAACAAAGATGTATAGTTTCCAGGAGAGACTAGTCAGCTGTGTCAAATGATGCAAAAGGTCCCTGTAAGACGTTGCTCATCAGGGGGCAGGAGGTCACACAGGCCTGAAGTTCATTCCTGAAGTGCGGGTGGAGAGACAAAGGGGCAAGGTGGACTGGGAATGGCATGGGCTGGCACTGTGCCCCTTCTCTCCAGCCACCTTGGCACCTCACTGGGGTGAGGGGTGGTGAGCCGATGACCATGTGAGGGTGAGTTAGAAGAGCTGACTAGTGAAAGCCTGAAGTTAAAGCCACAGAGCCATCACTGTCCAGGGACAAGGGCAGTCTTGCTGCTGACCCTGAGTAAGAGCTACAAGTTTGAAGCAGAAGTAAACATTGAAGTGCTCTAGACTTTTGCTGCCCAGTTTGGTAGCCACTGCTCATGTGTGACTATTTACATCTACTTAGTTAATTAAAATTAACTAAAATTTAAAATTTAGTTTTTTAGTCATATTAGAAATATTTCAAGGACTCAGTAGCCACGTGGCTAGGGACTAGCGTGTATTCGTACAATAAGAACACTTCCATTATCACGGAAAGTTCTATTGGCAATGCTGATCCAGACCACAGCAGCTTCAGAAAACAGAATGTCTATCTAGAAAGCAAGCTCCATGAAGGCAGGAATGGTCTCTGTCTTAAGTACCACCACATCTCTAGAACAACACCTGGCATGTAACATATGCTCAGTGAGTCTTGTTGAGTAAATTATTAAATGACCTTAAAAGTCCTGAAATGAGTGAATAATTAAGTGAATTAGGCAACAATGAGACTCTGTGATATTGCAAACCTCATTTATGAAAAAATTATAATTACATGGAAATTGTGTAAAGTGCCTGAGACTCTATGCCAATCCTTACACCCATTCTCCTCTTCCTCTTTAGGAACAGAACAGAACCCTGAATTTTCACTGAACACAACTCCACACACTATAAGGGATTATAGTTGGCCAGGTGTGGTGGCTCACACCTGTAATTCTAACATTTTGGGAGGCTGAGGGGGTGGATCACTTGATGCCAGGAGTTCGACACCAGCCTGGTCAACATAGTGAAACCCTGTCTCTACTAAAAATACAAAAATTAGCCGGACATGGTGGCACACATTTGTGGTCCCAGCTACTCAGGAGGCTGAGGCACGAGAATCGCTTAAACCCAGGAGGGGGAGGTTGCAGTGAGCCGAGATGGTGCCACTGTACTCCACTTGGGCAACAGAGTGAAACTTTGTCTCGAAAAAAAAAAAATTATAGTTCCCTGCCCCCTTTGCAATTAAGTTTCACCACGCTAGTAATTGTTATCAAGTAAGATGAAAGCAAAAGCGCTATATGGCACCTTTGGAAAATCTCTTAAAAGGGAAAGTGATCAGTTTTCCCCCTCCTTTCTCTTTTCCTGTCCGCTGGAATAGAAATGCAATGCTAGAGCTGTGTTGTCCAGTATGTCATCCACATGTGGCTATTGAGATTAACTTATTAAAAGTAAATAAATTAAAAATTCACTTTGTGGGTCTCACTTGCCATATTTCAAGTGCTCTGTAGACACTACCATATTTTTTCCCTATACCATAATGCTCAGAAGCATTGCCATATTGAACTGCACAGATATAGAATATCTCCATCAGGGCTGGACTTTCTGCCCCTGAACTTTTTTAATTCTATCTCATTAAAAGTTCCTTTTTTTCCTGTTATATGCAGTCAAACCTATACCTAAATGAATACAAATAATTAATGGACAGAGGATACAAAATTATATATCTGAGTAGTTTACAGCACTTTACTAATTTTTCTTTAAAGAAAGCATATTATATTGATTCTCTTAAAAATACATTTTTGATGTTGTGAGAAAATCAATGACCAAGAGCTAACTACATGTTCTCCAGTGCTAAGTGGTATAATTAGACGATACTACTTTTGTTAATTGAGAAGACATTTTTAAAATTTTACAACATTCTCTGTCTCATAAAACAATGAAAAAAAATGTTTTCCTTTAACTTCTGTGCTTCCTTCAGCAAGGCCAGAACAAAGTGAGTTATCAGCTCTCAACAGATCTAAGTCTCAGCTCTCTTGAGGGTTGAGAGGTAGGTGACATGATCCCTAAGAATTTTGACCATTCAGTTAGAGTAGATATTATCTGCCTGTGCAGTATCCAACCACTCAGAGTTCACTGATGGTGTCCTATCCACAGCTCTCAGAGAGGAAACCAAGCCTGCCCATGAGTAAGGGACTTCTACCACAACCTGCATCCTAAAGTCCTAGCCTGCTTTAATACAAGCAAGATAGCAAGAGAAAGGAAGGGTGACTTCACTGTGTTTAGTTCGGGAGCAGATGTTTTAAAATATACATTAACAAGATATGAAAACATTTAGCATAAAAAAGTATAGGGAAGCTATTTTACAGTCAACATCTATTTAACAAATACTAAGTGAGTACCTATGATGCGCCAGGGAGATGGTCTAACAGAGAATGCTTACGTTCAGAGAAGCAATGCAGCGTGCAACAGAGAATGTGTATTGAACTACCTTAGAATGCTTGAACGCTTTTGGGGTGGAATCAAGGCCTATTCTGAGTAGCTCTACAGGACAGAATGATCATTGCGTGGGCAGAGATGCAGTCATCACACGAAATAAAATTAATCACCAGACTGGCTGCTCTGAAAAGCCATCTTTGCATTGTTCCTCGTCTGCCTCCTCGCTCCGCGGACTCGGGCAGATTTATCGCCAGAGTCGCTGAACTCTCGCTTTCTTTTTAATCCCCTGCATCGGATCACCGGCGTGCCCCACCATGTCAGACGCAGCCGTAGACACCAGCTCCGAAATCACCACCAAGGACTTAAAGGAGAAAAAGGAAGTTGTGTAAGAGGCAGAAAATGGAAGAGACGCCCCTGCTAACGGGAATGCTGAGAATGAGGAAAATGGGGAGCAAGAGGCTGACAATGAGGTAGATGAGGAAGAGGAAGAAGGTGGGGAGGAAGAGGAGGAGGAAGAAGAAGGTGATGGTGAGGAAGAGGATGGAGATGAAGATGAGGAAGCTGAGTCAGCTATGGGCAGGCGGGCAGGTGAAGATGATGAGGATGACGATGTTGATACCAAGAAGCAGAAGACCAACGAGGATGACTAGACAGCAAAAAAGTAAAAGTTAAACTAAAAAAAAGCCCTCCGTGACCTATTCACCCTCCACTTCCCGTCTCAGAATCTAAACGTGGTCACCTGCGAGCAGAGAGGCCCGCCCGCCCCCCACCGTGGGCAGTGCCACCTGCAGATGACACGCGCTCTCCACCGCCCAACCCAAACGATGAGAATTTGCAACAGGGGAGGAAAAAAGAACCAAAACTTCCAAGACCCTGCTTTTTTTCTTAAAAGTGCTTTAAAAAGGAAATTTGTTTGTATTTTTTATTTACATTTTATATTTTTGTACATATTGTTAGGGTCAGCCATTTTTAATGATCTCGGATGACCAAACCAGCCTTCAGAGCTGACTTTACTTGTGGTGTGACCATGTTCATTATAATCTCAAAGGAGAAAAAAAAAAACTTGTAAAAAAAGCAAAAACAACAACAGAAAAACAATCTTATTCCGAGCATTCCAGTAACTTTTTTGTGTATGTACTTAGCTATACTATAAGTAGTTGGTTTGTATGAGATGGTTAAAAAGGCCAAAGATAAAAGGTTTGATTTTTCCCTTTTTTGTCTATGAAGTTGCTATTTTTTTTTTTTTTGGCCTGTTTGATGTATGTGTGAAACAATGTTGTCCAACAATAAACAGGAATTTTATTTTGCTGAGTTGTTCAAAAAAAAAAAATTAGTAACCAGTTCTAATGATGAAGATGAGGATGGCTAATACTTATTGATGACCATGTTCTTTTCTAAAAGCTTTTCAGGTATATTATCTGATTTAATATTCAGAATAATCCCTTTTTTTCTTTTTTTTTTTTCTTTTTTTGAGACGGTGTCTCGCTCTGTCACCCAAGCTGAGTACAGTGGCACTATGTTGGCTCACTGGAACCTCCATCCCCCGGGTTCAAGCGATTCTCCTGCCTCAGCCTCCCAAGTAGCTGGGATTACAGGTACACACCACATATCTGGCGAATTAATAGAGATGGGGTTTCTCCATGTTGGCCAGGCTGGTCTCAAACTCCTGACCTCAAGTGATCCACCTGCCTCGGCCTCCCAAAGTGCTTGGATTATAGGCATGAGCCACCGTGCCCAGCCAGAATAATCTTATAAAGTTCATATTATTGTTAGTCATTATATTTACACAAAAACAGTTGTTCAGGGAAGTTAAGTACTTTGGCTCTTGGGTTGTGGCTCACAGGCAATTGGAACAGCCTAACAAATGTCAGAGCCTGAGCTCTTAGAATTTCAACAGAAAGATGTGCTCCTCACCATGAAAGTGTTCAAAAAGAACCTGTAAGAATTGATATAGCGAGGATTGTGCACGAGCCCAAAGGGTTGTTTATTCCACATGCACAAAGTATCAACTATGTGCATGATATTTAGAGCTGCAAAGAAGGGACACTGGACAGTCCTGCCCTTGAGAGCTTACAGTCTACTGAGAGAGAAACACATCAAATAATTAGAATTGAAGTGATAGGGCAATAATATGTAAAAATGACTGTGGAAAGGAGACATAAATTCAACCCAAAGAGGAGGGAAGTCAGAGAAGGATCTTATAGGGAAGATGACTTGAACCTAGGTCTTGAAGAATGTATACGATTTTGTCATACAGAAAAGGGAAGTAAAGTTATTCCAAGCAGAAGCAGCAGCATTTTCTCAGGGATTAATGATGGTCGTCTATGGACAGCGTTAATGGGAACACTAAGGGAAGTGAGAAAAGTTTGCTGGTGCCTTTAAAACCACTATTTACCTATGTGTTCAACCAGTGCCTACAATAGAAAGGAAAAAGCCCTAAGATCTATAGCACACCCATGATACTCCATCCCTCTGCTAGGGAAGCTGTCTGAATTATTTCGCCTGATTCTCAAGAAAAAGCGGAGGATGTCATGCAAATTCAATGCCAATATGTGCAATTTTAAAGCCAACAGGGGCCAACTTCATGATAGTCTATAAATTGTGTACAATTATATAAAACAATGGGGTAAGGCGGAGATGCTGAGAAGTTAACCAAAAGTGCAGACACAGACTATCTCATCTCCCTTCCCCAAGAAATACTAATAGGCATTAAAAGAAATGGCCTTTCATGGTCACTTAGAACAAGGGACAGAGGTCTGGAGTAGAAGCATGCTTGGACAGTATCACCCTCCCCTTCATTCTTTAAGTTAGGCCTAATAAGCATTTTCTTACATTATGTATTTTTCACATCTGGATAAGACTAACAATGCTTTTGTGAAACATTGTATTTGTGAAAATATTTGACTTGATCTCTCCATATTGATAGGTAGAATTATGTCTTTTTGACATTATTTTGTTTACAAATGTTAGACATTGTGATAAAGACCAGAGAGATTGAAGGACCATCTCTTGTGAAAACATGTCACAAGAAGTAAAATTGCTCCAGGGACTTTTCTGGGGCTCATGGCCAATGGTCTATGGTACAAGATACCAAGAGCCAACCAAAAAGAATAGAAAAGTAGTCCCAGGATATAATTTTCTCTCTTTTTTTTTTTTTTGAGACAGAGTCTCGACCTGTTGCCCAGGCTAGAGTGCGGTGACACAATCGCGGCTCACTGTAAGCTCCACCTCCCGAGTTCAAGAGATTCTTCTGCCTCAGCTTCCCAAGTAGCCGGAACCACAGGCACGTGCCATCATGCCCAGCTAATTTTTGTAGTTTTTAGTAGAGACAGGGTTTCACCATTTTGGCCAAGCTGATCTTGAACTCCTGACCTCGTGATCCACCCGCCTCGGCCTCCCAAAGTGCCAGGATTACAGGCATGAGCCACCACGCCCGGCCTTCCTGGATGTAATTTTCAAAGACATACTTGTCAACATTGTAGATCAGATTGGTGCCCTCCTTCCTAAATATTCCCTGATAATTCATCTGGTTGGTTTCCTTTTTTAATGAAATAGAGTTTGTTATCATGAGGGAGTTTGAACAAAGAGGGGAGAAAGAATGAAGGAAGAAAAGAAGGAAGGGAGGGAGGAAGGAGGAAGAGCAAAAGGGAGAAAGAAAAGAAGTGAGGAAGGGAGGAGGTAACAGGACGAAGTGATTTAATCTAAAAAACATTTGTCCACATGTTCTCCTTTGCATTTGCACTTAGTTTGAGGCTTCATATTACCCAAGCCCATGATATTGTTGCTATCTGCCCTCTGTCCTTCAAACATTACACCAGGATACCGAGTGTCTTCGGTTGCTAAGGAGAATCACAGCAGCAGTATCATTAAGCCTTTATATTTGTTTCTGTCGTTCTTGAATATCCCACTAAAATCAAAATCCATTTCAAGAACAGAGAGTAATCAGACATACATTTTGTATCACTTTTCATCCCTAAGCTCTTTTTCACTCCTTCCTTGAGTTCTCCTTTTTGCTCCACAATCTTCTCATGGCGATTTTCACCTCTGCATTCCTGAGTGTGTAAATGATGGGGTTCAGCATGGGGGTGATGACCGTGTAGAATACAGCCACAAGTTTATCTTCAGTGAAAGTGGAAGAGGGTCTCATGTAGAGGAAGATGGCGGGTCCAAAAAACAAGATGACCACTGTGATGTGGGAAGCACAGGTGGAGAGGGCTTTGTGCCTCCCCTCCGCAGAATGGTTCCTCAAGTTGACCAGAATGACAATATAAGAGGACACCAAGATGAGAAAGGAGAAGACAGAGAATAATCCACTGTTGGCAAACACAATAACCCCCTCCATGAAGGTGTCGGTGCAGGCAAGCTTGAATAAAGGCTGCAGGTCACAGAAATAGTGGTCAATCACATTAGGACCACAGAAGGGCAATTGGATGATGACGAGAATCTGAATTACAGAGTGACAAAAGCCCCCCAGCCAGGAACCGGCCACCAGAAAGTGACACAGTTGACGACTGATAATGTTCATATAATGAAGAGGCTTGCAGATGGCCACATAGCGATCATAGGCCATCACCACAAGCAAAAGGATCTCAGCAACCCCAAAGAAGTGGAAGAAGAATATCTGAGCCAGACAACCTTCCAGAGAGATGGTTTTAATCTTGGCAAGTAAGTCTGTGATGAATTTAGGGGCAACAGTGGAGGAGTAACTGATCTCCACCAAGGACAGGTAGCTAAGGAAGAAGTACATGGGGGAATCCAGACTCTTGCTCATACTGACCGTCAGAACGATGAGGCCATTGCCCACCACTGTGGCCAGGTACACGGGGAGAAACGCCACAAAGCACACTCTCTGCACCGCTGGATCCTGGAAAAGGCCGGTGAAAATCAACGTAGTCACATTACTTGTACTGGCCATGGATTCCACTTGAAGAAGACAGATCTCAGAGAAAAGCCCTGCGACAAAGCACATGCAATCTTAACACTAATCCTTCATGTTTGTTTAGCACTTGCCTGTTAATAAAACCCTTTCATGTATATTTTCTGACTCATTTGTTTATTTATTTATATAGTCAATGTTTATTCATTTGGTGCTCAATAGCCTACCCTATGCAAGACACTGGTCAAGCAACCCCATAAAAACTCTATGATCCCCATATAACAAGTAAGAAAACTGAGGCTCAGAGAATTTGTGAATTAGCCAAGCCTCCCAGATCTTAGTACTCCAACTCATACATTACTTCATGTATACCCCACTAAAAAAATTACCACTTTCAGCATGAAAACCATTTATATTAATTACTAACATTTCTCCTATTCTCCATTTTCTCTGATCATGCCTTTGTGTTAGAGATTGTATAGTGACCTTCTGCTCCTGACTCTTTTGTTTCCTCCATTTATTTATTCCCCAGAAATGCCAATGTACTTGAAATGTCTCCATTTTAAAGAATACCTTTGATGTTTTCCTTACATTAACTACGTAAGTTTCCGAATTCTTTTAGACCCTATGGTTTTCGCCCAGTCCTATAGCTTCATGAATTTTTACAACCATTTTGAGAAAATTTTGGCAGCTGAGAGCTAAGTGAACATCCAGAAGCTGTTTGGAGTATAGCTCCCTATGGAACAATAGTTTGAATATAATAGATGGACATCACCATTTTGCTTGTTTCTGTCTTCCAGTTTGCTTGCCATTAGCAAACATTTTTGTCAGCAGAAGGTGCAGGATTTCTTTTAATACAACTCTTTGAACCAAAGGTTTTATTAAGTACCTACCACATGCCTAGGCAACTCAGGACATAGGAAAGGAGAATGGAATATGGTTCTAGCCTCAGGAGGCTTGTAACTTCATATGATTAAACAGCACATTTATGAAATGAAGGAGAGAAAACCTTCAAGATTTTCTCTGCTTTTAAAACTATTTTGAAGTATCTCAGGCCTGGTGCAGTGGCTCATGTCTGTAATCCCAGCACTTTGGGAGGTCAAGGCAGATGGATCAACTGAGGTCAGGAGTTCGAGATTGGCCTGGCCAACATGGTGAAACCCCATTTCTACTAAAAATACAAAAATTAACCAGGCATGCTGGCAGGCGCCTGTAATCCCAGCTACTCAGGAGGCTGAGACAGGAGAACCGCTTGAACCCGGGAGGCAGAGGCTGCAGTGAGCCAAGATCTCACCATTGCACTCCAGCCTGGGTGACAAGAGAAAAACTCCATCTCAAAAAAAATTAAATAAAATAAAATTATTTTGAAGCGTCTCTTATTCATCTTACTTTTCCTTCTTCTACTTGTGCTTCCATTTGAAAATAGATTCAATACCTTTTCCTCCCTAATTTCTCTCATCGTGAAAATTTGAAGAGAAACACAAGGTAAAAATCTGCTGAGAGATGCTCAGTAAGGTGCTTGGCTAAAACTGGAGATGAAGTGGAGTATTAACTGGTGTTTAAAAAAAAAAAAAAAGGGGGGGCCGGGCGCGGTGGCTCAAGCCTGTAATCCCAGCACTTTGGGAGGCCGAGACGGGCGGATCACGAGTTCAGGAGATCGAGACCATCCTGGCTAACACGGTGAAACCCCGTCTCTACTAAAATACAAAAAAAATTAGCCGGGCGAGGTGGCGGGCGCCTGTACTCCCAGCTACTCGGGAGGCTGAGGCAGGAGAATGGCGTGAACCCCGGAGGCGGGGCTTGCAGTGAGCTGAGATCCGGCCATTGCACTCCAGCCTGGGCAACAGAGCTAGACTCCGTCTCAAAAAAAAAAAAAAAAAAAAAAGCAAAGAAAGAAAGAAAGAAGAGGTACCCGAGAAAACAACTGAATGGGAGAGAGAAAGCAAGATGGGCCCTCTTACTAGTGCAGAGGAATGGAAATAAGGGAAGCATCAAAAACAACCCAAGAAGGCTGCGAAGGGGTCTGGTGGCCTGGAGGAACTAGAGCATCTTGTTACCTGATGTTTGCTGTCACGTGGTTGTTAGGATGACGATGAAGATGGTAAGTATTGAGGTTACCAAATGTTCACCATCTTCATTGTCACTGTCTTCCTAACAACCACAACTGCAGATGCTGCTGCCATGTATTTCAGGATCTACAGTCATCCCCTCATTTAATTCTTCCTTTACCTCTTTGAGGTAGATAATTGATAGATCAGGGAAATGAGTCTCAGAGTTTAGTAACTTGCCTAAAGAAATACAGCTTATGAGTTACATAGGCTGAAACCAAGCCTATGTAAATAAGGGTAGTGGAGAGCCACCACACCTCAGCTAGAGGAGAAAGGGATTAGCCACCCCAGGGCCTTGGAGAAATGGCATCAAAACTCATGATCAATACAAAATTTGGCCAAATTCATTTACTAATCCCTCCCTGTGAATAGCAGGAGCATCATTAGAAACTCCACGTTATTGGGAATGTTCCATTTCCACCATTTCTGGATCACACAAGACCAAGACACCATGTAGGATCCCGAGCAGAGTGTGAGACTCAGGCATTCCCCTCTCCTACTTTGTCCCAGGGCAGGGATTTGGATGGGAGGTAGCAATGCAGCTGGTGAGACCAAGCTATGGAATCTGTCATTCCCTCCCAGCGCAGGTAAGCTAAAGAAACCCCTCTCACACTGGGCCTTGTAGCAGCACCATCACTTTCCCCGTCCCTCAGGCTTGAAACCACGGAGTCACGTCTAATTCATGCCTCCTCCACCTGTCATATTCACACAATCTTTATGTCCTGTTGATTTCACCAGTTTCCTCCTCTGTCTTCCTGCAGCTGCCATCTTCAAGCAGGACATAAGGATGTGAGGATGACCGCAGACATCTACATGCTCCATCTGTTCCCAGACGTCCCTAGTCTTCATCCCAGTCTATTCTGCACACTCAAGTTAGAAATTCTTCATCTTCCCTCGGTACCTCCAAATCATTCAGAAGTTGCCGTTGTCTCCCTGTTGGCTGGCAATCCATCCTAAATTCTTCCATCTGACTTTTAGAAACCTCTGCAAGATTTCCACAGCCCCCTTCGAACCCACATTACTGGGCACTAAACTGCACACAATCTCAGTTCGAGGTCTCCTCACCTTCTCATAAATACAAGTTGATCCCCAACACAGGGGTATCTTTCCTACTTTTCACATTACCTGATGTATCATCCCTTTTTGCCTCCCTTTCCAAGTGCCAGCTAGTCTACGATGTCCGCTGTCTAGGAAGCTTTCTCTGGTTACTTCAACACTGATTCATTCATCTCTGCTCTCAACTCTAGAAATCAGTTTAAGTCATCCTTCTGCTAAATGCAAGAAGGCACACAGTATATCTCATAGCAAGCCCTCCAAGAATGTAAGCTATTATGATTGTTATACTTCTAAAATGCAAATCTGATAAAGCCATGCATTGACTTGAAATCTAGCAATGGTTTTCCACTGACTACAAGATTAAGTCCAATACCATCAGCATGACATTAAGACTCTCCAAGAACTGGAGCTTGCTCACCTTTCTAGATTCAGTTGCCGTCACTCTTAACTGGAGCTTGTACTCCAGCCATTCTGAACGATGTATCATTCTAAAAAAAAAACTGTCTCTTTGCATAAGCTAATCCCTCTGCTTGGTTGGTATGCATATCTTGACTTTCTAACTAACTTTTCTTCTTGTTTTAATACTCAGGTCAAACACCACCCATCGCTGCACTGCCAGGCAACACCTCTTCCGTGTTTTGTTGTGTTTTACTCTTTTTGAGACAAGGTATCACTGTTTCAACCAGCCTGGAGTGCAATGGCGTGATCATAGCTCACTGTAACCTTGAACTCCTAGGCTTGAGGGATCCTCCTGCCTTGGCCTCCTGAGTAGCTAGGACTACAAGTGCTACCAGGCCTAGGTCATTTTTTAATTTTTTTGTAGAGATGACATCTCACTATGTTGCCCAGGCTGGCCTCAAACTCCTGGTTTCAAGTGATCCTCCCAACGCTCTAGGATTACAGGTAGGAGCCACCATGCCCGGCCTTCTTCCATGTTTTTTACATATTTCTACTGGAGTAGTTAGCATATTTTATTGTAATTACTGTTTCTGTATCTGTCTTCTTTGCTGCCTTTATTCATCTCTGAATCCTCCTAATAACTTCTCAGCAAATGTTCATTTAATTGAATTTTTAAATGAATAAATGAAGTTCTTCTACCACCTACAGTTGAAAGCACACAACGCAGCACACACTTTATCTTCATACAGCCTCTTTTCTTTTCTCTCACTGTGGTTTTATGGTCACCTGTTTGTCTTTAGAAAAACAGTCAAAGTTTATTACACCCACATAGCACCTAAATGTCAACCTCACGGATGGTGCACAGTATATATATAGACTTTTAATTGATGATAAACTGATTAACCAGTAGATTGATAAGAAAAAAACTAGATTCTTTAATGCTATCTCTCTACGTTTTCTTTTAAGTCTGTTGACCTCTTACAACCTACCTGAGACTCTTTCTCACCAAATATATAAAGTTATAAACAATGTAGATCATTTTTATTTCAGAAATAAACATTTTACTGCACTGGGTCAAAGCCGCACATGCTGAAATTGAGATACTTTACCTACTTCTAGAATATTTTCTATGAGTTGAGTGGGAAGGACCCTAACATCATTATGTTTTCCAGAAGACATTTTTTGTTCTTTGGTTTGTCCAGTGTTACTTGGACATGAATAGCCCAGTTCTCACTTAAAATGCTAACTCTCTTACACACACACGTACATACACACACACACACACACGAGTCCTTATGCTGAGAAGGTTACCATAATGGGCCACATGATATACATTTTAAAAGCAAACAAAAAAGCCTATTAGAGGAACTTAATACAATTATGTCAGATGGCTTAATGAAGTCATTGTGAGAGCACAGAGGTGATGAATCCAGAAGGGCAAGTGACCTGCCTTTTAGTGGAGGAGACAGTTCGAGGTTCAGGGTCCTCTAAAGGACAGAGATAAACAAAGCAAGGACCCCTGGCTAAGCTGCCTTTCACTCTTCTCAGGAACTGGTCTAAAGCAGTGGTAAAGAGGGTGAGTGTTGAAATTGGGAGCCAACTCTTAGCTCTACCGCCCACCTATCATGTGTCCTTATTAACAGTTTTTTTTTTCAATAGAGTAGCAAATTATATTTGGCATAGTTGTTGCAAGAATTAGATGCGAGATAAAATATATAAAGTACTTAACAGGGTTGCCCAGCAAATAGAAAGCTTTCCATAAATAGTAGCTTTTCTTAGCTCAGATTTTCTGGTATTTATTTACATTTCTTTCTGCTTTCTGTTTCCACCTTCCCCAAGAGAAAGGCAGCTATTTGATAACAAATTACCTCCTTTTTCTTCCAGCACTTTCCCAAATAAATCCCTCACCCTGGGGTCGTGGATTACACGTAAAAGCCTAGGTAGGAAAATTATCATCTGAATGCTAAGCAGGTAGAATTTTATCCTCTAACGTGAAGCCCCAATGAGAGAAATCTGATGGGGACAAAATAGTGAGTGAGAGGTAGCCTAGAAGACCCATTGCTATGAGCTCAAAGCCACATCAGAAGGTCTCCTTCCCACCACCCGCCTCGGACCCCCAAGTGGTACTACATGGAATCCCAGAAAGTGAATGCTGGAAAGAACTTGAAGACACATTCTGTCCAGCCCTCTCCTTTCTACAGAGTCAGAAACTGAGCCTAAGAGAGGGAAAGTGACTGCCCTAGATCATACAGAGATTTGGCGCCTCTAACTCATGCTCAGTGCCTGAGAACTCTTTCTGGATAGGGCATTACCTACCTTCCTTGGGTAATATTCAGCCTTAGAACAGAGAATGGAATGGGAGGCTCCTTCTCCTTAGGATGAGGAAAATTTTCTTCCTCCGTGGCAAGTGCTCATCATTCAGAGGGGTGTCCAGGGCTGACAGGACTGAAGGAGTGTGACTTGGAGCACAGGAAGCCCCTCTTCAGAACAAGAATCTCCCACTCACCTTCTGTATCTGCATTGCAGGCACCCCAGTAGATTAAACCACTTCATCTTAGCTAAGGCACCAGGTGAAATCAAAGCAATTTTAGAGCTGAATAAATTTGTAGACCATTCATTCAATATCCTTAGTTTTCAGATGATGCAACAAAGGGCCAGAGAATTTAATTGATCTTTCAAAGTTACACAACTCATTAGTTACTGATCAAGTTGCTGAGGTACCAATAAGTGCTCTTTCCATGACACTGGGATTCCTTTCTAGTGATCTTTATGATTTTTGTTGCCAATGAACAAGTAAATCTTGCTTCCACACAACAAAATTCCCTGGGTCCTGTGATCTTTCATAAAATGAACAGCCTATGTTGATGTGGATAAATTACAAAAGGAAGGATTCAGGAAACCAATCCCCTGACCAATCTCTGGATCAACTATTGAAAAACAGAAAAAAACTAAACTACAGGAAGCAACTAAATAATGATTTTTAAATTCTGGTTTTTAGTTTAGAAAACCCAGCCACTCGCTAGAAGACCAACGACTGTTTTTCAACATTGAGATGCTTTGAACTATTTGAAATAAATTGAGCCACAGCTGTAATCAGGGGACTAAGTTTCCCAATGGAATTTCTTGTCTCTAGTGTAAAACTTTGCCAATAAACTGCGAGTTAGGAAAAGTTCCAAAATGTGTTTCAATTAATTCATTGAGAGACATTTAGGAAGTCCCAACCATCTGGTAGTTATACTCTGAGAGAAGGCAGCTAGAGACATTAGGAGAGTTTTCTGAGTTAACCACTGAAATATGCAACTGAAGGGAGAAGAAAAGAGAGGGTAGGTCAGGGTCAGGGGCCGCCAGCAGGGGGACTTTAGGCAAGTTCCATTGCCCCCATAGTTTGTAGTTTTACAGCCATGAAATGACAGAATTGGTCTCAATTATCTTTCACATCCCTTCTTGTTCTAACATTCTGCGCTTCAAGATCACTTAGACTCTGATGTCTTAAACACCCCATAAGTGATAAAGATGCTGATCATGGCCACAATAATAAAATAACTGCTATTTATAGGGTACCTACTATGTGCCAGACACTATCCCAAACATTTTGCAGCCATTGTCTTTAATGTTGACAGCAACTCTGCAGTTTCCTTCTTAAGCATTTTTATTCTTTTCTCCATACTATTTTCTTCTATTGCTGTCAAAACTACCCAGATTTTGCTTTGGTGAAAGCACACCATCCCAGTCCCAGCCATGTGTTTTGCATAATGTTGGTCACCTAGAGATGGACTTTGGTTGGCTTAAGCAGATCTACAAAAACCACCCCTTTGGTTCAGGGATGGAAAGTAACCTAGTCAGGGAGACAGCAAGGCATTTGAGGTATTTACAGAAAAAAAAAAAAAAAAAAAAAAAAAAAAGCTTATTCTATCGTACACAGAAGATACCAGAAGAGAGAGAAATATTTGCTCTGAATAGTGTTGAGTGAAGGTCTAGAACTGCTGTAGCCACTTTGTTACAAAGAGGAATCATGAGCTTCCAGAGGGCCACCAAGTGAGACCTAGAAGAGCAACAAGCACCACAAAGAGAAGAGTGTCAAGAAAACATAAACTGCAGCCCAGTGTGGTGGCTCACGCCTGTAATCCCAACACTTTGGGGGGCCGAGGCAGGTGGATCAACTGAGGTCAGGAGTTTGAGACTAGCCTGGCCAACATGGTGAAACACCATCACTACTAAAAATACAAAAATTTGCCAGGCATGGTGGCACGCTTGAAATTTAGCAATCTCACCACTGGGTATCTACCCAGAGGAAAAGCCATTATATGAAAAAGATGAAGACACTTGCACACACATGTTTATAACAGCATAATTCACAATTGCAAAAATATGGAACCAGCCTAAATGCCCATCAACCAACAAATGGATAAAGAATGGGACATATGTACATATCACACGCACACATATGTATTTATATATATATATATATATATATATATATATGGAACCAGCCTATATGCCCATCAACCAATGACTGGATAAAGAATGGGATATATATAATAAGTGGGATATATATATACACACACACACGGAACCAACCTCAATGCCCACCAACCAACAACTGGATAAAGAATGGGCTATATATATAATAAATGGGATATATATATATATATATATCACAGAATACTACTCAGCCATAAAAAGGAATAAAATAATGGCATTTGTAGCAACCTGGATAGAGTTGAAGAGCATTATTCTAAATGAAGTAACTCAGGAATGGAAAATCATGCATTGTATGCTCTCATTTATAAGTGGGAGCTCAGTTGTGAGGATGCAAAGGCATAAGAATGATATAATGGCATCTGATGACCCAAGGGGAAGGATGGAAGGGGGTAAGGGATAAAAGACTATACATTGGGTAGAGAGTACACTGCTGAAGTGATGGGTGCACCAAAATTTCAGAAGTCACCACTAAATAACTTATTCATGTAACCAAAAACCACCTGTTCCCCCAAAACTATTGAAATAAAAAAATTGTTGTGAATATTTTTTAAAAGAATGTACATAATGAACATAAAACAAAAGATCTTTAAAAAAAATTTAAGTCCCTGTTTCTCCCTAGAAGGGGTTTATGTCATACATCAAGTTCCCCAACTTTTATAGCTACCTCCTGAAGAACTCTAACCTAAACCTCACAGCTCTGGGAGCAGAGCATACGCAAGTCTCCCTAAATCAGAGACCAAATAGGCAGTTTTATTTATTTGAGATGAGGTTCTGAGGAGGTTTCAAGATGGCCAAATAGGAACAGGTCCAGTCTACAACTCCCAGCATGAGCAGAAGGTGGGTGATTTCTGCATTTACAACTCAGGTACCGGGTTCATCTCACTGGGGCTTGTTGGACAGTGGATGCAGCCCATGGAGCATGAGCCAAAGAAGGGCAGGGCATCACCTCACCTGGGAAGCACAAGGGGACAGGGAAGTCCCTTTCCTACCCAAGGGAAGCCATGACAGATTGTACCTGGAAAATCAGGACACTCCCACCCTAATACTGCACTTTTCCAACGGTCTTAGCAAAAGGCACACCAGGAGATTATATCCCGCAACTGGCTTGGAGGGTCCCGTGCCCATGTAGCCTCACTCACTGCTAGCACAGCAGTCTGAGATGGAACTGCAAGGCAATAGCAAGGCTGGGGGTGGGGCGTCCACCATTGCTGAGGCTTGAGTAGGTAAACAAAGCAGCTGAGAAGCTCGAACTGGGTGGAGCCCACCACAGCTCAAAGAGGCCTGCCTGCCTCTGTAGACTCTACCTCTGTGGGCAGGGCATAGCTGAACAAAAGGCAGCAGAAACTTCTGCAGACTTAAATGTCCCTGTCTGACAGCTTTGAAGAGAGTAGTGGTTCTCCCAGCATGGAGTTTGAGATCTGAGAACGGACAGACTGCCTCCTCAAGTAGGTCCCTGACCCCCAAGTAGCCTCACTGGGAGATACCTCCCAGTAGGTGCCAACTGACATCTCATACAGCCAGATGCCCCTCTGAGACGAAGCTTCCAGAGGAAGGATCCGGCAGCAACATTTGCTGTTCCACAATGTATGCTGTTCTGCAGCCACCACTGGTGATTACCAGGCAAACAGGGTCTGGAGTGAACCTCCAGCAAACTTCAACAGACCTGAAGCTGTGGGTCCTGACTGTTAGAAGGAAAAATAAACAGAAAGGACATCCACACCAAAACCCCATCTGTACATCACCATCATCAAAGACCAAAGGTAGATAAAATCACAAAGATGGAGAGAAACCAGAGCAGAAAAGCTGAAAATTCTAAAAATCAGAGTGCCTCTTCTCCTCCAAAGGAACGCAGCTCCTCAATAGCAACAGAACAAAGCTGGATGTAGAATGACTTTGACGAGTGGAGAGAAGGCTTCAGATGACTGGTAATAACAAACTTCGCCGAGCTAAAGGAGGACGTTCGAACCCATCTCAAAGAAGCTAAAAATCTTGAAAAAAGATTAGATGAGTGGCTAACTAGAATAAACAGTGTAGAGAAGACCTTTAATGACCTGACGGAACTGAAATCCATGGCACGAGAACTACATGATACATGCACAACCTTCAGTAACCAATTTGACCAAGTGGAAGAAAGGGTATCAGTGATTGAAGATTAAATGAATGAAATGAGGCGAGAAAAGAAGTTTAAAGAAAAAGAAACAAACAAAGCCTCCAAGAAATATGGGACTATGTGAAAAGACCAAATCTACATCTGATTGGTCTACCTGAAAGTGACGGGGAGAATGGAACCAAGCTGGAAAACACTCTTCAGGATATCATCCAGGAGGACTTCCCCAACCTAGCAAGGCAGACCAACATTCAAATTCAGGAAATACAGAGAACACAAGAACACCACAAAGATACTCCTCGAGAAGAGCAACACTAAGACACATAATTGTCAGATTCACCAAAATTGCAATGAAGAAAAAATGTTAAGGGCAGTCAGAGAGAAAGGTTGGGTTACCCACAAAGGGAAGCTCATCAGACTAACAGTGGATCTCTCAGCAGAAACTCTACAAGCCAGAAGAGAGTGGGAGCCAATATTCAACATTCTTAAAGAAAAGAATTTTCAACCCAGAATTTCATATCCAGCCAAACTTAGCTTCATAAGTGAAGGAGAAATAAAATCCTTTACAGACAAGCAAATGCTTAGAGATTTTGTCACCACTAGGCCTGCCCTACAAGAGCTCCTGAAGGAAGCACTAAACCTGGAAAGGAACAACAGGTACCAGCCACTGCAAAAACATGCCAAATTGTAAAGACCATTGATACTAGGAAGAAACTGCATCAACTAATGAGCAAAATAACCAGCTAACATCATAATGACAGGAGCAAATTCACACATAACAATATTAACCTTAAATGTAAATGGACTAAATGTTCCAATTAAAAGACACAGACTGGCAAATTGGAGAAAGAGTCAAGACCAATCAGTGTGCTGTATTCAGGAGACCCATCTCACGTGCAGAGACACACATAGGCTCAAAATAAAGGGATGGAGGAAGATCTACCAAGCAAATGGAAAACAAAAAAAAGCAGGGGTTGCAATCCTAATCTCTGATAAAACAGACTTTAAACCAACCAAGATCAAAAGAGACAAAGAAGGCCATTACATAATGGTAAAGGGATCAATTCAACAAGAAGAGCTAGCTATCTTAAATGTATATGCACCCAATACAGGAATACCCAGCTTCATAAAGCAAGTCCTTAGAGACCTACAAAGAGACTTAGACTCCCACATAGTAATAATGGGAGACTTTAACACTCCACTGTCAACATGAGACAGATCAACAAGACAGAAAGTTAACAAGGATATCCAGGAATTGAACCCAGCTCTGCACCAAGCAAACCTAACAGACATCTACAGAACTCTCCACCCTGAATCAATACAATATACATTCTTCTTAGCACCACATCGCACTTATTCCAAAATTGACCACAAAGTTGGAAGTAAAGCACTCCTCAGCAAACATAAAAGAACAGAAATTATAACAAACTGTCTCTCAGACCACAGTGCAATCAAACTAGAACTCAAGATTAAGAAACTCACTCAAAACCAGTCAACTACATGGAAACTGAACAAGCTGCTCCTGAATGACTACTGTGAACATAACAAAATGAAGGCAGAAATAAAGATGTTCTTTGAAACCAATGAGAATGAAGACACAACATACTAGAATCTCTGGGACACATTTAAAGCAGTGTGTAGAGTAAAATTTATAGCACTAAATGCCCACAAGAGAAAGCAGAAAAATCTAAAATTGACACCCTAACATCACAATTAAAAGAACTAGAGAAGCAAGAGCAAACACACTCAAAAGCTAGCAGAAGGCAAGAAATAACTAAGATCAGGCCGGGCGCGGTGGCTCAAGCCTGTAATCCCAGCACTTTGGGAGGCCGAGACGGGCGGATCACGAGGTCAGGAGATCAAGACCATCCTGGCTAACACGGTGAAACCCCGTCTCTACTAAAAAATACAAAAAAAAAAAACTAGCCGGGCGAGGTGGCAGGCGCCTGTAGTCCCAGCTACTCGGGAGGCTGAGGCAGGAGAATGGCGTAAACCTGGGAGGCGGAGCTTGCAGTGAGCTGAGATCCGGCCACTGCACTCCAGCTTGGGCGACAGAGCGAGACTCCGTCTCAAAAAAAAAAAAAAAAAAAAAAAAAAAAAAAAAAAAAAAAAAAAAAAAAAAGAAATAACTAAGATCAGAGCAGAACTGAAGGAGATAGAGACACAAAAATCCTCCAAAAAATCAATGAATTCAGGAGCTGGTTTTTTGAAAAGATCAACAAAATTGATAGACTACTAGCAAGACAAATAAACAAGAAAAAAGAGAAGAATCAAATAGATGCAATAAAAAATGATAAAGGGGATATCACCACCAATCCCACAGAAATACAAACTACCATCAGAGAATACTATAAACACCTCTATGCAAATAAATTAGAAAATTTAGAAGAAATGGATAAATTCCTGGACACATACACCCTCCCAAGACAAAATCAGGAAGAAGTTGAATCCCTGAATAGACCAATATCTGAAACTGAGGCAATAATTAAGAGCCTACCAACCAAAAAACATCCAGGACCAGATGATTCACAGCCAAATTCTACCAGAGGTACAAAGAGGAGCTGGCACCATTCCTTCTGAAACTATTCTAATGAATAGAAAAAGAGGGAATCCTTAACAGGATTTCCTTAACAGGAAATGTTCCTGTTAAGATAAAAGATTGCAGAGACCAAGGTTCTTTTGAAATCTTAGTGACTGCCCTTAGAGACAATAAATGACAAATGTTCCCT
The DNA here is from genome assembly GCF_024542745.1 of Macaca thibetana thibetana. Taxonomy (NCBI): domain Eukaryota; kingdom Metazoa; phylum Chordata; class Mammalia; order Primates; family Cercopithecidae; genus Macaca; species Macaca thibetana. The sequence continues at coordinate 17,312,982 of NC_065591.1, forward strand.
ATTCAGATATCTAAAAGGTGATAGACTCTTACTTAATCTCTTCAGAATTGGGAGGGCATGGAAGAAAAAGATCTAGCTATGTTATTAAAGATTATTTGTAGATGCACATTTTTCCCCACAAAGGACAGCTTCACAGGACCATTTCAAAACAAGCCAAAGAAACATGTTTTGGAAAATATTTTGGTTTTGTTCTTTGTCACATAATGTTATGCCAGAGTCAGATTGGAAAGTAAGTCATGATATATAGGGTTAAATAAAACCCATCTGATGAGAATTTGTGGTTTGTAGGGCATCAATCCCCAGACCCCTTAGATAGGAATTTGGGCTAGATAAAAAAGAAATCAGAGCTTAGTTCACATTACTCAGTCACAGGTACTTCTTTATAGTAACACAAATGGTCTAAGATAGCCTGTAAGTTAATAACTGGGTCAGAGGCCACTAATTGTCCACCAAAGCACTCTCCCCCCCCTCGTTTAGGCACACAGCTAGACAACATTGCTGACCACTAATGCAGTCAGGAGTGCAGGTAAATAAGTCCTATCCAATAGAACCTGAGAAGTGATGTGAGTCACGTGCAGGCCTGACCATAAAAGCCTCCTGTGCACACACTCCAAACCCTGCCTGGGTGCAGATAATGCAGAGACCTTAGCTGATATTCTTGAATGACAAGAGAACCGCCACCCACCAACCTGACACTACTCAGCACCGCCACCTGATGTTGATTAAGCCCTTGGAGTTTTCTGGACCATCTGCTGCCATGACCTATCCTAACATAACAAACTGAGTTGTTCAGCTTTCTAGCAGGACAATTTGGCCTCCTCCTTGAAAATGTAATGTGCATCCCAGTGAGCCAGCAATTCTCCTGTTTACCTCTCCTGAAGTAATATTGCAAATGGCCCAACAGTGATGTATACAAAGACACTGCAGCATTGCTTATCATATAAAACATTACTTGCATTGTACCCAAAAAAGGTCTACCTAAACACAATGGAACGTTGCTTATATGGAAGATGTGGGAGATAAGAGAAGAATGAAGACAGGCCAGGCGTGGTGGCTCACACCTGTAATGCCAGCACTTTGAGAGGCCAAGGCTGACGGATCTCTAGAAGTCAGAGTTCAAGACCAGCCTGGCCAATATGGTGAAACCCTATGTTCTACTAAAACTACAAAAATTAGCTGGGCTTGGTGGCGCATGCTTGTAATCCCAGCTACCCAGGAGGCTGAGGCAGGAGGATCACTTGAACCTAGGAGGCAGAGGTTGCAGTGAGCCGAGATTGTGTCACTGCACTCCAGCCTGGGCAACAGAGTGAGACTCCATCTCAAAAAAGAAAAAGAGAAAAAAAGAATAAAGACAAAATAAATAAACAAATGAGACTGTACATGGATCAGTGATGAAGCAAAGAGTATAATTAGCTCAATCTTGAGATTGATACCTACACACACACATTTTGGTGCATGTGTAAAATAAAATACTATGAAAAAGTTAAAAGAATGGATACATCTACATATACTGACATTGAAAAAGCTCCAAAATATATTGTTAGTTAACCAAAAAAGCAAGTTGCAAAACATAATACTGTAAATGAAAAAAAAAAAAAAACTTGTAGACTGAATCCACATATTCAGGTGTTTCCACCAACCCTCCATAACTCAGACATTGACCTCTTTGAATTTAGTGGAAAATGTTCTCTGCTGCTACAGGGATCATCAAGGGAAGAAAAGGGGCCAATTAGTTCTTCTTTCTGTAAGTTTTGATGATCATTCAGCCCTCTGCCCTCTGGGCCCGCACCCAGGTTTTATGGCATGGTGACAGCCTTTAGCAACTAATTATACCCTAAGGAGCTGAGGCAGAGAGTTAGGAAAAGTTTTCAAAGAAGCAAATTAATGTCATCCTCTAAGGGGTTCTTCAGAGCTACCTGAGAACTTCTTTTACCTCCCTGAGATTCTCAGCAGCTCCAGCTACATAATTAAAGGCATGATTGGAGGCTAGGAAAAAACATTCTCACTAAATGTTCAGGTCACTGATAAGCCAAGACTTAGGGTTCCAGATTCCTCCTGTAACCTTACTGCGGGCCAAAATTAAGACATAATCTTTAACTAGCACCCCTTTAAGGTCCATAACAACACATTTGGAAGCAGCTGGGCCACTGTGCCAATGCAGAAAAACAGAGGCTATTCATTTCTCCTCTACTCCTTCCCCACACAGGTTGCTCTGGAAGCGGAAAGGACACTGCCATTTATGGAATCCCTGCTGTGCACTGGACCCTGGGCTGAGCACTTTATTCAACCTCCTGACACACGTGGCAGAGAATGCCAATACCCACCAACATCCAGTTATCTTCTTCCTGGGCATGCAGCTAAATACCATTTCCCTATCAATGGAATGTGGATGAGAGTCATACACAGATGTCCCTTGGTATCCACAAGGGATTGGTTCCAGGACGCTGGTGGACACCAAAATGTATGGATGCTCAAGTTCTTTATATAAAGTGGTGTCGCGTTGTCATATAAACTATGCACATCCTCCTGTGACCTTAAATCATCTAGGTTACTTATAATACCTAATACAGTGCAAATGCTATCTAAATGGTTGTTATATTGTATCTTTTATTTTATGTTTCATTATTATATTGCTATTATTTTTATTTTTTATTTTAAATGTTTGTGGGTTTTATTGATGGATATTTTTCTCCAAATATTTTCAATCTGCAACTGGTTGAATCTGCGAAGGCAGAACCAGTGAATACAGAAAATCGACTGTATGTCACTTTCCAACTTGTCCATAAAAACCGCCCACACATTGTCCTTGGCCTTCTCTTCTTTGTCTACCAGCTGAATGGTGACACTTTGGGTGACCTTGAGTATTGAGGAAACCTGCCCCCAATATTTCAACATAGGTTCTTTCTATTTTCCATAAGTGTCGGCCGGCTGAGAAATAAAGAGAAAGAGCACAAAGAGAGGAATTTTACAGCTGGGCCACCAGGGGTGACATCATATACTGGGAGGACCGTGAGGCCCACCTGAGCCTCAAAACCAGCAGGTTTTTATTAAGGATTTCAAAAGTGGAGGGGTGTAAGAACAGGAAGTAGGTACAAAGATCACATGCTTCAAAGGGCAAAAAGCAGAACAAAGATCACATACTGCTGAGGAAACATGACAAAGGGCAAAAGGCAGAACTCCTGATAAGGGTCTATGTTTAGCGGTGCATGTATTGTCTTGATAAATATCTTAACAGAAAACAGGGTTTGAGAGCAGAGAACCAGTCTGACCAAAAATTTACCAGGATGGAGTTTCCCAATCCTAATAAGCCTGAGGGTACTGCAGGAGACCAGGGCATATCTCAGTCCTTATCTCAACCGCATAGGACAGACATTCCCAGAGTGGCCATTTATAGACCTCCCCCCAGGAATGAATTCCTTTCCCAGAGTATTAATATCAATATTCCTTGCTAGGAAAATAATTTAGTGATATCTTCCCTACTTGCACGTCCGTTTATAGGCTCTCTGCAAGAAGAAAAATATGGCTCTTTTTGCCCGACCCTGCAGGCAGTCAGACCTTATGGTTGTCTTCCCTTGTTCCCTAAAAATCGCTGTTATTCTGTTCTTTTTCAAGGTGCACTGATTTCATATTGTTCAAACACACGTTTTACAATCAATTTGTACAGTTAACATAATTATCATAGTGGTCCTGAGGTGACCTACATCCTCAGCTTATGAAGATAACAGGATTACGAGAATAAAGTAAAACAGGCGTAAGAAATTACAAAAGTATTATTTGGGAACTGACAAATGTCCATGAAATCGTCACAATTTATGTTCCTCTGCCACGACTCCAGCTGGTCCCTCCATTTGGGGTCCCTGACTTCCCGCAACACTTGAGAGGTTTAGGTTAAGGTTGTACAACCCCTACCAGTCTAGCTTCTTGAGTGTCTGCCAACCACATGAAACTGGGGTACGAGAATAGGCCATTGAGATCAAGGGGTTGTTTATTATGCAGCCATTAATTTACTCCAATTCCTACAATCTATTTTATTAAATTAAATTTAATTTAATAAAAATTAAATCACACCTTTTTTTTTTTAAATCCAAATAACAGCTCAAGGCCTCACCTGTCTTATTGTCAGGAAGTCCATTCTCTCTCACACAATGCCAGACCCCATCTACATCCCAAATTGTCCAAGAACTTCCCAGGAACACTCAGTCGAAAGGACTCCTGCTTCCAAAAAGTCATGTGGAAAGAGAGGACATTAAAAATCTGACCAATCCTTGTTTTCAGTCATTACCATGCAGTTGGTCCCATATAATCTGGTGAGCATGTGTCTTCCACCCACTGCTACAGCAATGCTGCTGCAGGTCTGACTTCCGCCATGCCATGGTTAGCTTCCATACTTGTGCTCCAAGGTCATTGTTCTCTTTGTTCATTCTCACATGCTCAGCTATTGATCCCCAAACACAGTGGTCTAGGATGGTTGGATCCAGAGAAGCTTCCAGCTCCAGCACATGCTGCACCAAATCAAGCCTCCTATGCAAACCTCAGTCCTGAGCCTACAGCATCAACACAGGTACCCCTTTCCCTCATGGTAGGATCCCCTTGGGGCTTTTAATATTCTTCTAGGCAGATGGATCATAGTGAACATCTCCCTGAACCACCAAAATAGGTTTCCTTAATTGCAAATCTCAGAGAGCAAAAGACAGGGTCTCACTGGACATGGTGGCTCACATCTATAATCCCAGCACTTTGGGAGGCCGAGGTGGGCAGATCACCCAAGGTCAGGAGTTCGAGACCAGCCTGGCCAACATGGTGAAACCCTGTCTCTACTAAAAATACAAAAATTAGCCAGGCATGGTGGTGGGCACCTGTAATCCCAGCTACTCGGAAGGCTGAGGCAGGAGAATTGCTGGAACCTGGGAGGCAGAGGTTGCAGTGAGCCAAGATTGCACCACTGCACTCCAGCCTGAGTGACAGAGTGAGACTCCATCTCAAAAACAAAACAAAAGACAGGGTCTCATCCCTTCCTTTCCTGAAAGCCCCTTGCTCTGGATGAAAATCCATCTCTACCCAGGGGAGAGTAGTCTGCCTCAGGAAACACATAATAGGTTCCTACATCACAGTCTCTGGACTGTTAAACAGGGCATTCAGTTAACTTCCTAGAACAGAGACACTACTCCAAGGAAACTTTCTGCCTCTGTCTATATAAAGGCTAGCAGTTCATCTTGAAAATGCACACACTATCTCATTTAAAACTATAAATAAATGCTATCATGGTTCTCAGTTTGCAGATGAAGAACCAGAGATTCAAAGAGGTGGGGTGGCTTGCCTGCAGCATCACACCTAGCAGATGGTCAGCCAGGACCATCTAATGCCAAAGCCTAAAGCTTGTACCTAAACCCACCTCCCTGCCAGTCCCGCGAGTCTGCCAGGTACCTTTCACATTTCTCTTCCCCGACCAACCCCTTTCCTAGGTTTTCCTTTTCCTCTTCCCAGCTTCTCTGCTCCCAAGTGATCCTGTGTCTCCTGACCCTGCTTCTTATGCTAAGTCAGCAGGAATGTCAGCATCTGAAAGCTGCATCTTAGGAGTAACTCCCTCTTGCAAAGCTGGGGTGGAGTCATGGAGAGAGCCCAGATTTTTAAGCCAAATAGATGGGAGCTCAATTCCCAGGCTTGCCATTTACTAGCTGTGTGGCTTTGGCAAGATACTAATTATTTCCACTTTTTTAATAAGGACTTCACAGGGGCTGACAGAAATTGATGATTGTTGCATTTTCCTGCTAAACCAATCTATGCTTTGTTCCTTCTGCTTCCCTCCCATCAAACCAACAGATATGGCTGGGTGCAATGGCTCACGCCTGTGATCCCAACACTTTGGAAGGCCAAGGTGGGAGGATCACTTGAGGTCAGGAGTTCAAGACCAGCCTGGCCAACATGGTGAAACCCCATCTCTACTGAAAATACAAAAACTTAGCCAGGCATGGTGGCATGCATCTGTAATCCCAGCTACTTGGGAGGCTGAGACATGAGAATCGCTTGAACTCGAGAGGCAGAGGCTGCAGTGAGCCAAGATCGTGCCACTGCACTCTAGCCTGGGCAACAGAGTGAGACCCTGTCTCGAAATGTGTATATATATGTATGTGTGTGTGTGTGTCAAACTCAGAGGTCTATAATAATTTTAATATTTTATGTGGAGGGCAGGCCCTGGCTATAAAAAGTTCTAGTTTGGTTATAACTGTTAAAATAGACTTTTTTGAACCTCTCATGTGAAAATAATCTGGAAAGTCAAGTTTAGTGGAAAGAGAAAGGGATTTCTAAATTTCAAAAAACTGTCTTTACTTATCCAGAGAATGTCCAGGTGCGGTGGCTCAAAGCATAGTCCCGGTACTTTGAGAGGCCAACGCAGGAGGATCGTTTGAGCCTAGGAATTTGAGACCAGCATGGGCAACATGGCAAGAACCTGTCTCTACAAAAAAAAAAAAAAAAACAATTGCCAGACATGGCGATGTGCACCTGTGGTCCCAGGTACTCGAGGGACCAAGGTGGGAGGATTGCTTGAGCCCTGAGCCCAGGAGGTCAAGGCTGCAGTGAGCCTGAGCCAGGTTTGCACCACCGCATTCTAGCCTGGGAACATAGCAAGACCCTGTCTTTAAAAAAACTTTTTTTTAAGAGGAAAGCTCAGAACCTGAGCACACAATTTTATTGTAACCATGGGGAGAGAAAACTGAGGATACAACAGGGAGGGCATGAAGAGGCTCTGGCTGAATATGCAGTGGAAAGAGACATTCAGCGAGGATGAAACTAGAGGCCCTGAGGACACCACCTGGGCCCCTGACAAAGATCCATCCCAGCATCCCACCCTCTTGCAGGGGAATTGGGACTCAAGGCAACAAAAAGTCAGGAAGAAATTCCAGATAAGGCTGAAAAAGATGTTGAGAACATCCAGATAGGAGCTTTGCCCCACTTCCAGCACAGCACAGGAGCAGCAGAGCTGCATCGGTGAAAGCAGAGCTGCAGTGTGCATGTGCGAGAGACCGGGAACCTCCCATGTACCCTATCCCAGGGATGCTGAGCAGCCACACAGACCATGAAACTTGAGGTCCAGACAAGGAGGCAGCCTAAAGCAGGGTCCTCAATAATGGATTGAGGACAATAATTAATTAATGATTAATTAATCCTCTGTAATGACAGAGTCCAGGGCCAGGAGCAACAAACATGGCCAAGGGGAGAGGGAGACTCATTTCATCTCCATTAGATTCAGCAATAACAGGCAACACCTGGAGACACGCAGGGTAGGATATATCAGCAAGAGCCAGTGAAAGCCACAGAATGGCCTGAAGACCAGAAGGGTTTCCACCCCACCACTATGAGAAGACACAGGCTTCCCTCTCCTCTAGCCTCCATCTTAAAAAAAAACAAAGGAAGCCGGGCACGATGGCCAACGCTTGTCATCCCAGCTACTCAGGAGGCCGAGGTGGGAGGATCACTTGAGCCCAGGAGTTCAAGACCAGCGTGGGCAACATTGCAAGACCCCATCTCAAAAAACTTTAAAAATTTGAAAAAAATCAAAGGAGGAGAGTGGATGGAGAAAACTTTCAAGACTGAGCATTTACCAAAGAGAACCTGAGTTAGCCTAAAAAACAATTGGTTTTCTTTTTTTTAACTTTTAAGTTCAGAGATCCATGTGCAATTTTGTTGTACAGGTAAACGTGTCACGGGGGTTTGTTGTACAGATTATTTCATTACCCAGGTGGGTATTAAGTCTGGTATCCACTAGTTATTTTTCCTGATCCTCTCCCTCCTCCCAACCTCCACCCTCAAGCAGGCCCTAGCATGTGTTGTTACCCTGTATGTGTCCATGTGTTCTCATCATTTAGCTCCCACTTACAAGTGAGAACGTATGGTATTTGGTTTTCTGTTCCTGTGTGAAAAACAGTTTTTAGGCCGGGCACGGTGGCTCAAGCCTGTAATCCCAGCACTTTGGGATGCCAAGACAGGCGGATCATGAGGTCAGGAGATCGAGACCATCCTGGCCTACACAGTGAAACCCCGTCTCTACTAAAAAATACAAAAAACTAGCTGGGCGAGATGGCGGGCGCCTGTAGTCCCAGCTACTCGGGAGGCTGAGGCAGGAGAATGGCGTAAACCCAGGAGGCGGAGCTTGCAGTGAGCTGAGATCCGGTCACTGCACTCCAACCTGGATGACAGAGCGAGACTCCATCTCAAAAAAAAAAAGAAGAACAGTTTTTAACCAGAAGACACTGAATCGCCTTTAAGAGACAAGTCCATGCTTTCCACAGCCCTTCGCCATCAGCAGGAAGGGGCATGAAAGCAAGATGAGATCAGCCCCAAACGATCCAGGGTGCTGTTCTGAGGGTACTCTGCTGAGCTGCAGGGCACATTTTGGAACCCGCAGCAAACTCATCTCCTAGGATTAATAGAACATCTGTCAATGCTCGACAGTGTCAAGCCCCACCCAGAGCAGGCACTCCGTGAACATCAGCTTGTCCTCCTCCTCCAAGGTTGGAATTTTATGCAATACAAGTGTTTGGCTGGAAGGCTCTTCCTGACACCCTGTAACTATACTATGGTGGAGAAGGCCTGCTCCATCCATGTATTCTTGTACTCAGGCATGCATGCATTCAGCAAACGCACTGTGTATCCAGATGCCAGGCCGTGTGCTGGCCTCTGGGTATCCAGGGATAAATGAGAAATAGCTCCTGCCCCACAGAATTGTAAAGCCACAATTACAATCCTGTGTTCCAAATGCTATGATAAAAATAGTAGCCAACATTTACTTATTACTTACTGTGTTCCAGACATTACCTTTTCTCTTAACGTTGACAACAGCTCTATGTGGGAGAGCCAGCTGGGCCCCAAGGGCATGTGTGAGATTCTATGGTAGCACAGTCTAAATAGAAAAGAGTAAGAGAAGGCTTTCTAGAGTGAGGAATGCCTAAAGCAGAGTTTGGCCAAGGAAAGGGGGAAGGATACAAGAATTTGAGCAAAAGGAAGATAATCTTGTAAGATACAATAAATCTTTCTGAGTTTCTCTTCAAAGGATTTAGCCTGTTAACTTCCTTATCCTTTGTTCTCAAACTCAACTTTCTTGTTCTTCCTTGCCCCTAGTTACCGTAAACAGCCTACCCCATTCCCGTTAGCGCTAATCAATAACTCATATCTGTTCCCTTGGTGACCTCTACCCATTGTTCCCCCAAAACTGCACGTCTCATATGCTGTACCTCTGTACCTCACATCCCTCACCCCTTCTATATTTAGGAAAATATGTACAAGTAGCCAATTGGGTCGGCTCGGATTTTGCAGTCTGACCCCAGACCATGGGGGAGTGACACTGTGTTAAGGATAAAAACTCCCTGGTCTCCTTTGTTCTCTGTGCTCTTGTGATTTTGACGGACACAAGTGACACCATTCTGCAGAAGTAAATTGCCTTGCTGAGAAAATTAAACTTTTGCCTGAGTGCCTCACGGCACTGAGTATTTATTCCTGAAGCATTTTATATCCAACAATCTCTTGTATAGAAAATCAAGTGTAAGTGGTTTATTATGGCTGAGGGTGGATTCTGAGCAGAATGTAGTAGAGGCAGGCTGGTAGTTGGGACACAGCCATGTCCCATCCACCACCCCAGGTGCCCTCCTGCCTCAGCTGGTTACTATGAAATGACTGAGATGACCCCCTCCCCATCAGAAGCAAATTCAAAGGGCAGATCCGTCTTGTTCTCTGATGCCTTCTTTCCATCTCACTGCCACCAGGACCAACAACATCACACTAGGAGGCAGAGCAGAGGGAGGCACAAACTCACCAGTCACAGTCCAGGAAAGAGGCCTTCCCAGTGGCCAAGGCCAAGCCTTCTGCCCTGAGCTACTCCCATGAGAGGGCTGGCCCCTTAGGGGAGTTTGTGCCTCAAAAGGTCCTTCCTTGTGTTGAGCCAAACCTGTCTCCCTGTCACTGTCACAGGTCCTAGGCTGACCTGTGAGGTCACATGAGGCATGTGTCTGTCCCCTCTTGCCCATGGTGGCCTTCCAAACTTTCCAAGAAAGAGCCATGCCATCTCCCTCCCTCCAAAGGTTCTGGAAGTAAGCAAGCATCCACGCCAGGTGGAGTGGATGGGATCAGTGGATTTGTTGAAAGGGCCTTCACAGATTCTTCCCGTGGAGTCTATGGCCCATGTCAGCGAACATGAAATGCCTCAGACGGACCCTCACACTGCCAAGGCTTGCAGGATCAGGGCCTACAGGTCTGGATCAGGTTATCCAAGACAACCATGACACCTGAGCATGCCATTTTGACATGACAAAATTGGTCTCATGACATGACACCTGGTCTCACACCCAAGGCTGCAGCTGTGGAAACACAGAATTCCTTAGATCCTGGATGTGTGGCCCTCGCTAAGTGGGAGACTCGAACAGGTGATCCCAACTTGGGAGGCTGAGGCAGAAGAATTGCTTGAACCCAGGAGGCAGAGGCTGCAGTGAGCCGAGATCATGCCATCACACTCCAGCCTGGGCAACAAGAGTGAAACTCCGTCCCAAAAAAAAAGAAAAAAAAAAAAGCAAGTTTCATTAGCCAGGTGTGGTGGCACACACCTGTAGTCCCGGCTACTCAGGAGGCTGAGGTGAGATGATCACTTGAACCCAGGAGTCTGAAGCTAGCGAGCCATGACGGTGCCACTGCACTGCAGCCTGCATGACAGAGTGAGGCCTCATCTCTAAAAATAAGATTTTTTAATTTTAAAAAAGAAGCACGTTTAAAAAAATTGAGCACAGAACCAACTCAAGAGGTTAGCAGCCAGGATAGTGGTTCGTTTTGCCAGGGGGTGGCTGAAAGGGGGCACCAAGGTGGCTTATGGCATGCCGGTCATATATACTTCTTTTATTTGGGTGCTGGTTATACAGGTGTGTTCATTTTTGGAAAATTCCTCACACTGCCAACCTAGGCTTAGTGCATTTTTCTGTCTGTATCACACTTCAATAGAAATATTACTCAAAGAAGTATGTTAATCTTAAAAAGAAATATGAACATGTTTGGTTCCAGTTTTGCAAAAAGATGAAAGCAAATACATGAAGATGTATGCATGTATGCATATATGGGGTGTGTGTGTGTGTGTGTGTGTGTGTGTGGGTGGGTGGGTGTAGTGTGTTTGTGAGAATTCTAAAGGTTACAGAATTATTTATAGTAAAATGTTAAGAGTGGTATTACCTATGTGGTGGGATGTATTAGCCTATATTAGTTATCTCTTTTTGTGTAACAAATTATCCCAAAACAGAGCAGTTTGAAACAGTAAACATTTATCATCTCAGATGCTTTCTGCAAGTCAAGGAGTCTGGGCAGGCTCTGGCTCGGGGTCTCCCAGGAGCTGCAGTCAAGCTGCCGGCCAAGGCTGCTGTCATCCGAAGGCTGACCTGCTTCCAGGCCCATTCATGTAGCTGTTCGCAGAAGGTTCAGAAGAAGCCCACCACGTGGGCCTCTCACAAGACTGTTCAGAACATGCCAGCTGGTTTTGGAGAGAGAGAGGCAGGGGAGGGGTCTGGAGGCAGAGAGAAAGAGCAAGAGAGAGAGAAAGAGAAACTGCACAGTTTTATCTCAGAAGTGCGATGCCATCACCTCTCTGCAATCTACCAGTCACACAGACCAACCCTGCTACAGTGGAGGAGGCGCTACACAAAAGTGTGACTACCAGGCGGGAGGATTATTGGGGACCATCTTGTTGAATGGTGACAACATAGGATTTTTTAATTTTCCTTCTTTTCCTAAATTTTTATACCATGAACATATGTAACAAATTATACGGAAAGCTGCCAGCTGCTGGCAAGGGCGCTTCCTTTGCCCTGTTGTTGGTTTTTAGCCTTCCCTTATGGACCTCCTGGTTCCTTTTCCAATCCTATGTGCTCCACTGCCCTGCCACAGCCTAGCCAAGGATTGCTTCCACAGCCCAGTTCTCTGCCGCCATCTAGTGGCATCATCCAAAACTGCTGGCCCCAACAGCGGGCCATGATTCACCTTTTGGGGTCAGGAGGCTTCACCTGCCTGCAGGAAGGTAAAGCCCAGGCTCTCATGTTGGAGGCCCCAGAGATCTGCCACATTCAGCCCCAAATACAGCTGTGAAACCCCAGAAGGGATGGGATGGCTATCAGAACTTGGAAGCTTGGCCAGGCGCCGTGGCTCACGCCTGTAATCCCAGCACTTTGGGAGGCCAAGGTGGGTGGATCTCCTGAGGTCAGGAGTTTGAGACCAGACTGGCCAACATAGTGAAACCCCATCTCTACAAATAAAAAAAAAAAAAAAAAAAAAAAAAATTAGCCGGGAGTGGTAGTAGGCGCCTGTAATCCCAGCTACTCGGGAGGCTGAGGTAGGAGGATCACTTGAACCCAGGAGGCAGAGGTTGCAGTGAGCCGAGATCACACCAGCCTGGGCAACAAGAGCAAAACTCTGGCTCAAAATAAATAAATAAATAAAAATTTAAAATGAACTCTTGGGAGCCTAAATCTTCTCTATTCTTTCTGCCTACTCCCTCCGCTCTCCAGATACCAAAGAGGCCCTGGACTCTTGCAGACCACGCTCAGCCAGGAACAAAGAGGTAGCCCCTTGTTTTCTACAGCTTTACAGCTCGGAATCTAACGTCCGAAACCTGAGCTTTCATTTTTAACAAAGTCCCAGCAACAGGGGGTGCTCCAAAAACAGCCTGGGGTTCACACTCAGCTTAAAGAATTTTGTAACCTGACTAGTAAATTTTAAAATATACTGTAGCCTCATTTTTTTTTTTTTTTTTTTTTGAGGCAAGGAGGGATAAGTGCTAAGTTTTAAACTAGTTACTCTTAAATAAGTACTCCATATTCATTGGGAGAAATTAGAAACTATAAACAGGTGAAAATTTTAAAAAAATCCACTCCTAATCCCACTATTATATTATTCTAGAGTTGTGTTTCTTTTCTTCTATACACTTATTTCTTAATGGGATTGTTCTCTGCTTATAGTTCTATTAATTGTTTTTCTCACTTAAGCTTTACACTTTATAAGACCACAGGTGATCATCTGGTTTTTCTTTCCCATGATATCTCAGTTCCTAGGCTATACCTGGGTAAGGCAGTTTTTATCAAACTAAGTGCTAGGGGCAGAGAATGTTGTGCTATTTTGCAGGGTAGCCTCGTTTGGTTATTTTTTTTTTTTAGTATGTGGATAACAGGTCCACAATACAGTGTCTCCCTGCCTCCTCTAAACCACCAGTCTGGGCAGAAAAGTTCTGGGACAACTTTGGTCTCAATCAAAACAGGAAGATGATGGATACTTTATCCCCAGCCCAAGCGCTGTCCCTAAGCAGAAAACCCAGGAGAGCTAACGATACCATACTCTTTAGTGGAGGCCTCTAGAACACAGATATAGGTAAAATTTGTTGTTTTCTTTCACATGATAGATACCTCCAGGTTATGTTTATAATTGCTTGTGTTAAGAAATAGACTTTTAAAATTATTATTATTACTTTTTTCCCTCTGTCATCCAGGCTGGAGTGTAGTGGCATGATCTCAGCTCACTGCAACCTCTACCTCCCGGGTTCAAGCAATTCTCCTGCCTCAGCCTGCTGAGTAGCTGGGATTACAGGCGCCCCCCACCATGCCTGGCTAATTTTTGTATTTTTAGTAGAGACAGGGTTTCGCCGTGTCAGCCAGGCTGGTCTGGAACTCCTGACCTTAGGTGATCTGCCTGCCTCAGCCTCCAAAGTGCTGAGATTACAGGTGTGAGCCACTGCAGCCAGTCTGTTATTTAATGTTGACAATACGTACACCTGTGTATGTGCACACATACACACACACACAGTGTTTAAAAGGTGAGACAGTTTCAGCCAACCACACAGACAGTCCTAGAGCACATTCACCTTCCACAGTTATCAGCCTCAACTCACCTCACTCACCCCCACCCACATGCTCCACAGATTCCCATCACCTGAAGCCTGGCCATTCTCCAAGCAAAGCCTGTAGTCTCCTGCCCTGTACCTGCCCCGCTTTATCTCAACACTAAAAGTCACCCACTCATAATTCTCTGGGCCCGTTACCTCTTCCTTTAAACCTCCTCTAGTAGTTCCTGGCATTCATTTGGCATCTGCATCTCCCAGGCCCCAGCCGCTCCCTTGAGGCTCTCCTCAAGGGCGGGACTTCATCTCCATTCCACTCTGTCTCTGGCAGGCCCATGAGGTGTGCACTGCTGCTGTCCAAACTGTCTCGCTCTCATCTTCCCCCAAAGCAGGGGTTGTTTGGAGGGCGTGTTGCAGAAGATCCTTCATCCTGACAGGGTATAACTGCACTGCCTGCGTGAGACTGATGAGTTGGTGCATCAGGACAGGAAATGCCATTTTTCTTCACGTTTTCATCCTCTAACATGCTCAAGATTTGACTTACATGTACTGCTTGTCTGTCTCCCTTTATCAGCATGTAAACTCCATGAAGGCAGAGATTTTTGTCTGTCTTGTTCACCACTGAACCCTCAGCCACTGAGGTACAGTGCCTGGTAAAGGATAGGAACTCAGTAAATCACAATTGAATGAATGCATGAATTTGTCTCACAAAAGAGATCTCACAACAAAATCCTCTTAGTCTGGTTTTTTTTCTGTTTTGTTTTTTTTTTTTCCCAAGACAGAGTCTCGCTCTGCTGGCCAGGCTGCAGTGGTGCGATCTCAGTTCACTGCAACCTCCACCTCCCGGGTTCAAGCAATTCTCCTGCCTCAGCCTGCCAAGTAGCTGGGATTAGAGGCGCCCTAATTTTTGTATTTCTACTAGAAACGGGGTTTCACCCTGTTGGCCAGGCTGGTCTCAAACTCCTGACCTCAAGTGATCCACCCAGCTCAGCCTCCCAAAGTCCTGGGATTACAGGCATGAGCCACCGCACCTGGCACTCTTAGTCTGTTTGAGAGTTTGCATCCGCATATGAGAGAGACAGGGATGAAATTAGAACTACCCTAATTGCCACAGTATCCCAGCAATTCTAGGCTTCCTTGCATCCACCAATGAAAGCCCTCTAAAAATCCCAGGGGACCTGCATATCCCCCCCCCACCAACTGGGTATCCATCCACCTGCAGACTTATACCTCCAACCTTCTGGGAACACACATAATCTTAAGATGCACAACCACTTTTTCCAAGCCTCCTCTTCACTAAATTGCCCTGAATATGTGTTACAGGCTGAATTAGGTCCCCTCCAAAACTCATATGGTCAAGTCCCAACCCCCAGTACAACAGAATTTGACTACATTTGAAGAGAATGTCTTTGAAGAGGTAATTAAGGTAAAATTAGGTAAATAGGGTGAGCCCTGATCCAGTATGATTTGTGCCCTTATAAGGAGATTGGCCGGGAGCGGTGGCTCACGCCTGTAATCCCAGCACTTTGGGAGGACAAGGCAGGCGGATCACGAGGTCAGGAGTTCGACACCAGCCTGACCAACATGGTGAAACCCCACCTCTATTAAAAATACAAAAAAATTAGCTGAGCGTGGTGATGGGCACCCATAGTCCCAGCTACTCGGGAGGCTGAGGCGGGAGAATCGCTTGAGCCCAGGAGGCAGAGGTTGCAGTGAGCTGAGATCGTGCCACTGCACTCCAGCCTGGACAACAGAACAAGACTCCATCTCAAAAAAAAAAAAAAAAAAGGAGGAGATTAGGACACAGACATGCAGAGGGAAGACCATGTGAAGGCACGGGGAGAAGACAGCCATCTGTAAGCCAAAAAGAGAGGCCCCTGGAGGGTGGGGCAGGAGAATCGCTTGAACCCGGGAGGCGGAGGTTGCAGTGAGCCAAGATCATGACTCTGCACTCACTCTGGGCAACAGAGTGAGACTCTGTCTCCAAAAAAAAAAAAAAAAAAAAAAAAAAAAAAAGGCCTCATAGGAGACCAACCCTACCCACACCTGGATCTCAGCCACCAAAATTGTAGGAAGAAAATCTCTGTTGTTTAAACTACCAGTTGGTGGTACTTGTTCCAACAGCCCTAGAAAACTAAAACAATCTGGAAATCCCAAAGAGAAATGTTTTTGTTAAGGATGCCCAAGTAAAATGCAGGCCAGTAAACTGCTTGGTACATTGTAAGAAGGAAAAAAAAAAAAAGAAGAAGAAAGAAAGAAGCAAAGGCATAATGCATTGACTTTTTTTATATTTGGTATTTGTAAGTCTTTAAAAAAATGTTTTCAGGCCATTTTTTCCTTAAAAAAAAAAAAGCAACCAACAGCAATACTCTGTACAAGTATAACAAACATTAGAAATATGCATCATTCCAAAATAGTTACAAGAAAATTACAGTTTAGAGTCCACATCAACACATCCTATTCATATGTGCCCCCAAGGGAGAAAAAGCTACAGTATGTTAAACACACAGCTGCTACACAGTAGTCTGCAAACCCAGAACTTAAGACTTTTGAGGCAAATCAACCACAGTCACCGAGGCTTGTTTAGCTCAGTAAGTACAATCAAGCATTTCAAGAGAACCAGGCTTTTTCATCCCAGATGAAAAACAAACGCGATCCGCTGCAACGCTGACCCCGCCCCTCCATCCCTAACCCCAGGGAGCCTCTGACTCAAGAAAGCACAAATCCAGTGGAGTCAATTCGGCGGAACTCTGGCTGGAGGTCACAGTATGGCCGCGGTGGGCAGACACCAAATGTCATTTCCTGCTGGTGCCGAGATCATCACTAGATTCGACTTCGGAGGCAAGAAGTGGTGGTTTCCGGGAGATGCTATCAATGGCCCGAATCCCCCAAACGAGCCGGCCACCCATCTTTGGCCCTTCCATTGACACCGAAACCCACACCAGCTGCTTTTCTGTATGCAACTGTCAAAGACTGAGCAGGGGTGCTCACACCATCCCCCCGATTCCATTGGACTCTTCCAATTTGAGCTCATTGTTCCTGGGAGGGGTTGAGGCAGCTCGGAGGCACCCTCCTCTTGCCTCTGACCAACCCCCAGCCTGTGTGTCCTTTATAGTTACACATGAATCTTCCCTTTTCAAGCACTGTGCTATAAATACCCTTACCACCCCCACTGGCCCTGTCCCCAGCCCTTTTCAGGATGCAGAGAAGCATCGTGACCTTCGTGTGACCTGCCCATTTGGAATCCCAGACCGCTCCACCGCAAGAGTTCCTCCCGTGATCGCTGGGGCCGCTTGCCCATTTCCCAAGCCCACACCAGGCGGAAGGAAAGAGGGTTACTGTGTTTTGCATTTTTATACAATGTGTTTACAATTATGTTGCTTTAATCTTTTAAAGGATTTAATCTTTTAAAGGATTTTTTAGCAACAAGTCCCTTCCTCTGACTTCCCGGTGGCAGTGATGTGGGCAGAGCAGAGCTCAGGAGCTACCTGGGATTTGCCAGCCATCACAATGGTTTCAGACACATTGGAGGGGAGAGGACCACAGCCCACAGAACTGCTGCCTGAACAGGGACCTATGAATGAAGTACCGACTGCTCCGAGATCTGCATGAGTTGGAGGCAGGCCGGTGTGAAGGTGTGGGAGGAATCTGCCCACGCCCAGCTTCATGCAACGCCCAGAGGACAGCGTGGCTTCCCTGATTCACACCTACTGAGCCAAGGCCCCCTCTGAAGTTAGGTCAAGAGGGCCCGCCCTAGCCTAGCTAACTCATTCCTTTGAGGACCTGATACTCAATGAACTGCTTACTACCAAAAAAAAAAATGCAAAGGATTCAGCAAAAAGTGCAATTTCCATTTGAGAAGTAAGATTCTTCCCAAAACACGACACCATCTTTTCATCCTTTCAGTACCTCAAAGGGAAAGGGAAATAAAAGGCATACAGCACTAACCCTCTGAACTACAGCCAGGGCGTTAAAAAGTGCGGTTCAACCTTTAGAACCCTAAGAGACCCATTAACACGTCCAGTCAGTTATCAAAGTGCCAGTGAGGTGAGGGGCGTGGCAGAGTCAGGAGGGACCAGGAGGCTGGAAGAGCCCGCTCCCATTCTCAACAGAACACACCCGTCCTGTTGACAGCAGGACGCATTACTGTGGAAACAGCCACAGGACTCCAGGGACTTGGTTATTCCTTCATAAAACCTTGTCAACTTCATTGCCTATTGGAGGTTAAACTCAAAACTTCTTCAAAATATAACCTGAGCCACAATATAAAATAAAAAAGAAGACAAAAATCTTTTCATGTTAATGCCTTAAGAAGTTTACAGATTATGTACCAATAAAATAAATCCACATAAATTCTGAAATTCTTGGTGGACACACACCTGAAGCAAAAAAAAAAAAAAAAATTAATCTACATTTTAAAAATCAAAGTAATTACAGCAGCAGTATAGTGAAAAGAGGTTTTAAAAATAATAATTACATCTTTGATACAAATTCAAACTTTGTACACCTCAATTCATAGGAATGACTGTTTTTGAGAGCTTAGTATATATATATATACACAGTAGATTCCGATATGTGTCACGGCAGAGAGAGACAAAAGCCAGTGGACTTCGGGGAAGGAGGGATTAATCTGATGCTGAATTCACGCTGAAGTGTTCACAGATTGCCACGCTTCTGAACATACACACACACATACACACGGACACAGACACTTAAAATGCCAACCTGAGTAAAACGTTACTAAAAACCTAGAACATCATGAATCACTAAGTCACATATTGCACCTTTAAATAATCCTTCATACCAAATACAGACATGAGAAAAAGGATAATACAGGGACAGGAAAAGGATTTCTGTCACTGTAGGATTCCTCTGCTTCTCCCATTCCCACCCACAGAAATTCTCAAGGTGATATTTGAGTTGCCATTCTCACCCAACCAATGGGCTCAAAATGTTGCCAACAGAAGAGTCTTTGGAGAAAACTGGGAGGGAAAAAGGAAGAAAAAATGGAGCACAAATGTACAGGGGGCAGGGGACGTGGGGTCAGGGCAAAGAGGCCTCCCCTGATCAAATGAGAACAGAAATGTTACGGAGGAGGCAAACCTCTGATGCTAAACTACTGTTTAAATATTCCGTATATTCCAATTATGAGATTCAGTACAAAAATATAGATCTCTACTGAGTTTTGCCTGTGGAAGCATAATTCAGAAAAGGCACATGTTCAAATAGAAAACCCATTCGGAAGAGGCGCCACGTACCCCTCCCTGCGCAACCATCATCCACAATTAGGTATTTTCCATCGGCTAGATTCCAAGATACAGTAGGTAAAAATAGACCTCTGATACTTAAAATATATTCAACCCAACACAATCCTGGCTTTAGCATGTGAACCATATAAAATAGTCTTTTTTAAAAAAGAAATTGTTTTGGAAAAAAAATCATAGCTCCCTTTTCCTGGTTTTCCACAATCCTCAAGGGGGGAAAAAAAAAAAAAAAAGAAAAGTGACCTCATCCCATTGGTCATCAGGAATGCAGGTGATTTGCTCCCCACCCATCCACAGCCCCCGACAGCCCCAATTTGTCATCTGTCACATGCAGCTTCATGCCCTCAAAATTAGTTCTCACAAAACAGAACAAAGAATTAAGATATTAGACATATAAAAACATGTCGACATCGGGGCCTGTGCCTTCGCTGTGGGTGCGACGGTCTGGTTCACTCCAGAAAGGTTTCTCCTTTGGAATTAGGCGATGTAACCATTGGTCTTTCCGAATGTGGTCACGGGTGCCAGGTTTTCATAGATTGTCATTGCAGTTGTGTTCTGGTAGATGAGATCTACTTTGGAGTCTTTCTGGGATCTGACAATATCCAAAACACACTGATTGAGGAAAACATACTGGTCCTGATAGAAAAAGGAAAGAGAGAGACAGAAAATGAACACGGGTCCCAGAAATGAGCACCCAAAATTATTTTCAAACAGGTAATTCCCCGGCCCCACTCCCAAACCCCATCCACCCAACAGCAAACGGTTCAGGTGAACGTGTTTCGAGACGTAACAGCACTGCAGTGAAATCTGAAATCACAGAAGCAAGATGTCCATCGTCGAAGATTCTCAACCAGAAGAGCACACACCACACCTCCCCTCCCCAAGGAGAAATGCCACAGTCTCGGGGAAGGGCAACGAAAGGAGGAAATGTAGAGGAAAGAAGGCACACACACATTCGAACAATCAAATGTCCAACAAGATGGCCTTGGCTAGTGAGGCCGTGCAGGGTAAGAATCAACTGTTATGCCCAACCGAGAAGCGAGGTTAAAAGGAGATGATCAGGTGGAGCTGGACGAGGACTACCCTTCAGGCAAGTATATCAGAATCTCCGGGTAGTGATGAAAAAAAGGGGAAATGGGGGTATAAGCTGACAGAGAAAAATATCCATGATACTGTAAGAGGAGGAAAAAAAACACAGAGAAGCAACATATATAAAACAGGATCTGGCCAGGCGTGGTGGCTCATGCCCGTAATCCCAGCACTTTGGGAGGCCGAGGCAGGTAGATCGGCTCAGGTTAGGAGTTCGAGATCAGCCTGGGCAACATGGTGAAATCCCGTCTCTACTAAAAATACAAAAATTTGCTGGGCATGGTGGTACATGCCTGTAATCCCAGCTACTCAGGAGGCTGAGGCACGAGAATCGCTGGAACCCAGGAGGTGGAGGTTACAGTGAGCCGAGATGGTGCCACTGCACTCCAGCCTGGGTGACAGAGCGAGACTCCATCTCAAAAAAAAAAAAAAAAAAAAAAAAAAAACCGGATCCAATTTTTTCAAAGTACTCTGTGTGTGTGTGTGTGTGTATGTGTTTACAGATGTACATAAAGAGTCTTATAAAGATGGACACCAAACTATAAACATTGGCTACCTCCAGGAAGCAGGACTGGGAAAGGAAAAGTAAGAGAAAAATATATTGAGGCCGAGCACAGTGGCTCACGCCTATAATCCCAGCACTTTGGGAGGCCGAGGAAGGCGGATCACGAGGTCAGGAGATCAAGACCAGCCTGGCCAACATGGTGAAACCCCGTCTCTACTAAAATACAAAAAAAATTAGCCAGGTGTGGTGGCACGTGCCTGTAGTCCCAGCCACTTGGGAGGTTAAAGCAGGGGAATCGCTTGAACCCACGAGGCAGAGGTTGCAGTGAGCCAAGATCACACCACTGCACTCCAGCCCAGTGACAGAGCAAGAATCCGTCTCAAAAATAAAAATAAAAAGAGAGAGAGAGAGAGAGAGAAATATATTGTCAAATGCTTTCATATGAATAAGTATTGTTTTGAAAATATAAAAAAGATTAGACTCTAGTAGCAGGGATAAGAGTTCTGTGTTTCTCAAAAAAGGATAAAAGATTGAGAAATACTACTTTATATAATCATAGCAGAAAAAAGACAATCTCTCCTTTGACCAACACAGGAGGTGAATTTCACTCTTTCCACAACAACCATCAAGCTCACCCCAGAGCACACAATGTACCCAGGCATATAGAACATTCCCTGCTAGACTCAAAAACACAGCATATATTCATAGAGTTCTAAATCGGTACAGGACGATAGCCTGATACAAAATTAATATTCTGCTCTCATCCTGGTCAAGGAACATTCACCCCTTTGAGGAAAGCAACTTTGCAATATGTTCTCTGTTGAAAACATGCCTCAAAAACACTGCTTCTCAGTAACATTTTGGGTAAAACCAAATCCAACAGTAGTACAGAAATTATACCGTAGATATTAAGCATTCCTTTTCTTTACTGGTCAGCCACCCTTCTGTAGCTATGATAATTAATATTCTTTAAAATGTATAAGTCTGAGTGAGGATAAATTGCTGTATTAACATTTAAGTGGCATTATATGTCACATCATTAATGTTTGATGAGTTTGTTTCATTAGCTTATTTTAAAGATGGTCAGACCTTCTTAGAAACAAAGAATGGAAAATACCAGTTTTATGATTTTAAAACCCAGAAGCCAAAGTTCAAAGATGTCCCAAGATTATTTAATGAGTCAGAGGCAGCAAGGTAAAGAATCCTGACACCATCTCAGATTGTAGTTCCATTACTGACATCAGTACTACTATGTCACTTGTACTGGGTAACTTAATTCCGAGTCAGCTTAGAGTCTGCAAAGAAATCCAATGTTAGTTCACAGCCAAGAGCCAGAAAGATCTGGAAGGGTGACATATTTTAACACGAGTGCATGATACAATGCAACCTTTTAAAAATGGAGGGGAAGGGCCAGGCGCAGTGGCTCACGCCTGTAATTCCAGCACTTCGGGAGGCTAAGGCAGGCAGATCACTTGAGGTCAGGAGTTCGAGACCACCCTGGCCAACATGGAGAAACCCCATCTCTACTAAAAATACAAAAATATAGCTGGGCATGGTGTGCGTGCCTGAAATCCCAGCTACTTGGGAGGCGGAGGCAGGAGAATCGCTTGAACCCAGGAGGCAGAGGTTGCAGTGAGACGAGATCACGTCACTGCACTCCAGCCTGGGCGACAGAGCGAGACTCCATCTCAAAACCAAAAAAGAGGGGAAGGGTGGAATGCCAAATACAGATCTTGACCTCACCTCTGTCTGCACCATTAAAGGCCTATGCATTCGAAGGTCATACACAATCCCATATACATCCACGGTGTTCTCATTCTCTATCTGGTAGATGAGACGATCAATGGCAATGAAAGTGCCCGTCCTTCCGACCCCAGCACTGAGAGAAAAGAGAAATAAGCCTATTACAGTGGGTTTCCTCAACTGCAAGCCTCTTAGAGTTCCTCATTTGTACATACGTCTTGCTTTCCTTCACTGTCACACTTTGAGGGCAATGTGCAGGATCAATACACATTTGCTCAGTTGAAGCCTCAGCAAGTCAGACAGCACTAGCTTGGGACTGGGGCCTAAGTCCCAAACTCACATTTGAGTCAAATGCCACATATACAACCCCTTGCTCGAGCTTCTTCAATCTCAGTCCCATTCAAGTTGCCACCATAACCTAGGATGGCATGTTTCATCTATTTATTCCCCACTGGGCAACGGAGCCCCTCCTGTCTTCTGTCCTAAATTAATTCCTTTAGCTTCAAAACTAACTTCTTGTTAGGCGCTGGCAAACTTTTTCAGTAAAGGGCCAGAGAGTAAACATCTTAAGCTCTGCAAACCTCTTTCTGCCGTTGTAGCAGAAAAGCAACCATAAACAATATACAAATAAATGGGCATGCTGTGTTCCTAGAAAATGTTGTTTACAAAAACAGCAGCTGACCAGATTTGATCCATGGGTTACAGTTTGCCAACCCCTGTTTTGGAAGTTCAGGGTTTAGGGAGTAATTCCATGGTTGCTTATCCAAACCCTTTCCTGAATTCGTAAATGCCTATTACATTCCCTCTTAGGCTTTGCTTATGTAAAGTGCTGATAAATATATAATAACATTGGAAATCTGTCACACATGACGTGCCATCTGCATACCTGCAATGCACCAGAATCGGCGATTCGGGAGGACTCTGCTTCATGTAGTCACGAACGAGGTACCGGAAGTTGATGAGCAGGTCAGTGGTGTCCGGAACACCGTGGTCTGGCCAGGAGGTGAAATGGAACTGTCTCAGAGGGTGACTCTCACTTGTCTGGATCTAAAAGCCCAGAAAATGAGTTAGATCCAGACAGAAAGGCCGCCTAACAACATCAAAAAGGCAGGGGAAATCAAGCACAGCCTGAGTAGTAACCGGGAGTTGTAATGACTAAAAATGAAACTTCACATTTGCACGCAGCTGATAAAGTGCTTGCTCATCAAACCCTCACAATATGCCCAAGAAGGAGAGTTTATTATCCCCGTTTAAAGATAAGGCAGCAGCGATTCATAGAAGTGAAGTCATTTCCCTGACACTGATTTTAGATGCAACGGAAGTCCCTTATCCTCCAGTTCTGCGTTCAGATCCTTCCCTTCCTGACACAGCTGCCTGTCAATAATGAACTCACCTCCTTAGAACTTCATGAGCCCCATCCCCGAGCCCCCCTGGGAATGCCACTGACCATAAAACCAAAAATAATTTACTCAAATACACCATGATAATCAGTGCCTTCTGGGCAAGAATGGCCTCATAATTCACTATGCCCCCTAGAGAAGCGAATAAAGTGACAGGTCACTGGCAAGCACCATGCAAGTATTTAGAATTGGAGAGAGCTGAGAAAGGACTCCCCCAAAAAACCATCCATTTCAACATCTGAAAGACAATAGAGCTCATTATTACACAGACTGGTTCCCTACCTCACTCCAAAGCATATACCTTGAAGCCCAGAAGCCCACCACAGCTGGGGCGGGTCCTGTCCCTGACTCAGCTGTACTCGTTATGCCCATACCAGGGAATGACCATACCCATGTGACCTACATCCGCGCTGCAGGCATTTCCATCTCCTTTATGACAGGTGCCCTTTGACACTCATTTTTTTCAAATGTATATTCATGATAAGAACAATAAATCTGCAGTATTCAAATTTTGGAAAACAGCAGGAAACAAAGATAGAGTGAGGGGAGAGGTGCTAGAAGACCTCATCACAGATAAAGTTAACATTCACAAATGTAACCAGAAGTACTGATCCGAAGTCAGAAACCAGCTGTGAGAGATGGAGGTGGGGGAAGGGGAAGAAAAAAGGAGGGAGAGGGAGAGGGGAGGGGAAAGGGAGTGGGAGTGGGGAAGGGGAGAAGGAGGGGGAGAGGAAGAGGGGGAAGTGCGGAGGGTTATACTTAGCATTATCTTCGTGGAGGGCCGAAGGGGCTCGGGTTAGGGGTGGTAGTCAAAGGAAACCATTAGCTCTGTAATGTTCTCAGTTTTCTAAAGGAAAATGTATTCATGCATTTTGTATAATTAAAAAATAACATGGTACTAAATGCCATATGGTGTCCTGGATCAGCTCCTGGAACAAAAGAAGGCTTTAGTGGAAAAACATGAAATCGGAATAAAGTCTGGAGTTTAGTTAATAAAAAATAATCATCATAGTAATAGCAATTTTAAAAAATGATGTGGACGACTCCACCCAAAATGCCCCTCCACAAAGGTAAGCCCCAAGCAGCGGAGGCAACCAAGGAGAAGCCAGTCCGTTCAAATGAGCAAAATCTATAGAAATAAGCATGAGAGGCCGAGCACGGTGACTCACGCCTGTAATCCTAACACTCTGGGAGGCCGAGGCAGGCAGATCACAAGGTCAGGAGTTCAAGACCAGCCTGGCCAATATGGTGAAACCCCGTCTCTACTAAGAATTCAAAAAAAAATTAGCTGGGTGTGGTGGCAGGTGCCTGTAGTCCCAGCTACGCAGGAGGCTGAGGCAGGGGAATTATTTGGACCCGGGAGGCGGAGTTTGTAGTGAGCTGAGATCACGCTACTGCACTCCAGCCTGGATGACAGAGCGAGACTCTGGAAGGGGAAGGGGAAGGGGAGGGGGAGGGGGAGGGGGAGGGGAGGGGGAGGGGGAGGGGGAGGGGGGAGGGGGAGGGGGGGGGGAGGGGAGGGGGAGGGGGAGGGGAGGGGGGAGGGGGAGGGGGGAGGGGAGGGGGGGAGGGGAGGGGGAGGGGGGGGGGGGGGAGGGGGAGGGGAGGGGGGGAGGGGGGAGGGGGAGGGGGAGGGGGGAGGGGGAGGGGGGGGGGAGGGGGGGGGGAGGGGGAGGGGGAGGGGGGGGGGGGAGGGGGGGAGGGGGGGGGGAGGGGGGAGGGGGGGGGAGGGGGAGGGGGGAGGGGAGGGGGAGGGGGAGGGGAGGGGGGGGGGGGGGGGAGGGGGGAGGGGAGGGGAGGGGAGGGGAGGGGGAGGGAAGGAATAAGCACGACATTTTTCTACTACTGTGAGCTGCATTATTTAGGTGGCCAGATCAGTGAATGGTAACAGCTTTGATGGCATCTCCAGAGGAGGAACTGAAATATTGAGGCCAGACCCTTTGAGACACAGCAATTAGTAAAGAATTAGTACTTAATATACTATACTTTATCCATGACTTATGGAATCTTCAAGAATAATCTCATAAACTAGACCCTAACCCATCAACCCCAAAACGCACCCAAAATATTCAAGATTCAACTCCAATGAATCTACTTTCCAGCTTTCCTTTTATGCACTACTCATAATATGCATAAATTTTCATCTCCTAGAATGTTTCTCTTACATTACATCCTACCATGTCCCCATGGTAATTATATAGTCTACCCATCCATTATTTTTCTTTTTTTTTCTTTCTTCTTTTATTTATTTATTTATTTTTTTTTTTTTTTGAGACAAGGTCTTGCTTTGTCACCCAGGCTGGAGCACAGCGGGCACAATCACTGCAGCCTCGACCTCCTGGGCTCAAGCCATCCTCCTACCTCAGCCTTCCGAGTAGCTGGGACTACAGGTGTATGCCAGCACACCTGACTAATTTTCGGGTTTTGTTTTGCTTTGTTTTTGTAGAGACGGGGTTTCAGCATGTTGCCCAAGCTGGTCTCCAACCTGAGCTCAAGCGATCCTCCCACCTCAGCCTCACAGGCATGAACCAGCACGCCTGGCCCATCATTTCTAATAGCTGAATAATGATATTATAAGCAGGCGAGTCATAGTTGAGTTATCCATTCTACAAAAGCTAGATGTCTGCATGGTTTCCAGAGTTTTTCTCTATTATAAATAATGCTGAGACTCGTCTTTCTGAATAAGCCTTTTGTTGCATTTCAGATTATTTCCTTAGGATAGTCTCAGACTTCGAGCCAGCAAATCAAAGAGAACAGACATTTTTAGGCCTGTGATATAAACAGCAAAGAGTTACGCCAATGCACACACCCATCAACAGATACCAACGCTGCTTCATAGCACTGCCTCTATTTTCAAAGCATCCTTGTAAAAGGAAAAAGGCACATAAACTTGACTTCCTGGAATGCCTGCACAATTTAATTGGATTGGCTTTTGTAAATTTTGAGGGGAAGGGAGGCCATGTGCATAAGCCCTGGAATCCTATTAATGTAACTGTTATCAATTACTCCTAAGAGCAAGTAGCCGCTCCTGATGCCATATTTCTAACCAAATAATCCAAAAGGCTACGGTTTGTTCTATAAAATCTATGAGCAAGTCACCTGGAAGTGGAAAGAAAGGAAAGAGCTCCTGATGCAGAGCCATGCTCTTAAGATTCATTTTATTCAGCAATAACTTAGGAAATTCCCAAGAAAGTAAATTTCCCAGAAAAGTCAAGGGGTTGCCTTGGAGTATACATGCATATGGATTGTTCTGTTCTGAAAGGAAGGAAGCAAAACATTTCTCACTGCATAGGAAAACATATGAGTTAATATCAACCTAAAACATATCACCCCCAAATTAACATATAGTAATTACATGAGCTCGACTGATCCTGACTTCTTACTTACATTTTTCACTGTGAAATCTCTGATGGTCCATTCCGGGAGAACAATTTCTGATGTCATTGCCACAGTTATGTCTCCATAGTCCTGAGCCTGCTTGGAGGGCCAATACTCCTCACATTTGGTCTAGAACAAAATTGCATTTTTATAAGAAGACTCAGATCGTGCCATCTGCCATCACTAAAACCTCACAAGGGAGACTAGCTATTGAAAACTGGCATCAGAGACGGAATCAGACCTTCTAGTTGGGTTTTGTTTGACTCTTCGAATTGTTTTATTTTTTAGAGACAGGGTCTCACTATGCTGCCCAGGCTGGAGTGCAGTGGCTATTCACAAATGAGATCATGGCACACTACTGCCTCCAATTCCTGCACTCAAGCAATCCTCATGCCTCAGCCTCCCGAGTAGCTGGGTCTATGGGCACACCACAGCGCCTGTCAGAATTGTTTTTCTTATTTTAATTTACAATTCTTGCTAACTCTTAAAATTCCTCATAAAAATCCAGACTTATTTTCTCTTTAAAAATCAGATCTGCCTACACCAGGCCCAGCTTTCAGCATGAAAACTGATTTAGAGCAGAGCAGCAGCTGGTCCTTGACCTGGGACACCGTCCCTATCCAGCTCCCTGTGCCCCTAGAGTCGCCACTCCACAACTGTTCACTGACCTCATCCTCTCCCATAACCCCAGACAGCTGGAAGAAATGAGGACTTTTTCCCAAGGCTTTCAGATATACATTGCTTGCAATACAAATACACACACCAATAAAGAAAATCAAATTAAATCATTCTGGGGTCTTTGATTTCTATAAAGTTGGTGGACAGATGTGAACAGAAATAACCAGGAAACGCCTGCTCTCCAAGAATATCTGAATCCCCATTTGGCAAAAGACGACACACAGACACACACGCTCTCAACATTCTAAGGTGCGCTCTGCTGCTGGTAGTTTTCAAAGCTAATTGATTATCTGACTCACCTGAGAAGTCTGAGTTGTTTTGGGGTTTTGTTTTTTGTTTGTTTGAGACAGTCTCACTCTGTCATACAAGCTGGGGTACAGGGCACGATCATGGCTCACTGAAGCCTCAATCTCTCCAGCTCAAGGGATCCTCCCACCTCAGCCTCCAGAGTAGCCTGGACTACAGGGATGTGCCACCATACCCAGCTATTTTGTATTTTTGTAGAGATGGGGGTCTCACTATGTTGCCCGGGCTGCTCTTGAACTCCTGGCCTCAAGTGATCCTCCCACCTCAGCCTCCCAAAGTGCTGAGATTACAGGCCTGAGCCTCTGTGCCTGGCCTTGTCATGTTTAAAAACAGATGCCTGGGTTCTACCTCCAGAGATTCGGACTCTGGCTGCGGGATCTGTATTTCTTTAAAGACCCAGGTTCCGAAGAAACAACCCAGGATCTGGATTCACACTGGCAGGGAGTTGAGTCTCAGCTCAGCCTCTTACCAGGTGTGTTTTTGTTTTTGTTGCTACCTTGTGGGCAAGTTCTTAACCTCTCCAAGGCTCAGTTCCCCCATCTATGAAATCGTAATACCTCACAGGGTTGTTACAGGAAAGAAATAACATTTATGGAGAACCTACTGCAGAAAATACACTCCCGTCCCCATTCACCCAGGGTCAGTAACACTCACTTCAGTCTTGATTTTAGATGAACAAGACACCATTTAAATTCATCTTCATGTTCTCCATTAATGTAATTATGTCATTTTTGTTTGTCTAACAGATAGATGTATAAGAATGTTTCATGTATAAGGCCCTGGGCTCAACAGTATTAAAAAATTCATTTGCATTCTTTTTTTTTTTTTTTTTTTTTTTTGAGACAGAGTCTTGCTCTGTTGCCTAGGCTGGAGTGCAGTGGTGCAATCTCGGCTCACTGCAACCTCCGCCTCCCGGGTTCAAGCCATTCTCCTGCCTCAGCCTCCCAAGTAGCTGGGATTACAGGCACGCACTACGACGCCTGGCTAATTTTTGTATTTTTAGTACAGATGGGTTTCACCACATTGGCCAGGCTGGTCTCAAACTCCTGACCTCAGGTGGTCTGCCCGCCATGGCCTCCCAAAGTGCTGGGATTATAGCTATGAGCCACCACACCCGGCCCATCTACATTCATTTAAAAAACACTTTTGCTGGGCGTAGTGGCTCATGCCTGTAATCCCAGCACTTTGGGAGGCCGAGGCTGGTGGATCATAAGGTCAGGAGATCGAGACCATCCTGGCTAACACGGCGAAACCCCATCTCTACTAAAAACACAAAAAAAATTAGCCGGGCGTGGTGGTGGGCGCCTGTAGTCCCAGCTACTCAGGAGGCTGAGGCAGGAGAATAGCGTGAACCCAGGAGGCGGAGCTTGCAGTTACCGAGATCACGCCACTGCACTCCAGCCTGGGTGACAGAGCAAGACTCTTGTCTCCAAAAAACCAAACCAAAACAAAACAAAACAAAAAAACGCTTTTATTTCTACTATAGCCTATTCTCCTGATTCAACAAGAGGGTAAGGAGCCCACCCTCTATCACAAGCAACATGAGGATGGGCGTCATCTCTTACTGCTCTGTTATCTTTCCCTCCTCCATCCCCAGCCCCTAGCACAGGCCCTTACCTACACCAGGGGCTGGATAAACATCTGCTAGCCTGCAATGAATTATAGAACTTTAAAAGAAATGATGCCTGATGGGCGCCCACTATCCCAGGGATAGCACCACTCCAAGTATGCACCCTGGTGCCACGGCAGCAGAATCATCTGAAAACAGGCAGAAATGCAATTCCGAATTAGAAATTCTGAGGGTAGAACCACCCTCCTGGTGATTCTGATGGATGCTAAAGTTTGAGATCTACTGGCTTAAGGAATCGACTCCTATTCCTCAAACAATGAACCTACACTAAAAAACAACTCATAAAGCAACATTAAGTCCCATTCCTAAGGCACAGCATTTTTTAGATTAGCATGTGTTTTTCAGTTCTCTTCACATCAATTTATGGAAATACAGAATTTTATTACTATAAAAAATCTTGGCCAGGCATGGTGGCTCACGCCTGTAATCCCAGCACTTTGGGAGGCTGAGGCAGGCGGACCACAAGGTCAGGAGATCGAGACCATCCTGGCCAACACAGTGAAACCCTGTCTCTACTAAAAATACAAAAAGTAGCTGCACATGGTGGTGCCTGCCTGTAATCTCAGCTACTCGGGAGGCTGAGGCAGGAGAATCGCTTGAACCAGGGAGTCAGAGGTTGCAAAAGCCAAGATTGCATGACAGCACTCCAGCCTGGCGACAGAGTGAGACTCCATCTCAAAAAAAAAAAAAAAAAAAATATATATATATATATATATATATATATAAAATCTTTGATGGAAGCAGCAGAGGGATTTCAGGGCGTTACAGGAGAGAGGGGGCTGCTGAGGCTTATCCAGGGATAAGTCTGAGATTTTGCTTAAAGAAAGGGTTCCAGGCCAGGTGTGATGGCTCACGCCTATCATCCCAACACTTTCGGAGGCCAAGGAAGCAGGGTCACTTGAGGTCAGGAGTTTGAGACCAGCCTGGGCAACACAGTGAGACCCTGCCTCCACTAAAAACAAGAAAAATTATCCAGGCATGTGGTGCCGCCTGTAGTCCCAGCTACCCGGGAGGCTGAAGCGGGAGGCAGCCCAGGAATTCAAAGCTATAGTGAGCCATGATCGCACCACTGCACTCCAGCCTGGCTGACAGAGGAGACCCTGTCTCAAAAAAAAAAAACCCGGGGGGGCTCAGTGCTGAACCTAAGTTTGAAAATCATCGAGCTGATGGAAATCCTCATCTCACAGATGAAGATACCGGTTGCTTAGAGACATTGATGGGCTTGTCCGTGTTCACGGGGCCAATGAAGGACAGAGCCACACCGTCAACAGCATCTTGCACTAAGCCTGGGAGATTTTTCCACGGCACTAACCCGTTCCTGCTTACTAACTCCAGCCACGACGTAATAAATGTCAAATATCAGAAGACACTGATATTTGCCCACACAAAAAAAGATAATGACAAAATTGTTTAAAGCATGTTTTTAAACGTTTCTCTTAAGGGGAAAAAAAGAAAACAGGTTTATAAGAATAAAGTGCTA
Source organism: Macaca thibetana thibetana (assembly GCF_024542745.1). Lineage (NCBI taxonomy): Eukaryota > Metazoa > Chordata > Mammalia > Primates > Cercopithecidae > Macaca > Macaca thibetana. Next base: position 17,344,307 of record NC_065591.1, read on the forward strand.
ATGTTTGAGGTTTTTTTTAAAGAAACAAGTGGTTTTTAAGATACCCCTCTGCCACAAAAGAAAGCAATTAATTTAATGTAATTTTAAATTTCAAAAACTAAAAAACATACTTACTCTTCCCTGTTCAACACATTTGGTCAACATAATGATGGCATATACATTTTTCTCCCAAACCATACGCCAAAAATCTTTCAAAGTGTTCGGTAAAGGTCCTTGTGTGGCAATAAAATCTTTCTTGGAGTGGTAGCCCTAAAAATAGGAAACAACACATAGTCAACCTCAAAGAAACAGAAGGAAGCAAAGCGCTCTAAAGATTTCATCCAAACAGTCCAGTGCTGTGAGACCATCCCCCAACTTACAGGCATGTAGTTGGCATTGATGTAGTCGTCCGTTGAATGGGTCTGGACCGAAAGTTTGACACGGGAAATATCATCTGTGACATTAAAAGAGAAAAGGTCCGCATTATAAGCAAACGTTTTAGTAAAGCTGGACACAAAACAGAAAAAAAAAAATGAAATTCAAAATGGCAACACTGGGACTTGTGTCTTTGAAGATGCACAGCATGGCATTTCACATAGACCACCTCATTTAATCCTCATGGTCACTCTATGTGACCATGGCACAGAGCAGTCACACTATCACAGAGCAGAGCTAATGACTGGCATGGCCAGGATTTGAACCTGCAGCCTGACACCAGGGCCCAAGATCTTAACCACACCAGACGCCTTCTCACATAAAATGAACCTGTTACTATTAGCATCCTCAGGTGTCTACCATGAGCTCACATGAGGGAATATGCTAAACAATTTTATTTACTCCTCAAAACCACCCTATAAGCCTCTGCCCTGTTTCACAGATGAGGAAACTGAGAGTTATAGCGATTAAGTGACTTCTCCAAATCCATATATCTGGTGAGGGGCAGTCGAAATTTAAATCTAGTGCCCCTTCCACTAGGACAGGTTAAGTCCCTAGGTTAACCTTTCTACTCTGCCTCTAGCCTCTATTCTCATACAAACAAGTTGTTATAAAAAGAGAGTACCAAGTTCAAGAATAAATTGAATGTATAAGACTACTATCAGAAGGAGGATCTAAAACACAGAATTATGTTTTATAAATATTATTGTCATCTCAAAAGCATACACACAAACTTGCCCAACCTAAGAGATGAAATAATAACCTTAGAACTGTGAGTGTCAGGCTGAGCCAGAAGCAGCACCACCCGAGTCTCCCTGCCTCTGATTGTACTACCTCACCCTCCTCTGGGCAAAATAACATAACAATGCTAAGTCCAGTACTGACCTGAGTCTCAGCCCAAAGACTTCCCAATAAAAACAATACCCAAACACCCACGTCCCAGCTCCCACTCCAGATCTGAGAATCTCCACAGACATTCACAAGAAGCAGCCGATAATCCCAAATTACCCTTAGAAGGGCAATACCCTCAGCCTAGTTTTAAAAGCATTTCTCTCAGAACATGGGCCGATATTCCTTGTCAAGTACAGGGAAGTAAGTGGAGAGAAAGAACCCAAGAACAATGCTGAATTTAAAAAGAACTTAATGTTTTAGTCCAGGAATGAAAAACACAGCTTCAAATAAAGACGATGATGTCCTGATGTAAAAATTATCTGCAAAGTCTATCAATTTCAGCTACATCAGAACATGGCTACAGTCCATTTATGCTCCTCTCTGTGCCCTAATCCCCACCCAAAAGAGAGATCACGATGAACTTTCGATGGAGAAGTATTTACATTTCATCTAATGGTTTGATGTAATAAATAATTCTCATTTTAAACTCAATTTGCTGTTATCCCTGTTGACTAAGATGTAGACATTCTCAAAAACAGGAAATGAGCTAAATATAATTCATACCTAGCTGTGGAATTCACTCAGCCCATGTGTCTGGACACAGAAAAGTGTGACTCCCTGTCTCGCTCTGCTCGCTTTCATTCCAGAATTATAGAATTGAAATAGTTGTGAGACAGAGGGGTTAAGAACACAGACTCTGGCCTTTTCCCTCAATAAGATAGACCTAGTACAAAGCCTAGTCTTCCCAACACTACCTGTGTAACCTTGGAAAGATCACCTAACCACTCTGTGCATTGTCCTTACCTGTGAAACAAATATTCTACTACCTACTTCATAAGGGTGTTGTGAGGATTAAATTAAAGATAATGTACCTAAATATAGTGTTTAGCACATAGTAGGTGAATAACGGATGGTTGTGGAAGTAGGTGACCAATGAATGGTTGTGGAAGTGGTTACTTAGGATCACTGATTCCCTCCCCTCTACAGTTAGAGATGTGATGGCCACTGATGGAAAACAGAGAAGATGTTGTGGATAAAATAACTTACAGGGCAGAACATTATTATAGCGATTCTTTCCTCTATTCTCAGCCAGTCCTGCTGCATATTTAGGTTGACTAATTCCAACAAGCTTCAGATCCTGAAAACAGAACAAATGAGGTGTTCATTTATTTAGTCTTCAAATATTATTCATATTTAGCATAGCATATGACAGTGAAACCAGCCCAACAGTCCCATAGACAAGTCGTTTTTGAATAAACATAGAAACTTACCCTTCTTCTATTAAAGCCTGAAACTTGTATTTGTTTTATCTGAGTTCCTTTCTCAGGAAAGGACCTTCAGGAAGTACCAAAGAACTGAAACTAGTCAGATCACTGTACCAGATGCCTCCTTGCCCCTCCCTAGTTCCTGTTTTCTTACACATTGTTACATTTCTTTCCTGCTATATGAACCCCTGGTTTTAGTCAGTCAGGGAGATGGATTTGAGATTGAGCTCCCATCCTCTTGGCTGCAGCACCCGATTAAAGCTTTCTTCCCTGGCAATATTTGTTGTCTCAGTGATTGGCTTTCTGTAAAGGCAAGGAGCAGGACCTAGACCAAACCCGTGGTGTTTTGGTAACAACAGAACAAAGTAGAAATGTACAGGCAATATGGCTTAAATTGTGCCCCAAAAAGACATGTTGGATTTCTCACCCCTAATACCTATGAGTGGGATCTTATTTAGAAATAGGCTCTTTACCGATGTAAACAAATTAAAATGAGGTCATACTAGAATAGAGTGGGCCCTGAATCCCATATGACTGGTGTCCTTATAGGAGGAAAACAGACAAAGAGACATAGACACATGAAGGGAGATGGCCATGTGAACACAGAGGCAGACATGAGAGTGTCGCTGCCACAAAACTAAGGGACGCCTGGCACCCAGAAGCTGCAGAGGCAAGGAAGGATGCTGCCCAGAGGCTTAGGAGGGAGTGTGGCCCTGCCCACACCTTAATTTGGGATTGTGGCCTTTAGACAGTAAATTTCTGTTGTTTTCAACCTCCCAGTTTGTGGGGCTTTTTTATGGCAGCCTAGGAAACTAATACAAAGGTTAAAATATAGAAAAAAGGTTAAAATATAGGGAAAACTGCCTTCAAGCAGTTGCAACCTGGAGGAGAGGCGTACTGTACACAGAAAAAACTAACATTACAACAAGGCAGAATTAAAGAAATGCTGAATATTGATAACAAGCAACAGGAGAAACAAAGCAGTGTGAGTACACAGAACTCAAGTTCTCCTAATGGGATCCCAGAAAGCCCATGGAGGAGGCAGCATGTGCACTGTGCTGAGTGCTGAGCAGGATTTCAAGAGAGCAAAGGCAGAGATGCTGGACAGGGCAGCACATGAGGACGAGTGGGCATGGACACTCTGAGCAGGGCTAGTTCCTAGGCTGGTTGGAGCATAGCAGAGGGAACTGAAAGGCAGACACTGGCCAAGAAAGTCCTTGTGCAGGGCTTCATGTGAGCCTCACAAGCCACCCTAGGCCATACTGTCATCAAGCCCCAGACCTCTCCATGCCCATTTGGTTTCCTTCCAGCTCATATAGTTTCCTAAGTATTGTGGCTAATAGTTCCCTGACTTGAATTCCTAGTTTCTGTTAACAGTTTTCTAACTTTCAGGAAAAACAAGCCAATTTCTAAGGAAAGTGGCTGTGCTTCAGTCAGTAGTCGTCCAAGGTAGACATCCAGGACAGTATGACACAACAGGTTTGGAGCGCAGGTGCACAACCCTGAGGTTATATAGCCATTTAATGTAACCTGTTTGGGTGAGTTCGTACCTGGCTTTGAGCCACTATTACCTGTGAGCAATATAACTGCACTGCTGACTCTGTAGGAGAGAGAATAAAGCCATGTCCCAACTGCCTACAGTCCCTCAAGTCCTTCAGCTACCTGCCACCCGTCCACCAACTCCCCTCGGACCCCAGCTTGGGTTAGAACCTGACACAATTAAAAACACAGTATTTACGGCAACGTACTTCATATTCCTCTGCGAACCCACAGTTGGAGTCGGCTTGCTGCTTCTTGAAGTAGGCCTCAAAATTCTCCACTCGGATTAACTTAGATCTAAGAAAACAAAACTTATCAGGATTTTTTACATTCAATGAAGTCCATATTCAATAGAAAAGTACAAGTTATTAAAAAAAAATAAAGAGATTACTCACTTTTTAGGTCTTCATGATAGAAAGGGAAAGAAAAAAATAAGCAATTAGAAAGACTCATTCATACTCTAGAGATGACAGTAAACAATCTTCCCAAAACAACAAAACCCAGGGTATAATTTGGCAAGAGGGGATCAGAGTACTAGTATTCACAAAACACTAAAATATGAATCAGGAAATCTGATTTCTGGACCCTACTTTGTAAATAATTGGTTTTGTGACTTTAAGTAAGTGCTTCTCTCCCCTGGATCCTGATAACCTATATGACTTTTTTAAATCAAAAAATATGTATTTATTGGTAGAAGAGTAGAACATGTCAAGGAAACTAGCTTCAGGAGACTAATAAAACATAGATTCCTTGCAGAAAACAGAGTTAGCAAAAACTTCCAGATGATCATGGTCAAAATGTGCCAATCAGGAAAAATGACAGCAAGTTCCATCAAAAATTATTTAGAGATAGTCACTGAACAGATTGGAGGATTTAAAACAAAGCTCATAATTTGAGAGACTTACTTAATTTGAGAAAAGGACACTTCATTATTCTTTGCATCTTTCCTGTTTTAAGAGAAAAGAGACCCATTAGACAAAAAAGGATTCCTTCCTGTGCTTTTTCCCTTGCGTATCTGGAGTTGATGTCACCTATGAAATAAAGGTGTTACACCTTTTCCTCGGGCATTAGTTCACAGATGACACCAAATCCTGCCCCCTGATACTAAACTTAATGACCCAAGCTGCAAATGCTAATTATAAATTTGGGAAGTTATTTTCTTTTGTACTATCTACAAGAATGAAAAAAATCATATCCAAGTCACTTTTAAGAATTTCCTTGCAAATATATAGCAGTGACATTACTTTAATGTAAAGCAAGACTTGTTATTTCATACTTTGCTTTTGAGAAAGCTCTTCTGATAAATGAATGCAATAAATCAAAAAACATATCAGATCCAGAACTGGGCATCTGCACACTCCTGCACTATTGACTCAACTCTGCGTTGGTGTCTAAGAACAACTTTCTGGAAGGCAATGTGGCAGTATGTATCAAAACTGAAAGCATGCATACCCACTGACCCAGCACTTGCCTAGCTTGGAATTTAGCCTAAGGAAATAATCGTGAATGTGCCCAAAGATTCAGGCACAAGGATAAGTAACTGTGGCCAAGAAAAATTTTAAAAAGTGGAAACACCTAGGAAATTGGCTAAATAGATCATGGTACTTCCATATAGTTGAATACTCTGTAGCCACTTAAAATGATGATGAAATGGGCCAGGCATGGTAGCTCATGCCTGTAATCCCAGCACTTTAGGAGGCCGATGTGGGTGGATCACCTGAGGTCAGGAGTTTGAGACCAATGTGGCCAACATGGCAAAACTCCGTCTCTACTAAAAATATAAAAAAAATAGCCAGGCATGGTGGCGGGTGCCTGTAATCCTAGCTACTTGGGAGGCTGAGGCAGGAGAATCGCTTGAACCTAGGAGGCAGAGGTTGTAGTGAGCCAAGACCGTGCCATTGAACTCCAGCCTGGGCAACAAGAACGAAACTCTGTCTCAAAAAAAAAGAAATGATGATGAAATGAAGCTGCCAACAATGTCTAAACTGAATAAAGCAGGCTAGATACTAACATGTAACATGATTCCATGTGTGGGCACACATTTGTGTGTGAGTTTGGTCACATCAAAATGTTAAGAGTAGTTTTGTGTGGGTTCTGCGATTGCGGATTTCCTATTTATTTGTGCTCTTCTTTTCCGTATTTTTTGCCATAAGCATGTATTACTCTTATTTTTAACAAGAAACAATAAAACTGTTTTACCCAGCCACAGACTGATCCATCTCCTCCCCCAAAATCAGAACCTAATCTGGCAGGGCGCGGTGGCTCACGCCTGTATTCCCAACACTTCGGGAGGCTGAGGCGGGCGGACCCCTTGAGGTAAGGAGTTCGAGACCAGCCTGGCCAATATGGTGAAACTCCATCTCTACTAAAACCACAAAAATTAGCCAGGTGTGGTGGCAGTGCCTGTAATCCCAGCTACTCAACAGGCTGAGGCAGGAGAATCACTTGAACCCAGGAGGCAGAGGTTGCAGTGAACCGAGATCATGACACTGACTCCAGCCTGGGGGACAGAGCCAGACTTCACCTCGAGAAAAAAAAAAAAAAAAAAAAAAAAAAACAGAACCTAATCTAAAAGTTGGAGCATGTGCCCCCAACAGGGTGGGGTGGCAGCACAAGGAACCGGCCTGGGCCGCATGAGGACCCCTGGGGCAGGACGGAGATTCCCTGGTTGGCAGCACCTTACAGCAAAGAAATCCCAACTAACACACACAGGCTTCACACACTGCACAGACAAGAGGGCGTGCCATGAAGTACAAGGACCAGGTTCAAGTTCTATTTCCACACCTCCCGACTCAGCTTCTGCATCCGTGGAAGGGACTTACTGGACCTGCCTCACAGAGCCTCGTGCATGAGATAATTCATGGAAAGCACAGATGCAGGCACACAGTGAGCACTCAAAACAGGGCTGCTACTTTTACCATTTGATGACCTCACAGGGTAGTTGTACAGATAAAATAATAATAATAGCATCCAAGGTACAAGACACTGAGAAGTGCCTTATTCAATCCTCCTTTGCTTCACAACTTAGGCACAATGATTATCCTCCTATCATAGACGAGGACATTAAGGCTAAGCTTCCTAAACAGCTGGTCAAAGACAGAGCTGGTGTTCAAACTTAGCTACCTCTAAAATGAAATCTCTTAACATGATAATACTATGAAACTGACTTGTAAACAAGAACATATCGTTTCAAAGTAGCATCCCACACTGCGGCATCTATCAGTGGCCTGATGTGACAGCTGGGAGCACATTAACCTCACCCAACTGGGGGCACAGAGGAAACACGGTTGGCCAAATGCAAAAGACTGTGGGTGAAGGGAACATGGCACTCATGATATCATTCCTTCCAATTCTGTGAATGTTTGAAATGTTCCTCAATAGAAAGCTTCCTTAAATACCAGAGTATTATTATTAGCATCAGCAGTATCACCTCTTCTTTCTCCAGAAGATGAAGCCTCCCACAGTCACAATAACCAGGGCACCAAAGATACAGCCAAAAACTGCTCCACAGATGACACCTGAGAAAAGTCAAAACGGGAGACGCTTGAAGAGGTGATCGTGCAGACCACATGACGTGCTAACAACCAGCCAGGGACCCTAACACCAGAGGGTTCAGGTATGTGTGGCATACACACGCATGCATGCGCGCGCACACACACACACACGTGCACACACACAAGAGTTAAATAGCTTGGACCTAAAATTAGTCCATGCACACGGAAGCCAGGTTCCTATTCCCAACCCACTACCACCTGGATGGTCTTGAGAAAGCTACTGCTCCTTGCCAGGTCTCAGTCTCCTCAACTGCAAATTTAGGGAACTAGGCTGGATTTTCAGGGATTTTTCCTGCCACCTCTGACGTGTTGAGACTAGCACCCACATATGAGCAGAGGTACCTACAGCAGCATCCATGCTCAGGGGACAAGAAACCCATTGGTTTACTGGAGAAGGATGTGGGGACTCCCTAAACTTTGCTTCTGGGACAGGCCTGCACCCAACAACCACCAACTAGGAAAAAAAGCAGACACACTAACAAGCCAGTCAGTCCATTCACCTCTGGCTTGAAGGTAGGGGATGAATCCCTCTGGGATCCCTGAAGCTCCTGTATCACTTAGGTCTATGTGATAAAGGGTAGAAGCACTTGACAAGGGTCCAAGACCAGAATTTCAGGCCTGCCTCTAAAGCCACCGTGTAACCCTGGGCAAGTTACTTCCCCTCTCTGGGCCTTAACAGTCTCATTTCCAAAAAGCGGGCAGAGCACAGTGGCTCACGCCTGTAATCCCAGAGCTTTGGCAGAAGGTGGAAGGAAGCTTGAGGCCAGGGGTTCGAGACCAGCCTGGGCAACATAGCAAGACCCCATCTCTACAAAAACTTAGCCAGGCACAGTGGTGAGCACCTGTGGTCCCATCTGGGAGGCTGAGACAGGAGGATCCCTTAAGCACAGGAATTCAAAGTTACAGTGAGCTATGATCATGCCACTGTACTCCTGGGCAACAGAGCAACACTCTGTCTCAAGAATAAAATAGATAGGCTGGACATGGTGGCTCACGCCTATAATCCTAGCACTTTGGGAAGCCAAGGTGGGCAGATCACCTGAGGTCAGGAGTTCAAGACGAGCCTGGCCAACATAGCTAAACCCCGTCTCTACTAAAAATACCAAAATTAGCTGGGCGTGGTAGCAGGCACCTGTAATCCCAGCTACTCAGGAGGCTGAGGCAGGAGAATTGCTTGAACCCAGGAGGCAGAGGTTGCAGTGAGCAGAGATCGCGCCACTGCACTCCAGCCTGGGTGACAGAGGGAGACTCTGTCTCAAAAAAAAAAAAAAAAAAATCATAAAATAAAATAAACAAATCAATAAATAGAATTAAAACTATGAAGTAAAATAAACAGGATTGAACAAGACAATTTATGTGGCTTCCTCTGATTCTAATATTTAAGGATTCGATGCATTGTGTCAAACTGTGCGCCTGGCACATGAGGACTCAATCATCTTTGCAGGTTGGAAGAACAACTGGCACTTAGAGAAGGGAGAGTGTCGGGTCCAGGCTGTGGGACCTCAGAGGAGGAAGCCCACTGAGCCCGGTGACCCAGTGACATCTCAACCTCTGGGAGGGGGGAGTTGGGCACACCAATCCTCCTGAAGGTCTGAGGGAGGCATGCACACAGCTGGCCTTCTATGGACACGTGGAGCAAAATGCCACTGAACCGGTGCCACGACTGTTGTCTTCTCCCTACCTGGATCCTGGGGCAAGGAAACAGCATCTGAGTAGCGACTGAAGGACACGTAGCTCTCAGCCCCATCGATGAGCCCGTGGTTTTGAGGGTGGAAGGTAATGTTGGTGAAGCCAGCCACACAAGCCCTGTGGGATGACAAAGAGCAAAAAGAGGTCCCTGAGACATGTCTGACCGCAGGCACGGAGAGCTTTACGCTCATGAGGCTCAGCCCCCAGAGAGCAAGAGCCAGAAGACATTACCGGTAGGAGCCCAGAGGTTCCAGCTTCCCATTGTAATAGCCAAGCGTGGTGGACTCATTCCCAACATCAATTTCATATTTCAAAACTTCAGACAAGCTCTGAGAACGCCCCTTTTCTTCTGTTCTGATCAGGTATGTCACGTAAGTATCCGAGGCTCCCTTTTTGAAATCCTCATACGTGTATTTCAGGACATCTGCAGAAGGGTGACCAGCTAAGAAAGGTACACAGAAGGAGAATCGTAAGAAAGTGACGGCAGAGAGACGACTTCTCCTGCATGTCTACATGGTGGGGATGCTGGGTGACCGTGATACCAGCAACCACCTCTCAAGTACCTCTCTGTGCCAGGGTTGACTCACGTTGAATTCTAAGAGCTCCACCTACAGTAACTCACTTCATCCCCATGAATCCCATCACATAACCTTATTGTCTCCATTTTACAGACAAGAAAACGAAGGTACAAAAGGCTAACAGGACCAGGCACAAGGTCACATGGCCTAGGACGTAGAGGTGGGTTCCCAATCCAGGGCGTCGGGCTCAGAGCCCAAGGCTTCATCCAATCACAGACCAGCACTGGTCCGTCTGGCTGCCATGCAACATGGCCTTCCTCGATGGACTTGTTGACAAGCATCACAGCAGAATGACTAAGAGCTGGAAACAGACCCAAAATGAAAAGATAGAGAGAGATTTCCACCTCACTTTTTGAAATTTTGCCACAGGTTATTGCACTAGCAAATTTCTATCCTCCCAGATCCCCAACCCCCTGACAGTGTGTTTGGTCTCTATCCTCCTCGAGGAGATGAGGATAGCACCACAGTGGGAGAGAGTGGGCAGAGGAAACACTGCATTATTCATGCATAAAGCATCCCCCAGACCAGGCACAGAGGCTTATGCTTGTAGTCTAGTCCTAGCACTTTGGAAGGCCAAGGTGGGAGGATTACTTGAGTTCAGGAGTTCAAGACCAGCCTGGGCAACATGGTGAGACCTTGTCTCTAAAAGAAAGAAAGAGGAGAGGGCAAGAGAGGCAGAAGGGGAGGAGGAGAGGTGGAGGGGGAAGAGGAGGAAGGAACCCTCACAACAAAACTTGGGGGGAGGGGGGGAAGGAAACAGGAGAAAGGGGAGGAGGAGGGGGAGGAGGAGAGGGGAGGAGGGGAAGGAGAAGGAAGATGAGGAGGAGGACGAGGAGCAGGACGAGGAGGAGGAGGAGGGAAGCCCTACAACAAAACTTGCGGGGAGGGGGAGAAGGAAACAGGAGAAGGGGGAGGCGGAGGGGGAGGAGGAAGGGGAAGGAGGGGAAGGAGAAGGAGGAGGAGGGGGGAGGAGGGGAAGGAGAAGGAGGATGAGGAGGAGGAGGAGGAGGAGGAGGGAAGCCCCACAACAAAACTTGGGCTTTTAAATCTAGGCCTGGGCCAGGCGCAGTGGCTCACACCTGTAATCCCAGCACTTTGGGAGGCCGAGGCAGGTGGATCACGAGGTCAGGAGATCGAGACCATCCTGGCTAACACAGTGAAACCCTGTCTCTATTTAAAAAAATACAAAAAAATTAGCCAGGCGTGGCAGCGGACGCCTATAGTCCCAGCTACTCAGGAGGCTGAGGCAGGAGAATGGCATGAACCTGGGAGGTGGAGCTTGCAGTGAGCCGAGATCGCGCCACTGCACTCCAGCCTGGGCTACAGAGCAAGACTCCGTCGCAAAAAAAAAAAAAAAAGAAAAAAAAGAAAAAATCTAGGCCTTATGCAAGCACTCAAACACAGCTACCAAAGAGACTCTCGAATTATTCCTTTCCTACCACAAAAAAATGTAACAGAGCCCTTTAAGGAAAAGCAGCCTTTAATCCACCTCTTCTCTCAGCTAAGGAGATACTCTGCAAATTCCCACTAGCAAATGCAAATCTTTTTCTATTTTCTTTTAAAGGAAATTCATCCGCTGAGGATGGCATGTGTGTACGTGTGTGTTGTGAGTGAGAACAAGAGACAGAGTTGGTTAAAACTAGTATTCTACCACCTAAAAGGTCTTGTGATGTAAAAGAGAAGAAAAACCTAGATCACAGATCAGCAAGTTATGGGCCACAAACCAAATCCAGCCACCTGCCATGGTAAATAACATCTAGTGGGAATGGCCCCACTCATTCCTTCCGTATCTTCTGTGACTGCTTGCACACTACAATGGCAGGGTCGAATGCTTGCAACAGAGTCTATACCACCGGCGAAGCTTAAAATACTTGCAATCTGGCCCTTTCCAGAAAGCTTGTCAACCATCAGGCAAATACCTCACCCTCCTTCTCTGTCTGAGTACACAGCATGGGCTGCGGTGAGAAGACAGCAGTGTGTCTGCATCACTCATGTGCCTCAGTGGGCACAGAGAAAGCTCTGGTCACTGCATCACTCACATGCTGTTTAACCCACGGAGGCCTCTCCTTACCTTCCCCAGTGGTGAGAATGACAGCATAGGCTTTGATGGGTCCGTGGCTGGCTTCAAATCCACTGAACTTGACCTTTACTGAATTGTGACTGACAGATGTAATATTAGGGGATCCATCTGGAGGAGGGGGATCTAAAACAAAACAAAACACAATCACCCAATATTGAAAACCAAAGTAACACATTAGGTAGAGAACATGCTTCAGCGACCTCCTCAAGATCTTACTCTGGAAGCTACATGCTGGGCTCTGTAAAGCAGCAAATCCAGAAGCAAAAGGCATGGAAGGAAACTGGTGAGGAGCAGAGACAGCAGATCCTGGGAAACCTGCCCAGCTCACAATGACCCCTTCAGGGCATCCAGCCAAATCCCCAGGGCAGGCACCCAGCAGCCTTGTTTGGTTTTGCTATTGTTGTTTTGAACTGTGCATGCTTTTATTTTATTTTTTAACAGATTGATTGAAATATAATTAAAATACAACCAAGGAGATGAAAGACTTGTACAGTGAAAACCACAAAACATTGATAAAATAAAGAAGACACAAATACATACAAAGACATCCCATGCTCATGGATTGGAAGACCTGATATTGTTGGAAGACTTGACACTACTCAAAACGATCTATAAATTCAATGCTACCCCATCAAAATCCCAATGGCAATTTTTACAGAATATTTAAAAAAAAAAAATCCTAAAGTTCATATGGAACAATGAAAGACCAGGAACAGCCAAAGTAGTGTTGAAAAAGAATAAAGCCGGAAGTCTCCCACTTCCTGATTTCAAGATCTATTTATTCAAAGCTGCAGTAATTATAACAGTATATTACAGGCATAAAGACAGACATCAACCCACAGAACAGAATACTGAGCCCAGAATTAAACTCACATATACAGTCAACTTATCTTCAACAAGGGTGCCAAGAAGACACAATGGGGAAAAGACAGCCTCTTCAACAAATGGTGCTGGGAAAACTGAATATCCATGAGCAAAATAATAACACTAGACCCCTATCTTACACCAGACACAAAAATAAACTCCGAATAGGTTCAAGACTTAAACATCAGACCTAAAGCTGTACACTGTTAAATTTGTTTAAAACAAAACACACACACACACACACACACACATCGGGGAAGAGCTTCTTGACACAGTATTTACAACAGTTGCTTGGATACCACACAGAAAGCACAGCAACAAAAGCAAAAATAGACAAGCAAGATTAAATCAAACTGAAAAGGTTCTGCCCAGTAAAAGAAACCATCATTAGAGTAAGAAGTTAGTATCCTTGCATGGGGAAGCTAACCTGCCCTTGTCCTCTCCCCCAGTCCCTTCTGACTCGAGATGAGCCGGGTTCATTATCCTGAGACCTGGGGTGGAAGGAGAGTGAGAAAGAGACTGTGGTGGAACTCTAAGGTGTGGCCTTGGGAGCTGCACGCTGACACCACATGGACTTGGCCTGGCCCCAGGATCAGCCGGTTGGCTGAGAGCAAAGACGGAGCAGATGTCCAAGAAGAAGAATCAAAGATGAGGTGGGAGAGAACATACTTTCTACTGAGACCTGGCCATGGCACTGCCCCGTGTTCTTCATAAACAGTCCCCACATTTTTCCCAGAGTTGGTCTAAAATACCACCTAGAGAAACCCAACAGATCCTCTTCCCAGAAACCAGAAAAGCCCCCACAGGACCCTCCATGGATAACCTCCATGATTCTGCACCCTCCCTTTCCAAGCCAGGGTGTGGAGCCACTCTCTGAACTAACACAAAAGAAAGAACATGCTGAATTAAAAATGATCCACTCCACACACTCTCTCTTTACCTAAATTCATCTCACATATACAGTTTGGATTTTTTTATATTTTTTAAAAATAAATGAGATGGGATCTTGCTATGTTGCCCAGGCTGGTTTCAAATTCCTGGGCTCAAGCAATCCTTCCACCTCAGCCTCCCAAAGTGCTGGGATTACAGGCATAAGCCACCACACCCAGCCTGTTCTCATTATTATATATATTCAAGATTCAAGGAGACGGAAATCTGAACTCCAAAACAACCACAACATAATTGTCTAAACCTGCGGCTGATACAGCAGCCCCTAGCCACACGCAGCTGCCAAGCCCCTGAGAGGTGACCAGTTTGCATTCAGATGTGCTACAAGCATACAATACAGACGAGATATCAAAGACTTAGTACAAAAGAAAATGTAAAATAATTCATTAATATAGAAATTACATGTTGAAATAATACTTTTAATATACTAACTTAAATGTTATTAATATTAATTTCAGCTATTCCTTTTTACCTTTTTTTCAATGTGGCTTCTGGAAAACTTTAAATTATACCTGAGGCTCACATTGCCCATCTAGTGGATGGTCCTGTTCTAAACTACAAGCTTCAGCAACCTCGCAAGTACCTGGCAGCAGTGCCCGCTGGGAGGTGCCGTTCCCATGTCTAATGGTCAACTGCTAGCACAGGCTCCTGCATTTCCCATCAGCTCTATGCCCTGTAGCTGGCCAGAGAAGGTCCATCCCCAGGTCCTTGCTCTAAAACTGGCAGCAGCATGCTAGCTCATCCACCACCAGACCTGGAAATCCTCTCCTTCTCAATGCTCTTCTCAGTCCAGTGCTCCAGGGGCCCTGTTGTCCATACTTCCCATAGAGTCCCTCACCACAGCACACAGGAAGCCACCAACAGATGTGGGCTAACGGACGACCTGGCACAGTGGCTCAGGTGGGTGATCCCAACACTTTGGGAGGCTAAGGCAGGTGGATCACTTGAGGTCAGGAGTTCGAGACCAGCCCCGCCAATATGGTGCAACCCTATCTCTAATAAAAATACAAAAATCAGCCAGGCGTGGTGACGTGTGTCTGTAGTCCCAGCTACTCGGCAGACTGAGGCACCAAAATCGTGTGAACCCAGGAAGCAGAGGTTGCAGTGAGCTGAGATCGCGTCACTGCCCTCCAGCCTGGGCGACAAGAGCAAGACTCCATCTCGAAAAAATATAAAAGAAAACGTGGCAATGAGTTATGCTGTAAAGAAAAGGAGTTTTTAGAATGTAAAAAAGGAGCCCCTCTTACTATGCTTTTTTTTCTTTCTATAGAATTTCTATAGAATGAGAAACAAGTCTATGCCAGTAAAAGCAAATATTTCAGGGGAAATAAAAACACAAAAACAGGTTTCTAGTCCACACGTGCAGACCTACTGGGTCAGCCACTCCAGGAGTGATCACCATGCCGTCTGACCAGCCCCTGCCTTGGAGCCCACCTGTGATGCCAGTGGTGCAGGTGCTCTGCGTGGGGGCTGCCATCTTTCCACAGGACACGGTGGTGATGCTGATGTTGTACGAGGTAGAAAAATTCAAATACGTGACTTCCGTTCTATACTCAGTGCCATTCTCAGAGGAGCAGCTCTCCAGGTGGGTTGCATTGTCCCAGGCTCCACTGCTGACCTCCAGCTCGAAGCCTGCATTGGCACCAGGAGGGCAGGCCCATTTGAGAACCAGGGCTGGCTCTTTGGGGACCACTTCACAGTCGAAGGAGGCCACGGACGCGGGATCTGCAAAACAAGCACAGCACAACATGAGATTCCAGGACTTTTGCCTTTGCAAACACAGAAATAAGGAGTAGCAGAATCCTGGTGATGAGGAGGTGGGTGGGTGATGTGGTGGAAGAGGCAGGGGCTGACCGTGAATTGGGCAACACCAAACTGTGTGACCTTGGGTCAGTTACCAACTGCTCTGAGCCTCAGCTGCAGGACCCTTTGAAGAGTAAATTGAACAATGATGTCCGGCACCAAGAAAGATGCCTGGAAGAGACCAGGGCTCCATGAGAGGCAGCTACATCGTCCTGTGAGAGGTAGTGACCTCCTTGCTTGCACCATCTCATCTTGAGGACCCACCTCCTTTTTTTTTTTTTTTTTTTTTTTTTTTTTGAGATGGAGTCTCGCTCTGTTGCCCAGGCTGGAGTGAAATGGCGTGATCTCAGCTCACCTCAACCTCTGCCTCCCGGGTTCAAATGACTCCCCTGTCTCAGCCTCCCAAGTCGCTGGGACTACAGGTGCATGCCACCACACCCAGCTGATTTTTGTATTTTCAGTAGACACAGGGTTTCACCATGTTAGCCAGGATGTTCTCAATCTTTTGACCTCATGGTCCACCCACCTTGGCCTCCCAAAGTGCTGGGATTATAGGCGTGAGCCACCAGGCCCAGCCAAGGCCCTCTTGATGGTCCTTCTGAGACAGGTAAGGCCCATACTGTCCCCTCTGCAGATAAATCCACAGAGGCTCAGAAAGGTTAAGTAATTGGCTGATGATGACATGGCAGGTGGTGAAGCCAAAACTAGATCCCAGGTTTTCTAAGTCTAAGTTCAAGACACTCTCTATTCACATAACATACTGCATCATCAATGACAAATGGTATCAGCTTCCTCATCTTCAAAATAGAGTGTTATTTGTCTCTGAGGGCCAACAGATTTTTACTGAGGACTAACATCAAACTAATCTAAATGGAAAACTCCATATTAAAACTGGAGGACAGTATTATCATTAATTGAACATCACAGAATTTTAGAGCAGGAGAAGCTCTACCAAGGCACCTAGTGCAACTCCCACATTCACCACCCAAGGCCTGGAAAGGTAATCTGAACACTGCACCTACTTTCACAGTTCCTGTTCCACCCATACTCAGTCATAAATGCTCGGATACACTTTTTCTCTGGCTATAGGCTACAAATAACTATAGCTAAGACAAATATCAGCAATGAAAGGTACCCAAATATCAAAGATGGGTGTCTGGACCAGGTGGGATGGAACAGAGGTGACCCAAAGCTGCAGGGATTTCTGTGGCCACCCCACTGACCACTGAAAGGCCAGAGGCCATCACGGGTGGAGCTCCTACATTACCAGGCAGGCTGATCCCATGAGACCCCCACTTCCAAATCAGCCTGAACATATGAATGGCCTGGGCTAAAAAGGGAAGAGGTAGGAGCAAGGTGGGCATAAAATGAGTAGTGCACAGGTGCTGAGTGATAAAGGTGCTACAGTCAGCACTGTGAACAGAAGTGCCCACCACTGTCTGCAAAGCCTTCCCTGGACTGCCCTGAAAGCATCCTCAGTTACACACAGGGCTCTTCTCTTGATCACACATTTTGAGTTGTGAGATAGGTGAGGATCCAGAAGGACACAAAGGCTGGGCATCATGTCAACAATAACCCTTCCATCTTCTCCAGCGCAAAAGACAAACCAATGCCAGACATCATCCACGTCCTGGCCCAGCCCCACCCAAGCCTCACCCCCCTCCTACACCCTCCTGTTCCTGTGGGTCCACTCCTCCCACCCTTGCCTCCCGCTCTTCCTCCAGCCTCCAGGACACGGTGGTGATGCTGCACAGGCCCCTGTGCACAAGCCTCTGCCTGTAATGCTCTCATGCCCTGATATCCAAATAGCTGCATCCTTCCCTTTATTCAGATCTTTGCTCAAAAGTCACCTTCTCACTGAGGCCTTTCCTGAGCATCCTAGATAAACATTCCACTTCCTCCTTCCAAAATAAAAGTCCCAAGAAGGCAAGGACTTGACTGGCATATGGTATATGCTCAATAAATATTTACTGAATGCAGAAATGATGAGGGCATCGAGACAGCACCAATAAGCTAACAGGATGCCTCAGAAAGCTCGATCACTGCACATCACACAAAACCAAACAAACTACAGACTGTGGAGGACTGACCTGCAAGGTCAGCACCACTCAGGGAGGAGTCCAGGAGGCAGCTGGGGCTACACTCACCTGTACAAAATGACTTCCAGCCAGGTTCCAGTGACTTGATTCTGTCCCCTACTTGTGTGAAGATCTCCACTGTGTATGATGAGCCAGGTATTAATTCAGTGACAGTAGCGTTAGTAATTCCAATGCCCGTGACTACTTGTGTTGCGTTGCTGGAATTTCCAACCTTCTCAATAAGAAGGCAGTAGGAGTACGTGGGAGAGGCATCATCAAAGTTCTGCCAACTTAAAGTTGCTGCTGTGGTGCTGGTACTTACATCAATGTTGGACACATTGCTGGGCCCTTGATTTTAAAAAAAGGCAATTCATGTAAAAGCACAGATTAACCAGAATTCCAGGACTATTTACTATATCCAAAAATAGGCTGGCTCATTTTAGAAAGAATGAACAAAGCTAGTCTTTGCTGGCTCAAAAGACGGAAAACTTCCCCAAAACACATCCAGAAAATAATTATACAGATTAAATCTCAAAAGAAGTTTAATTTAGGCTTCTTTTAATACTTCAAGTTTATTTCAAATATATTTTTAAGATATAATTTCTAATCTGTTTTTCAAATCTAATAGATGAAGGAGAAAAATATACTAAAAACATATTACAAACATCTTTACCATGTATTCGATTCAAATATTTGCAAAACACCTCCCTCACTGTCGCAGGTAAAGCTCCTCATCTGGGCAGTATCTTCCAGTACCAACATGACAAGGTGACCCTTCTCTGCTCTGTATTCTCAATGAATGACTAGAACAGTTTCAGTCTCCACTCCCAAGGAATCACTTCTTGCTTCTAATGACAATTCTAGGTTCACACAGCTTGAAGAACAGTGCCCCATGGGGACAGCAGAACCGTTGCTGAGACCAACGTTTTCAACTTCAGCAGTTTCAGGGTCAACCTGGATCCCAGAAGCACACTGGCCATCATTTAACCAGTGCCTCCTCCAAGAGACGGTTAGAGAGGCTGTTCCTTAGAAGGGCATCCTAAGAGACTTACGTGTGTACTGTGTAGTGGAGCTGGGGTCTCCCGGGATGTGGTCCACTTCCGGAGAGATGGTAATGTTATATAAGGTGCCCGGGATCAGGCCCTGGAGAGTGACCACGTTGTCAGATGTGTTTGTGTGGTTAGAGCCATGCTTGGACTCTATGACTAAATGGTAGACATACTCGGAAGCATTGCCTGGGCTCTTCCACTCCAGCCGCATCTCTGTGGTGGTGACGTAGACCACGTGGATGTCAAACACTGCACTGGGAGCTGCTCAGAAGAAAGGAAGAAGGAAACCCATTACTGACTATCATGAGGCCCAGCTTCCTCTCCAAGTGCTGTCGAGAGAACCTGCTCTTCTGCCATCACACTTTCAAATGAGTTCATAAAAGGCACACTCCAAAATCGAGCTGAGAAATGCACACACTCGGTGCTCTCAAGAATTTTAGCTCTTCTACGACGCAGATGAACTTCCCAGTTTATCTTACCAGTTCTCTAGTTTTTTGTTCTTGTCATAAAAATGAGCCCTTAGGCTGGGTGCAGTGGCTTCTGCCTGTAATCCCAACATTTTGGGAGGCTGAGATGGGTGGATTACTTGAGGTCAGGGGTTCGAGACCAGCTTGGCCAACATGCTGAAAACCCATCTCTACTGAAAATACAAATATTAGCTGGGTGTGGTGGCACACACCTATAATCCCAGCTACTCGGGAGGCTGGGGCACGAGAACCACTTGAACCCAGAAGGTAGAGGTTGCAGTGAGCCGAGATCACAGTACTGCTGCACTCCAGCCTGGGCGACAGAATGAGACTCTGTCGCAAAAAAAAAAAAAAAAAAAAAAGAAGAAGGCCAGGCACCGCAGCTCATGCCTGTAATCCCGGCACTTTGGGAGGCCAAGGCGGGCGGATCACATGAAGTTAGGAGTCTGAGACCATCCTGACCAACATGGAGAAACCTCATCTCTACTAAAAAAAAGTACAAAATTAGCCGGCTGTGGTGACGTGTGCCTGTAGTCCCAGCCACTGAGGCAGGAGAATGAATCGCTTGAACCGGAAGGCGGAGGTTGCATTGAGCTGAGATCGCGCCATCGCACTCCAGCCTGGGCAACAACAGCGTAACTCTGTCTCAAAAAAAAAAAAAAAAAAAGCCCTTCAAGGGGTCATCTGAAGTGGAAATCACATTCAGTTTCTTGATATGGGTGATGGTAACGAGGTGTGTTCAGTTTGTAAAAGTTCATGAAGCTATGCGCTGAGGATACGTCCCTTTTCGGTATGTATATTACATCTCAATAGAGAGGTTTTTTTGTTTTGTTTTGTTTTGTTTTTTTAAATCACTCATTTAGAAGGAAACATCTCCCCGTGACACTGCCTGACATACTGAAGAGGAGAACTGAAATGGAGAGCTGACCTTTACTACGTTGCAGCATTTGAGGACGGATGAGGAAGGGAAGAAAACGGGCACACCCTGCACCCTCAGGGCAGAGTCAGAAGCGGAGTCCCCCACAGGAGCCCATCCGCCAATCATCTCCCGGCTGCACACTCAGCCACTTGCACCAGGGATGCCCGGAAGTCGAGGCCCGGAAGTAACCACGGAGGCAGGGCCTGTTTTCCAGGGCAGCTTTCAACCCCGTCTCTCTTTACCTGGCAACAAACATCGCCTCCAGGGAGAGGAAATGGGCAGGTAGGGGACAAAAAAGGGAAATGCTTTCACTGCAAACACCTTGTCCTAAAAAATAAAAGTGCCATGTTTACGTACAATCTACTCCAAAATTAATTTTTTTTTTAAATCTTAAGTGTGTTCTCCTTAAAGAGAAGCCACTGGGAGAAGCCTTTGTTTCCTACTGGCAGATTCCTGGTGTCAAAGGAATTCCACAGACAAAAGACCATGAAAGGCAGCCTTTGCCTATAAACATAAAAAACTAGAAACAACCTAAATATTCAATAACATGGGGAGGGCTGTGGGCACTGTGATCTGGCTGCATGATGAAATATTCTGCAGCCACTAAAAACATGAAGACCATGATAACTATAGGGGAAAGTTGTGGTATAGACTGAATAAAAAAAAAAAAAATTCAAATACAAAATAAAAGTACTTGTATAATAATTACAGTAATACAAGCAAAATGTGGACATAGAGAGAAAAGGAATTTGGTTGGGTTAGAAAAGTAGAGATATTTGTTTCTTTTCCTTTTTATTGTGGTAAGACATACATACCATAATATTCATCATCTTAACCATCGATCAGTGTACAATTCGGTGTCATCAACATTCACAATGTTGTGTAACCATCACCACTACCTGTACCCAAAACACTGTTATCATCCCCAGCATAAACTGTAGCCATGAAATAATAATGCCCACTCCCTCCTCTGCACAGCCCCTGGTAACCTCTATTCTAATTTCTGTAGAATATTAAGTTGCCTAATCTAGGTACTCAGGTAAGTGGAATCATCCAGTATTTGTCCTTCTGTGTCTGACTTATTTCACTTAGCATAATGTCCTCAAGATCCATCCATGTTGTACCATAAATCAGAATTTCTTTTTTAGGCTGAATAATACTCTGTTGTATGGATGAACCACATTTTGTCTGTCCATTCATTTGCTGATGGGATCTTCGGTCCCCCTTTGGCTACCGTGAACAATGCTACTACTATAAACACTGATGTACAAATAACTGTCCAAGGCCCTGTTTTCAATTCTTTTGGAGACATACATAGGACTGGAATTACTGGATCATATGGTATTCATTTCCTTTTTTCAAAATTGCTTTTAATGCTGTTAAGCTGACTTTTTCCAATAACAATAAAGGTTGTTTAATAATAGAAAGGTAACTCCCAAAGAGTTTAGATCTTATAGCAAGCCTTCTTGACTTTCATTCAATGGGACCACTGAATGAAATGGGTCCTTTGAGACAATGGAATTCCAGGCGGGTGTTAAAATTACCATGTGAAAATTACCCTGCAGAAATACTGATATTAAGAGGAAAGAACATTCATAATAAACTATAGTAAAAGAGATGCCTTCTCCTCACTAATACTAAACTTTACTGCTGTACCACATCAAAGTGTCAATCTACATGGTGGATAAGCACTTGGTCTTAGACACCAGACACAAGTCAGTTTGCCACCTCATCACTCTGGGCCAGTTACTTAAGTTGGCAGAGCCCCCATTTCTTACTCTAGGACAGAAATGATAATACCTGCTCCATGAAGTTGTGTTAAAAATGTAAAATATAGTATGAGAGCACTCAGCACTTTGCAGACCCACAACATATTATATTATTGTTACAGTAAGTTCTGAGCAATAGCAAGTAGCACGATATCACACATCCCCATCAGTGGTGATCCTCTTACCATTATCCACATCCTTAAAAGACAGAAGAAACATGTTGATGTTAAGACTTCATGTCAACAGTCTAAAATGCAGACTTGCAAAGGGAATACTGCATTTCATCTGAGGGATGCATTTTAGTAGACCCCTTATTTCGGAAGCAGATCCTCTGAATGACTATTGGTGCTTAACCTAACCAGCACAGTTGAAGAAGCTTCTTCAAGGAGAATCTCAAAAGCCTAACTCATTTCATGTGTGTTTCAAGGAATCTGTCCCATTTCTTTATTCTACCCTCTGTATAAAAGATTTCAACTATCTTGAATCAAAGATCTAGGAAGACTGTATGTTTTTCAACCTTTCAAAAAAAATAATTTCAAATTTTTAAAACAACAATAAAAAGCATTACTCGCTAGGATTTTCCAGAAGTTTCTCCTGTAGGCTAGAAACAATTTAATAATTTATTTAAACTGTTTCTATAAATTTTTTTTTGAGACAGGGTCTCCCAGGCTGGTGCTGGTCTGCAACCGCTGGGTCAAGCAAATCCTCCTGCCACAGCCTCTCAAGTAGCTGGGACTATGGGTGCAGGCCACCATAGCTGACTATAAAATGATTTTATCAATTTCAATTAGCCTTCTAGAACGACAAACTATCATATCACAGTGTTGTGTATGAAAGACTGTCAAGAGTCCACCTGCCCAACACAGCACAGTAGTTAATTTCTAACACATCTTGACCAGAGGTTCTTAAACTTTTTGCTCTCAGGACTTCTTTACCTTCTTAAAGGTTATTAAGGCTCTCAGAGAATTTGTATTTACATAGGTTATATTTATTAAGATTTACTATATCGGGGATTTAAAATGAAATTTTTTAAATGTAAGAATCTACAGCATATATTCCATTAGCCCTCAGAGAGACAAGGTCATCCTATGTCAGATCAAAGTTGGAAAACTCCAAAAGAGAATGAGAATGAAAAAGTCAAATAACGTTTTAGTATTGTTACGATAATACTACCTTGGAGACACCTTGAAAGAACCTAGGGATCCCTAGAGAGCCCTGGACCACAATTTGAAAACCACTGATCTAGCCCAGAGGTCAATAAACATTCTCTGTAATGGCCAGAAAATAAATATCTCAGGCTTCACAAGCCACACATTCTCTGTTGCCACTACTCAATTCTAGCACCAAAGTAGCCATAGACAGTACATAAGCAAATGAACATGGCTGTGATCCAATAAAACTTTATTTACAAAAACAGACAGTGAGCCAAATTTGGCGTAGGGGCCATTCTTATCTGCCAACTCTGTTTCAGATGATGGAATTCCAGGCAGGTGTTCAAATCATCTTGTAGAAATATTATTGTATTAAGAGGAAAGAATATTCATAATTAATTGGCAAGTTGGGGAAAAGGCAGATTACAAAACCACATGTACAGATGGCCTCAATGTTTGTCAAAGAAATACACATATATTTGTGGGCTGGGCGCGGTGGCGCACATCTGTAATCCCAGCGTTTTGGGAGGCTGAGGTGGGTGGATCACTTGAGATCAGGAGATCAAGACCAGCCTGGCCAATATGGCAAAACCCCGTCTCTACTAAAAGTATAAAAATTAGCCAGGCGTGGTGGCGCACACCTGTAATTCCAGCTACTCAGGAGGGTGAGGCACAAGAATAGCTTTGCTTGAACCCAGGAGGTGGAGGTTGCAGTGAGCCGAGATCACGCCACTGCACTCCAGCCTGGGTGACAGGGTAAGACTGTCTCAAAAAAAAAAAAATATATATATATATATATATGTGTGTGTGTGTATTATATATATGTATTAAATATGTATGTATTAAATATATGTAAGTATACATGTTTAAAAATTATAAAATGTCATACATCAAAAGTGATTATCTCTGATGGTTTCCATGTAAGTTTTTTCTACTTGCCTGTATTTCATAAAATAAGCATTACTGTTATTATGAAAATTGTTAAAGGTTTTTCTTAGATAATTAAAAGAAAAACAGTATTTGGAAACATTATATTTATTAATTATGCTGATTTCCTTTAAGAAACATGACGGTTTAACAGAAAAGCCTATTTGCTTACCAGTTCTATTGCAAACTGTCCGAGACGCCCCTTCGGTCCCATTTGGTCCTTCTGGAACTATTTGAAAGCAATACTTGGTTCCAGGGAACAAGTCACCAATGATAATACTTTGGTTGGTGGTTATTTTTACCCAAGCAACCTCCTGCACACAGGATATGCATATGATATAAATCTGAAAGGATTCTGCATCATGGCTACTCCATGCTAAGCCGATCTCCGTCGTGCTGACCACTGTCACTCGGAAGTCGGAAACTGGACCAGGGGCTATGCAAAGAAAGTAAACAACTAGATTAAAAATATATTTCTCCAGGAGACAGGGATGTCCCACTTCAGAAAATATTTACACTGAGATGAAATGTACACTTAGGACACCTGATCCCTCTCTTTGTCTTCTTTGTATCATCATCTACAACACGAGCCCCTCAGAAACAGCTGTTTCTGGCCATGGAGACAGCACTTGACCATGAGAGTGCAGAAGCTCCGTGCTCACACTGCACACAATCATTCACAGGAAATGAAAGGAGGCGTGAGCTCCTGTGGTCCAGGGCTCAGGCTCTGGAGGAGAACCTTGGCCACACGGGCTGCTTTATCTTGAATGCATTACTAGCCTCCCAGAGCCTCTGTTCAGGGACGGACAGCAGAGACCACTCTTGACCCCCAAAATCCATTTCCCTGTTTTCCCTTCATCATACCCACCCAGATTTTTAGCGCTGTGTGTGCACAGCTGTTCAAACAAAGACCACATTTCCCAGCTTCCCATGCAGCTAGATGTTGCATGTGACTAAGTTTTGGTCAACAGAGTGAGAGCAGAGGTACTGGGTGACTTCTAGGAAGTGTCCTTTAAGGGTGGAGCACAACCTTCTGTCCTTCCTCCTTCTTATAGCTGGAGTGTGGATGCGATGACTGGAGCTCACGCTGCCTGGCTCTAGAACCAACACTACAGCGGTGGCTGCAGCTTCCTGATCCCAGGATCACAGCTCAGAACATACACCCCTGGATCCAGCAACTATAGCAGGGACTTCCTGATTCCTCCCTGTGCTGTCTGTGACCAAGGTGGTGACTCTCCAGGGGGTCATTTCTGCAGCCTTGTCCAGGAGTCATTTCTTGGGGCCAGGCCTAACGCCTGCTCCCCAGCTGTTATGAGCTGACTTGTGCTCCCTCACTCCCAAATGTATATGTTTATGTCCTAACCCTCAAGACCTCAGAATGTGGCTGTCTTTGGAGACAAGAGTCTTTAAAGAGGTAATTAAGTTAATGTAAGGTCATGAAGGTAGGCCCTAATCCAGCAAGACTGGTGTCCTTACAAAGGGAGATGAGGACATAGGCACACGCAGACTAAGGACAACCACGTGAGGGAGAAGACAGTCATCTATAAGCCAAGAGGGAGGCCTCAGAAGAAACCACACCTGCCGCTGCCTTAATCTTTAACCTTCAGCCTCCAGAACTATGAGAAAGTCTATTTCTGTTGTTTAAGCCACACAGCCTTTGGTACTTGTTCTGGTAACCCTAGCGAACTAATACACCAGCTCTTCTAATGATTCTGTGACACCTCAATTGCCAGGATAAATCCCTTTTGGTTAAAAGAGCTCACAGTTTCTGTTTCATGCAATTGAGTCCTGCATAACCTCTACCGCCCCCGTCCTGCCTAGTACTGGGCTTCTGTTACGGGAGGGAGAAATAAACCCCTGTCTTGTTTAAGCCATGGATACTTGGGGTTTGTTGTTGTTGTTTTTAGTGGTGCTATTCGTGGCTGAACCTAATCCTAACTAATAAATAGTAAAAGAGTAAAGTAAAAGGTAAAGAAATGCAAGCATATTTCATTTTCCCAAAGAGCCAGTCCAAAATACATCTGTAAGAATGCTAAGGTGTGCTTCCTGGGAAGGAATGGACGTTCTTGTGGGATAAGCCCTGGGTCCAGAGCCACACACTCCTGGGTTCAAGTCCAGCTCTGCCACTCACTAGCTCTGCGGCCGTGGGCAAACTGTTCCGCCATGAGGGTATCGCTCCCTCATCTATAAAAGGGGACCCCAATACCTACCTTGGAGGCCACTGCAGTGTCTATAAATCTCCTGGCACAGTGCAAAATGCAGTGCTGGTGTCACTACGATTGTTTAATCGTATATAATCAATATTATACCACCATACCACTAGTGCACCATTACTGTTTTATTTTACATTATTGGACCTTCTTTGGAACCAAAAGCTTTCTATTTGCTGCATAAAATCTTATTTTAAAGGGACATTTAAACAAACAAGATGAGATGCAGCTGTGCCAGTGATTCATTATAATATCAGCACCCAAGACACAAGGGGACATGAATATCCACGTCATTTTTGTCTCCATGTATTAATTCACTCTAGGTTTCCTCCACACTGGAAAGGGAGTTACAAGCGCAGGCTCCAGGTGAGAAATACCAGAGGCTTCATCTCACGTCTGCCACTTTCCAGCTGTGACACCTGTCTAGCACCTCTCTCAGCCTTGGCTTCCTATCTATAAAGTAAGGCTACTGCCAACCACGTCACAGGGCTGTCGTGAGCATACAATGTGCCAGTGCAAGGAAAGCATGTCACACGAAGCTCGGCGTGTGGTCAGCTGACAGTCACCATTATTATATCACACATCCTGTGTTTGGGCCTACCATGTAGCACGACAGCAGGAAAGGGTGGCGAGAGCCAGGCATGAACTCACGGGTGTACACTTGGAGGAAGGCCGGTGTGCCCTCAGTGTCACCTAGGAAAGGGCACACTGTGATGCGGTAGAAGGTGCTTGAGCGGAGTCCCGAGATGACAGCGCGAGCCTCGCTGACGGTGAGATTGAGAGAATCTGTCTCCCCCGCCACATGTATCTTGTAGGTATAGTTAGATGACGGCTCATTATCACTGACTTTCCAGGTCAGGGTCAGGCTTGTGGCACTGATATTCACAACGGTGACATCAAAAACCTGAATAGCATCTGTGAGAACACAAGAGGAGTTCAAAATAACCAGGACGGCCAAGGCAGAGGGAGGGAGAGGTCATCAGGGCATGCTGTCGAGCCCAGGAAACTCTCCTCTGCACCATCAGCCACGGCTAGGAAAGCATGAGGGTCCCAGCCAAAGTCAGGCATCATCAGGCGGTGAAGAAACAACCTGGCCAATGGCACCTACAGGGTTACTCTTTGTCCCTTTTTGTAAGGTGACTTTAGAGATTTGACCTAAATGATGACTTGGACTCTATGCACGTCTTACCCTAGGGCCAGGGGCACCCAGAAAAGTTGTCAAACACAAATGATGCAAAAGCGAACACTGCGATCTACGGGATCGCCTGAGATCACAGAAGTCAGGACGAGGCAGGCCTGGGTTCTAGGGCTCACTCTGCTGTGACACCCAGTTGGGCCGCAGGAAAACCACTGGAGCTCAGCTTCCTCATCTATAAAACTGGGAGAGCAATCCTAACCTCAAGAAAAGACAACCCAAGTGCCAGTTATTCGCCACCTGCCCACCCCACCCTCCCGACGTGTCTGCTGTCCTTCCCTCACCTGCTCTGTGCCCAGGAGGTTGACCCTGCACAAGGCGTCACAGGGGGGTCTTGCCACGTGGGCTGTGACCAGGTTCCACCATGAGCCAATGGGCAGGCACCTGAAGGGCCACAGGAGAAAGGAGTCGGTGCCTTCCTCCATCGCCTCCTGCTCTGGGCCTCCTGTTCTGACACAGCTGTGTCCTCCACTGCTCCAGCTCTCACTGGGCTCCAGAAACACCCTGTCCTCCTCTAGCCCTTCAGCCCTTGAGGTGGCTTTCTGCTGTGGACGAGTCTTGGGTGCCTCAACAATGTCCTCTGATGGTTTCCTTAACCCTGCCCCACCTAACTAGTCACTTGAAAAGTGCAGCGTGCTCTGAGGTGGGTGGAAATGTGTATTTTTGTGTGTGTGTGTGTGTGTGTGTGTGTGTGTGTGTGTGTGTGTGTGTGTGTGTTGCAACAGACTGAATGTTTCTGCCCCCATAAAATTCCTGTGTTGAAATCCTAACCCCTGATATGATGGTTTTTGGAGGTGGGGCTTTGGGGAGGCAATTAGGTCATGGATTACCTCCCTCCCAAATGTTATTAGTGCCCTTATCAAAGAGGCTGGAGAGAAACCCCTCCCTCACCCCTTCAACCACATGAAGACCCAGGGAGCCTGCAACCCGGAAGAGGAAGACGGTGTTCACCCAGAGCCCAGGTATGCTGCAGCACCCCAGTCTCAGACTTCCAGCCTCCAGAACCCTGAGAAATAAATGTTCATTGTTTACGCCATCTAGTGCATGGCCATTTGTTACAGCAGCCCAAACTGAATCAGATTTATTTATACACACACACTCGCCCCTTAGAGAGAGGGAAAGGCTACCATAATGATTATTTACCAAGCATGAAGACAGTTCAACGCAAACCAGGATGTGTGTGAATTCACACCACCAAGAGCCTGAGATGTAATCACTACTACTTTGCTTTTGCTCAAACTGCTTTAAAAAACAGGGACCCCAGGCCCACACGAATTCATGAGTCATTTGAGCAAATCAGGCAAAGGGCCCTTCTCCTGGCTGGGCCCAGCCCTGGATGCATGGCTTGATGCAGGGCACACAGGCCAGATTTCAGCCCCTTTCACCCTCTCACACAAGCTTACCGTGTGCAGGACACCCCACCACTGCCAACCGCACCCATGTAGGAGCCCCTTCCTCCTCCTCCAACTAACCCACCCTCTGGAATCCAAGCCCTCCTCACCCGAGAGCCTCCCGCCTGCCACTCCTGCCAGGTCACTGCAGACCCAATGAAGTCAGGTGGGCTCTCCTACAGCCGCATCCTCCCCACCCACCCCGACGTTAGCAAAACAAGTACAAGGGGAAGGAAGGACACAAATGGACCCTCCTTCAATGTGGATACCACGAAAAGCTGTCATTCCTTACAGACATGGCTTCTCACCGATGTCTTGCCAAAACTTCTAGCCCTGTACAAGTAACACAGCCTGGCCAGTAACTACCTCTAGGTATTCCCAAACGTGTTCCCCTCCCGCTCTTTTCACCAAAGCCTCCAAATATTGGTGAACTTACAGAGTGAAAGTGCTGATACATTACAGCGAGGAAGCAGCAATGTGCATTTCAACAAGCATTTCAACAGAAAGACTGGTACGAATGACGAGGGCAGGCGACAAAACGAAACTCACTTTCTTAACTCAAAGTAGGGGAAAAATAAGCAATGATGATCTATTTTTAAGAGGAAAGTATGACGCCAGTTTGTGTCATCGGCCACCACGCAGAGCTGTGAAAGACGGCGCGAGGCAGTGCCCGGTGCTCACACACGGGCTGCTCCGTGTATCTGATTTCACTTAATGACAGATGTGCACTGCCCATGGAGTTAAGAAGAAACTGAGCAGATCTGCTCTGTCCAAAATCTCCTCCAGAAAGCTCCCTCTGACATCAAAACTAGTTGTTATGCAAGAAATCACTCAGAATCGGAATCACAGGAGACAGAACACTGCGCTAAGAAACTCTGGCTGCCACCATTTTACAAAGCTCAACCTACTTGTCCTGAACTCTATGGTCTGGGGCTGTCCTTCTGTGCCATTCGCTGCCTGGGAATAAACGGTGGCATTGTATCGGGTGCCAGGCTTTAACTCGACAAGCAGGACTTCCGTGTCTCGGGACTGCTGGCTGGAGGATGAGTCCGCAGGTCCCAGGAGGGACTCGTTGTACACAGGGGCGGTGGGGCTGCCTGCCCGGCTTCTCTCTGTGTTGCTGGCATCTGTTTCAAGCACAGGAGACAAAAAGACATCAACCACAAGAGGGACACATCCCCCATCTTCCTTTGGAGCCCCCCGCCCCATCAGATGGCCATCAGACAGTGGCCACAGTTGGTGCTCCATCAATATCTGCTCCCTTCCTCCTCCAGAGAGAGCAGCAGCCCCATAAAAAGGCCTGATAGCTCTATCTTCATTTGTACTGTTATTCCAGTAGCACCACAGATATCTGGCGCTTCTCCTTCAAACTCTGCTTATTTCAGGTCATTCTCCCTTCTTTGGGACGTTTTCTTCTCCTGTCCCAGCATGGATTTCCAGGGATAGCTCTGTGAAGCAGACTTTGCTAATCAGACCCCACTCAAGACACGTTTCCCTGGACCAGACCTTGGCTGGTGGGGCAGCTGCAGGGTGTGAAACGGGAGCAGCTGGGCTCCTTGAGTGTGCAGAGGGAGCTGCTCTGAGAATGAAGCTGATAAACAGAAAGAAGCAGGAGGGAGGGATGAGAATTGCCTCATCTCTTTCTCTAAGGCTTCCCGCTAGCAGGAAAATCCACACGAGACAATAAATTGTTCCTTCTGTCTGAGCTATCCAAAGTCTGGTTTCTGTCACTTGCAAGCAAGGATCCTGACATCCGCTCTGCGGCTCTGTTTTCCTAAGTGTACAATGCAGGTTAAGTTCCTGTCCTCCTTGTGGAGTTAGCCTGGGGATCCTCTACAAATGCTCTGAAATCTGCAAATAACAACGCCAACGTCAGCCAGCAGACGTGATAAGTTCCTCTGAAGGCCCACCTTGGGTTGACACAGCTGTTATTTGCTCAACTGAAAGAGAGAAAGCTAAAGGGGCCTCTACTTTCCCGGGTACCAGACTCTAAACAGTTTCAATCCCTATTGCTGTTCTCAGCCCCAATGTGTTCCCCTGTAAAATCAGAACACGTTTCCTTCCTTCCTCATGCAGGTGGGGGATCAAACTAAAATGTGGAGGAAAAGCCCTCTATAAATTCTAAATCTCCATACACATGGAAGAGCAATTTATTTTTTAAAACATTAAGATACTGAAAGTGAGAACCAGTAAGGGAGATGGGAGGTACCCTTTGTAACTCACCCAAGACTCCTTCTGTGCCCAGGGGGTCTCCCTCTGTCTTATTTGATTGTAGAAGATATGGGTTGATGCTGTATTGAACCCCTGGCTTCAGGCCTGAGATATTGACTGCGAAGAATGGAGTCGACTCCTCATAGCTTCCAATGCCTTCAAGAAGCACCCGGCAGGAGGCAGTGCCATCGCCATTGCTCCAGGAGAGAGTAGCCTGCCTCACACCCGTGAGGGCAACACGGAGACCAGAAACTGGAATCGGCTCTATTTTAAAAACACAACATGCATTAATGGAATAAGAGATATGCAGTCACCTTCATTAAGAATGACTGGGGTTCAGTGCTGGGAGCAGGTTTTCAAAGAAAAGAAAAAAAGAAAGAATGAGGTCACTGAGGTCCTGATGTGACTCACTAAAAATACTTCCTTTCTATCACAGTCCAATGCATTTCCATCATTTCACAGCAGGGCTGGGGGAGAAAATAATAACGCGGAAAAGAAGCAAAAAACCTTAAAACTGAAATTGTTTAGGATCCACACTGGTCTCCAAGATTAACCCCAATAGTGACTGGACACTCTTCTAAATTGTCCCTTTTAAACGGTAGCATTTAATTACATGTGTTTTAGCTATCAGGAACAAAGCCTCAACTAAAGTGACTGCCTACTAATCTAAAGGTCTCAATTCAAGACAATGCAAATAATATCATTCTAAATTACCGCGACATTTGAAGTAAGCAGCACATTCGATATCCCAGCCCCAAGGGGATTTTTCAGAAGACATTCCGTCTCCACTATGTCCTGGCCCTTCCTCCCATCACCTTACTTGGCTGATGGTAACATAAGTCAAACCACTTCACCCAAAATGACATGCACTCCCCTCACTTATCCGGTAAGAACACGGAGACCCAGAGAGGCAGGGCGGTTTGCTCAAGAACACACACTCCCAGTAGCAGTGGGGACAGGAGAACCAGGGCTGCAGCTTCACGAACAGAAAAGCACAGGTAGGGCTGCAGATAGAGCCCTGCCTGAGGGCTGCAGGGGTCTGAAGGTGAAGACGTTGGCCTAGATGATTCTAAGGCACCGTCCAGCTCCGAAACAGTGAGATGATTCCTCACAGCACATGTCTCTCATGCAAAGATTTCTAAATCAGGTCAGTCGTGTCTTTTTGTTTTATTAAGTAACGCGGAACCAATCAATCCCCAGCTGGGTGACTGCGGATAGCTGTTATGAACATCACTGCGCCACAGTGGTCTAGAGTTAGACTCCGGGTTCCAGCCCCACCACTTGAAGCTCCTAACTCTGAGACGCCGGAAGAAACTTAACTTCTCCACATTACAGCGTCTTCCGCTGCAGCCCCCAGGGTTACTGTGAGGACAAAATAACAGTAAGGACAGCGAGGCACACGGTCCGTGCTCAATACGCAGCAGCTGACGGACCTGCTCCAATGCAGCCCTGCGCTCGGGGCTTTAAGGCAGATAAGGACGCTCGGCCCCTCTACCGGTGCTTCCTGCCCCTCCGCATCCCCTTTCCCACGGCCACCCCCTCGGGCTCGCCTTGTCCTCATCACCATTTCCAAGTTCTGTGCTCTTTTCTCTCATTCTCATCTCTTCTGTCTTCTCTCTGTACTCTCCTTCTTTTCCTCTCTTTCACAAGGTAACAGAGCAAACCTTTACAGCGGGTTCCCCCCGCTCCCCTACAAAATAGGGCTCTGAGGAGCTCCAGGAGTTTTGTGAGGGTGCCCGTGACACCCGTTTCTTTGGCTCTTTTCTCTCCAGCTCTTTTTGTTTTTACTTATTGAGCTCCTGGGCAAGGTTTTGTTTAAAGAAATAGTTTCCTGATTAAAAATGCTGGAAGCCACTGGTTTCGTGTTTGCTGCTCCATGCTGGACCTCGTTCACCTCCAGCCGTGGGGGCTCCAAGAGCTCAGGCGCCCATGGGCGACTCCAGCCCCTGAGATCACACCCACCAGCCCCCCAGGTCAGAAAACTAACAGAGGACCTCTTTTTTCCATTTTTGGTTCTCTTCACCTTAAAAAAGTTTCTCCACCTGTTTTTCAAAAATGTTTGGTTCTTTTCAGCTTAAAAAAAGAGCTAAGTTTGCAGCTCTAATAGATGGCTTAGGCATTGACATCTAAGATAAATCAAAATCTAAACTGTCAAATCTGAATTAAAATTTAAATATCATCAAGCTCTTATTTCATTTGAAACACACGCTCCTCTATAACATACACCAAACTTCCCTGCCCAACAGAAACTCCTGGGAATACAAACACAGCATCAATTTCCTGGGAGCTTAAAAGGCCGGTAATTACCGTGAAAACACATTTTTAAGGAAGTCTCTACTCCTGAGTCTTAACAGAAAAGTAGGTATTAACCAACAATAACGGAAGATGTTTAAAACCACACAGAAGTCGTCAGAACTTCCCAAAACACAGAGGGCCTTCATACTGAATGATGTGGGGAAATCCGAGGCTTGCAACAACACAGCACCTTTTCTCCTCTTCTAGTTTATGCAAACCACTCTCTTCCCAACAGACAACTTGAATGGACCAGGCCCTAGAACACAGGATAATAAGAAATGGTTTGTCACCATCCCTGGGAGCCAGTCATCTTACCTGTGACGACATTGATGACTCTGGGATCTCCCCAAGTCTCATTGCCTGTTCCTGGAGTGACGGAGAACACATATGAAGTTCCAGGACGTAAGCCTGTGATGTTACACCATGGTCGATACACAACAGTAACTGTTGTCTCATTTTCCATCTCATTCTTTACCACACACTTGTACTCGGAAGCAGCTGAGTCGTTACTTTTCCAGGTTAAGATCACATTGGTTGGACTGATGGAAACAGCTTTAATGTCAAACACAGGACTGGGCCCTATATTGTTTTCAAAAAAAAAAAAAAAATTAATGCACTTCAAAAAGAAATGTAAGAGCGAGGTCTGCTCTATAGGTCTAGTTTCCAGAAGTGACTTTCCAATCACAGAGTTTTATCTCTTTGCTTTCTAGACTTCCCTGCACCACAATTTATTTAAATCCATATGCATACATGTACGTATGTATGTTAGTAAAACAGAAGCCTTTGGAACAGAAGCAAAACTGATAGAAGTTGGTCGTGTTGGCTGTGACTTAAAAATGGGGTTAAGTCTGTATAGAAGGTGATACAAAAAGAGACCAAATTTTGGGAGGCCAAGGCGGACGGATCCCCTGAGATCACGAGTTCAAGACCAGCCTGGCCAACATGGTGAAACCCCATCTCTACTACAAAAATACAAAAAGTAGCTGGGCGTGGTGGCAGGCGCCTGTAATCCTAGCTACTCGGGAGGCTGAGGCAGGAGAATCACTTGAACCCAGGAGGTGGAGGTTGCAGTGAGCCGAGATCGCGCCACTGCACTCCAGCCTGGGTGATAAGACTGAGACTCCGTCTCAAAATAAAAAAAAGAGATCAAAGATGCAAAATGAGTCCATCTCCCCATTCTCAGAAAACGCCGCATGATGCAGAAGCACATGCTAACTTTTTTGCCAAACCCTGACATCTAGAAGGAAGCTCAGTGGTTTTCTGACATAAAGATAGCAGGGGCAGAGCAGCATAAAAAGAAAAGAACTGGTCTTGGAACCCAGATCAGGGATTAAAGACCTGCTCCATCTATTAGCTGTGTGGCCTAGAATTAGTCTCTTCAAACCTCTCCGTCTCCAATTCCTCTGTTGACAGCTCTAGCACACCACACTAAACACAATGAATTATTATTGAACCACCATGATACGATAAACAAGGGACAAGATTTGGACATTAGAAATCTGGTTTCAGGGTCCAATTCTGCTAGTCGCTCACCGTGCAATTTTACTCAAAGTAATCTCACCTCTCTGAACCTTAGTTTCATCATCTTAGATGTACAAGATCGTAAACCAGTGGAAGCCATCAGGGTTACTAACTGTAGAACTACCAAATGCATGCATCCTAATTAAGCTGAAGACTGAGGAGTAATAATCAGAAACTGAAGAGTAAAACCCAGGTGATATGGCCATCATTCTCAAGGAGCTTGGGACTAATCCCAAAGGAGTAAAGATGGCATAAGTGTTACCATCTTGGTATGTGCATGGAAAGTGTGCCTCACCTGGCTCATGGGATATACATTCATTCATCCAATCAATAAAAAAACTGCAGGAAGCCAGGCACACTGGCTCATGCCTGTAATCCCAGCACTTTGGGAGGCTGAGGCAGGCAGATCATTTGAGGTCAGGAGTTTGACACCAGCCTGGCCAACATGGTGAAACCCTGTCTCTACCAAAAATACAAAAATTAGTTGGGTATGGTGGCAGCCACCTGTGATCCCAGCTACTCAGGAGGCTGAGGCAGGAGAATCGCTTGAACCCAGGAGGTGGAGGCTGCAGTGAGCCAAGATCGCGCCACTACACTCTAGCCTGGGCAACAGAGCGAGACTCTGTCTCAAAAGAAAAAAATTAATTAATTAATTAAAAAGGCAGGAGAAGAAATAAGAGAAGGGAAAATGGAACAAGCAGGGAAGGATCCTGTGGCCCACAATTCAACAAACACCATGCCAGAAGGCCCCTCCAGGCTTGAGTTTCCTCTTTATAAAGTGACACGTTCACAGAGTCAGAGTGGCATAGTTGGAAGATGATCGCAGCTGCTCCCATTTACAATCAATAACAATGATGGTGATGAGGATAATGATAAAACAGTAACAATAGTTGCAGTGGTACAGGTAGCAAGAACAGCAGCACTCCTTTTGAGAGGCCAACCATGTCCCAGATGCTGTACAGTATGTTCTCATTTATGCCTCACAACAACTTCATGAGAAAACTATGGCACCATTTTTTTTTTTTTTTTTTTTTTTTTTTTTTTTTTTTTGAGACAAAGTCTTGTTCATCACCCAGGCTGGAGTGCAATGGTACAATCTCAGCTCACCGCAACCTCTGCCTCCCAGGTTCAAGCGATTCTCCTGCTTCAGCCTCTCGAGTAGCTGGGATTACAGGCGCCCACCACCACACCCGGCTAATGGCACCATTTTAAAGAAGGAGAAATGCTTTAAGAAGTAAATTGTATTGATTCACACAGGAATTCTGGGAAGGTTTTGGAAAAGCAAGTTCTTAAGTTCAGAAAAGAAAGCACAGTTAACAGTATTTTTTGGTCAAATGTTTTTTCTGCATCTGCTGAAATGATCGTATGGTTTCTGTCCTTCATTCTGTTAACATGGTGTAGCACATTTATTGTTTCGCACAAGTTGAACCCTTTTTGCATTTCTTGGAAGAATCCCACTTGATCATGATGAATGATCTCTTTAATATGCTGTTAAATTAGGTTTGCTAGTATTTGGTTAAAGATTTTTACATCTTGGCCTATAGTGTTTTGGGTTGTAGCCTTGTCTGGTTTTGGTATCAAGGTAATGCTGGTCTTGTTAAATGAGTTTGGAAGTATTCTCTCTTCCTCAATTTTGGAAGCATTTGAGAATTGTCATTAGACTTTCTTTAAATGTTTGGCAGAGGACTGGGTGCAGTGGCTCACACCTGTAATCCCAGCACTTTGGTAGGCCAAGGTGGGGGAGTCACTTGAGGCTGGGAGTTCAAGACCAGCCTGGGCAACATAGTGAGACCCCATCTCTACAAAAAAATTTTAAAAGTTAGCTGGATGTAGTGGTGCACACCTATAGCCCCAGGTACTCGTGACGCTAAGGCAGAAGGATCATTTCAGCCCAGGAGTTCAACTTACAGTGATCTATGATCACACCACTGCACTCCAGCCTGGGTGACAGAGGGAGACACTGTCTCTTAGAATAATAATAATAATAAATAGAAATGGGAGATGTTATATTACTGATTCAACCTCCTAACTCATTATTGGATTATTCAGATTTTCTGTTTCTTTGTAATTCAATCGTAGTAAACGGTATATGGCAAGGAATTTATCCATTTCTTCTAGGTTATCCAATGTGTTGGCATATAATTGTTCATAATTGTTCCTTTGTATTTCTGTGGTGTCAGTTTATAATGTCTCTCATTTCTGGTTTTCTTTGAGTAGTGTCTCTTTTTTCTTAGTCTAGCTAAAGCTTTGTCAATATTCCTTATCTTTTAAAAAAAACAATTTAGTTTATTGATCTTTTCTATTGTTTTTCTAGTGCCTATTTCATTTATTTCAGTTTTGACTTTTATTATTTTGTTTATTTTACTAATTTGAAGATTAGTTTGTTCTTGTCGTTCTAGTTCCTTAACGTGCCACATCAGGTTGTTTACTTGAGGGTTTTGGTTTTTGCTTTTTTCAGACAGGTTCTCAATACCCAGGCTGGAGGTGTGAGCTTGCTTTTTTTTTTTTTTTTTTTTTTTTTTTTTTTTTTTTTTTTTTTTTTTTTTAGATGGAATCTTGCTCTGTTGCCCAGGCTGGAGTGCAGTAGTGCGATCTCAGCTCACTGCAATCTCTGCCCTCTGGGTTCAAGCAATTCTCCTGCCTCAGCCTCCCTAGTAGCTGGGATTACAGGTGTGTGTCACTACACCTGACTAATTTTTGTATTTTTAGCAGAGACGGGGTTTCACCATGTTGGCCAGGCTGGTGTTGAACTCCTGACCTCAAGTGATCCACCCACCTCGGCCTCCCAAAGTTCTAGGATTACAGGCATGAGCCACCATGCCCAGGGAGCTTTCTTTTTTTGATGTAGGAGTTTATTGCTGTCAACTTTCTTGGAAGGGTTGCTTTTGGTGTATCCCATAGGCTTTAGTATATTGTGTTTCCATTTTCATTGGCTTCAAGAAATTTTTAAATTTCCCCTTTAATTTCTTCACTGACCCATTGATTATTCAGGGGCATCTGTGACAAAACAATTAACAATAGTTACTGTGGGAGATGGCAAGATCAGCATCACCCCTATTGGGGACCTGACCATGTCCCAGATCCTGTACTAGGGCTGTACAAGCATTTTCTAATTTATGTCTCACAGTAACTTCATGAAGGTGGTTATCGCACCATTTTAAAGAAGAAGAAGAAATATGTTAACAAATTTGCTTAAGAAGTGATGTTTGTCTCAAGATATTTTTTAGTTTCCCTTTTAATTTCATCATCAATCCATTAGTTGTTTAGGAGCATGTTGTTTAATTTCCATACATCTGTGAATTTTCTGAAGTTCCTCCTGTTATTTATTTCTAGTTTGATGCCATCATCAGAAAAGACATTCAATATGATTTCACACTTCTTAAATCTGTTAAGACTTGTTTTGTGGTCTAACATATGATCTACCTGGAGAATGTTCCAAGTGCAATTGAAAAGTGTATATTCTGTAGCTGTTGGATGGAATATTCTGTATATGTCTGATACATCCATTTGGTCTAAACTGTAGTTTAAGTCTGATGTTTCCTTATTGATTTCCTGTCTGGATCATCATCCACTGCTGGAAGTAAGGTATCGGAAGTCCTCTACTATTAATGCATTGCAGTCAGTCTCTCCATTCAGATCCATTAATATGTGCTTTATATATTTAGGCATTTCAATGCTGGTTACATATATACTTACAATTGTTAAGACTTCTTGATTAATTGATCCCTTTATCATTATAAAATGATGTTTGTTGTCTCTATTAAAAGTTTTGAACTTAAAGTTTATTTTATCTGATATAAGTATAGCTACTCCTGGCTCTCTTTAGATTTCCATTAGCATGGAGTATCTTTTTCCATCCCTTCACTTTCAGTCTAGGCATGTCCTTGCAGGTGAGGTGAGTCTCTTGTAGACAGCATATTATTGAGTTTGCTGCTTTTTTTTTTAACCCATTCACACACTCTATGTCTTTTGACTGGAGAATTTAAACCCTTTACTTTCAAGGTTATTATTGATAGGTAAGAACTTACTACTGCCATTTGGTTGTTTTCTAGACTTTTTGTTCCTTTCATCCTCTCTTACTATCTTCCTTTGAGGTTAAGTGATATTCTCTAGCAGCATGTTTTGATTCCTTGCTTTTTAATTTTTGTGTATCTACTAAAGGTTCTTCTTTGTGGTTACCATGAGGCTTATAAAAAGAATCTTATAGTTATAACAAGTTATTTTATGCTGATGACAACTTTGATCACATGCACAAAAATTGACCTCTACACTTCTAGTCCATTCCCCCCTCACATTATGAATTATGTCACCATTTACATCTTGTTATATGCATATCCCCCTGCAAGTTACTGTAGTTATTATTTTTTAAGTATTATCTATTAACTTTCATACTAAAGATACGTATGACCATTAGAGTATTCATGTATTCTGAATTTGGCTGTGTATTTTACTAGTCTTATCCTTTCATATGTTTTCAATTAATCATTAGTGTCCTTTTCTTTCAGCTTAAAAACTCTCTTTAGTATTTCTTATAAAACATGTCTAGTGGTGATGAACTCCCTCAGCTTTTGTTTCTCTGGGAAAGTCTTTTATCTCATCTTCATTTTTGAAGGCCAGTTCTGCTGGGTATAGTAATCTTGGTTGGCAGGTTGTTTTCTTTCAGCACTGTGAATATATCATCCCACTCTCTCCTGACCTGTAAGTTTCTGCTGAGAAGTCTGCTGCTAGCTAAAGTGGAGCTCCCTTATATGTTATTTGCTTCTTTTCTCTTTTTGCTTTCCAAATCCCCGTTATCTGTGATGTTTGACAGTGTGATTATGTTCTGGAGTAGTCTTGTTTGAATTGACTCTGATTGGGGTCATTTTTCATTCCCATACCGGATATTTATATCTTTCTCCAGGTTTGGAGAGTTTTCTGCTACTATTTCTTTAAATAAGCTTTCTACCTCTTTATCTTTCTCTTCCTCTAGATGAACTCCAATTCAAACACTACCTCTTTTGATGCTGTCCCATAAATCCTATAGGCATTCTTCATTCCTTTTTATCCACTTTTTCTTTTTCCTCCTCTGACTGTATATTTTCAAATAATCTGTCTTTAAGTTCAAAGATTATTCTTCTGCTTGATCAATTCTACTCTTGGTGCTCTCTACTACATTTTTCATTTTGTTCAAAGTATTTTTTAGCTTCAGAATTTCTGTTTGCTTCTCTGTTAATTATCTCAATCTAGTCACTTATTGTTTTCCTCATTTCTTTGAATTATTTATCTGTATTTTCTTAAAGTTTGCTAGGCTTCCTTAAAACATGTATTTTGAATTCTCTGCCAGACAGTTCATACATCTCCCATCTCTTTATGGTCAACCACTTGCACTTTATTTTGTCTCTCTAGTAATATCATGTTTGCCTGATTATTCTTGATCTTTGTGACTCTCTGTTGATGTCTGTACATTTGAAGAAGTAAGTTCTTATTCCAGTCATTGTAGATTGGCTTCCTCTGGAAATGCCCTTCAACAGTAAGCCTGTCCAGAGATTTCTGGGCAGACTATCTGGTATGGTCCCAACCCCTAGGACTACAATGACCACTGAAGTACTAGGGGGTACCCTAAGCCCAAATTTTTGTAACAATACTTAACATAAGCTCCCTAGGAATTTCTTTTATTTATTTACTTTTTTTTTTTTTGAGACAGAGTCTCACTCTATCAGGAGTGCAGTGGCACCATCTCCACTCACTGCAACCTCCACCTCCTGAGTTCAAGCAATTCTCTTGCCTCAGCCTCCCGAGTAGCTGGGATTACAGGCACGTACCACCACACCCAGCTAACTTTTGTATTTTTAGTAGAGATAGGGTTTTGCCATGTTGGCCAGGCTGGTCTCGAACTCCCAACCTCAGATGATCACCTGCCTTAGCCTCCCAAAGTGCCGGGATTACAGGCGTGACCCACTGTGCCCAGCCCCCTAGCAATTTCTAAAAGTTTCTCATATTACCCTAGAAATAATTCAATGATTTAACTGTGTATGTGAAATGATACTATCAATACTTCTAGAACTAACAAAACTATTGTATCACAATGTTTTTTATGAAAAAAATGTAAATAATTTAAATAATCTACCTTCTCAACAACAGGGGAGTAGTTAAATAATTTACAATGCTTCTAGACAAGTAATTCTTCAACACTGTGGTCTCAGGGTCCTTCTAACTGCTTAAGAATTATTAAGGCTCTTGGAGAATTTTTGTTTATATGGGTTATCTTGATTAATATTTACCATACTGTATTATGAATTAAAAAGATAAAGTTTTTTAAACATAACAATACAAAAGCATACATTCCATTAGCTGTTAGAGTGACAGCGTCATCCCATATCATATAGAATCTGCAAAACTCCACTGGACACTCATGATCAAATGAGAGTAAAGAAGCCAAATAACATGTTAGTAGTATTATGATAATACCCAGAAATACCTTGAAAGAATCTAGGAGACCCCTAGAGATCTCTGAACCACAGTTTTAGAATCACTGATCTAACCCAGGTCTCAGCAATGTTTTTCTGTAAGGGCCAGAGAATAAATATTTCAGGTTTTGCAAGCCACATATTCTCCATTGCCACTACTCAATTCTAGCATGAAAGCAGCCATAGGCAGACTCAATAAAACTTTACTTACAAAAACAGGAAGTGAGCCATATTTGGCCCAAGAACCATTATTATCTACCAACCCTGATTTAGACATCAGAATGCCAGGCAGGTATTAAAACTGTCCTGTAGAAATGTACATACTAACAGAGAAGAATACTTGTAATATATTGTTGAGAAACTACATGTAAAGGATGACCTCGATACTTGTAAAACAAAATAAAACGTATATATATGTATATACGTATGCACACAGGCACGTACACATCTTAAAATTGTAAAACTCGTATATCAAGTGATCAGTGGTTATCTCCAGTTAATGATTTACCTGTTATTCTTTTCTTCTTGTCTATATTTTATATAATGAATATGCATTACTATCATTATAAAAATTGTTTTAAAGATTTTCTTAGGTAATTGAAAGAAGAACAATATTTGGAAAACATGACATTTTAAATTATACCGATTTCCTTTAAGAAACATGACTGCTCGGCAGAAAAGCCCACGCTTACCAGTAGCACTGGGAGTTTTTTGAGATGCTCCATCAGTCCCATTAGATCCTTGTTCAGGTGTTCTTAAACTATCATTGGCTCCAGAGTCTTTGCCACCCTCACTGGTATTTGTTGGCACCTGAGGTGTTCCAGTTCCATTCAGTTTGTAAAAGGATGCTGCTTCACTGCTGATCTGGGTTACGCCACTTTCCGCTGTGGCAACAGTTGTTACTGAAGGGTCACGAGTTGGACCAGGGGCTATGCAAAGATAATAAACAATTAGATTAAAAATACATTTCTCCAGGAGACAGGGATGCCCCACCTCACAAACTATTTACTCTGAAATGAAATGCAAACTTAGGAAAACTGATCCCTCTCTTTCTCTTCTTTGTATCATCACCTACAACATGAGCCCCCCTCAGGAACTGCTGTTTCTGGCCACATGGAGAGTACCTGGCCATGAGAGTGCAGAAGCTCCGTGCTTACATTGCACACAGTCATTCACAGGAAATGAGAGGAGGCGTGAGCTCATGTGGCCAAGGGCTTAGGCTCTGGAGGAGAACCTTGGCCACACGGGCCACTTTATTTTGAATGCATTACTAGTCTCCCAGAGTCTCTGTTCAGGGAGGTGCAGCAGAGACCACTCTTGACCCCCCAACTCCATTCCCCCATTTTCCCTTCATCATACTCCTGGAGATTTTTGGCCCTGTGTGTGCATGGCTCTTGGGAACAAAGACTACATTTCCCAGCCTCCCATGCAGCTAGATGTTGCACGTGACTAAGTTCTGTCCAACAGAGTGTGACCAGACGTTCTGTCTGACTTCTAGGAAGAGTCCTTAAAGGGTGGAGCACAACCTTCTGTCCTTCCTCCTTCTTAAACCTGTAGTGTGGATGCAATGACTGGAGCTCACGCTGCCTGGCTTCCAACACTACAGCAGTGGCTGCAGCTTCCTGATCCCAGAATCACAGCTCAGAACATACACCCCTGGATCGAGCAACTACAGCAGGGACTCCCTGATTCCTCCCTCTGCTGTCTGTGACCAAGGTGGTGACTCTCCACGGGGTCAGTTCTGCAGCCTTAGTCTGGGAGTCATTTCTCAGGGCTAGGCCTAAAGCCTGCTCCCCAGCTGTTATGAGCTGACTTGTGCTCCCCCACCCCCAACTTCGTATGTTGAAGTCCTAACCCCCAAGACCTTGATCTTATTATAGCAGCCCTGGCAAACTAATACAGCAGCCCTTCCAATGACTCTGTAAACTCTCACTTCCCAGGGTAAACCCTTTCAGTTAAAATAGCTCATGGTTTTTGTTTCCCACAACGGAGCCCTGGCCAACATTCTA
Organism: Macaca thibetana thibetana; assembly: GCF_024542745.1. Taxonomy (NCBI): domain Eukaryota; kingdom Metazoa; phylum Chordata; class Mammalia; order Primates; family Cercopithecidae; genus Macaca; species Macaca thibetana. Next base: position 17,387,570 of record NC_065591.1, read on the forward strand.
CGATCTACGGTAGATGTCTGCATAGAAGTGTTCTTCTGCAGCCCTGATTCACGCCTGTACAAGGTACCCACCAGTTTATTTATTAAACTAATTAACAGGAAGAAAAACCCATGGCAGAACTCTTCCCATTGTTTGCACAGGCTCTAATTACCATTATTAATTGAGATTTGCTTTATTAGAGGGTTTCAGCAAGATCTGACCTTGTGTATGCTTCCATGAGTACAATCTGATTATTTTATCTCTATTTTATCTCACAAACTGAGATTTTACCAATCAGGAAAAAAAGGTTCCCAAATGTTGGGAAGAAACAAAAGCCACTGTTTTTGTTTTGTTTTGTTTTTTTCCCTAAAAGGTACATTTTTTAAAACTACCAACTACTATTATCTTTAATTCTTTTTTTTTTTTTTAACAGTTTCACTCTTGTTGCCCAGGCTGGAGTGCAATGGCATGATCTCAGCTCACTGCAGCCTCCACCTCCCGGGTTCAAGTGATTCTCCTGCCTCAGCCTCCCAAGTAGCTGGGATTACAGGCGCGTGCCACCACGCCTGGCTAATTTTTTGGTATTTTTAGTAGAGACGGCATTTCACCATGTTGACCAGGCTGATCTAGAACTCCTGAATTTAGGTGATTTGCCTGCCTCGGCCTCCCAAATTGCTGGGATTACAGGCGTGAGCCACTGCAACCAGGCTTCAATTCTTATAGAAACGTTTTATGGCCAAAAAATTAGTAAGACCAGATTGTCAGGGCCAAAAAATAAATAAATAAATAAATAATCCTGGGGTGGATGGTGCCTTCAACTGAATATATTTAAGCTTCTGTAAAAAACTTGTAGTCATATCCTTATTTTTCTCATTTTATTACAGACCAGGGAATGAACCAGCACTGTCAGCAGTTGGGACTCAGCCTTGTACAATGAAAGCAAAACATGCAGGAGTCCAGGTCTCGTTTTCCAGAGGTTATGCCAACCTTGCACATCATTCTTTAAATGTAGCAATGTAGCAACACAAGAAAATACTTAAAGGATAACAGTATATAAACAATATACAAATACTGTATTACAATTTCAACTAAGTTAAATCGCCCACAAATGGGGCTTGAAAAAAATTACAGAAAATATAAATTTTCATCATGATTGCACAATTAATTAAAACGGTGAAACCCCGTCTCTACTAAAAATACAAAAAATTAGCCGGGTGTGCTGGCGGGCGCCAGTAGTCCCAGCTACTCGGGAGGCTGTGGCAGGAGAATGGCGTGAACCCAGGAGGCGGAGCTTGCAGTGAGCCGAGATTGCGCCTCTGCACCAGTCTGGGTGACAGAGCGAGACTCCGTCCCCCACCCCAAAAAAAAAAAAGAAAAGAAAAAAATTCTTTCATTTTTGTTTCCACCCTTACTCCTACTTCTAAAGAAAAACTGGGGCCGGGCGTGGTGGCTCGCTCCTGTAATCCCAGCACTTTGGGAGGCCGAGGCGGGCAGATCACCTGAGGTCAGGAGTTCAAGACCAACATGGGGAAGCCCCGTCTCCACTAAAAATATAAAAAATTAGCCGGACATGGTGGCACGTGCCTGTAACCCCAGCTACTTGAGAGGCTGAGGCAGGAGAATCGCTTGAACCCGGGAGGCGGAGGTTGCAGTGAGCCGAGATAGCACCACTGCACTCCAGCCTGGGCAACAGAGCAAGACTCTGACTAAAAAATAAAAAATAAAAAAAAAAGGAAGAAAAGAAAAGAAAAAGGAAAAGAAAGAAAAATTGGAAACCGAGCAGGTTTTATTTAATAAATTAGCATTAGCATTTTCACATTGCTGTTAATGTTGCTATGTGTCCATCAGGGGGCAGTAGCGAACAACACAAGAATGGAAAGGAAAACGGTACTCACGGTCACCTGCGCACAGGATCTGAAACAGAAAAAGAAAACGGAAGTCAGCAGATTCATTCAGCCATGGAAAATGCAAATCAGAAATAAAGCAGTTGAGGATTTCATAATGGGGGTGGGGTGGTAAGAAGCACATTAAGCAAAGGTCGGCTGGTCAGGGTTGGGGCGTCCTGGGACATTAAACACAAGGAATCATTGCAACCTCGGGTCAATTACAAAGGATTAACTGGGTTATGTGGGGGCTGGCGGCTGCTGACTCCCAGTGCCCAGTGTTTCTCCCCAGACACATACCCCCACCTCCAGCCCTCTCCCCAGAGCAACTCCCCAGGTCAGCACCTCCCTCCACCCACTGTGTGATGAGTTGAAGCAGAAGGACACAGAAGCAGACACCAGATTGTTGGGGCCAAAAAAGGGCAGTAGGGTGGGTGGGAGGGGGGTAACAAGACCAGCACACCCCTTCCCCAGACCCACTTCCCAGTCCTGACAGCACGGTGGAAACCAGATGTGCAGCGGAAGAAATCCACTGGGTTTGGGATTTTCACGGTACAAAAATTCATCTTTTTCTATCAGTAGGTGGCAGTAAAATTTTTTAATCACATGTCAAGCAGCTTTGGGAAGAATTAGTGTTTGACACACAAGAGGCCTTAAAGGTTTAGCTGACAGTGTCAGCTGGGGAAGGCAGCAGCCCTCAAGGATGTTCATTGTGATCCATAATTATTTCCCTCTACTTTAAAAACCTAAAGTGATTCAAGGTTGTATACTCTACTGTTTCATAAACACATCTTTTTGGTGAATAGAATTTTTTTTTTTTTTAAGTAGGATTGTCACAAAGAATAAAATAATCAAAAAGGACCCCGGTGGAAAAAACCATCCTCCTACTTTCCATGACACTTAGAATAAAATTCAAACCCAACCACAACCCACCAGCCCCTCTGGTCTCACTGCCCACTCACATTCTCGAAACTGATTCTCCCCTAGAGCCTTTACATATTTACTCCCTCCCACAAACACACTCTGCCCAGACCTTTTCATGGCCTGCCCAAAACGCCACCTCCTTGGCAAGTCCTTCTCCAAGCAGCCATGGAAACCAACAGCCCTCACTCTCCATCCATCACTGACTGCTCCAACCACACTGTGCGCTTCATGAGAATAGAGACCTTGTCTGTGCCCCGTGGCTAGAATGGTGGACACAGTAGGCGCTCCATAAACGGCACAGGAAGGAAAGAACGAACCCAGAGGGAAAAGTCTTGCCCCAAGGTCCTCCAACTCTAACTTCCCATTCCCATCTTTCACCCTACCGTCAAGTCCTTCACATCTCGAGCCTACCATTTTTCAGCTCATCTTTCTCCTCCAGCCCCTGCCCTTCAATCTATGCTGAGCCTCAATCCACAGTCTATGATGAATCATAGGAGAGAGGGAGAAAAAAGAGAAGTCGATAGCTAGGCAAGTCGCACAGGGCAGCAAACATTTTTTTTTGCCCAGTTAGGGGAAAGATTAAAGTAAAAGCACTGTGGGAGGCTATACTTGGAAACGCATTCTGCAGATAAAAAGGAACTCTAACTTACTAAGTACCTACTATGTAACAGGCACTGTGCTAGGCTTTCTACATCCCTTGTCTCAGCATAGAACCATGGAGTGATGGCTAAGAGCTGGGACCTGGACTTAGACCACCTGAAGGAAGTCGTTCACTGCTTCTGGCCATGTGACTGTGGGCAGGCAGCTTGCTTAATTAACCTCTCTGTCCCTCCCTGTCTGTATCTGCCAACAGGATAATCCCTGCTTTAACGAGAGTTAAGTTAAATGATCTATTTGCGCTGCTGTTGTCACCATCATCATCCTTACCTCTTCACAGCAACCCTGTGAGGCACTTTTATACCCATTTTACAGATAACACCACTGAGGCTCAGATCCTCCTGATTGAAACCAATGTGTAATCTGAAGCTCATACTCTCTCCAGCATTGTTTTCCAAAGTATTTTTTGAATAATTTATTTTTATAATTTATTTATTTTTTTTTTAAGAGACAAGGTCTCACTCTGTCACGGGCTGGAGTGCAGTGGTACAACCACAGCTCACTGCATCCTTGATCTCACATGCTCAAGCGATCCTCCCACCTAAGCCTCCCAAGTAGCTGGGACTACAGGCATGCACCACCACACCCAGCTAATTTTTTTATTTTTGTATGGGGACAGGATCTCACTTTGTTGCCCAGATTGGTCACAAGCTCCTGGGCTCAAGCAAGCCTCTCACCTTGGCTTCCCAAAGTGATGAGATTACAGGCAGGAGCCACCATGCCCAGCTTTTTTCTCCAAGTATTTAAATAGACCAACAACCCAGTTGCAGAGGGCACGGAGGCCCAGAGACAATAAGTGGCTTGTTCACGGACACACAGCCAGAGAGGACGCACAAGAACCAGAACCCAGATCTTGACCTCCACCACTCTCCCTTACATCTTCACAGCAAAGTCATTAGTACAGATGACCCAAAGCTTCTGCTGGTCCCCGTAGCTGGACAAAAGGAGCAAATACTAAGAAAAGAGATCAAGCTCACAACTCAGCAGTGACAGACACAGGAAGAATGCAGTACGGCCCACAGTTCTGGCCAAAGACTTCCCCGTACACCCCAGGTGTGGCAGAGAACCCGTTAGTCACCCAGATGTGCCCAGGAACATGCAATGCTACCCAGAAGGTAGAAGCTTCTCTGTCCCCTTTCCTGAGGGGAAACCCCTTGCCGGTGAGCCTTCCAGCCTTGTACACTGCCCTAGAGATGGTTCTAGTTTCACATCCTCCTTTGTTTGTGCTGATAAGTCGAACCCTTTCTTTTTTCTTTTTACTTTTTTTTTTCCTTGCCAGCAGGAAAAAGCACTACCAGTCCCACCTATGGTTCCAGTCACAAGGATCCTCATCCAGGCCTCAGAGAAAAATAAACTGTTAACGCGGCTTTCTACAGCATCCCAATTCAGCCAAACCTGCAGCCATGACATCAGTGGTCCACTCTGAACATTGGATTCTTCCCACTCAAAAACTAAGGCCGGGCACGGTGGCTCACGCTTGTAATCTCAGCACTTTGGGAGGCAGAAGCAGGGGGATCACCAGAGGTCAGGAGTTCCAGACCAGTCTAGCCAACATGGTGAAACTCCGTCTCTACTAAAAATACAAAAATTAGCCAGGTGTGGTTGCATACACCTGTAATCCCAGCACTCTGGGAGGCTAAGGCAGGAGAATCGCTTGAACTGGGGAGACGGAGGTTGCAGTGAGCTGAGCTTGCGCCACTGCACTCCAGCCTGGGTGACAGAGTGAGACTCCGTCTCAAAAAGAAAAGAAAAAAAAAAAGAAACTAAGTCACAGGGATCTTACCAGCTGCATTTATACCTAAAACTTCTAAAATTTTCCCCAACTCCTCTACATGAAAATCCTACACGTACATACACATCAAAACAGACCCCCTACGTATTCTCCTCTTCCCCTCTGACATGACTGTGTCATTAAACCTGTCTCCCAGTCTGCAAACCTGAATAACCTGTGGTTCTTCCCTCCTCTTCATTCTCTGTGGGTCACACAAAGATGTTTCCTTGCCCAGCGCGCCCAACGCTTCTGTACTGTGCATATTGTAAACCAAGTCCTCATAACCTCCAGCCCTAAATCACAGAAGCAGCCTCATCCTAGGGCTGAGAAACACTCAGGGCATTTCCATTTTCATTTCTTGAAGCTCCCGGGGCACACACAGACACACAAAATTAGGAAGTACCAGAACAGGGTTGTACCTACTGCCGTATATTTTTGGTTCTACTTCTGTTAGAGCATCACCCTGACTCGACCTATAACCCCTCATTGGAATTTAAGGGACTTAAACGGGGGCCTTTTGTGAACACCAGTGGTGACAGCCAGGCCCTACTCCCTCATCCATATACCTGGTTGCCTCTCCCTTCAATCCACAGTAAAAAAAATAAACAGAACTGCGAATTCCTCTTTCCAAAACATGCAGTATTAGCCAGGATCCTAGCTGGAGCAGATAACACACTCAACCAGGGTGAGTGCGGGAGAGTTTTAAAGGGTCTGTTTTCAAGGGTGAGGGTGGGGTTAAGGAAAACCAGTAAGGGATGGGCAAGAATCCTGGGGTAGCAGCAGCAAGAAAGGGCAAGGAGAAGGCCAAGGCTGCTTCCCCTCATCTCCAGCTGGGGCCTCTCGCCGGGCTAGCCCACTGGAAGCTGGAGGCCAAGGGCACCCGCTGGTGTAGAACATAAAGGTCAGTCTCCTCCCGCTGGGAAGAGGAGGGTAGAGACGGGTGGGCAGGGTCTCAGGAGCCCACAAGAGATTCGGGGCACAGAGCTCCCATCACATCACCACTGACAGCCCGTCAGCCTGGCAGGTGTGGACTAGGGTGGTTAAGAGGTTAGTTCAACTTCCACTGTCACTCATGAGCTCTGGCACGTGAGGGTCTCGTGGAGCCATTGGTTTCATCTACTGTAAAATGATGCAGGGGCATCTGCAATACAGACCCCACATCTGAGTTGTCCTGAGACTCGAACAACAGAAGGTTCCTTAATTCCCAGCCTAACAGCCACCTTCTTGCCTCACTGAACCTCCGCAGCTACCGCCCTTCAATTCACTTGGTGACTTCCTGTGACTGCTGTAGCCCCTAGGAGCTCTCCAGGCTCTCAGCCCCTCTCCGTCCATCCCGCTGTCCATACTGCTAACTGTGGCCCTGCAGGGCCCCAGGCCCCAGATTAGGTGCCAAAGATGCAGAGGGTACTTAAGGTGGTCCTGACTCCCCAAGAGCTCACAGGCAAGAAAAGCAGTGAAAGATCCGGGTGCGCCAAGACCTGGTGAGCTTGCGGGATGGAGAGGGAGGGACTTGAGGGATGGGGAGGGAGAGGCTTGGGGATAATCCAGGGTAATATGCAGGGGTAGAGTGGCAGAAAACATGACATAAAGAGTGACCCTGTGTGAGAATCTAATGCTGTTCCATTCTACTTATTATAATATTGACTAAACCCTTAGCTACTGGCCAACCACATGTCAGATGTTGTATTTATCATCTCATTCAAGCCTTACAATAATCCTAGCAGGGAAGAACTGTTTATCCCCATTTTACAGATGTAGACACCGAGCCCTGGAAAAGTTAAGGTCCTGACTGAGCATCTTACAGCCAGTAAGTCTAAGATTCAGTCCCAGGTCAGTCTTGACCTTATCCACCCCCAGGGAGCACTAAGCTGGTTCAGCCCTGGGCAGGTCTCAACTGAGACCATGAAACCCAAAGGCAGTTCCAGGGCTGCAGGTCACAAACCCCTGCCTGTCCTGGGCCTTGGGAACAGCCCCCATCAACCCACTTGAATGGACTGAATTAAAGCAGTTTGCACAAGTTTCTCAAAAGGAGCAGTGTTTGGGGGTAAATTCACGGAGCAGCCTGGATTTCAGCAAGTGACAAAGCTCTCCAGGTTTTCTGTTATCCACGTTGGGCTTTTAAGGATGGGTAATAAGTGACTGAATAGCACAATGGGTAACAATGGACTCTTTATCCTTCTAAAACCAAACCCACACACCATATGACAATAGTTATTTTTACCCACTGACGTAATTAACCAAAATGTGAACCGCTTCAAGCAATGTTTAAAATCAAATAGCAGTTTATGGGATTTGGAGCAGCACAGATTTCAACTCTGAAAGGCCATCATTCTTCCTGCTCTCCCATTTATCTGCCATGTGAGCATTATCCAACAACTCCCTATAAAACTGGTTCCTTAAAGGTAAATCATTAAAATGGCAGGCTGGGTGGGCCCTCCCACTCGACCCAGAAGCCAGACAACGAACACCCATTGTACAAAGCTCCCCAGAAGCCAGGTGTGGCATTGTGGGGTGGCCTGAGTATCTCCCGTCCAAAAGGCAGGGACAGGCAGGCCAGCAGGCAGCCCGGCGAACAGTGCCTCAAGCACAAGGCATCAGGCACAGCAAGATGAGAACAGGCCGGCTTCCCTGCCTCATCTGCAAATAAACTCTGAACTTCATGCTGTCATCAGGGACTGCGGGGAAGGGTCAGAATAATTTACAATTCCAGGTCCCAAAAATGCCATGGAAGGCTTCAGTGGAAGGAACGAGAACCAACCACCGTGCAAAGATCCCCCTGGCTCATCTTTCCCCTTGGGGAGCTGGAGGCACGATGGCCTCTTCCAAGAGCACACAGAAAAAAGTAGCCAGAAGGGCTATTTTCGTGAGGCTGTATGGACTTTGAGATGCACAGCTGAGGGTGAACTTAGAACTCCCAGGCCAGAAGTTTCCATTGGGTATTTTTAGCAATAGAACTATTTTCTCAAAAAGACTCTTAGGAGGAACTCCATACATACGGGTATAGAGTTCCACATTTCATACGTATCTGTGTATGTATATACCGGGTATACACCTGGATAAAAGCAGCTTTTTCAAAGTTCAAATCACCTTGCTTTTTACTTTGAACATAACTGATGTATAATCAAATGAAGAAGCAGATGGTTTCCAGTGAATTCTAAAATTTGATGTGATTCGCTATTTGGGCAAATGTGTTGGTTTTTTTGGTTTGTTTTGTTTTTTAAATTGTTTTTGTTGCTGTTGTTGTTGTTTGTTTGCTTTTTTGAGACATGGTCTCACCCTGTGGCCCAGGCCAGAGTACAATGGCACAATCACAGCTCACCACAGCCTTAAACTCCTGGGCTCAAGCAATCCCCCAGCCTTGGCCTTCCGAGTAGCTCAAACTACACATGTGTCCCACTATACCCAGCTAATTTTTTTTGTTTTTTGTAGAAATGGGGTCTCCCTATACTTCCCAGGCTGGTCTCAAACTCCTGGCCTCAACTGATCCTCCCACCTTAGGCTTCCAAAGTGCTGGGCAGGCGTGAGCCACCACACTCCACTCCATCCTCAGCAATTGCTCTCATTACAATTTCAAATATACTCAAATACGAGAGTGCAGGTTGCTTTTAATTAAACTGAAAGCAAATGCTTTTGGAACCCCTGACACACCTCAAGGAGCACACTTTAAAAATGTGTGATCTACCTATCCTTTGACTTTATGGAGGAAGAAAGGAAGTCCCAGAATGGTCTAACAACTCAACCCAGAGCACCCAGTGTCGAGACTAAAATCCTGCACTCCTCCACAGGGCTAATCTCTTCATCTGAAGAGAGGGTCAGAGCTGGCAATCCCCAAGTCCCTATCTGAACCCTTCCTCTACCATGTATGATAAATCTGGGGGTCCTAAATTAAGACTCCCCTGGTCTGAATCTAGCCCACTGCCATGCATTGCTTGACCTGTGATGTTATTAAAATCTTAAGTATTTAAAAATTAGGGAGATAGAAGTCAGGTGCAGTGACTCACACTTGTAATCCCAGCACTTTTGAGGCTGAGGCAGGTGTATCATCTGAGTTCAAGGGAGTTCAAGACCAGCCTGGTCTGTAACATGGTGAAACCCCATCTCTACTGGAAAAAATATATATATATACAAAAATTAGCTGTGCATGGTGGTGCACACCTATAATCCCAGCTATGCGGAAGGCTGAGGCAGAAGAATTGCTTGAACCTGGGAGGCAGTGGTTACAGTGAGCCAAGATTGTGCCATTGCACTCCAGCCTGGGCAACAAGAGCAAAACTCCATCTCAAAAAAAAAAAGAAAATTAGGGAGATAGCATTTTTTAAATCTTGTTTTTTGGCTTCTCAGAAACAGATCTGGCTTTCTCCTCTGGCCACATTAAAGACATGAATTGGATCTGAGTGTCAGCCTCGCTTCCCATGGGGGAAGTGCTTGGAGTTCACAGCCATTCCCTAGTAACGTCACCCCAACGCTGAGGACAAATGGCAGTTGCCAAGCAACATGGCCCCCACGCTGTTGGTTTTCTGTATCAAACATGAGCATGCAAAAGACTGAGAGGCAGTATGCTTTTCCACCTTTTCCTCCATTCCACTTATTTATGTCCCCAAATGTCCCTGAAGACGGTGGTGTTTGTAACCCTTGATCAAAGTGCACCTTGCAACCAAAGTCCACGGGTTGAAATGATTAACAAACTGTTTACTTTCTAAGTGTCTCTCCTAGGAGAGGATTTCTGGCCCACGTGAGGTGTGAATAATGTGCACAGTGTGAATATAAAACGTACCATTCTGCTTGCCACTACCTTTCCTCCTCACCCCTGAGCCGGCCCCTCACACTGCCACCACCACGATCCCCAAAAAAGAGCAAAAACCAGGGCAGAGAGTTTCAGTTCTTCAGTTGAAGACTTCTGATTGCATGTACTTAAATCTGAATAACGAAACCACTCCACTAATCCTACCAGTTCTCTCCTACACTGCTCGTCCACCTTAGAACATGGGTAAAAACAGCTAACAGGCACCATTTACCAAATGCTTGCTGTGTTCAGGGCTAGCTCCCCACGGAATCCTCCCTTCCCCACTGCCCAGCTGACTGTATATACAACATATGCCTTCCTGACTCCCCAGGTTCCACATCCCTCCCAGAGGAGGACACCGGCTTCCAAGTTCCAGGGTCACAAACTGCCTCTGACTGACCACAAAATGCTAAGCGGGTCTCTGTCTACACTCTGGCCAGAAAAGCCAAGGGTGAGTCCTATCACAGGCCCATGAGGAACATCAGCAGTGAGGTCAACAGACCCAGATGCTTCTCACGGAACTATCTGCAGTCACCTGGGTCCTTCCAAGGCTTTGCAAACAGAAGTTCCCACAGTCAAACGACCGCCCCACCGACTCCCACCACACTACAGACATGAGGAAGACAGAGACAGGGTGGGGCAGAGGAGCCGCAGGACTTAGAGTCAGGCCTGGGTTTGAAGCCTGGCACCACCACCTATCAGCAGGATGTCCCCGGGCCAGTGACCTAACTTCTGGCATCTTTTCGCCTGTCAGTTACTATCCACTCTGCAAGCTTGGTGAGGAGATTAGCAGCTCACAGTAGGGGCTTTAGAAACAGTAGCAAATGTCATGGACCCCAAAAGGGGAGTCACCTGGCACTGTCAGCCACTGAGTGCAAGAACTTTGAGGACAGCGGGATCCTACCAGCTACAGGAACCTGAGAAAGGCACTTACCCACTCCCAGCAACGAGCAATGCCAGGAGGGAGCTGAAGCAAAGGTGGGTAAAACGCCGATCAGTACTCAACCTGAGACATGGGCACTTGGAAGTCGATTTGATCTTTTCTTTTTTTTTTTCTTTTTGAGAACAGAGTTTCGCTCTTGCTGCCTAGGCTGGAGTGCAATGGTGCAATCTCGGCTCACTGCAATCTCCACCTCCCGGGTTCAAACAATTCTCCTGCCTCAGCCTCCCAAATAGCTGGGATTATAGGCATGCGCCACCCCACCCAGTTAATTTTTTGTATTTAGTAGAGACAGGGTTTCACCATGTTGGCTAGGCTGGTCTCAAACTCCTGACCTCAGGTGATCCACCTGCCTCGGCCTCCCAAAGTGCTGGGACTGCACCCAGCCCATTTGATCATTTTCATAACTAAGAGAAAATGGCAGGGGGTGCTTGGGATAGCTCTGTGAAACTTGCTCTGCATTTTGCTGTGAACCTAAAAGTGCTCTAAAAATAGTCTTTAAAAAAAATTATATATATATATACACACACACACAGTATTTACCTCATAAGACTGTTGTGGCAAGTATTAAATTATATAATCTACATGAGGCATTTAGCATACCAGGGGCACACAATAAATAGTAACTATTATTATAATCACTCCCACTAGCACGGCCTCGGGAAGGAGGGTTCAAGTGCTGAAACACGGGAGAGGTGAACCACCTCACTAGGACAAAGCAGGGCCAGAAGGTATCTGTGCGAACACAGAAGCCCAAACGGCAGAGAGGGGCAAGTCAGTGTCTTGGATTCTGCTGCATGAAAGGAGGGACTTGGGCTGAAGTTCTCTGACTAGCTACATTCTTGTCTCCTGCTGCCCATCACGGCCAGAGCTGCACTGAACCCCCAAGGCAGCCACCGCACCTCCACCCAAGGAGCTCAATGCCCTCTGCAAAGCATCTGTCACCCCCACAACACACACCTGTCAGTGGGGTCTGCCTAGTTTAGCTGGGAGCCCAGGACCCAGGTCCCCTCTTCCCCGTGTGCCAGGAAAGTCCAAGGCTGGGCTCAGACATCTCAGGTGGTGGTGACAGGTCAGCTCTTAGACAGTCTCCTGCCTACAACAGTCCCTTTCAATTAGAAGTTAGGGCATCATTTGACTTCAATCCAGACAGCACAGGAAACTGCCGCTGTTCTGCAATCCCCTTTCAACGATAACCTAAATACAACCATCAGCAAAGGCAAAACAAATTCAAGGCAAACCCATCTAGTCATCCTAAGACTTTTGATAAAATGGCACCTTAGCAAATCACATTGGGCAGGTACCCTCAAGCCAGAAATGCCACAAAGCAGACACTTTTATTTGACATCCATGCAATGGAAAAAGAACTCTGAGCATCAGATAGATCACTGGAGAGCTGGTGTACCAGAGCCTAACCACAATCAGAAGAGAGTGACAGGAGGAGACAGGTGATTTTCAGCATCTCATCAAGTCTCGTGAATGCCCTAAATCAGGGGTCGGCAAACGTCTTCTGTAAGAGGTCAGATAGTAAACATTTTAGGCCTGGCAGGCTTTACACTGTGCCCTTGTACTGTGAAACCAGCCATCGATGATACGTAAACTAACGACCTTCGCTGAGTTGCAACAGAACTTTACTTACAAGCATTAAATGTGTATTTCATGTAATTTTCATGTGTCATGAAACATTATTCTTTGTTGATTTTTTTTCCGCACCCATTTAAAAATGCAGAAACTATTCTTGGCTCTTGGGCACCCAAAAACAAGCAGTGGCTGCCTTTGGCTCATGGGCTGTAGTTTGCTGACCCTTCCCCTAAATCATCCATTTACCCTGGACAGAGCCACAGGGATGGACCCGCAGCAGCTCAGAGCACGGACCGTGTGGTCTGGTCCTGATTCTATATCCTGGTTCTGACGATTGCTAGCTTAAGATCTGAGTTAAATTTCAATCTTCCCCTCTGAAAGGAAGGATTATGGCAGGACTCTCCTCAAGCCCTTAAGAGAATTAAGTGAAATAATATCAGGCATGAGGCAGATGTTCAAGAGAAGATAACTCTATTATTACTATCATTGTTTCTAGATTTCAATCAACCCAATTTAAGAACACAGGATCTCAATGCTTGTCTGAATTTCCCATTGGAGATTTTTGGTGGATAAGACACAGGAAGGAACAAATGAATACAGGTTATTTAGGAGATAAAATGATTTGAAACGCGGGTCCACTGGCAACAGATGATGGTGCCTGGTGGTCAAGGCGGTGGGACCACAGCTGCCTTCTGAAAGCAGGCCCTTGGTGTCCAGGACATGTGCAGCCTGGCCCACTCTGTGAGGCCCACGGCATAAGCCTCACATTTCCATGGATTTACCTTATCCCGCTAGTTACAGCAGAAACTGTTGAGGTAAGAGGAGTCACACACTTCCTACCCACTGGAGCCTAGCTCGTGGCCTTCCCCATTACATGCTCATTCAGCACCCGCTGGGAACTGGCTGGTGAGGGGAGTTTTAATGGGAGTTTCAGGGCCTGGAACAGAGCTGGCCTGGCCTCTCACAGGTCAGGCTGAATAGGCTTGCGTGGACACCGGGGCCTCCAGGGCAAGCAGTGAAACTGTGTGATCAGTCATAAAGGGGACGAGATCCTAGGGATTACCTATATCGACATCCTCTGTTTAGAGTTGAGGAAAGAGGCCCAGAAAGGTAAAGTGACTTATCCAGAACACCTGGGTCTGAAACTCATTCGTTCATCCCGGTTCACTGACTGTGTCCCCTAAGCCAGGCCCTTTGAACTCTCTAGGGATGGAGCGAAAAAGCCCCCTAGTCTTGGGTTGCTTAAAGGCCGGCAAAAGCAACAAAGAAATAAACGAACAAAAAAACATTTCAGGCTGGGTGCAGGGGCTCACGCCTGTAATCCTAGCACTCTGCGGGCCGAGGCAGGGGATTGCCTGAGCTTAGGAGTTTGAGAGTAGCCTGGGGCAACATGGTGAAACCCCGTCTCTACTAAAATCCAAAAACTTAGCCGGGCATGGTAGTGTACGCCTATAGTCCCAGCTACTCCGGAGGCTGAGGCAGGAGAATTGCTTGAACCTGGGAGGCGGAGGTTGCAGTGAGCTGAGATCACGCCACTGCACTCCAGCCCAGGCAACAGAGACTCCATCTCAAAAAAAAAAAAAAATTCTTTGGGTGGAACCATTTAATTTGGCAAGAACAACTGTTCACATCTTACCATTTTATGTCTCCACTTGATCTCGTTCTGAACTCTTCAACATACACACTTTTTAAAAAAAACAACAGATGTAAATCAATGCTTCTGTAAAGGAAAGGGTGAGTCACAAAAGCAGGACTCACATTTCAGGTACATTTTTCCATGTATCAACATACCTCAAATTCCCTGAATAAGCCATGCTGTCGTCCGCTACCTTGGCTCATGCTGGTCACTAGAAAGTGAGAGCTTCCTCACTCCCTCCTTTGCCCACTTAATTTCTGCTCATCCTTCTGTGAAGATGACCTCCCTAAACTCCCCTCCCCACCACAGCCAGAGCCTTCCTCGGTGAGTCGCTCAGCACTCATCTCTTACCACCAGGTGCTGGAATGTCTATGGACTGGCCTGAGACTCGATATCCATGCCTAGCACTTGAACTGACTGGCAGTGGGGCTGGATGGGGAGCAGGAGGGTGGGCTGAAGGATGAGAGCAGGGACAGGGTCTGGGCGTGAAAACTAAATTTGATTTGGACAGCAGGAAGGACCACAGAAGAGCAATCAAGCCAAGAACAAGGTGAGAAAAAATTTCAATGGCAAGAAATCACAAAGGCGTAGTTCTCACAGGCTAGGAGGTAGCAGAACCATCCAGGGGAACTTGGTAAAAACACAAAGGCCCAGCACTATTCAACTTCAATCAGCCTGGCCTCAAACCAGCCTGGGCCTCTGTTCTTTATCACAATCACTGTCGAGGTGACTCAAACACTCTCCCAAGTTTGAGAACAACTGGCTTCAGGTACTTTAGAGAGACAATGTGGAAGGATGATACAGCCCAGGGTCTGCTCTGATCTGAGGCAGCCACAACCACAAGCCCCCAGGAAGGGCCTGAACAGCCCTAGGGGGTGAACTCAGGGGTGGTTTGGTTTGAGGAAAGCTCAATCCAGAATAAATTGAAGACATTCTTTAATGGTCTTTAAACAAACAAGGTTGGGGGGGGAGGTGCGGGGACCGGCACAGGAAACTGTTGGGCTAAAACCAGGATAGTTTTGGTGGAGAAAGTGACCAAAGGGAGTGTCTCCCTCTGATGCCCTGTAAACTTCTGATAGCTTCTTCCAGTTCTCCCTTCCACAAATCCAGCAATCCAACAAATCTTAAAAACAATCCCATCGGCCTTCGCAGGAATTTGGGCTAAGAGTGATTTTCCTCACTAAGAACTCGACACGGTTTTCATACCAAGGTCAGGAAGACCAATCCTCTGCCCCTCAGTGCCTAGCAGATCATTTTCCCGCCTGCTGACCGGCATCATCTGTCCACACAGCACACGGCCGGTCACACTGCGGAGCCCGTGCTTTGCTTTGTGCGCTTTCAGGAAAGAAAATCGACACATAAAAGGCACAATGGGTGCAGACACATCCTGTAAACTGCAATGAACTGTGATCAACTGAGTAAGTCAGCAATTTACAGAAAAAGAATAATGCCGTGGGAGTCAGGGTTGGGTTTGAGTCTCTGCCCCGTAACCCACTATCTGAATGCCACAGGTGAGCCACCAATTCTCCCAAAGCGTCAGTTTCCACATATTCATGGGGGAGCAATGTGGCCAACCACAGCTGTGGCAGGAAAGAACTTCCACAAGCTCTTGTACAAAGTAGATGCTTGAGGCTGGGCTCGGTGGCTCATGCCTGTAATCCCAGCACTTTCAGAGGCCGATGTGGGTGGATCACCTGAGGTCAGGAGTTCAAGACCAGCCTGGCCAACATGGCAAAACCCCATCTCTACTAAAAATACAAAAATTAGCTGGATGTGGTGGCGGGCACCTGTAATCCCAGCTACTCAGGAGGCTGAGGCAGAAGAAATCGCTTGAACCCATGAGGAGGAGGTTGCAGTGAGCCGAGATCGTGCCACTGCACTCCAGCCTGGGTGACAGAGCAAAAACTCCATCTCAAAAAAAAAAAAAAAAAGTATATGTTTGATAAACATTATAGCTGGTTACACTCATAAGGTGCACTCATCTTCAGAAGTAGCAACGTTTAGCTTTGAACAAAAGATATTCTCCCTCTCCTCCTACCCCTCTCTCTCTCTCTCTCCCTCTCACACACACAATAGTATTTTACCCAGTTGAAGATCATTATTAGCTATTAACAATAATTACCACATTGTACAAATAAATTGCATTATAGAAGGAGTCGCTCTCTTCCAAAGTTTCATTAACAAAGAAAAAGCTAAAATTCTCAAAGTCTCATAAGTCCAGTCCATCTTTCTTTGCCATCTAATAAAACACTTTTTATTTCCTTTCATGGGCTTAAACTTCACTAAAAGGCAAATTGTCTGAGGGCACGCTGCTGAGACAACAGGACTCTGTGTGTGCTCAATTAATCCCCTGTTCCAGTTGACTGTTTTCTATTTTTCTGAATAGACACTGGACAGAATTGGGAATCAGAAACGGTCCTGTGATCTCTCTAATTGCTTCCACAGACAAGTCCAAAATGGGTAATTTTTAAAAAAGACACAACTGACTCAAACTCCAAATGCTTCTCAAGGAGCCTCAGCCTTCTCTCCCACCATGGCCCGGCTCCCTTGGCCAGCCCTCACCCCCTCAGGGCTGGGCAAAGATTCACATGACAGAAAGGGCTGCCCCTCCAAAGACCCATCGCTACCCAGAACTTAGAAGACAGGGGCCAGGAAGTCGGAGACAACATGTTCTCGGCTATCCATCCTCTTGCTACCCTGAAGTTGACCCAAAGCCTAATCCAAAATGTAACGTTTGGGAGCCTCTCTGTTACACAGAACTTCTGCACACCAAACACATCCTTAAAGGCCACATACCGACTTCAAATAACACACCCATCGCAGTAAACACGGCAGAAAAGCCCACCAAACCTCCAATTTGACACATCCCAATAGAGATCAGAGTCTAAGTCCCTCCAGCATTTTATTGGGGTTCTCCAAATCCTTGTATTAGATCTGCAAGAAAATAGGTCCAGTTAATCAAAAGGTTGGGCCGACAAGCCCACGCAGAGGCTAATGTCTTATCTGGAAAGAGTGCAAGGTTCAAATTCCCCACAGGCTTGACATCAGACAGACAACACTTCATTTCAGACATCAACCCCTGTCAAAGTTATTTCCCCACTCGGTAAACTTATGCCACAAAGATCTCATTATGGTACTTCGTTAGCTTGACAAAATGACTTTATTGCCATTCGTTAAAAAAAGATAGAAAGAAGCTCCAGCAAGGTGGTTTTGGCAAGGTCGCTTGGTGGCACTCTCTTTGGGACCTAACAATGTACGAATTTTCTTCTTCTTCCATGTTTTAGCAAATTATAACATCAGGGGAACATTGTACTTGGTCCTTGCTGTTCAAAGAAAAATTTCCCTGCTTGCACCGTGGCTTCCTGACATCCTGCCAAGTTTCAGACACTGAAATATGAATGGGATTAATAAGGATTAAGAAAGAGTAAATGCTATTAACAGCTCTTCTATTGCATGCATCTATCTTACTCAGGAGCCAATGGCCCACCAGGGAAAAAGAAGAGCTGGGAGGGAACTGAGCTCATTCAACACCTGCTCGCAGACAGCAAGGTCAGCAGTTAATAGCTGGTCTTTCTCCAACCACAATCATGTGTCTGTCAAAGGTCTGCACCACTCATCTTGACACTTAATCAAAGAACACTTCATCAAGGATCGTCAGAGCCGCAGGAGCCATTAGCAACCAGTGGCTTCCCTTTTGTTCTTTTCTTTTTTTTTTTTTTTTTTTTTTTTTAGGGCGCAAAATCTTCTTGAGAAATTACATAAGAAACCCAAATAAACTCAGATAAAATGGATAATATTATTAGTAAGCCTTAATTTGAAAACTCCAAATTCACATTTACTTATTAGAGAGTATCAATCTATTTTAAAAAGGCAATTCGAGCACACAAAAATATGTAAAATCGCTTGCTACATTTCCTTCACTTCTGGGTTTCATTTAGTTGTACACGATCAATAAACGTCTGACTCACAGAGATATACAGTTGCAAATAGTAAAAGTTTAACAATTCATCTCCATTAAATAGACAGCAGAGGTTTCCTTCCTGAAGATGTCATAAAAACAAGTTAAGTTGGCCGGGCGCGGTGGCTCAAGCCTGTAATCCCAGCACTTTGGGAGGCCGAGACGGGCGGATCACGAGGTCAGGAGATCGAGACCATCCTGGCTAACACGGTGAAACCCCGTCTCTACTAAAAAATACAAAAAACTAGCCGGGTGAGGTGGCGGGTGCCTGTAGTCCCAGCTACTCGGGAGGCTGAGGCAGGAGAATGGCGTGAACCCGGGAGGCGGAGCTTGCAGTGAATCGAGATCTGGCCACTGCACTCCAGGCTGGGCGGCAGAGCGAGACTCCGTCTCAAAAAAAAAAAAAAAAAAAGTTAGGCTGGCACTAAAAGCAGCACATGGATGGTCACCAATGCTAAAAGTTTTAAATAATAAAAAGAAATATTTTAAAAATTGAACCAAACATCTAATGAAATTCCTGAAACATATCACAAAATATTTGATTGAGAAAGTTTACTCGTGTATACTCTCATCTTAGACAAACTCTACAAAGTAATTTTTTAGAAGGATAAACATTTACCTCATTCTATGAAGCCAATATAACTCTGATACCAAGACAGACAAGGACAAAATGCGAATGAAAAGTTACAGAGCAATCACATACATGATCATTGAGGCAAAAATCCCAAAGTATTAGTGAAAATAAATCCAGCTATGTATAAAAACGAGAGTAACACATCAAGTTGATTTATACCAGGAATACAAGAGTGGTTTAAAAATAGAATATATAGGCCATTTATTACAACATCAGATTTTTTAAAACACGTAAAGTCATCTCAATGAATTCAGAAAAGCATTTGATAATATTCAGCGCTCATATATGAAAAGCTGTTTGCAAACTCAGACTGGAAAGGAGCTTCCTTAACATGGCAATTTGCCCACGTTCACTGCAGCACTATTCACAATAGCCAAGACATGGAAACAACTCACGTGCCCAGCAGAGCCTGGAGGACGTGATGCTGAGTGAAATATGCTAAACACACAAAGACAAACACTGCACAACTTCACTTGTATGTGGAATATTTTTAAAAAGTCAAACTCAAGCCGGGCGCAGTAGTTCACACCTGTCATCCCAGCACTTTGGGAGGCTGAGGTGGGTGGTTCACCCGAGGTCAGGAGTTTGAGACCAGTCTAGCCAACATGGTGAAACCCTGTCTCTACTAAAAATACAAAAATCAGCCAGGTGTGGTAGCAAGTGCCTGTAATCCCAGCTCCTTGGGAGGCTGAGGCAGGAGAATCTCTTGAGCCCAGGAGGCAGAACTCGCAGCAAGCCAAGATCTCGCCACTGCACTCCAGCCTGGGCAACAGAGCAAGACCCTGTCTCAAAAAAAAGGAAAAAAGGCACTGAATTTTTCAGCAGTAAGAAAGATGCTACCCTTATCAGTTTGGTAACTACCTTGCTATCCCACAGCAGTAGCTAGAAGCATCTACCCGCATTTCTTTTTTTCTTTTTTTTTTATTTTTATTTTTTTCTTTCTTGAGATGGAATCTTGCTCTGTGGCCCAGGCTGGAGTGCAGTAGCACAACGTCAGCTCATTACAACCTCTGTCTCCCAGGTTCAAGCGATTCTTTTGCCTCAGCCTACTGAGTAGCTGGGATTACAGGCATGCACCACCATGCCTGGCTAATTTCTGTATTTTTGTATTTTTTGTAGAGTTGGGGTTTCACTATGTTGTCCAGGCTGGTCTCGAACTCCTGAGCTCAAGTCATCTGCCTGCCTTGGCCTCCCAAAGTGCTGGGATTACAGGCACAAGTCACCACACCCAGCCATCTACCTGCATTTCTAAACAGCACGCAGGGGACTCCAGAAATAACAATTCATGCTGCCAAAGCCTATAACCTACCAGCTTCACAGGGGAGGCTTACCTCTACCCCACAGACCAGCAATGAAAGCTTCAGGCCCAGTCCTATCCTCAGCAAACTCTGGTTCCCAGAAAACAGGACTGGATCATTCTTATGGTTGGGAAGGGGACACCATCCTTTGAAATAACAGTCCTGCATAAAGAGCAAGGCCTCTTGGGAGGTATTTCCAAAAAGCTGACTTCACTCTTGTTGGTTCATTTAGTCTTGTCTTGAAACTAATTCTGAGGAAGCAGGTGACTTTCAGAATTTTTTCAATCACCTGAAGGAACAAAAGGTCAAATCCAGAGCAGAAAGGGAAAAGAAAAGTTGCGTAAACTACATGTTTTTCCCCTGGAGAAGACCAAGCCAAGAGCTGCCTTTAAGCAGACAGTAATTATAAGATCACCTGGGTAGGTGACTTCCCCAGCAGTCACCAAATGCCCCTAACTAAACAAGCCCTATCCCGCCCTAAAGTTCTAAAGGATTTTACTTTGTAGCCTGACCCTTTAAATATACACACACACTTTCACACACTTAACGCCTCACAGGGAAATAACAAGAAAATGCAAATCTGGGATAGTAACGATATTAGGGCAATAGCAAGCTTCGACTGAGCTCTTCCCCGAGGCCAGGAAACATTCCAGCACCTTAAGTAATCCTAGTAACATCCCTGTGATATAAGGGATGCTCTCAGCTGCATTTTACACGTGGGAAAATTGAGGTGCAAACATAGGAAGGGAATCACCCAAGACCAGACAACTCACCTGCAGCTCCAAGGCACAAAGGCTCCTAACACTGCCCCGCCTTCCTCCTCGGGGCACAGCTGTTCCCTAAGAGCCCACACACCCTCCCCTTTCATCAAGGAGGGGTTTGCTGGATGGCAGATTGAAGAACACCTCCTAGGCAAACAGGTAAATGCCCTCATCTGAAGTTTTTGGAATGTGGTATGACAAACAGCCTTAGGTTTGAGAAGCACCACCACCTCCCCATACTCATCCTTTGGAGTGGGGCAGGCTGGGTGCCTTTCCCATAATGCTTGACATCATGAGGCAGATGCACCACCAGGACAAGGACTGGGCCTGAGTGACTCACAGTGGAGAGTGCTGGCCACAGGACCAGGCAGGACCAGGGGACGGACAGCTCCAGGGCACAGGCACCCGACAGAATCGAAGATGGAAAAGCCGGTGGCCCATGCTCTTTCTCAGGAAAGGGAAAGGTGCACTTCTGGCCTCTCGAATTTAAGCAAATTGGGAAAATGTTCATCATAAGGAATTTATGACATTCTGACGGTTTCAAACCAACCAGCCTTCTCTGACACTGAAGTGTGCTGGGTCCAAAAAACAGCAGCATTCCAGGGCAGGAAACAGCCTGCGAGGCCCACGTGCACCCACTGCTGGTCTGGGAGGACAACAGAGATGCCATCCTGCTGCACAGATCTGTCTCTGAAGAGGGCCACCATGTTTGGCTCTGACCAGAAGATGACACCAAAGCCTTAGGGGTGGCTTCAGGAGACACGCGAAAACCAGCTACCGGGCTCTGTCAGATGCCAGGCCCTTCAAGACCAGTGTGAGCTGGGGGCCTGGGAGGGAGAGACCACCTCCTACTTCTTACTTCCTACTTCCTCCCTGAAGCCTGGAGAGCAAGTGTTTGAAGGAGACAAAAGAGGGTACCAGGAGGAAGGGAAGGATGCAGGGCGCCTGAGGCTGTGAGCCTCATCCATCAGCTAAGGATGCACGGGCAGGTGCTGCGCTGGGCAGGGGATGAGTGCTGTGTCTGCCCTCGAGGGCTGCTCCCGGGCCAGCACTGAATCACACAGTAGACTGGGAATTAAAGAGAGTTTTCTTGGTTGGGGGCAGGGAGAGGACTGAACACCTGCTTTGTTTAAAAATGTGTTTTCCGGCCGGGTGCGGTGGCTCACGCCTATAATCCCAACACTTTTGGAGGCTGAGGTGGGCGGATCACAAGGTCAAGAGATCGAGACCATCCTGGCCAATATGGTGAAACCCCGTTTTTTTTTTTTTTTTTTTTTTTTTGAGACGGAGTCTTGCTCTGTCGCCCGGGCTGGAGTGCAGTGGCCAGATCTCAGCTCACTGCAAGCTCCGCCTCCCGGGTTCACGCCATTCTCCTGCCTCAGCCTCGTGTAGCTGGGACTACAGGCGCCCGCCACCACGCCCAGCTAGTTTTTTGTATTTTTTAGTAGAGACGGGGTTTCACCGTGTTAGCCAGGATGGTCTCGATCTCCTGACCTCGTGATCCGCCCATCTCGGCCTCCCAAAGTGCTGGGATTACAGGCTTGAGCCACCGCGCCCGGCCCGAAACCCCGTTTCTACTAAAAATACAAAAAAAAAAAAAAAAAATAGCTGGGCTTGGTGGCCGGCGCCTGTAGTCCCAGCTACTCGGGAGGCTGAGCCAGGCAAATGGTGAACCCGGGAGGCAGAGCTTGCAGTGAGCCGAGATCGCACCATGGCACTCCAGCCTGGGTGACAGAGCCAGACCCCGCCTCAAAAAAAAAAAAAAAAAAAAAAAAAACACGTGTTTTCCAACATTTTCCTGAATAATAACAACCAATACCTACTATGAGATGACTACCCAGCAGCAGAGCTCTAAGGATCTTATAGGGGATATTTCATTAAATCCTCATGACAACGCTTTGGGGTATATGATAATTACCCCCATTTTACAGATGGGGAAACGAAGGCGCTGCACTTCAATGGCTGGCTCGAGGCTCTAGCAGCCAGACATGGCAGAGCCAGGCCTGGAACGGGGCAGTCTTGCTCAGGAGCCCACTCTACCTTACACCCTCCATAAAAATTCCTTCCATTTACTGTGAACAGCTCCAGGTGCCAAGCACCTTGCTACGCATTTTACATTTATCACACAGCAGCCCTTCAAATGAAATCTATCAACTCCACTTAAAAATTTATATATGGACACTATGACAACTAGATTTTTTTTTTTTTTTTTTTTTTTTTTTTGAGACGGAGTCTTGCTCTGTCGCTGGGGCTGAAGTGCAGTGGCCGGATCTTGGCTCACTGCAAGCTCCGCCTCCCGGGTTCACGCCATTCTCCTGCCTCAGCCTCCCGAGTAGCTGGGACCACAGGCGCCCGCCACCTCGCCCAGCTAGTTTTTTTTTTGTATTTTTTAGTAGAGACGGGGTTTCACCGTGTTAGCCAGGATGGTCTCGATCTCCTGACCTCGTGATCCGCCCGTCTCGGCCTCCCAAAGTGCTGGGATTACAGGCTTGAGCCACCGCGCCCGGCGACAACTAGATTTTTAACACATTTTTAAAAAGACTGAAAAGGCACACAACCATTAACAATGGGCTCCTCAGGTGATAGGAAACACGCAATATTTGTTTTTTGTTGTGTGTTTTGTTTTGTTTGTTGTTGTTGTTTTAGGGTTTGGGGGGGGTTTTGTTGTTGTTGTTGTTGTTGTTTTGAGATGGAGTTTCGCTCTGTCGCCCAGGCTGGAGTGCAGTGGCGCAATCTCGGCTCACTGTAACCTCCGCCTCCTGGGTTCAAGCGATTCTCCTGCCTCAGCCTCCTGAGTAGCTGGGATCACAGGCCTGTGCCATTATGCCTGGATAGTTTCTGTATTTTTAGTTGAGATGGGTTTCCCCATGTTGCCTGGGCTGGTCTCGAACTCCTGGTATCAAGTGATCCACCCACCTTGGCCTCCCAAAGTTCTGGGATTATAGGCGTGAGCCACCGCTCCTGGCTAATGTTTATTTTTTCTAACGTTTCTGTGCTTGTCATGATTTCCACATAGGGCATAGCTTCCTTTTACAATTTCTTTTCAAAATGGGGTTTTATTTCATGCCATTTAACCACAACATGTTGGCATGAATAAATAACCAAAGCAAAAACGTGCGAAGTGGTTCTTAAAGACACAGACAGCCCTCCTGGCTGCTCAGCACACTGACCAGGGATGAAAAATGGGAGCAGCACCGAAATTAAGAGATCGAAGTGTGTTACCTGAATAAATAATAGATGATGAACTCTTCGCAGAGTCACTAAAACAAAGCATGTGAGCTGACTTGGCGGAAGCCAATACAACATGCATTTCCTTAATATGGCACGGCAGGGTGGAGAGCGCATTTGCTAACATCACCCTGAGCCAAGCACAACAAAGCCTCAGTAGAGAAACCAAGGAGGGGGAGAAGGAGACAGCCTCGTGCGCAAACAGACCTATCCTGGGTACCTAGCCCATCCGTCCTGCAGAACACAAGAGCCCTAAGAAGCAGATACTCAAGTAACATGGAGAGCAACATGGCAAGACCTCAGGACGTGGCCAGAGTCAGGAATCCTCAGGTGATGACCTCTATAGAGAGCCCACAGAAGGCCCACTGGACACCAAGAGCAAAGGTGGGCATTTTTCACACATCACTGTGCCCGGGTCTCGAGGACAGTCCTGCGGCAGCGAGCCAGGAGCGTTCGGAGCTGTCTGCCAAGTTACCACGCTTCCTTCTTCTGCAAACATATGCAGCCACTAAAACTGTCACCAGGAGAGCCCGGTACAGCACAGCTTGGGCCAGGGCCACTCCATTCCCACGAGATAATTTATGGCAGTTATTACAAGCCTTCAAGAAGAAACATGGGATGTTCTTTGGTCTTGAAATCTGTCAGGATGTCATGAGAACTTCTGCATGCTTGCTACTCTGTGATGTCTCTGTTAAAAGGGGGCCTCCCAGTCCTCTAGATGAGAAGAAAACATTATAAAGGAATGTTATTGTTGTCCATCATCTTGGGTCTCCAAGAAGGGGACAGGTCATCTCAAGAAAGGAAAGAGTGACCAAGCTGCGTACACACAGCATTTGACCCTGGGCAAAACACTTTTTATCTCATCCTCCAAAGACCTGTGCTGGAATTGGAGACAGAGATGCTGGTAGAGGGATTTCAAAGCTCTTCCTGGATCTTTGAACTCATTCAACAGCTAGAGAGAGAGATCACCAAGAGAGAGCTGAGAAACCAACGCAAGCAACAGCTAATATTAGGATTGTAATCGTACATGCAGGGACCTTGCTGAAAACAAAGCCCTTCTGGCTGATATTGCTCACTGACCTATCACAAGGATCTATTTATTAACAGGTGAAGGGGAGGCAAGGAGAAGAAGGATGGGGAAAAATTTGCCAGTTTTTCCTAATCCAAATCATCTCATTAAATCTTCCCAGGAACCCCTTGGGTAGGTATCCCACTTTCACAGGTAAGAAATCAGCTCATAAGTAACAGAGGTAGAATTTGAACACAGGTGTGTTCAAATGGATGACTCAAAACCAGTGCTCACGACCATCCTCTGAGGGTTTGTAGCCGACTTGCCTCAGATTTGCTGTGTGACCTTAGGCAACTTACATGCCTTCTCTGAGCCTGAAGTTCTTTATGAAATGAAGGCAGTATTCCTTTACTAATTCCTAAGGTCCCTTCCTGCCCTGACACTTTTTGGTTTTATCCACCTGGGTTTGAGATTTTACAGACCAATGCAGTTTCAAACATTACACACACCAAAATGTGACGGGTCGACAGGGGGCCACAACTTTTTACTTTGCCAAATCAAAGGTACTTACCACCTACTAACATTTTTGTCTCACAAAAGGAAATATTTTCCCCAAAAACATACAGGAAGGACATATTCTCACTGAAGGATGATCCTTTGAATCAAGTAATATTTAGCTTCATTTAGCTTCACGAGAATCTCAGCACTTTATCCTTTATCTCTTTTTAACAAGGACCGCTGAACACTTCACAGGCTGTGTTCCATCTGCACACCAGTGTTTGGGAACCACTGTCACATGCATTTCCAACCATACTAATCTTAGGACATAAAATTTACTGTTGTTCCTGGCACACAGGAAGAACCAAAGCATTTTAGTTGTAGAACGAGCTTCTGTACAATGCGTTATACAAGTCAATTATCAAGATTGCTAAAGAGAAATAACACTATCATAATGATGCATTGTGTTATTATTATTATTACTATTGAGTCAAAGTGCTCAGTGCTTGACATGCATTAGTTCATTTAATTCCTTCAGTACAACTTTTTTGCCCATTTTCTATCAAGGTATGCATTTCCCCAGGTGCACAAAGATACGGAAATATTTTGGAGTAGAAAAAAACAGATTGAACGTATTTCATGGCTCAAAGTGGGGAAACACACACAGAAACATGTTTTAAAGCACTGCTGCTCTGAGAAGAGCACCCGCAAGTTATAGAAGAGCAACTAAAATAAACACACACAGTGTCTTCCTTGAAGAATAACTGGTCAGTCGAGAGACGCAGGTGGCCTGAGGCCAATGACCTCAGTGGCTCAATAAATCCCAGGAAAAGATCCCATGGAAGGTCAATGCTGTCATCCTGGGCTATGGAGGAAGGAAACAAAGCTTCGGGCTACAAGATAGAGACAGTCTGGGACCCAGGATGAATGTAACTGAGCCTTCATCTGTCGCTACCTCAGTTTACCCATCTGCAAGATGCAGTGGTCCCCACATCCAAATATCCTTTCTGGGCTGGGCACTGTGGCTCATGCCTGTAATCCCAACACTTTGGGAGGCTGAAGCGGGCGGATCACCTGAGGCCAGGAGTTCGAGACCAGCCTGGCCAACATGGTGAAACCCCACCTCTACTAAAAATACAAAAATTAGCCAGGCATGGTGGTGAGTGCCTGTAATCCCAGCTACTCGGGAGCCTGAGGCAGGAGAATCGTTAAACCCGGGAGGCAGAAGTTGCAAGGAGCCGAGATCACGCCACTGCACTCCAGCCTGGGCGACAGAGACTCCGTCTCACAAAAAAACATGCATTGGTTACTTGGAAAATATCAGTTCACTGAGATTTGCACACATGAGGGAATGAGAGTGAAAGGACAAATAGTTTACTATTATTATAAAAATACTTTGACCTCACAGACCTCACAAATCCCTAAAAGGATCTCAGGAATCCCCAGGAGTCCCAGGACTACTCTTTTGAGAACCATGGGTCTAGACTAAGGTCCAAGAACTTCCCACCCACTTAAGTATTCATTCATTCATTCCACAAACATTTACTGGGTACCCACTACATGCCAGACACTGTCCTGGGTGCTGGGAATTCATGAGTGAACAAAACAACGTCCTGACCTCATGCAGCTCACATTCTCACAGGAGAGGCAGACCATACACAAATAGACAAGTAAACTTACGCTTGTCAGGTAGTATAAGTGCTAGTGGAAAAAAATGAAGCACTGTGTCACCAGACATTTGCACACGTGGGATGTGGTTTGCCTGGGAAGCCTTACTCAGCCAGCCTGAGATGTGCTAATTTAAGTGTTTCACAATAAAATAAGAGCTTTTTAGAAAAATAATATTTTTTATTTGAGACAGTTTCACTCTTGTTGCTCAGGCTGGAGTACAATGACATGATGTCGGCTCGCTGCAACCTTCGCCTCCCAGGTTCAAGCGATTCTCCAGCCTCAGCCTCCCAAGTAGCTGGGATTACAGGCACACACCACCACGCCCGGCTAATTTTGTATTTTTAGTAGAGATAGGGTTTCACCATGTTGGTCAGGCTGGTCTCGAACTCCCGACCTCAGGTGATCCACCCGCCTCGGCCTCCAAAAGTGCTGGGATTACAGGCGTGAGCCACCGCGCCCGGTCTTAGAAAAATAATACCAAAATGCTTGCAGACACAGGGTGGCGGAAAAGGGACCTGCCCTAGAAGAGCTGAGAGCTTACCACTGAGTCTGAATTGCTTTCCAACTGCTTTAGGAAGAGTAAATAAACCTCAGAGGTCATCTCACTTAGGGCATCCACCCCTCCAATGAGCCAACCAGACCCTCTGCTTACACACATTATCACTTCTGCAACCCCTTGCACCTATACGGTGCATTCACATACACTATGTTTACATGAGCCTTGCACAACTCCTGGAGGGTGGATACTATTCATCTATTTTACACACGAGGAAACTGAGCCTGGGAAAAGTTAACAAGTGTCACCCCTATTACGTAATACATGGTTTATTGCACCGCATGAATTTTTACCAAGTCTTTAACCTCTGGTATTCCTCCATGTAAAGAGAAACTGGACCAGCCACAGTGGCTCACACCTGTAATCTCAGCACTTTGGGAGGCTGAGGTGGGAGGAACACCTGAAGCCAGGAGTTCCAGAACAGCCTGGGCAACAAAGCAAGATGACTTCATCTCTATTTAAGAAAAAAAAAAAAAAAAAAAAAAAAAAAAAAAGCCTATCAGGCTGGACAACATAATGAGAACCTGTATCTACAAAAAAAAAAAAAAAAATTTAGCCTGGCTTGGTGGTGCATGCCTGTAGTCCTAGGTGCTCTGGAGGCTCAAAGGCTGAGGCAGGAGGATGGCTTATGCCCAGGAGATAGAGGCTGCAGTGAGCCATGATTATACCATGCACCCCAGCCTGGACAACAGAGCAAGACCCTGTGTCTCAAAAAAAAAAAAAATTAGCTGGGTATGGTGGTATAAGCCTGTGGTCCCAGCTACTCAGGAGGCTGAAGCAGGAGGATCACTTGAGGCCAGGTGTTTTGAGGCTGCAGTGAGCTATAATCGTGCCACTGCACTCCGGCCTCTAGCCTGGACCACAGAGTAAGACCGTGTCTGAAAAAATTAATAAAAAGAAGAGAAACTGGATGAAACTTTGAAAACAGAGGTCAAGTTTCTTCCTCCAAAAGTGCCCTGTTCCTCAGATCCCCTCTTCTCAAACAGCAAGTTCAACCTGTGAAGAAGACAAAAGAGAGATGGAGCTGACGCTTCGTAGGTGCCAATATGTGGAGATATTGGCCCCATAAACATTTATGGAGACTACTGTGCGCCCAGCCCAGTTCTAAACAGTGGGGATGCAGAGAGGAAGAAGAAAGACCAAGCCCCTGCCCTCTGGGAGCTTCTGTTCTAGTGGGCCACCGACAGCACAATACCAAGAGACTATTCACCACATCTACCCTGAAAGAGTTAACTACAAAATTCGAGCTTCCTGAGACTTCATCAGTAGCATCAGCCCAACAACAGAGCCCTGTGTTCAATCTTGACATGGGCCTTAAAACATCCCTTTCAGGAGAAGAAAGAAGCTTTATGATGCTGCCCCTTCCCCCCACCCATTTTACAGATGGAAAAGTAAGCCCAGGGCCCAGAAGCCACACCCTCTGAATCTTACAATGAAGTCTGTGGTGGGACAGGAGAAAAGGCAGCTCTCCTGTCTCCCCGCACAGCCCTGGCCGCAGCCTGGCCCCATTCTCTCTTTTTATATCCCAGGAGGCCTCCTTGAACAACAGCCACGCATTTGTGGCGACCGACCAACACACAAGCCAGCCAGGGAAGTGACTATTTCAAGAGGAAAGGGGCATATTTAGCAGTGGTCCTCGGCGGCCACCCAAAGTCCGGCCAGTCCCACATCGTCGGCCAAGCCCAAGCCCCACATGGAGCTTCCTCTCCTCCCGGTTCGTCTTGCCAGCACAGTTCCCACCAAGGTTTTAAAAAAGAAGTGGAAGTTCCCTTCTGCCTGACTGGCCAGCACATTCCACTGACTCAGACTGTTCTGGGCACCACGGAGAAGACACTGTTCATTTTCCCTGGGCTGAGAACTGGCCCACATCCGGACCTGTCGCCGGCAGGAGGAGGCACTTGGCGGCTCGGCACAAGCAAATGAATGGCGTGCTATTTTTAACGCTTACTTCCTGTCTTTATTCCAGAAGGCTGGGCACCTGTGCCAGGGTTGCTGCAAGTGTGGTTTGCAGACCACCCGCATCAGAAACATCTGGGCGCTCCCGGGAAATTCAGATTCTGGGGTCCCACCCCAAACCTAGGAGTCAATCACCAGGAGTAGGGCTCGGGAGTTTTGAATCTTTAACCAGCTTCTCAAGTGATTCTTTTGTAAAATAAGGTTTGAGAATCATTGACAATCTGGGTCTGTATTCACTCATTCTTTTATCCACTCAACAATTCCTGAGTGCCCCCAATATGCACTGGGCTAATATGCCCTGGGCTACATGCACTGGGCTAAAGAAATAGGACTACAAAAATAAATGGTACATGCTCTTGGCCTTAGGGCCCAAGGGGAGGCATGACACAGTGTGAGGTGCTAAAGACAGAGCTGAGGCACTTTGGGAGCTTAAAGGTGGAAGAAGTCAATCCTGCCGGGGTGTTTTACAGAGTTTTACAGAGGAGGGGAGCGTGGAGCTGAGGCCAAGAACAATCATTCCCTATCTCGGCTGATCTTTGGCATTCTCTTTGGCTCGGCCAAAGCCAACATGGTATACAACTTGTCCTCGCCAACCCAACACCCTTCTGACTTCTTGCAGGTACTCAGTGCACACCTGATGAATGAACAGAAACCGAGAATGGATTGGACACTGGAAACAGGAGCTAGGAAGCCACTCAGAACAGTTTTATGTGCTCCTATTGGCTAAGGACATTGGCACTGAGTCAGTCTCAGACGTATTCCGGTCCAATTTCCCTTTTGAGTTACCGGATCACAGGCAAGTTGGCCTCTCTAAGCCTCACTCTTCACACTTGCAGAAGACAGACAATAGCTACTTCCCATAGTTGCAGTGAAGATTAAACATGCAGATAAAGCATTAGCACATAGCCAGGCACACGGTACGCAGTTGAAAAAGTTAAGATTTGTTCCATAGTAATAATAAAAGACCTGAAATTAAATCCAAGTTCCAGCACCAACCGGCTTTGGTAAATCCATCCATCTTGGGCCTTGGGTGGTTTCTCATCTGCAAAATGAGAGGCTTAGACCAGAACCTCTCTGAAATATTTTCTAGCAATAAGACTCAATTTCTCTAAAGGTGTGAAGAAGGTTTTGTCCCCAGGAACTGTCTTGGACTGATGGGCATCTGCCCTCAGACTCACAGCATCTGAGACACCCATTCTGCACCTGCAAGCCAGGTGAAAATCATGCCTCTTCCCTGATGGGGGATATGCTTCGGGATGTTCTGCTGTCCTCTGGGGTCTCCCTTTTCACTCTGTGCTTCCTCTTTGTATCTTTTCACATTTAGAGAGTTCCGTGGGCAGCACTCTCCCCTGCCCCAACCCAGAAGCAGGCACTGGACTGTAGAGAAGTTGACCTCCCGGCCCTCTCTTTAAAGCAGTCATCAGCTTCCCCTATCATCCCAAAAGGCAAGTGGGGGAAAGCCTGAACACAGCCAGAAACAAAGAGCTCCAACACCTTAGGTCAGATGCAAACACACCCTTGAGAAGCTATGGCTTGGTAGAAGGCATTCTCCCAGGGGCCGCTCCTCCTCCTCCTCTGCCCGCCTACCTTCTCTGCACAACACAGCTGCCCCCAAAAGCCTCAGAGTTAGGTGTGGGCCTTTGACTTCACTGCCCAGTCTTGTCCGGCTTCATCAACAGGCAGCAAGCTGTCCAGCCATGAAAGTTGCACTAAACTCACATCCATCCAGTGTCTGGGTTTACTCTAAGACTAGCTCAGCATCACTCACACACACACACACACACACACACACTAGCGTCATGAAGGCACAACTGTTTCACTCTTCCACACACAATCCCCTACCTAAAGATGCCTACATCTAGAACACCACCACCAAGACATGGAGTGACATCAGAAGAGAATGGAAGGCCGGGCACGGTGGCTCACGCCTGTAATCCCAGCACTTTGAGAGGCCGAGGCAGGCGGATCACCCGAGATCGGGAGCTTGAGACCAGCCTGACCAACATGGAGAAACCCCATCACTACTAAAAACATAAAAATTAGCCGGGCTTGGTGGCGCATGTCTGTAATCCCAGCTACTCGGAAGGCTGAGGCAGGAGAATCGCTTGAACCCAGGAGGCAGAGGTTGTGGTGAGCCAAGATCGCGCCATTGCACTCCAGCCTGGGCAACAAGAGTGAGACTCTATCTCAAAAAAGAAGAAGAAGAAGG
This sequence comes from Macaca thibetana thibetana, assembly GCF_024542745.1. Taxonomy (NCBI): domain Eukaryota; kingdom Metazoa; phylum Chordata; class Mammalia; order Primates; family Cercopithecidae; genus Macaca; species Macaca thibetana. The sequence continues at coordinate 17,419,502 of NC_065591.1, forward strand.
AGGAGGAGGAGAAGGGAAAACTCTCCTGTACCATCTTTTCCTCTAACCAAGCTTGACCAACCCACGGCCCACATGCAGCCCAGGATGGCTTAGAATGCAGACCAACACAAATTCATAAACTTTCTTAAAACATTTTGAGATTTTTTGTGTGATTTTTTTTTTTTTTTTTTTAGCTCATCAGCTATTGCTAGTGTTGGTGTATTTTATGTGGGGTCCAAGACAATTATTCTTCCAGTGTGGTTCAGGGAAGCCAAAAGACTGGACACCCCTGCTCTAAACTGTCCATTGATCCTGCCTGTCTTTGCATTTCCAGTCATATGCTCACTCACCCTGGATGGTCTACACCTGGGGTCTGCTAACTTTTTCTGGAAAGGGCCTGATAGTACATATTTTAGTCTTTGCAGGCCATACAGTCTCTGCAGCAACTACTCAGGGCTGGCATGATTGTGTGAAAGCAACCACAAACAATACAGAAATGAAAAGTATGGCTGTGTTCCAGAAAAAAAAAAAAAAAACATTTATAGACACTTACATTTGAATTTCATAGAATTTCCACATATCACAGCATATATTCTTTTGATTTTTTTCAACCATTTAATAAGGTACAAACCATTCTTAGCTCTCTGGGTATACAGAAACAGATGGCAAGCCATTGCTTTGTGATCCCTGGTCTATACCCCTGCCACCTCCTTCCTAGACTGTAGCAATGTTCTCCTACCCAGCCTTCCTGATGCCTCTCACTCCGCCTTTTAAATCCATCCCGCTCACTCCTACTCAGGCAGATCTTCCTAAAAAATCCACTTTAATCATCTCATTCCTCTTCTAAAAATGGTCAAACATCTTGGCTGGCACTTGAGGCCCATCTGTGTAGGGCTCCAAGACACCTTTCCACTCTTGTCTCCTAACAACCTGAACTGCCGAAACCCATCCTCTTAATTTTTGCACATAAACTGAATCCATCAGGCCGGGCGCGGTGGCTCATGCCTATAATCTCAGCCCTTTGGGAGGCCACAGTGAGTGAATCACCTGAGGTCAGGAGTTCAAGACCAGCCTGGCCAACATGTGAAAACCCGTCTCTACTAAAAATACAAAAAGTAGCCAAGCGTGGTGGTGGGCTCCTGTCATCCCAGCTACTCAGGAGGCTGAGGCAGGAGAATCGCTCGAACCTGGGCGGCAGAGGTTGCAGTGAGCCGAGATCATACCATTGCACTCCAGCCTGGGCAACAGAGCAAGACTCCGCCTCAAAAAAAAAACAACACTGAATTCATCTCTAGCTATTTGTTCCAGATCTCTTCCTTAAAACCTTCCCTGATCACCCAGCTCCAACTTAGTCTCAATTCCTATAGCATCTGTTTATGCCATTCACTTAGCCATTGAAGGGCAGGATATAATTTACAGGGATAGAAGTGTAAATAGATCATTCCGATAGAATAAAATGACTAGAATATTTGTTCACAAGGTTACAAATCATTGGAGAACAAAGCAACCAGCTGGGGAAAAATCAGAAGAATTCTCCTTAAAGGATTTAACCCTTCAACCAGGTCTTAAAGGTTGAATAGGGATTCATGAGCCAATATGAGGTCAGGATTTGGGAGCAGGGAAAAAGACCCATCTCAGGCTGGAAAGATTCGTGCAAAGGCATGGGGAAGGGCCAAGGGTGAATGAGTGGGCAGGTGGCAGGATATTGGATCAGGAAGACTGTAGCATGCTCAGTAAGGCTGTCGGGGGGAGTCCTGGCATGGTGCTGAGACACAGAGTAGGCCTTCAGGAAATATATTTTGGGACTACCATCAAAACTGGGAGGGTTTTCTCATTCCTGGAAGAGTCGGTCACTCCAAGCCTCAAAAAGTCAACAAACAAGAGCATCAAAGGGTCCATGGAGGGAAATTACTGGTCTTTAATCTCCCTGTCTTCTCTTTCAGCCCACACCCACAGCTCCAAGAAGACCCAAGCCTCTGTTTTCTGCTATGTAACCTGCAACCCCACTTAGCCATCTTGGAAAATGTCACATACAAGTTAAGGCTTTAATTCTGTCCTAAGATCTTGTAACTAGGACAAAATAGTAAAAGTAACCTTTTTTTTTTTTTTAAAGAAAAAAGATGGCCAGTCACAGTGGTTCACACCTATAATCCCAGCACTTTGGGAGATCAAGGCAGGTGAATCACCTGAGGTCGGGAGTTCAAGGCCAGCCTGGACAACATGGAGAAACCCCATCTCTACTAAAAATACAAAATTAGCCAGGTGTAGTGGCGCATGCCTATGAGCCCAGCTACTCGGGAGGCTGAGGCAGGAGAATCGCTTGAACCGGGGAGGTGGAGGTTGTGGTGGGCCGAGATCACGCCATTGCACTCCAGCCTGGACAACAAGAGCGAAATTCCATCTCAAAAACAAAAAATGAAAAAGAAAAAGAAGAACGAGTTGTTCTTTTCTACCAATTGTAAAATCCCTTTCATTTCTCTAAGACATCTTTTTTCTTTTTTGGAACTTTACTGGCTTATGTTTGATATCTTAAAGGTGCAGATATTTCTGTAACCCTCCCCCTTTACCATTTAAAAGGATTATAAAAATAGAAGTCCCCCAAAAAATCCTAAATGCAACTGCCACAGGGTCTTCCATTGAGGCCAATTCCTACAGGCTTCAGGGGCAACTATTTCTGGGCTCGGGGGGGAACTTTGAAGTCAACTCTTTGAAGTCAGCCTGGTACTTTCTCAATACTAAGGGAAGTAAAAATGGAAGCTAAAACATGAGGAGGAAGACAGAACAAAAAAAGGGAAGAAGGCCCCTTTGAACACAAGAGCTCCCTGATTTCATCCCTTATCCAGAGCAACTCCAGACCGACTTGATCCTGTGGATATCAGCAAAACACTTTTTATATATCAAACCAAGACAAGACAGTGGCATCTCCCATAAGATCATAATTTATTAAAACAAGATAAGACAAAAAAAAAAAAACCCTAATACAATAGTGAATGTGCAGAACACCATTAGAGAAACAGAAGAGGCAAGACACCAATGCTTGGAGAGAAGCTACTATAGTCAGGCCCTGTGTGAGGTACTCCAGATGCACCTGCTCACAGGCGTTAGGTATCCTCTGCCCCATTTTGTAAGGCACTGAGAACATAAATTGACCCACCCAAGATCACTCCCCAGGTAAACAGATGGGTGGGACTGGAACCCAGGTCAAGCCACCATGTTCTTCCTATAGGGTCATTCCAAGAGGAGAGAAAGTATACCTGGTTGGGCTAGGGGGAAGGACCATGAGAGGCTTCATGAACAAGGCGACCTTTCAGGTGGAAATGGGATGGCCAGGACTTTAGCTGGGAAGGAAGAACACTCCATGTAGGAGACTCAAACACCCGGTTCCAGGAGAGAAAACAACAGGCAGGCCAGCGGAACTGGAACTCCGGCTATGTCTCAGGGAATGAGGCTGGAAAAGGAGACATGGTAGAAGGTGCAGAACGCCAAGGTAAAATGTGGCAGCAAGCAGCAGCCACCAAGGGAAGGGACATAACATCTGGGAAAGACGTTAAGAGGCTAGCACTGGACAGGTGCGGTGGCCCACGCCTGTAATCGCAGCACTCTGGGAGGCCAAGGTGGGAAGATCGCTTGAGTCCAAGAGTTCAAGACCAGCCTGAGCAACACAGTGAGAACCCATCTCCACCAAAAAAAAAAAAAAAATTTAATTAGCCAGGCATGGTGGCACATGCCTGTAGTCCTAGCTACTTGGGAGGCTAAGGAAGATGAATCACTTCAGCCCAAGAGTTCCAAGCTGCAGTGAGCTATGACTGCACCACTGCACTCCAGCCTGGGTGACAGAGTGAGACCCTGTCTCAAAAATAAATAAGTAAGGCCAGGCGTGGTGGCTCATGGCCGTAATCCCAGCACTTTGGGAGGCCGGGCGGGTGGATCACGAGGTGAGGAGTTTGAGATCAGCCTGGCTAACATGGTGAAACCCCCGTCTCTACTCAAAATATAAAAATTAGCTGGGTGTGGTGGCGGGCCCCTGTAATCCCAGCTACTCGGGAGGCTGAGGCAGGAAAATCACTTGAACCCAGGAGGCAGAGGTTGCAGTGAGCTGAGATCGTGCCATTGCACTCCAGCCTGGGTGACAGAGTGAGACTCCATCTCAATAACTAACTAAATAAATAAATAAATAATGCTAGCATGTAACTGCTAGTTGTTAACAAAGACACAAAAATATCATAGGTTCAATGGTTTCCAACTATTCTTCATGTTCTCCTCCTTTAGCTGTCTCAGCTAGCATACACCCACTAGCTGCCCTGTATGCAAAGGAACCTGGCCAAGGGACTGACAGCCATCACTGCCCCTTTACTGCACCTCAACCATGCTTGCTTATATGTGTAAAACCCACATAAAATGTTTGGAGGTGAGATTCTTCCATGCTGAAAGCACTGACTCCTGGCCCTAATTTGCTGAAATCTCATATTCTCATTAATTATTCCAGCAAGGGCCTTAGAATTCTCAGAATTACCTAAAAACTAGGGCACACTGCACTTTAGACAATGTTCAACGTGAGAGTCAAAAAAAACTTTGAATTCCTAGCCTAAGGATTAAGGTTCAATATCTCCACGACCATCATGTTAACACCGAACTTCACAGTTTCACCCAAATTACATCAGTACAATAACTGACTTTTCTCACACCAACTTTACTAACGACCCCTCTGGGTTATAGGAGAAAGGGTCTAATTAGACTAAGGCTCAGAAAGATGACACACTTTGCCCAAGTTCACAGAACAGGTGGGAAGACAGTCTTTGCCACTCCCTAAATGATGCTGGTTTATATAATGCATCGTTGCCTAGAATCTAAACACTGTCTATTAATTTGGGCCTCGTGCTGGGGAAATTACCAATTCAGTCATGATATATGTGATTCTTATCAAGTAAAAGGCTCTAAATATATCCATGCACAAATTAATCCAAGGTTCCAACCTGTCAATACTAAAGACAGCTGAAATAATTACTGCTGCAAAAATGTTAGGAACACAGAATACATGAAGATATTTAAGGTTCTCAATTTAAAGTCCTTTAAACCCTTTTTTTTTCTTTTTTTCGTTTTTAAAAATTACAGCCTGAGCAACATGGTGAAACCTCATCTCTACAAAAAATACAAAAATTAGCTGGATGTGGTGGCATGTGTCCACAGTCCCAACTACTTGGGAGGCTGAGGCAGGAGGATTGCTTGAGCCCGGGAGGTCAAGGCTGTAATGAGCCGTGATGGAGCCACTGCACTCCAGCCTGGGTGACAGAGTAAGATCCTGTCTCAAAAATAAAAATAAAAACATGCTACATGGCTTATAAATTATAAACTATGGTTTTTTTAAGTTTAATATGTTTTAAATATAATTCTGTCATGTAAAATATATATAAGAAAACAGCTGCAAGCTGTCTTAAATATAATATTCTAAAGATTTACAAAATGAATGGGTCAACTGAAAATGCAAGAAAAACCTCTAAGACATTTTCAGCCACATGGATTTACTTTTAAATCACATATACATAGAAATTTTTAAAATAATAAACCATCACCCAGAAAAAAAGGAGAAGAGAAACTGAACTCGAAAAGTGAAAAGATGTCAAATACCTTTTTTTTTTTAAAGGAAAAACTGATCAAGGGAATTGGGAAGGAATCCTTTTACTATGAGTCCAAAAGTCCTAAGTCTGGAAATTTTCAAGTTACAGTTGATCAGTTCACATTGAAGAAGCCGTAAACAGAAAATAGGACCTATTGGCAGCAAAGGAAAAGTGACTCGACAGTAATGACAGTTGTCTGTGCCAGCAAACACTGTGCTAAGCACTTACATTATCTCTCCATCTTACAGATGAGAAAACTGAGGTAAGCAGTTCATGGGAAACAGATCAAAAGGCAGGACGACGGGTGGGAGGCTGGACTGCAGGGAGCATCTGCTAAACAAGGTCACCGTCATAGCAGCTGTACCTCCGGGGATCTCAGGAGGAGCTGGACCTCATGTGGGATGCTCACATTTTAGAATAGAGAGACTGCCAGTGGAGAAAGGCCGGGGCAGGAATGGCCAAGGCCCGCAGGGAACAGATCAGATAACTGGGGACATTTAACCCAGAGAACCTACCAAAGGAAATGAGAGAGACATACATAGCTCCCTGTGTATGACCCCAGAGGAACCAAACAGAGCCAGTGGGCACAAGGTGAGGCATGGAGACTACCCGATCGTAAGACTGTTCTGAGCAGCAGAACCACGTTAAAATGAAATGGTATCTATGAACACATACATCACTTAAATTAATTCGGACATTCAAGTACCATCATCATTTTTGCTGCAGCCACAAGCCATTTACACTACTATCTATTTAATATTTTTATTTAAATTGACCCGCATATTTTTTACTGAAATGAAATTAGCTTCACCCTATGTAATACTATCCAAGAAACCATGGGGTTTTAGTGGGTTTCATTGTTTTATGGGCTTTTTCTTAATACATATTAAAATAGATGACTATTAAATGTTCATCTGTGCAACATTTAAAATCATCCTGTAGTGCAGTATATCAACACATTGAGAAACACAGATCGAAAAGAGTCAAGAAAAACAGATCATTGGCTTTTGGGACAAAAGTCAATGATCTTCTGTTTCTAAGTGAACACTCCTGAATTTCTGTGCATTTCCAAATGGGTATGATATATATTGCTGTATCTATTCGAATGCTTTTTAGGAGTGTTGGAAAAAATACACCCCTGTACAAAGCACATTGCCAAGGACCTAGTAGTTTGATACTTCTCGCCACCTGCCATGGTTTAAGTGTTTGTCCCCTCATTGTAACAGTATTAACAGATGGGATCTCAGAGAGATGATTAGGCCATTAGGACTCCACCCTCATGGGTGGGTTGGTGCCATTATAAAAAGGGCAAGTTCAGCCCCCTCTCTTTGTCCTTCTGTACTTCTGCCATAGGATGGCACAGCAAGAAGGCCCTGGCCAGGTGCTGGCACCTTGATATTGGACTTCCCAACCTCCAGAACTGTGAGCCAGTAAATTTCTGCTCATTATAAATTACTCAGTCTCAGGGCTGGGCACAGTGGCTCACACCTATAATCCCAGCACTTTGGGAGGATGAGGTGGGTGGATCACCTGAGGTCAGGAGTTCAAGATCAGCCTGGCCAACATGATGAAATCCAACCTGTACAAAAATACAAAAATTAGCCAGGCATGATGGCGGGTACCTGTAATCCCAACTATTCAAAAGGCTGAAGCAGGAGAACTGCTTAAACCCAGGAGGCAGAGGTTGCAGTGAGCTGAGATCACACCACTGCACTCCAGCATGGGTGACAGAGTGAGACTCTGTCTCAAAAACAATGGCCAGGCGCAGTGGCTCACGCCTGTAGTCCCAGCACTTTGGGAGGCTGAGACAGGTAGATCATGAGGTCAAGAAATTGAGACCATCCTGGCCAACATGGTGAAACCCCATCTCTACTAAAAGTACAAAAAATTAGCCGGGCGTGGTGGTGGGCACCTGTAGTCCCAGCTACTCGGGAAGCTGAGGAAGGAGAATGACGTGAACCTGGGAGGTGGAGGTTGCAGTGAGCTGAGATCGTGCCACTGCACTCCAGCCTAGGCAACAGAGCAAGACTCCATCTAAAAAAAAAAAAAAATTACTCAGTCTCAGGTATTCTGTTACAGCAGCAAAAGCAGACTAAGACACCACCTCTACTAATGTTTTTCACATTGTTTGACAGGAAGAGTTCAATCAATGGCCACTGTTATAATGAGTTATTATATCTGTTCAGAACCCCATTGAACGTTCCCTGCACTGGAAGAAAAGTGAACTAGATAGTATCTAACCCTTCTTTTAACTCGTCTGTAGTTCTAGTGAACCAATAATTATGCAATCCCAGGAAAACCAAGTCCCTCTACCTCTCAGAAAATAAGTAATATACTTTAACAGCAATTTGCACAATTACGTGACATTCAGACCAACTAAAGGTCCTATCATATGGTACTAAATTATCGACTTCCCTCTAAATTTGAAAATGTCAAAGCCACTTTTAATTAAAGAATATGAAAATAGCTCTGTCCTCCAAACAATCATAATGAATGATATTTGCTGCTGTTGATAAACTGCCAGAGGATAAACAATGAAGTGTACTTCAATAATCCCATTTAAGAAATTTTCCACACAGAATAATACATAGAACAAAAACTCTTAGCAATGGCACGTTCACATTTAAAATCAGATCACTAGCAGGAGCAAAAACAAAAGGCCCACGGAGAAATCCCCTTGCATAAGCGTATTACTCAGGTGAATTAAACTATACTTGCTGAGGGGGTTCAGGTAGTGAAATAAAAATAATTTAAATAGTGTGGGTACTACTCCACCCATACTATGGAGTTGAGCCTGAACTGGGAGATCTAAATCTACTGAGTCCCAATGCCTGTGTGCTTTTTTTATTTTTTTTTATTTTTTTTATTTTATTTTTTTTTTTTAGACAGTCTTACCTGTCACCCAGGTTGGAATGCAGTGGCGGGATCTCAGCTCACTGCAACCTCCGCCTCCCGGGTTCCAGTGATTCTCCTGCCCAGCCTCCCTAGTAGCTGGGATTATAGGCGCCTGCCACCACGCCTGGCTAACTTCTGTATTTTTAGTAGACATGGGCTTTCACCATGTTGACCAGGCTGGTCTCGAACTTGTGACCTCAAGTGATCCACCCGCCTCAGCCTCCCCAAAGTGCTGGGATTACAGGCGTAAGCCACCGCACCCAGCGCCTTGTGCTATTTCTCAACATCCTCATGGCGAGCTAACCTTTAAGGATATGGATTTTCCATACAAGTAGCCCCTAAATACAATATTTTATTGGATGCCCAACCAAGAATACGGCACTTTTTTCAGCCATAAAAGGACCAACTGGCTGAGGGGAGCTTACTGAGATATGGTGAATGTTTCTCAATGTGGCAGATAAATATCACTTTGCTCATTATATTTTGGGATGATCCAAGGGATGATTTTCACTGATGATTTTGACTAAACATCATTTCTCCCACAGCACTGACTTTTCAGGGAGAACCAACTACAAATGAGATGCAAGTCCATGACATTAGCTGTTTCCTTGAACAACAACTTGGCATCTTTAATAGTGACTTTGGTCCAAAACCACAATAAGTATTATACAATCAAGTTGCATGTGTTCACCATCATCACATAACTGGCTTTCCATAAACAAATTAATTGTCAATGCAGTTTTTATCATAGCCATTTAGAATTGAGAAGATTTGGGCCAGGTGCAGTGGCTCATGCCTGTAATCTCATCACTTCGGGAGGCCAAGGCAGGTGGATTCTTGAGGTCAGGAGTTCAAGACCAGCCTGACCAACATGGTGAAACCCCGTCTCTACTAAAAATACAAAAATTAGCCAGGCATGGTGGCACACGCCTGTAATCCCAGCTACTCAGGAGGCTGAGACAGAAGAATCGCTTGAACCCAGAGGCAGGGGTTGCAATGAGCCAAGATTGCCCCACTGCACTCCAGCCTGGGCATCAGAGCAAGACTCCATCTGAAAAAAAAAAGAAAAAAAGAAAAGAAAATTTGAAAATGGGTACACATCTTATTCTTAACTGGTGTCACCTTCTTTGCACCTCCTAGGGTGATTTCAAGATTGGATTCAAAAATCACTTCCTCTCCAAAGCTGTCCTGGAATTCTCCCTGGGGCAGATTTGGAATGTCAAGGAACATAAAAATAAGAGTATCAGCAGACATTAGGATATGCCGGGCTGTGTACAAAGGCAGTTTCCATGCCTTTTCTCATTTAATCTTCACAAGAGACCTCTAAGTGTAGACCTTTCTTGATCTTCATTTCACACACGAGCAAAGTGAGGATTAGAGAGGAGAGGAACCCAGCCAGTGCTCCTGGAGAAAACAACGGCAGGGCCAAATTCAGTGCATGGACCATCCTGGCTCTGTGCTCCTCTGCCTGAGCTCGCTCTTCTATCTTAAAGTAGATCACATGAGCTCTCGCCGTCACTACAGTGCAAACTCCCTACAGGCAAGGTCCATGTCTATATTAGTCTGTTCTCACGCTGCAAATGAAGATATACCTGAGACTGGGTAATTTATAAAGGAAAGAGGCTTAACTGACTCACAGTTCCACATGGTTGCAGAGGCCTCACAATCATGGTGGAAGGGGAAGGAGCAAAGTCACGTCTTACATGGTGGCAGGCAAGAGGGCTTGTGCAGGGGAACTCCCATTTATAAAACCATCAGCTCTCGTGAGACTTATTCACTACCACAAGAATAGTATGGGGGAAACCACCCCCCAATTCAATTATCTCCACCTGGTCCCACCCTTGACACATGGGGATTATTACAATTCAAGGTGAAATTTAGGTGGGGACACAGCCAAACCATATCAATGTCTTTTCATCTACCCATTCCCAGCAACCTGTGCAGTTCCTGACCTATACCAGCTGATTTTAAAATATTCGGTCAGTGTTCCTGCTGCCTAAAGCAGGCCATTCAATCAATAAATCAATCAATCTAGCCATCGCTAACATGTCTATCTCAGCCCTGTTGCCTCTCCAAATGAGGAATAAAAGAAATGATGGAAATCTGTATGTATTGCACTGTGTCATCTTCCTAAACTGAGTGCTCTGAACTAATGTCGCCCTTATCTTCTAAGCAGGCCAAGTCATATAATGAGCAGACTGTTCCTATTGGGCTGGATTAATATTTTTCGGGCCTAGTGAGACATGGGCCTTCTGGATTCTCATTAGAAACTAAGCACGTTAAGGGCCCCAAGGGCTATGGAAGCGTTTGAGCACATGCTTCCCCGTTTTTCAGTTTCTCCCATTCTATTTCCACCCTGTCTATCATAGCTTTTTGCAGGCCTCTCTGGTTCCTTCTAATATCTGCTTATCTAGAAAGGAAACTAGAAGAACTGCATTGGTTGGACCAATCTGTAAACCATGAATGAAAAGACTGTCCTCTGAGAAAAACAAGAAGGCATGCTTTGGGGAACTTCTATTCTCCTTGCTTGTTCGGGTTTCTTTTTCCTGTGGTTTGCCTCTTGGTGCAGAGCAGTGGTTTGGATAATTGCTGTTGCCTGGCCTGTCAAATCCAGGGGGAAAGAAAAAGAATACTTCCTGGGATAAGACTCTCCTCTCTTTCAAATTTCCAAATAAATTCACAGTCAGAGGGCCCTTCCCTGCCTAAGAAAGTCTGAAACTTTCTTTCCTGGACAATAGGCTGTAGAGAGTGAAAGCACATCCTACCTCCAGGTCCTACCAGGGGACCTCCGAGGAGGGACTTTGAAAGCGCAAGCAAGTCTGGCATTGAGGAAGTCATCCGCACCATTGGCAGTGGCATTGCTTTCCTTTCCTTCCCCCCATTGTCCGCAGAATGGTGTCTCCTCCAGGCCGGTGAGGAAGGTTCCAGGCCGGAGGCTCTGTAATTGCTCTGGGGGAGGGAAGGGGCAGGTCTGATCACAGGAAAGGGACTCCTTTCCAGGAGGCCTCCTAATCCCTTCTCTCTCCAGAGGAGAGAAAAAAGGAAGGGGCAGAGGGGGCTGGGGGTGGAGAGACTCATTCTGCTTCCTTCTTTTCTGTACTCCCCACCATAGGTTTCAGATTTTCTAAACCAAAACCGAAGATTTGCATTATTCTGTCTTTGTCCAAATTAATTCCCTTTTTCGCTGAAACCCTGGGAGGTACCCACAATCATTATTTAATTGTGACTCATTTAACCATTTAATTGTGACCCTGGAAGGTGCCCACAACTTCCAGGAAAACCATTTGTCAAGAATACGACTGGAAGGCTGGGCGCAGTGGCTCACGCCTGTAATCCCAGCACTTTGGGAGGCCGAGGCAGCCGGAATCACCTGAGGTCAGGAGTTTCAGACCAGCCTGGCCAACATGGTGAAACACCGTCTCTACTACAAACACAAAAATTTGTTGTGCATGGTGGCGCAAGCCTGTAATCCCAGCTACTTGGGAGGCTGAGGCAGGAGAATTGCTTGAACCTGGGAGGCAGAGGTTGCAGTGAGCCAAGATGGTACCACTGCACTGCAGCCTGGATGACAGAGGGAGACTCAGTCTCAAAAATAATAATAATAATAATAATAATAATAATACGACTGGATAATTCCTATAAAACCAGCCCCTGACTAGTTTCCCAGTAAACGGTCACAGTGGAAAGGGGAGATCTGGATTCAGCTCAAGCTCTTCTGTTGCACCACCCTGTGCCCTGGAGCTGACTTAACACCTGAACCTTGGCCCACCGCCTACAGAGCGATGGTGGGGACCCATTAGGGTAACTACATTATGTTATGATACTTAATGTATAAAATACACAAGCTTTCCAAGTGGAAAGTCTTCAAGGGCATCCCTTGTTAACTCTCCAGTCTATCTCAGAGCACTGGAGAAGGAGTGGGGATTCTCACTTTTCACTTTTGTGCATCTACATTATTTAAGTACTTGCTGCAATACGCATTAGTTTGGTTTTTTTTGTTATTGTTTTGTTTTGACAGGGTCTCACTCTGCCACCCAGGCTAGAATGCAGTGGCATGATTATAAAGCTCACTGCAGTCTCAAATTTCTGGGCTCAAACAATCCTCCTGCCCCAGCCTCCTGAGTAGCTGGGACTACAGGTGCACACCACCGTGCCCACCTACGTATTACTTTTGAGTTTTTTAAAAGAAGGGTTTTCATGTTTCAAAAATAAATCAAAGTGACAATTCCTTATCCTGCTCAATAACATGAAGGCCAGCATGGTATAGTGGTTAAACACCAGGATTCTGAAGTTCAGCTGCCTGGGTTCAAATCCCAAATCTCACTTGGCAAATGCCTGGCCTCAGGAGTGTGACTCCACCTCTCTCTGCCTTCTTCTCTCCACCATGTAACAGGGGTGACAATAACACAATGGATGGTTGGGGAAGGTTAGTAAGGTAATGTGTATAACATTCTTAGCACAGACCTGGCATAGTAAGCACCCCATAGGGTCTACCTCGGTATCATCTAGAAACATTACTTATAAGTAAAACGATGCATGAAAGGGCTTTGTAACCTATACTCTTCAACACAAATAGGTCACCACAGAGAAAGACACTTACTTTTTAAAGTTTTTTAATCTAACAGAGGATATCCAATTTACAAACAGGAAAAAGACTTACAGATATTTCTAGAACATGTAAACGTGAATCTGTGTAATGGGGAAACACTGAGGGGTACCCCAGGTGGGGGTGTGAGGACAGAAGAGCGCAGGTTTGGGCATGGCGTTCTGGGAGAGTCACCTCCTCCCAGGAATGACACACACTGAGGGGGCTTAGAGGAGGAGGGAGGACTCAGAAACCAAAGCAGTTGGCCAGGCATGGTGACCCATGCCTGTAATCCCATCACTTTGGGAGGCAGAGGCAGGCGGATCACCTGAGGTCGGGAGTTCGAGACCAGCCTCATCAACATGGAGAAACCGCTTTTCTACTAAAAATAAAAAATGAGCCGGGCGTGGTGGTGCACACCTGTAGTCCCAGCTACTCAGGAGGCTGAGGCAGGAGAATCGTTTGAACCCCGGAAGCAGTGGTTGTGGTGAGCTGAGATCACGCCATTGCACTCCAGCCTGGGCAACAAGAGCAAAGCTCCATCTCAAAAAAAGAAAGGCAGTTGAGGAAAACAAGTCTCAGCCCCACTGGTGCTGGGAAGAATCTCTTCCTTCAGTTTCCCTATTAAATCTGCAGCTCGGGGCCAGATGCAGTGGCTCACGCCTGTAATCCTAGCACTTTGGGAGGTCAAGTTGGGTGAATCACCTGAGAACAGGAATTCAAGACCGTCCTGGTCAACATGGCAAAACCCTGTCTCTACTAAAAATACAAAAATTAGATGGACAAGACTCAGTCTCAGGCCTGTGGTGGGCGCCTGTAATCCCAGCTACTCAGGAGGCTGAGGCAGGAAAATTGCTTGAACCCAGGAGGCGGGGGTTGCAGTGAACTGAGATCTCACCACTGCACTCCAGCCTGGGCGACAGAGTAAGACTCTGTCTCTAAAGAAATAAAGAAATACATTTGCAACTCTGGCTGCCTAGTGGGCTTCATTCCCCACTCCTTGCTCAGCAGGAAAACATGCTGAGGATCCTCAGGGAGCAGGAAGGGCTCGGGCAGCCTCTGCCTAAACAGGCAATGCCCAAGTTCAGCCCATGGTGAGCTGACCCGGCAGCTCCGACTGCCGCTGGGCTGCTGCTGCCCGGTGTCAGCTCAGCTGTTCGGACCCTGCTGTATCCTCTCCCCACAGAAGGTCCAGCCCTTCCCACTTTCTGAACCGACCCAGCCCTTAGAAGAAAAGACCTCCAGGTCCTCAAGGAAGGGCCATGACAAAGCCAGGGTTCAACGGCCTTCACCACCTTCCCGGACTCACAGAATTATACAAGAAGAAGAAAGAGGACCCATTTGACGCACAGTTAAAATGAGGGTGGAGGGGTGGGGAAAAGAGCCCGTGTACTTTGAGACCCTGTCCCACATAAAAACTAAAAACAGAAGGAAACACAAGCTGGGAGCAGCACTTAAAGGCCTAAAAAACTGATTAAGTCACCTCTAAAACGAAACAACTTTAGGCACCCACTTGAGAGCTGGACTTTCAAGGAGTAGAAAATCAACTCTCAGGCAGAGAAAAAAAAAAAAAAAATCACTGAGAATCCAAACTAAAGCCAAAATATGAGCTGTTTTTAAACACACACACACACACATAAGCTGAGAACTTTCTACAACAAATGCCAGATTTCAGCTTGGGAGAAAAACAGAAGCCTTTGGATAAAATAAACAGAAGGGCGAAAAAGTTCCCCTCACATAAACCAAGGGGAACCTCCTTCCCCAGATCAAGTTCTGACCTTTATGTGAACTCAAAATAACTAGCTCATGATTTCACAAAGCAAAAGGAATGGCAAGCATTTTGAATGGTGCTAAAAATCTTAGTTCTTCTCTGGCTTTTTGTTAGGCAGCCAAGTGTATCAGTCAGAGCAAAAGTAGCTGAAAAATGTGCACTTCCCTCCTCTGGGAAAGACTGGTGAGGCCATCACAAATGGCCACCCCCCAGCAGCCTGTTGGGGCACTGCCCATATATGTGAAAACCAGAATTTTTAATAAGCACTGAGCAGGGAAGGCCGATTACCTTTCGTTCATTCATTCATTCAACAAATATTTACTGACTACCTACTATGCGCCAGTCACTATTTTAGATCAGTGAGCGAAAGAGACCAAAACCCTCCTTTTCAGGAGATAACCTCTCCAAAGTCAGGGGTTTTTTCTTTCTTTCTTTCTTTCTTTCTTTTTTTTTTTTTTTGTTTTGTTGTTGTTGTTGTTGTTGTTGTTGAGATGGAGTCTTGCTCTGTCGCCCAGCCTAGAATGCACTGGCGCGATCGCAGCTCACTGCAACCTCCACCTCCCAGATTCAAGCGATTCTCCTGCCTCAGCCTCCCAAGTAGCTGGGATTACAGACATGTGCCACCACGCCCGGCTAATTTTTGTATTTTTAGTAGAGACAAGGTTTCACCACATTGGCCAGGCTGGTCTCGAACTCCCAAACTCAGATGATCCACCCACCTCAGCCTCCCAAAGTGCTGGGATTACAGGCATGATGAGCCACTGGTCCGGATCCAAGTTGGGTTTTGAAATACAGGCATCAGTTCTCTCTTTTAACAACTAAATGGACATCTAAGACATTCCCCGACACCCTCATTTATACAAATCGGCTCTCACCTGGCTCCTGTTTCTGCATAGCTAGTAGCCTGGAATGCATGACAACTCCACTGCCCCTGCCTCTATCCAGGCAGAGACAAGGATAACCTGACCAGGAACAAATCTTAGCCCCAGGCTGACAAAGAATAGCTCTACCTAAGTATGCACCTGTTGGAAAAGTTGGCAGGGAGGAGATGATTAAATGGGAGAATATATGAGAAAGTGCTTCAGAAACAAAGCTGTCCAAGGGCAAAGCAGTCTTCTTGTTCGATCTCTCTTCCTGGACGCTGCTCCAGCACCTTGTCCAACCTCGCAGGCAATTTTCTATCTCCACATCGACATGGAGAACAACAGTTGCTCAATTACCTGCCAATGTTGTTGATAATGATCCTTTAACAATAACAACAAAAGAACAACAAGCACTGAGGATGTGCCAGGCACTTTTTTAAGAAACCTAGAAGTTTGTCTGGGAGTGGTGGCTCATGCCTGTAGTCCCAGCACTTTGTGAGGCCAAGGCAGGCAGATCACTTGAGTCCAGGAGTTAGAAACCTGCCTGGGAAACACAGCAAAACACACCAAAAAAAAAAAAAAAAAAATTAGACAGGCATGGTGGTGTATGTCTGTAGTCCTAGCTACTCAGGAGGCTGAGGTGAGGGGATTGTTTGAGTCTGGGAGGCTGAGCCGAGATCACACCACTACACTCCAGTCTGGGCAACAGGGTGAGACCCTGTCTCAAAAGGGAAAAAAAAAAAAACTCTAAGTCCGTGCCATTATGATCCCAATTTTACAGAGATGGGAAGACCAAGAGAAAGAAGGTTAAAGAGCGTGTCCAAAGTCACACAACATGGAGTATTTCCACCAACTACACAAAGTATTCGGCCCTTAGTAATAAGTAAGGGAGGTATTTTTCCCCAATAATAAGTCCTCCCAAAGCAGGCAGCCCACTCAGGACACTTGCAGCCTCTCAAGGCCCCTCTGGGGTGGGACTCGCACCTGTGTGAGAGGCACATAATAAGAGACGTGGCAAGAGCAAATGCTGGTGCCAGGATCCCAGCTCTGTACTTAGTGTGTGGCCTGAACGGGTCAGTTGTCTTTCCTCGGACTGTTTCCTCATCCACCCGACAGAGATCATGATAGTATCTCCCTTACAGGGTTACTGTGCATGACACAGCACTGCCTGTGTTACTATCAGCAGCAGCAGAACCATTACTGCAGCACCTCTGAGCACGGCATCCATACCCCAGTCACGCCAGAGTCAATCCTCCACAGAGGGCTTTCCCAGGAGCCCCACCAGTGAAAACAACCTGCAACCATTTGCCAACACTGGGTCACGTGGCCACTCCTATGTGTGAGTGAAACTGAGAAGCAGGGTTGTGTTAGAAAGGAGAAGAGGGCCAGGCACGGTGGCTCATGCCTGTAATCCCAGCACTCTGGGAGGGTGCTGGGAGGCCGAAGTAGGCAGATCACCTGAGGTCAGGAGTTCGAGACCAGACTGGCCAACACAGTGAAATCCTGTCCCTACTAAAAATACAAAATTAGCCAGGCGTGGTGGTGCATGCCTGTAATCCCAGCTACTTGGAAGGCTGAGGCAGGAGAATCGCTTGAACGATTGATCGCGCCATTGCATTACAGCCTGGGCAACAAGAGCAAAACTCCGTCTTAAAAAAAAAAAAAAAAAAACACACAAAGGAGAAGAGATTGAGATTAGAAGAAGCCAGTAGTGTCCTCCATGGTGGCAGAACCAAGACTGGTCCCCAAGCAGCACACTGCACACAAGAGCTCTTTGGGGGCAGCCTGAGCAGTGAACAGCCTCTGCCCCCTCAGAGGAGCAAAGTCTCAGCCCCAAGAACTAATCTCAGCCCCTTCAGAGGCCCGCTAAGAAGCCACCTGACACACAGGACTTGAAAGCCGTGCATTATTCTGGAAGAGTAGAGATAAGGAAGAAAAGCAGGCTAGAAGCTGGCGCTGAGGGACCCTGGCTGCTCAAAGGAGGCAAATCCCCTAATTAATGTCTACAATAACAAATTCATTGAGATGGTGGTTCTAATAGAACACTACACAACCTAGAAGCTTCTTCCAGACTCACTAAAATTAACAGGAGCCCCTAAAAGAATCTGCCATTACCTCACTGGCTTCCAACATCTCCTTCAATCAACCCTGCATCTTTCCAATTGCGCATGTGGGTAGAGCAAATGCTTGTTTTTGGAATACACTGGTTTATTTTGCTGTTTGTGTGGCAACATGAGTGTGGAACTCCAAAAAAAAAAAAAAAAAACAGCTTCTGTTTCTATAAGTTATAGAAACGTGGCAGCTCACGGGAGCTGAATCTTTGTTTACAGTACACCATCCATACTTTAATGGAAAAGAGAGTTTTCCTGGAGTTGCTTCCTGGCTAAAAACAGGACATCTCAAAAACGTTTTTCAAAAAATAAAATTGCATTCAAATGTTATTTCGTTAATCCACCTCTTGAATTCTCAGTAACCACATAGCCCTCAATCACTTTAAATTTTACTAATGGCAAAAATCTACTTTATAGACCTAGAGGGGGAAAAATGGGCATATCTTCACTTTCGAAAGCGTGATGTATTTCACTTAATCCGAAAAGCAAGCTAATTGGGGGCCAGTCACTCCATTTACCAGGGCTTCCCAGAACCCCTTTTCCATAGAGAACCCCATTCACCATGCTCAAAGTTCCTTCATAGCTTCAATCAAACAGGGTATGATGATTCCTTAATGCAATTCGGGTTTGAATCCGGCGGCAGCTTCAAGAGCACAGATTCTTGAAGCCAAGACCCACAGCTAAAGCTCAGCTTCACCACACGCTAGGTGTGACCCTGGGTCAATTACTTATCCTTTCTTTGCCTTACCTGTAAATCGGACGTGATAACTAACAGTAGCTACCTCGTCAGGCGGCTGGGAGGAAGCATTTGGCACAGTACCTGTCCTAGAGTAAGAGCTATGAAGCGTGCACTACCTTGTCACCCAGGAGACCATAACCCTGTGAGGGCAGGGACGATGTGTCTTGCTCCTGCTCTATCCCAGGTGCAGAGAGCACAACCTTCAGTATTTGTTACAGGACCATATTCTGTTCCTACTCTGTGCCAGACACTGTCTTAAGTGAGGAAGATGCATCAGTCAACTAAACAGACCAGCATCCCCCTGTAGCCTCCATTCTAATTCAGGGAGGGGCAGCGTTATATGTTAGAGCCAGATCTATGGGTAAAAAGCAGAGCAGCCAGGCACGGTGGCTCAAGTCTGTAATCCCAGCACTTTGGGAGGCCAAGGCAGGTGGATCACCTGAGGTCAGGAGTTCGAGACCAGCCTGGCCAACATGATGAAACCCCCACCTCTACTAAAAACACAAAAAATTACCCGGACATGGTGGTGGGCACCTGTAGTCCCAGCTACTCAGGAGGTTGAGGCAGGAGAATTGCTTGAACACTGGAGCCGGAGGTTGCAGTGAGCCGAGATCGCGCCATTGCTCTACAGCCTGGGCGACAGAGTGAGACTCCGCCTCAAAAAAAAAAAGCAGAGCAGAGTAGGGGGCGATCAGGAGTACTGACCAAGAGGAGCTATTATACAGCGGTTGATCAGGGTCGGCCTCTCTGTAGGGTGGAGGAAGTGGAGAGAGCCCCACATTGTGCCTGGGAAGAAGGACCATGCAAAGCCCAGAGGCAGGCATGAACGTGATGTGTTCTAGAAACTACCAGGGCCAGTGTGGCTCTGCAGAGGGGCCAGAGAGGGCAGAAAATGAAGAGGCCAGGGAACTGCCGGGGGCAGATCATACAGGCCTTTGGGAGGATCATGCCTTTACCCTGGGTGTGCCAGGGAATCACTGTGGGGCTTTGAGCAGAGGAAGGACATGATCTGACTTCAGTTTTTAAAAAAGATAATTCTGGTGGCCTCATAGAAATAGACTGAAGAGGGACAAGGGCAGAAGTGGGGAGACCTCGAAGAGAGCCCCGCACTAATCCAGGGGAGAGACGATGGTGGCCTGGACCAGGGCGGTGGCTGGGGAGAGGTGAGAAGTAGTAAGCTTCTGGGTTTGCTTTGAAGGTTGAACCCACAGACTGGCAGATGGGCTGGATATGAGGTTTGAGAGAGAGGAGTCAAGGAAGACCCAAGGCTGGGTACAGTGGCTCATACCCGTAACCCTAGCACTTCAGCAGGCCAAGGCAGGAGGATCGCTTGAGGCCAGGAGTTCTCAAGACCAACCTGGTCAACATAGCGAGATCCCATCTCTACAAAAAAAAAAAAAAATGTTCTTATTAGATGAGTGTGATAGTACACATCTGTAGTCCCAGCTATTCAGGAGGTGGAGGCAGGAGGATTGCTTGAGCCCAAGAGGTCAAGGTGCAGTGAGCTATGATCACACCACTGCATGCCAGAGACCCTGTCTCTTTTGGTTTTGTTTTTGTTTTGTTAAAAAAAAAAAAAAGGCTGGGTGTGGTAGCTCATGCCTGTAATCCTAGCACTTTGGGAGGCAGAGGCAGGTGGATCACTTGAGGCCAGTAGTTGAAGACCAGCCTGGTCAACACAGTGAAACCCCATCTCTACTAAAAATACAGAAATTAGCCAGGCATGATGGCACACGCCTGTAATCCCAGCTACTCGGGAGGCTGAGGCAGGAGAATCACTTGAACACAGGAGGCAGAGGCTGCAGTGAGCCGAGATCGCGCCACTGCACCCCAGCCTGGGTGACAGAGCAAGACTCGGTCTCAAAAAAAAAAAAAAAAACAACAGGAAGACCCAAAAGTTTTGGGTGTGATCACCTAAAAGGATGAAGCAGTCATGAACTGTGGTGAAAACTGGCTAGAACCATCGGCAGAAGTAGTTTCTTGTTTTGTGGGTGTTTTTCTGGGGTGTTGGGGAGCTTTCTTTAATAGTCATTGTGATCAATATGCTTCTTCCCTACATCTGGCTTCCGAAAGGAAAGATTTTTTTTCCCTCAAAACTCCAGGTTCCCATCTGCCCCTCCACACAGTTCTCCCCCGCAGGGCGCAGGAGTGACTTCTCTCACTCAGGTGGTCTGCTCTTCCACCCAGAAGTTTTATGGGGGCTGCCGGCACCACTGCCACCACCTCCACCACCTGTCTCGACCCATGGGAGAAGGCCTCTGGGTACCCGAGGCTGCCTGTGACTGGCTGGGTACATCCACCTAATCTCAGCCTCATATCAGAAAGCTAATGAAGTCCCACAACTAAGCCGCATTCACCAAGCCTGTATTAGGAGTAAAGGTGATATTCTCATCTCTACCTTCTTTACACTGTGCCTCTCTTAAGTGGTTCCGAAATCTGAAATACAGGGTGCGTTTAAACCCCAATAATAAGCACCTTAGGACATTTAAAAGAACAACTAACGTTTACCCAGAGCTTTTCTAGCTCACTGGAACTTCGTAACACAGTCAGTTAATTAGCAAATGATGCCTAAGCACCTATCATTAAGCACTCAGAGCCGTGCACCACACCAGGCAATGGGGGGCGGTCTGTATCATTAGCACCATTGTACAGTTGGGAAGGCAATCAGAGTCAGGCACTCTGCGGTAGGCCACACCACCAGGACACAGCATGCAAGCGTGCCACCCAAGTCTTCTGACTGTAAAGTCCCTGCTCTTTTTATATTTATGAGCTGGGTGACCTTGGGCAAGTTACTTAACCTCTCTGTGCCTGAGTTTTGTTTTGTTTTGCTCTGAGACGGAGCTTCACTCTTGTCACCCACACTGGAGTGCAACAGCACAATCTCGGCTCACTACAACCTCCTCCTCCTGGGAGTGATTCTCCTGCCTCAGCCTCCTGAGTAGCTGGGATTACAGGCATGCACCATCACACCCGGCTAATCTTTTTGTATTTTAGTAGAGACGGGGTTTCACCATTTCGCCAGGCTAGTCTCAAGCTCTTGACCTCAGATGATCCGCCCACCTCGCCTCGCATAATCCCAAAGTACTGGGATTATGGGCATGAGCCACCACGCCTGGCTGCCGAGTATTATCATCTGTAAAACAGAGATTAGAATAGCACCTACCTTATCACTTTATTGTGAGAGTTAAATAAGCTAAGTGATGCAAATACTTGGAAGAATAGCTGAGGTGGCGAGCACTCGGTGAAACTGTCACCATCATCATCATTCATGCCATGCCAAACTGCAGCTCTAATAGTTAAGATAATAGCTACCATTACTAACCACTTACACTGTGGCAAGAACTGTATACTAAATGCTTTGCACACAACAACTCACTGAAACCTTACAATAATCTTGAGTTTTTGTACCTATTTTACACTCAGGAATCTGATGCTCAGAGAGTAAGGTCAAGTACATTGGCTAGAGCTCACACAACTAAGAGGGATCAAAGCCAGGATTTGAACTCGGGTCTTATGGATTATCTGGCTGAAACATATTTACTGCATCAAGTAAAGCAGTATGTGTGCGTCTAACTTCTATTCAGATGTTAAAAATGCATGCAGAATCAAGGGCATCTCCTTGATAAACAAAGCTCCTTTTGAGACACCTTCGCCCAAAAGTACAAAAGAAGGAAAAAGCTCCACAATTTGTGTTAACTTTATCCACAGTGTGTGATACTAATCATCCCAGACCACATCCTATGCCCAACACAACCTGAAAAGCCACTTCCTCCCCAGAACACATCCCAGAGAGCACAAAAGTCAACATTCAGCTCCGGCTTCTCCGAGAACATCTTGTATATTGACCTGTGCATGCCAGCAAGTAACCGAGCTGGAAAAAACATTCTCCCAAAGCCTGGAAAGGGATCAGAGTGCTTTGGGTTGAAATGCATCGCGTCTTCAACACTGCTTATTACTCCCAGCACTCGCAGAGCTGAGCCAAGCAAGCTAGCAGTGTCCTGCTGGATCCCGAGGTCAGCGACCAAGACCAGAGACAGGCTAGCCCCGTGGCCTTTTCTGGACCCCACTTCAGGGATCTACCTTCCTCACCTGACCCCAAAGCCCCAGAGTGGAATGGGACCCCCATGCCCCTAGAACTGGACAGGGATATCTGTCAGCATGCCTTGGAAACTAGCCTGCCCTGAAGTATGGAACCTAGAGACCCTTCTGAGAATGTGGAGTAGGGGGTGGCACTGCTCTTCACTTGTCAATCATAAGACCAGCCCTCAAGGCTCCCAAGGCCAGAACTTACCAGAAATGTTGTAGAAAGGATGTGACTGTCACACTGGTGGGGGTGGGGAGGAAAGAGGCCAAGAATGAAAATCAAAAGGTTGACTGGATGTTAACCTCAGAGATCTGGCGGGAGATTTGGGGGCTTTCAGACCCCAAGGATTACTGTTGCATCAAAAGTTCCCATGCTTGCAGGCACACAGCCAGGCAAAAATGCAGCCTGCTGCCACCAAAATAATCCATATTCCCTAAATGCATGGTGAGTCCTGGCCACTTTGGAGGGTCATCTCTTGAGGGCTTACCATGTGCCAGGCACCATGCTAGGGGCCGTATTTTTTTTTTAATTAATTTATTTATTTACAGATGGGATCTCACTGTATCACCCAAACTGGAGTGCAGTGGCGCCATCACGGCTCATTGCAGCCTCAACCTCCCTGGCTCAAGCAATCCTCCCACCTTAGCCACCCAACTAGCTGGGACTACAAGCATGCATCACTATGCCTGGCTAATTTTTGCATGTTTTGTAGAGAAAGGGTTTCACCATGTTGCCCAGGCTGGTCTTGAACTCCTGGACTCAAGCAATCCACCTGCCTCACTCTCCCAAAGTGCTGAGATTACAGGCGTGAGCCACCATGCCTGGCTGCTGGCGGCTTTATATACCCTCCTTCAGTTACTTCTTCCAAATGCCCTGTGAGAATGGGGACTGGCCCTTTAAAAAAAAATGAGGAAATTTACACTCAGAGGAGTTAAATAATTTGTTCTGATATAAAACAGACTCCGTGGTAGGGCAGAATTAAAACCTACTCTAACTTACAGCTCATGCTCAACTTGTTTTCATAAAAGGGCATCCACGGGGGCCACACTGTGAGAGGCCTGGCGTACACCAGGGACCATGAGTCAAGGGCAAGACCACAGAGAGGGCAAACAAGCGGTGAAATGAAACGCAACAGGAATCAGAAGATGACGTGCTTCTAACTACGTAGACAAGTCACTTCACCTTTCCAAGTCTCTTTCCTCACCTGAGAGATGCAATCTAAAAGAAGATATCGCAGACAAAGTACTTGGCACATAAGAGGAGCTAAGACGTCATTTCTCTCAATGTGACTTCTTAGAAACATAGACAAGATGACCTCTCCTTCACAGAGTTTCTGTGAGAGCTGAGGGCCTGCAGAGCAGAAACTTCCTGGTAAACTCTAATTTGCTATGTAAGAGGTTGCACAATGGGGCCCCCTGTCCAAGTCCAGCCCCAGACATGTTTTGTTTGGCCATATATATTTTGTGAACTAGGGCCGGGCGCGGTGGCTCATGCCTATAATCCCAGCACTTTGAGAGGCCGAGGTGGGCAAATCACCTGAGGTCAGGAGTTCAAGACCAGCCTGGCCAACATGGTGAAACCCTGTCTCGACTAAAAATACAAAAATTAGCCGGGCATGGTGGCAGGCAACTGTAATCCCAGTTACTAGGGAAGCTGAGCCAGGAGAACTGCTTGAACCTGGGAGGCAGAGGCTGCAGTGAGGTGAGACCATGCCACTGCACTCCAGACTGGATGACAAGAGTGAAACTCCATCTCAAAAAAAAAAAAAAAAGAAGTGAACGAGGTGCCAACATTTAAACAACAGAATATTTCCCATAAGAATATAATTTCCTGGCCAGGCACGGTGGCTCACGCCTGTAATCCCAGCACTTTGGGAAGCCAAGGCAGGCAGATCACGAGGTCAAGAGTTCAACACCAGCCTGGCCAACATGGTGAAACTCTGTCTCTACTAAAAATACAAAAATTATCCGGCGTGGTGGCACACATCTGTAATCCCAGCTGCTTGGGAGGCTGAGGCAGGAGACTTGCTTGAATCCACGAGGCGGAGGTTGCAGTGAGCCAAGATCACACCACTGCACTCCAGCCTGGGCAACAGAGCACGACTGCATCTCAAAAAATATATATAAATATAATATTATATATAAATATAGTATTATATATAATTACATTATAATAATATATAAATATGTAACTATATATTATATAATTATATATTATATTTATATAATTACATATTTATATATTTATATGTTATATATTATTTATATAACATAATATATAGTATATATTTATATAACATATAATATATAGTATATATATTTATATATACTATATATTATATTTGACCTCTCCTTCATAGAGTTTCTGTGAAGTTATATATATTTTATATATATATATATTTCTTGCTTCTGTTGGAGGGGAAAAAAAGAAGATCTGGAAACACAAAGCCACATTCTCACATGATAGTAAGGGCAGGCGATGAGTGGTGGCTACCTTTCGGAGGACATGACCCCTCCAACTCCACACCAGGGTCCCTAGCACGCTTCCCTCATCTCCGTGGCTGCCAGGCCCCTGATGGCTGGTGGCTCACGTACTGCACACTGAGGTGGTGGAAAGGGCGCAGCTGCTCAGCCATTACTAGTTTCTCCATTTCTGATGAGTGTTTATTGCACTGTAAGATTTTTGGTACTACTTCCCTGTTACCCAGGGATGCATGAAGGACACGTATTAATGGCGGTAAGGTAGGGTCAGCCCTCTTGGGCAAAAAAGCTTGACACTCTCCCAACCTCTTCTCTGTACCCTGGGTTTATCTGTCCCATCCTTTGAGATTCAGGTTCCCACTGATTAAGATGCTCCCCTTAAAAGTATCAATGAAGAAACACAGACCCATGAGATCTCTGGCCTCGCCTGGCTTCAGAGGCACCCCCAACCACCCAGAGAGCAAAAGCCTTTGTCAAGCACGGTGGAAATGCCTGCCCTGCTTTCACAGCTCTGGCACTAACCCAAGGCTGGAAATGTTCAGGGCCTGCATTCCACGTTGAGGCAAGGAGTGGGTGAGGCCACCCCTGGGCTCCAGAGGACGTCCAGGATCTCCTGAAGTCCCGGCAGGGAAAATATCTTGATTAACGAGAGAGAGGAAATGCCTGCTGCAAGGGAACCACACTCACACATTTCAAGAGCCTGAAAAGTGTCCATCTATGCTCCCAGCACACACTCACAGTTGAATCACGCCTCTACGACGTTCATAGACCAAACATACACACTGAGCTGGATGTCACTGTAGACGGGCTGGCTCACATCTTTCTAAAAATTCTAAATTTAGCCACATCCTGACGGGATCCAGGGGCAAACCTACAGGCAATTCTAGACACTAGAAAGAAAGCGCAGAACAAGACAAAACTCTGCCCTCAAGAAGCTTAGACGCTTCACCTTCATACTGGGTTAAGCACCATCGCCATCATCATCATCATCGATCCTTACTGTCACTATCATCACTGTTATCAAGGCACTAACGTTCACCAAGTGTTCACTGTGTCCTGGGTTGCATCTCATTCTTGTTACATTCAGATATGACTATCATCTGCCTATGAAACACGAGAAACATGAGGCTTAGCAAAATTAAAGCAATTTGCTCCAAGTCATAGAGGAAGCTAGGATTCAAACCCTGACTCCTGAACTCATGCTCAAAATGCCAGAGAAGCATCATTTTCTGATTTTCAGATGAGGGAACTGAGCCCCAACAAGTTTATGTAATTTGTCTAAAAACTAGGGAGATGTCTCACTCCCAAGCCCACAGGGCTGATGTGAAGAGTAAAGGAGACCAGTTATGCAATGCCCTGAGGTCAATGGCTGGCTTACAGTAAGCAGTCAACTGCTCTTAGTTATCATTCACATAATGATTCTGATGTCCAGATGAGACCCACCCCACCGTGACCTGGAAAACCTCTCGGAACACTAGGAGGAGGTTTTTCCACATCACATTTACAGGATTAGCACAATCAGCAAAAGAATCATTTTCCTATGCCATGGGTGAGGGGGAAAAGCATGATCAAGTGACTTCCTCTAAATAAAAAACAGAAAACACGGCCAGGCACAATGGCTCACGCCTGTAATGCCAGCACTTTGGCAGGCGGAGGCAGGCAGATCACTTGGGTCCAGGAGTTCGACACCAGCCTGAGTAGCGTGGCAAAACCCTGTCTTTACCAAAAATACAAAAATTAGCCAGGTGTGGTGGTGCACACCCGTAATCTCAGCTACTCGGGAGGCTGTGGCAGGAGGATCGCTTGAACCCGGGAGATACAGGTTGCAGTGAGCCAAGATCGTACCAGCGGACTCCAGTCTAGGTGACAGAGTGAGACCCTGGCTTTTGGGGGGGGAAAAAAAAAAGCATCCTGGCCTAAGTCAAATGCAAGAGTCTTCCAGCTCAAGTCTGGATCCCAGCTGCCCATCACACAGCCCTGGTGCTGTGAATCAGTGTACACACGCATGCACACGCCCACCACAACCACCCACACACACACAACGTCCCAAGCAGCAGAGCAACACTGCAGTCACAACCCTTTATGAAAGTAAGACAACAAAATGCCCAATAAGAGAATAAATAAAATGTGTTACAACAGATGCTGGAATGTCATGCCGCTGCTAAATGTGGTGCTTTAAAAGGACAATTATCAACATGAGAAGGCACTCACAATAAGACATCAAGGCAAACAAGATACAAAAAAAAAAATGATATATGTATTCTGGGGCATAAAATCATAAGGAAATACAGCAAAATGTTAACAACATTGATACCCAGACAGCAGACTAAGGGATTTCTTTTTCTTTGGTGTGCCTTCCTTCATTTCCCCAGTTCTTTTTCTACAATGATCAATGTAAGGCAGGAGAGCTTTGTGGGCAAGTGCAGGTTAAAATCCCAGCTCTACCACTCACCTGCCAGGTGACCCTGAGTTAATGACGCCACTCATAACAGCAAAAACTCTGGACGACATTATTACCTTTACAATGGAGGAAGAGTTAAACCCTGGGAATAAAAATAATGGATACTATGGGATAGAAAGATGTCATCAGTTGGCTGGGCGCGGTGGCTCATGCCTGTAATCCCAGCACTTTGGGAGGCCAAGGCCAGCAGATAACAAGGTCAGGAATTCGACATCAGCCTAACCAACATGGTGAAACCCCGTCTTCACTAAAAAAAAAAAATACAAAAATTAGCCTAGCGTGGTGGTGCACGCCTGTAATCCCACCTACACAGGAAGCTGAGGCAGGAGAATCGCTTGAACCCGGGGGGCGGAGGTTACAGTGAGCTGAGATCACATCATTGCACTCCAACCTGGGTGGCAGAGCGAGACTCCACCTCAAAAAAAAAGTCATCAGTTAACTGGCTATCACCTTCAAAAAGTACTATATTAGTCCTAACTGGAGGACAGAAATATTCACCAGACGCCTTGGTAAAACTGCTGTTAGGGTTACCAAAACTGGCAAGTGAGCTATTTCCTAGAAACCAGCCACTCCCATGAGATGTATAAAACATAAGACCACTAGGACACCCCGCCTCAAAGGCTGCCTGCTACAGAAAGGGGCACAGTGCACCTCGGCTCAGATATGTGTTGCTAAAAAAGTGTGCCTAAAGGGGTGTTGTAAATTGAACCCAATTCGTGACATTACAAGAGGGAGCTCTGTTTTACAGAATCTATGCAACAGAGTTATCTAATTTTATCATCAGAAAAAAAAATTCCCTAAATTTGCTGTTCTATTTGAAGTTTTTTTATAAATTGGATTTTCTAAGTATAAGACATCTCAGCAAACCGCATGCTCCAATGTTCAATGAACTCTCCAAATAAAGGCTCAGGGGCTTCGAATACAGTAAGCACTTAAGCGTTGAGGAACAAATGTGTGAAGAAATGTGTGAACAGGAACTATACATATCAAATTGAGGAAATCACAGTTACATGTCATCATACCTTGACCAAACCCAGAGAATGTACAATGCTATGCATGAATCCTAACAGAAACTACAGACTTTGTGTGATAGTGATGTGTCGATGTACGTTCATTGATTGTACCACTCTGGTGGGAGTGTTGCTAACGGGGGAGGCTGTGCATATGTGGGGGCCAGGGGATATGGGATATCTCTGCATCTTCCGCTCAATTTTGCTGCGAACCTAGAACAGCTCTAAATATAAAATTTATTTTAAGAAAGAAAAAAAAATCACATTTGACAAAACGTGACAGGTTTACTAGTCCTGTTATAAAAACAAACTCAGAGAGTCTGTGTGCATACACCAGAAAACACGCGTTCTCAAACCATCTGACTGAAGAGGCTATGAAACCTGAAAGGCAGGTTCATCCACAGCTTTACGGAAAGCACAGGAATGTTCTGCTGACTATATATTCTCCACGTGTCTGTCAGCAGACTCAAAAGAGGCCCTTCTAGTTTTCACCTGGTTCTTTTTAATAGAAAATGCTTTTATCCACAAAATTTCAATAAATCTAAGACTATGATTTTTCCCCCAAGTTTCCATTGCAGAAAGAAAATATTTTAAGGGAGTTTCATATAGGAGGGCTCCAAGAGGCCTGCAATGTAATTTAATTTTCATGATGAAAGGTTACCCCACATTAAGCCCATTGTCAATCTGTCTGCCCACACAGAAGGCTGCAGTTAAAGCAGCAGGGTGCTCCAGGTTTTCTAAGATAGTACCAATTTTTTTTTTTTTTTTTTTTGAGACAGAGTTTCACTCTTGTCGCCCAGGCTGGAGTGCAATGGTGCGATCTCAGCTCACTGCAATCTCCACCTCCTGGGTTCAAGCGATTCTCCTGCCTCAGCCTCCCAAGTAGATGGAATTACAAAAGTGCACCACCACACCCAGCTAATTTTTGTGAGGTTTTTTGTTTTGTTTTGTTTTGTTTTTGTTTTTAGTAGAGACGTGGTTTCACCATGTTGGCCAGGCTGGTCTCGAACTCCTGACCTCAGGTAATCTGCCCGCCTCGGCCTCACAAAGTGCTGGGATTACAGGCATGAGCCACTGTGCCCAGCCGACAGTACCAATTCTAAATGTTCCACCTTTCTCCATCTCCATGTACATCCCGGCTTAGGGTTTGAAACGGTTGCCATGACTCAGTGGTTCTCAATTAGGCAAAATTTTGTCCCCCAGGGGACACGTGGCAATGTCAGCAGACATTTTGGCTGTCACAACTGAGCAGAGAGTTGGGAGGGGGGTGCTACTGGCAGCCAGTAGACAGAGGCCAAGTACGCTCCAAACATCCTGCAATGCACAGGACAGCACTCACAACAAAGAATCATCAGGCTCCAAACATCAATAGTGCCGAGGCTGAGAAACTTTACCAGAACCTGGAAGCTTACTAGTGGGAAAGCTAAGGGAGCTTTAGAACCACCCTGCTCAAGACTATAAGTGAAGGTTTATTCCAAGCAGCAACTGTGCTCTCTGGGTGCCACACAGCGCTCCAGCATTGGATAAAGTGACTGACTTTATCCAAACCTTAGATAGGCGTCAGCTGTACAGTGAGGATAACAGAAAAATCTGCCTTCCAAGACTGTGAAAGTGATGTGAGATTCTGTACATAAAGTATTTATTTTTATGTTTATTTCTGATTTTATTTTTATTTTTGAGACAGAGTCTCGCTCTGTCACCCAGGCTGGAGTGCAGTGGCACAATCTCGGCTCACTGCAATCTCTGCCTCCCAGGTTCAGGAGATTCTCCTGCCTCCGCCTCCCTAGTAGCTGGGAATACAGGCACGCGCCATCACAGCCGGTTAATTTTTGTATTTTTGTATTTTTGTATTTTTGTATTTTTTGTATTTTTAGAGAGACGGGGTTTCGCCGTGTTGGCCAGGCTGGTGTCAAACTCCTGGGCTCAAGTGATCTGCCCACCTCAGCCTCCCAAAGTGCTGGGATTACAGGCAGGAGCCACGGCGCCCGGCCCATAATGTGTTTGGAGTGCTCCAGTGGCCAGCACACTGCAAACACAAAATGCATGAAAAACAAACAGCCAACTGAAATGCCTTCCGCACTGCAGCAATTGTCACAGCCGTAAACTATGCAGCGGCAGGCCTGAAGAAGCACCCAGCAGGGAGACGGGTCTTCCCAGCAGCGGGGCACAGCCACTTAGGAGGCAAGGAGAGCTGAGGCAGATCAGGTTCTGTGAGAAGGGGCATCAACAACTGAGCAGAGCTGCTTGGGGTTACCTGTACCCCCAAAGATGTCCTGGATGAATGCAATGACCTCCCACGCAAAGGCAAGTGAAGGAGGGGCCCAGGTATCAGAGACTCTCGTGCAGCATTTGGTGGGAGGAGGGCAAACACCATCAAAGAAAAGGATTCGAAACAGCAGCAGACTAAACTGCAACCCCTTCCAATGTGTCCTTTAAATAACATGGACAACAACAACTGAAAATGCAGTGTTCAGGGGCCTCAAACAGGCTCCCAAAATGCCCCCCAAAGCCATTAATGACCAGAACCCAATAAAGTTACTAATAACCAATCTGGGAAGTACACAGCCCTCACAAAAGCCCCACAAGAGGTGAAGGCTGCATGTGCAGTGAAACTTCTGTTTCCAAACAGAACCACCTGGCATCTGCCCCAGGCCACATCAGCCCCACCCCCCCCCCCGATCCCATGCCACACTCATGCTCACAAGGAACAGGAGGTCACCAGTGGCTCAACTTGAAATTTCCAGACTTCTGTTTTCTAAAACTTTGAGCAGGGTTTAAAAATTACCAGAGATTAGCCTGGGTGACATGGCAAAACCCTGTCTCCACCAAAAAGTGCAAAAATTAGCCAGGCATGGTGGCACGCGCCTGTAGTCACAGCTACTTGGGGGGCTGAGGAAGAAAGATCGCTTGAACCCAGGAGGCAGAGGTTGCAGTGAGCTGAGATCCCGCCACTGCACTGCAGCTTGGGCAACAAAGTAAGACCCTGTCTCAAAAAAAAAAAAAAAAGAAAAGAAAAAAAATTACCATAGGTTAATATTGACAACAAATTTGAGAGGTTTATTTTAAAAAGCTTTTCACCCCAACCCTAACCAGGAGACCCCTGCAGCAGGCAGAGATCCTCACTCTGACCTTTAGACCAAGACAACTCACACTTCTCAGTCCAAATTACAACAGACACAGGACTTCACCTTTACTTCTTAGCAGCTCTCAACTTTTTAAAAAATGTGTTCAAGAGTTCACCAAAAAGTTAACAAAAGGATTGATAATTCTTCTGCAAACTGCTAATTTTTAAACAATTTTTATGTAGGGCCTGGCACTGTGGCTCACACCTGTAATCCCAGCACTTTGGGAGGCCAAGGCAGGTGGATCACCTGAGGTCAGGAGTTCAAGACCAGCCTGGCCAACATGGTGAAACCCCGTCTCTGGTAAAAATACAAAAATTAGCCAGGCATGGTGGTGCACACCTGTAATCCCAGCTACTCAGGAGGCTGAGGCAGGAGAATCATTTGAACCCAGGAGGCGGAGGTTGCAGTAAGCCGAGATCATGCCATTGCACTCCAGCCTGGGTGACAGAACAAGACTCTGTCTTGAAAAAAAAAAAAAAGGCCGGGCGCGGTGGCTCAAGCCTGTAATCCCAGCACTTTGGGAGGCCGAGACGGGCGGATCACAAGGTCAGGAGATCAAGACCATCCTGGCTAACACGGTGAAACCCCGTCTCTACTAAAACATAGAAAAAACTAGCCGGTGAGGTGGTGGGCACCTGTAGTCCCAGCTACTCGGGAGGCTGAGGCAGGAGAATGGTGGGAACCCGGGAGGCGGAGCTTGCAGTGAGCTGAGATCGCGCCACTGCACTCCAACCTGGGCGACAGAGCGAAACTCCGTCTCAAAAAAAGAAAAAAAAAAAAGAAAAAAAAAATTATGTAAACATATTATTCATAGAAAGGCAGCATAGGACAGAACTCAACCTAGGGTCTGTTCAAATTCAGGTCCTCTTCTGTGCAACCTGGGATAAGTTACCTAGCCTCTCTGAGCCTAAGTTTACATATAAGTAAACTGTAATAATTCACATAGAGTAGCGGGGAAGCACAGGGGAAAATGTAGTAACATGGTGCAATATAAAGCATTTGAGTAAAATGAGCTAAAATCCTAATTCTCTCTCCAGTCCCCAAACCCTAATCATCACCCTCTCCCCACAACACCACAAAAGAAACCATAATAAGGGATCTTTATCCCCAGACTCTCAACTCTATGAGAACAGGGAACTTGTCAGTCTCATCTACCAAAGCCAAGCTGAGGCCAGGGCCCAGCACAGAGTAGACACCTAATAACTACTGTTGAATGAATAAATGAATAACAGCAACCCTTAGCAAAGAGCTCTTAGTCTCCATTTCCTTACCTACAAGACAGAAATATTACCCCGTTGTACCACTGTGAAGATTAAATGAACTAACTTGGCTGGGCATGGTGGCTCATACCTGTAATCCCAGCACTTTGCGAGGTGATTTGGAGACAAGAGGATCTCTTGAGGCCGGGAGTTCAAGACCAGCAAGGGCAACATGGCAAAACCCCATCTCTACTAAAAATACAAAAAATTAGCCAGGCACAGTGGTACACAGCTGTAGTCCCAGCTACTCAGGAGGCTCAGGTGGGAGAGTCACCTGAGCCTGGGAAGTGAAGGCTACGGTGACCCGTGATTGCACAACTGTACTCCACCCTGGGCCACGGGAGTGAGATCCTGTCTCAAAATAAATAAATGAGCTAATGTATGGAACTGTGCCCAGGGCCTCAACCTAGGTGCTCTATAAGGTAGCAATTCACCCCTTATAAGGCACAGATGAGATCACAAACAGAAGAAAACTCTGAAATGGTTGTTCAATGGTTGAACATGATCAGGAGGTATTTTCATTTTGTCCTCCACTCACAGGAACATATGTAGAACCAAACTTGTTAAGTACCAGGTGGCCAGGCCCTCACCCCTCCGGCAGGCAGCAGGGCAGGGCTGCAGCCTGCAGAAGTCAAACTATGAGGCCAAACAACCGGGCCACAACCACCTGCCCTGACCCAGGAAGGGTCTGGGAAGCCTACTCCACACTCACTGCAGCAGAACTTCTCTACTCAAATACCGCACCAGTTCCCTTCCACCCGTCACTGCCCAGATAGCCACGAGGGGCTCAAAACCACAGGTGGGCAGAGAAAAGGGAGGCAGAGAGAAGGGCAGAAAACCAAACTCTGGAAAGACAAACCCTTGATATCTGCAAGAGTCTGGAGCAAATGGTTTCCATTTATTACATGGACAAAGAGACACTCCCACCATCCTGAACTGAGACGTTCTCCCACTCAGTTCCATGTGGCAGGAACCAAAGCGGCTTCAATCTCGAAGGATGTCTCTGATCACTCTCGGGGCCACCCATAGTCCATATTCATAGTCCAGGGACACCCAATCGGATCAGGGCAGACAAAGCCCTGCAGTGAAGGAGGAGGTTCAAGCCCAGCTCCGCCTCTGCTCACCTGGGGGCACCAGGTGCTTCCCAAAACCTGTCTGGGATCTACTCTCCCAGTGAGGAGATAAAATAAAGAGGTTCTAAGGAGTCCCTTCCAAGGTCTATCTGCATCAGAAGCAAGTCCCAAATGCAGGCCTCGAATTAACACACGGAGCCTAAAGTTGTCTAATTCTCCAATCCCAAATCCCATAACTCCGGGGGGAAAAGAGGAACGGAATGGGTATCCCAAAGGTGCTGCTCAAAACCTGATCCTACTGCTGCAATAAGAAGTGTTACCCAGAGAGAAGAAAAAAGGGAGTTGCAAAGAGAGGAACGAAACTGTGGAAGGTACTGAGCAAGTGAAAGAGGTCATCCCCAACACCAATATTCTTTCATTCACTCAGTAAACACTCATGAAGAACCTGCGACAGCCAGATGCTGTCAGCGGCTTGGCACACAGCAGTGAACAAGACCAACGCCAACTGTGAAGGCTTCGACTCTGTCTGCGGTCACTGCTAAGTCCATTCACCCCTTCCTTCCCCTTCAGCTTTGGTCACTTGACTTGGCCTGCATCCTCTCTCTGGCTTTAACAGAGTAGTGGGACGAATACCAGTCTTGGAAGAGTAGCTGCGGTCCAACTACCTTACAATCTGAAACAAATCTCCATTTTCTCGTGTATGAAATGGAGTATACAGGCCGGGCGCGGTGGCTCAAGCCTGTAATCCCAGCACTTTGGGAGGCTGAGACGGGCGGATCACAAGGTCAGGAGATCGAGACCATCCTGGCTAACATGGTGAAACCCCGTCTCTACTAAAAATACAAAAAAACTAGCCGGGCGAGGTGGCGGGCGCCTGTAGTCCCAGCTACTCGGGAGGCTGAGGCAGGAGAATGGCGTAAACCCGGGAGGCGGAGCTTGCAGTGAGCTGAGATCCGGCCACTGCACTCCAGCCTGGGCGACAGAGCGAGACTCCGTCTCAAAAAAAAAAAAAGAAATGGAGTATACAGAAGCACCTGAGCCTGCCTGTCTATCTTACTTGTCTCTTGCAAAAACCCAAAACCCAGTTGTTACATATGAAGTTAAGCAAATGAGTTAGTTATTCCCTCATCCAACCTCACTAGCCAGCCAACCAGCTTCGGAGATCCCTTAGCGTCCTGCTGAAAATCACATGCAACAACCACCCTAGCCCCAGCCAGGTTCCAGGGTGATCCAATTCCTCTTAGGCCCTCGCCACCTGCCAGGCCTGACCTCAGAGCAGCTGTGAAGCTGCCCAACCATACAGTAGCCCTCATGAGGTTACACTTCCCACCCCCGAGACGGGACCCACTGAGGCAGTCAACCCTATGTCCAGCTGGGTGAGGAATGAGTTCAACCGCACGAAGCACACACGCCTCAAAACAAACACAAGTGAAAAACCCAATGGGAGACCTCACTATCCCAGAGACGGCTGTGTGGGCCAAAGGCCAAAGCCCCCACAGCCCTGAGCATCAGAGGTTCCTCATGTCTTTCGCACGTGCCCAGTCCCTCCTGCAGGAGGAAAAATGCCCAGAGCCTCCTGAGCAAGCTGACCACCCAGTTTCGGAACATCCTAGAGTGCCAAAGCAACAGTGAAGGATTATGCCTCCCTTCAGAGGGAGGCGAGAGGGCTGCACACTAAGGACGTCAAAGGTTCCTCCAGCAGCAGCCTGTGTGGTTTCAAAGCCAATTAGAAGCTGTAAGATAGAGAGTCACTGGCTGCTGGCTCCCTTTAAACCCCGGCTTCTCCCACCTGTAGAATGGTTTTGAGAAAGAAGTACAATGCCGGGCACAGGGCATGCGTTCAGTAAATAGAGCCATTAGCCCACCATGGCTGGGCCCCTTCAGAGACCCCCACCCCACAGACCCCTCCCCAAGGATCCCATCGTCCATTTCACTGGACCTTGCCATTTTGAGACATCTCTCTGGGGGTGGGGGAGACTCAGGGTGGAGAAGGAACCAAAAACTCAAGAGAGGAAAAAAAGAATTATTCAACCATTTCCTTCCCTCTTCTGCTTTGACCGTCTGCTGTCTTATACAGGTGGCACTTGTTCTAGTCAACTGAACACTGAACTTCTCCTCCAGACAAAAAACCACTGCTTTCCCCTCACTCACTGATGCTCAGCTCCCACAGCCCTCTAGCCAAGAGGTTGCTGGTCTTGCTCTACCCGGGTCTTCCTGCCTGAGGAGCATGGTTCTGTTCCTCCAGAAACGAAAAAGACAAAACTAGGAGCCAGGCAAGGTGGCTCCTGCCTGTAATCCCAGCTTCTCAGGGGGTTGAAATGGGAGGATGGCTTGTGCCCTGTTCGAAGCTGCAGTGAGCTATGATCATGGCACTGCACTCCAGCCTGGGCAACACAGCAAGATCTTGTCTCTCCTTAAAAATAAAAATAAAATATCTGACTAAATGTGACTCCATTTATAAATATGGAGCTAAAAGAGAAAGTTCCACCCAAAAGGAAAGTGATCAAAGATTGTGAAAACCATGGTCTACACTTGCAGCAGGCTCCAGATCTCACAGGTCAATGCCCACTCTGTGGGAGTTTATTTTCTTTCTCATAAAGCAGGCTACCAGCTACGATTCTATACTTTTCTAGGACTTTTCATATGATCAGAATCACAAATCAAAAGAAAACCTTTTATCAGACTTGAGCCTGATTCCAGGACTGGAAAATATGGTTATCTATGTTTCTTTGGGTCTTACGTTTCAGGAAGTCCTGTTCTACTCTGTACAACAGCTTCCTAATCAATCATTCTTCCTTCCCAGCTCCAACCCCAGCTCTCTCTCTCCTTCTCTCTCTCTCTCTCTCTCCCCCCCTCCCTCTCCCTTTCTCTCTCTCTCTCTCCCCTCTCCCTCTCCCTTTCTTTCTCTCTCTCTCTCTCTCTCTCTCTCTCATACACACATACACACACATATACACACACACAGGCAAAAGAGAGTCAGAACCCAGGGCCATAGATTTATCCTTGTAAATGTCTCCAATGTTCTAAACCGCTGTACTCCAATACTGAATACCCACCCCTCTAGCTTCAGGACACAGCACTGTTTTGGTTCAGAAGAGCGGAGGGGAGGAAGGGATTTCCAATCATTGGCAGAACATCAATTTCTAGTAAATTTGCTAAAATTAGTCATGTAATTAATCATGTAACTCAAAATATAATTTTCCAAACTCAAAAGACAGAAGGGAAAGAAAGAGAAAATACAAGACATGCTTTCCTTGTCACACAGGAGCACCAGAAAAGCTTTACCTGGATTGCCCCAAAATGAAAAAGCCCATTGGTTCAAACATTAGAAAAATACACCACGTGCTGGCCCCAGTGGAGCAACAATTCAGGACACAGAGTGTTCTATTCATGAGCAAAACGTAAGCGAAATGTTTTCTTTGACTATTCAGAGCCTCAGTCATGTCCTACTGGGCAAATAAAATTCATATGACCAAAAAGACACTGAAGACGTAACTCCTCATTACTGCAACACCCTATCCAGGGGTCCTGTGTCCTTCACAAAAGGTGAACTCAGTCTCACAGGGATATCAGATTCTGAACTATTCAAAGAGATTGTATCTTTATTGATTCAATAAACAAGTACACCTTGGCCTTCGTGGAAATGCAAACTATTTGAAAAGGAAAAGCCTTTCTCTCTCTCTCTCGCCCTCTCTCAAGAGTTGGACAACTGGGAACCTTCCAGGGCCCAAGCACCTAAAATTCTGTTTAAAATATTGTCAGGCTGGGTGTGGTGGCTCATGCCTGTAATCCCAACACTTTGAGAGGCTGAGTCAGGCCAATCGCTTGAGCTCAAGAATTTGAGACCACAGCAAAACCCCATCTCTACAAAAAATACAAAAATTAGCCAGGTGTGGTGGCATGTGCCTGTGGTCCCATCTACTCAGGAGGCTGAGGTGGGAGGATCGCTAGAACCCAGGAGGTTGAGGCTGCAGTGAGCCATGGTTGCACCACTGCACTCCAGCCTGGGTGACAAAGCGAGACCCTGACTCAAAAAATATTAATTAAAACAAAATAAAAGACTGTCATATTTCCCTGAGTCTCAGGGATAAAGCCTTTCAGCTTGAAATCCTAAAAGTGCCTCCTAATGCTCAGAAGCCACAGTCAACTCTGGTGAAACTTCTCATCTGAGACACAAAGAGAAGCAGGGCCCTGGTTTCTTTATTTTTGTGATGAAGTTTGTAATAACGCTACATGTCTGGGAGTTCTACATGGGTTAACAATAAATAAACTGTGTAACATACATGGAATGCATGCACACAGTAGGCCTTCAATGAGTAGCAGTGTGTATGAGAGTTATTAGTCAAACCCGGAAATGGTCAAGGAACAGAAACGCTCAGCCTTCCATCTCCCTGCATTTTCACACGAATCCTTCACTCCACACACAGCACCTGAGCCCCTACTGGGCACTAAGCACTGAGCTGGGAGGTACAGAAATGAAGAACGCGTGATGCCTGCCCTCAAGAGATGAATGATCAGCCGGGCGCGG
This sequence comes from Macaca thibetana thibetana, assembly GCF_024542745.1. Lineage (NCBI taxonomy): Eukaryota > Metazoa > Chordata > Mammalia > Primates > Cercopithecidae > Macaca > Macaca thibetana. The sequence goes on from NC_065591.1 coordinate 17,458,080, forward strand.
TGGTTCAAGCCTGTAATCCCAGCACTTTGGGAGGCCGAGACGGGCGGATCACGAGGTCAGGAGATCGAGACCATCCCGGCTGACACGGTGAAACCCCGTCTCTACTAAAAAACACAAAAAACTAGCCGGGCGAGGTGGCGGGCGCCTGTAGTACCAGTTACTCGGGAGGCTGAGGCAGGAGAATGGTGTAAACCCCGGAGGTGGAGCTTGCAGTGAGCTAAGATCTGGCCACTGCACCCCAGCCTGGGCGACAGAGCGAGACTCCGTCTCAAAAAAAAAAAAAAAAAAAAAAAAAGAGATGAATGATCAAGTTGAGGGGGAGACGGAGATAAAACCCAGCACAGTGAGCTCAGTGACACAGAAAAGAGGATGGACTCGGGGTGGACTGGACTGGCACAAATTTCCAAAAGTGGCCAACGGGAACTAGCCAGGTGGAAGAGGAGCAGGAGGGTGACACAGACGGAGGGTGCACCCAGCCTAAAAGGTCCATAAAAGGGCAGTGCACATGTACAGGACAACCTGGAGATCTCCATGGCTGCAGTGAACAGAAGAAAAGAACGTAAGAGGGCGTGGTGGCTCACACCTGTAATCTCAACATTTTGGGAGGTCGAGGCAGGCAGATCACTTGAGGTCAAGAGTTCGAGACCAGGCTGGCCGATATGGTGAAATTCCATCTCTACTCAAATTACAAAAACTAGCCGGGCATGGTGGCAGGTGCCTGTAATCCCAGCTACTTAGGAGGCTGAGGCAGCAGAACTGTTTGAACCCAGGAGGCGGAGGTTGCAGTAAGCCGAGATTGCACCATCGCATTCCAGCCTGGGAAGACTCCATCTCAACATCTCAAAAAAAAAAAAAAAAAAAAGTAAGTAAGAAAGACAAGCTGGAGAGGTGAGCAGCCACCTATCCTATCACCCTGAGGGCAACAAGGAGCCAAAAAATAATTTTCGACAGTGGAATGGCACAACCAGATCTGCACTTTGGAAACAACTCTGTTTAGTGGCAGTGGTATGGAAAATAAATTTGTGGAGGCTGCAAAAAAGCAAAGATGAGCAAAACATATGGAATCCCTGTCAAAGCTGTGTACATAAGGAGACTAGCCAAATTTGGGTTCTGCGGAAAGAATTTCTTTTACTCCTGGTAAATGTTTACATCTCACTCACTAGGTGCACAAAGCACGTGCGCGCGCACAGCATCCTGCGGGGCCCTGTGATGGAGTTCCTGGTGCTGTGTTGTTTAGCAAAGCCTGTGCTATCTGGGAGCTTCGGTGAGAAGTAACACCTACCTGCAGTTTGTCTCCAAAGAAAACAAATCTTGAGACTTGGAACTCAGAGGCGCTTGGGGACAGGATGCATTGGTGATGTCAAGAAAGGGCAAAAGCGGCCGGGCGGGATGGCTCACCCCTGTAATCCCAGCACTCTGGGAGGCCAAAGCGGGCAAATCACTTGAGATCAGGAGTTCGAGACCAGCCTGCCCAACATGGTGAAACCATATCTCTAATAAAATGCAAAAATTAGCCAGGCATGGTGGTGCACGCCTGTATTCCCAGCTACTCGGGAGTCTGAGGCAGGAGAATCGCTTGAACCCGCGGGGTGGAGGTTGCAGTGATCCAAGATCACGCCACTGCACTACAGCCTGGATGACAATAGCAAAACTCTGTCTCAAAAAAAAAAAAAAAAAGGAAAGGGCAAAAGGGAGACTGGGGGGACACTTACCTATTACTGTCAAACTTAACAGTGGGAGCCCTAAAGCCTCAGCCAGTGTCTCAATAAAACTTCAAAACTAAGAAGGGTGAGGGGAGAGACAGAATTAAGACACCTTAGCCACAGTGAAACCCACAGAGACCATGTCCAGCAGAGAGAAAGAAATGATGGTATTCAGAAAGAAAAAAGAGACAGGAAAGGAGCAGGGAAGATTCAGGATCAATTCAATAAGTCAATAAAGGCCACACACATGTGCATACAGACACACTATAGTGTTCAATAAAGGCCACACATATGCATACACACACACCATAGTGTTCAATAAAGGCCACACACATGTGCACACACACACACCATAGTGTTCAATAAAGGCCACACATATGCATACACACACACCATAGTGTTCAGTAAAGGCCACACACATGTGCATACACACACACACACCACACTGTTGTATTTGACAAAGTTATATGGTATATGAACTGCAGAACAAGACACACTAAATGTAATCCCCAGCACTGCCATTTACTATACGACTTTGTTTAGGCCAGTTTGTTGGTTTTTTTAACCTCTCTAAGCAGGTTTTGTCACTGCCTGAACAACAAAACCCTATCTCATGGGTAGATGTAAGGATTAGAGAACTAGTGTGCGTAAAGCAGTTAGCACTGTAGCAAGTGCTCAGAAAACTGAGGGCTGTTACCAGTAGTCCTTGGTGTTTTTTTTTTGTTTGTTTGTTTGTTTGTTTTTTTTTTGAGACAGAATCTCGCTCTGTCACCCAGGCTGGAGTGCAGTGGTATGATCTCAGCTTGCTGCACTCTCTGCCTCCCAGGTTCAGGCAATTCTTCTGCCTCAGTCTCCCAAGTAGCTGGAACTACAGGCGCCTGCCACCATGCCCGGCTAATTTTTGTATTTTTAGTAGAGACACAGTTTCACCATGTTGACCAGGCTGGTCTCAAACTCCTGACCTCAAGTGATCCACCTGCCCTGGCTTCCCAAAGTGCTGGGATTACAAGCATGAGCCATGAGCCACCACACCTGGCCATTTTTTTTTTTTTTAAGTGTAAAGTGATAGCAAGTTTATTAGGAAAGTAAAGGGATAAAGAATGGCTACTCCACCAGGCGCGGTGGGTGACACCCATAATCCCAACACTTTGGGAGGCCGAGGCAGGTGGATCGAGAGGTCAGGAGTTGGAGAACAGCCTGGCCAATATGGTGAAGCCCTGTCTCTACTAAAAATACAAAAATTAGCCAGGCATGGTGGCGTGCGCCTGTAGTCCCAGCTACTCGGGAGGCTGAGGCAGAAGAATCACTTGAATCTGGGAGGCGGAGGCTGCAGTGGGCCGAGATCATGCTACTGCACTCCAGCCTGGGTGACAGAGAGAGACTCCGTCTCAACAAAAAAAAAACAAGAATGGCTACTCCATGGGCAAAGCTGCCTATTTTCAGTAGTCATAGATGAAGCCATCATGTAACTGATCAGAAAAAAAAACTTTGAAGTAAGGCTGTCCTCCCCATTGATGCTGAATGGAGGGAAACGCAGATTCTGTGTCTCCTGCAGTAACCTGAGGTCAGCATAGAAATTGCTAAGGGGAACAACTTCATTGCCAACACTCTTGACAGGAACTCTCACCACTGGAAGTATTAAGTTACACCATGAACACTTGTTCACCAAGCATTTACTGGGCACTTACGACATGCAATGCAATGTGAGAGCCTACACTGCAGGAATGGCAGCCCAAGACCAGCTCGTCTTCAAGTAGATGAATCAAAAGACATGTACACAAATAACTGTAATACCAGATAGAAAGCGCTTCACACAACAGACACAGAGAGCAGCAGACCAAGAGGCCAAACCATACAGAGTATATAAAATGATAAAGCAAAGAAGGATGATCTGAACTGAGCCTTGAAAACTGGATGGAATTTAGCAATGTTGACGAAAGAGAAAGTCACACCAAGGAGATAAGGGCACATGTGGACTCACGGAGGCCAGAAAAAATAGGGAGTGAAAAGGAGATGGCAGGTATGGGGTCAGCCTGTATAGGGCTGAACAACTAGGTGTGTGGAATTTATTTTTTTTTGAGACAGAGTTTTGCTCTTTTTGCCCAGGCTGGAGTGCAATGGCGCGATCTCGGCTCACTGACCCCCGGATTTAAGCGATTCTCCTGCCTCAGCCTCCTGAGTAGCTGGGATTACAGATGCCCATCACCACATCCAGCTAATTTTTTGTATTTTTATTAGAGACAAGGTTTCACCATGTTGGCCAGGTTGGTCTCGAACTCCTGGCCTCAAGTGATCCGCCCACCTTGGCCTCCCAAAACGCTGGGATTACAAGCGTGAGCCACCGCGCCTGGCCGTGTGTGGACTTTAATTCTAGCTCAGCAACATTCCATATGCTGCTTATTCCACAGGATTCTCAGTAGGTATTCTGTGGGACACACTGGCTTCCAGACAGACTCAAACAGGCTTCCTGACCGCGGCATTTCTCTGAGCCTTCAAATGCTGTAAGCACTTTGGGAATCTCATTATGAGGCTTTTACCCAGTTGGACTGACCAAGGACCACCCCCCACCCACCTCCTATTAAATCCTGGTTCTGAGAGAATACAGAATTTGGAAAAGACTCTTGTGTCAATCAGAGTTCTGCTTCAGAAAGTCTCTTATATATCATAGATATAGAAAATACGTTACTATACTGACTAAAGCTGCTAACTGATATTTCCAAATAGGAACTCTGAGGCACTCTACAAAAGTTCTGAATCAGGTGGATTAAGTTACACTCAATAGGGCCTCCAAACTATATTTTACGCTTTCAAGCGTGATTTTCTTCAACAGTGTGATATTGTTTAACATGTGATATTTGCATGTGCAAAATATATGACAACCTGTGCTCACGTCAGGTAAAGCAGATAACTCTGATACAAGCTGACTTACCTGGTGCTGCCCCAGGGAATGGTTACCCACTGCCAAGTTAAAAAAAAGAAAAAGCAGAAATACAATTCTGGAGCAAACCACCCTAGACTGCCCAGGTGAGAAGCAGCTCACCAGTGTGGAGCAGTATCTGCCTGGTTTCTCTGGGAGAGTTCTAGAATTCTGCCAGGTAAAAAAGACAGGAGAAAGCACATCAGTAGAAAGAGTGCTGGATTTGAAGGCAGACAGATCTGGCTTTAAATCCTTACTTTCTCTTAAGCTCATATTCTCAGTGAACTCATTTCTAGGAATCTCTCCTAGACTCATTGCCAATATACATGACTTACAACAGCAAAAGAAAAAACTAGGATTCAACCTAAACATCCCAAAATGGTGAAGTAATAATATGTAGATATAAGGCCACCACTAAAAATCACTTTTCAAAAATGTTTAAATAATATTAACAATTACATTTACAACCCATGTAACACTGAAAGGGATAAAAAAATATATATATGTGACTTTAGACCTGATACGAGTGACATGAAATTTACAGAAAAAGAAATGAGAGAAAGGAATGCAAGAAGGTAACAGTCAGGAGCGAACCAAAAAGAGCAGAGCACTGGAAACTGCAATGAAAACAAAGCTGAGAAGTCAATGGCAGGCAACCCGAGACGGCCTGCCTCGGCTCTGGGACACGCTCCCTTGGAGGCTGTGCTGGGAATGCCAAGAAGGGGCAGAACAGAGATAGACTCTTCTATCTGTTTCTGCCGAGATATAGGTCAGTGTGTCATTTCTTCAAAGAGGTGAGTCAGGAGCAGAGGAGACAAGAATTCAAAGGCAGAAGAGACAAGAGCTAAATTAAAGAGGCCCCTCTAGAGAGTCCAGCACTCCCCTAAGACTTCAATCTTCATGCTATTTTTTACCCAGCTATTGACTCAGAAGAATGCACCATTAAGTAGACCATGTCTCCCCCTCTCCCACTGTCCTATAAATTGGTCCTGTGTTTCCCAACCCCAAATGGGGTAGTAACTCATGGAGAACAAAATACCAGTAGTACAGATTTAGAACATGGGTTAAAAACTATTCTGATCAAACCCCCAGCAAGCACCCTTAAGAGGAAGACAGAGGGGGAAGCAAGCAATAGGCTTTCTCTCCCTACAACTTCATTCCGTGCTCTAATTCAGAGCAGTATAATTAACCCCGAGTTTCACTGCTAACACTGAACTTTTTCAGCCTGATGAGAATATCATTTAGTATCCTGCAATCGCCAATAATAGCAATATGACACAATGGTGCCTATTGAGGCTCTAATCAGGGCACATAGTCATTTACATAGAACATTTTCTGTGACTCTCTGTAATACAACGCCACAAAGACTCAATTGAGACACAAGTCTCCCTTTCCCATAAACCAAAAAAAAAAAAAAAAGAAGAAGAAAGAAAAAAGAAAAGAAAGAAACCACAATTTCCTTTCCAGGAGAGCACAGATGGTCCCCACCCTTCCCGGGGGCTCACCAGGCCCAGGCTCTTCACTAGAAACAGCTTATCCTGACGCTGACGAGAAACTAGACACTTGCACGTTACCGTGTGTATATACATCTGCCCAATCTCTTCTCACGAGAAAAGGAGATCTACGGTGCTTTAGGAAAGCCCTAGGCTTAAAACGGAGCAAGGGACGTGGAGGGGCTCAGCTGGATTAACAGCTTTCAAAGCCAAGCTCTGACTCTGCTGGCCTCCCTGGGGTGGCTCATGTCGCCTCACAGTCAGGCCTGGAGAAATGGGAGCCACTGTCCTGTCATGACACAACTGGGTGCTATGGGCCACACAGTGAGTCTGAAAGGAGGTAACCAGGTGCCATGAGTCACCAGGGAAGGAACATGTGACAGCCTTGCAAGACAGCCGCCGTGCTGAGGAAATGGGCTCTTAATATCTTGCAGGGATGAAGATTCTCATTCGTGCATCTGAAATATACGACATAGTGCGCAGCATATAAAGCACAATTACCAGTACGGCCATCGCCATTGTTCTTCAGTAAAGATTGATGGGAAAACCGACAGGCCTTGGAGTATAATGGTGAAGAACCTAGAATCTGGAGCCAGGCTCCCCAGTTCAAATCCTAGCTCTACTGCTTGTTAGTTGGGTGACCTTATTTAACTGTCTGCCTGTTTTCTTGCCTGCAAAATGAGCAAAATAATAGCACCTACCTCCTAGGGCTGCTGTGAGGAGTCATATGTACAAAGCTTTATACAGTATATGCACGTGAGTGCAACAGAGCACCAGGCACTATTCTAATGATTTATTATACAAAGAAAAATAAGATGAATCAATAAAGGACCTGGGGAATACAGGTAGCCTTGAACACAATCAAAGCAACGTTTCCTAGTATCTATATTATGCTTTCACAGCCACTATGTTATTTAATCTTCTAATGGAAACCCAAGAAAAACAGAATCCCATGATGTAAAACTGAGACCTAAATTCTAAGTAAGGCCTGAGAGCCCTCCTTTCTTAAAGGTTTCCTTTAAGATTAAAAAAAAAAAAAAAAAAAGGCCCTGGTTAAAGGGAAGCACCGAATGAATAACCACTTGTTCTCTTAATAGCTCAAGTCTTTGCCTATCCAGCCAAGTTCTTCTCAACACAGCACATCCTCCTCACGTGTCATCTCGAGAAGATGGTCAGTGCAAAGGCCAGAGCCAACATTCAGCACCAGAATAGGATGGGCCAAAGGACAGGAAAAGGGAGACTTGGGCCAAGTTTATAGGTTACTCTACGCCCAAGTGAGAAGGACTCCACTCAGCAACTGTTAACAGTGTCAGCACCCAGGGTTCAGACTCGAAGCTCTTGTAAGTTCCTGTTCCTCACATACCCCAGTTTCCCTTGGAAAGAAGCAGCCTTTCAGGAAGTGAAGCGTCTGCTGAACAGTCAGCTGGTTACTACAGGTCAAATGCTCTGTATCTGCTCATCCAATCCAATCCCAAAAGATCCACAAAGACTTTGGGTAGGTGTCTTCCTTGTTCCCGCCTTGGACCACAGGTGGTCCAAACAGTTTCTCCTGGTCCTCCTTCACAATCTTCAAATCCCTCGAAGGGCCATCACCGTGGGTACCACCTACCATCACAGCTATCCAGGCCAGATCTCGAGTACAGGCTCACCAATCAGTGATCGACTATCTTCCTCTCCACTGCTCCCTGTCTCATCATTCTGAGGGATTTCCACACCTACACAGTTAATCCATCCCCCCATAGCCAGGTTTGGAGCAGTTCAGTGGCTTGTCCTTGGTCACTCTGCCCAGATACAGATTAGATGCCAACAAGATGAACAGGTACTTGTATCCCAGGAACATCCGCTGGCACCACCTGGCCAGTCCCATCCCCTCACATGACGGTGATCTCACCCTGTCCCATGGCTTCCAAAAAGCTGATTTCTCTCAAACTTGCAGTTCCAGCCTTCATATCCTCCCTCAACTCCAGACTCCTGGGTCCTGCAGGCTGCTCAGCATCTCCAAATAGGTATCTCAAAAGCTCAGACTCCAAAATCCACCCCACCCCACCCCCAGCTCATTCCACTTCCCACCGAGCTGATCCTTGTTATTCCAGAAAGATGCCAGCAAGTCTTCCGGGCCTTTGCACCAGTTGTTTCCTATGGTCCCCACCAGGAGGGGCTTTCCTTGGAAAATAGCACCCATCTCCTCAACATGCTGTATTCCCTTACCCTACGTCACTTCTTTCACAGTCCTAAAGTCTACCTGATGTTAGACTTTTTTTTTTTTTTTTTAAATAGAGACGGGGTCTCACTATGTTGCCCAAGCCAATCTTGAACTTCTGGGCTCAAGTGATCTCCCCACCTCGGCTTCCCAAAGTGCTAAGGTTACAGGCGTGAGCCACTGCACCCAGCCTATACTTTTGTTTCTGTATTTGTCTCTCTTCCACCAAATGTAAGATCCATAAAACAGGGAACTTGGTCTATGTGGGGCATATCCCCAGTGTTTGGAACAAAGTAGGCGTTGAATAAATTGTTCATGCTGAATGAATGAATTAGATTTGGGGGTTTTTTTGTTGTTTTTTGTTTTGTTTTTTGAGACAGAGTTTTGCTCTTGTCACCCAGGCTAGAGGGCAATGGGGTGATCGCGGCTCACCACAACCTCTGCCTCCTGGGTTCGAGTGATTCTCCTGCCTCAGCCTCCCGAGTAGCTGGGATTACAGGCATGCGCCACCACGACCGGGTAATTCTGTATTTTTAGAGGAGATGGGGTTTCTCCATGTTGGTCAGGCTGATCTTGAACTTCCGACCTCAGGTTATCTGCCCGCCTTGGCCTCCCAAAGTGCTGGGATTATAGGTGTGAGCCACCGCACCCGGCCTACATTTGTTAACTAAATAGAAGCCAAGGTAGCAAAGAGAAAGTCAGCAAACAAAATCACATCTGAGGCCTAACTTGAAAGTTCTTAAGAAGTACTGAAGCCCAGCTGAGAAGTCCTCTGTAGCCGCTCAGCTGTCAGAGTTGGGTCAGGTTTCTCAGCTTCTCTCTTCTCCCTTCCCCCATTGATGTTGTGTTTCACAAGGTTTTGAAACCAATGGTACACTGAAGTCCAGAGCTGAGGGATGAGCATTTCACAAAAAAAGGGAACTAGGCTAGGGGAAGCATCCCGGCAGGGGGCAGGAAAAGACATACTGAGAACTGAGTCACCCTCTGCCACCAGCCCCATCTGGCTGGCTGAACGCAGCAGCAGCAGCAAGGGTCACTCACTGGGCCTGGACAGAGCACTGCGCACTGGGCTGGACACTGCCTGCGGTTACTTCATTTCATCCTCATCAACCCTATGATACAGTCACAGGGACACTGACTTTAATATGGTGCTAAGTTCTACTGTTGATGGGGGTGGGGAGGGTGCCTAAGCAAAATAACCCTTAAAATGTACCAATATAAACATTCACTGGCAAAGGACACACCATCCCCCAAGCCCCAACACTGGAACAAGTAAAATAACGGGTTAGTGGCTTGCATTCAGGAGCCACGCTGTATGGAAATTACATGCTTAAGTCACACTTACCATAGCAGGATAAGAATAAGCACACCATGAGAGGCACCAGGAAACCAACAAGAAAGACCAGATGCATGTTGCCAATCCTGCATTCCCTCTGAGCCAAATTTGTACACACAGCAGTAAGGCACAGAGCCGGGATCCGACCCTGTGTGTTGAGCCAGACTCAGGCTGGACCACACAGGCCTTTCCGTCCAAGTGCTTCATCCCACGATGTGATCCCACCCCATCTTACATGACGCCCATCTTACATGGGTGCTTCCCACGTGCCTGCTGGAAGCACCTCAGCCACACAAAGTATTCATCATCTACGCCACGCTTTGGAGTCCTGTAGGCCCTTCCACAGCACCACGTTGGCTGAGCCTCACTACAGACCCATAGGGTTGTCATTCTCCATCTTACTGATGTGGAAAGCTCAGAGAGCTAAGAGACTTTACTGAGTCCCAGGAGAGGACAGACCAGAGTTGACCCAGGTCTTCTGACACCAGGGTCTGGGCTCATTCTAAAAGCCAACAGAATTTACCTTCTGGTCCTGTGCTAGGTGACCTCTGACTCTGCTTTTCCAAGTTTCCTGAATCCTCATTCGACCATTTATTTAAAAAAAAAAAAAAAAAAAAAATGAGGCTGGGAATCTATTCACCAAGAATCTAACAGGCAATGGTCACCACGCAGAACAATTAGGTGGCGCTTTGGTTAGAGGTGAGCAGAGGAGTGGAAAGGCAGCCAGTTTACAAAGTTCTACAATCTGTTTCAGTACTTTGCAAACACTTCTTGCTGCCCATATCCATAACATCCAGTCTCTTCTTCCCCCTTAGTAAAAGGACCCTCGTTCTGAAATTTATGAGACTACACTTCTCAGCCTCCCTTGCAGCTCAGTGTGAGCATCTGACTAAGTTATGATCAATGAGATAAGCAGAAGTGTTCCAGGGAACTTCCCAGCACCGCTGCTCGAAGACAGCTGATACAGCGGGAAAGTCCTCCTCTTTTTATTTTTTTTTTTTTATTTTTTTTTTTTTTTGAGACAGAGTCTCGCTCTGTTGCCCAGGCTGGAGTGCAGTGGCACAATCTCGGCTCACTGCAACCTCCAGCTCCCAGGTTCAAGCGATCCTCCTGCCTGAGCCCCCCAGTAGCTGGCACACACCACCATGCCCAGCTAAATTTTCTATTTTTAGTAGAGACGGGGTTTCGCCATGTTGGCCAGGCTGGTCTCAAACTCCTGATCTCAGGTGATCCACCGCACCCAGCTGAAAGGCTTCTTCTTGACCTGTGCCTTTCCTACTTCTGCCAACATATGGCTCAGACAAGGGGGCTGGAGCCCCAGCAGCCATTATGGACTGCGAGGTGACCTAGATCCTGAAAGCCACGTGTAAGCAGGTAGAAGATGACAGCCTGGGGCCTCTAAGAGCCCTAAACTACTACCTCTAACTGATTTTTATGTGAGAGAGAAATAAAACTTTACATCACTTAAGCCTCTGTTAACTGACTATAAATCTGATTTGTTGCTGTTGTTATATGCAGCTAAAGTTAATCCTAAGTAACATAAGCCCAAAGCAAAAACAAAATACCAACATGACCCTGCCCCCATTTCTTAATCCCAACCAACTCTATAAAAAACAAAACATCTGTCCAGATAAAAATCCAACATTCCTACAAATTAATCTGTTTTACATTTGAATGTCTAAAATTTCTTTTTTTTTTTTTTTTTTTTTTTTTTTTTTTTTTTTGAGACAGAGTCTCGCTCTGTCGCCCAGGCTGGAGTGCAGTGGCCAGATCTCAGCTCACTGCAAGCTCCGCCTCCCGGGTTCCCGCCATTCTCTGGCCTCAGCCTCCCGAGTAGCTGGGACTACAGGCGCCCGCCACCGCGCCCGGCTAGTTTTTTGTATTTCTTAATAGAGACGGGGTTTCACCGTGTTAGCCAGGATGGTTTCGATCTCCTGACCTCGTGATCCGCCCGTCTCGGCCTCCCAAAGTGCTGGGATTACAGGCTTGAGCCACCGCGCCCGGCCTAAAATTTCTTATACCATCTCTATCACTGGCTCCAGAGAATATACAATCAAGATACTATGCCTTTTTCTAATTAAGATAAAAATTTCCCCCTGTCTTACAGGAGGCACTCATCAGGGGCCTTTGTGAGTCCCGGGGTGGGAGGGTGTAGAAAGCAAGCTAAAGTTCCTACATGGAAGGGAGGGTGGGCCAAGTAGAACTTCAAGTAGAAAACAGTACTGCTCATGTCTACTATTTTCCTTCTTTCTCTTACGCAGCTAAAGATATGTTTATCAAACACAAGCTGTGCCAACCCACTATGGCCTTCAGGTGGGAAAGGGATTCAGTCTATCCTCCTCAAAAAAACCCATAAATCTAACCTCAGTGCTTTTACTATAATTACAAAAGACCGCCAAAGAAATCCTGGATATACAAAAAAGAAGAAAAAAGCTCTATGAGCACCTCTTATATATGCATAGGATTTGGAGAATTTCATACCAACCCACTTAATCCACATTAGAGAAAAAGTAACAATAATATAAGTTAAGTTTTATTACTGTCCTGTAACATATAAGAGATGTGGGTTTGGAGAGGTTAAAGGATTTGTTGTAGATCACATGACTAGTGAGACATTCTTCCTGTTCAAGGAATTGGGAGGGGAAGAGAGAAAAGGGAACAAGTAATTTTCCCTGTTTTCCTTCTGCCTTTCTGTATAACATAAATTTTATGCAACATGTACATGCATTACTTTGATAATTTCATTTTATCCCTCTAACAAAATAATAAAGTTATTTTTCATGGCTCTGAAAAGGAAAAAGTAATTGAACCAACATGCGGTGACATCAAAAGGGCTAAGCAACAAATACAGGTATAAGAGACTCACCTGAGCCAAGAAGATGAGCCCACATCCTCCAGGCATGGGTATCAATGCCAAATGAGGCTGTGCAGGCAGGACCACGTCCACTGCACTCCTGGCAGCATCTGCAGCCCTCAGGAGAGGGCCTGCACCCCATACAGCACGCCCAGGGCCAATGCTGTGCTCAAAACCACCGCACAACACAGGGACAACCTGTGTCACACAGCACATACTACCAGAAAACGGTCTGAAACCACACAGTGACAATTTACTTTAGATTCACTTCCAAACCACCTTTCATTTTCAGGGGTCCTAACTTGTAGCTTTAGCCTCCTTCTCCACTATGGATCTAAACTTCTGCAAACTGGTGGGCTACAGGCTGAATCAGGCTTGCAGATGTGTTTGGTTCACCCACAAACACATTGGTTGGTTGGTTGGTTGGTTGGTTGGTTGGTTGGTTGGTTGGTTTGCTTTTGAGATGGAGTTTCACTCCTGTTGCCCAGGCTGGAGTGCAGTGGCACAATCTCTGCTCACTGCAACCTCTGCCTCCCGGGTTCAAGCAATTCTCCTGCCCCAGCCTTGTAAGTAGCAGGGATTATGGGTGACCGCCACCAGGCCTGGCTAATTTTTGTATTTTTAGTAGAGACAAGGTTTCACCACATTGGCCAGGCTGGTCTCAAATTCCTGACCTCAGGTAAGCCACCCACCTCAGCCTCCCAAAGTGCTGGGATTATAGGCATGAGCCACTGCGCCCGGCCCACACAAGGTTTTAAAACAAATCTAAGCGTACTTTAGCAGTGACGAGATTTCCCATGAAATGCAAGATTTCCAGATAAACTGCATGATGGGCTACATTGGGTCCACATTCTCAGGCTGGCCATGAGGACAGAGGACAGTGTGGATTAGGGGGGCAGGTAGTGCTCTCCAAGCCATGCCACTCTTCAGCCCTATGTCCCCACTGTCAGAGAAACATCTTTCAATGTCCATGCCTCTGTGAAAAGCACAAAGTAGAACAATAAACCAAGAGGACCTTATGTTTCAAGAAAGGTGAGACCACTTATGGCTCAGTAGTAGCAAAGAAGTTTCCTTTATATCTAACATGCAAGCCCCATGCAACTGGGAAGAAATACTATTAACACTGGATGCCTTTTTCTTTCACTAGAGGAGCCTCCTTCACTTCCACTCACTGCCTGGACCCTGGATGCATGCAAACTTGGGACCTAAGAGCTCTCTGAAGAAGTTTTGTGAGGAAAAAGAAACAAACCTGACAATACCGCAGCCTTCCCTGGAGGGCAGGCAACCCCTGTACTGAAGATTTTTTTTTTTTTTTTTTTTTTGAAACAGAGTCTCACTCTATTGCCCAGGCCGGAGTACAGTGGTGTAATCTCTGCTCACTGCAACCTCTGCCTGCCAGGTTCAAACAATTCTCCTGCCTCAGCCTCCTGAGTAGTTGGGATCACAGGCACGCACCACTATGCCCAGCTAATTTTTTGCATTTTTAGTAGAGACAGGGTTTCACCATGCTGGCAGGCTGGTCTCGAACTCCCAACCTCAGGTGATCCGCCTGCCTCGGCCTCCCAAAGTACTGGGATTACAGGCGTGAGCCACTGCACCCAGACAACACTGAAGTTTTATTGTGTTGGGGAACAGGGAAGGGATATGGTTCCACGTTATTAGCAACACTAAGGAGATTCTAGCCCCATCTGTATCAGGACCAAGTTGTTCATCTTGCATGGTGGCCGTCCCTTGAGGGACTCTGCATCCTGGGTTCTTACCCATTCTCAGCCCTTTCCAGCTATGTTTTAAAGGTATTCCAAGACCCATCCAAATCAGGCTATTGTCATGGAGCCTTATTTCAAACCTTGAAAAGGGCTCTTTAAAAAGTCTTCCCTCTCACGCAAAGGCATTAAGAATGACACAATGGACTCTGGGGACTCAGAGGGACAGGGTGGGAAGCAGGTGAGGGATAAAAGGCCACAAATTGGGTTCAGTGTATACTGCTCAGGGGATGGGTGCACCAAAATCTCACAAATCACCACTAAAGAATTTACTCATGGCTGGGCGCGGTGGCTGACACCTGTAATCCCAGCACTTTGGGAGGCTGAGGCAGGTGGATCATGAGGTCAGGAGATGGAGACCATCCTGGCTAACATGGTGAAACCCTATCTCTACTAAAAATACAAAAATTAGCTGGGCGTGGTGGCGGGCACCTGTAATCCCAGCTACTCGGGAGGCAGAGGTTGCGGTGAGCCAAGATTGCACCATTGCACTCCAGCCTGGGCAACAAGAGCGAAACTTCGTCTCAAAAAAAGAAAAAAAAGAAGAAAAAAGTCCTAGCATTCAAGTCAAGCCCCAGTGAGGCTCATGGCCAGAGCAGGAAGACAGCAGGATACCGCCTTCCCAGGTCAAAGATAGGGTTTTAGGTATTGCCTTGGGCTGAAAGAGAGCTGGATCCAGTTTTACCTGCTCCCCTCACACCGTCTGTTCAAGCCAACTGCCCCTTTCCCAGGCTTATCAAAGACCTTAAGCACCTTTCTCATGAGAATCAGTTTTCCATACTCTACCATCAAGTATCTAAGTCACTAAACCTCTGTTGACTGTTGCCCTGAGCCAAATGCTATGAGGATATAGCAGTGAGTAAGACTCAAAACTTCCACAATGACCTTATCATCTACCAAGGAAGACAGACCCTTCTCAACAGCTATGTCATAAGGACTGTGGTGAAGATGCAGGGTGAGTGCTGCAGAAGCTGAAAGAACGATGTGATTTATTCCAAATTGACAGAGTCGGGAGGGTAGCCGACTTCGGGGAGAATATGCCTTTTGTCCGGAGCCTTTTGACGGACGAGTGGGGAGTGGGATTTCCATAACTGGGGGGACGAGCATTCCAGGAAGAGGAGCAACATGAGCAAATCAGGGAGGGAAGTGCAGCATGTCTTGGGAACACCCAGCTGTCTGAGACAGATGCAGCCTGGGGGGTCTGGAGGGATTCAGGGCGAGGGAACACGGGACTGCTAAGCTGAAGCCACACATAGGAGCCGAGGCCACACATAGGAGCCGAGGTGCCATTTAGAGCACCTAAAGGGCACTTGTAAGGAAAGCACGGAAGACCGTGAATGCCAGACAGGGAAATCTGGACTTTTGCTATAGGGAGCAGTGGAGAGTCCTTGGAGGTGCAGGAAGGGAAGGAGACAAGGAACAGAAGGCTTTCTGGTGGGCAAAGAACTTGACCTTCACCTCCTTAATACTAACTTTTGGCACCTGCTCTGCCTGCTCTGCATGTCATGTTCATTTCTGTGGCAATTCCAGTATCTGACCATCTGGACGGTGACTAACCCACCTATTCTGACCCTATGGCAGGCATTATGTTCCCTGGTGGCCTCCGGCATTCACCAGCCCTGCCTACTGCTCAGAGGCCAGCGGGCATGATACTATAGTTGAATTGGTTGCCAACTTTTAAAAATTAGGGGACATCACTTTAAAACCCTGGGTTTTCTGGGCCTGTACTTTCACATCTCAAGAAGCTAATTGGCAGCTGCCCCCTTTGGGGGGAACATGTAACCTACAGTTTCCGGGGCAGGGCACCTCTTTTTAATGTCTAGGACTGAGAATAAACAGCAACTTCCCATTTATCATTTCACCAGGCTGCCCGAAAGGACTCTGAGTTTGCAAGCCACAGCCACATTTAGCTTAGATGTATGGCCCCTCTAACTTCCAGGTCCCTCCAGGCCCAGGTGCTAACCCCTCTCCCAGATCCCATAGCCTGCCCACAAGATCCAGCACCCCGCTTATTCCCATACACTCTCAGGCCTGCCAGATGGCACTGCTGAAAGAAATCAGAAGGCCCCTTAGGGGATTAGGCAGCAAGCCTAGAAGAAATCTAATATACCTTTACTTTCTCTTCTATCACCCGAGAGTTCTGTAAACTCGACTCTTCCTGATTCCCTACCCTTCCTACTGTGTGGCAGGCCTTCTAAGCAGAGCTCAAGAAATGCAGCTGAATGAGACAGGATCCCTGCCTTTGCCAGGCCTGGGGAGCTGGAAAAACTCCAGGTAGCCCTGACGCAGATGCCACTCAGAATGAATGAAATGACAACACAGCTCATGCGTGAAACTCAGCAATCCACATACATTCTACAACCAAATGTTCAACACTCTCCAGCTAGTCAATGAGGCAGCAGGCACAGAGTTTCCAATCAGGGCTGATGTACAGTGCCTGACATTCATTCCCATTAGCAACGGCTGCTTGGGACAGATGCAAGGAAAGACAGAAAGAAAGAGAGAGAGAGAGAAAGAGAGAAAGAGAAAGAGAGAGAGAGAGAGAGAGAGAGAGAGAAGAAGAAGGAGGAGGAGGAGGAGGAGGGGAGGAGGAGGAAGAGGAATAGGAGAGCGGAAGGGAGAGGAGAGGAGAGGAAATGTAAGTGTGGTGCCTATCTTCAATGAGCAAACAGTCTATTTGGGGAGCAGAACATGGAACTTTAGAGATTAATGAAGCTGCTAACTGTAAGTGTGGGAGGAATGTGAATATAGGTGGGGGTCCGAGTGGGGGGCCTGCTGGATAAGGGGTGCTAACACTAGGTTTTCCTTTTTATATATATATTTTTATCTTTTCACTTCCATCTCCTTTTCCTGGTAAGTGTGGGGTTTTCCAAGAGGATTTTTGGATGGTGAGGTAGCCTAGGACGGCACACATAATCAAAATTCTGGTTTTGACCAAAAAAGTTGTGGATCTAATAAAAACTGGTATTGAAGAACTGATAGGAGACATTAAATTCCACTTTATTTATTTATTTATTTATTTTTGAGTCCGAGTCTTGCTCTGTTGCCTAAGCTGGAGTGCAATGGCGTGATTTCGGCTCACTGCAACCTTTGCCTTCCAGGTTCAAGCAATTCTCCTACCTCAGCCTCCCGAGTAGCTGGGACTACAGGCATGCACCACCACGCCCAGCTAATTTTTCTATTTTTAGTAGAGATGGGGTTTCACCATATTGGCCAGGGTGGTCTCGAACTCCTGACCTCATGATTGGCCTGCCTTGGCCTCCCAAAGTGCTGGGATGACAGGCGTGAGCCACCGCGCCCGGCCGGTAAATCCCCACTTTAATAAGAATGAAGTTCTAAAACCCAAGGAAAACTCTGACTCAGAAAGCCAAAGATCCAGCCTGAGAATGGTTTTTCTACCTGGCAAGGCAGCTCCTCATCTCTAAGTGATCATACAAATGAATGAAGGGGCGTGCATGTCAGGGAAACTCATCGTGACTATTAGAATGGAAAGGAAAACAAGACAAGAGGAGGAAGTGGAAGCAAGAACATGAACCACCGGCAGGCACCCTCGGGTTTAAGTTCTGGCAAACCTAACAGCTGTTTTGTTCAGGCTGCAGAGACTTCCAGCAAATTGAATTTCTGCATCCTTAAGACACTCATTTTTCTCCTTGTTTCCTTCCTCTTAGTCTCTCCTCTACACTCTGGTCACCTAATCCAAATGAGGATCTTGACACTTTATAACACGAAGCCATTTGTACCTTCCTAATAAGTAAATCAGCCCACACCATTTGGACAAAATTGTAACAGCTTTTACCCACTGCCCTATCCCACCCTATATTGAGTCCCATCCCACACCGCGTGACTTGAGTCTTCGAACTCTTCTCCCCCGGCCCCCTGTACATCCACCAGGCCTATCCCCACCAGCTTCCCCTCAGCTCACCTACTTCCTCCTGCATCTTCCCAGAAACAGTCCTTGGGTCATCTTAGTCAGCCACTTCCACACTTCTTTGTTTATCAGACACACACACACCAGCAAGAGAGCCCTTTCTTTCCACAAACCAAAATCTATAAATGAAATGAACCCACACTGCTCTGGCTGAAGCAAGGATGGAGGTCCAGAAGCCTCTTTGACTTGGTCTTGGCACTACCCCCACATCCACCCCTTACCACAGTCTAAGAAAAGCACTGTGCAAGTCAAACTTCTTCATTTTACAGGTGTGAAGTCAGTACCCCAGGGGAAAGGGCCTGGCCCAAGGACACACAGTGTTAGAAACAGGCCAGAAGCCAGGTTTCCAGACTCACCAGACCAGCGCTGTTCTCATGGCCCCACGCTGTATCTTCATCATCCTAATTTTTTTTTTTTTTTGAGACGGAGTTTCGCTCTTGTTACCCACGCTAGAACGCAACGGCGCAACCTCGGCTCACCGCAACTTCTGCCTCCCAGGTTCAAGCCATTCTCCTGCCTCAGCCTCCCGAGTAACTGGGACTACAGGCATGCGTCACCAAGCCCGGCTAATTTTGTATTTTTAGCAGAGACAGCGTTTCTCCACATTGGCCAGGCTGGTCTCAAACTCCTGACCTCAGGTGATCTGCCTGCCTCGGCCTCCCAAAGTGCTAGAATTACAGGCATGAGCCACTGTGCCTGGCCCTCATCATCCTATATACAACCAACACTTATGTAAAACTTACCAAGGGCCTGGCACCCCTCTTCGTAGACTAACATATTTAATTCCCACAATAATGTTATGACACAGGTTCTATTATTCTCTCCATTTTACAGAGTAAGAAATTGAGGCACGGAGATTAAGTAACTTGACCAAGGTCACCCAGGTGGTAAGCAGCAGAGCAGGAGTTTGAACTTAGGCAGCCCAGCTCCACGCCCATGTTTCTTAAAGAGTCTGCCAGGAGGAATCACTTGCTGCCTTTGGTCAGGAATGGGAATACTATGCTACTAACCATCTGACAAGTGAAATAATGAAATATATCATCCAGAGTTTCCCTTAAAATGCAAAGCAAAGTCCAATAAAAAATGAAAAAAACAAAAAACAAAAAACAAAAAAACCCACAGACAATTGCACTGAAGATGACAATGAAAGGCTCAATGCACTAGACCCATATTAAAGCATCTTTGTCAGCTTTCTTTCTCAGGTGCTGCATGCTTGCGGGAGGAGGGGCAGGGTGCAGTGCTCCTTAATCTACACAATGGCTGAGGGGCAGGGTGCAGTGCTGGTTAATCTACACAATGGCTGAAATTTTACAACCCATTCTCAATGTATCTGTCCTTTGGACACACCCATTTTTGGCTCCCTTTCCAACCCTGATGCCCCAAACCCTGGGGCTTCCATAACATCCATTAGAAATGGCCTGCGTATAAACCTTAACCTCTTTTATTTATTTATTTATGTATTTATTTATTTATTTATTTATTTATTTATTTATTTTGAGATGGAGTCTTTCTCTTGCCTCCCAGGCTGGAATGCAATGGCATGATCTCGGCTCTCTGCAACTTCTGCCTCCCGGGTTCAAGTGATTCTCCTGCCTCAGCGCCCCCCAACCCCAGTAGCTGGGATTACAGACAAATGCCGCCATGCCCGGCTAATTTTTATATTTTTAGCAGAGATGGGGTTTCACCATGTTGGCCAGGCTGGTCTCAAACTCCTGACCTCAGGTGATCCACCCGCCTCCGCCTCCCAAAGTGCTGAGATTACAGGTGTTAGCCACCCCGCCCAGCAGCTTAACCAACCTTTTGTTAAAAGTTCTGGGCTGGGCTATGGCCAGTCTACTCTCCTACCACAGAAGAGTAAAATGCCCTGCATTCTCTTAAAAAAAAAAAAAAAAAGAAAGAAAAATAAAAATAAATCACTGGTAGCCAGCCTGCTCTTTTGGGGATCTTTCTCTGTCTCTATTTGGGAATCTCTTTCTTCACCCAACTCTGGCACATGCCCCTCAAAATAAAGTCAGATACTCTGAGGTGGACTGTCCAAATCCCTTGCTGTTTTTTGGTTTCATTCACTTGCCCACGGGTTGTTCTTAGTGCATTTGCCCATCCAAACCTGGGAGGGGCAGGAGGATGAGTAGGGACGTCCAGCATTGGGACCCAACTCAGTCCATGATACTTCCAGAAGCTCCATGCTGGAAGCTGGCAACTGTGGAATCAACAGGCAGATTAGCTTCAGAGGGTTTTGAGACCAGTACCTGCTCAGCTGCTGCCCCACCTAGGGTAACTGAGCCATGACCGGCTGCAGTCTGAGCCTTCACTCTGCCCCCGGACTGCACCGCGCTCATTTATGAGATCTCCAAATGTGAGTTTAACGGAGGCAGATGTACAACGGTTCTCACAAGCCCAGGGAACTCTAAACTTCTAGAAGGAAACGGGAAAAAACCAGAAAAGATGATGGGGCAATCAAGAGACACTCCCATAACAGCAAGGAACAAAGAGCATTCATGCCCCCTACGCCAACACCCTCCACCACCACCACTAAAAATTACCGTATCTCATAACACCAGCTGAGATAACTGCCTCAAATCTGTCCACTTCCACATTTGCATACTGGGTTCCAACATTTGCCTACCACTGAACAGTCACCAAGCAAGACACAAGGTGGAGACGTCCCCACAAAGCAATATTTATTGTCTTTGGATTACCGCTAGCTAAAACCTCCTGAAGTTTCACCAAACTCAGCTCTGTAAAACAAAAGAAAAAGAACGCCACTATAAATTACAGCCTCGCCAGGATCTCAGGACATGCCTATACTTTGTATTTTATAAGTTCCGTATAAATATTGGAACAGCACAGAAACGGGAATCTCAGAAATAACGCTATTTTGAAGGCCACACGACAAAACCCAACTATTCATTTCACTCTATGCAACTTCTTATCTCAAATACACAGTTCCTTTTTCCTTTAACGAAAATATCGCTCTTTTAAACAATAAGTGATGCAAAGCAAATATAACAGGGTACGAACACAAATCTTTCCTGCCAAATTTATGGTTCCTCGCTTGTCCCCAGTTGCACCCAGCACCACTACCCCGGCTACCCCGGCCTATCGCTGTGTACACAACACGGGCTAGGAATTCTAAAGAACTGCCTTAATCTCTCAGCTGTGTGCAGTGCGATAGGGTACGCTTGGATGCCAGTTTTTAAAAAGCAAATCAACTTTCCTCAAATTATTAAGATAAATAATTAGAAGGGGAAAGCTGCCGGTATTCAGTACAATAGGGGGAAAACCAAAAAACTGAATGTTCCTGAGTCTCACGCAGGGTGATACCTTGGAACAGTGAACACAGGACCCTGGCAAAAAGTCCATCACATTTTTTCACCCCTTAACCTGGGTCACTATATTGTACTTTCTAGATGTGAGCAAATGAGTTTGCTGAACAGGCAACACAGGGACGAGGGCCCCTTCCTGGAGGTTTCTCAGCGCACTCTAACACAATTAACTCCTCTCGGGCTCAGAGAAAGGAGGCGGGGTTTGGGGGAAGGTAGAGGGCAGATTCTAGGGAAGTCAGAGGCCTGGGGAGGCTGCAGCGGTGGGGCCAGGTGGAAGGGAGGGAACCAGAAGGGCAAGATGCTTCCTCATCACTGAAAATCCTCCTCTGTTGTTATAAAGGCCAAGTGCCCACCCAGCCCCTGCCACATCCACGTTCCTAAACAGAGGGCCTTCCACAGGCAAGAAAAGGGGACAGAGACCGGGAGGCTGCAACCTAAACTCCCGGCAGCCTAGAAGGGCAGGACCCACGGGCTTACTCCACTTACCCCAGCCTTTCCACAGGCCCTCCTGAGAGGGGTTCTCCACCCCGCAAGACACACACACACACACACACACACGTGTACATGCACACATACACGAGAAGAAAGCGTGGAGAGAGGGTAACCCGACTCCCCTGCCCCCCTCCCCACCAGCCTGCAGGGGCGAGGGGTAGCGGGGAAGGAGGGCCACTGCTCTATCCTCCCAGGTATCTAACCCTCCCTGGGCAGCTGTCAGCTTCCATTTGCATGAATGAAGACTGTGGTCAATTGGTACCTGGGCGAGAACAAAGCAGGAAATAAAAGGGGCTGTCACTTACTCAAATCCAAAGCTCATCAAGTCTAACTAAAGGGAGTGCCACATTCTGTGCCCCCAGTTCAGAGAGAGGGATTTGCTGGCCGGGCCCCGACGCCCCTCCCCCTCGCTGACACTGACAAAGGATCTGGTTCTTACTGAACCTGCTTCTCCTGTGACTGTTTCTAGTCTCCAAAGGGACTGTATTTATATTTTTAATTATCTGCTTTTTACAGCAATTTTTTTAAGTATTATGATGACTTGCATTTGGTAAGGAAAAAAAGAGCTAAACAAACAATGAAAAGCCTCCCCCCAAACCTCGGTCTCCTGGAATCCCAGTCTCTGAGCCATTCCAGGGGCTTCACTGTGGCCCGGGGCTTCACACCACTCACAGCCGTCCACTGCCCCCAGCCCCCAACTTCAGCAGAGCTGGCAAGCGCTCGCCTGCATTCAGCAGCATCCCGGGTGTAGAGCTTGTGCTTGGCACTGTGCTAAGGCTTTGCAAAATGGACTTTCCACAAATTGGTTGAAAGGAAAAAAAAAAAGCCATGTTGAACAGTTTCCAGAATATAAAGGGTTACAAAACTCTTTGCATACACCCAGAATTAAAAAAAAAAAAAAACAGGAAGGAAATATACTAAAACATTAAATGATAAAGCTACTTAGAAGGATTATGGATGACTTTTAGTTTCAATTTTACACTTTTCCTCTATTTTCCAAGTTTCACATAAATAAGCATAAAGTATTTTTATCATCAGAAATGAATCCATTCACGCATGCATACACATTCGTCTCTCCACTCAGCCTGGCAGGGCCATCATTTTTCGTGCATTTTGTTTTTGCAGGAACTGATTTACATTTTTAAGTGCTTTACAGCTGATAAAGTGCTTTGAAAACAGAAAAACTAACCAGGAGTCAATGATGCTCCTGAGACTAATCCTGGTGTCACTGCCCAAAGCTCTCTGAGAAACGGTGACACACTAAACTGTCCCTCACCCTTCTCTCTGGTCTGTCACCCACCAGGCTTTCTGCAGCCAGCGGGCCCTCGCCCTCTGCAAGGTGCTTTCCCTGTCCTACACAGAGCACTTCCACTAACACGGTGCACGCAGGTAGGAGAGCAGAGAGCATTCCCCTCACAGAAGAGGACGCTGAGGTCAGGCGTGTGGCTTGTTCAGTGTGGCTAGCCTCAGATGCTACTACTCTCAGGTGGGACATAAGCCAGTGCTACCTAGCAGGGGTGAGGTCACCATTCCAACTAATTTACATCTACGCTGCATTTTGTGGAATGCCGTGTCACTCTTACAACACAGACATTTTTATAGCAATGTGTAAGTATCTAGGCATCTCTTATTTTCTTTAATCCCACAAGGCACATTATTGTATCATCATCTTATAGGTGAGAAACCAAACCTCACAGACAAACTCAGTGTCACAGGCTTCTTATCCGGCCAAGCCCCAGCTTCTATTGCTTCTCCAGGGCCAACCCTACCCACACCCAACTTCCTGCCCCCAGATGGCTCCTACCTACCAGAATGATGTGCACAGATGTCCTCAACCAAACCAAAAAGGTCCTAGGCTTCCGTTATTTCCAACCTGATAGCAGTGATACCACAGTAGGGTCACTTGCTTGGGATCAAATCTGGGCTCTACTATCTAACATCTCTACAACCTTAAGCAAATTACACAAACCTTTTTTAAGTCCCTCTTTCCACCTATAAAAATGGGAAAATGCAGCCGGGTGAGGTGGCTCACGCCTGTGATCCCAGCGCTTTGGGGAACCGAGGTAGGAGAATTGCTTGAGCCCAGCAGCTCAAGACCTGGGCTACAACATGAGACCCTGTCTCTACAAAGAATTTAAAAATAAAAATAAATGGGAAAATAATAGACGGTCCCTGCTCACCTGCTTGTTTTCTGCATTCATTAAGACAATATATGTAAAGTTTACCATGGTGACTATTATAGAAGGCAGTGTTCCTTAAATGTTCACCACTATTATTACTATTAATACCATCACCGCCATCATTAGCACAATGCAGACAGAACCCAGCACACAGGCACATATGGTTAATGCCAGACAAAAGGCTTCCATGTTCATCGTCTCATTCAGTTTCTCATGACAATACTGTGAGGCTGGCAGGGCAGAAATTAGGGCCCACATTTTAAAGACGAGGCAGCTGAGGCTCAGAAAAGTGACTTCCCCATATGCACATAGTAGTGGCCAGGACTCAAGTCCACGGCATCCACCTCCCAAATTCTAGGCTCTTCCTGCTTCCCATGCCACCTTCTCTCCCACAGAAGGTACCGTGGGTTCACATTGGAACTGTCTAGCCTGAGAAACGCCAGTGAGACAGAGTGTTTCGTTGGGTTGCAGGCTCAGCCATCACCTGGTGGGCAGAGTCATTTCACCTCTGTAGGTCTCCGTTTCTTCATCAATACCACCTGCTCATCCTCTCCCTCTCTACCCAGGGCTACTATGAGGATAACGAGTAGGAAGTAGCCTGTGAAGAACATAACAATGTTCATCCGATCTCACCCCTGCTTGAAACCTGATGGCCCACAAGTAAGAAGCAGAGGCCTGGGTTCTCTCCTGGGCGAGGCTGAGCAGCCCTCACCAAGAAGGAATCCACAGTCCAGAACCTTGCTTGAGCCACAAGTGACACTCAGGTCAATCCAAACCACTCAACACCACCAATCCAGCCAGCCCAGGTTCCACTGGAACCCATAACACAATGGCTGCAAAAGCCAAACAGACCTGCCTCCCACTGCAAAGGAACCTTGCAGTGGATCCTAATCCAGAAAGACACTGAGCATGTTGGAAAGACGGTGGGGCCAGGAGAGCTGGGATTGGATCCCGACTTCCCCATAGAGTAGCTGGGGGATCTTATGCAAGTCATCTCACCTTTTTTTTTTTTTTTTTTTTTTTTTGAGAAACAGTCTCACTCCGTTGCCCAGGCTGGAGTGCAGTGGCATGATCTCGGCTCACTGCAACCTCCAACCTCCACCAGGTTCAAGTGATTCTCCTGCTTCAGCCTCCCAAGTAGCTGGGATTACAGGTGCACGCTACCATGCTCGGCTAATTTCACCATGCTGGCCACGCTGCTCTCAAACTCCTAACCTCAAGTGATCCACCTGTCTCGGCCTCCCAAAATGCTGGAATTACAGGCATAAGCCACCATGCCTGGCCCTCACCATTATTTTTAAAATTTAGTTATACCCAGCTCCACCCCACCAAGTATATGTGGTGGTTTAGAATAACACAAATAACACAAAAGAGTAAAACAAACCGTCAAGAGAACCAGGCAAGGCAAAAATGAGTATAGGGAAAATAATAAAGCAGGATGGGGGGTGGGGGGTTGGGGTAAGATCGGCACATAGAAATGCGTGCCATATGGTCCCTTCCTGCGGAAGTGTCAAGATGGGCCACAAATCTAGCTCTCAGGTGCTTAGTAACCAAAGCCAAAGGAAAACATGATGAGCCACACGCTTCTCGGTGCCCATAACACAGAAACAAACCAGTTGTTCCAGAGAAATACATCTTTCCCGGCCTGATTCAGAGTCTCAGAGAAACTTCCCCATCAGGCCTTCATAAAGGGACACAGCCATACAGCAGCAAAGGTCTGCAGTATCCCCACCGCAGACTCCAATTTCTCTCGCAGAAATTCCTTATTTCACCACCTCCCTTGCAATTTGGTGACCTAATCCAAAAAGGACAATTCAGCCACCAAAGTGGCCAAGTTTCTTTACCCCTAGAGCTCAGTTACCTAATCTTTAAAATGGTCCATCTGGCCTGGGACAGTGGCTCACGCCTGTAATCCCACCACTTTGGGAGGCTAAGGCGGGCAGATCACCTGAGGTCAGGAGCTCGAGACCAGCCTGGCCAACATGGTGAAACACCGTCTCTACTAAAAATACAAAAAAATTAGCCGGGCATGGTGGCGCGTGCCTGTAATCCCAGCTACTTGACAGGCTGAGGTAGGAGAATCGCTTGAACCTGATGGAGGCTGCAGGTTGCAGTGAGCCAAGATTGCGCCACTGCACTCCAGCCTGGGTGACAAGAGTGAAACACTGTCATAAAATAAAATAGAATAAAATAAAATAAAATAGTCCATCTACCTCACCAGGCTGTTGTGAGGGTTAAAGAAGATAACGTGAGATAACTCACATGCCTAATATATAGTAGGTGCTCCATAAAAATGAGTTCATCACTTCTGCTAGAACGGAAGTTCTTGAAAGCGGGGATCTTGGTTGGAGGTGGTCACTGCTGTATCCCATGCACCTAGAGCAGTCACTAGCACATAACAGATGCTCAATAAAAACTTTTTGAATACAGGAATTTTCTTTTTTTTTTTTTTTTTTGAGACGGAGTCTCACTCTGTTGCCCAGAATGGAGTGCAGTGGCCGGATCTCAGCTCACTGCAAGCTCCGCCTCCCGGGTTTACGTCATTCTCCTGCCTCAGCCTCCCGAGTAGCTGGGACTACAGGCGCCCGCCACCTCGCCCGGCTAGTTTTTTGTATTTTCTTTTTAGTAGAGACGGGGTTTCACCGCGTTAGCCAGGATGGTCTGGATCTCCTGACCTCATGATCCGCCCGTCTCGGCCTCCCAAAGTGCTGGGATTACAGGCTTGAGCCACCGCGCCCAGCCCTGAATACATGAATTTTCTACAGCAGGTTCCTAAAAACATTAGTCTCATGAGATGCTTCTAAAAAGAGACAGCTGTAGAGTAAAACAAAAATCGAGGGAAAACAAGGGTTTTATATCCCATTCCCTCTGAAAGAGTTACCAACATATTTAAGTTTCTTCTAAGTCCTGCAGGAAAGACATCAATTTGATTTTGTTCAGACCAGAGTTCTCCAAACTTGCTTAACCACAATACCTCCCCTTTTTCTCACACAGAAGGAAGGACAGACCCACATTCATTCTCATGATCCCAGGGGACTCTAAATGATCCTAAGAAGGAAAGGGGCCACTACCCCATAGAGAGATAGTCCCAAAACAGCAAAGGAACGAAGAGCATCCACACTCTTCACGTCAATGCCCTCCATCACCACCACCTACTAACTCTGGAACACATCATGTTTCTAAAAATCAAACAGATCCTTCAGACCTAAACAGCTGGCTTCGCCTGAAAACATGGACACTCTGGTTGCCCCTGCACATTCCAGAACCCACCTGCTCTGTCCAACTTCAGCAAAGCCAACTCCCAGCCTCCTAGTTCAGGGCCACGTGAAGACCCAAGTAAAGGCCAGATCCCAGAGGCTGGGGCCAGTGGAAGGTCCTCATCACCACTGGGAGGGCAGCACTTTCTTTGAAGTGGGTAGGGGAGGAGGGATCTGGGTGCATGTCCCCGAGTCCCCGGGTGGCCGCCCACAGGGCGCATCACGTGGTTCTGCTTGGCTCACTAAGCCAAGAGGCTCCTGGCAACAGCTCCCTCGTTGTGCTCACTGCTTACTTACCCACGCAGCCGTGAGCTGCCCCACTGCCCCGCCTCTGCAGGTTGATGCCACCACCCCAACTCCCAGAGAGCCAGCAAGCAGGCAGGCGGTCAGGCCACCCAAATGACAAGCACCCACTCCCCCACGAGAAGCAAGGTTCTCCTGAGCATGCCACAGAGCCTCCCTAGGCAGAAAATGTTTAACGAGTGTTTACTGAGCACTTCCGGGAGGCCAGGCCTCATCTCCCCCACTGGCCCTCAGATCCCGAGGCCCGTTCAGTCATCTGAGTCTACCTAGTACCGGCACTGGCTCCTGCAGGGAACAGGTTCTGACAGACCACTGGCCTTGACCTCTGACCCCTGTATGCTGCTGCACTCCAAGCCTGTGGTCCATGCCTGGTATGGCATCTACACAGCCACCAGATTCATGATCTTCCTAGTTCTAAATGTCCATTCCATGTGTTTGAAAGAAAATAAGGGGCCTGGGGGTGAACATGAGCCCAAATGGAATTTAACATCACCTGTCTGTCACCCTCACGTTACCCTCAGTCCCGTGGGGCTTGGCAACTTGAATGCAACTTTTTTTTTTTTTTTTTTTGAGACCGAGTCTCACTCTGTTACCCAGGCTGGAGTGCAGTGGCGCGATTTCGGCCCACTGCAACCTCCGCCACCCAGTTCAAGAAATTCTCCTGTCTCCACCTCCCGAGTAGCTGAAATTACAGGCACACACCACCACACCAGGCTAATTTTTGTATTTTTAGTACAGATGGGGTTTCACGATGTTGGCCAGGCTGGCCTCAAACTCCTGACTTCAAGTGATCCACCTGCCTCAGCCTCCCAAAGTGCTGGGATTACTGGCATGAGTCACCATGCCCAAATGTGAACTACATACTTTTTAAATGGGTGAATTTTACTGTATGTGAATTATATCTCAGTAAAGCTGGTATTTTTTAAATTGCCATCAAAAATATGCAACATTTTAATGCCTGGGCTAAGTGCCAGGATATGAAGATGGATGAGAGCTCTGAAACCTCTCACAAGGGGCTCATCCTGGAGGGCTCTTCTCCCAAGGCCCCTCCAGGAACACCTTTCCCTTCCCAGCTCCACCAGTCCCGCCAGGGTTGCTCTTGCCTCCTGAAACATCGTTCCTCAAAGGTTACACTTGTGTAAAAGACAGAGTAGGTGCCCCTCTCCTCCCTGACTAGATCATGAGTTCCTGGACTCTGGGGACACTGCTCTCCACATTTCCTCCCCTGGTGCTTAACATGGGGCTTGGCACACAGCAGGTGCTCAGGGAAATCCTGCTGAATGAACAGGCATGGCTGATAGCACTTTGGATGGCTAGAATATGGTATAAGACCTTCTGACAAGGCCTCCCAAATGCCAACCTTGAAAACACGACCTTGGGGCTGTGGCTCAACTCAATGAGCACCACTTAGAGGGAGGGTGTGGGTCAAAACGAGCTGATCTGCAAGGCTGCCACGAGCCAAGCACTCACAAAAAAAAAAGTGAGAAGAAAACTGGGGCAGTGACTAGCACTGCACTCACCCCAGAACACCCACTTCACAGGTCCCCCACCCTGTGCCCCCAAGTGTGAACTCATAGGACTCCCCACAAAAAGCCACCCGAACTATAAAATATGTGTAAATGGAAACCTCCGTACTCTGTCACATCAACAGAGCAGACCTAAATCTTCCTCACTACACTCTTCAATGCTCTCTCCTTGAATACGTTTTTTTAAAAACTGAGGCGGGGCACAGTGGCTCACATCTGTAATGTCAGCACTTTGGGAGGCCAAGATGGGAGAATCACCTGAGCCCAGGAGTTCACGATCAGCCTGGCAATAGTGTGACCTCATCTCTACAAAAAAAAATTTTTTAATTAGCCAGATGTGGTGACATGTGCCTGTGATCCCAGGTACTTGGGAGGCTGCGGTGGGAGGATCACTTAAAGCCAGGGAGTTTGAGGCTGCAGTGGGTGTGGTGTGTTTGTGCTACTGCACCCCAGCCTGGGCAACAGAGCAAGATCCTGTCCCAAAAAGAAAAAGAAAAAGAAAAAAGGGTGCCAGACACTTAGTGAGCATCACAAGTGTGAATTTAAAAAGGAGGAAGAGGAGGCAGCGTTCTCCTTCAAACAGGGCAGATTCTCATGGTCTGCCAGAGTCCCCCAAACTCTCTACTGCCTTATTAACAATAATCACCTAAGAGTGGCCCATCACATTCTGAGCCACACCTCTGTTTAATAAGAATAAGGCAAGAGAAAACACTTGGGACACTCTGAGCCCCTGATCGGCATTACTTTCTTAAGTGACTCCAAGAGTATCCATCTAGTAAGTGGTAAGCCCAGAAGCAGAGCCCAGGCCACCTCCTGCCTCCAAGTCCAGCTCCTATCTTACCATCAGCACAACACAGGAGGCCTTGTGCACATACATTATTGCTGCACAGGCTTGATCTGGATGGATCTCTCTTATAAACAGGCATACACAGCCCCGAGCTATGAAAGGTAGCAAAACTAATCAAGTCTTATAGATTAAATGTCTTACAAAGTGTGGTGACTCCTGCATGACAATGAAAGCTGAAAGGCAGATTGTGCCAATGTTTATCTCTGCCTTTGCCCAGGGGCCCTGGTCCCTGAACAGGCAGTAGGCACCACCACTGACCTCTATCCTGCCCACCTCCTAGAACAGTGCACCCACCCTGCTCACCAAACCCCACTCTTTATTTAAAGACCCAACTTGCTGGGAGGGACAGTGTGCACCTGTAATCACAGCTACTCGGTTGGCTGAAACGGAAGGATCACTGGGGCTCAGGAGTTCAAGTCCAGCCTGAGCCACAGAGAAAAACCCTGTCTCCAAAATAATAATAATAATGGACCAGTCGCGATGGCTCACACCTGTATGTCCAGCACTTTGGGAGGCCGAGGCAGGTGGATCACCTGAGGTCAGGAGTTCGAGACCATCCTGGCCAACATGGTGAAACCTCATCTCTACTAAAACTACAAAAATTACCTGGGTGTGGTGGCGTGCCTATAATCCCAGCGACTTGGGAAGCTAACACAGGAGAATTGCTTGAATCCAGGAGGCGGAGGTTGCAGTGAGCCAAGATCACACCACTGTACTCCCAGACTGGGTGACAGCAAGACTCCGCCTCAAAAAATAATAATAATAATAATAATAAAAGCCTAACTCAGGTCCCACGTCTTCAATTCATTCAACAAATTACTGAGCACCTCATGGGCCGTGCAGTGGTTCACACCTGCAATCCCAGCACTGTGGGAGGCTAAGACGGGTAGATCACCTGAGGTCGGGAGTTTGAGACCAACCTGGCCAACATGGTGAAACCCTATCTCTACTAAAAGTATAAAAAATTCCCCGGGCATGGTGGCACGTGCCTGTAATCCCAGTTACTCGGGAGGCTGAGGCAGGAGGACTGCTTGAACCTGGGAGTGGGAGGTTGCAGTGAGCCGAGATCGCACCACTGCACTCCAGCCTGGGCGACAGAGCTAGACTCTGTCTCAAAAAAAAAAAAAAAATTACTGAGCACCTACTGGGTTGCCAGGCCCTATGACACGATGTCCTCGGGGAACCCAGTCTATTTAGGGAGACAGAGGAACAAGAGTTACCCCATCACATGCAAGGGCCTAGCAGCAAGAAAGGATGTGGCACACTGGAGCGACTGTAAGAAATTTGGGTTGGGGAGTCCCCAGAGTATGTATGTCCAGAAACGCTGCACTATATGCCAACCCAAATAACTCAACAGTATCCAACAGGCATGGGGGGCCTTGATGGCTCAGAGCAGTAGATAACTTGGTTGGTCTGATCAGAGCCACAGCACCTGAAGCCCTTTCTCTGAAAGCCCAGAGATCTCATTTAATTCTCACAACAACCCAAAGAGATAAGGTACTAGTCCCACTTAACAGCTGGGAAGCCTGAACTTGGAAAGATCCAGCGACTTGCCCAGGGGCACACAGCAGTTACGTGGCAGAGTCCAGACTTGGCCCAGGTCTGCCTAAATTGCTTTTCAAGCACCACATTATAGGATACCACATATCCATATAAAGAATGGCTTCAAGTCTGAGGTCTGTTTGTTTGACCTCAGAAAATTTTTTTTTTTTTTTTTTTTTTTTTGAGACAGAGTCTCGCTCTATTGCCCAGGCTGGAGTGTGGTGGCATAATCTCAGCTCACTACACCCTCCGCCTCTCAGGTTCAAGTGATTCTCCTGGCTCAGCCCCCTGAGTAGCTGGGATTACAGGCATGAACCACCACACCCAGCTAGTTTTTATATTTTTAGTAGAGATGGGGTCTCGCCATACTGGCCAGACTTATCTCGAATTCCTGACCTCCAACGATCCACCTGCCTCGGCCTCCCAAAGTGCTGGGATTACAGGTGTGAGCCACTGTGCCCAGCCTGTTTGACCGAATTAGGTTTATACTTTCCTTTGAAGCTCACATCTTTAAACCTTTTTTTTTTTTTTGAGACAGAGTCTCGCTCTGTCGCCCAGGCTGGAGTGCAGTGGCGCGATCTCGGCTCACTGCAAGCTCCGCCCCCCGGGTTCACTCCATTCTCCTGCCTCAGCCTCCCGTGTAGCTGGGACCACAGGCACCCGCCACCACGCCCCGTTAATTTTTTTTTTTGTATTTTTTTGTATTTTTAGTAGACACGGGGTTTCACCGTGTTAGCCAGGATGGTCTCGATCTCTGACCTCATGATCCGCCCGTCTCGGCCTCCCAAAGTGCTGGGATTACAGGCGTGAGCCACCGCGCCCGGCCTAAACTTTTTATATCATAAACATCCTGCCATATCATGGAACATTTTTTCAATGCATTGGTAAGGACTGCATAGCAGTCCACAATTTCAGCAATCCTCCACCACTCAATACTTAGGTTGTTTCCAACACATGACTTCTTGTTTTTCTTTAACAGACCATCCCACACATGGTTCATCCCATTGTGTCCTCACAGGGGGAAACCCTGCAACTCTGATAGCACCCATTGTGAGACTTATCTTACGCAAGGATGAGTAAGACAATGACTTTCAACGAAATATCAGCAAGTTTTATTATAGAAGGCTACTTTCCTTTCCCAACCCACCCCCCAGTTCTGCTAACAATAATTCGTTTGGTTACTGGGTTGATTTCTCTATTAGACGAAAATGCAATAACTAGGGTGTGGCCAGGTGTGGTGGCTCACGACTGTAATCCTAGCACTTTGGGAAGCTGAGGTGAGTGGATCACCTGAGGTCAGGAGTTCTAGACCAACATGGCGAAACCATACCTCTTCTAAAAATACAAAAATTAGCCAGGCGTGGTGTCGCATGCCTGTAATCCCAGCTATTGGGAGACTGAGGCAAGGAGAATCGCTTGAACCTGGGAGGCGGAGGTTGCAGTGAGCCAAGAACGCACCATTGCACTCCAGGCTGGGCAACAAGAGCAAAACTTCAACTCAAAAAAAATAAAAAATAAATAATAAATTGGGGTGAAAGGTGTGGAACATCTGACAGCAAATATCCCTAAGGGTCCAGGCATGGGCTCAGCTTCCCCTCAAAACATTCCAGAGTTCAGTAGACACCTTCAACTCTTCCCCAGAAGTAACAGATTTTCCTCCAGCAGATCACCTGATACATGTCAGAACTCAACCCTAAAAGCACAACTCAGCCTCCATTAAAAACAGGTCAAAAATAGGTATGTTACTGAATACCCTGTGAGCTCACCACTGGATCTTTAGTGTCGGGAAGAAGAGGGCAGAAAGAACAAGGAATTGGAGCCAGGAACCTGGGCTCACAGTGATACTAGCTGTGTGGTCTTGAGCAAGTCACTTCCCCTCTCTGGGCCTTGGTTTCAACATCTCTAAAGTAAATGGTTTGCATTAGATGACCCTCAATGACCCTTCCTGCTCTGGGCCTGACCAGTTTTATAAGTGACCAGTGACCGTACATCATGATGTCAACTCACAAGTACAGCTCCTACCAGCTTGCTGCTGCCTGGAGGGAAGACAGCGGGAACCCACAGAAGAAAAAGGCCTCGGCCGGGCACAGTGGCTCACACCTGTAATCCCAGCACTCTGGGAGGCGGGCAGATCACTCGAGGTCTGGAGTTCAAGATCACCCTGGCCAACATGGCGAAACCCCATCTCTGCTAAAAATACAAAAATTAGCCAGGTGTGGTGGCACACGCTTGTAATCCCAGGAGCCAGGTGTGGTGGCGCACGCTTGTAATCTCAGGAGGCTGAGGCACAAGAATCGCTTGAACCTGGGAGGCGGAGGTTGCGCCAAGATTGCGCCACTGCACTACAGCCTGGGCGACAGAGTGAGAAAAAAGAAAAGAAAAAGGCCTGACACCCAGGTCCCCTATGGAGCCATTGGTCAGAGTAAAGGGGGACACATCAGACTGCTAATTTGGGAGTATGGGTAGAATTCTGATTTCATATTTGAAAAATCATCTAACCTTTATCACATACACCTAGCCTCATATTAAGACGAAGGTATTCATTTCATTTAAAAAAAAAAAAATGACTGATTCATAACAAGCCAGCAAAATAGAGTCAGAACAAGAGCAAGTCATCACGATACCAATGCCAAAGGGGAGGTTTCTGTCTTTATTTTCTAACTGGCAATGACAAGCTTTTTACAAAACCCAGGCAAGCTGCAAGTCAGTGATAAAGGGGACGGTCGGCCTTGCCACTTGAACAGAGACAGGCCCAGATAGGCAAGGACACTGGGTGACCTCTAAGACCCAGAAAGGCCTAACTGGTTTTAAGGTAATGCCCAGCAGGAATGAGGGAGGGGTGTGCCATGAGATGGAAGGGGGCTGCTGATGCTGTATGGGTCAATACTAGACTCTTCTCAGAAACAAAGGCTCAAGTTTAAATATGTACTAGGAAAACCTGACAGTCTCTGGATTACAACCAGCTCATCGGCCTCCAGGTGGGGGTTTTTGCAGGGTTCAGAGCTCCCCTCAATGGGCAGGGATGTCCATCCAGACGATCAGGCTACCTCCTCCCACACCTGCCTGCACCTGCTGCGTATCCCTCCCTGCCCCTAGATTATGAGCTCTGCAGGTTCTAGCAGGTTCTGCCCTCCTTTCCCACTCCACCTCTCTCGCCCCCATCCTCTCCCTCTCTCTCTCTCTCTCTCTCTCCCTCTCTTCCTCTCCAGTCACCCTTGAGAGAGGCAGGAAGCCAGAAGAGCCCCAGGTTCCAGATGAGGAAAGTGATGCTCAAAAGAGACAAGATCAGCCCAAGGTCACACAGGCTGCACCAAGAGTCCAACCCACTCTCCTAATTCCAAGTCTTCTTTCTCCCATCACATCTTCACAGCGGTCCTGTGGGTGCTGCCTCTGAAACATCTCCTCTTATCCCACAACCACTCACCCTATCCCATCCAGGTCCAGCCTGCTGCCTCTCTCCAGCACCACACAGTCTCTGGGCCCCTCCCAGCCAAAACCACTGCAGTCACTTGGCCCAGCAGGGGCAGGTGGCTGCAAGCTGGCTAAGAGCCGGACAGGGCTGTGATCTGCCATTGCCTAGCTGTGGCGCTTACTTAACCTCACTGAGCCTGAGTGCCCTCATCTGTAAAAAAGGGATAATAACCCTGTCTCAGAGAGTCCCTTAAAAGAAAGGAAGTAGATAAAGCTTGCTCTAAACGGGGCCCAGTAAGGGCAGACACACACACAGGCTCCTCACAGCCCACCCCGCCCGAAGGCTCCAAACACCACTCCCCAGTTCAAAATCCTCCCACACTGAAAACCCGTGGCCACACAAACACTGGTAGACAAATGTTCATAGCAGCGTCACTCACAATAGCTATAAAGTAGAAATGACCCAAATGACCATCAACTCATAAAAGGATAAACACACATGGTATCTCTCTGTGATGAAATATCATTCAGCCATAAAAAAAGAACAAAGCAGCCGGGCGCGGTGGCTCAAGCCTGTAATCCCAGCACTTTGGGAGGCCGAGGCGGGTGGATCACGAGGTCAGGAGATCGAGACTATCCTGGCTAACACGGTGAAACCCCGTCTCTACTAAAAATACAAAAAACTAGCCGGGCGTGGTGGCGGGCGCCTGTAGTCTCAGCTACTCGGGAGGCTGAGGCGGGAGAATGGCGTAAACCCGGGAGGCGGAGCTTGCAGTGAGCCGAGATCACGCCACTGCACTCCAGCCTGGGAGACACAGCGAGACTCCGTCTCAAAAAAAAAAAAAAAAGAACAAAGCAGTGATACCTGCTCCAAGATGGACGGACCTTGAAAACATTATGCTAGGTGAAATAGCCAGAATCAAAAGGACACACAGTGTATGATTCTACTCACATGAAATACACAGAGCAGGTAAAATCACAGAAACAGAAAGCAAATTGGTGGTTGCCAGGAGATGGGGGAGGGAGAAATCAGCAGCGAGCACTCGTGGGCATGGGGTTTCTTTTGTGAGTAATGAAAATATTCTGGAACTAGACAGCAGTGATGGTTGCACAATTCTGAATATACTAAAAACAACTGAACTGTATGGTTTTTTTGTTTCTTTTTTTTAATATGGAGTCTCACTCTGTCGTCCAGGCTGGAGTGCAGTGGCCTGAACTCTGCTCACTGCAACCTCCACCTCCCAGACTCAAGCGATTCTCCAGCCACAACCTCCCAAGCAGGTGGGATTACAGGCATGCGCCACCACGCCCGGCTAATTTTTGTATTTTTAGTAGAGATGGGGTTTCACCATGTTGGCCATGCTGATCTTGAACTCCTGACCTCATGTGATCCACCCCTCAGCCTCCCAAAGTGCTGGGATTACAGGCGTGAGCCACTGCGCCCAACTGTGAACTGTATACTTTTTAAATGGGTGAATTTTACTGTATGTGAATTATATATCAACAAAGCTGGTATTTTTTATATTGCCATCAAAAATACAACAAAACGCCGGGCGCGGTGGCTCACGCCTGTAATCCCAGCACTTTGGGAGGCCGAGGCGGGCAGATCACAAGGTCAGGAGATCGAGACCACGGTGAAACCCCGTTTCTACTAAAAATACAAAGAATTAGCCGGGCGCGGTGGCGGGCGCCTGTAGTCCCAGCTACTCAGGAGGCTGAGGCAGGAGAATGGCGTGAACCCGGGAGGCGGAGCTTGCAGTGAGCCGAGATTGCGCCACTGCACTCCAGCCTGGGCGACAGAGCGAGACTCTGTCTCAAAAAAAAAAAAAAAAAAAAAAAAAAAAAAAAAAATTTAAAAAAAAAAAATACAACAAAACAATAAAATGATTAATATTTACAACATGAAAAGAAAATCCTTCCGTGAAACCTCATGCTCTACAAGATAGAGTCTACATCACTCAGGCATCCTCCAAGTCCAGCCCCAGCTACCTTGCCACAAACACCCTGCATTTGCCCAGCAAGACCCCTCACTGTACTCCAAATAAGTCTTCTCCACTGCAGGCCTGGGCTCCTAACATTCACCCCCACAGCAGCAACAGTTACTCACTTGGCCTGACTCTTGTCTCAAGTCCCGGTTGTTCCTTTGAGGCCTGCACTGCCTGTGACTTGAAACTCTCTGACCAGCCCATCTATCTCCCCAACTAAGCTGGAGCCTCCTTTAAGGAAAGATACCTGGACCAGCCTGTTTTCCTCCTCTCCTGTTTCCACTCCTCAGGACAACAGTAACAACAGCTGTCACCTATGACTTCCTGTATGCAAAATCCTTGACAAAACGATGTCCTTAATTCTGACAGCGGCCCACTATCAACCCAATTTACAAGTAAAGAAACTAAGGTGTGAAGTGAAGAAAGGGTAGGGAGAAAGCAGGGGGAGGAATGTGATCAAGGTATTGGTGCAAGAGGCAAAGTTAGGATTTGAACTCAACATTCTCTTCCCAAGGTGCTAGCACACACCGCCTTCCTAAGATATAACCAGGAATGTGTAGACAGCTAGTAGGTGTCAGTCATATTTCATTCTGCAAGTGTTCATCCAACAATCACATTACAGCTAAAATGTAGCTCTAAAAATAAAATGAGTGCACCTGACGACCTCTGCAGTCAGGTTATACACAACTAGGCTCAGCTGGTTTCTGGCTACAGTTAAGAGTTTTTCCGGGTACCACCAGACAAGGGCAGATTTCAGTACAAAACATAAGCGATTATTTGACATTTTCCCTGAGCATTAAAAAAATGAAATTGTTTTTTTAAAAAAGGATCACAGAAAACAGGCACTATGTGAGTCACACGGACAAAAAGTGGTGTGAGGCAGCCACCATGCAGCCCAGTTAGCATGTGTGCAAATGCAAATATTAAATTTAAAATCTTGGCTGGGTGCGGTGGCTCACGCCTGTAATCCCAGCACTTTGAGGAGCCAAGGCTGGTGGATCATCTGAGGTCAGGAGCTCGAGACCAGTCTGGACAACATGATGAAACTCCATCTTTACTAAAAATACAAAAATTAGCTGGGCGTGGTGGCGGGCACCTATAATCCCAGCTATTCGGAAGACTGAGGCAGGAGAATCGCTTGAACCTGGGAGGCGGACGTTGCAGTGAACCAAGATCGTGCCACAGCACTCCAGCCTGGGAGACAAGCAAAACTCTGTCTCAAATGAATAACTAAATAAATAAATTTAAAATCTTTGTTTTTAAATGATAATACCCAGTGCTGGGATGGAGATAATGAAACAGGCAATCGCATATCTTCTAACAGCAGTGTAAACAACGAATTCCTTTTGGAACGTTATTAAGCAAGAGGTATGTGTCTAATATCAGAAAGATATCTGGAAATTAATCCTGAAGAATTTCTGCTTCACAGAAAATGCTGTATTCATGAAGATATTGGTCCTTGCACCACTTGTAATGGTGAAAAAATCGCTACTGCCTAAATCTCTAAATACGAAAAAGGCTAAATGAATTATAGTGCATCCACTTCATGTAGTAGTCTGTAGCTATTAAACATCATGGTTTATGTTATCCATGTATTAACATGGAAAAAATAAAAAGTTCTCTTTATTTAGCCTTTCAGCATTAAAGGATCTGAAACTGTCCCTGCTCTGTGATTATAATTATTTTAAACAAGAAGCCACCTGGAATAAATCGTACTTGTAACTACTTTGAAATTATAATATTTTTGTGATGGGGGGATAAAGGGCTTTTTTTTTTTCCTTTCTCTAGTTTCTACATTTCTTTTAATGTTGTTACACCACTGTTACCTAATTAGGAAAAAATAAATTTTTTTAAATGACCAAGCTCATTTTGAAGCTGCCCAGTGTCACATAAACACTGAGGCCGGCCTGCCCCAACTAAAGCAGCCACGTGAAATGCAGCTCCGGCTGCTTATTCTCCTGTTTATCAAAACAGGGCAAAACCGCCCAGAAAACTCACCTCAGCAAGGTGACCTGACCTCAGGCCCATCACAGTCACAAACCTGCATTTCCAATAAAAAATAGTCCCAAAGAAGAAAAGCACCCAGGTAACCAGTTATGGAAAAGCAAAGGACTGATGAGTTAGGGGTGACAGGACAGTGAATTACTGTTTTTGTTTTTTTGTTTTCTTGCAGTTTTTGTACTGACCATAGTCACAATGCCTAGCACAAAGTAAGTGCTCAATAAGGATTTGAAGCAGAAAATGTTTTAAATAGGAAAATGCACTCATTTACCCATTTTAAAAATTTAAGGGAGTGAGGCCAGGCATGGTGGCTCATGCCTGTAAACCTAGCATTTTGGGAGGCTGAGGTGGGCAGATCACTTGAGGTCAGGAGTTCCAGACCATCCTGGCCGACATGGTGAAACCCCCTACTAAAAATACAAAAATTAGTCAGGTGTAGCAGCAGGCTCCTGTAATCCCAGCTACTCGGGAGGCTGAGGCACGAGAATCACTTGAACCTGGGAAGCAGAGGTTGCAGTGAGCCGAGATGGTGCCACCACACTCCAGCCTGAGTGACAGAGCGAGACTCCGTCTCAAAAAAAAAACAAAAAAACATTTTAAATGGGAAAATGTACTCATTTGCCCATTAAAAAAAATTTAAGGGAGTGCCCACACTTCCTGAGCACCAAGGCCCAAAACACCATGCACACCTCTGGCCTGAAAGTTGTGCTCCCTTAGTTCTCATCAACAGAAGCTGTGTTTGGAAGTGAGCAGGCAGGAAATGGGTACTTTTGTCACCAACTTGAATAACAAAAGTCAGAAAACTTAAATGTCACCAGGACAGTAAATGTCAAAGGGGGAGGGGTAACTAACGGTTTACCAAGTATCTCTGCACCACTCCCTGTTCCGGCGCCTGTGGGCATGATTTCATAAAGTCCAACCTAACACTCTGACTCCAGCACCAAGCTGCCTAGGCTTGAACTCTGACTCTCAACTGATTGGCTGTGTGGCCTCAGGCTGGTTGCTTAGCTTCTCTGCATCTCACTTTCCTCTCCTGTAAAATGAAAGCAAAAAGAGAAGAGACCTACCTCATTAGGGTGTCATGAGGATTCACTCAGCCAATACACACAAAGCACTGGGTACAGTGTCTGGCACAAGCACAGCATCTGTCACTTACTTATTAGTATTGTGCTTACATTTTACAGCCAAGAAAAACAACCTCACAGAGGTTAGTAACGTCCCAAGATCACACAGCTTAGTAAGAAGCAATGCTGTGATTCAAACCCAAATCAAAGGATCTGTGTGCTCTTTTTATCAGAGCAAGCTAAACCCCACCTGCAGGATTATTATGATCTCCACCCCAAACACACACATGCACACACACACATACACACACAATTTATGGCTGTCACTGCAAAAGGTAAGAATATTATGAGATAAGAAGTGATATGGGGCCAGGTACAATGGCTCTCGCCTGTAATCCCACCACTTTGGGATTACAGGCAGGCAGATCACTTAAGTCCAGGAGTTCAAGACCATCCTGGCAAACAAGGCGAAACCTCATTTCTACAAAAACACAAAAATTAGGTGTAATGGCACGCGCCTGTAGTCCCAGCTACTGGGGAGGCTGACGCACGAGAACTGCTTGAACCCGGGAGGCAGAGGTTGCAGTAAGCCAAGATCGTACCACTGCACTTGAGCCTGGGTGACAGAGTGAGACTCTGTCTCAAAATTAAAAAAAAAAAAAAAAACAAAAAAAGTGATACGGGACTGGAGGAGGAAGTACAGTCCGTTGTAACCTATGGATAAGACCAGCTCCCTGCGCATAATACCAGCGCCATGTCAGGAAGGTTCTTTCAATTCATTCACTAAGCAAGCATGCTTTTGAGGCACGCTCTGTCCTACACATGAGGATATCAGACATACAGGGTCCCACCCCCCTTGAACTCATAATCCAAGAGGTGGGGAGACAGACAGAAACGAGTAGGTGATAAGGATGGGAGGAAATGAAGGATGATGGGATAGAGGGGCCTAAGTGATAAGAAGGAGCCAGGAGGATAGTACCAGGCCCCAGGGAGAGGGGCGGGGTAGTTCAAGTGTCTGTTGTACTAGAGCCAGGTGACTACAGTCTGTGAACAGGGAGTGGGTAGCCAGGATGAGGTCAGAGGGTGGAGGGGAGGAAGGGGTCTGATCATCCCGATCTAAGGTTCAGAGTCTTGCAGGCCACTGTTTGCGTTTATACTAAGAGCGATATGAAGCCATGTAGGCTTTTAAGCGGTGGAATAACACAACTCAATTTACGGGAAAGAAGCAAGCCAGGAGAGGTGGCTTGCACCTATAATCCTAGCACTTTGGGAGGCCAAGGCGGGAGGATTGCTTGAGCCCAGGAGTTGGAGACCAGCTGTGGCAACAAAGTGAGACCTCCATCTCTACAAAAAAAAAAAAAAAAAAAAAAATTTAAAAATTACCCAGGAGAGGAGGCACACACCTATAGTCCCAGCTACTCAAGAGGGTAAGGTGGGAGGATCTCTTGAGCCCAGGAAAGCATGGCTGCAATGAGCTGTGATCATACCACTGCACTCCAGCCTGGGCAACAGAACAAGACCCTATTTCAAAAAAAAAAAAAAAAAAAAAAAAAAAAAAAAAGGGCCGGGCATACCAGCACTTTGGGAGGCCAAGGCAGGCAGATCACCTGAGGTCAGGAGTACAAGACCAGCCTGGCCAACATGGTGAAACCCCATCTCTACTGAAAATACAAAAAATTTAGCCGTGTGTGGTGGCACAAGCCTGTAGTCCCAGATACTCAGGAGGCTGAGGCAAGATAATCACTTGACCCCAGAAGGTGGAGGTTGAAGTGAGCCAAGATCGCACCACTGTACTCCAGCCTGGTTGACAGAGCGAGATTCTGTCTCAAAAAAAAAAAGAAGAAGAAGAATCTCAGCATGGAAGTAAAAGAGACTAGCATATGGGTGGCATTTGCTAAAGGCCTTTTTACCCCCAGTTTTCCTTCTCCTTGTGCCACTAGCCCAACATAACCGTAGACAATCATGTTCTCCCTTTCTGGGTCTCTGTTTCCAAAGAGTTTTAGTCTCAGTGGTTCCCAACCCTGGCTACATATTAACAACACATGAGGAGCTTGGAAAATAAAACACCAACGGGGGCGAGAGGTGTCCATCCACCCAGATATCCAGAATCCACTGGTCTGGGGATGGAGCCTCCAATTGGTATTTTCTAAAAGCTTCTCAGGTGCAGCACCATTTGAGAAAAGCCCACTTAAAGGGGCTTCTAAGGCCTTTCTACCTCAGTGGTCTAAGTTCTAACTGGGAGAATTGCCAAAAGACAGAGTGTGCTCTTTGAAGACAGTTCCTCCTTACTGAAGACAATCAAGCAAAAACTACTTTGCTCAAAGATGCAACTCTATAATCAGACATTCTTAACAGATTCCTCCCAAAAGACATTTTTGTGGTTTAATGACTTGGGTGATCGTCCAGTGAGCAAGCAAGTCTTGGTCCTCAGTGTCCTCAGCTGCAGCCAAAGACAGCAAATAAACAGCGTATGTGCCACTCCTTGCCTCTCTTGCGGCCATGGCAGACATCACTAATTGATCCCAGCATAGCCTTCTGCTGAGCCAGGACATCCCAAGTGATCTGAGAATCCCTTCTACACAGGGCCCAAGCAGTCACTCACTATCAATCATCTGAAGATGGACACAGACTGGAACCCATTTGTCTTTCCTAGCCTAATGTCCCCAAGGTATTTTCCAACTCTGACATTCTTTGAGGGGATGATCCTCTTAAACTTCCTACTAGCAATCATTAACTACCAAGTTGCACGGCAATGAGCTCAGCTGGCTTGAGGCTAGTCAGACCATAAGGTCACATGTTTCATCCCTGAGGAAGGCTCTTGCTGTATTTCCTGAACTTCAGACTCTTTGTCCTCTCTAGGTAACATCCCTCCCTTCCCTGGCAGCTGCACCTCCAGCATGTATTTACCGAATAGGGCCTGAGATAGATTACTCAATTAGATCAGGGCAGACCTGTCCATATTCCTGGAAAAGCTCATCCAAGCAGGCGTCCTTTATGATCACTGGTAGCTGAAACAATAATAATGACAGCAGCTGGTGTGTACAGAGCACTTTCTGCATGCCAGGCACCTTGCCGGGGGCACTGCATACATTTTTTCATGGAATCTTGATCACAATCCTCTAAGGTATTTATTATCCCCATTTGGCATACAAGAAAATTCAAGCTTTGAAAGCTACTAAGTTGCTGCCGAACACAAAGCAATAGAAGCGAGATTACAGACAGGAGAACCACATGCCTAGCTCTGGGCAAGTCCCTCCACCTCTCTGTGCCTCATCTCTAAAATGGGTGTGATAATTTTTTCAAGAACACAGTTTCGGGGCACATGTGGTAATTTAATACTTTCACACAATTTGTAAAGATCAAATCAATGTACTTGGGATACGTATCACCGTAAATATTTGTCTTTGCTTTATGCTAGAACCAAACCGTTCTCTTCTAGCTATTTTGAAATATACAGTAGATTACTGTAAACTGTAGTCACCCTACTGATCTAGCTAACGTGATGTCTTTAAAATGAACATAATAATTGTAAGGATAAAATGAGAGCCCAGCACACAGTATATGACAGTCCAGTGGATGTCTCAGAAAAACCTGATGAAATCTGGGTTAAAAAAAAAAATCAAGGATTGAAGTTCTGACCAAGTCTACTCTACACTGTGCTAGGAGCTGTTTTTTGGCCTCACAAAGTGAAATATTCTTGGTAAGTCATGTGCACATCCCAGTTTTCAGAAAGCAAATCCTACCTCGCTCCATTCACCCCTGGCCTGGCATCACCCTTGAGGTCAGTTTCTTCTCCTGCCTCTTTCCTGCTATTCTCAATGTCACTGGCTGGAAGGCATTCTCTCTCGTTTTACGCCCTGAGGCCTCTCCACAGTCTAAAAGCTGAAAATTGCTCCAGGGAGCTGGTGGGAGGGGGAACTTGGCAGTGAATCTCTT
This sequence comes from Macaca thibetana thibetana, assembly GCF_024542745.1. Lineage (NCBI taxonomy): Eukaryota > Metazoa > Chordata > Mammalia > Primates > Cercopithecidae > Macaca > Macaca thibetana. Next base: position 17,502,144 of record NC_065591.1, read on the forward strand.
TGTAACAGGATCTCCCTTTGACAGGGCATATCTCTTGTGTGGAAGGAACCTGGCCTCAAAGCTCCTAATAAAAGGTAAGCCTTTCCCTCAACTTCACAGCCCTTGCAGCAGAGCTTAGCACCACACCGTCAATCACATTAACACGGGGTTCCTTTCCCACCTAGACGGGCAAAGTATCAGCTACTCCCATTTTACAGAGTAGGGCTGAGGAGGAAGATGAGGCTGAAAACACTAGGAAGGAACTCGACACCTAGGTGCCCAGACTGCAGCACAAACTCCGCCACAGCATCCCAAAAAAGGACTCAGTGAATGAGAGGGGAGTCGATGTGAACCCTCTTTTGAGCTCTGGCAACCTGGATGTTTGTCGCATGTGTAAACCTTGTTAGTTTAGACCTACGGTCCCACGGGGAGGAAGTCAGCTACCAGCATAAGGCTGATTCCATGAGAATGAGAGGACAGCCAGTCCCATCTAGTGAGACTGCCAGGGCACAGGCCATCCGCATCAGTACTTTAGGGGACATCTGCCAATATCTGGAGACATTTTGGTCTGTGGGGGAGGGGCGCTACTGGCACCTAGCAGGCAGAGGCCAGGGAGGCCGCAGGACACCGTATGGTGCACATAGGACAACCTCCCAAAACAGCAAGTTATCCAGCCCAAAATGTTAATAGGGCTGAGACAGAGAAACCATGTTCTGGAGGAAAAGAAGTTGTCCCCACTCACCCCAACCACATGGCGGGATAGGTGCAAGGCCTAAGTCAAATTCCAGGGAAGAGCGAAGGCTAAGCATTCTATGTGCATCTTCCAAAAGACATCAAAAGGCTGGTCCCAAACTCTGTGGCCAGATAGAAGCTGAGGGTCCGAGTCTTACCCCACAACACGTCCTCTTAAATAAGAGCTTCCACCCCTGCACCCCCATCTCCAACGATTTCTCTTCACACCATAGGATTTGGCGACTGCTCTACGCAACAACAGTCCCTGGCACTGAGGCTGACAGAAGTTGTTTGAACACCTTCAGGACAGGTCTCCCTGCACCCTGGGCACATGGCAACACTGGCCAGTGTTCTGCATCACTCTGCAGCCCCAAAGTCAGGAGATGTCGTGTTAACAAGGAGGGCTGAGGTGAGAGCAAATGTGCTCAGGCCTACTAAGTGCCGTGATCTGGACTGAGCGCCTTACATGCCTTCCCCCCATTTAAACCTAGTAACACAATGGCCTGGTTGTTACTACCCATTTTCCAGATGCAGTAACAGATTCTGAGAGGCTCAAATCAAGGCAGATAGCAGGGTCACACAGCTATAGGGGAAGAGCATGGAACTGGACACATGCTTCTGCTGACACCAAAGCACATGCCCTTTCTCATGTTCCTCTTTTTTTTTTTTTTTTTTTTTTGAGACGGAGTTTCATTCTTGTTGCCCAGGCTGGAGTGCAACGGCATGATCTCGGCTTACCACGACCTCTGCCTCCCGGGCTCAAGCGCTTCTCCTGCCTCAGCCTCCCAAGTAGCTGGGATTACAGGCGCGCGCCACCACACCCTGTTAATTTTTGTATTTTTAGTAGAGACAGGTTTCACCATGTTAGTTAGGCTGGTCCCGAACTCCTGACCTCGTGATCCGCTCACCTCAGCCTCCTTTCAAAGTGCTGGGACTACAGGCACGAGCCACTGTGCCTGGCCCCCATGTTCCTCTTCTAATGGGACATCTCGAAGTTATGTCATCCACATGTGACTTCAATCTCTATGAAATCCCAAATAATTTACAACAGGAGGGCCCACACCCCAACATGATACCATGATATCACTTAATCTGGGTCAGACAGCCTTCTTACCACCTTACAGCTCCAGGATCTAAGATGCAAGACAAAGATACTCTTGTTTTCTGTGGCGTTGGGAATCATTTCACTCCTGCTGCATTAGGGCTCTGAGCATCCAAGGTCAACAAGTCACCCATCCTCACAGGAAGATGGCCTTCCCACCTGTGAGACTGGCCCAAGTCCAGCTGTCTGTCCTTCCTGGAGACTCAGACACTCCCTGGCCTATGGAGACCCTCCCATCCAGCTCCCTTGTGCCCCAAAGGAAGCCCACAACTAGCTGGCAGAGGTTCTGAGCCTCAGTTTCCTTCCCTGTATCTACGTCACAGGATTAAATGAGTTAATATGTACAATGTGCTGACAACAGTTCATGATAAATATTCAACTGACGGTAGCTACTATTGTGACTTTTATTATTCAATTTATCTTAAGGCAATCACCAGATGATGTGTTCAGAGATCTAATCACAAAGTCAACTGAACAGGGCCTATCATGGCAAAAAAAAAAAAAAAATCTGGAAACAAACTAGAAGACTAATCACGGGACTTATTAGATAAATTAAGGTACCTCCACATAATGGAATGGATGCAACAGCTAACAGTTGCACAAAAGAAGAATATTTACTGGCAGGGGGAAATGCTTGTAATATACTGTCAGTCCTTCACAGATTGCCATACACTGACCCTGAGAATAGCAAGGAGCGCTCTCACACCCCCAGAGTCTGCGGGGTACAGATTTCTTGGTTGCGTACTGTACTGGTTGAAAAAAAATCCTGATGCAAATGTGGTATCTAGTCCATAATATGTCCATGGTTGTTTGCTTTCAAAAAACATTACAAAATAATTTCTACTGAGTAAGTGACCCTCCAGCAAGACGCCTCCTTTTTATCCTGTGGCTTCCTGGGGTAGCCCTAGGGAGACATCCACCTCAATTGTTTTTTTTAAATTGTATTTATTTATTTATTTAGAGACAGAATCTCACTCTGCAGCCCAAGCTGAAGTTCAGTGGCACAATCTCGGTTCACTCCTGTCTCCAGGACTCAAGCAATCTCCGCCTCCAGGGCTCAAGCGATTCTCGTGCCTCAGCCTCCCAAGTAGCTGGGACTACAGGCGTGTGCCACCACTAATTTTTTGTATTTTAGTAGAGACAGGGTTTCACCATGTTGCCCAGGGTGGTGTCTAACTCCTGAGCTCGGGTGATCCGCCTGCCTCGGCCTCCCAAGGTGCTAGGATTACAGGTATGAGCCACCACGCCCGGCCCACCTCAACTGTTAAAAAATAAAAGATGTAAGTTACAAAGCACATGTAGGAGATTATCCTATTGTAATATAAACAGACAGACAGAACATGCATTTAAAAAGACAAGGATCTCCCACCAAAAAGGTACCAGGAGTTAACTTGGGCGAGTGGAGATTACAGGTAATTTTGCTTTCTTTTATTTATGTGTATTTTCAATCTTATATTTAAAAAAAAATGGCCGGGTGCAGTGGCTCACGCCTGTAATCCCAGCACTTTGGGAGGCTAAGGCGGGCAGACTGCCTGAGCTCAGGAGTTGGCGACCAGCCTGGACAACATGGTGAAACCCCGTTTCTACTAAAATAAAAAAAATTAGCTGCGTGTGGCAGCCTGCGCCTATAGTCCCAGCTACTTGGGAGGCTGAGGCAGAACTGCTTGAACCCGGGGGGCCGAGATCCCTTCACTGCTCTCCAGCCTGGGCAACAGAGCAAGACTCCCTCTCAAAAAAAAAAAAAAAAAAAAAAAAAAGATGAACTGATTCATGGCAGTAGAATTAACCTGGGGATCAGGATCCTTCAGCCAGTTGGGCTAACAATCTCCAGAATTTTCATTCAGGCCCATGCAAATCAGTGTTGGAGCCTAGAGACGGCAGAGCCTAGAGGTCAGGCAGGGCTGAGCTGAGTCACCCACTATTCAGACCTCCCTCTCAGAGCCTCAGCTACTGGATGGTGGTCATTAAGTTCTCATTTAAACTATAGATGCAGGCCGGAAACAGTGGCTCACCCCTATAACCCCAGTACTTTGGGAGGCCAAGGTGGGAGGATCACTTGAGGTCAGGAGTTCAAGACCAGCCTGGCCAACATGATGAAACCCCGTCTCCACTAAAAATACAAAAACTAGCTGGGTGTGGTGGTGCACATCTGTAATCCCAGCTTCTCGGGAGGCTGAAGCAGGAGAATCACTTGAACCTGGGAGGTGAAGGCTGCAGGGAGCCGATATCACAACACTGTACCCCAGCCTGGGTGACAGAGCGAGACTCACCTCAAAAAGAAAACAAATAAACTACAAATGCAGTAGTGCTAGCTCTCTACCAAACCCATTTACCCAAGGAAAACACAACTCTGACCCATAGCTTGTTCACTAGGCTGGTCGCCCGAAGTTTCCAGAAAAGCAGCTATTTAAAGGCAGGCCTCCAAAGCTTTCAGTCGGCCCACTTCCCTTCCTGAAGTACCTCTCGAGAATGGTTCTTCCTGCACCACCTGCTGCAGGATGGTTTCCAGGTACACACAGAGACACTGACAATGCATAACTAGGGACTTTATACTGGTTTTTTTACTGTCTCTGGAAACAATCCACCTCCATCCCCCACCAGGCATTTTCCACCATTCCCTTCCCTGGAACAGTGACTTCCAGTGTTTTCTGGCGACAGTTGAACCCACGATAAGAAATTCATTTTATATGCAATTTAGTACACATACACACCACACACACGCGCACATATATAACTGAAATGAGTTTTATGACACAATACTCACCAGCAAACTCTAATATTTTTACAATACTTACCAGCAAACTCTGATATTCTACCATTTTCTTAATGCTGGTCATAACTCACTAAATGGATTTTACATCCCACAGTTTCAAATACACCGCCTTAGAGTATGTAAGTCTATGATTTGGTTTTCCAAACTTCACTTTAAGTGTGTACTTTCTGGAACATATTAGATTGGAACCATATACAAATACTAATATTCACAGGACCAAAAACAGTAATTTTATACGGTTCAACCTAATAATTATGTGTGAACCAAACTGGAGGACTCCACTGATTCACCTCTTATAAGCTAACTCTGAGTAATTCTTAAAAGTGGCCTATACTTGGGCGCGGTGGCTCATGCCTGTAATCCCAGCACTTTGGGAGGCCAAGGCGGGCAGACCACGAGGTCAGGAGTTCCAGACCAGCCTGGCCAACATGGTGAAACCCCATCTCTACTAAAAATACAAAAATTAGCCAGGCGTGGTGGGCGGGCACCTGTAATGCCAGTTACTCAGGAGGCTGAGGCACAAGAATAGCTTGAACCCAGAAGGCGGAGGTTGCAGTGAGCTGAGATCGCACCACTGCACTTCAGCCTGAGCAACAGGGTAAGACTCTGTCTCAAAAAAAAAAAAAAAAAAAAAAAAAAAAGAGGTGGCCTATACTATGAATGTACACTATTATTATCGTGCAAAAGACAGATGACACCTGAATTGGACAAGTCAATTATAGCCACTCTGAGTCATACCTTTTTTAACGGGAATAACGATGACAAACTCAAGGATGTTGTGAGGATTGAACAAGCTCATATATGTGAAAGGGCCTTGTAAACTATAGTATAAGGTTAAATTTTTTTTTTTAATTTTTTAAATTGTAAATTATGCCAGTGTCTCAGCAAAACAAGATAATAAAACAGCAGCCAATATCTGTTGAGGGAGGCCGGGCGCAGTGGCTCACGCCTGTAATCCCAGCACTTTGGGAGGCCGAGGCGGGCGGATCACGAGGTCAGAAGATCGAGACCATCCTGGCTAACAAGGTGAAACCCCATCTCTACTGAAAATACAAAAAAAAATTAGCCAGGCGTGGTGGCGGGCGCCTGCAGTCCCAGCTACTGGGAGGCTGAGGCAGGAGAATGGTGTGAACCCAGGAGGCGGAGCTTGCAGTGAGCCGAAATCGCGCCACCGCACTCCAGCCTGGGCGACAAAGTGAGACTCTGTCTCAAAAAAAAATATCTGTTGAGGGGTTTTTTTCATGCTAAGCATCTGTCATGCAGATCCATTTAATCTTCCACAGCAATCCTATAAAGTAGGGATTCTTGTTGTCCCCATTAAACAGATGAGGATAGAAGAGACTCCAAGCATTAGAAGGATGGGCCCAAGGTCACACAGGTAGGTGGAGAAGCTGCGTCTGACTCCAAAGCCCGTGCGTAAAGCACTGGCCAGCAATTTCCCTTCACACCCAGAACAATCTCGCCACAGTTCTCCATGTCCTGGCCACAGGAACAAGACCACGAGCCTGGTGTGCTCTCAGTGAGACAGGAAAACTTCCCCATGACACAATGACATGAAAATGCGCTGGCGCCTCGGCCAGCAGCAGGAAATGCACAATCACCTTGCTGCCGTGGAAACAGGTGGCAAGTCGGCACAGTCTCTCAGCCTCCCATCTCCCGCAATTACAGCCAAGGATTATGTCTTTAAACTTTCCCATTGGTGGCTTAAAATAACTCCTCTTGACCCCACAGAAAATGTACTGAGAGACAGGAGGCAGCCATAGCCAGAGCTGGCCAGGTCACAAGATAAAGAGAAATGCTCAAACCAATGCAAACAGAGCTCTATGGTATTTTTTTTAAAGGGACACAGTCAATATCCCCGTGTTCCTTTGGGGCTAGGAAGAGCCACTGGCCACTCTTCAGTCACGACTGGTGGTCACTTAATTTATTCAACTATGCACATTTGTCAAAAAGGAAATATTTAAATTGTGCTATCAGGGAAGTTCCACTGCTTCCTATTATACATTTTAATACATTTTTGTGTGTCTGTGTGTGTATCTGTAATACACACAATCCATCGTGGATTTAATCTCAAACCCAATTTAAGAGGTTTCATGGGGCTGGGTGTGGTGGCTCATGCCTGTAATCCCAACACTTTGAGAGGCCAAGGCAGGCAGATCACTTGAGGTCAGGAGTTCGAGACCAGCCTGGCCAACATGATGAAACTCTGTCTCTACTAAAACTACAAAAATTAGCCAGGCATGGTGGCGCACACTTGTAACCCCAGGCTGAGGCAGGAGAATCGCTTGAACCTCAGAGGCAAAGGTTGCAGTGAACCAAGATCATGCCATTGCAATCCAGCCTGGTGACAGAGCGAGACTCCATCTCAAAAAAAAAAGAGGTTTCATGGCATAATTTTGACAATTCATAATTATTGATAATTATGATGTTATGGCCTTTGCCCTAACTCTTCAGTAAATGGAATACCTCTCTCTTCTGATACACAAGTATCTATATTCACCTTTTTTTGTTACTTTAAAGGTAACATTATATATACATTGTTCTCTACATAGCCTTTTAATTTATTCAGATATCTTGGAGAGTATTTCCCGCTTGCACCTACAGCTGTAACTCATTCTTATAAATGACTGGCTAGTGTTTTTTGGTTAGTTTTTTTTTTGAGATGGAGTCTCACTCTGTTGCCCAGGCTGGAATGCAGTGGCACGATCAGAAATACTCTTCTGATCTAACTCTTCAGTAAAGGGAATACCTCGTGGTATTTTGTAAAATGCTGTCTTTATGTTTCCATATCCATTTACAAGGAATTTTAGCATAATATGATCACACATAACTTCTCCAACTACCCTGTGTCAGAGGTACTCCTATTATTAGCATTTTTGGAATATGAACAGCAAGGATCAGAAAGGTCAAGATACCTGTCCACGATCACACAGCTAATGAGGTGGTAGAGCCAAGACTCCAACCAAGGAGTTCTCTTCCAAATTCTATGCTCTCTTCACCACCCTAGGGTCTTATTGATCTCTGAGTTCCTGAGGAACAAGGGCTACATCTAAAATAATCGGGAGGGGAAATGTGTTTGCAATACAAATGACAATCAAAGGACTAATTTCCAAAGAGCTTATACAAATTAAAAACAAAGATTATATCTATATCTCTGTATCTATAGATACAGTTTTTTTTGTTTGTTTGTTTGTTTTTTAATGAACAGGGAGTTAACCAAAAAACAAAAAATGGGGCCGGGCACAGTGGCTCACGCCTATAATCTCAGCACTTTGGGAGGCCGAGGCAGGTGGGTCACCTGAGATCAGGAGTTCAAGACCAGCCTAGCCAACATGGTTCTTAAGGAACAAATCCCAGCTCTATTAAAAATACAAAAAATTAGCTGAGCATGGTGGCGCACGCCTGTAATCCCAGCTACTTGGAAGGGAGGCAGGAGAATCACTTGAACCTGGGAGGTGGAGGTTGCAGTGACCCAAGATCACACCACTGCACTCCAGCCTGGACAACAAAAGCAAAACCCCGTCTCAAGAAAAAAAAAAAAGAAAGAAAGAAAACAAGAAAAAAAAGAAGCAGCACAGGCAAATGACCAAAAAACTCAACTAACTCAAAATTAAGGATACAAATAAAAATAACAAGATATGGCCGGACACGGTGGCTCACGCCTGTAATCCCAGCACTTTGGGAGGCTGAGGCGGGTGGATCATGAGGTCAGGAGATGGAGACCATCCTGGCTAACACGGTGAAACCTTGTCTCTACTAAAAACATAAAAAATTAGCCGGGCGTGGTGATGGGCGCCTGCAGTCCCAGCTACTCGGAAGGCTGAAGCAGGAGAATGGCCTGAACCTGGGAGGCGGAGATCGCGCCACTGTACTCCAGCCTGGGCGACAGAGCGAGACTCCGTCTCAAAAAATAAATAAAAAATAAAAATAAACAAACAAGATACAATTTTTCACCTTTCAGACTAGCACACATGTAAAAATTCTCATTTCAGGTGAGAAGGTATGGAGAAACAGACACTGCAAACCTATGGATGCAGGTACAAACTGAGGTGACACTTCTGGAGGACAACCTGACAACAGCAATCACACTTGTAAATGCATGCATCTTCCAATCCTGTAACCCTGAAACTAGAAATTTACTCTACAGATACACTTGTGAAGGTTACAAGAAATATCAACCAGAGACATGAGGAAGTATGATTTGTGACAGGACAGGGAGGTGTACTAAAACAACTAAAGTATCTATTGATAGGAGAATGGTCAAATAAATTGTAGTAAATCCACACATCAAAACACTAGTCATGGTCAGCCATGGTGACTCACATCTGTAATCCCAGCACTTTGGGAGGCCGAGGTGGGTGGATCACTTGAGGTCAGGAGTTTGAGACCAGCCTGACCAACATGGTGAAACCCCGTCTCTACTAAAAATGCAAAAATTAGCCAGGTGTGGTGACACGTACCTGTAATCCCAGCTACTCAGGAGGTTGAGGCAGGAGAATTCCTTGAACCTGAGAGACAGAGGTTGCAGTGAGCCAAGATCGTGCCACTGCACTCCAGCCTGGGAGACAGAGTGAGACTCCATCTCAAAAAAAAAAAAAAAAAAACTAGCCATTCATTTATAAGAATAAGGCATAGCTATAGGTACAGGCAAGAAATACTCTCCAAGATATCTTAATAAATTAAAATGCTATGTAGAGAACAATGTATATATAATGCTACCTTTAAAGTAACAAAAAAAAAGGTGAATATAGATATTTGTGTGTATCACCTAGAAATTTTCTCTTTTTTTTTTTTTCCTGGAAAGAAACCAAGGATACCCACAGTGGTTCTCTTTGAAGAGGACCAGTAATTTTCTAACCTTATACAATTTCGGATTGGAGGATTTTTAACCTGGGCTTCATGGACTGTTTTTAAAGAGTCTATGAAGCTGGGCACAGTGGCTCACGCCTGTAATCCTAGCACTTTAGAAGGCCAAGGTGAGTGGACTGCTTGACCTCAGGAGGTCGAGACCAGTCTGGGCAACAATGGTGAAACCTCATTTCTACAAAAAATACGAAAATTAGCTGGGCATGGTGGCTCATGCCTATAGTCCCAACTACTTGGAGGGCTGAGGTGGGAGGATCACTTGAGCCCAGGAGGCGGAGGCAGCAGAGAGCCGAGATCCAAGATCACATCACTGCACTCCACACTGGGGTACAAACTGAGACCATGTCTCAAAAAACAAAAACCTCCTGAAATTGGATACAATATTGGAAGTATGTGCATTCCCTTCTGGGGAAGGATTCTTCCCTTTTACACACTCTCTACACTCTCTAAGGGTCTTGTACCTCTTCTCTTCCCCTCAAGAAAGATTCAAAACCACTGTGTTATAGGCTCCATAGTGATGTGAAGTTTGAATATTCACTCACTCATTTACTCAGAAACCACGAGATAACACTGGGCTAGACCCTGGCACAGGCATCCGGAAAAATATCACCCAACTCCTGCCCTGAAGACGCAGGTCGTTTGTAACACAATAACGACATTGTCCGCCCAAGTTTCAGAAATGGCAACAGGGGACAGCTTCCCTCTAACAGGAAGAAGGAAAAGTGGAACTGAAAATTATTTGCATGTTTAAAATTAGACCTTCTGTGGGAGCTGACACTGCTTCGTTTTCAAAATGCCCCCCCCCCCCGCCCGCATCTGCTTACCCCTACCCCTCATCCTCATCCTGGCATTTACATGCCAGGGAAATTCTGAGACAATAGGATGACTGCAGCTATCACTAATAAGGAAGTAATAACAAACTTCCTACAGCCCCTATCCTCCGAGGGGTCACCAGTAAAGCCACTGGAAAACCAGCCATACAAAGTGGTAACAAAATTGCTCTGGGCTTCTCTGGTCTGAAATATTCACCACTTCCAGGGATCTCCACTTAGGGACTGGCTGTCCCTCGCATCACCATTCCTTCTCTGGCAAGTGGCAGCCCTTTCTCTGGAGGGGGCAGCAGGGGTGTCATTCACAGTCACATCCTACATCACAACTGTGACTGGTTGGTTGGTGTGATCTGAGTTGTATTGCCCAGTGACCAGTAAGACCCATGAAGACAGGCTCCTGTTCCCCACCACGGCCTCTGCTCAGTGCCTGTCCCCCAGACTTCAGCAACTGATCATCTTTACAATCTGATCATAACCACATCATACTAACATTTTTTATTATTTAATAAAATAATATTGACTCAATGTTTTTCTTTAGACCAACTTTTTATCGTATTTAAACAAATTTATCATGATACCACATTTCACCTCATTCGAACTATAAAATCATGGACTTTTAGGAGGTCATTCTTTATTAAGACCCCCTAAAATAAACTATTTTTTATTTCTTTTTGAGACAGGGTATCACTCTGTTGCCCGGGATGGAGTACAGTGGCACTATCAAGGTTCACTGCAGCTTCAACCTCCCAGGGCTCAAGCCATCCTCCCAACTCAGCCTCTCAAGTAGCTGGGATCACAGGTCCACACCACCATGCCCAGCTAATTTTTTTTATAGACAAGACCTCACTTTGTTGTCCGGGCTGGTCTCAAACTCCTGGGCTCACCTGATCCTCCCACCTCTGCCTTCCAAAGTTGAGATTACAGGAATGAGCCACCCTGCCCAGCCAATAATTCTTAACATTAGGAAAAAAAAAAAGTATTGTGACTGAGCTCAGTTCATCTTGCACACACCCAGGGTTATTCCACACCACTCTGTGGAAAACACTTCATAAATATTTGTCATATGGGCCAGGCGCGGTGGCTCAGACTGTAATCCCAGCACTTTGGGAGGCCAAGGCAGGCGAATCGCCTGAGGTCAGGACAAGACCAGCCTGGCCAATGTGGTGAAACCCCGTCTCTAAAATACAAAAATTAGCCAGGCGTGATGGCACGTGCCTGCAGTCCCAGCTACTCGGGAGACTGAGGCAGGAGAATTGCTTGAACCCGGGAGGTGGAGGTTACAGAGAGCGGAGATCGTGCCATGCCCTCCAGCCCGAGCAACAGAGTGAGACTCCCTCTTAAAAAAAAAAAAAAAAAGTGATATGAACTAATGATCTGGGGCCTCATTTCTTCTCTCCAAGTAAAAGCAGCAGCCACAACTAGCAGATGGGCCTTGCTTTAGGTGTTACGTAGCAATTCCTCTTCTATCTCATTTGATCCTCTCAACCACCCAGTGAAGCAGGAAGTGTTAGTCCCATTTTCCAGATAAGGAAATGAGAAGTCACAGAAGTTAAGTGACTTGCTGAGTTTATGCAGCTACTAAGTGGCTGAGAAAAGACCCAAACCCAAGTCTTTCCATCCCAGACCCCAATCTATCTCCACAAAGGCAGACTTGCCTTGTAAACTGAGGCCCCAAAGAAATATAAGCAGGAAGGAGGCACCTGGGTTCTCTGTGTTACAAATGAAGCAGATTATACAGGGTTTAGGACACAAAGAACCCAAAATAAAGGTAGCATGTCCTTGTAGTCCTGGCTACTTGGGAGGCTGAGGTGGGAGGATCAACTGAGCCCAAGAGTTCGAGTCCAGCCTGGGCAACACACCAAGACTGTCTAAAAAATATCTGGGACAGGTGCGGTGGCTCAGGCCTGTAATCCCACTTTGGGAGGCCGAGGTGGGCGGATCACCTGAGGTCAGGAGTTCAAGATCAGCCTGGCCAACATGGTGAAACCTCATCTCTATTAAAAATACAAAAATTAGCTGTGCATGGTGGCGCACATCTGTAATCCCAGCTACTCGGGAGGCTGAAGCAGGAGAATCACTTGAAATCAGGAGGTGGAGATTGCAGTGAGCTGAGATCACACCACAGCACCCCAGACCAGGCAACAGAATGAGACTTCATCTCAAAAATAAATAAATAAATAAATACAGGTCTGTCGCCTCCTCTCTCTCTCTCTCTTTTTTTTTTTTTTTTTTTGAGATGGAGTCTCGCTCTGTCGCCCAGGCTGTAGTGCAGAGGCTGGATCTCAGCTCACTGCAAGCTCCGCCTCCCGGGTTTAGGCCATTCTCCTGCTTCAGCTTCCCGAGTAGCTGGGACTACAGGCGCCCGCCTTTTTTACTAGAGACGGGGTTTCACCGTGTTAGCCAGGATGGTCTCGATCTCCTGACCTTGTGATCCGCCCGTCTTGGCCTCCCAAAGTGCTGGGATTACAGGCTTGATCCACCGCACCCGGCCGTCGCCTCATCTCTTAGCTGCCCACAGAAAAACTTCTCCATGACTTTTTACAACACAGGACGGTAAATTGGGGCAGTGGAGACATCATCCCTGGCTCTGCCACGTAGTAGTTATGCATCTACAGTAAATTATTTTTGTCTTTTTTTTTTTTAATTTCTCTGTGGAGATTCCAGAAGTATACAATTAAGTTCTGAACCTCAATCTTCTCTCAGATAAAATAAAAATATGGCTGGGTGCAGTGGCTCATGCCTGTAATCCCAACACTTTGGGAAGCCAAGACTGGCAGATCACTTGAGCCCAGGAGTTCAAGACCAGACTGGGCAACATAGCGAGACACCATCTCTATTAAAAAAAAAAAAAATTAGCCAGGAATGGTAGCACACGCCTTTAGTCCCAGCTTGAGAGGCTGAAACGAGAGGAGCCCTTGAGCCCAGGACGTTGGGGTTGCAGTGAGTTACGTTTGCACCACTGCACTCCAGCCTCGGTGACAAAGCAAGACCCTGTCTCTTAAAAACAAAACTAGGCCGGGTGCGGTGGCTCACGCTTGTAATCCCAGCACTTTCGGAGGCCAAGGTGGGTGGATCATGAGGTCAGGAGATCAAGACCATCCTGGCAAACATGTTGAAACCCTGTCTCTAATAAAAATCCAAAAATTAAAAATTAACTGGGCTTGGCGGCACGTGCCTGTAATCCCAGCTACTTGGGAGGCTGAGGCAGCAGAGTCCCTGGAACCGGTAAGGCAGAGGTTGCAGTGAACTGAGATCACGCCACCATACTCCAGCCTGGCAACAGAGCTAGACTCCATCTCAAAAACAAACAAACAAAAAAAAAAAGTGGGGCACAGCGACTCACGCCAGTAATCCCAGCACTTTTGGGAGGCCAAGGCAGGTAGATCACCTACGGTCAGGAGTTCAAGACCAGCCTGGCCAACATGATGTAACCCCGTCTCTACTAAAAATACAAAAAGTAGCCAGGTGTGGTGGCACATGCCTGTAATCCCAGCTACTCGGGAGACTGAGGGAAGAGAATCAACTGAACCCAGGAGGTGGAGGTTGTGGTGAGCCAAGATTGCACCACTGCACCCAGCCTGGGTGACAGAGTGAGACTCCCTCTCAAAAAAAAAAAAAAAAAAAAAAAACCAAAAAAAAAACAAAACAAAACAAAAAAAAAAAAAAACAACAGCACCTATCTCTTGGTATTTCTGAAATGGCCAAATGAGATAATGCATTAAAACCCTTAGCACAGTGCCTGTCATGCATAATGTTACCTATTAATTATAATATCATCAGTGGCATTATATTAGAAGGGAAATACACAGAAAATTGCCTCTTATCCTGCACTCAAAATAATTCCCTAGCCCAAGAAGTGAATGAACTGAGAAGTAATTACTGATGATCCTCTGGCTACACCCAGGCCTACGGTCATTCAGCCACTCTGCCTCAGCCCCAACCCCAAGCAAAAATTACTTTTAGGAGCTAAATAACCCCTTTCCTGACCAAAATTGCTCATTCGGAAGCCAGGATCCTCACTGCTTAGGAAAGCTTGGATATTCCACGGTTATCTTTATCCTGGGGCCGAACTTAAAGTCAGCTCAAAGTCACGGTCTAACCATAAACCAATTTGCTCTGTTTTCGTAAACTGTCTGCAAACAAAACATAATCATCTGGTTTTCCCGTTGTTCTGAAGCAAAACAAAAATATTTAAAGTCACTCATATGAGAATCTAACAAGCAGTTTAAAGAGGAGTCAAAACATATTTTTTACTCTGGATGGAACAGGTAAGGAATCAGGCTTAAGGATTAGCCATGATAGATAATAAACCCAGTTATTATTCACTAGGAAACAAGAAAGTGAAGATAAAACAAAACCAAAACACTACAAGACCAATAAAACAGCTATTAGTCACCAGCTTTTTTTTCATTTATTCTTTTAAAATCAGCCCACATCAAGCTGATTTCTTAAAGAACCTGTCAGGATTAAATTTCTCAAGAGAAGGAAGCAGGAGGAAATCTGCTTTGTCACATTGCCTAAAACATACCCACAAACCAAAACTAGTGTGCAAAACTGCTATGAGAATGGGAGGAGTCAGACACTGCAACCAGCAAAGTCCTCATGTTGGAATCATTTCTGACCATCCTTCCTGTCTTAGAAAAGGGGAATGAGATGCCAGTTCAAAAACTGCTTTTCCGGGCCTGCGAAGTACTGAGCCTACCAGCATCTCAGCTTTCCAGCTTCCACATCCGCCCTTATTAATGTCCAAACAGAGCTGTGTCTTTTCCATGACCTGTCCATTTGTTTAACCTGGTAGAGTTGATTCCATTTTATAACACACACACGAGCACATACACACACAATCCAGGCCTCAGAAAACCAGTCGGCTTTTAGGAAGGTAGTCACATACTCTTGTTTCCTAAACAAACTTCAGAAGTATCTCAAATTTGATTCGACTTTGAAAAATTCCATTCACACCCATCGTTTTGAGAAGACACAGTGATATGTCGCTATCATTAAAAGTAAGATCAAAGTGAAAACACGAAAAAAAAAACAGCACTTTGAAAATACAAGGCCCAGGCAGGTGACCCAGGTTCCCAACTTGTCTTCTCTAATGCTTTGCTGGGTGACTTCTGCCTGCTCCCTGTCTTCTCTGGACCTCAATATCCTCATCTAAGAGCTCTGAGGGGTTTCAGCTATCTTGAAAGTCTGGTCCAGCTCAAAAAGGCACTGATTCCCTGAAATATCCATTATCAAAATGAACTGCTGAATGTGGATTTTGAAGATGCTTCTTCTGAGAGCCTTTTAGATTTCCTATTTCATAATGTATCCAAAAAAAAAAAAAAAGAAGAGAGTCCTTTTGAGGTTCTACAGAACAAACCATAGAGGAAGGAAATATTTAAATACAGGACAAGTGTAGAGTGGCAATATGCTAATGAAATACAAGGAAGGATTGAGCAAGCAATAAATTTACCCAAGAAACTTTTTGCTGATTGAAAGCACAGCTAGCAACCAGTATGGCTGGAGCAAAACAAAAAATTATATTTATAATTTAAAATTTTTTTTGCTGAAGCGAAAAAATAAATTACATATATATTTAAAAATAAATGAAGCTTTAAGTTGGGGGGTTTTCTGTTGTTTTTTGGGGTTTTTGTTTGTTTTAGCATAAACTTTGATACAAGAAATCTTCAAATGCAAGGCTTTTTTAATTTCAGACACTGCTTCCCTGAATTTCCTTGCATGGTCAGGGAGAAGACAGCCCCCCCACACACTGTACCTTAATAATGAGAATCCCATCTGGAAACCCTTAATATTTACAAAGCTCTTTTAGACATTGGCCAGTGGAAGCCCCTCAAACAATTCCATCGGGAAGGGGGTGCTACACCCATTCTACAGATGCTGTTAACTGAGGGTAGAGGAGCCTGAAGAGGAAGTCCAGCCCTGCGGCCTGGACCTGGAGCCAGTCTCCTGACATCTACTCCAAGGTTCTCTGCAGGAGGTCACATTGCCTTCCGGCCCCCAGGAAAGCCTGTGCAGAACCTGCTGAGGAAACTGCGAGGAGAGACCCCTGGATGCCGAGGGTCACGCAGCCCCTAGGCCCAAGCCCCTTTCTCCTACTGCCTGCTGGGCGGCATTTCTGCCCCAGGGAGATGCTTCTGCTCTCTCCTGTATTCAAGCTGGAGAAGTTTTCCCTGAAACCAGGTTCCATCCCCAGTCAATAACTCATTTCCTCAGAGATGGTGTCTGTAAAAACCAAGCAAGACGGTCATTTGCAGAAACGCACAGCAGGGCAGCCCCAGGCCACTTCCCCTGCGGGTTCAAACCCCGATAGGCTCCGGAGGCTGAGAGAACGCGCCCGCTGGCTCAGCTCCCATGGCACGGGCTGGGTGCTCCGCTCTTTCACTTCTCTTCCTCAGTTCCCCATCTGTGAAATGGGAATGCCCCTCAGCTGCCCTGCCTCACCCCCTATGGAAATGCCAGGAAGGGGAAAGGTCGGTCACCAAAACGCCAGGGACAGCATTATCCGAAAAGTGAAGCAAGACAAGAGGGCGGGGGTGGGGTGGGGACGGGGAGCCGGCGCCCACAAAGCACGAATTAAACACCCATGAAATCAAGCACGACGCCAAAAGGGCCGGCTACCTTGAGAAAAGCCAGCGTTCGGCCACCTTTTCCCCGGCCTGGGAACTTTCCCCAGAAACAGCGCCCTCGGCCCCGAGTCCCGTGCCTCGCCCAGGGCCCCACTGCCCAGCTCCTGGCCCTGCCCTGGCGCCCCCGCCGCCCCTCGGGCCCCTGCAGGCCGGGTCGGAGGTCGGTCGGCAAAGGCTCGGCCAGGCCGCCCGGCACTGCGTCCCCAGACCTCCGCAAACACGCCCCCTCCGGCCGCCTCGGGCTGGCAAGCCGGGCCAGTGCCGGCCAGATGTGCCCAGCGCCGGGAAGAGCCGGGCCGGGGACGGCCTGGAACCCGCGCGGAGGCTTTCCCCGGGAGGCTCGGGCACCGCGGAACCCGGATCCCGCCTCCCTCCCCCTGATCCTGGGCAGCCGGAAAAGGGCTCGGTCGCCGGCGTGCGAGGCCGGCCGGGGTCCCCGCAAGCCGCCTTCAAGAGGGGGGATCCGAGGATCCGGACCCTCGCCCCCTTCCACGGAACCCCCCAGGCGGGGTACTCCCAGGCAGGTGCAGGCAATGCCAGTCCCGCCCCAGCCTCCTGGCCCCCGTCCGAGCCCACCCGGCGCTTACCTGGCCCAGGCGCAGCAGCAGCAGCAGCAGCGGCAGCGCCCAGCGCAGCCCGGGTGAGCGCGGAGGCAGCCGCGCCTCCCGCGCCGCCGGCTTCATGCCCCGCGCGCCCTGGAACGTGCCCGGGACGCGCGAATCGGGCCCCGCCGTGCGCCCGAGCCCGGGCACCGTCGTCGCCGCCTCCTGCCGCCTCCTCCGTCTCCTCCTCCGCCAGCCGGTCCGCCTCGTCCCCGCTCCGCCCGCCCCGGGCTTCCCCGGGGACATGGCAGCGGCGGCGGCGGCCGCGGCCACACGCCGGAGCCTGGCGCGGCTGCCGCGGGGGGGCCGCGTCCCTGAGCGCGCAGGGGCTTCGCGGGGCGGAGCGAGCGGCGCCCACCCCCAGCGCGCGGCTCCCCGGTCCCGGCTCCCGCGGCTGCTCCCGCTGCCTCCTCCGCGCGTCATGCGGCTGGGGCTGCAGGGAGCCGCGGCGAGCGCTCGGCCCCCTCCCTTCCCCTCCCCCTCTGAATATTCATCGCTTCCTCCCGCCCCGGCCGGCCCGGCGGCTGCCGAGCTCCGCAGCCCCTCGCCGCCGCCCGCCGCTGCCCCCGCCCCCTCCGAGCCGGCCGCTGCTCTCCTCCCGCGGGCAGAGGAAGCGCCCCCGCCTCGCCCGCCCCTCCGCCCAGCCCTCCCACATTCCTGGGACTTCGAGCCCAGGACCAGGCTCCGTGGCTCTAGCACCTCGAGCCGGCACCCCTCAAGACGGGCTCCCCTTCTCTCACCCGGTCCACGGCGCCGGGTTCGGGTAGGCAGAGGTTGACCGAGACCCCTGCTGAGAGCGCAGCCAAGCCTTATTGTATACAGCATCCCGGCGAAGGCGCGCTTGACCTGTCCCTGGGTGGGCTTGGGGGTGCGTGAACCCAGAAATTGTAGGAGGCACGCTGTACATTGTGTTCTGTCCCCCAGACCCCGAGCGCCGGCCAGGGAGGCAGAGAGCCCAGTAGAAGCCAGTCCAGGGATTAGAACCCCAGCGGTGGCATATGGTGGACCGGGCTCTGCTGGCAGTACCAGCTCTGTGAACTCTGGAGACGCATTTCTCCTCTCTGGCCGCCCCCACACCCACCTCTCCTCCCGTGTGAAATAAAGATCGTACTAGGACCTGTGGAGAGAGAGGTCCACTGCACTCACGATTAGACGGGACAGTGGTTAGTAAAGTCCTAAATACCTGGCCTGACACATCGTGGGACTCCACATATGTTAGCTCTTCTGGAAGCTTTCATCACGTTGTTAAAGAGGTCCATGAACTGACAGGAGTTAAAAATCACAGCAGATGTTACTCCTGTGCCCATGCACAGAGGAAGACGCTAGGATCAGGGAGGCTAAGTCACTTGCCCAGGAGAAGCCGCGAGAGAAAGGGCCAAACCAGAGAGTGCTAAGGAGGAAGAGGTTAATTCCAACCAGGAGAGAGGTGACACCTGAGCTGGGCTTTGAAGGATGGGTTGAGTTTCACCAGGCCAGTAGAGGGGAGAAGTGTCTCAGGAGGTGGGGCCAACTTGGCAGAAAAGAGGCAGCAGATGCTTCAAGCTTGGCCTTGGGAGAAACAGGAATGGGAGGCTGGGGGATTCATACAGGGAGAGACTTCAAAGGCCAGGATAATGAGTCTAGGCTGGATTCTGTGTGCAGACCACCAGGTGGCCAACGCTACCTCCAGACACCCCTTGGGTCTCAGGTTACCATCTACAAGATGGAAACACACATTCACGTACAGGGTCTACGTGGCTCCCACCAGACGACACACCCAGAGAAGCACTAAGGATAAAGAAACTTGGCCGAGCCGCAGGATGGCTCACGCCTGTAATCCCAGCACTTTGGGAGGCCGAGGTGAGTGGACCACCTGAGCTCAGGCGTTTGAAACCAGCCTGAACAACAGAGTGAAACCCAGTTTCTACAAAAAAATACAAAAATTAGCCGGGTGTGGTGGCACACGGCTGTAGACTAAGCTACCTGGGAGGCCGATGCAAGGATGGCTTGAACCTAGGCTGCAGTGAACCAAGATGGTGACATTGCACTCCAGCCTGAGGAATAAGGTGAGACCATGTCTCAAAAAAAAAAACAGGCTGGGCGTGGTGGCTCAGGCCACGCCTGTAACCCCAGCACTTTAAGAGGCCAGGGCAGGCAGATCATTTGAAGTCAGGAGTTCGAGACTAGCCTGGCCAACATGGGGAAAACCCATCTCTACTAAAAATACAAAAATTAGCTGGGCGTGATGGCGCGCCTGTAATCTCAGCTACTTGGGAGGCTGAGGCAGGAGAATCGCTTGAACCCGGGAGGCAGAGGTTGCAGTGAGCCAAGATTGCGCCACTGCACTCCAGCCTGGGTGACAGAGTGAGATTCCATCTCAAAAAAAAAAAAAAAAAAAGAAACCTTACCTATGGGCTTACACACCTTGCCACCTTTCATTTAAACACTATGTAATTATCATAATTTTCAAGGATTTTTGTTCCTCCGTGCCTCCTCCCCTCTTAAGCCAGAGACATAAAAGGTGTTCATGTCCATGATACCCAGAGGGAAGGAAAGCTTGATTTAAGATGCTACCAGGGGGCTGGGCGCAGTGGCTCACACCTGTAATCCCAGCACTTTGGGAGGCCAAGGCGGGCGGATCACCTGAGGTCGGCAGTTCGAGACCAGCCTCACCAACATGGAGAAACCCTGTCTCTACTGAAAATACAAAATGAGCTGGGCGTGGTGGCGCATGCCTGTAATCCCAGCTACTTGGGAGGCTGAGGCAGGAGAATCACTTGAACCCAGGAGGCAGAGGTTTCGGTGAGTGGAGATCACGCCATTGCACTCCAGCCTGGGCCACAAGAGTGAAACTCCATCTAAAAAAAAAAGATGCTATTAGGTAGCCACGGATGATTGCCAATTATACAAAAGAAAAGAAGAAGATGCTAGTAGGTCTGCAGGCTGCCTCAGATCCTCACAGACCCTACAGACCCTACAAACCCTGAAGACCGGCCCAGGTCTCCACAGATTCATGACTTGGGTCGGCAAACAGCCCTGTGAACTCCTGCACGCCCTTCAGTTTTCTCCTGGGTAAAATGTATGCCCAGCTTAAGTATTGGTTGGAGCTGGATTTTGCCACTGCACGGTGATGAAACAGAATAAACAGCCTTTGCAGGAAAGGGAGTGAAGACCTGAGTAATAAACTACCTCTTCAGCCATAAACAGATCACACTGGATTAATGACCTCTGAGAGAAATGAAATTAATCCTGGGTAGGTGTTACATCAACTCCTTGAGGACAGGGGTTGGGCCCTCCTCACCTTGGTAGCCCTGCAACATCCGACCCAGTGCCTTGCCCGTAGCAGGAACTGAATATTTGTGCAGATGCATGGCCGCACAAATGTATCCAGGGGTACCATGATATGAAAGTTCATTTTTCCATGAAGATAAGTCGGGGAACGATCATTCCCTTTGCAATGGATTTGAGACTATATTCCAGTCTATAGGTTTCTCCCTCAGATGTCACTTCGCCTAGAAATTCCAAGATGCCCCAGCATTGAGTTGGGTGCACTTCCTCCTCCATCCACCATAGCTCCCTGTGCTTAACCTTATCTAACCACAGTTTTGTAATTGCCTGTTTATTTGACCATCTTCCTCACTGGATTCTAAGGCCCTTGAAGATAGGGCCTGCATCTTGTTTATCATTGTATCCCCAGCAAATAGCAGTCACTCAGATAATATTGATTTAAATTAAATAGCAAACTAAGGTATTACGTATATGCCTGTTCTCTCACGCACAAAACAAATTCCATCTGCAAACAGCTTTTCAGGAATAAATTCTACTATGCAAAGTTCAGGACACATTCGCCTTGAGAATATACAATATTTGACCTTCTAATCATGTCTCCTTCAAACAAACCTAAAGCTTTCCTGAACAGAGAGCCAGATAAGTAGAGGACCAAAAGGCCAAACCAAGAACCTGGAGTGGAGGGTTCCTGGATGCAGTACAAAACTGCCTTATAGAAGCCCCCCAGTGGCAGCTCACACCTGTAATCCCAGCACTTTGGGAGGCCAAGGTGGGCGGATCACAAGGTCAGGGGTTTGAGACCAGCCTGACCAACATGATGAAACCCCATCTCTACTAAAAAATACAAAAATTAGCCAGGGGTGGCGGCACACACCTGTAATCCCAGCTACTCTGGAGGCTGAGGCAGGAGAATCGCTTGAACCCGGGAGGCGGAGGTTGCAGTGAGCCAAGATCATGCCATTGCACTCCAGCCTAGGCAACAGAGCAAGACTCTGTCTCAAAAAAAAAAAGAAAGAAAGAAAAAGAAAAAGCCACCCAATGGCTTGTTATAATATAGATTCCCATGCCTTTCCATAGACTGTAGAGGGTGAAGCCTGGGAATCTGTATTTTATTTCTTTTTTAGATAGAGTCTTGTTCTGTCACCCAGGCTGGAGTGCAGTGGCGCAATCTCGGCTCACTGCAACCTCTACCTCCTGGGTTCAAGTGATTCTCCTGCCCTAGTAGCCAGGATTACAGGTGCCTGACACCATGCCTGGCTAATTTTTGTATTTTTAGTAGAGACGGGGTTTCTCCATGTTGTCCAGGCTGGTCTCGAACTCCTGACCTCAAGTGATCCGTGCCTGCCTCAGCCTCCCAAACTGCTGGGATTACAGGCATGAGCCACCACACCTGGCCAAGGAATCTGTATTTTTAACTAGCCCTTGGAAAATTCTTACTGTCAAGCATGATTAGAAAACATTGTTTGTCTGCTGGGTGCCTGTAGTCCCAGCAACTCAGGAGGCTGAGGCAGGAGGATCACCTGAGCCCAGGAGTTCCAGGCTGTAGTGCACCACAATCGTTGCCTGTGAATAGCCAGTGCACTTCAGTCTGGCAAACACAGCAAGACCCTGTTCTGTAAAAATTTTACAGCTGGGTGTGGTGGCTCATGCCTGTAATCCCAGCACTTTAGGAGGCCGTGTCAGGCGAATCACTTGAGCTCAGGAGTTTGAGACCAGCCTGGGCAATATGGCTAAACCCCGTCTCTACAAAACAATACAAAAATTAGCCAAGCATAGTGGTGGGTCCCTGTGGTCTCAGCTACTTGGGGGGCTAAGGTGGAAGGATCACTTGAGCCCGGGAGGCAGAGGTTGCAATGAGCCGAGATTGCACCACTGCACTCCAGCCTGGGTGACGGAGTGAGACCCTATCTCAAAAAAAGGAAGGAAGGCAGGGCACGGTGGCTCATGCCTGTAATCCCAGCACTTTGGGAGGCCAAGGCAGGTGCGGATCACCTGAGGTCAGGAGTTTGAGACCAGCCTGGCCAACATGGCAAAACCCTGTCTCTACTGAAAATACAAAACCACGCTGGGCATGGAGGTGCATGCCTGTAATCCCAGCCACTCAGGAGGCTGAGGTGGGAGAAACACTTGAACCCAGGAGGCAGAAGTTCCAGTGAGCCAAGATCAAGCCATTGCTACAGAGTGAGAAAAATAAATAAATAAATACAAAATACAGACCATTCATCAGGTACCCACTGGATGCCAGCACTCACCTAGGTACTTTACATCCATTATTTCTACTCCTTACAACAATGCTGTATAATAGGCATCATCATCAAATTTTTACAAATAAGGAAACTGAGTCTCGAGCTTACTTACCTACACAAGGTCACATAGCTTCAGACTGGCAAAAACCAGGATCTGAAACTATATCTTTCTTGCCACTATGCTATGATGTTCCTCCCCTTGACATTTGTAGACAAGTTAACATAAGGTGATCTGTGTGTTGGCTCTTATTTCTTATATTATTACTCTCTTGGGCCTCAGTTGCCCCAATTTTAGAATGGGAAGGGACAGAGTACAAGCCTTTCTACTTCATCCCCCAAGAACAGGGAATAGGTGAGGCAACTATGCTTAACAACAAGTCCAGTAACCCACCAGGAGGCAGCTCTGCTGAGCACCAGCCCTAGAACCAGGTCACCAGCCCCGCAGGGAGCTCATTCAGCCTGGCAACCCTTGGTGTATTTTAAAAGCCACCATGAGCAAACCATTCTCCAAAGCCCTCCTAAGCGGAATGGAATGTGTCTTGGGAGTCTGATTAGCTAATGTTGCAGGCATGGCTGCACTGAGACCTTCCTGCCTCACAGACTGAATTGAATCAGAATGGAAAGGAAGACTTTTAGAAAATTATTTAAAAAAAAAAAAAAAAGTAGCACTTCGTCTTTATAATAGTAACAGGATGTTTCCTGTGGACTAATAACTGAGCTGTGGTTAGAACTCCATGTTTGTCCACCAGACCTCAGTTCCTCTCTAAACACTGTCTTAGTCACCTGCTCATGCACAGAGCTCGGGAGTGCCTTGGCAGTCCTGTTTTCTCACTTCAAGCACTTGCAACATTAAGCATTTTCCCAATTCTTTTCTAGTGTGTGTGTGCATGTGCATGTATGTGTGTGTGTGTGTATGTTGAGATAAGAAACAAAGTTTGACTTCCAAAGAGATAGTTGCATGCCAAACCCCAAAAACAAGAGACTAGAATGCAACCCAGTCAGAGCCCAAAAATCATATGTTAACCATAAATTTCCCCAGATTTTCAATGCAGGTGAATACAAGCCTATAATGTCTGGGAGAACAGAAACAGGGCTGTTGTTGTCAAGGGTCCCCACCCTGTCCCCATGTCAGATACCTGCAGTGATAAGCCCACTGGCATCTGTGCCCCAGCCCACCTCCAGAGCTGTTAGGATCTGAGTCAAACCCCCAGTGCCTGCATGTCTGGCAGGACAGATCCGGGACTCAGGGTTTCAGGATATCTGAAAACACAGGGAGTGTGTGTGACAAGGAGAGTCGAGGCCTAGAGGACAAGGAGCTTTTGTTCAGGGCTTGAGAACAACTTCCGTACAAAGCCCCAGAAGTGAGGTGGGCACAGTGGCTCACGCCTGTAATCCCAGCACTTCGGGAGGCTAAGGCAGATGGATCACCTGAGGTCAGGAGTTCGAGACTAGCTTGGCCAACATGGTGAGACCCCATCTCTAGTAAAAATACAAAATTAGCCAGGCATGGCGGCACATCCCTGTAATCCTAGCTACTCAGGAGGCAAGGCTGGAGAATCGCTTGAACCCAGGAGGCAGAGGTTGCAGTGAGCTGAGATTGCACCATTGCACTCCAGCCTGGGCTACAGGAGTGAAAGTCCATTTCAAAAAAAAAAAAAAACAAAGCCCAGAAGTGGCAAGCAGTGGGCAGGAGGCAGTCAAGCCTGCAGTGGAACCATCACCTCAAGCAAAGAAAGGACTGAGAGGTACAAAGACAAGAAGGGCACAAGGCCAGAGGCCCACAGCTTCTCTGCATCTGGGTCCTCCAGGCTTGTTAGAAATAAATTAATTTTTTCCAGGCTTGAAAAGAATGTTCTTTTTTTTCAGGCTGAAAAAAATTCTTAATCATGTTGTGCTGGCTGCATAGAACACCTTGGTCCCTAAATTAACTTGGACCAATTGTGTCATGTGGAAAAGTACCCTGCAATCTAAATAAGCAAATACAAATTATATATGGTAGCTAGGCACGGTGGCTTACGCTTGTAATCCCAGCACTTTGGGAGATCGAAGTTGGCAGATCACTTGAGGTCAGGAGTTCAAGACTTAGCCTGGCCAATATGGTGAAAACCTATCTCTACTAAAAATACAAAACAATTAGCCAGGTGTGGTGGTGCGTGCCTGTAATCTCAGCTACTCGGGAGGCTGGGGCAGGAGAATCGCTTGAACCCTAGGAAGCGGAGGTTGTGGTAAGCCGACGTCGCGTCATTGCACTCCAGCCCAGGTGACAGAGCGAGATTCCATCTCAAAAAAAAATTTAAAATAAATAAATAAATAAATTTAAAAATAAACTCTTTCTTTTCTTTTCTTTTCTTTTTTTTTTTTTTGAGACAGAGTCTTGCTCTGTCGCCCAGGCTGGAGTGATCTCGGCTTACCGCAACCTCCACCTCCCGGGTTCAAGCGATTCTCCTGCCTCAGCCTCCCAATTAGCTGGGATTACAGGCATGTGACACCACGTGCAGCTAATTTTGTACTTTTAGTAGAGACAGAGTTTCTCCATGTTGCTCAGACTGGTCTCAAACTCCCGACCTCAGGTGATCTGCCTACCTCAGCCTCCCAAAGTGCTGGGATTACAGGCGAGAGCCACCGCACCTGGCCCATAACTTTTGACCTCAAAGAGCTGTAAAGAGAAAAGGAAATGACACATATGAAGTTCCTGGTACATTTTCCGGGAGACCCAAGTGGTAAAGACAGTAACTGATGGAAAGGAGATTGGAAGTCAGAGCCCTGAGACTTCATTAAGCAGGTGTCAGAGCACAGACAAGTTACTCCTCCTGGGCTTAGTTTCCTCTTTTATAAAATGTGGGTTAGATTGGCGTATCAGTCAGAATGGGCTAGGTTATGCTAGAGTCACAAACAACCCTCCCAGATCTCAATGACTTAAGACAACAGAGCTGTATGTCTTGTTCTCACTACGTGTCCATCACAGGTCAGCACAGGGCTGTGCTCCATGCCATCCTCACTCCAGGGCCTCTCTGCTGGAGCAGACACTGAAACACTGCCAGTTGCCATGGCAAAGGGAAAGAGACCTTGAAAGGATCTGGAACCAGCAATTAACTGTCCAGTCCTGGGAGTGACATGCCTCTCTTGTTCACAGCTCATTAGCCAGAACAAGTCACTTGGCCCCACCTAACACACAGGGCTGGGAAGTATAATCCTATCATATGTCAGAAAGTAGGGCAAGAAATGTCTGCTAAACAGCATTAATAACCACCACAATCAGAGAGTCACTAAAATGTTGCTATTAAGAATGTAATCACCAGGCGTGGTGGCTCACGCCTGTAATCCCAGCACTTTGAGAGGCGGAGGCAGGATGATCACAAGGTCAGGAGATTGAGACCATCCTGGCTAACAAGGTGAAACCCACTCGAACCCAGGAGGTGGAGGTTGCCGAGATCGCACCACTGCATTCCATCTTGGGCGACAGAGCAAGACTTGGTCTCAAAAAAAAAAAAAAAAAATGTAATTTACAGGCCAGCCGCAGTGGCTCGTGACTGTAATCCCAACACTTTGGCAGGTTGAGGTGGGTGGATCACTTGAACTCAGGAGTTCAAGACCAGCCTGGCCAACATGGTGAAACCCCGTCTCCACCCCCGTGTGTGGCAGTGCACGTCTGTAATCCCAGCTTCTCGAGAGGCTAAGGCACAAGAATGGCTTGAACTTGGGAGGCAGAGGTTGCAGTGAGCCGAGATCACACTACTGCTCTCCAGCCTGGGAAACTGAGTGAGACTCCATCTCAAAATAAAAACAACAACAAAAATAATAATAATAAAAATGGAGTCCACAGACAGCAGCATGGCCACCACCTGGGAGCTGGTTGAAAATGCAGAATTTCTGGCCCCACACCAAACCTGCTGAATCAGAATCTACATTTTTTTTTTTTTTTGGAGACAGAGTCTCACTCTGTTGCCCAGGATGGAATGCAGTGGCGCCATCTCGGCTCACTGCAACCTCCGCCTCTCGGGTTCAAGTGACTCTCCTGCCTCAGCCTCCTGAGTAGCTAGGATTACAGGCTCCTGTCACCGCACCGGCTAATTTTTGTATTTTTAGTAGAGACGGGGTTTCACCATCTTGAACTCCTGACCTCATGATCCACCTGCTTTGGCCTCCCAAAGCGTGAGCCACTGCACCCGGCCAGAATCCACATTTTAACAAGATCCCCAATAGATTCCTAGGAACATTAAGGTTTGAGAAGCACTAGCCTAGTCTGTTGTGTGGCAGGACAGCATGCTGCCCACGAGCTTGGAGCTCGGCCTTGATTGGTGAAACATACTTATTCCTGGGCCACACTCTGGGGACTCAGTTAGAGTCTGGAGGGAGAGATCAGGAATCTATAGTAAGAGGCACACAGGTAATTCACATGCAGTTGGCTTCCTCTACCCCCACCTTGAGAAAATAGCCTCAATTTTTTTTCTGGATATTTTTTCTTTTTCAGTTTTATTTATTTTAATTTTAACTAATTAATTAATTTATTAGAGACAGGGTCTCACTCTGTCACCCAGGCTGGAGTGCACTGGTGCAATCACAGTTCACCACAGCCTCAACTTCCCAGGCCCAAGCAATCTTCCCACTTCGGCCTCCCAAGTAGCTGGGACTATAGGTGTTCACCACCACGCCTGGCTAAGTCTATTTCTTAATTTTTTGTAGAGACAGGGTCTCACTATGCTGCCCAGGCTGGCCTGGAAATCCTGGGCTCAAGTGATCCTCCTGCCTCAGCCTCTCAAGTAGCTAGGACTACAGGTACATGCCACCACACCTGGCTAAGTTTATTTCTTAATTTTTTGTAGAGACTGGGTCTCGCTTTGTTGCCCAGGCTAGTCTCAAATTCCTGGGCTCAGGTCTTGGTCACCAAAAGTGCTGGGATTACGGGCATGAGCCACCAAGCCCCATCTGGATTTTTATTTTTCTGTGATGAAAAAAGAATGTTAAAAGGCCTAGACTACCACATCTAAGCAGAATAGCATAGAGAGTTTCCCTTTACTTGCTTGGAAACTATAACCCAAGATAAGGAGAGGGCAAAAACCATTACTGGCAGCTAACTATGTACCCAGGTCTGGGTAGGCTAGCGGAATACACTTGATTTCATTTACCCCTTACCACCACTCTGCACCACAGGCACTAGCATGATCTCCATTTTATGGCTACGGAAACTAAAGCATGTGCAGTTTAAGTAACTTGCTCAATGACACACAGCAGGCCAAGCCCAAGCTTGTGTTAACCACTACATGACAGCTTTTCAGGACGGACATCCCTAGCCTAAGGAGGGCGCTCTGCGGAATTCCTCTGCCCTGGGCAGTCTCCTACACGGTCCTTTAACTTCCAGCTTGCTGGAAAGGGCAGCATGTTAGATATCCCTGACTTCACTGAATGCACATCATAAATGAACCATTTCCAGACAAGAACATACAAATTCCTCATCTCCCTTGATTCTTATTCATCAGCTGCCTGACATTTTCCTCTGTCATTGACATTTTCTTTTTTTATTATTTATTTATTTGTTTATTTATTTATTTATTTTTTGAGACAGAGTCTCGCTCTGTCGCCCAGGCTGGAGTGCAGTGGCGCAATCTCAGCTCACTGCAACCTCCGCCTCCCGGATTCACGCCATTCTCCTGCCTCAGCCTCCCCAGCAGCTGGGACTACAGGCACCTGCCACCACGACCAGCTAATTTTTTGTATTTTTAGTAGAGATGGGGTTTCACCGTGTTAGCCAGGATGGTCTTGATCTCCTGACGTCGTGATTCACCCGCCTCGGCCTCCCAAAGTGCTGGGATTACAGGCGTGAGTCAACATGCCCGACCTCTTTTTTTTTTATTTTTTGAGATGGAGTCTCATGCTGATACGATCTCGGCTCACTGTAACCTCCACTTCCTGGGTTCAAGTGATTCTCCTGCGTCAGCCTCCCAAGTAGCTGGGACTACAGGCACCCTCCACCACACCCAGTTACTTTTTATATTTTTAGTAGAAACGAGGTTTCACCATGTTGGCAAGGCTGGTCTCGAACTCCTAGCCTCAAGCGATCTCCCAAAGTGCTGGAATTACAGGTATGAGCCACCACACCCCGCCAACAATTTCATCAGGCATTTTTTTCTTAGCCTTGCATCCGCTCTACTAAAAGCTGCTGCTGCCACTCTTGAAGTTTATTGCTTCGAGGTTCA
This sequence comes from Macaca thibetana thibetana, assembly GCF_024542745.1. NCBI lineage: Eukaryota > Metazoa > Chordata > Mammalia > Primates > Cercopithecidae > Macaca > Macaca thibetana. The sequence goes on from NC_065591.1 coordinate 17,531,364, forward strand.
GGGAGTTGTGACATGTAACACATGACAAAGAACCTTGGAGAAATCCAGTCCAACCTGCTCATTCCACAGATGAACAAATTGAGGCTCAGAGAGGTTAAGTAACTTGCAAATGGTAACACGGCTGGTCTAGAAATCAGCAGCACTTCAGCCATGAGGCTTCTGTCCTGTCATCTTCTTTGACATGGCTCGTTCTCCTCTGTGTGACTGGCAGAGAAGAAAATGAGATCTTCCTCATTCTGGGCCTCCAGCCTTCTGAATTGACCTCCATTAATTTCAGGGGCTGTTAAGAAATGTCGGCCAGGCTCTGTGGCTCATGCCTGTAGTCCCAGCGCTGTGGCAGGCTGAGATGGGTGGGTGGATCGCTTGAGCTCAGGAGTTCAAGACTAGCCTGGGCAACAAGGCAAAACGCCTATGTCAACAAAAAATACAAAAATTAGCCAGGCATGGTGGCATGTGCCTGTAGTTCCAGCTACCTAGGAGACCGAGATGGGAGGATGGCTTGAAACCAGGAGGTAGAAGTTGCAGTGAGCAGAGATCATACCACTGCACTCCAGCCTGGGTGACAGAGCCAGACCTTGTCTCAAAAAGAAAAAAAGAAAAAAAAGAAACAAAGAAATGTCAATATGCTTGAATGCTTGATTTAGCCAAGTCTTGAAGTTTGCAGTCACCAAAGATGTAGAGAATGTGAAGCATTTTTGCCTTGGGCTTCTGGACCCTGGGAAATCAGGCTGGGCTTAGCTCATCCTGGACCTGGTTCTAACCTGGCCATTGTCCAATCATGATCCTGGTGTAGATGAGGCTACAGCAGGCATCCCAGGTGTCCTGGATTTCCTGGCAAAGTTAAACTTGCCTTACTCTTGTCCCCACTGACACAATGACAGCCTGGAGGATCTTTCTTTCTTTCTTTCTTTCTTTTTCTCAGACAGAGTTTTGCTCTTGTTGCCCAGGCTGGAGTGCAGTGGCGCGATCTCCATTCACTGTAACTTCCGCCTCCCAGGATGAGGCAATTCTCCTGCCTTAGCCTCCTGAGTAGCTGGGATTACAGGCATTTGCCACCATGTCTGGCTAATTTTTTTGTATTTTTAGCAGAGATGGGGTTTCATCATGTTGGCCAGGCTGGTCTTGAACTCCTGACCTCAGGTGATCCACCTGCCTTGGCCTCCCAAAGTGCTGGGATTACAGGCGTGAGCCACTGCACCTGACCTGGAGGATCACTTTTATTTTTTGTTGTTGCTGTTGTTTGCGGTGTGGTGGGGTTTGAGACACAGTCTCACTCTGGAGTGCAGTGGCACTATTTCGGCTCACTGCAACTTCCACCTCCTGGTTCAAGCAATTCTCTAACCTCAGCCTCCCAAGTAGCTGGGGATACAGGTGTGCACCACCATGCCTGGCTAATTTTTGTATTTTTAGCAGAGACAGAGGTCTCACCATGCTGCCCATGCTGGTCTCAAACTCCTGAGCTCAAGCAATCCACCCACCTTGGCCTCGCAAAGTTCTGGGATTACAGGCATGAGCCACCACGCCCAGCCCAGCCTGGAGGATCATTATGCCTGGAGTAAAACATCCACATTGCAGAATTATAAACCTAAACAAAGGAGAGCAGTGAAGGGATCCTGCCTTACTCCCCCAGTCACCCTGGAGTTTGTTATCTGGGAGGATCCCTGGCTCCCTGCTTCCCGGCCTTAGGGCCTTTAGCACCAAGCAGAGGTAGATATGCTTCCTGCACGCCTGGGCCATATCCAAGCGTTAGCCAACCAACCCAACTGTTGGCTGTCAGCTAGAAGAGAGTTTAGAAGTCATGCATTTAACCCCTGATTTCCTGATGATTAGAAAAGGCCCAGAGAGGCTGGGCACAGTGGCTCATGCCTGTAATTCCAGCACTTTGGGAGGCCGAGGCAGGCGGATCATGAGGTCAGAGTTCAAGACTAGCCTGACCAACATGGCGAAATTCCGTCTCTACTAAAGATATAAAAATTAGCCGGGCGGGGTGGCGAGTGCCTGTAATCCCAGCGACTCAGGAGGCTGAGGCAGGAGAATGACTTGAACCTGGGAGGCGGAGGTTGCAGTGAGCCGAGATCGCACCACTGCACTCCAGCCTGGGGGACAGAGCGAGAGACTCCATCTCAAAAAAAAAAAAAAAAAAAGGCCCAGAGAAGGATAACAGCTTGACTAAGGCCATGGGAAAATTTATAGGAAAAGTCAGAATGAGGACAGGGATGGGATGTGGAATACAGCAGTCCCGCCTCATCCATGGTTTCACTTTCCGTGGTTTCAGTTACCCTCAGTCTCCCTCAAATAGGAATGACGTAGGAATAAATTTAGGAATAACTTAGGAATAAACTATTCCTGAGCTTTAAATTGTGCACTGTTTTGAGCAGCGTGAAGAAATCTCTTGCCATCCTGCTCTGTCCTGCCTGAGTCGAGCATATCCACGCTGTATATGCCACCTAATGTTAGTCATCCACATCGTGTGTTCCTGACATCCAACCATGGACATTGTCATGGCTCAGTGCTCCAGGATCACCCAAAGCAAATGATACTCCTTCTGGCTCTCAGAGGGTCAAGAGCAGCCGAACGCTGCCACACAATGGCTGCCTCATTTTCCTTGCTTCATCTCATCACACAGGCAGCTCATCATCTCCCTTCATCGCGAGGAGGGTGAGTACAGTACAATAAGATATTTTGAGGGCCGGGCACAGTGGCTCATGCCTGTAATCCCAGCACTTTGGGAGGCCGAGGCAGGCACATCACTTGAGGTCAGGAGTTCAAGACCAGCCTGGCCAACATGGCAAAACCCTATCTCTACTAAAACTACAAAAATGAAACAGGTGTGATGGTATGCGCCTGCAATCCCAGCTACTCAGGAGGCTGTGGCAGGAGAATTGCTGGAACCAGGGAGGCAGAGGTTGCAGTGAGCTGAGGTCACACCATTGCACTCCAGCCTGGGTGACGAAAGCAAGACTCCGTCTCAAAGAAAAAAAAAGATTATTTTGAGAGAGAGACCACACTCAAGTAACTTTTATTACAGTTTATTGTTATAATTGCACTATTATTAATGCTGTTAATCTCTTACTGTGCCTAATTTATAACTAAAACTTTATCATAAGTATGAATGTATTGAAAAAACATAGTGGGCCGGGCGCGGTGGCTCAAGCCTGTAATCCCAGCACTTTGGGAGGCCGAGATGGGCGGATCACGAGGTCAGGAGATCGAGACCATCCTGGCTAACAAGGTGAAACCCCATCTCTACTAAAAAATACAAAAAACAACTAGCCGGGCGAGGTGGCGGGCGCCTGTAGTCCCAGCTACTCGGGAGGCTGAGGCAGGAGAATGGCGTAAACCCGGGAGGCGGAGCTGGCAGTGAGCTGAGATCCGGCCACTGCACCCCAGCCTGGGCGACAGAGCGAGACTCCCTCTCAAAAGAAAAAAAAAAAAAAGAAAAAACATAGTGTAGGCTGGGTGCAGTGGCTTGTGCCTATAATCCCATCACCTTGGGAGGCTAAGGTGGGAGGATTGCTTGAGCCCGGGAGTTTGAAACCAGCCTGGGCAACATGGCAAAACCCTGTCTCTACAAAAAATTAGCTGGGTGTGGTGGTGCACATCTGTAGTGCCAACTACTCAGGAGGCTGAGGTGGGAGGATCACCTGAGCCCAGGAGGTTGAGGCTGCAGTGGGCCGAGCAGTGATCAAGTCACTGCACTCCAACCTGGGTGACAGAGCAAGACCCTGTCTCAAAACCAAAACCAAAAACAAAAACAAAAAACGTAGTGTATATGGTGTTTGGTACTAGCCACTGCTTCATATATCCATTGGGGGTCTTTGAACGTGTCCCCTATGGATAAGCAGGGGCTGCTGTCTATATAGGTATAGACACGCATGCACACACACAAACACACACAATTTTATACCACGTTAAAGTTTACGAAGTTCTTTCACATATGATCAGGAGTAATACTCAAACTATTTTAGCCAGTCGGGCACAGGTTCTGATGAATCAGGATGAGCATCGGTTTGCAGCCCTACAAACATTAATACATTTGGCATCTCACCAACCCTGAGAAATGGGCACTGTTACTATTCCCATCTGATATCGTTTGGATCTTTGTCCCTGCCAAATCTCATGCTGAAATGTAATCCCCAGTGTTGGAGGTGAGCCTGGTAGGAGCTGGTTGGATCATGAGGGTGGATTTCTCATGAATGGTTTAGCACCATCTTTGAGGGCTGTCCTCATGATAGTGAATAATTTCTCAGGAGATCTGATTGATTAAAAGTGTGTAGTGCCGGGCGCGGTGGCTCACGCCTGCTCATCCCAGCACTTTGGGAGGCCAAGGTGGGCAGATCATTTGAGGTTAGGAATTTGAGACCAGCCTGGCCAACATGGTGAAATCTCGTCTCTACTAAAAATACAAAAATTAGCTGAGCATGGTAGTGGGCGCCGGTAATCCCAGCCACTTGGAAGACTGAGGCAGGAGAATCGCTTGAACCCGGGAGATGGAGGTTGCAGTGAGCCAAGATTGTGGCATGCCTGGGTGACAGAGCAAGACTCTGTCTCAAAAAAAAAAAAAATTAGCCGGGTGTGGTGGCATGAGTCTGTAGTCCCAGCTACTTGGGAGGTTGAGGCAGGGGAATCTCTTGAACCCTGGAGGCGGAGGTTGCAGGGAGCCGAGATTACACCATTGCACTCCAGCCTGGGCAACAGAGCAAGACTCTGTCTCAAAAAAAAAAAAAAAAAAACGGTGTATAGCACCCTCTCCCTGTCTCTTACTCCCACTCTCGTCATATGAGATGCTGCCTCCCCGTTTGCTGTCCACCGTGACTGTAAGCAGCCCAAGGCCTCCTCAGAAGCTGAGCAGATGCTGGGCACTATGCTTCCTGAATAGACAGCAGAACCCTCAGCCAATTAAATATCATTTTTTATAAATTACCCCATCTCAGTAATCCTTTATAGCAGTGCAAGAATGACCTAACACAACATCGTACAGACGCACAAGTGGAGGCTCAGAAAGATTAATATTTAGGCCAGGCGGAGTGGCTCATGCCTGTAATCCCAACACTTTAGGAGGCTGAGGCGGGTGGATCACCTGAGGTCAGGAGTTCGAGACCAGCCTGGCCAACATGGTAAAACTCTGCCTCTACCAAAAAATATAAAAATTATCCGGGCATGGTGGCGCATGCCTATAATCCCAGCTACTCAGGAGGCTGAGGCACAAGAATTGCTTGAACCCAGGAGGCAGAGGCTGCAGTGAGCCAAGATCATGCCATTGCACTCCAGCCTGGGAGACAGAATGAGACTCCGTCTCAAAAAAAAAAAAAAAATTAATGCTTAGCCCTATTCACCACCTTAAACAACATTTGTATTTCTTGTGTGCAGGTTACAGAAGTAGCTTAAGCAAAGAAGGGCTTTATTATGAGGACACTGGAGTGTCTCATAGACCTCCCCTACCGAGGGCAGGGCCACAGCAAGGACTCCCCAAGGCCTGGCACCAAGAACTGGAAAATCACCAAGAGCTCAGACCAGCTATTTCTCTTTCTCTGCACATCTGCTTCTTGGTTCTCTCTAGCAGGCCACCCTTCTCTGCATCTCCGTGACCTTCTCATCAGTTTCCCTGACCTCTATTTCATGTTGTTATAGTGACTCCTAGTCCATTTCAAATCCCAATTCCCAAGCCGGGCATGGTGGCTCACACCTGTAGTCCCAGCACTTTGGGAGGCCGAGGCGGGTAGATCACCTGAGGTCAGGAGTTCGAGACCAGCCTGGCCAACATGGTGAAACTCAGTCTCTACTAAAAATACAAAAAATTAGCAGGGTGTGGTGGCGGGTGCCTGTAATCCCAGCTACTTAGGAGGCTGAAGCACTTAAACCTGGGAGGTAGAGGTTACAGTGAACTGAGATCATGCCACTGCACTCCAGCCTGGGCAACAGAGCAAGACTCTGTCTCAAAAAACAAAACAAAACGAAACAAAATAAAATAAATCCCACTTCCCAAAGGGAATCCGATTGGCCCAGCTTGGATCCCATGTCCACCCCTGGTCCCATCAATGTGGCTAAAGGGACAGGGTCATATGGTGTAAAAATGGCTACCACCTGGTGTAGTGATGCACACCTGCAGTGCCTGCTACTCAAGAGGCTGAGAGGGGAGGACTGCTTGAGGCCAGGAATTTGATACCAGACCAGGCAACATAGTAAGACCCTGTCTCTTTAAAAAAAAAAAAAAAAAAAGGTTGAAGGTGGGTGCCTACTTCCTTTAAGCGGGAGCTGCAGGAAAAAAATGAAATAAAAATGTTAAAAGGCTACCAAGGCCAGGTGCAGTGGCTCACGCCTGTAATCCCAGGACTTTGGGAGGCCAAGGCAGGTGGATCACGTGGTCAGGAGTTCGAGACCAACCTGACCAACATGGTGAAATCCCGTCTCTACTAAAAATACAAAAATTAGCCAGGCATGGTGGCGTGCACCTGTAATTCCCAGCTACTCAGGAAGCTGAGGCAGGAGAATGGCGTGAATCCAGGAGGCAGAGGTTGCAGTGAGTCAAGATCACGCCACTGCACTCCTGCCTGGGCGACAGAGCAAGACTCTGTCTCAAACACACACAAAGAAAAGGCTACCAAAGAGTACCTCCACTGGAAAGCAGATGCACAGTTGGGGGTAGCATTGAGCTGAGCAAATGCCCCAAAGGTTATCTACTATGGTCACAGAGGACATGCAGAATCAGGGTTCCAACCCGGCGTCCAGACTCTCAGAACAGAATGCTCTTTCCATAGGATCACTGATACCTCTGTTCCCACAATCCAAATGCATGCCTGCTCACACCACACTAATCCTTAGAAGCCAAGGGATATCCCTGCAGCCCTAGAAGGACTTGGGCCAAGGGCTAAGATTCAATTTCAGCTGTGGCTAGGCCTCCTACCCAGATGAAGGAAGATCCCCTGATTGGTTCCTGAGAGTATTGATGAAATTGGACAGGAAAGTAGAGGAAAGATAAAAACCTGCTTTCAGTCATGAAGCCCCAGACTCCAGCCTGCTTCTTGCCCTCTGGTTGTCTAAGGCCTCCACTTGGGGACCATTGAGTCAGTGGTTGATCCTGTGGGAAGCACTGCATGGTGCCATGGTAAATGGCAGGAAGATCTGCAGGGAACCTCAAAACCAAAGGCCTGCTCAGAGCAGGCGGGAAGCTGGAGTCAAGGAGCTGGAGATGAGCAGCACCAAAGGCTGCCAGGCTGAAAAGCCAGGGCTGACACTGAAAGACAAGGTGTGTAGCCAGTGAGAGAACCCAGAAGGAGGGGGAGAGAGAGTGAGCAGGAAATAGATGTGGACACACTGCTGGACACCTCCCTGCAGAGGCTGCCTGGACCTGGCTCTTAAGGACAGTGGTGGGAGGGGGCACAGGAGGCTCACACATTGCGGGTGGGAATAGAAACCAATCCAGTTTCTCTCGAGGCAGTTTGGCAGTATGTATTAAAAGCCAGTGTGGCTGGGCGCGGTGGCTCACACCTGTAATCCCAGCACTTTGGGAGGCCGAGGCGGGTGGATCACCTGAGGTCGGGGGTTCGAGACCAGCCTGACCAACATGGAGAAACCCCGTCTCTACTAAAAATACAAACACAATTAGCTGGGCATGGTGGCACATGCCTGAAATCCCAGCTACTCGGGAGGCTGAGGCAGGAGAAGCACTTGAACCCGGGAGGTGGAGGTTGCAGTGAGCTGAGATGGCGCCACTGCATGCCAGTCTGGGTGACAGAGCAAGATTCCGTCTCAAAAAAAAAAAAGAAAAAAGCCAGTGTTTTCAGGCACAGTGGCTCACACCTGTAATTCCGGCACTTTGGGAGGCCAAGGAGGGTGGATTGCTCAAGCCCAGGAGTTCAAGACCAGCCTGAGCAACATGGCAAAACCCTATCTCTGCTACAAAAAAAAAAAAAAAATTAGCCAGGTGTGGTGATGCACGCCTGTAGTCCCAGCTGCTCTGGAGGCTGAGGTGGGAGGATCGCTTGAGCCTGGGAGGTGGAGGTTAAAGCAGCTAAGATGGTACCACTACACTCCAGCCTGGGCAACAGAGCCAGATTCTGTCTCAAAAAAAAAAAAAAAAAAAAAAGATTAGTTGGGCACGGTAGCTTATGCCTGTAATCCTACCACTATGGGAGGCCAAGGCAGAAGGACCACTTAACCCAGGAGTTCGAGACCAGCCTGGGCAACATAGTGAGACAAAAAAAAAAAAAAAGGAAAATTAGTCACATGTGGTGGCATGCATCTGTACTCCCAGCTACTTGGGAGGCTGAGGTGGGAGAATTGCCTGAGCCCAGGGAGGTCAAGATTGCAGTGAGCCATAATCACACCACTGCACTTCAGCCTGAGCAACAGAGTCAGATTCTGTTTCAATAAAAAGAAAAAAATAGGCGGAGGCAGGATGCAGTGGCTTATGCCTGTAATCCCAGCAGTTTGACAGGCCAAAGCAGGAGGATCACTTGAGGCCAGAGTTCAAGACCAGCCTGGACAACATAACAAGACCTCGTCTCTACAAAAGAGTTTTTTTTTTTTTTTTTTTTTTTGAGGCGGAGTCTCGCTCTGTCACCCAGGCTGGAGTGTAGTGGCGCGATCTCGGCTCACTGCAAGCTCCGCCTCCCGGGTTCCCGCCATTCTCCTGCCTCAGCCTCCCGAGTAGCTGGGACTACAGGCGCCGCCACCACGCCCGGCTAATTTTTTTTGTATTTTTAGTGGAGACGGGGTTTCATTGTGTTAGCCAGGATGGTCTCGATCTCCTGACCTCGTGATCCGCCCGTCTCGGCCTCCCAAAGTGCTGGGATTACAGGCTTGAGCCACCGCGCCCGGCCTTACAAAAGAGTTTTTAAAATTAGTAGGGCATGCTGGCACGCACATGTAGTTCTAGCTACTCAAGAGGCTAAGCTGGGAGGATCACTTGAGACCAGGAGTTTGAGGCGGCAGTGACCTACGATTGCACCACTGCACTCCAGCCTGAGTGACAGAGCGAGACCCGGTCTCAAAAGAAAAAAAAATTCTCAATATTTTCTTGGGCACAAAATGCAGGACAAAAATAATACCATTTTACACAGAGAAAAAAAACATTTTAATATATGCACAGAGATAAGTTAATGATGTACCAAAATAATAGGAGATGAAATTTTAGGTAATTTTAATACTTTTTCATGTA